>NC_072388.2:11093277-12343277 GCF_028885625.2 Pongo pygmaeus | reverse complement strand
GGCCTGTTAGCACTGCATATATCCCTTGCAAATTCTACTAAAAGAGTGTTTCAACACTGCCATATGAAAAGGAAGGTTCAACTTTGTGAGTTCAATGCGCACATCACAAAGAAGTTTCCGAGAATGCTTCTGTCTAGTTCTTATGTGAAGATATTTACTTTGCAAACAGAGGCCTAAAAGCGTTCCAAATATCGACTTACAGATTCTACAAAAGGAGTGTTTCAAAACTGTTCTACCAAGAAGAAGGTTCCACTCTGTGAGTTGAATGCACTCATCACAGAGAAGTTTCTGGGAATGCTTCTGTCTAGTTTTTATGTGAAGGTGTTTCATTTTCCACCATAGGCCTCAAAGCGCTCCAAATATCCACTTGCAGATACTACACAAAGTTTGTTTAAAACTGCGCAATGAAAAGGGAGGTTCAACTCTGTGAGTTGAACGCACACATCATGAAGAAGTATCTTAGAATGCTTCTGTCTGGTTTTTAGGAGAAGATATTTCATTTTCCAGCAAAGGCCTCAAAGAGCTCCATATATCCACTTGCAGATTCTACTAAAAGCGTGTTTCAAAATTGCTCTTTCAAAAAGAAGGTTCAAGCCTGTCAGTTGAATGCACTCATCACAAGGAAGTTTTTGAGAATTCTTCCACCTAGTTTTTATGTGAAGGTATTTCCTTTCCCAGCATAATCCTCAAAGCACTCCAAATACCCACTTGCAGATTTTACAAAAGCGTGTTTAAAACTGCTCTATGAAAAGGAAATTTCCACTATGTTATTTGAATGCACACACCACGAAGAAGTTTCTGAGAATGCTTCTGTCTAGATTTTACGTGAAGATATTTCATTTCCCAGAATAGGCTTCAAAGCGCTCCAAATATCCACTTGCAGATTCTACAAAAAGTGTGTTTCACAAGTGCTCTTTCAAAAGGAAGTTTCAGGCCTGTGAGTTGAATGCACAAAGCACAGGGAACCTTCTGAGAATTATTCCGTCTAGTGTATATGTGAAGATATTTCCTTTTCCATTGCAGGCCTCCAATTACCCCATATATCCACTTGCAGATTCTACTAAAAGAGTGTTTCAAAGCCGCCCTATGAAAAGGAAGGTTCAACTCTGTAAGTTCAATGCACACATCACAAAGAAGATTTTGAGAATTCTTCTGTTGAATTTTTATATGAAGATATTTCCTTTTCCAGGCTAGTCCTCAAAGCGCTCCAAATATCCTCTTTGAGAATCTACACAAAGAGTGTTTGAAGAATGCGCTCTCAAAAGGAAGGTTCAACTCCATGAGTTGAATGCCTAAAGAACCGGGAAGTTTATGAGAATGCTTCTGTCTAGTTTTTATGTGAAGATATTTCCTTTTCCAAAGTATGTTTCATAGCACTCCAAATATCCACTTACAGATTCTACTGAAAGACTGTTTCAAAACTGCTGCATCAAAAAGAAGGTTCAATACTGTGTGTTGAATGTGCACATCACAATGAAGTTTCTGAAAATGATTCTGTATTGTTTTTATATGAAGATATTTAATTTTCCAGCATAGGCCTCATAGCCCTCCAAATATCCCACAGCAGATTCTACAAAAAGAGTGCTTCCAAACTGTTCTATCAAAAGGAATGTTCAAGTCTGTGAGTTGAATGCACTCATCACAAAGTAGTTTCTGAGAATGCTTCTGTGTAGTTTTTATGTGATGATATTTCCTTTTCCACCTTAGGCCTCAAAGCGCTCCAAATATACACTCTCAGATTCTACAAAAAGAGTGTTTCAATACTGCTCTATCAAAAGGAATGTTCAACTCTGTGAGTTGATTGCACGTTTCACAAAAAGTTTCTGAGAATGCTTGTGTCTGGTTTTTATGGGAAGATAATTCCTTTTACAGCATTGGCCTCAAAGCGCTGCAAATATCCCCTTGCAGATTCTACTAAAAGAGTGTTTCAAAACTGCTCAATGAAAAGGAAGATTCAACTCTCTTAGTTGAATGCACACATCACCAAGATGTTCCTGAGAATGCTTCTGTCTATTTTCTGTTGGAAGATATTTCATTTCCCAACATAGACCTCAAAGCCCTCCAAATATCCACTTGAACATTCTACAAAAAGAGTTTTTCAAAACTGCTCTATCAAAAGGAGGGTTGAACTCTGTATTGAATGCAGGAGGCATAGGAAGCTTTCTGAGAATGCTTCTGTCTGGTTTTTATGTGAAGATAGTTCCTTTTCCAGCCTAGGCCTCAATGCGCTCCAAATATCTGCTTCGAGAACCTACAAAAAGAGGGTTTCAAAACTGTTATATCAATAGGAAGGTTCAACTGTGTGAGTTGAATGTACTCATCAGAAAGAAGTTTCTGAGAATGCTTCTGTCTAGTTTTTACGTGAAGATATTTCCTTTTCCCGCATAAGCCCCAAAGCGCTCCAAATATCCACTTCCATATTCTACAAAAAGAGTGTTTCAAAACCGTTCTATCAAAATGAAGTCTCCACTCTGTGAGTTGAATGCACACATCCGAAAGAAGTTTCTGAGAATGCTTCTGTCTACTTTTTATATGAAGATGTTTGCTTTTCCAGTGCTGGCCTCTTAGCACTCCAGATATCCACTTGGAGATTCTACTAAAAGAGTGTTCCAAAACTGCTCTGTGAAAAGGAAGGTTCAACTGTTTGAGATGAATGGACACATCATGAAAAAGTTTCTGAGAATGCTTCTGCCTAGTTTTTATGTGAAGATGTTAACTTTTCCAGCATGGGCCTCAAAGCACTCCAAATATCCGCTTGGAGAATGTACAAAAAGAGTGTTTCAAAAGTGTTCTATCAAAAGGAAGGTTTAACTGTGTGAGTTGAATGCACTCATCAGAATGAAGTTTCTGAGAATGCTTTTGTGTGGTTTTCATCTGAATAGATTTCTTTTTCCAAAGGAGGTCACAATCGCACCAAATATCTACTTGCCGTTTCCACAAAAAGAGTGTTACAGAACTGCTCTATGAAAAGGATTGTTCAACTCTGTGAGTTGAATGCACACGTCCCAAAGCAGTATATGGGAATGCTGCTTTCTAGTTTTTATGTGAAGATATTTGCTTTTTCAGCATAGGACTCAAAGCGCTAAAAATATCCACTTACAGATACTTCAAAAAGAGTGTTTCAAAACCGCAGTATCAAAAGGAAGGTTCAACTCTGGAAGTTGAATGCACACATTATCAGTTTCTGAGAATGTTTCTGTGCGGTTTGTAAGTGAAGACATTTTCTTTTCCAGGATAGGCCTCACAGCACACCAAGTATCCACTTACAGATTCTACAGTAAGTGTGTTTCAAAACTGCTCTATCAAAAGGAAGATTCAACTCTGAGTTGAATGCACTCATCAAAAAGAAATTTCTGAGAATGTTCCTGTCTAATTTTTGTGTAATGATATTTCGTTTCCCAGGATAGGCCTCAAACAGCTCCAAATATCCAATTGCATATTCTTCAAAAAGAGTGTTTCAAAACTGCTCTATGAAAAGGAAGTTTCAAGCCTGTGAGTTGAATGCACTCATCTCAAAATTTTTTGACAATGCTTCTGTCTAGTTTTTATGAGAAGATATTTTCTTTTCGAGCATAGGCCTCAAAGCGCTTCAAATATCCACTGGCAGATTCTACCAAAAGAGTGTTTGAAAACTTCTCCATCAAAAGGAAGGTTCAAGTCTGTAAGTTGAAAGTACACATGAAAAAGAAGTTTCTTCGAGTGCTTCATTCTAGTTTTTATGTGAAGTTATTTCCCTTTCCAGCATAGGTCTCACAGCACCCCAAATATCCACTTGCAGAGTCTATAAAAACTGTGTTTCAAAACAGCTCTATGAAAAGGATGGTTTAACTCTGCGAGTTGAATGCACACATCAGGAAGAAGTTTCTGAGAATGCTTCTGTCTAGTTTTTATGTGAAAATATTTCCTTTTCCAACATAGGCCTCAAAGCGCTCCAAATAAACAATTGCGGATTCTACAAAAGGAGTGTTTCCAAACTGTTCTATGAAAAGGAACGCTCAAGTCTGTGAGTTGAATGCACTCATCACACAGAAGTTTCTGAGAATGCTTCTGTCTAGTTTTTAGGTGAAGATATTTCATTTCCCAGCATAGGCCTCAAAACGCTCCAAATATCCACCTGCAGATTCTACAAAAAGAGTGTTTCAAACCTGCTCTATCAAAAGGAAGGTTGAACTTTGTGAGTTGAATGCACAAAGCACAGGGAACGTTCTGAGAATTCTTCTGACTAGTTTCTATTTGAAGATATTTCCTTTTCCCTTGTAGGCCCCAAATCGATCCATATATCCATTTGGAGATTCTACTAAAAGAGTATCTCAAAACTGACCTATCAAAAGGAATGTTCGAGTCTGTGAGTTCAATGCACAAAACACAAAGAAGTTTCTGAGAATGCTTCTGTCTAGTATTTATGTGAAGATATTTCCTTTTCCAGCATAGACAACAAAGCGCTCCAAATATCCCCTTGCGGATTCTACAAAAAGAATGTCCCCAAACTGTTCTATCTACAGGAAGGCTCCACTCTGTGACTTGCATGCACTCATCACAAAGAAATTCTTGAGAATGTTCTTTCTAGATTTTATTTTATGATATTTCCTTTTCCATCATAATCTTCAAAGCTCTCCCAATATCCACTTGCAGATTCTACAAAAAGAGTGTTTCAAAACTGCTCTATCAAAGGCAAGGTTCAACTCTGTGAGTTCAAAGCAAACATAATGAAGAAGTTTCTGGGCATGCTTCTGTCTAGTTTTTATGTGAATATATTTCATTTCCCAGCATATGCCACAAAACGTTCCAAACGTCCACTTGCAGATTCTACAAAAAGAGTGTTTGAAAACTGCTCTTTCAAAAGAAAGGTTCAAGTCTGCGTGTTGAATGCACTCGTCAAAAAGAAGTTTCTGAGAATTCTTCTGTCTAGTTTTTATGTGAAGATATTTCCTTTTCCAGCATAGGCCGCAAATCGCTCCAGATAACCACTTGCAGATTCTAGAAAAAGAATGTTTCAAAACTGTGCTATCAATAGGAAGTTTCCACTCTGTGAGTTGAATCCATAAATCACAGGAAAGTTTCTGAGAATGCTTCAGTCTAGTTTTTATGTGAACATATTTGCTTTTCCAGTGTTGGCCTGTTAGCACTGCATATATCCCTTGCAAATTCTACTAAAAGAGTGTTTCAACACTGCCATATGAAAAGGAAGGTTCAACTTTGTGAGTTCAATGCGCACATCACAAAGAAGTTTCCGAGAATGCTTCTGTCTAGTTCTTATGTGAAGATATTTACTTTGCAAACAGAGGCCTAAAAGCGTTCCAAATATCGACTTACAGATTCTACAAAAGGAGTGTTTCAAAACTGTTCTACCAAGAAGAAGGTTCCACTCTGTGAGTTGAATGCACTCATCACAGAGAAGTTTCTGGGAATGCTTCTGTCTAGTTTTTATGTGAAGGTGTTTCATTTTCCACCATAGGCCTCAAAGCGCTCCAAATATCCACTTGCAGATACTACACAAAGTTTGTTTAAAACTGCGCAATGAAAAGGGAGGTTCAACTCTGTGAGTTGAACGCACACATCATGAAGAAGTATCTTAGAATGCTTCTGTCTGGTTTTTAGGAGAAGATATTTCATTTTCCAGCAAAGGCCTCAAAGAGCTCCATATATCCACTTGCAGATTCTACTAAAAGCGTGTTTCAAAATTGCTCTTTCAAAAAGAAGGTTCAAGCCTGTCAGTTGAATGCACTCATCACAAGGAAGTTTTTGAGAATTCTTCCACCTAGTTTTTATGTGAAGGTATTTCCTTTCCCAGCATAATCCTCAAAGCACTCCAAATACCCACTTGCAGATTTTACAAAAGCGTGTTTAAAACTGCTCTATGAAAAGGAAATTTCCACTATGTTATTTGAATGCACACACCACGAAGAAGTTTCTGAGAATGCTTCTGTCTAGATTTTACGTGAAGATATTTCATTTCCCAGAATAGGCTTCAAAGCGCTCCAAATATCCACTTGCAGATTCTACAAAAAGTGTGTTTCACAAGTGCTCTTTCAAAAGGAAGTTTCAGGCCTGTGAGTTGAATGCACAAAGCACAGGGAACCTTCTGAGAATTATTCCGTCTAGTGTATATGTGAAGATATTTCCTTTTCCATTGCAGGCCTCCAATTACCCCATATATCCACTTGCAGATTCTACTAAAAGAGTGTTTCAAAGCCGCCCTATGAAAAGGAAGGTTCAACTCTGTAAGTTCAATGCACACATCACAAAGAAGATTTTGAGAATTCTTCTGTTGAATTTTTATATGAAGATATTTCCTTTTCCAGGCTAGTCCTCAAAGCGCTCCAAATATCCTCTTTGAGAATCTACACAAAGAGTGTTTGAAGAATGCGCTCTCAAAAGGAAGGTTCAACTCCATGAGTTGAATGCCTAAAGAACCGGGAAGTTTATGAGAATGCTTCTGTCTAGTTTTTATGTGAAGATATTTCCTTTTCCAAAGTATGTTTCATAGCACTCCAAATATCCACTTACAGATTCTACTGAAAGACTGTTTCAAAACTGCTGCATCAAAAAGAAGGTTCAATACTGTGTGTTGAATGTGCACATCACAATGAAGTTTCTGAAAATGATTCTGTATTGTTTTTATATGAAGATATTTAATTTTCCAGCATAGGCCTCATAGCCCTCCAAATATCCCACAGCAGATTCTACAAAAAGAGTGCTTCCAAACTGTTCTATCAAAAGGAATGTTCAAGTCTGTGAGTTGAATGCACTCATCACAAAGTAGTTTCTGAGAATGCTTCTGTGTAGTTTTTATGTGATGATATTTCCTTTTCCACCTTAGGCCTCAAAGCGCTCCAAATATACACTCTCAGATTCTACAAAAAGAGTGTTTCAATACTGCTCTATCAAAAGGAATGTTCAACTCTGTGAGTTGATTGCACGTTTCACAAAAAGTTTCTGAGAATGCTTGTGTCTGGTTTTTATGGGAAGATAATTCCTTTTACAGCATTGGCCTCAAAGCGCTGCAAATATCCCCTTGCAGATTCTACTAAAAGAGTGTTTCAAAACTGCTCAATGAAAAGGAAGATTCAACTCTCTTAGTTGAATGCACACATCACCAAGATGTTCCTGAGAATGCTTCTGTCTATTTTCTGTTGGAAGATATTTCATTTCCCAACATAGACCTCAAAGCCCTCCAAATATCCACTTGAACATTCTACAAAAAGAGTTTTTCAAAACTGCTCTATCAAAAGGAGGGTTGAACTCTGTATTGAATGCAGGAGGCATAGGAAGCTTTCTGAGAATGCTTCTGTCTGGTTTTTATGTGAAGATAGTTCCTTTTCCAGCCTAGGCCTCAATGCGCTCCAAATATCTGCTTCGAGAACCTACAAAAAGAGGGTTTCAAAACTGTTATATCAATAGGAAGGTTCAACTGTGTGAGTTGAATGTACTCATCAGAAAGAAGTTTCTGAGAATGCTTCTGTCTAGTTTTTACGTGAAGATATTTCCTTTTCCCGCATAAGCCCCAAAGCGCTCCAAATATCCACTTCCATATTCTACAAAAAGAGTGTTTCAAAACCGTTCTATCAAAATGAAGTCTCCACTCTGTGAGTTGAATGCACACATCCGAAAGAAGTTTCTGAGAATGCTTCTGTCTACTTTTTATATGAAGATGTTTGCTTTTCCAGTGCTGGCCTCTTAGCACTCCAGATATCCACTTGGAGATTCTACTAAAAGAGTGTTCCAAAACTGCTCTGTGAAAAGGAAGGTTCAACTGTTTGAGATGAATGGACACATCATGAAAAAGTTTCTGAGAATGCTTCTGCCTAGTTTTTATGTGAAGATGTTAACTTTTCCAGCATGGGCCTCAAAGCACTCCAAATATCCGCTTGGAGAATGTACAAAAAGAGTGTTTCAAAAGTGTTCTATCAAAAGGAAGGTTTAACTGTGTGAGTTGAATGCACTCATCAGAATGAAGTTTCTGAGAATGCTTTTGTGTGGTTTTCATCTGAATAGATTTCTTTTTCCAAAGGAGGTCACAATCGCACCAAATATCTACTTGCCGTTTCCACAAAAAGAGTGTTACAGAACTGCTCTATGAAAAGGATTGTTCAACTCTGTGAGTTGAATGCACACGTCCCAAAGCAGTATATGGGAATGCTGCTTTCTAGTTTTTATGTGAAGATATTTGCTTTTTCAGCATAGGACTCAAAGCGCTAAAAATATCCACTTACAGATACTTCAAAAAGAGTGTTTCAAAACCGCAGTATCAAAAGGAAGGTTCAACTCTGGAAGTTGAATGCACACATTATCAGTTTCTGAGAATGTTTCTGTGCGGTTTGTAAGTGAAGACATTTTCTTTTCCAGGATAGGCCTCACAGCACACCAAGTATCCACTTACAGATTCTACAGTAAGTGTGTTTCAAAACTGCTCTATCAAAAGGAAGATTCAACTCTGAGTTGAATGCACTCATCAAAAAGAAATTTCTGAGAATGTTCCTGTCTAATTTTTGTGTAATGATATTTCGTTTCCCAGGATAGGCCTCAAACAGCTCCAAATATCCAATTGCATATTCTTCAAAAAGAGTGTTTCAAAACTGCTCTATGAAAAGGAAGTTTCAAGCCTGTGAGTTGAATGCACTCATCTCAAAATTTTTTGACAATGCTTCTGTCTAGTTTTTATGAGAAGATATTTTCTTTTCGAGCATAGGCCTCAAAGCGCTTCAAATATCCACTGGCAGATTCTACCAAAAGAGTGTTTGAAAACTTCTCCATCAAAAGGAAGGTTCAAGTCTGTAAGTTGAAAGTACACATGAAAAAGAAGTTTCTTCGAGTGCTTCATTCTAGTTTTTATGTGAAGTTATTTCCCTTTCCAGCATAGGTCTCACAGCGCCCCAAATATCCACTTGCAGAGTCTATAAAAACTGTGTTTCAAAACAGCTCTATGAAAAGGATGGTTTAACTCTGCGAGTTGAATGCACACATCAGGAAGAAGTTTCTGAGAATGCTTCTGTCTAGTTTTTATGTGAAAATATTTCCTTTTCCAACATAGGCCTCAAAGCGCTCCAAATAAACAATTGCGGATTCTACAAAAGGAGTGTTTCCAAACTGTTCTATGAAAAGGAACGCTCAAGTCTGTGAGTTGAATGCACTCATCACACAGAAGTTTCTGAGAATGCTTCTGTCTAGTTTTTAGGTGAAGATATTTCATTTCCCAGCATAGGCCTCAAAACGCTCCAAATATCCACCTGCAGATTCTACAAAAAGAGTGTTTCAAACCTGCTCTATCAAAAGGAAGGTTGAACTTTGTGAGTTGAATGCACAAAGCACAGGGAACGTTCTGAGAATTCTTCTGACTAGTTTCTATTTGAAGATATTTCCTTTTCCCTTGTAGGCCCCAAATCGATCCATATATCCATTTGGAGATTCTACTAAAAGAGTATCTCAAAACTGACCTATCAAAAGGAATGTTCGAGTCTGTGAGTTCAATGCACAAAACACAAAGAAGTTTCTGAGAATGCTTCTGTCTAGTATTTATGTGAAGATATTTCCTTTTCCAGCATAGACAACAAAGCGCTCCAAATATCCCCTTGCAGATTCTACAAAAAGAATGTCCCCAAACTGTTCTATCTACAGGAAGGCTCCACTCTGTGACTTGCATGCACTCATCACAAAGAAATTCTTGAGAATGTTCTTTCTAGATTTTATTTTATGATATTTCCTTTTCCATCATAATCTTCAAAGCTCTCCCAATATCCACTTGCAGATTCTACAAAAAGAGTGTTTCAAAACTGCTCTATCAAAGGCAAGGTTCAACTCTGTGAGTTCAAAGCAAACATAATGAAGAAGTTTCTGGGCATGCTTCTGTCTAGTTTTTATGTGAATATATTTCATTTCCCAGCATATGCCACAAAACGTTCCAAACGTCCACTTGCAGATTCTACAAAAAGAGTGTTTGAAAACTGCTCTTTCAAAAGAAAGGTTCAAGTCTGCGTGTTGAATGCACTCGTCAAAAAGAAGTTTCTGAGAATTCTTCTGTCTAGTTTTTATGTGAAGATATTTCCTTTTCCAGCATAGGCCGCAAATCGCTCCAGATAACCACTTGCAGATTCTAGAAAAAGAATGTTTCAAAACTGTGCTATCAATAGGAAGTTTCCACTCTGTGAGTTGAATCCATAAATCACAGGAAAGTTTCTGAGAATGCTTCAGTCTAGTTTTTATGTGAACATATTTGCTTTTCCAGTGTTGGCCTGTTAGCACTGCATATATCCCTTGCAAATTCTACTAAAAGAGTGTTTCAACACTGCCATATGAAAAGGAAGGTTCAACTTTGTGAGTTCAATGCGCACATCACAAAGAAGTTTCCGAGAATGCTTCTGTCTAGTTCTTATGTGAAGATATTTACTTTGCAAACAGAGGCCTAAAAGCGTTCCAAATATCGACTTACAGATTCTACAAAAGGAGTGTTTCAAAACTGTTCTACCAAGAAGAAGGTTCCACTCTGTGAGTTGAATGCACTCATCACAAAGAAGTTTCTGGGAATGCTTCTGTCTAGTTTTTATGTGAAGGTGTTTCATTTTCCACCATAGGCCTCAAAGCGCTCCAAATATCCACTTGCAGATACTACACAAAGTTTGTTTAAAACTGCGCAATGAAAAGGGAGGTTCAACTCTGTGAGTTGAACGCACACATCATGAAGAAGTATCTTAGAATGCTTCTGTCTGGTTTTTAGGAGAAGATATTTCATTTTCCAGCAAAGGCCTCAAAGAGCTCCATATATCCACTTGCAGATTCTACTAAAAGCGTGTTTCAAAATTGCTCTTTCAAAAAGAAGGTTCAAGCCTGTCAGTTGAATGCACTCATCACAAGGAAGTTTTTGAGAATTCTTCCACCTAGTTTTTATGTGAAGGTATTTCCTTTCCCAGCATAATCCTCAAAGCACTCCAAATACCCACTTGCAGATTTTACAAAAGCGTGTTTAAAACTGCTCTATGAAAAGGAAATTTCCACTATGTTATTTGAATGCACACACCACGAAGAAGTTTCTGAGAATGCTTCTGTCTAGATTTTACGTGAAGATATTTCATTTCCCAGAATAGGCTTCAAAGCGCTCCAAATATCCACTTGCAGATTCTACAAAGAGTGTGTTTCACAAGTGCTCTTTCAAAAGGAAGTTTCAGGCCTGTGAGTTGAATGCACAAAGCACAGGGAACCTTCTGAGAATTATTCCGTCTAGTGTATATGTGAAGATATTTCCTTTTCCATTGCAGGCCTCCAATTACCCCATATATCCACTTGCAGATTCTACTAAAAGAGTGTTTCAAAGCCGCCCTATGAAAAGGAAGGTTCAACTCTGTAAGTTCAATGCACACATCACAAAGAAGATTTTGAGAATTCTTCTGTTTAATTTTTATATGAAGATATTTCCTTTTCCAGGCTAGTCCTCAAAGCGCTCCAAATATCCTCTTTGAGAATCTACACAAAGAGTGTTTGAAGAATGCGCTCTCAAAAGGAAGGTTCAACTCCATGAGTTGAATGCCTAAAGAACCGGGAAGTTTATGAGAATGCTTCTGTCTAGTTTTTATGTGAAGATATTTCCTTTTCCAAAGTATGTTTCATAGCACTCCAAATATCCACTTACAGATTCTACTGAAAGACTGTTTCAAAACTGCTGCATCAAAAAGAAGGTTCAATACTGTGTGTTGAATGTGCACATCACAATGAAGTTTCTGAAAATGATTCTGTATTGTTTTTATATGAAGATATTTAATTTTCCAGCATAGGCCTCATAGCCCTCCAAATATCCCACAGCAGATTCTACAAAAAGAGTGCTTCCAAACTGTTCTATCAAAAGGAATGTTCAAGTCTGTGAGTTGAATGCACTCATCACAAAGTAGTTTCTGAGAATGCTTCTGTGTAGTTTTTATGTGATGATATTTCCTTTTCCACCTTAGGCCTCAAAGCGCTCCAAATATACACTCTCAGATTCTACAAAAAGAGTGTTTCAATACTGCTCTATCAAAAGGAATGTTCAACTCTGTGAGTTGATTGCACGTTTCACAAAAAGTTTCTGAGAATGCTTGTGTCTGGTTTTTATGGGAAGATAATTCCTTTTACAGCATTGGCCTCAAAGCGCTGCAAATATCCCCTTGCAGATTCTACTAAAAGAGTGTTTCAAAACTGCTCAATGAAAAGGAAGATTCAACTCTCTTAGTTGAATGCACACATCACCAAGATGTTCCTGAGAATGCTTCTGTCTATTTTCTGTTGGAAGATATTTCATTTCCCAACATAGACCTCAAAGCCCTCCAAATATCCACTTGAACATTCTACAAAAAGAGTTTTTCAAAACTGCTCTATCAAAAGGAGGGTTGAACTCTGTATTGAATGCAGGAGGCATAGGAAGCTTTCTGAGAATGCTTCTGTCTGGTTTTTATGTGAAGATAGTTCCTTTTCCAGCCTAGGCCTCAATGCGCTCCAAATATCTGCTTCGAGAACCTACAAAAAGAGGGTTTCAAAACTGTTATATCAATAGGAAGGTTCAACTGTGTGAGTTGAATGTACTCATCAGAAAGAAGTTTCTGAGAATGCTTCTGTCTAGTTTTTACGTGAAGATATTTCCTTTTCCCGCATAAGCCCCAAAGCGCTCCAAATATCCACTTCCATATTCTACAAAAAGAGTGTTTCAAAACCGTTCTATCAAAATGAAGTCTCCACTCTGTGAGTTGAATGCACACATCCGAAAGAAGTTTCTGAGAATGCTTCTGTCTACTTTTTATATGAAGATGTTTGCTTTTCCAGTGCTGGCCTCTTAGCACTCCAGATATCCACTTGGAGATTCTACTAAAAGAGTGTTCCAAAACTGCTCTGTGAAAAGGAAGGTTCAACTGTTTGAGATGAATGGACACATCATGAAAAAGTTTCTGAGAATGCTTCTGCCTAGTTTTTATGTGAAGATGTTAACTTTTCCAGCATGGGCCTCAAAGCACTCCAAATATCCGCTTGGAGAATGTACAAAAAGAGTGTTTCAAAAGTGTTCTATCAAAAGGAAGGTTTAACTGTGTGAGTTGAATGCACTCATCAGAATGAAGTTTCTGAGAATGCTTTTGTGTGGTTTTCATCTGAATAGATTTCTTTTTCCAAAGGAGGTCACAATCGCACCAAATATCTACTTGCCGTTTCCACAAAAAGAGTGTTACAGAACTGCTCTATGAAAAGGATTGTTCAACTCTGTGAGTTGAATGCACACGTCCCAAAGCAGTATATGGGAATGCTGCTTTCTAGTTTTTATGTGAAGATATTTGCTTTTTCAGCATAGGACTCAAAGCGCTAAAAATATCCACTTACAGATACTTCAAAAAGAGTGTTTCAAAACCGCAGTATCAAAAGGAAGGTTCAACTCTGGAAGTTGAATGCACACATTATCAGTTTCTGAGAATGTTTCTGTGCGGTTTGTAAGTGAAGACATTTTCTTTTCCAGGATAGGCCTCACAGCACACCAAGTATCCACTTACAGATTCTACAGTAAGTGTGTTTCAAAACTGCTCTATCAAAAGGAAGATTCAACTCTGAGTTGAATGCACTCATCAAAAAGAAATTTCTGAGAATGTTCCTGTCTAATTTTTGTGTAATGATATTTCGTTTCCCAGGATAGGCCTCAAACAGCTCCAAATATCCAATTGCATATTCTTCAAAAAGAGTGTTTCAAAACTGCTCTATGAAAAGGAAGTTTCAAGCCTGTGAGTTGAATGCACTCATCTCAAAATTTTTTGACAATGCTTCTGTCTAGTTTTTATGAGAAGATATTTTCTTTTCGAGCATAGGCCTCAAAGCGCTTCAAATATCCACTGGCAGATTCTACCAAAAGAGTGTTTGAAAACTTCTCCATCAAAAGGAAGGTTCAAG
Source organism: Pongo pygmaeus (assembly GCF_028885625.2). Taxonomy (NCBI): domain Eukaryota; kingdom Metazoa; phylum Chordata; class Mammalia; order Primates; family Hominidae; genus Pongo; species Pongo pygmaeus. The sequence continues at coordinate 12,329,393 of NC_072388.2, read as the reverse complement.
TCTGTAAGTTGAAAGTACACATGAAAAAGAAGTTTCTTCGAGTGCTTCATTCTAGTTTTTATGTGAAGTTATTTCCCTTTCCAGCATAGGTCTCACAGCGCCCCAAATATCCACTTGCAGAGTCTATAAAAACTGTGTTTCAAAACAGCTCTATGAAAAGGATGGTTTAACTCTGCGAGTTGAATGCACACATCAGGAAGAAGTTTCTGAGAATGCTTCTGTCTAGTTTTTATGTGAAAATATTTCCTTTTCCAACATAGGCCTCAAAGCGCTCCAAATAAACAATTGCGGATTCTACAAAAGGAGTGTTTCCAAACTGTTCTATGAAAAGGAACGCTCAAGTCTGTGAGTTGAATGCACTCATCACACAGAAGTTTCTGAGAATGCTTCTGTCTAGTTTTTAGGTGAGGATATTTCATTTCCCAGCATAGGCCTCAAAACGCTCCAAATATCCACCTGCAGATTCTACAAAAAGAGTGTTTCAAACCTGCTCTATCAAAAGGAAGGTTGAACTTTGTGAGTTGAATGCACAAAGCACAGGGAACGTTCTGAGAATTCTTCTGACTAGTTTCTATTTGAAGATATTTCCTTTTCCCTTGTAGGCCCCAAATCGATCCATATATCCATTTGGAGATTCTACTAAAAGAGTATCTCAAAACTGACCTATCAAAAGGAATGTTCGAGTCTGTGAGTTCAATGCACAAAACACAAAGAAGTTTCTGAGAATGCTTCTGTCTAGTATTTATGTGAAGATATTTCCTTTTCCAGCATAGACAACAAAGCGCTCCAAATATCCCCTTGCGGATTCTACAAAAAGAATGTCCCCAAACTGTTCTATCTACAGGAAGGCTCCACTCTGTGACTTGCATGCACTCATCACAAAGAAATTCTTGAGAATGTTCTTTCTAGATTTTATTTTATGATATTTCCTTTTCCATCATAATCTTCAAAGCTCTCCCAATATCCACTTGCAGATTCTACAAAAAGAGTGTTTCAAAACTGCTCTATCAAAGGCAAGGTTCAACTCTGTGAGTTCAAAGCAAACATAATGAAGAAGTTTCTGGGCATGCTTCTGTCTAGTTTTTATGTGAATATATTTCATTTCCCAGCATATGCCACAAAACGTTCCAAACGTCCACTTGCAGATTCTACAAAAAGAGTGTTTGAAAACTGCTCTTTCAAAAGAAAGGTTCAAGTCTGCGTGTTGAATGCACTCGTCAAAAAGAAGTTTCTGAGAATTCTTCTGTCTAGTTTTTATGTGAAGATATTTCCTTTTCCAGCATAGGCCGCAAATCGCTCCAGATAACCACTTGCAGATTCTAGAAAAAGAATGTTTCAAAACTGTGCTATCAATAGGAAGTTTCCACTCTGTGAGTTGAATCCATAAATCACAGGAAAGTTTCTGAGAATGCTTCAGTCTAGTTTTTATGTGAACATATTTGCTTTTCCAGTGTTGGCCTGTTAGCACTGCATATATCCCTTGCAAATTCTACTAAAAGAGTGTTTCAACACTGCCATATGAAAAGGAAGGTTCAACTTTGTGAGTTCAATGCGCACATCACAAAGAAGTTTCCGAGAATGCTTCTGTCTAGTTCTTATGTGAAGATATTTACTTTGCAAACAGAGGCCTAAAAGCGTTCCAAATATCGACTTACAGATTCTACAAAAGGAGTGTTTCAAAACTGTTCTACCAAGAAGAAGGTTCCACTCTGTGAGTTGAATGCACTCATCACAAAGAAGTTTCTGGGAATGCTTCTGTCTAGTTTTTATGTGAAGGTGTTTCATTTTCCACCATAGGCCTCAAAGCGCTCCAAATATCCACTTGCAGATACTACACAAAGTTTGTTTAAAACTGCGCAATGAAAAGGGAGGTTCAACTCTGTGAGTTGAACGCACACATCATGAAGAAGTATCTTAGAATGCTTCTGTCTGGTTTTTAGGAGAAGATATTTCATTTTCCAGCAAAGGCCTCAAAGAGCTCCATATATCCACTTGCAGATTCTACTAAAAGCGTGTTTCAAAATTGCTCTTTCAAAAAGAAGGTTCAAGCCTGTCAGTTGAATGCACTCATCACAAGGAAGTTTTTGAGAATTCTTCCACCTAGTTTTTATGTGAAGGTATTTCCTTTCCCAGCATAATCCTCAAAGCACTCCAAATACCCACTTGCAGATTTTACAAAAGCGTGTTTAAAACTGCTCTATGAAAAGGAAATTTCCACTATGTTATTTGAATGCACACACCACGAAGAAGTTTCTGAGAATGCTTCTGTCTAGATTTTACGTGAAGATATTTCATTTCCCAGAATAGGCTTCAAAGCGCTCCAAATATCCACTTGCAGATTCTACAAAAAGTGTGTTTCACAAGTGCTCTTTCAAAAGGAAGTTTCAGGCCTGTGAGTTGAATGCACAAAGCACAGGGAACCTTCTGAGAATTATTCCGTCTAGTGTATATGTGAAGATATTTCCTTTTCCATTGCAGGCCTCCAATTACCCCATATATCCACTTGCAGATTCTACTAAAAGAGTGTTTCAAAGCCGCCCTATGAAAAGGAAGGTTCAACTCTGTAAGTTCAATGCACACATCACAAAGAAGATTTTGAGAATTCTTCTGTTGAATTTTTATATGAAGATATTTCCTTTTCCAGGCTAGTCCTCAAAGCGCTCCAAATATCCTCTTTGAGAATCTACACAAAGAGTGTTTGAAGAATGCGCTCTCAAAAGGAAGGTTCAACTCCATGAGTTGAATGCCTAAAGAACCGGGAAGTTTATGAGAATGCTTCTGTCTAGTTTTTATGTGAAGATATTTCCTTTTCCAAAGTATGTTTCATAGCACTCCAAATATCCACTTACAGATTCTACTGAAAGACTGTTTCAAAACTGCTGCATCAAAAAGAAGGTTCAATACTGTGTGTTGAATGTGCACATCACAATGAAGTTTCTGAAAATGATTCTGTATTGTTTTTATATGAAGATATTTAATTTTCCAGCATAGGCCTCATAGCCCTCCAAATATCCCACAGCAGATTCTACAAAAAGAGTGCTTCCAAACTGTTCTATCAAAAGGAATGTTCAAGTCTGTGAGTTGAATGCACTCATCACAAAGTAGTTTCTGAGAATGCTTCTGTGTAGTTTTTATGTGATGATATTTCCTTTTCCACCTTAGGCCTCAAAGCGCTCCAAATATACACTCTCAGATTCTACAAAAAGAGTGTTTCAATACTGCTCTATCAAAAGGAATGTTCAACTCTGTGAGTTGATTGCACGTTTCACAAAAAGTTTCTGAGAATGCTTGTGTCTGGTTTTTATGGGAAGATAATTCCTTTTACAGCATTGGCCTCAAAGCGCTGCAAATATCCCCTTGCAGATTCTACTAAAAGAGTGTTTCAAAACTGCTCAATGAAAAGGAAGATTCAACTCTCTTAGTTGAATGCACACATCACCAAGATGTTCCTGAGAATGCTTCTGTCTATTTTCTGTTGGAAGATATTTCATTTCCCAACATAGACCTCAAAGCCCTCCAAATATCCACTTGAACATTCTACAAAAAGAGTTTTTCAAAACTGCTCTATCAAAAGGAGGGTTGAACTCTGTATTGAATGCAGGAGGCATAGGAAGCTTTCTGAGAATGCTTCTGTCTGGTTTTTATGTGAAGATAGTTCCTTTTCCAGCCTAGGCCTCAATGCGCTCCAAATATCTGCTTCGAGAACCTACAAAAAGAGGGTTTCAAAACTGTTATATCAATAGGAAGGTTCAACTGTGTGAGTTGAATGTACTCATCAGAAAGAAGTTTCTGAGAATGCTTCTGTCTAGTTTTTACGTGAAGATATTTCCTTTTCCCGCATAAGCCCCAAAGCGCTCCAAATATCCACTTCCATATTCTACAAAAAGAGTGTTCCAAAACCGTTCTATCAAAATGAAGTCTCCACTCTGTGAGTTGAATGCACACATCCGAAAGAAGTTTCTGAGAATGCTTCTGTCTACTTTTTATATGAAGATGTTTGCTTTTCCAGTGCTGGCCTCTTAGCACTCCAGATATCCACTTGGAGATTCTACTAAAAGAGTGTTCCAAAACTGCTCTGTGAAAAGGAAGGTTCAACTGTTTGAGATGAATGGACACATCATGAAAAAGTTTCTGAGAATGCTTCTGCCTAGTTTTTATGTGAAGATGTTAACTTTTCCAGCATGGGCCTCAAAGCACTCCAAATATCCGCTTGGAGAATGTACAAAAAGAGTGTTTCAAAAGTGTTCTATCAAAAGGAAGGTTTAACTGTGTGAGTTGAATGCACTCATCAGAATGAAGTTTCTGAGAATGCTTTTGTGTGGTTTTCATCTGAATAGATTTCTTTTTCCAAAGGAGGTCACAATCGCACCAAATATCTACTTGCCGTTTCCACAAAAAGAGTGTTACAGAACTGCTCTATGAAAAGGATTGTTCAACTCTGTGAGTTGAATGCACACGTCCCAAAGCAGTATATGGGAATGCTGCTTTCTAGTTTTTATGTGAAGATATTTGCTTTTTCAGCATAGGACTCAAAGCGCTAAAAATATCCACTTACAGATACTTCAAAAAGAGTGTTTCAAAACCGCAGTATCAAAAGGAAGGTTCAACTCTGGAAGTTGAATGCACACATTATCAGTTTCTGAGAATGTTTCTGTGCGGTTTGTAAGTGAAGACATTTTCTTTTCCAGGATAGGCCTCACAGCACACCAAGTATCCACTTACAGATTCTACAGTAAGTGTGTTTCAAAACTGCTCTATCAAAAGGAAGATTCAACTCTGAGTTGAATGCACTCATCAAAAAGAAATTTCTGAGAATGTTCCTGTCTAATTTTTGTGTAATGATATTTCGTTTCCCAGGATAGGCCTCAAACAGCTCCAAATATCCAATTGCATATTCTTCAAAAAGAGTGTTTCAAAACTGCTCTATGAAAAGGAAGTTTCAAGCCTGTGAGTTGAATGCACTCATCTCAAAATTTTTTGACAATGCTTCTGTCTAGTTTTTATGAGAAGATATTTTCTTTTCGAGCATAGGCCTCAAAGCGCTTCAAATATCCACTGGCAGATTCTACCAAAAGAGTGTTTGAAAACTTCTCCATCAAAAGGAAGGTTCAAGTCTGTAAGTTGAAAGTACACATGAAAAAGAAGTTTCTTCGAGTGCTTCATTCTAGTTTTTATGTGAAGTTATTTCCCTTTCCAGCATAGGTCTCACAGCGCCCCAAATATCCACTTGCAGAGTCTATAAAAACTGTGTTTCAAAACAGCTCTATGAAAAGGATGGTTTAACTCTGCGAGTTGAATGCACACATCAGGAAGAAGTTTCTGAGAATGCTTCTGTCTAGTTTTTATGTGAAAATATTTCCTTTTCCAACATAGGCCTCAAAGCGCTCCAAATAAACAATTGCGGATTCTACAAAAGGAGTGTTTCCAAACTGTTCTATGAAAAGGAACGCTCAAGTCTGTGAGTTGAATGCACTCATCACACAGAAGTTTCTGAGAATGCTTCTGTCTAGTTTTTAGGTGAGGATATTTCATTTCCCAGCATAGGCCTCAAAACGCTCCAAATATCCACCTGCAGATTCTACAAAAAGAGTGTTTCAAACCTGCTCTATCAAAAGGAAGGTTGAACTTTGTGAGTTGAATGCACAAAGCACAGGGAACGTTCTGAGAATTCTTCTGACTAGTTTCTATTTGAAGATATTTCCTTTTCCCTTGTAGGCCCCAAATCGATCCATATATCCATTTGGAGATTCTACTAAAAGAGTATCTCAAAACTGACCTATCAAAAGGAATGTTCGAGTCTGTGAGTTCAATGCACAAAACACAAAGAAGTTTCTGAGAATGCTTCTGTCTAGTATTTATGTGAAGATATTTCCTTTTCCAGCATAGACAACAAAGCGCTCCAAATATCCCCTTGCGGATTCTACAAAAAGAATGTCCCCAAACTGTTCTATCTACAGGAAGGCTCCACTCTGTGACTTGCATGCACTCATCACAAAGAAATTCTTGAGAATGTTCTTTCTAGATTTTATTTTATGATATTTCCTTTTCCATCATAATCTTCAAAGCTCTCCCAATATCCACTTGCAGATTCTACAAAAAGAGTGTTTCAAAACTGCTCTATCAAAGGCAAGGTTCAACTCTGTGAGTTCAAAGCAAACATAATGAAGAAGTTTCTGGGCATGCTTCTGTCTAGTTTTTATGTGAATATATTTCATTTCCCAGCATATGCCACAAAACGTTCCAAACGTCCACTTGCAGATTCTACAAAAAGAGTGTTTGAAAACTGCTCTTTCAAAAGAAAGGTTCAAGTCTGCGTGTTGAATGCACTCGTCAAAAAGAAGTTTCTGAGAATTCTTCTGTCTAGTTTTTATGTGAAGATATTTCCTTTTCCAGCATAGGCCGCAAATCGCTCCAGATAACCACTTGCAGATTCTAGAAAAAGAATGTTTCAAAACTGTGCTATCAATAGGAAGTTTCCACTCTGTGAGTTGAATCCATAAATCACAGGAAAGTTTCTGAGAATGCTTCAGTCTAGTTTTTATGTGAACATATTTGCTTTTCCAGTGTTGGCCTGTTAGCACTGCATATATCCCTTGCAAATTCTACTAAAAGAGTGTTTCAACACTGCCATATGAAAAGGAAGGTTCAACTTTGTGAGTTCAATGCGCACATCACAAAGAAGTTTCCGAGAATGCTTCTGTCTAGTTCTTATGTGAAGATATTTACTTTGCAAACAGAGGCCTAAAAGCGTTCCAAATATCGACTTACAGATTCTACAAAAGGAGTGTTTCAAAACTGTTCTACCAAGAAGAAGGTTCCACTCTGTGAGTTGAATGCACTCATCACAAAGAAGTTTCTGGGAATGCTTCTGTCTAGTTTTTATGTGAAGGTGTTTCATTTTCCACCATAGGCCTCAAAGCGCTCCAAATATCCACTTGCAGATACTACACAAAGTTTGTTTAAAACTGCGCAATGAAAAGGGAGGTTCAACTCTGTGAGTTGAACGCACACATCATGAAGAAGTATCTTAGAATGCTTCTGTCTGGTTTTTAGGAGAAGATATTTCATTTTCCAGCAAAGGCCTCAAAGAGCTCCATATATCCACTTGCAGATTCTACTAAAAGCGTGTTTCAAAATTGCTCTTTCAAAAAGAAGGTTCAAGCCTGTCAGTTGAATGCACTCATCACAAGGAAGTTTTTGAGAATTCTTCCACCTAGTTTTTATGTGAAGGTATTTCCTTTCCCAGCATAATCCTCAAAGCACTCCAAATACCCACTTGCAGATTTTACAAAAGCGTGTTTAAAACTGCTCTATGAAAAGGAAATTTCCACTATGTTATTTGAATGCACACACCACGAAGAAGTTTCTGAGAATGCTTCTGTCTAGATTTTACGTGAAGATATTTCATTTCCCAGAATAGGCTTCAAAGCGCTCCAAATATCCACTTGCAGATTCTACAAAAAGTGTGTTTCACAAGTGCTCTTTCAAAAGGAAGTTTCAGGCCTGTGAGTTGAATGCACAAAGCACAGGGAACCTTCTGAGAATTATTCCGTCTAGTGTATATGTGAAGATATTTCCTTTTCCATTGCAGGCCTCCAATTACCCCATATATCCACTTGCAGATTCTACTAAAAGAGTGTTTCAAAGCCGCCCTATGAAAAGGAAGGTTCAACTCTGTAAGTTCAATGCACACATCACAAAGAAGATTTTGAGAATTCTTCTGTTGAATTTTTATATGAAGATATTTCCTTTTCCAGGCTAGTCCTCAAAGCGCTCCAAATATCCTCTTTGAGAATCTACACAAAGAGTGTTTGAAGAATGCGCTCTCAAAAGGAAGGTTCAACTCCATGAGTTGAATGCCTAAAGAACCGGGAAGTTTATGAGAATGCTTCTGTCTAGTTTTTATGTGAAGATATTTCCTTTTCCAAAGTATGTTTCATAGCACTCCAAATATCCACTTACAGATTCTACTGAAAGACTGTTTCAAAACTGCTGCATCAAAAAGAAGGTTCAATACTGTGTGTTGAATGTGCACATCACAATGAAGTTTCTGAAAATGATTCTGTATTGTTTTTATATGAAGATATTTAATTTTCCAGCATAGGCCTCATAGCCCTCCAAATATCCCACAGCAGATTCTACAAAAAGAGTGCTTCCAAACTGTTCTATCAAAAGGAATGTTCAAGTCTGTGAGTTGAATGCACTCATCACAAAGTAGTTTCTGAGAATGCTTCTGTGTAGTTTTTATGTGATGATATTTCCTTTTCCACCTTAGGCCTCAAAGCGCTCCAAATATACACTCTCAGATTCTACAAAAAGAGTGTTTCAATACTGCTCTATCAAAAGGAATGTTCAACTCTGTGAGTTGATTGCACGTTTCACAAAAAGTTTCTGAGAATGCTTGTGTCTGGTTTTTATGGGAAGATAATTCCTTTTACAGCATTGGCCTCAAAGCGCTGCAAATATCCCCTTGCAGATTCTACTAAAAGAGTGTTTCAAAACTGCTCAATGAAAAGGAAGATTCAACTCTCTTAGTTGAATGCACACATCACCAAGATGTTCCTGAGAATGCTTCTGTCTATTTTCTGTTGGAAGATATTTCATTTCCCAACATAGACCTCAAAGCCCTCCAAATATCCACTTGAACATTCTACAAAAAGAGTTTTTCAAAACTGCTCTATCAAAAGGAGGGTTGAACTCTGTATTGAATGCAGGAGGCATAGGAAGCTTTCTGAGAATGCTTCTGTCTGGTTTTTATGTGAAGATAGTTCCTTTTCCAGCCTAGGCCTCAATGCGCTCCAAATATCTGCTTCGAGAACCTACAAAAAGAGGGTTTCAAAACTGTTATATCAATAGGAAGGTTCAACTGTGTGAGTTGAAGGTACTCATCAGAAAGAAGTTTCTGAGAATGCTTCTGTCTAGTTTTTACGTGAAGATATTTCCTTTTCCCGCATAAGCCCCAAAGCGCTCCAAATATCCACTTCCATATTCTACAAAAAGAGTGTTCCAAAACCGTTCTATCAAAATGAAGTCTCCACTCTGTGAGTTGAATGCACACATCCGAAAGAAGTTTCTGAGAATGCTTCTGTCTACTTTTTATATGAAGATGTTTGCTTTTCCAGTGCTGGCCTCTTAGCACTCCAGATATCCACTTGGAGATTCTACTAAAAGAGTGTTCCAAAACTGCTCTGTGAAAAGGAAGGTTCAACTGTTTGAGATGAATGGACACATCATGAAAAAGTTTCTGAGAATGCTTCTGCCTAGTTTTTATGTGAAGATGTTAACTTTTCCAGCATGGGCCTCAAAGCACTCCAAATATCCGCTTGGAGAATGTACAAAAAGAGTCTTTCAAAAGTGTTCTATCAAAAGGAAGGTTTAACTGTGTGAGTTGAATGCACTCATCAGAATGAAGTTTCTGAGAATGCTTTTGTGTGGTTTTCATCTGAATAGATTTCTTTTTCCAAAGGAGGTCGCAATCGCACCAAATATCTACTTGCCGTTTCCACAAAAAGAGTGTTACAGAACTGCTCTATGAAAAGGATTGTTCAACTCTGTGAGTTGAATGCACACGTCCCAAAGCAGTATATGGGAATGCTGCTTTCTAGTTTTTATGTGAAGATATTTGCTTTTTCAGCATAGGACTCAAAGCGCTAAAAATATCCACTTACAGATACTTCAAAAAGAGTGTTTCAAAACCGCAGTATCAAAAGGAAGGTTCAACTCTGGAAGTTGAATGCACACATTATCAGTTTCTGAGAATGTTTCTGTGCGGTTTGTAAGTGAAGACATTTTCTTTTCCAGGATAGGCCTCACAGCACACCAAGTATCCACTTACAGATTCTACAGTAAGTGTGTTTCAAAACTGCTCTATCAAAAGGAAGATTCAACTCTGAGTTGAATGCACTCATCAAAAAGAAATTTCTGAGAATGTTCCTGTCTAATTTTTGTGTAATGATATTTCGTTTCCCAGGATAGGCCTCAAACAGCTCCAAATATCCAATTGCATATTCTTCAAAAAGAGTGTTTCAAAACTGCTCTATGAAAAGGAAGTTTCAAGCCTGTGAGTTGAATGCACTCATCTCAAAATTTTTTGACAATGCTTCTGTCTAGTTTTTATGAGAAGATATTTTCTTTTTGAGCATAGGCCTCAAAGCGCTTCAAATATCCACTGGCAGATTCTACCAAAAGAGTGTTTGAAAACTTCTCCATCAAAAGGAAGGTTCAAGTCTGTAAGTTGAAAGTACACATGAAAAAGAAGTTTCTTCGAGTGCTTCATTCTAGTTTTTATGTGAAGTTATTTCCCTTTCCAGCATAGGTCTCACAGCGCCCCAAATATCCACTTGCAGAGTCTATAAAAACTGTGTTTCAAAACAGCTCTATGAAAAGGATGGTTTAACTCTGCGAGTTGAATGCACACATCAGGAAGAAGTTTCTGAGAATGCTTCTGTCTAGTTTTTATGTGAAAATATTTCCTTTTCCAACATAGGCCTCAAAGCGCTCCAAATAAACAATTGCGGATTCTACAAAAGGAGTGTTTCCAAACTGTTCTATGAAAAGGAACGCTCAAGTCTGTGAGTTGAATGCACTCATCACACAGAAGTTTCTGAGAATGCTTCTGTCTAGTTTTTAGGTGAGGATATTTCATTTCCCAGCATAGGCCTCAAAACGCTCCAAATATCCACCTGCAGATTCTACAAAAAGAGTGTTTCAAACCTGCTCTATCAAAAGGAAGGTTGAACTTTGTGAGTTGAATGCACAAAGCACAGGGAACGTTCTGAGAATTCTTCTGACTAGTTTCTATTTGAAGATATTTCCTTTTCCCTTGTAGGCCCCAAATCGATCCATATATCCATTTGGAGATTCTACTAAAAGAGTATCTCAAAACTGACCTATCAAAAGGAATGTTCGAGTCTGTGAGTTCAATGCACAAAACACAAAGAAGTTTCTGAGAATGCTTCTGTCTAGTATTTATGTGAAGATATTTCCTTTTCCAGCATAGACAACAAAGCGCTCCAAATATCCCCTTGCGGATTCTACAAAAAGAATGTCCCCAAACTGTTCTATCTACAGGAAGGCTCCACTCTGTGACTTGCATGCACTCATCACAAAGAAATTCTTGAGAATGTTCTTTCTAGATTTTATTTTATGATATTTCCTTTTCCATCATAATCTTCAAAGCTCTCCCAATATCCACTTGCAGATTCTACAAAAAGAGTGTTTCAAAACTGCTCTATCAAAGGCAAGGTTCAACTCTGTGAGTTCAAAGCAAACATAATAAAGAAGTTTCTGGGCATGCTTCTGTCTAGTTTTTATGTGAATATATTTCATTTCCCAGCATATGCCACAAAACGTTCCAAACGTCCACTTGCAGATTCTACAAAAAGAGTGTTTGAAAACTGCTCTTTCAAAAGAAAGGTTCAAGTCTGCGTGTTGAATGCACTCGTCAAAAAGAAGTTTCTGAGAATTCTTCTGTCTAGTTTTTATGTGAAGATATTTCCTTTTCCAGCATAGGCCGCAAATCGCTCCAGATAACCACTTGCAGATTCTAGAAAAAGAATGTTTCAAAACTGTGCTATCAATAGGAAGTTTCCACTCTGTGAGTTGAATCCATAAATCACAGGAAAGTTTCTGAGAATGCTTCAGTCTAGTTTTTATGTGAACATATTTGCTTTTCCAGTGTTGGCCTGTTAGCACTGCATATATCCCTTGCAAATTCTACTAAAAGAGTGTTTCAACACTGCCATATGAAAAGGAAGGTTCAACTTTGTGAGTTCAATGCGCACATCACAAAGAAGTTTCCGAGAATGCTTCTGTCTAGTTCTTATGTGAAGATATTTACTTTGCAAACAGAGGCCTAAAAGCGTTCCAAATATCGACTTACAGATTCTACAAAAGGAGTGTTTCAAAACTGTTCTACCAAGAAGAAGGTTCCACTCTGTGAGTTGAATGCACTCATCACAGAGAAGTTTCTGGGAATGCTTCTGTCTAGTTTTTATGTGAAGGTGTTTCATTTTCCACCATAGGCCTCAAAGCGCTCCAAATATCCACTTGCAGATACTACACAAAGTTTGTTTAAAACTGCGCAATGAAAAGGGAGGTTCAACTCTGTGAGTTGAACGCACACATCATGAAGAAGTATCTTAGAATGCTTCTGTCTGGTTTTTAGGAGAAGATATTTCATTTTCCAGCAAAGGCCTCAAAGAGCTCCATATATCCACTTGCAGATTCTACTAAAAGCGTGTTTCAAAATTGCTCTTTCAAAAAGAAGGTTCAAGCCTGTCAGTTGAATGCACTCATCACAAGGAAGTTTTTGAGAATTCTTCCACCTAGTTTTTATGTGAAGGTATTTCCTTTCCCAGCATAATCCTCAAAGCACTCCAAATACCCACTTGCAGATTTTACAAAAGCGTGTTTAAAACTGCTCTATGAAAAGGAAATTTCCACTATGTTATTTGAATGCACACACCACGAAGAAGTTTCTGAGAATGCTTCTGTCTAGATTTTACGTGAAGATATTTCATTTCCCAGAATAGGCTTCAAAGCGCTCCAAATATCCACTTGCAGATTCTACAAAAAGTGTGTTTCACAAGTGCTCTTTCAAAAGGAAGTTTCAGGCCTGTGAGTTGAATGCACAAAGCACAGGGAACCTTCTGAGAATTATTCCGTCTAGTGTATATGTGAAGATATTTCCTTTTCCATTGCAGGCCTCCAATTACCCCATATATCCACTTGCAGATTCTACTAAAAGAGTGTTTCAAAGCCGCCCTATGAAAAGGAAGGTTCAACTCTGTAAGTTCAATGCACACATCACAAAGAAGATTTTGAGAATTCTTCTGTTGAATTTTTATATGAAGATATTTCCTTTTCCAGGCTAGTCCTCAAAGCGCTCCAAATATCCTCTTTGAGAATCTACACAAAGAGTGTTTGAAGAATGCGCTCTCAAAAGGAAGGTTCAACTCCATGAGTTGAATGCCTAAAGAACCGGGAAGTTTATGAGAATGCTTCTGTCTAGTTTTTATGTGAAGATATTTCCTTTTCCAAAGTATGTTTCATAGCACTCCAAATATCCACTTACAGATTCTACTGAAAGACTGTTTCAAAACTGCTGCATCAAAAAGAAGGTTCAATACTGTGTGTTGAATGTGCACATCACAATGAAGTTTCTGAAAATGATTCTGTATTGTTTTTATATGAAGATATTTAATTTTCCAGCATAGGCCTCATAGCCCTCCAAATATCCCACAGCAGATTCTACAAAAAGAGTGCTTCCAAACTGTTCTATCAAAAGGAATGTTCAAGTCTGTGAGTTGAATGCACTCATCACAAAGTAGTTTCTGAGAATGCTTCTGTGTAGTTTTTATGTGATGATATTTCCTTTTCCACCTTAGGCCTCAAAGCGCTCCAAATATACACTCTCAGATTCTACAAAAAGAGTGTTTCAATACTGCTCTATCAAAAGGAATGTTCAACTCTGTGAGTTGATTGCACGTTTCACAAAAAGTTTCTGAGAATGCTTGTGTCTGGTTTTTATGGGAAGATAATTCCTTTTACAGCATTGGCCTCAAAGCGCTGCAAATATCCCCTTGCAGATTCTACTAAAAGAGTGTTTCAAAACTGCTCAATGAAAAGGAAGATTCAACTCTCTTAGTTGAATGCACACATCACCAAGATGTTCCTGAGAATGCTTCTGTCTATTTTCTGTTGGAAGATATTTCATTTCCCAACATAGACCTCAAAGCCCTCCAAATATCCACTTGAACATTCTACAAAAAGAGTTTTTCAAAACTGCTCTATCAAAAGGAGGGTTGAACTCTGTATTGAATGCAGGAGGCATAGGAAGCTTTCTGAGAATGCTTCTGTCTGGTTTTTATGTGAAGATAGTTCCTTTTCCAGCCTAGGCCTCAATGCGCTCCAAATATCTGCTTCGAGAACCTACAAAAAGAGGGTTTCAAAACTGTTATATCAATAGGAAGGTTCAACTGTGTGAGTTGAATGTACTCATCAGAAAGAAGTTTCTGAGAATGCTTCTGTCTAGTTTTTACGTGAAGATATTTCCTTTTCCCGCATAAGCCCCAAAGCGCTCCAAATATCCACTTCCATATTCTACAAAAAGAGTGTTCCAAAACCGTTCTATCAAAATGAAGTCTCCACTCTGTGAGTTGAATGCACACATCCGAAAGAAGTTTCTGAGAATGCTTCTGTCTACTTTTTATATGAAGATGTTTGCTTTTCCAGTGCTGGCCTCTTAGCACTCCAGATATCCACTTGGAGATTCTACTAAAAGAGTGTTCCAAAACTGCTCTGTGAAAAGGAAGGTTCAACTGTTTGAGATGAATGGACACATCATGAAAAAGTTTCTGAGAATGCTTCTGCCTAGTTTTTATGTGAAGATGTTAACTTTTCCAGCATGGGCCTCAAAGCACTCCAAATATCCGCTTGGAGAATGTACAAAAAGAGTGTTTCAAAAGTGTTCTATCAAAAGGAAGGTTTAACTGTGTGAGTTGAATGCACTCATCAGAATGAAGTTTCTGAGAATGCTTTTGTGTGGTTTTCATCTGAATAGATTTCTTTTTCCAAAGGAGGTCACAATCGCACCAAATATCTACTTGCCGTTTCCACAAAAAGAGTGTTACAGAACTGCTCTATGAAAAGGATTGTTCAACTCTGTGAGTTGAATGCACACGTCCCAAAGCAGTATATGGGAATGCTGCTTTCTAGTTTTTATGTGAAGATATTTGCTTTTTCAGCATAGGACTCAAAGCGCTAAAAATATCCACTTACAGATACTTCAAAAAGAGTGTTTCAAAACCGCAGTATCAAAAGGAAGGTTCAACTCTGGAAGTTGAATGCACACATTATCAGTTTCTGAGAATGTTTCTGTGCGGTTTGTAAGTGAAGACATTTTCTTTTCCAGGATAGGCCTCACAGCACACCAAGTATCCACTTACAGATTCTACAGTAAGTGTGTTTCAAAACTGCTCTATCAAAAGGAAGATTCAACTCTGAGTTGAATGCACTCATCAAAAAGAAATTTCTGAGAATGTTCCTGTCTAATTTTTGTGTAATGATATTTCGTTTCCCAGGATAGGCCTCAAACAGCTCCAAATATCCAATTGCATATTCTTCAAAAAGAGTGTTTCAAAACTGCTCTATGAAAAGGAAGTTTCAAGCCTGTGAGTTGAATGCACTCATCTCAAAATTTTTTGACAATGCTTCTGTCTAGTTTTTATGAGAAGATATTTTCTTTTCGAGCATAGGCCTCAAAGCGCTTCAAATATCCACTGGCAGATTCTACCAAAAGAGTGTTTGAAAACTTCTCCATCAAAAGGAAGGTTCAAGTCTGTAAGTTGAAAGTACACATGAAAAAGAAGTTTCTTCGAGTGCTTCATTCTAGTTTTTATGTGAAGTTATTTCCCTTTCCAGCATAGGTCTCACAGCGCCCCAAATATCCACTTGCAGAGTCTATAAAAACTGTGTTTCAAAACAGCTCTATGAAAAGGATGGTTTAACTCTGCGAGTTGAATGCACACATCAGGAAGAAGTTTCTGAGAATGCTTCTGTCTAGTTTTTATGTGAAAATATTTCCTTTTCCAACATAGGCCTCAAAGCGCTCCAAATAAACAATTGCGGATTCTACAAAAGGAGTGTTTCCAAACTGTTCTATGAAAAGGAACGCTCAAGTCTGTGAGTTGAATGCACTCATCACACAGAAGTTTCTGAGAATGCTTCTGTCTAGTTTTTAGGTGAGGATATTTCATTTCCCAGCATAGGCCTCAAAACGCTCCAAATATCCACCTGCAGATTCTACAAAAAGAGTGTTTCAAACCTGCTCTATCAAAAGGAAGGTTGAACTTTGTGAGTTGAATGCACAAAGCACAGGGAACGTTCTGAGAATTCTTCTGACTAGTTTCTATTTGAAGATATTTCCTTTTCCCTTGTAGGCCCCAAATCGATCCATATATCCATTTGGAGATTCTACTAAAAGAGTATCTCAAAACTGACCTATCAAAAGGAATGTTCGAGTCTGTGAGTTCAATGCACAAAACACAAAGAAGTTTCTGAGAATGCTTCTGTCTAGTATTTATGTGAAGATATTTCCTTTTCCAGCATAGACAACAAAGCGCTCCAAATATCCCCTTGCGGATTCTACAAAAAGAATGTCCCCAAACTGTTCTATCTACAGGAAGGCTCCACTCTGTGACTTGCATGCACTCATCACAAAGAAATTCTTGAGAATGTTCTTTCTAGATTTTATTTTATGATATTTCCTTTTCCATCATAATCTTCAAAGCTCTCCCAATATCCACTTGCAGATTCTACAAAAAGAGTGTTTCAAAACTGCTCTATCAAAGGCAAGGTTCAACTCTGTGAGTTCAAAGCAAACATAATGAAGAAGTTTCTGGGCATGCTTCTGTCTAGTTTTTATGTGAATATATTTCATTTCCCAGCATATGCCACAAAACGTTCCAAACGTCCACTTGCAGATTCTACAAAAAGAGTGTTTGAAAACTGCTCTTTCAAAAGAAAGGTTCAAGTCTGCGTGTTGAATGCACTCGTCAAAAAGAAGTTTCTGAGAATTCTTCTGTCTAGTTTTTATGTGAAGATATTTCCTTTTCCAGCATAGGCCGCAAATCGCTCCAGATAACCACTTGCAGATTCTAGAAAAAGAATGTTTCAAAACTGTGCTATCAATAGGAAGTTTCCACTCTGTGAGTTGAATCCATAAATCACAGGAAAGTTTCTGAGAATGCTTCAGTCTAGTTTTTATGTGAACATATTTGCTTTTCCAGTGTTGGCCTGTTAGCACTGCATATATCCCTTGCAAATTCTACTAAAAGAGTGTTTCAACACTGCCATATGAAAAGGAAGGTTCAACTTTGTGAGTTCAATGCGCACATCACAAAGAAGTTTCCGAGAATGCTTCTGTCTAGTTCTTATGTGAAGATATTTACTTTGCAAACAGAGGCCTAAAAGCGTTCCAAATATCGACTTACAGATTCTACAAAAGGAGTGTTTCAAAACTGTTCTACCAAGAAGAAGGTTCCACTCTGTGAGTTGAATGCACTCATCACAAAGAAGTTTCTGGGAATGCTTCTGTCTAGTTTTTATGTGAAGGTGTTTCATTTTCCACCATAGGCCTCAAAGCGCTCCAAATATCCACTTGCAGATACTACACAAAGTTTGTTTAAAACTGCGCAATGAAAAGGGAGGTTCAACTCTGTGAGTTGAACGCACACATCATGAAGAAGTATCTTAGAATGCTTCTGTCTGGTTTTTAGGAGAAGATATTTCATTTTCCAGCAAAGGCCTCAAAGAGCTCCATATATCCACTTGCAGATTCTACTAAAAGCGTGTTTCAAAATTGCTCTTTCAAAAAGAAGGTTCAAGCCTGTCAGTTGAATGCACTCATCACAAGGAAGTTTTTGAGAATTCTTCCACCTAGTTTTTATGTGAAGGTATTTCCTTTCCCAGCATAATCCTCAAAGCACTCCAAATACCCACTTGCAGATTTTACAAAAGCGTGTTTAAAACTGCTCTATGAAAAGGAAATTTCCACTATGTTATTTGAATGCACACACCACGAAGAAGTTTCTGAGAATGCTTCTGTCTAGATTTTACGTGAAGATATTTCATTTCCCAGAATAGGCTTCAAAGCGCTCCAAATATCCACTTGCAGATTCTACAAAGAGTGTGTTTCACAAGTGCTCTTTCAAAAGGAAGTTTCAGGCCTGTGAGTTGAATGCACAAAGCACAGGGAACCTTCTGAGAATTATTCCGTCTAGTGTATATGTGAAGATATTTCCTTTTCCATTGCAGGCCTCCAATTACCCCATATATCCACTTGCAGATTCTACTAAAAGAGTGTTTCAAAGCCGCCCTATGAAAAGGAAGGTTCAACTCTGTAAGTTCAATGCACACATCACAAAGAAGATTTTGAGAATTCTTCTGTTGAATTTTTATATGAAGATATTTCCTTTTCCAGGCTAGTCCTCAAAGCGCTCCAAATATCCTCTTTGAGAATCTACACAAAGAGTGTTTGAAGAATGCGCTCTCAAAAGGAAGGTTCAACTCCATGAGTTGAATGCCTAAAGAACCGGGAAGTTTATGAGAATGCTTCTGTCTAGTTTTTATGTGAAGATATTTCCTTTTCCAAAGTATGTTTCATAGCACTCCAAATATCCACTTACAGATTCTACTGAAAGACTGTTTCAAAACTGCTGCATCAAAAAGAAGGTTCAATACTGTGTGTTGAATGTGCACATCACAATGAAGTTTCTGAAAATGATTCTGTATTGTTTTTATATGAAGATATTTAATTTTCCAGCATAGGCCTCATAGCCCTCCAAATATCCCACAGCAGATTCTACAAAAAGAGTGCTTCCAAACTGTTCTATCAAAAGGAATGTTCAAGTCTGTGAGTTGAATGCACTCATCACAAAGTAGTTTCTGAGAATGCTTCTGTGTAGTTTTTATGTGATGATATTTCCTTTTCCACCTTAGGCCTCAAAGCGCTCCAAATATACACTCTCAGATTCTACAAAAAGAGTGTTTCAATACTGCTCTATCAAAAGGAATGTTCAACTCTGTGAGTTGATTGCACGTTTCACAAAAAGTTTCTGAGAATGCTTGTGTCTGGTTTTTATGGGAAGATAATTCCTTTTACAGCATTGGCCTCAAAGCGCTGCAAATATCCCCTTGCAGATTCTACTAAAAGAGTGTTTCAAAACTGCTCAATGAAAAGGAAGATTCAACTCTCTTAGTTGAATGCACACATCACCAAGATGTTCCTGAGAATGCTTCTGTCTATTTTCTGTTGGAAGATATTTCATTTCCCAACATAGACCTCAAAGCCCTCCAAATATCCACTTGAACATTCTACAAAAAGAGTTTTTCAAAACTGCTCTATCAAAAGGAGGGTTGAACTCTGTATTGAATGCAGGAGGCATAGGAAGCTTTCTGAGAATGCTTCTGTCTGGTTTTTATGTGAAGATAGTTCCTTTTCCAGCCTAGGCCTCAATGCGCTCCAAATATCTGCTTCGAGAACCTACAAAAAGAGGGTTTCAAAACTGTTATATCAATAGGAAGGTTCAACTGTGTGAGTTGAATGTACTCATCAGAAAGAAGTTTCTGAGAATGCTTCTGTCTAGTTTTTACGTGAAGATATTTCCTTTTCCCGCATAAGCCCCAAAGCGCTCCAAATATCCACTTCCATATTCTACAAAAAGAGTGTTCCAAAACCGTTCTATCAAAATGAAGTCTCCACTCTGTGAGTTGAATGCACACATCCGAAAGAAGTTTCTGAGAATGCTTCTGTCTACTTTTTATATGAAGATGTTTGCTTTTCCAGTGCTGGCCTCTTAGCACTCCAGATATCCACTTGGAGATTCTACTAAAAGAGTGTTCCAAAACTGCTCTGTGAAAAGGAAGGTTCAACTGTTTGAGATGAATGGACACATCATGAAAAAGTTTCTGAGAATGCTTCTGCCTAGTTTTTATGTGAAGATGTTAACTTTTCCAGCATGGGCCTCAAAGCACTCCAAATATCCGCTTGGAGAATGTACAAAAAGAGTGTTTCAAAAGTGTTCTATCAAAAGGAAGGTTTAACTGTGTGAGTTGAATGCACTCATCAGAATGAAGTTTCTGAGAATGCTTTTGTGTGGTTTTCATCTGAATAGATTTCTTTTTCCAAAGGAGGTCGCAATCGCACCAAATATCTACTTGCCGTTTCCACAAAAAGAGTGTTACAGAACTGCTCTATGAAAAGGATTGTTCAACTCTGTGAGTTGAATGCACACGTCCCAAAGCAGTATATGGGAATGCTGCTTTCTAGTTTTTATGTGAAGATATTTGCTTTTTCAGCATAGGACTCAAAGCGCTAAAAATATCCACTTACAGATACTTCAAAAAGAGTGTTTCAAAACCGCAGTATCAAAAGGAAGGTTCAACTCTGGAAGTTGAATGCACACATTATCAGTTTCTGAGAATGTTTCTGTGCGGTTTGTAAGTGAAGACATTTTCTTTTCCAGGATAGGCCTCACAGCACACCAAGTATCCACTTACAGATTCTACAGTAAGTGTGTTTCAAAACTGCTCTATCAAAAGGAAGATTCAACTCTGAGTTGAATGCACTCATCAAAAAGAAATTTCTGAGAATGTTCCTGTCTAATTTTTGTGTAATGATATTTCGTTTCCCAGGATAGGCCTCAAACAGCTCCAAATATCCAATTGCATATTCTTCAAAAAGAGTGTTTCAAAACTGCTCTATGAAAAGGAAGTTTCAAGCCTGTGAGTTGAATGCACTCATCTCAAAATTTTTTGACAATGCTTCTGTCTAGTTTTTATGAGAAGATATTTTCTTTTCGAGCATAGGCCTCAAAGCGCTTCAAATATCCACTGGCAGATTCTACCAAAAGAGTGTTTGAAAACTTCTCCATCAAAAGGAAGGTTCAAGTCTGTAAGTTGAAAGTACACATGAAAAAGAAGTTTCTTCGAGTGCTTCATTCTAGTTTTTATGTGAAGTTATTTCCCTTTCCAGCATAGGTCTCACAGCGCCCCAAATATCCACTTGCAGAGTCTATAAAAACTGTGTTTCAAAACAGCTCTATGAAAAGGATGGTTTAACTCTGCGAGTTGAATGCACACATCAGGAAGAAGTTTCTGAGAATGCTTCTGTCTAGTTTTTATGTGAAAATATTTCCTTTTCCAACATAGGCCTCAAAGCGCTCCAAATAAACAATTGCGGATTCTACAAAAGGAGTGTTTCCAAACTGTTCTATGAAAAGGAACGCTCAAGTCTGTGAGTTGAATGCACTCATCACACAGAAGTTTCTGAGAATGCTTCTGTCTAGTTTTTAGGTGAAGATATTTCATTTCCCAGCATAGGCCTCAAAACGCTCCAAATATCCACCTGCAGATTCTACAAAAAGAGTGTTTCAAACCTGCTCTATCAAAAGGAAGGTTGAACTTTGTGAGTTGAATGCACAAAGCACAGGGAACGTTCTGAGAATTCTTCTGACTAGTTTCTATTTGAAGATATTTCCTTTTCCCTTGTAGGCCCCAAATCGATCCATATATCCATTTGGAGATTCTACTAAAAGAGTATCTCAAAACTGACCTATCAAAAGGAATGTTCGAGTCTGTGAGTTCAATGCACAAAACACAAAGAAGTTTCTGAGAATGCTTCTGTCTAGTATTTATGTGAAGATATTTCCTTTTCCAGCATAGACAACAAAGCGCTCCAAATATCCCCTTGCGGATTCTACAAAAAGAATGTCCCCAAACTGTTCTATCTACAGGAAGGCTCCACTCTGTGACTTGCATGCACTCATCACAAAGAAATTCTTGAGAATGTTCTTTCTAGATTTTATTTTATGATATTTCCTTTTCCATCATAATCTTCAAAGCTCTCCCAATATCCACTTGCAGATTCTACAAAAAGAGTGTTTCAAAACTGCTCTATCAAAGGCAAGGTTCAACTCTGTGAGTTCAAAGCAAACATAATGAAGAAGTTTCTGGGCATGCTTCTGTCTAGTTTTTATGTGAATATATTTCATTTCCCAGCATATGCCACAAAACGTTCCAAACGTCCACTTGCAGATTCTACAAAAAGAGTGTTTGAAAACTGCTCTTTCAAAAGAAAGGTTCAAGTCTGCGTGTTGAATGCACTCGTCAAAAAGAAGTTTCTGAGAATTCTTCTGTCTAGTTTTTATGTGAAGATATTTCCTTTTCCAGCATAGGCCGCAAATCGCTCCAGATAACCACTTGCAGATTCTAGAAAAAGAATGTTTCAAAACTGTGCTATCAATAGGAAGTTTCCACTCTGTGAGTTGAATCCATAAATCACAGGAAAGTTTCTGAGAATGCTTCAGTCTAGTTTTTATGTGAACATATTTGCTTTTCCAGTGTTGGCCTGTTAGCACTGCATATATCCCTTGCAAATTCTACTAAAAGAGTGTTTCAACACTGCCATATGAAAAGGAAGGTTCAACTTTGTGAGTTCAATGCGCACATCACAAAGAAGTTTCCGAGAATGCTTCTGTCTAGTTCTTATGTGAAGATATTTACTTTGCAAACAGAGGCCTAAAAGCGTTCCAAATATCGACTTACAGATTCTACAAAAGGAGTGTTTCAAAACTGTTCTACCAAGAAGAAGGTTCCACTCTGTGAGTTGAATGCACTCATCACAAAGAAGTTTCTGGGAATGCTTCTGTCTAGTTTTTATGTGAAGGTGTTTCATTTTCCACCATAGGCCTCAAAGCGCTCCAAATATCCACTTGCAGATACTACACAAAGTTTGTTTAAAACTGCGCAATGAAAAGGGAGGTTCAACTCTGTGAGTTGAACGCACACATCATGAAGAAGTATCTTAGAATGCTTCTGTCTGGTTTTTAGGAGAAGATATTTCATTTTCCAGCAAAGGCCTCAAAGAGCTCCATATATCCACTTGCAGATTCTACTAAAAGCGTGTTTCAAAATTGCTCTTTCAAAAAGAAGGTTCAAGCCTGTCAGTTGAATGCACTCATCACAAGGAAGTTTTTGAGAATTCTTCCACCTAGTTTTTATGTGAAGGTATTTCCTTTCCCAGCATAATCCTCAAAGCACTCCAAATACCCACTTGCAGATTTTACAAAAGCGTGTTTAAAACTGCTCTATGAAAAGGAAATTTCCACTATGTTATTTGAATGCACACACCACGAAGAAGTTTCTGAGAATGCTTCTGTCTAGATTTTACGTGAAGATATTTCATTTCCCAGAATAGGCTTCAAAGCGCTCCAAATATCCACTTGCAGATTCTACAAAGAGTGTGTTTCACAAGTGCTCTTTCAAAAGGAAGTTTCAGGCCTGTGAGTTGAATGCACAAAGCACAGGGAACCTTCTGAGAATTATTCCGTCTAGTGTATATGTGAAGATATTTCCTTTTCCATTGCAGGCCTCCAATTACCCCATATATCCACTTGCAGATTCTACTAAAAGAGTGTTTCAAAGCTGCCCTATGAAAAGGAAGGTTCAACTCTGTAAGTTCAATGCACACATCACAAAGAAGATTTTGAGAATTCTTCTGTTGAATTTTTATATGAAGATATTTCCTTTTCCAGGCTAGTCCTCAAAGCGCTCCAAATATCCTCTTTGAGAATCTACACAAAGAGTGTTTGAAGAATGCGCTCTCAAAAGGAAGGTTCAACTCCATGAGTTGAATGCCTAAAGAACCGGGAAGTTTATGAGAATGCTTCTGTCTAGTTTTTATGTGAAGATATTTCCTTTTCCAAAGTATGTTTCATAGCACTCCAAATATCCACTTACAGATTCTACTGAAAGACTGTTTCAAAACTGCTGCATCAAAAAGAAGGTTCAATACTGTGTGTTGAATGTGCACATCACAATGAAGTTTCTGAAAATGATTCTGTATTGTTTTTATATGAAGATATTTAATTTTCCAGCATAGGCCTCATAGCCCTCCAAATATCCCACAGCAGATTCTACAAAAAGAGTGCTTCCAAACTGTTCTATCAAAAGGAATGTTCAAGTCTGTGAGTTGAATGCACTCATCACAAAGTAGTTTCTGAGAATGCTTCTGTGTAGTTTTTATGTGATGATATTTCCTTTTCCACCTTAGGCCTCAAAGCGCTCCAAATATACACTCTCAGATTCTACAAAAAGAGTGTTTCAATACTGCTCTATCAAAAGGAATGTTCAACTCTGTGAGTTGATTGCACGTTTCACAAAAAGTTTCTGAGAATGCTTGTGTCTGGTTTTTATGGGAAGATAATTCCTTTTACAGCATTGGCCTCAAAGCGCTGCAAATATCCCCTTGCAGATTCTACTAAAAGAGTGTTTCAAAACTGCTCAATGAAAAGGAAGATTCAACTCTCTTAGTTGAATGCACACATCACCAAGATGTTCCTGAGAATGCTTCTGTCTATTTTCTGTTGGAAGATATTTCATTTCCCAACATAGACCTCAAAGCCCTCCAAATATCCACTTGAACATTCTACAAAAAGAGTTTTTCAAAACTGCTCTATCAAAAGGAGGGTTGAACTCTGTATTGAATGCAGGAGGCATAGGAAGCTTTCTGAGAATGCTTCTGTCTGGTTTTTATGTGAAGATAGTTCCTTTTCCAGCCTAGGCCTCAATGCGCTCCAAATATCTGCTTCGAGAACCTACAAAAAGAGGGTTTCAAAACTGTTATATCAATAGGAAGGTTCAACTGTGTGAGTTGAATGTACTCATCAGAAAGAAGTTTCTGAGAATGCTTCTGTCTAGTTTTTACGTGAAGATATTTCCTTTTCCCGCATAAGCCCCAAAGCGCTCCAAATATCCACTTCCATATTCTACAAAAAGAGTGTTCCAAAACCGTTCTATCAAAATGAAGTCTCCACTCTGTGAGTTGAATGCACACATCCGAAAGAAGTTTCTGAGAATGCTTCTGTCTACTTTTTATATGAAGATGTTTGCTTTTCCAGTGCTGGCCTCTTAGCACTCCAGATATCCACTTGGAGATTCTACTAAAAGAGTGTTCCAAAACTGCTCTGTGAAAAGGAAGGTTCAACTGTTTGAGATGAATGGACACATCATGAAAAAGTTTCTGAGAATGCTTCTGCCTAGTTTTTATGTGAAGATGTTAACTTTTCCAGCATGGGCCTCAAAGCACTCCAAATATCCGCTTGGAGAATGTACAAAAAGAGTGTTTCAAAAGTGTTCTATCAAAAGGAAGGTTTAACTGTGTGAGTTGAATGCACTCATCAGAATGAAGTTTCTGAGAATGCTTTTGTGTGGTTTTCATCTGAATAGATTTCTTTTTCCAAAGGAGGTCGCAATCGCACCAAATATCTACTTGCCGTTTCCACAAAAAGAGTGTTACAGAACTGCTCTATGAAAAGGATTGTT
This sequence comes from Pongo pygmaeus, assembly GCF_028885625.2. Lineage (NCBI taxonomy): Eukaryota > Metazoa > Chordata > Mammalia > Primates > Hominidae > Pongo > Pongo pygmaeus. The sequence continues at coordinate 12,304,508 of NC_072388.2, read as the reverse complement.
CAACTCTGTGAGTTGAATGCACACGTCCCAAAGCAGTATATGGGAATGCTGCTTTCTAGTTTTTATGTGAAGATATTTGCTTTTTCAGCATAGGACTCAAAGCGCTAAAAATATCCACTTACAGATACTTCAAAAAGAGTGTTTCAAAACCGCAGTATCAAAAGGAAGGTTCAACTCTGGAAGTTGAATGCACACATTATCAGTTTCTGAGAATGTTTCTGTGCGGTTTGTAAGTGAAGACATTTTCTTTTCCAGGATAGGCCTCACAGCACACCAAGTATCCACTTACAGATTCTACAGTAAGTGTGTTTCAAAACTGCTCTATCAAAAGGAAGATTCAACTCTGAGTTGAATGCACTCATCAAAAAGAAATTTCTGAGAATGTTCCTGTCTAATTTTTGTGTAATGATATTTCGTTTCCCAGGATAGGCCTCAAACAGCTCCAAATATCCAATTGCATATTCTTCAAAAAGAGTGTTTCAAAACTGCTCTATGAAAAGGAAGTTTCAAGCCTGTGAGTTGAATGCACTCATCTCAAAATTTTTTGACAATGCTTCTGTCTAGTTTTTATGAGAAGATATTTTCTTTTCGAGCATAGGCCTCAAAGCGCTTCAAATATCCACTGGCAGATTCTACCAAAAGAGTGTTTGAAAACTTCTCCATCAAAAGGAAGGTTCAAGTCTGTAAGTTGAAAGTACACATGAAAAAGAAGTTTCTTCGAGTGCTTCATTCTAGTTTTTATGTGAAGTTATTTCCCTTTCCAGCATAGGTCTCACAGCGCCCCAAATATCCACTTGCAGAGTCTATAAAAACTGTGTTTCAAAACAGCTCTATGAAAAGGATGGTTTAACTCTGCGAGTTGAATGCACACATCAGGAAGAAGTTTCTGAGAATGCTTCTGTCTAGTTTTTATGTGAAAATATTTCCTTTTCCAACATAGGCCTCAAAGCGCTCCAAATAAACAATTGCGGATTCTACAAAAGGAGTGTTTCCAAACTGTTCTATGAAAAGGAACGCTCAAGTCTGTGAGTTGAATGCACTCATCACACAGAAGTTTCTGAGAATGCTTCTGTCTAGTTTTTAGGTGAAGATATTTCATTTCCCAGCATAGGCCTCAAAACGCTCCAAATATCCACCTGCAGATTCTACAAAAAGAGTGTTTCAAACCTGCTCTATCAAAAGGAAGGTTGAACTTTGTGAGTTGAATGCACAAAGCACAGGGAACGTTCTGAGAATTCTTCTGACTAGTTTCTATTTGAAGATATTTCCTTTTCCCTTGTAGGCCCCAAATCGATCCATATATCCATTTGGAGATTCTACTAAAAGAGTATCTCAAAACTGACCTATCAAAAGGAATGTTCGAGTCTGTGAGTTCAATGCACAAAACACAAAGAAGTTTCTGAGAATGCTTCTGTCTAGTATTTATGTGAAGATATTTCCTTTTCCAGCATAGACAACAAAGCGCTCCAAATATCCCCTTGCGGATTCTACAAAAAGAATGTCCCCAAACTGTTCTATCTACAGGAAGGCTCCACTCTGTGACTTGCATGCACTCATCACAAAGAAATTCTTGAGAATGTTCTTTCTAGATTTTATTTTATGATATTTCCTTTTCCATCATAATCTTCAAAGCTCTCCCAATATCCACTTGCAGATTCTACAAAAAGAGTGTTTCAAAACTGCTCTATCAAAGGCAAGGTTCAACTCTGTGAGTTCAAAGCAAACATAATGAAGAAGTTTCTGGGCATGCTTCTGTCTAGTTTTTATGTGAATATATTTCATTTCCCAGCATATGCCACAAAACGTTCCAAACGTCCACTTGCAGATTCTACAAAAAGAGTGTTTGAAAACTGCTCTTTCAAAAGAAAGGTTCAAGTCTGCGTGTTGAATGCACTCGTCAAAAAGAAGTTTCTGAGAATTCTTCTGTCTAGTTTTTATGTGAAGATATTTCCTTTTCCAGCATAGGCCGCAAATCGCTCCAGATAACCACTTGCAGATTCTAGAAAAAGAATGTTTCAAAACTGTGCTATCAATAGGAAGTTTCCACTCTGTGAGTTGAATCCATAAATCACAGGAAAGTTTCTGAGAATGCTTCAGTCTAGTTTTTATGTGAACATATTTGCTTTTCCAGTGTTGGCCTGTTAGCACTGCATATATCCCTTGCAAATTCTACTAAAAGAGTGTTTCAACACTGCCATATGAAAAGGAAGGTTCAACTTTGTGAGTTCAATGCGCACATCACAAAGAAGTTTCCGAGAATGCTTCTGTCTAGTTCTTATGTGAAGATATTTACTTTGCAAACAGAGGCCTAAAAGCGTTCCAAATATCGACTTACAGATTCTACAAAAGGAGTGTTTCAAAACTGTTCTACCAAGAAGAAGGTTCCACTCTGTGAGTTGAATGCACTCATCACAAAGAAGTTTCTGGGAATGCTTCTGTCTAGTTTTTATGTGAAGGTGTTTCATTTTCCACCATAGGCCTCAAAGCGCTCCAAATATCCACTTGCAGATACTACACAAAGTTTGTTTAAAACTGCGCAATGAAAAGGGAGGTTCAACTCTGTGAGTTGAACGCACACATCATGAAGAAGTATCTTAGAATGCTTCTGTCTGGTTTTTAGGAGAAGATATTTCATTTTCCAGCAAAGGCCTCAAAGAGCTCCATATATCCACTTGCAGATTCTACTAAAAGCGTGTTTCAAAATTGCTCTTTCAAAAAGAAGGTTCAAGCCTGTCAGTTGAATGCACTCATCACAAGGAAGTTTTTGAGAATTCTTCCACCTAGTTTTTATGTGAAGGTATTTCCTTTCCCAGCATAATCCTCAAAGCACTCCAAATACCCACTTGCAGATTTTACAAAAGCGTGTTTAAAACTGCTCTATGAAAAGGAAATTTCCACTATGTTATTTGAATGCACACACCACGAAGAAGTTTCTGAGAATGCTTCTGTCTAGATTTTACGTGAAGATATTTCATTTCCCAGAATAGGCTTCAAAGCGCTCCAAATATCCACTTGCAGATTCTACAAAGAGTGTGTTTCACAAGTGCTCTTTCAAAAGGAAGTTTCAGGCCTGTGAGTTGAATGCACAAAGCACAGGGAACCTTCTGAGAATTATTCCGTCTAGTGTATATGTGAAGATATTTCCTTTTCCATTGCAGGCCTCCAATTACCCCATATATCCACTTGCAGATTCTACTAAAAGAGTGTTTCAAAGCTGCCCTATGAAAAGGAAGGTTCAACTCTGTAAGTTCAATGCACACATCACAAAGAAGATTTTGAGAATTCTTCTGTTGAATTTTTATATGAAGATATTTCCTTTTCCAGGCTAGTCCTCAAAGCGCTCCAAATATCCTCTTTGAGAATCTACACAAAGAGTGTTTGAAGAATGCGCTCTCAAAAGGAAGGTTCAACTCCATGAGTTGAATGCCTAAAGAACCGGGAAGTTTATGAGAATGCTTCTGTCTAGTTTTTATGTGAAGATATTTCCTTTTCCAAAGTATGTTTCATAGCACTCCAAATATCCACTTACAGATTCTACTGAAAGACTGTTTCAAAACTGCTGCATCAAAAAGAAGGTTCAATACTGTGTGTTGAATGTGCACATCACAATGAAGTTTCTGAAAATGATTCTGTATTGTTTTTATATGAAGATATTTAATTTTCCAGCATAGGCCTCATAGCCCTCCAAATATCCCACAGCAGATTCTACAAAAAGAGTGCTTCCAAACTGTTCTATCAAAAGGAATGTTCAAGTCTGTGAGTTGAATGCACTCATCACAAAGTAGTTTCTGAGAATGCTTCTGTGTAGTTTTTATGTGATGATATTTCCTTTTCCACCTTAGGCCTCAAAGCGCTCCAAATATACACTCTCAGATTCTACAAAAAGAGTGTTTCAATACTGCTCTATCAAAAGGAATGTTCAACTCTGTGAGTTGATTGCACGTTTCACAAAAAGTTTCTGAGAATGCTTGTGTCTGGTTTTTATGGGAAGATAATTCCTTTTACAGCATTGGCCTCAAAGCGCTGCAAATATCCCCTTGCAGATTCTACTAAAAGAGTGTTTCAAAACTGCTCAATGAAAAGGAAGATTCAACTCTCTTAGTTGAATGCACACATCACCAAGATGTTCCTGAGAATGCTTCTGTCTATTTTCTGTTGGAAGATATTTCATTTCCCAACATAGACCTCAAAGCCCTCCAAATATCCACTTGAACATTCTACAAAAAGAGTTTTTCAAAACTGCTCTATCAAAAGGAGGGTTGAACTCTGTATTGAATGCAGGAGGCATAGGAAGCTTTCTGAGAATGCTTCTGTCTGGTTTTTATGTGAAGATAGTTCCTTTTCCAGCCTAGGCCTCAATGCACTCCAAATATCTGCTTCGAGAACCTACAAAAAGAGGGTTTCAAAACTGTTATATCAATAGGAAGGTTCAACTGTGTGAGTTGAAGGTACTCATCAGAAAGAAGTTTCTGAGAATGCTTCTGTCTAGTTTTTACGTGAAGATATTTCCTTTTCCCGCATAAGCCCCAAAGCGCTCCAAATATCCACTTCCATATTCTACAAAAAGAGTGTTCCAAAACCGTTCTATCAAAATGAAGTCTCCACTCTGTGAGTTGAATGCACACATCCGAAAGAAGTTTCTGAGAATGCTTCTGTCTACTTTTTATATGAAGATGTTTGCTTTTCCAGTGCTGGCCTCTTAGCACTCCAGATATCCACTTGGAGATTCTACTAAAAGAGTGTTCCAAAACTGCTCTGTGAAAAGGAAGGTTCAACTGTTTGAGATGAATGGACACATCATGAAAAAGTTTCTGAGAATGCTTCTGCCTAGTTTTTATGTGAAGATGTTAACTTTTCCAGCATGGGCCTCAAAGCACTCCAAATATCCGCTTGGAGAATGTACAAAAAGAGTGTTTCAAAAGTGTTCTATCAAAAGGAAGGTTTAACTGTGTGAGTTGAATGCACTCATCAGAATGAAGTTTCTGAGAATGCTTTTGTGTGGTTTTCATCTGAATAGATTTCTTTTTCCAAAGGAGGTCGCAATCGCACCAAATATCTACTTGCCGTTTCCACAAAAAGAGTGTTACAGAACTGCTCTATGAAAAGGATTGTTCAACTCTGTGAGTTGAATGCACACGTCCCAAAGCAGTATATGGGAATGCTGCTTTCTAGTTTTTATGTGAAGATATTTGCTTTTTCAGCATAGGACTCAAAGCGCTAAAAATATCCACTTACAGATACTTCAAAAAGAGTGTTTCAAAACCGCAGTATCAAAAGGAAGGTTCAACTCTGGAAGTTGAATGCACACATTATCAGTTTCTGAGAATGTTTCTGTGCGGTTTGTAAGTGAAGACATTTTCTTTTCCAGGATAGGCCTCACAGCACACCAAGTATCCACTTACAGATTCTACAGTAAGTGTGTTTCAAAACTGCTCTATCAAAAGGAAGATTCAACTCTGAGTTGAATGCACTCATCAAAAAGAAATTTCTGAGAATGTTCCTGTCTAATTTTTGTGTAATGATATTTCGTTTCCCAGGATAGGCCTCAAACAGCTCCAAATATCCAATTGCATATTCTTCAAAAAGAGTGTTTCAAAACTGCTCTATGAAAAGGAAGTTTCAAGCCTGTGAGTTGAATGCACTCATCTCAAAATTTTTTGACAATGCTTCTGTCTAGTTTTTATGAGAAGATATTTTCTTTTCGAGCATAGGCCTCAAAGCGCTTCAAATATCCACTGGCAGATTCTACCAAAAGAGTGTTTGAAAACTTCTCCATCAAAAGGAAGGTTCAAGTCTGTAAGTTGAAAGTACACATGAAAAAGAAGTTTCTTCGAGTGCTTCATTCTAGTTTTTATGTGAAGTTATTTCCCTTTCCAGCATAGGTCTCACAGCGCCCCAAATATCCACTTGCAGAGTCTATAAAAACTGTGTTTCAAAACAGCTCTATGAAAAGGATGGTTTAACTCTGCGAGTTGAATGCACACATCAGGAAGAAGTTTCTGAGAATGCTTCTGTCTAGTTTTTATGTGAAAATATTTCCTTTTCCAACATAGGCCTCAAAGCGCTCCAAATAAACAATTGCGGATTCTACAAAAGGAGTGTTTCCAAACTGTTCTATGAAAAGGAACGCTCAAGTCTGTGAGTTGAATGCACTCATCACACAGAAGTTTCTGAGAATGCTTCTGTCTAGTTTTTAGGTGAAGATATTTCATTTCCCAGCATAGGCCTCAAAACGCTCCAAATATCCACCTGCAGATTCTACAAAAAGAGTGTTTCAAACCTGCTCTATCAAAAGGAAGGTTGAACTTTGTGAGTTGAATGCACAAAGCACAGGGAACGTTCTGAGAATTCTTCTGACTAGTTTCTATTTGAAGATATTTCCTTTTCCCTTGTAGGCCCCAAATCGATCCATATATCCATTTGGAGATTCTACTAAAAGAGTATCTCAAAACTGACCTATCAAAAGGAATGTTCGAGTCTGTGAGTTCAATGCACAAAACACAAAGAAGTTTCTGAGAATGCTTCTGTCTAGTATTTATGTGAAGATATTTCCTTTTCCAGCATAGACAACAAAGCGCTCCAAATATCCCCTTGCGGATTCTACAAAAAGAATGTCCCCAAACTGTTCTATCTACAGGAAGGCTCCACTCTGTGACTTGCATGCACTCATCACAAAGAAATTCTTGAGAATGTTCTTTCTAGATTTTATTTTATGATATTTCCTTTTCCATCATAATCTTCAAAGCTCTCCCAATATCCACTTGCAGATTCTACAAAAAGAGTGTTTCAAAACTGCTCTATCAAAGGCAAGGTTCAACTCTGTGAGTTCAAAGCAAACATAATGAAGAAGTTTCTGGGCATGCTTCTGTCTAGTTTTTATGTGAATATATTTCATTTCCCAGCATATGCCACAAAACGTTCCAAACGTCCACTTGCAGATTCTACAAAAAGAGTGTTTGAAAACTGCTCTTTCAAAAGAAAGGTTCAAGTCTGCGTGTTGAATGCACTCGTCAAAAAGAAGTTTCTGAGAATTCTTCTGTCTAGTTTTTATGTGAAGATATTTCCTTTTCCAGCATAGGCCGCAAATCGCTCCAGATAACCACTTGCAGATTCTAGAAAAAGAATGTTTCAAAACTGTGCTATCAATAGGAAGTTTCCACTCTGTGAGTTGAATCCATAAATCACAGGAAAGTTTCTGAGAATGCTTCAGTCTAGTTTTTATGTGAACATATTTCCTTTTCCAGTGTTGGCCTGTTAGCACTGCATATATCCCTTGCAAATTCTACTAAAAGAGTGTTTCAACACTGCCATATGAAAAGGAAGGTTCAACTTTGTGAGTTCAATGCGCACATCACAAAGAAGTTTCCGAGAATGCTTCTGTCTAGTTCTTATGTGAAGATATTTACTTTGCAAACAGAGGCCTAAAAGCGTTCCAAATATCGACTTACAGATTCTACAAAAGGAGTGTTTCAAAACTGTTCTACCAAGAAGAAGGTTCCACTCTGTGAGTTGAATGCACTCATCACAAAGAAGTTTCTGGGAATGCTTCTGTCTAGTTTTTATGTGAAGGTGTTTCATTTTCCACCATAGGCCTCAAAGCGCTCCAAATATCCACTTGCAGATACTACACAAAGTTTGTTTAAAACTGCGCAATGAAAAGGGAGGTTCAACTCTGTGAGTTGAACGCACACATCATGAAGAAGTATCTTAGAATGCTTCTGTCTGGTTTTTAGGAGAAGATATTTCATTTTCCAGCAAAGGCCTCAAAGAGCTCCATATATCCACTTGCAGATTCTACTAAAAGCGTGTTTCAAAATTGCTCTTTCAAAAAGAAGGTTCAAGCCTGTCAGTTGAATGCACTCATCACAAGGAAGTTTTTGAGAATTCTTCCACCTAGTTTTTATGTGAAGGTATTTCCTTTCCCAGCATAATCCTCAAAGCACTCCAAATACCCACTTGCAGATTTTACAAAAGCGTGTTTAAAACTGCTCTATGAAAAGGAAATTTCCACTATGTTATTTGAATGCACACACCACGAAGAAGTTTCTGAGAATGCTTCTGTCTAGATTTTACGTGAAGATATTTCATTTCCCAGAATAGGCTTCAAAGCGCTCCAAATATCCACTTGCAGATTCTACAAAGAGTGTGTTTCACAAGTGCTCTTTCAAAAGGAAGTTTCAGGCCTGTGAGTTGAATGCACAAAGCACAGGGAACCTTCTGAGAATTATTCCGTCTAGTGTATATGTGAAGATATTTCCTTTTCCATTGCAGGCCTCCAATTACCCCATATATCCACTTGCAGATTCTACTAAAAGAGTGTTTCAAAGCTGCCCTATGAAAAGGAAGGTTCAACTCTGTAAGTTCAATGCACACATCACAAAGAAGATTTTGAGAATTCTTCTGTTGAATTTTTATATGAAGATATTTCCTTTTCCAGGCTAGTCCTCAAAGCGCTCCAAATATCCTCTTTGAGAATCTACACAAAGAGTGTTTGAAGAATGCGCTCTCAAAAGGAAGGTTCAACTCCATGAGTTGAATGCCTAAAGAACCGGGAAGTTTATGAGAATGCTTCTGTCTAGTTTTTATGTGAAGATATTTCCTTTTCCAAAGTATGTTTCATAGCACTCCAAATATCCACTTACAGATTCTACTGAAAGACTGTTTCAAAACTGCTGCATCAAAAAGAAGGTTCAATACTGTGTGTTGAATGTGCACATCACAATGAAGTTTCTGAAAATGATTCTGTATTGTTTTTATATGAAGATATTTAATTTTCCAGCATAGGCCTCATAGCCCTCCAAATATCCCACAGCAGATTCTACAAAAAGAGTGCTTCCAAACTGTTCTATCAAAAGGAATGTTCAAGTCTGTGAGTTGAATGCACTCATCACAAAGTAGTTTCTGAGAATGCTTCTGTGTAGTTTTTATGTGATGATATTTCCTTTTCCACCTTAGGCCTCAAAGCGCTCCAAATATACACTCTCAGATTCTACAAAAAGAGTGTTTCAATACTGCTCTATCAAAAGGAATGTTCAACTCTGTGAGTTGATTGCACGTTTCACAAAAAGTTTCTGAGAATGCTTGTGTCTGGTTTTTATGGGAAGATAATTCCTTTTACAGCATTGGCCTCAAAGCGCTGCAAATATCCCCTTGCAGATTCTACTAAAAGAGTGTTTCAAAACTGCTCAATGAAAAGGAAGATTCAACTCTCTTAGTTGAATGCACACATCACCAAGATGTTCCTGAGAATGCTTCTGTCTATTTTCTGTTGGAAGATATTTCATTTCCCAACATAGACCTCAAAGCCCTCCAAATATCCACTTGAACATTCTACAAAAAGAGTTTTTCAAAACTGCTCTATCAAAAGGAGGGTTGAACTCTGTATTGAATGCAGGAGGCATAGGAAGCTTTCTGAGAATGCTTCTGTCTGGTTTTTATGTGAAGATAGTTCCTTTTCCAGCCTAGGCCTCAATGCGCTCCAAATATCTGCTTCGAGAACCTACAAAAAGAGGGTTTCAAAACTGTTATATCAATAGGAAGGTTCAACTGTGTGAGTTGAAGGTACTCATCAGAAAGAAGTTTCTGAGAATGCTTCTGTCTAGTTTTTACGTGAAGATATTTCCTTTTCCCGCATAAGCCCCAAAGCGCTCCAAATATCCACTTCCATATTCTACAAAAAGAGTGTTCCAAAACCGTTCTATCAAAATGAAGTCTCCACTCTGTGAGTTGAATGCACACATCCGAAAGAAGTTTCTGAGAATGCTTCTGTCTACTTTTTATATGAAGATGTTTGCTTTTCCAGTGCTGGCCTCTTAGCACTCCAGATATCCACTTGGAGATTCTACTAAAAGAGTGTTCCAAAACTGCTCTGTGAAAAGGAAGGTTCAACTGTTTGAGATGAATGGACACATCATGAAAAAGTTTCTGAGAATGCTTCTGCCTAGTTTTTATGTGAAGATGTTAACTTTTCCAGCATGGGCCTCAAAGCACTCCAAATATCCGCTTGGAGAATGTACAAAAAGAGTGTTTCAAAAGTGTTCTATCAAAAGGAAGGTTTAACTGTGTGAGTTGAATGCACTCATCAGAATGAAGTTTCTGAGAATGCTTTTGTGTGGTTTTCATCTGAATAGATTTCTTTTTCCAAAGGAGGTCGCAATCGCACCAAATATCTACTTGCCGTTTCCACAAAAAGAGTGTTACAGAACTGCTCTATGAAAAGGATTGTTCAACTCTGTGAGTTGAATGCACACGTCCCAAAGCAGTATATGGGAATGCTGCTTTCTAGTTTTTATGTGAAGATATTTGCTTTTTCAGCATAGGACTCAAAGCGCTAAAAATATCCACTTACAGATACTTCAAAAAGAGTGTTTCAAAACCGCAGTATCAAAAGGAAGGTTCAACTCTGGAAGTTGAATGCACACATTATCAGTTTCTGAGAATGTTTCTGTGCGGTTTGTAAGTGAAGACATTTTCTTTTCCAGGATAGGCCTCACAGCACACCAAGTATCCACTTACAGATTCTACAGTAAGTGTGTTTCAAAACTGCTCTATCAAAAGGAAGATTCAACTCTGAGTTGAATGCACTCATCAAAAAGAAATTTCTGAGAATGTTCCTGTCTAATTTTTGTGTAATGATATTTCGTTTCCCAGGATAGGCCTCAAACAGCTCCAAATATCCAATTGCATATTCTTCAAAAAGAGTGTTTCAAAACTGCTCTATGAAAAGGAAGTTTCAAGCCTGTGAGTTGAATGCACTCATCTCAAAATTTTTTGACAATGCTTCTGTCTAGTTTTTATGAGAAGATATTTTCTTTTCGAGCATAGGCCTCAAAGCGCTTCAAATATCCACTGGCAGATTCTACCAAAAGAGTGTTTGAAAACTTCTCCATCAAAAGGAAGGTTCAAGTCTGTAAGTTGAAAGTACACATGAAAAAGAAGTTTCTTCGAGTGCTTCATTCTAGTTTTTATGTGAAGTTATTTCCCTTTCCAGCATAGGTCTCACAGCGCCCCAAATATCCACTTGCAGAGTCTATAAAAACTGTGTTTCAAAACAGCTCTATGAAAAGGATGGTTTAACTCTGCGAGTTGAATGCACACATCAGGAAGAAGTTTCTGAGAATGCTTCTGTCTAGTTTTTATGTGAAAATATTTCCTTTTCCAACATAGGCCTCAAAGCGCTCCAAATAAACAATTGCGGATTCTACAAAAGGAGTGTTTCCAAACTGTTCTATGAAAAGGAACGCTCAAGTCTGTGAGTTGAATGCACTCATCACACAGAAGTTTCTGAGAATGCTTCTGTCTAGTTTTTAGGTGAAGATATTTCATTTCCCAGCATAGGCCTCAAAACGCTCCAAATATCCACCTGCAGATTCTACAAAAAGAGTGTTTCAAACCTGCTCTATCAAAAGGAAGGTTGAACTTTGTGAGTTGAATGCACAAAGCACAGGGAACGTTCTGAGAATTCTTCTGACTAGTTTCTATTTGAAGATATTTCCTTTTCCCTTGTAGGCCCCAAATCGATCCATATATCCATTTGGAGATTCTACTAAAAGAGTATCTCAAAACTGACCTATCAAAAGGAATGTTCGAGTCTGTGAGTTCAATGCACAAAACACAAAGAAGTTTCTGAGAATGCTTCTGTCTAGTATTTATGTGAAGATATTTCCTTTTCCAGCATAGACAACAAAGCGCTCCAAATATCCCCTTGCGGATTCTACAAAAAGAATGTCCCCAAACTGTTCTATCTACAGGAAGGCTCCACTCTGTGACTTGCATGCACTCATCACAAAGAAATTCTTGAGAATGTTCTTTCTAGATTTTATTTTATGATATTTCCTTTTCCATCATAATCTTCAAAGCTCTCCCAATATCCACTTGCAGATTCTACAAAAAGAGTGTTTCAAAACTGCTCTATCAAAGGCAAGGTTCAACTCTGTGAGTTCAAAGCAAACATAATGAAGAAGTTTCTGGGCATGCTTCTGTCTAGTTTTTATGTGAATATATTTCATTTCCCAGCATATGCCACAAAACGTTCCAAACGTCCACTTGCAGATTCTACAAAAAGAGTGTTTGAAAACTGCTCTTTCAAAAGAAAGGTTCAAGTCTGCGTGTTGAATGCACTCGTCAAAAAGAAGTTTCTGAGAATTCTTCTGTCTAGTTTTTATGTGAAGATATTTCCTTTTCCAGCATAGGCCGCAAATCGCTCCAGATAACCACTTGCAGATTCTAGAAAAAGAATGTTTCAAAACTGTGCTATCAATAGGAAGTTTCCACTCTGTGAGTTGAATCCATAAATCACAGGAAAGTTTCTGAGAATGCTTCAGTCTAGTTTTTATGTGAACATATTTCCTTTTCCAGTGTTGGCCTGTTAGCACTGCATATATCCCTTGCAAATTCTACTAAAAGAGTGTTTCAACACTGCCATATGAAAAGGAAGGTTCAACTTTGTGAGTTCAATGCGCACATCACAAAGAAGTTTCCGAGAATGCTTCTGTCTAGTTCTTATGTGAAGATATTTACTTTGCAAACAGAGGCCTAAAAGCGTTCCAAATATCGACTTACAGATTCTACAAAAGGAGTGTTTCAAAACTGTTCTACCAAGAAGAAGGTTCCACTCTGTGAGTTGAATGCACTCATCACAAAGAAGTTTCTGGGAATGCTTCTGTCTAGTTTTTATGTGAAGGTGTTTCATTTTCCACCATAGGCCTCAAAGCGCTCCAAATATCCACTTGCAGATACTACACAAAGTTTGTTTAAAACTGCGCAATGAAAAGGGAGGTTCAACTCTGTGAGTTGAACGCACACATCATGAAGAAGTATCTTAGAATGCTTCTGTCTGGTTTTTAGGAGAAGATATTTCATTTTCCAGCAAAGGCCTCAAAGAGCTCCATATATCCACTTGCAGATTCTACTAAAAGCGTGTTTCAAAATTGCTCTTTCAAAAAGAAGGTTCAAGCCTGTCAGTTGAATGCACTCATCACAAGGAAGTTTTTGAGAATTCTTCCACCTAGTTTTTATGTGAAGGTATTTCCTTTCCCAGCATAATCCTCAAAGCACTCCAAATACCCACTTGCAGATTTTACAAAAGCGTGTTTAAAACTGCTCTATGAAAAGGAAATTTCCACTATGTTATTTGAATGCACACACCACGAAGAAGTTTCTGAGAATGCTTCTGTCTAGATTTTACGTGAAGATATTTCATTTCCCAGAATAGGCTTCAAAGCGCTCCAAATATCCACTTGCAGATTCTACAAAGAGTGTGTTTCACAAGTGCTCTTTCAAAAGGAAGTTTCAGGCCTGTGAGTTGAATGCACAAAGCACAGGGAACCTTCTGAGAATTATTCCGTCTAGTGTATATGTGAAGATATTTCCTTTTCCATTGCAGGCCTCCAATTACCCCATATATCCACTTGCAGATTCTACTAAAAGAGTGTTTCAAAGCTGCCCTATGAAAAGGAAGGTTCAACTCTGTAAGTTCAATGCACACATCACAAAGAAGATTTTGAGAATTCTTCTGTTTAATTTTTATATGAAGATATTTCCTTTTCCAGGCTAGTCCTCAAAGCGCTCCAAATATCCTCTTTGAGAATCTACACAAAGAGTGTTTGAAGAATGCGCTCTCAAAAGGAAGGTTCAACTCCATGAGTTGAATGCCTAAAGAACCGGGAAGTTTATGAGAATGCTTCTGTCTAGTTTTTATGTGAAGATATTTCCTTTTCCAAAGTATGTTTCATAGCACTCCAAATATCCACTTACAGATTCTACTGAAAGACTGTTTCAAAACTGCTGCATCAAAAAGAAGGTTCAATACTGTGTGTTGAATGTGCACATCACAATGAAGTTTCTGAAAATGATTCTGTATTGTTTTTATATGAAGATATTTAATTTTCCAGCATAGGCCTCATAGCCCTCCAAATATCCCACAGCAGATTCTACAAAAAGAGTGCTTCCAAACTGTTCTATCAAAAGGAATGTTCAAGTCTGTGAGTTGAATGCACTCATCACAAAGTAGTTTCTGAGAATGCTTCTGTGTAGTTTTTATGTGATGATATTTCCTTTTCCACCTTAGGCCTCAAAGCGCTCCAAATATACACTCTCAGATTCTACAAAAAGAGTGTTTCAATACTGCTCTATCAAAAGGAATGTTCAACTCTGTGAGTTGATTGCACGTTTCACAAAAAGTTTCTGAGAATGCTTGTGTCTGGTTTTTATGGGAAGATAATTCCTTTTACAGCATTGGCCTCAAAGCGCTGCAAATATCCCCTTGCAGATTCTACTAAAAGAGTGTTTCAAAACTGCTCAATGAAAAGGAAGATTCAACTCTCTTAGTTGAATGCACACATCACCAAGATGTTCCTGAGAATGCTTCTGTCTATTTTCTGTTGGAAGATATTTCATTTCCCAACATAGACCTCAAAGCCCTCCAAATATCCACTTGAACATTCTACAAAAAGAGTTTTTCAAAACTGCTCTATCAAAAGGAGGGTTGAACTCTGTATTGAATGCAGGAGGCATAGGAAGCTTTCTGAGAATGCTTCTGTCTGGTTTTTATGTGAAGATAGTTCCTTTTCCAGCCTAGGCCTCAATGCGCTCCAAATATCTGCTTCGAGAACCTACAAAAAGAGGGTTTCAAAACTGTTATATCAATAGGAAGGTTCAACTGTGTGAGTTGAAGGTACTCATCAGAAAGAAGTTTCTGAGAATGCTTCTGTCTAGTTTTTACGTGAAGATATTTCCTTTTCCCGCATAAGCCCCAAAGCGCTCCAAATATCCACTTCCATATTCTACAAAAAGAGTGTTCCAAAACCGTTCTATCAAAATGAAGTCTCCACTCTGTGAGTTGAATGCACACATCCGAAAGAAGTTTCTGAGAATGCTTCTGTCTACTTTTTATATGAAGATGTTTGCTTTTCCAGTGCTGGCCTCTTAGCACTCCAGATATCCACTTGGAGATTCTACTAAAAGAGTGTTCCAAAACTGCTCTGTGAAAAGGAAGGTTCAACTGTTTGAGATGAATGGACACATCATGAAAAAGTTTCTGAGAATGCTTCTGCCTAGTTTTTATGTGAAGATGTTAACTTTTCCAGCATGGGCCTCAAAGCACTCCAAATATCCGCTTGGAGAATGTACAAAAAGAGTGTTTCAAAAGTGTTCTATCAAAAGGAAGGTTTAACTGTGTGAGTTGAATGCACTCATCAGAATGAAGTTTCTGAGAATGCTTTTGTGTGGTTTTCATCTGAATAGATTTCTTTTTCCAAAGGAGGTCGCAATCGCACCAAATATCTACTTGCCGTTTCCACAAAAAGAGTGTTACAGAACTGCTCTATGAAAAGGATTGTTCAACTCTGTGAGTTGAATGCACACGTCCCAAAGCAGTATATGGGAATGCTGCTTTCTAGTTTTTATGTGAAGATATTTGCTTTTTCAGCATAGGACTCAAAGCGCTAAAAATATCCACTTACAGATACTTCAAAAAGAGTGTTTCAAAACCGCAGTATCAAAAGGAAGGTTCAACTCTGGAAGTTGAATGCACACATTATCAGTTTCTGAGAATGTTTCTGTGCGGTTTGTAAGTGAAGACATTTTCTTTTCCAGGATAGGCCTCACAGCACACCAAGTATCCACTTACAGATTCTACAGTAAGTGTGTTTCAAAACTGCTCTATCAAAAGGAAGATTCAACTCTGAGTTGAATGCACTCATCAAAAAGAAATTTCTGAGAATGTTCCTGTCTAATTTTTGTGTAATGATATTTCGTTTCCCAGGATAGGCCTCAAACAGCTCCAAATATCCAATTGCATATTCTTCAAAAAGAGTGTTTCAAAACTGCTCTATGAAAAGGAAGTTTCAAGCCTGTGAGTTGAATGCACTCATCTCAAAATTTTTTGACAATGCTTCTGTCTAGTTTTTATGAGAAGATATTTTCTTTTCGAGCATAGGCCTCAAAGCGCTTCAAATATCCACTGGCAGATTCTACCAAAAGAGTGTTTGAAAACTTCTCCATCAAAAGGAAGGTTCAAGTCTGTAAGTTG
This sequence comes from Pongo pygmaeus, assembly GCF_028885625.2. Lineage (NCBI taxonomy): Eukaryota > Metazoa > Chordata > Mammalia > Primates > Hominidae > Pongo > Pongo pygmaeus. The sequence continues at coordinate 12,288,478 of NC_072388.2, read as the reverse complement.
AAAGTACACATGAAAAAGAAGTTTCTTCGAGTGCTTCATTCTAGTTTTTATGTGAAGTTATTTCCCTTTCCAGCATAGGTCTCACAGCGCCCCAAATATCCACTTGCAGAGTCTATAAAAACTGTGTTTCAAAACAGCTCTATGAAAAGGATGGTTTAACTCTGCGAGTTGAATGCACACATCAGGAAGAAGTTTCTGAGAATGCTTCTGTCTAGTTTTTATGTGAAAATATTTCCTTTTCCAACATAGGCCTCAAAGCGCTCCAAATAAACAATTGCGGATTCTACAAAAGGAGTGTTTCCAAACTGTTCTATGAAAAGGAACGCTCAAGTCTGTGAGTTGAATGCACTCATCACACAGAAGTTTCTGAGAATGCTTCTGTCTAGTTTTTAGGTGAAGATATTTCATTTCCCAGCATAGGCCTCAAAACGCTCCAAATATCCACCTGCAGATTCTACAAAAAGAGTGTTTCAAACCTGCTCTATCAAAAGGAAGGTTGAACTTTGTGAGTTGAATGCACAAAGCACAGGGAACGTTCTGAGAATTCTTCTGACTAGTTTCTATTTGAAGATATTTCCTTTTCCCTTGTAGGCCCCAAATCGATCCATATATCCATTTGGAGATTCTACTAAAAGAGTATCTCAAAACTGACCTATCAAAAGGAATGTTCGAGTCTGTGAGTTCAATGCACAAAACACAAAGAAGTTTCTGAGAATGCTTCTGTCTAGTATTTATGTGAAGATATTTCCTTTTCCAGCATAGACAACAAAGCGCTCCAAATATCCCCTTGCGGATTCTACAAAAAGAATGTCCCCAAACTGTTCTATCTACAGGAAGGCTCCACTCTGTGACTTGCATGCACTCATCACAAAGAAATTCTTGAGAATGTTCTTTCTAGATTTTATTTTATGATATTTCCTTTTCCATCATAATCTTCAAAGCTCTCCCAATATCCACTTGCAGATTCTACAAAAAGAGTGTTTCAAAACTGCTCTATCAAAGGCAAGGTTCAACTCTGTGAGTTCAAAGCAAACATAATGAAGAAGTTTCTGGGCATGCTTCTGTCTAGTTTTTATGTGAATATATTTCATTTCCCAGCATATGCCACAAAACGTTCCAAACGTCCACTTGCAGATTCTACAAAAAGAGTGTTTGAAAACTGCTCTTTCAAAAGAAAGGTTCAAGTCTGCGTGTTGAATGCACTCGTCAAAAAGAAGTTTCTGAGAATTCTTCTGTCTAGTTTTTATGTGAAGATATTTCCTTTTCCAGCATAGGCCGCAAATCGCTCCAGATAACCACTTGCAGATTCTAGAAAAAGAATGTTTCAAAACTGTGCTATCAATAGGAAGTTTCCACTCTGTGAGTTGAATCCATAAATCACAGGAAAGTTTCTGAGAATGCTTCAGTCTAGTTTTTATGTGAACATATTTCCTTTTCCAGTGTTGGCCTGTTAGCACTGCATATATCCCTTGCAAATTCTACTAAAAGAGTGTTTCAACACTGCCATATGAAAAGGAAGGTTCAACTTTGTGAGTTCAATGCGCACATCACAAAGAAGTTTCCGAGAATGCTTCTGTCTAGTTCTTATGTGAAGATATTTACTTTGCAAACAGAGGCCTAAAAGCGTTCCAAATATCGACTTACAGATTCTACAAAAGGAGTGTTTCAAAACTGTTCTACCAAGAAGAAGGTTCCACTCTGTGAGTTGAATGCACTCATCACAAAGAAGTTTCTGGGAATGCTTCTGTCTAGTTTTTATGTGAAGGTGTTTCATTTTCCACCATAGGCCTCAAAGCGCTCCAAATATCCACTTGCAGATACTACACAAAGTTTGTTTAAAACTGCGCAATGAAAAGGGAGGTTCAACTCTGTGAGTTGAACGCACACATCATGAAGAAGTATCTTAGAATGCTTCTGTCTGGTTTTTAGGAGAAGATATTTCATTTTCCAGCAAAGGCCTCAAAGAGCTCCATATATCCACTTGCAGATTCTACTAAAAGCGTGTTTCAAAATTGCTCTTTCAAAAAGAAGGTTCAAGCCTGTCAGTTGAATGCACTCATCACAAGGAAGTTTTTGAGAATTCTTCCACCTAGTTTTTATGTGAAGGTATTTCCTTTCCCAGCATAATCCTCAAAGCACTCCAAATACCCACTTGCAGATTTTACAAAAGCGTGTTTAAAACTGCTCTATGAAAAGGAAATTTCCACTATGTTATTTGAATGCACACACCACGAAGAAGTTTCTGAGAATGCTTCTGTCTAGATTTTACGTGAAGATATTTCATTTCCCAGAATAGGCTTCAAAGCGCTCCAAATATCCACTTGCAGATTCTACAAAGAGTGTGTTTCACAAGTGCTCTTTCAAAAGGAAGTTTCAGGCCTGTGAGTTGAATGCACAAAGCACAGGGAACCTTCTGAGAATTATTCCGTCTAGTGTATATGTGAAGATATTTCCTTTTCCATTGCAGGCCTCCAATTACCCCATATATCCACTTGCAGGTTCTACTAAAAGAGTGTTTCAAAGCTGCCCTATGAAAAGGAAGGTTCAACTCTGTAAGTTCAATGCACACATCACAAAGAAGATTTTGAGAATTCTTCTGTTTAATTTTTATATGAAGATATTTCCTTTTCCAGGCTAGTCCTCAAAGCGCTCCAAATATCCTCTTTGAGAATCTACACAAAGAGTGTTTGAAGAATGCGCTCTCAAAAGGAAGGTTCAACTCCATGAGTTGAATGCCTAAAGAACCGGGAAGTTTATGAGAATGCTTCTGTCTAGTTTTTATGTGAAGATATTTCCTTTTCCAAAGTATGTTTCATAGCACTCCAAATATCCACTTACAGATTCTACTGAAAGACTGTTTCAAAACTGCTGCATCAAAAAGAAGGTTCAATACTGTGTGTTGAATGTGCACATCACAATGAAGTTTCTGAAAATGATTCTGTATTGTTTTTATATGAAGATATTTAATTTTCCAGCATAGGCCTCATAGCCCTCCAAATATCCCACAGCAGATTCTACAAAAAGAGTGCTTCCAAACTGTTCTATCAAAAGGAATGTTCAAGTCTGTGAGTTGAATGCACTCATCACAAAGTAGTTTCTGAGAATGCTTCTGTGTAGTTTTTATGTGATGATATTTCCTTTTCCACCTTAGGCCTCAAAGCGCTCCAAATATACACTCTCAGATCCTACAAAAAGAGTGTTTCAATACTGCTCTATCAAAAGGAATGTTCAACTCTGTGAGTTGATTGCACGTTTCACAAAAAGTTTCTGAGAATGCTTGTGTCTGGTTTTTATGGGAAGATAATTCCTTTTACAGCATTGGCCTCAAAGCGCTGCAAATATCCCCTTGCAGATTCTACTAAAAGAGTGTTTCAAAACTGCTCAATGAAAAGGAAGATTCAACTCTCTTAGTTGAATGCACACATCACCAAGATGTTCCTGAGAATGCTTCTGTCTATTTTCTGTTGGAAGATATTTCATTTCCCAACATAGACCTCAAAGCCCTCCAAATATCCACTTGAACATTCTACAAAAAGAGTTTTTCAAAACTGCTCTATCAAAAGGAGGGTTGAACTCTGTATTGAATGCAGGAGGCATAGGAAGCTTTCTGAGAATGCTTCTGTCTGGTTTTTATGTGAAGATAGTTCCTTTTCCAGCCTAGGCCTCAATGCGCTCCAAATATCTGCTTCGAGAACCTACAAAAAGAGGGTTTCAAAACTGTTATATCAATAGGAAGGTTCAACTGTGTGAGTTGAAGGTACTCATCAGAAAGAAGTTTCTGAGAATGCTTCTGTCTAGTTTTTACGTGAAGATATTTCCTTTTCCCGCATAAGCCCCAAAGCGCTCCAAATATCCACTTCCATATTCTACAAAAAGAGTGTTCCAAAACCGTTCTATCAAAATGAAGTCTCCACTCTGTGAGTTGAATGCACACATCCGAAAGAAGTTTCTGAGAATGCTTCTGTCTACTTTTTATATGAAGATGTTTGCTTTTCCAGTGCTGGCCTCTTAGCACTCCAGATATCCACTTGGAGATTCTACTAAAAGAGTGTTCCAAAACTGCTCTGTGAAAAGGAAGGTTCAACTGTTTGAGATGAATGGACACATCATGAAAAAGTTTCTGAGAATGCTTCTGCCTAGTTTTTATGTGAAGATGTTAACTTTTCCAGCATGGGCCTCAAAGCACTCCAAATATCCGCTTGGAGAATGTACAAAAAGAGTGTTTCAAAAGTGTTCTATCAAAAGGAAGGTTTAACTGTGTGAGTTGAATGCACTCATCAGAATGAAGTTTCTGAGAATGCTTTTGTGTGGTTTTCATCTGAATAGATTTCTTTTTCCAAAGGAGGTCGCAATCGCACCAAATATCTACTTGCCGTTTCCACAAAAAGAGTGTTACAGAACTGCTCTATGAAAAGGATTGTTCAACTCTGTGAGTTGAATGCACACGTCCCAAAGCAGTATATGGGAATGCTGCTTTCTAGTTTTTATGTGAAGATATTTGCTTTTTCAGCATAGGACTCAAAGCGCTAAAAATATCCACTTACAGATACTTCAAAAAGAGTGTTTCAAAACCGCAGTATCAAAAGGAAGGTTCAACTCTGGAAGTTGAATGCACACATTATCAGTTTCTGAGAATGTTTCTGTGCGGTTTGTAAGTGAAGACATTTTCTTTTCCAGGATAGGCCTCACAGCACACCAAGTATCCACTTACAGATTCTACAGTAAGTGTGTTTCAAAACTGCTCTATCAAAAGGAAGATTCAACTCTGAGTTGAATGCACTCATCAAAAAGAAATTTCTGAGAATGTTCCTGTCTAATTTTTGTGTAATGATATTTCGTTTCCCAGGATAGGCCTCAAACAGCTCCAAATATCCAATTGCATATTCTTCAAAAAGAGTGTTTCAAAACTGCTCTATGAAAAGGAAGTTTCAAGCCTGTGAGTTGAATGCACTCATCTCAAAATTTTTTGACAATGCTTCTGTCTAGTTTTTATGAGAAGATATTTTCTTTTCGAGCATAGGCCTCAAAGCGCTTCAAATATCCACTGGCAGATTCTACCAAAAGAGTGTTTGAAAACTTCTCCATCAAAAGGAAGGTTCAAGTCTGTAAGTTGAAAGTACACATGAAAAAGAAGTTTCTTCGAGTGCTTCATTCTAGTTTTTATGTGAAGTTATTTCCCTTTCCAGCATAGGTCTCACAGCGCCCCAAATATCCACTTGCAGAGTCTATAAAAACTGTGTTTCAAAACAGCTCTATGAAAAGGATGGTTTAACTCTGCGAGTTGAATGCACACATCAGGAAGAAGTTTCTGAGAATGCTTCTGTCTAGTTTTTATGTGAAAATATTTCCTTTTCCAACATAGGCCTCAAAGCGCTCCAAATAAACAATTGCGGATTCTACAAAAGGAGTGTTTCCAAACTGTTCTATGAAAACGAACGCTCAAGTCTGTGAGTTGAATGCACTCATCACACAGAAGTTTCTGAGAATGCTTCTGTCTAGTTTTTAGGTGAAGATATTTCATTTCCCAGCATAGGCCTCAAAACGCTCCAAATATCCACCTGCAGATTCTACAAAAAGAGTGTTTCAAACCTGCTCTATCAAAAGGAAGGTTGAACTTTGTGAGTTGAATGCACAAAGCACAGGGAACGTTCTGAGAATTCTTCTGACTAGTTTCTATTTGAAGATATTTCCTTTTCCCTTGTAGGCCCCAAATCGATCCATATATCCATTTGGAGATTCTACTAAAAGAGTATCTCAAAACTGACCTATCAAAAGGAATGTTCGAGTCTGTGAGTTCAATGCACAAAACACAAAGAAGTTTCTGAGAATGCTTCTGTCTAGTATTTATGTGAAGATATTTCCTTTTCCAGCATAGACAACAAAGCGCTCCAAATATCCCCTTGCGGATTCTACAAAAAGAATGTCCCCAAACTGTTCTATCTACAGGAAGGCTCCACTCTGTGACTTGCATGCACTCATCACAAAGAAATTCTTGAGAATGTTCTTTCTAGATTTTATTTTATGATATTTCCTTTTCCATCATAATCTTCAAAGCTCTCCCAATATCCACTTGCAGATTCTACAAAAAGAGTGTTTCAAAACTGCTCTATCAAAGGCAAGGTTCAACTCTGTGAGTTCAAAGCAAACATAATGAAGAAGTTTCTGGGCATGCTTCTGTCTAGTTTTTATGTGAATATATTTCATTTCCCAGCATATGCCACAAAACGTTCCAAACGTCCACTTGCAGATTCTACAAAAAGAGTGTTTGAAAACTGCTCTTTCAAAAGAAAGGTTCAAGTCTGCGTGTTGAATGCACTCGTCAAAAAGAAGTTTCTGAGAATTCTTCTGTCTAGTTTTTATGTGAAGATATTTCCTTTTCCAGCATAGGCCGCAAATCGCTCCAGATAACCACTTGCAGATTCTAGAAAAAGAATGTTTCAAAACTGTGCTATCAATAGGAAGTTTCCACTCTGTGAGTTGAATCCATAAATCACAGGAAAGTTTCTGAGAATGCTTCAGTCTAGTTTTTATGTGAACATATTTCCTTTTCCAGTGTTGGCCTGTTAGCACTGCATATATCCCTTGCAAATTCTACTAAAAGAGTGTTTCAACACTGCCATATGAAAAGGAAGGTTCAACTTTGTGAGTTCAATGCGCACATCACAAAGAAGTTTCCGAGAATGCTTCTGTCTAGTTCTTATGTGAAGATATTTACTTTGCAAACAGAGGCCTAAAAGCGTTCCAAATATCGACTTACAGATTCTACAAAAGGAGTGTTTCAAAACTGTTCTACCAAGAAGAAGGTTCCACTCTGTGAGTTGAATGCACTCATCACAAAGAAGTTTCTGGGAATGCTTCTGTCTAGTTTTTATGTGAAGGTGTTTCATTTTCCACCATAGGCCTCAAAGCGCTCCAAATATCCACTTGCAGATACTACACAAAGTTTGTTTAAAACTGCGCAATGAAAAGGGAGGTTCAACTCTGTGAGTTGAACGCACACATCATGAAGAAGTATCTTAGAATGCTTCTGTCTGGTTTTTAGGAGAAGATATTTCATTTTCCAGCAAAGGCCTCAAAGAGCTCCATATATCCACTTGCAGATTCTACTAAAAGCGTGTTTCAAAATTGCTCTTTCAAAAAGAAGGTTCAAGCCTGTCAGTTGAATGCACTCATCACAAGGAAGTTTTTGAGAATTCTTCCACCTAGTTTTTATGTGAAGGTATTTCCTTTCCCAGCATAATCCTCAAAGCACTCCAAATACCCACTTGCAGATTTTACAAAAGCGTGTTTAAAACTGCTCTATGAAAAGGAAATTTCCACTATGTTATTTGAATGCACACACCACGAAGAAGTTTCTGAGAATGCTTCTGTCTAGATTTTACGTGAAGATATTTCATTTCCCAGAATAGGCTTCAAAGCGCTCCAAATATCCACTTGCAGATTCTACAAAGAGTGTGTTTCACAAGTGCTCTTTCAAAAGGAAGTTTCAGGCCTGTGAGTTGAATGCACAAAGCACAGGGAACCTTCTGAGAATTATTCCGTCTAGTGTATATGTGAAGATATTTCCTTTTCCATTGCAGGCCTCCAATTACCCCATATATCCACTTGCAGGTTCTACTAAAAGAGTGTTTCAAAGCTGCCCTATGAAAAGGAAGGTTCAACTCTGTAAGTTCAATGCACACATCACAAAGAAGATTTTGAGAATTCTTCTGTTGAATTTTTATATGAAGATATTTCCTTTTCCAGGCTAGTCCTCAAAGCGCTCCAAATATCCTCTTTGAGAATCTACACAAAGAGTGTTTGAAGAATGCGCTCTCAAAAGGAAGGTTCAACTCCATGAGTTGAATGCCTAAAGAACCGGGAAGTTTATGAGAATGCTTCTGTCTAGTTTTTATGTGAAGATATTTCCTTTTCCAAAGTATGTTTCATAGCACTCCAAATATCCACTTACAGATTCTACTGAAAGACTGTTTCAAAACTGCTGCATCAAAAAGAAGGTTCAATACTGTGTGTTGAATGTGCACATCACAATGAAGTTTCTGAAAATGATTCTGTATTGTTTTTATATGAAGATATTTAATTTTCCAGCATAGGCCTCATAGCCCTCCAAATATCCCACAGCAGATTCTACAAAAAGAGTGCTTCCAAACTGTTCTATCAAAAGGAATGTTCAAGTCTGTGAGTTGAATGCACTCATCACAAAGTAGTTTCTGAGAATGCTTCTGTGTAGTTTTTATGTGATGATATTTCCTTTTCCACCTTAGGCCTCAAAGCGCTCCAAATATACACTCTCAGATTCTACAAAAAGAGTGTTTCAATACTGCTCTATCAAAAGGAATGTTCAACTCTGTGAGTTGATTGCACGTTTCACAAAAAGTTTCTGAGAATGCTTGTGTCTGGTTTTTATGGGAAGATAATTCCTTTTACAGCATTGGCCTCAAAGCGCTGCAAATATCCCCTTGCAGATTCTACTAAAAGAGTGTTTCAAAACTGCTCAATGAAAAGGAAGATTCAACTCTCTTAGTTGAATGCACACATCACCAAGATGTTCCTGAGAATGCTTCTGTCTATTTTCTGTTGGAAGATATTTCATTTCCCAACATAGACCTCAAAGCCCTCCAAATATCCACTTGAACATTCTACAAAAAGAGTTTTTCAAAACTGCTCTATCAAAAGGAGGGTTGAACTCTGTATTGAATGCAGGAGGCATAGGAAGCTTTCTGAGAATGCTTCTGTCTGGTTTTTATGTGAAGATAGTTCCTTTTCCAGCCTAGGCCTCAATGCGCTCCAAATATCTGCTTCGAGAACCTACAAAAAGAGGGTTTCAAAACTGTTATATCAATAGGAAGGTTCAACTGTGTGAGTTGAAGGTACTCATCAGAAAGAAGTTTCTGAGAATGCTTCTGTCTAGTTTTTACGTGAAGATATTTCCTTTTCCCGCATAAGCCCCAAAGCGCTCCAAATATCCACTTCCATATTCTACAAAAAGAGTGTTCCAAAACCGTTCTATCAAAATGAAGTCTCCACTCTGTGAGTTGAATGCACACATCCGAAAGAAGTTTCTGAGAATGCTTCTGTCTACTTTTTATATGAAGATGTTTGCTTTTCCAGTGCTGGCCTCTTAGCACTCCAGATATCCACTTGGAGATTCTACTAAAAGAGTGTTCCAAAACTGCTCTGTGAAAAGGAAGGTTCAACTGTTTGAGATGAATGGACACATCATGAAAAAGTTTCTGAGAATGCTTCTGCCTAGTTTTTATGTGAAGATGTTAACTTTTCCAGCATGGGCCTCAAAGCACTCCAAATATCCGCTTGGAGAATGTACAAAAAGAGTGTTTCAAAAGTGTTCTATCAAAAGGAAGGTTTAACTGTGTGAGTTGAATGCACTCATCAGAATGAAGTTTCTGAGAATGCTTTTGTGTGGTTTTCATCTGAATAGATTTCTTTTTCCAAAGGAGTTCGCAATCGCACCAAATATCTACTTGCCGTTTACATAAAAAGAGTGTTACAGAACTGCTCTATGAAAAGGATTGTTCAACTCTGTGAGTTGAATGCACACGTCCCAAAGCAGTATATGGGAATGCTGCTTTCTAGTTTTTATGTGAAGATATTTGCTTTTTCAGCATAGGACTCAAAGCGCTAAAAATATCCACTTACAGATACTTCAAAAAGAGTGTTTCAAAACCGCAGTATCAAAAGGAAGGTTCAACTCTGGAAGTTGAATGCACACATTATCAGTTTCTGAGAATGTTTCTGTGCGGTTTGTAAGTGAAGACATTTTCTTTTCCAGGATAGGCCTCACAGCACACCAAGTATCCACTTACAGATTCTACAGTAAGTGTGTTTCAAAACTGCTCTATCAAAAGGAAGATTCAACTCTGAGTTGAATGCACTCATCAAAAAGAAATTTCTGAGAATGTTCCTGTCTAATTTTTGTGTAATGATATTTCGTTTCCCAGGATAGGCCTCAAACAGCTCCAAATATCCAATTGCATATTCTTCAAAAAGAGTGTTTCAAAACTGCTCTATGAAAAGGAAGTTTCAAGCCTGTGAGTTGAATGCACTCATCTCAAAATTTTTTGACAATGCTTCTGTCTAGTTTTTATGAGAAGATATTTTCTTTTCGAGCATAGGCCTCAAAGCGCTTCAAATATCCACTGGCAGATTCTACCAAAAGAGTGTTTGAAAACTTCTCCATCAAAAGGAAGGTTCAAGTCTGTAAGTTGAAAGTACACATGAAAAAGAAGTTTCTTCGAGTGCTTCATTCTAGTTTTTATGTGAAGTTATTTCCCTTTCCAGCATAGGTCTCACAGTGCCCCAAATATCCACTTGCAGAGTCTATAAAAACTGTGTTTCAAAACAGCTCTATGAAAAGGATGGTTTAACTCTGCGAGTTGAATGCACACATCAGGAAGAAGTTTCTGAGAATGCTTCTGTCTAGTTTTTATGTGAAAATATTTCCTTTTCCAACATAGGCCTCAAAGCGCTCCAAATAAACAATTGCGGATTCTACAAAAGGAGTGTTTCCAAACTGTTCTATGAAAAGGAACGCTCAAGTCTGTGAGTTGAATGCACTCATCACACAGAAGTTTCTGAGAATGCTTCTGTCTAGTTTTTAGGTGAAGATATTTCATTTCCCAGCATAGGCCTCAAAACGCTCCAAATATCCACCTGCAGATTCTACAAAAAGAGTGTTTCAAACCTGCTCTATCAAAAGGAAGGTTGAACTTTGTGAGTTGAATGCACAAAGCACAGGGAACGTTCTGAGAATTCTTCTGACTAGTTTCTATTTGAAGATATTTCCTTTTCCCTTGTAGGCCCCAAATCGATCCATATATCCATTTGGAGATTCTACTAAAAGAGTATCTCAAAACTGACCTATCAAAAGGAATGTTCGAGTCTGTGAGTTCAATGCACAAAACACAAAGAAGTTTCTGAGAATGCTTCTGTCTAGTATTTATGTGAAGATATTTCCTTTTCCAGCATAGACAACAAAGCGCTCCAAATATCCCCTTGCGGATTCTACAAAAAGAATGTCCCCAAACTGTTCTATCTACAGGAAGGCTCCACTCTGTGACTTGCATGCACTCATCACAAAGAAATTCTTGAGAATGTTCTTTCTAGATTTTATTTTATGATATTTCCTTTTCCATCATAATCTTCAAAGCTCTCCCAATATCCACTTGCAGATTCTACAAAAAGAGTGTTTCAAAACTGCTCTATCAAAGGCAAGGTTCAACTCTGTGAGTTCAAAGCAAACATAATGAAGAAGTTTCTGGGCATGCTTCTGTCTAGTTTTTATGTGAATATATTTCATTTCCCAGCATATGCCACAAAACGTTCCAAACGTCCACTTGCAGATTCTACAAAAAGAGTGTTTGAAAACTGCTCTTTCAAAAGAAAGGTTCAAGTCTGCGTGTTGAATGCACTCGTCAAAAAGAAGTTTCTGAGAATTCTTCTGTCTAGTTTTTATGTGAAGATATTTCCTTTTCCAGCATAGGCCGCAAATCGCTCCAGATAACCACTTGCAGATTCTAGAAAAAGAATGTTTCAAAACTGTGCTATCAATAGGAAGTTTCCACTCTGTGAGTTGAATCCATAAATCACAGGAAAGTTTCTGAGAATGCTTCAGTCTAGTTTTTATGTGAACATATTTGCTTTTCCAGTGTTGGCCTGTTAGCACTGCATATATCCCTTGCAAATTCTACTAAAAGAGTGTTTCAACACTGCCATATGAAAAGGAAGGTTCAACTTTGTGAGTTCAATGCGCACATCACAAAGAAGTTTCCGAGAATGCTTCTGTCTAGTTCTTATGTGAAGATATTTACTTTGCAAACAGAGGCCTAAAAGCGTTCCAAATATCGACTTACAGATTCTACAAAAGGAGTGTTTCAAAACTGTTCTACCAAGAAGAAGGTTCCACTCTGTGAGTTGAATGCACTCATCACAAAGAAGTTTCTGGGAATGCTTCTGTCTAGTTTTTATGTGAAGGTGTTTCATTTTCCACCATAGGCCTCAAAGCGCTCCAAATATCCACTTGCAGATACTACACAAAGTTTGTTTAAAACTGCGCAATGAAAAGGGAGGTTCAACTCTGTGAGTTGAACGCACACATCATGAAGAAGTATCTTAGAATGCTTCTGTCTGGTTTTTAGGAGAAGATATTTCATTTTCCAGCAAAGGCCTCAAAGAGCTCCATATATCCACTTGCAGATTCTACTAAAAGCGTGTTTCAAAATTGCTCTTTCAAAAAGAAGGTTCAAGCCTGTCAGTTGAATGCACTCATCACAAGGAAGTTTTTGAGAATTCTTCCACCTAGTTTTTATGTGAAGGTATTTCCTTTCCCAGCATAATCCTCAAAGCACTCCAAATACCCACTTGCAGATTTTACAAAAGCGTGTTTAAAACTGCTCTATGAAAAGGAAATTTCCACTATGTTATTTGAATGCACACACCACGAAGAAGTTTCTGAGAATGCTTCTGTCTAGATTTTACGTGAAGATATTTCATTTCCCAGAATAGGCTTCAAAGCGCTCCAAATATCCACTTGCAGATTCTACAAAAAGTGTGTTTCACAAGTGCTCTTTCAAAAGGAAGTTTCAGGCCTGTGAGTTGAATGCACAAAGCACAGGGAACCTTCTGAGAATTATTCCGTCTAGTGTATATGTGAAGATATTTCCTTTTCCATTGCAGGCCTCCAATTACCCCATATATCCACTTGCAGATTCTACTAAAAGAGTGTTTCAAAGCTGCCCTATGAAAAGGAAGGTTCAACTCTGTAAGTTCAATGCACACATCACAAAGAAGATTTTGAGAATTCTTCTGTTGAATTTTTATATGAAGATATTTCCTTTTCCAGGCTAGTCCTCAAAGCGCTCCAAATATCCTCTTTGAGAATCTACACAAAGAGTGTTTGAAGAATGCGCTCTCAAAAGGAAGGTTCAACTCCATGAGTTGAATGCCTAAAGAACCGGGAAGTTTATGAGAATGCTTCTGTCTAGTTTTTATGTGAAGATATTTCCTTTTCCAAAGTATGTTTCATAGCACTCCAAATATCCACTTACAGATTCTACTGAAAGACTGTTTCAAAACTGCTGCATCAAAAAGAAGGTTCAATACTGTGTGTTGAATGTGCACATCACAATGAAGTTTCTGAAAATGATTCTGTATTGTTTTTATATGAAGATATTTAATTTTCCAGCATAGGCCTCATAGCCCTCCAAATATCCCACAGCAGATTCTACAGAAAGAGTGCTTCCAAACTGTTCTATCAAAAGGAATGTTCAAGTCTGTGAGTTGAATGCACTCATCACAAAGTAGTTTCTGAGAATGCTTCTGTGTAGTTTTTATGTGATGATATTTCCTTTTCCACCTTAGGCCTCAAAGCGCTCCAAATATACACTCTCAGATTCTACAAAAAGAGTGTTTCAATACTGCTCTATCAAAAGGAATGTTCAACTCTGTGAGTTGATTGCACGTTTCACAAAAAGTTTCTGAGAATGCTTGTGTCTGGTTTTTATGGGAAGATAATTCCTTTTACAGCATTGGCCTCAAAGCGCTGCAAATATCCCCTTGCAGATTCTACTAAAAGAGTGTTTCAAAACTGCTCAATGAAAAGGAAGATTCAACTCTCTTAGTTGAATGCACACATCACCAAGATGTTCCTGAGAATGCTTCTGTCTATTTTCTGTTGGAAGATATTTCATTTCCCAACATAGACCTCAAAGCCCTCCAAATATCCACTTGAACATTCTACAAAAAGAGTTTTTCAAAACTGCTCTATCAAAAGGAGGGTTGAACTCTGTATTGAATGCAGGAGGCATAGGAAGCTTTCTGAGAATGCTTCTGTCTGGTTTTTATGTGAAGATAGTTCCTTTTCCAGCCTAGGCCTCAATGCGCTCCAAATATCTGCTTCGAGAACCTACAAAAAGAGGGTTTCAAAACTGTTATATCAATAGGAAGGTTCAACTGTGTGAGTTGAATGTACTCATCAGAAAGAAGTTTCTGAGAATGCTTCTGTCTAGTTTTTACGTGAAGATATTTCCTTTTCCCGCATAAGCCCCAAAGCGCTCCAAATATCCACTTCCATATTCTACAAAAAGAGTGTTCCAAAACCGTTCTATCAAAATGAAGTCTCCACTCTGTGAGTTGAATGCACACATCCGAAAGAAGTTTCTGAGAATGCTTCTGTCTACTTTTTATATGAAGATGTTTGCTTTTCCAGTGCTGGCCTCTTAGCACTCCAGATATCCACTTGGAGATTCTACTAAAAGAGTGTTCCAAAACTGCTCTGTGAAAAGGAAGGTTCAACTGTTTGAGATGAATGGACACATCATGAAAAAGTTTCTGAGAATGCTTCTGCCTAGTTTTTATGTGAAGATGTTAACTTTTCCAGCATGGGCCTCAAAGCACTCCAAATATCCGCTTGGAGAATGTACAAAAAGAGTGTTTCAAAAGTGTTCTATCAAAAGGAAGGTTTAACTGTGTGAGTTGAATGCACTCATCAGAATGAAGTTTCTGAGAATGCTTTTGTGTGGTTTTCATCTGAATAGATTTCTTTTTCCAAAGGAGGTCACAATCGCACCAAATATCTACTTGCCGTTTCCACAAAAAGAGTGTTACAGAACTGCTCTATGAAAAGGATTGTTCAACTCTGTGAGTTGAATGCACACGTCCCAAAGCAGTATATGGGAATGCTGCTTTCTAGTTTTTATGTGAAGATATTTGCTTTTTCAGCATAGGACTCAAAGCGCTAAAAATATCCACTTACAGATACTTCAAAAAGAGTGTTTCAAAACCGCAGTATCAAAAGGAAGGTTCAACTCTGGAAGTTGAATGCACACATTATCAGTTTCTGAGAATGTTTCTGTGCGGTTTGTAAGTGAAGACATTTTCTTTTCCAGGATAGGCCTCACAGCACACCAAGTATCCACTTACAGATTCTACAGTAAGTGTGTTTCAAAACTGCTCTATCAAAAGGAAGATTCAACTCTGAGTTGAATGCACTCATCAAAAAGAAATTTCTGAGAATGTTCCTGTCTAATTTTTGTGTAATGATATTTCGTTTCCCAGGATAGGCCTCAAACAGCTCCAAATGTCCAATTGCATATTCTTCAAAAAGAGTGTTTCAAAACTGCTCTATGAAAAGGAAGTTTCAAGCCTGTGAGTTGAATGCACTCATCTCAAAATTTTTTGACAATGCTTCTGTCTAGTTTTTATGAGAAGATATTTTCTTTTCGAGCATAGGCCTCAAAGCGCTTCAAATATCCACTGGCAGATTCTACCAAAAGAGTGTTTGAAAACTTCTCCATCAAAAGGAAGGTTCAAGTCTGTAAGTTGAAAGTACACATGAAAAAGAAGTTTCTTCGAGTGCTTCATTCTAGTTTTTATGTGAAGTTATTTCCCTTTCCAGCATAGGTCTCACAGCGCCCCAAATATCCACTTGCAGAGTCTATAAAAACTGTGTTTCAAAACAGCTCTATGAAAAGGATGGTTTAACTCTGCGAGTTGAATGCACACATCAGGAAGAAGTTTCTGAGAATGCTTCTGTCTAGTTTTTATGTGAAAATATTTCCTTTTCCAACATAGGCCTCAAAGCGCTCCAAATAAACAATTGCGGATTCTACAAAAGGAGTGTTTCCAAACTGTTCTATGAAAAGGAACGCTCAAGTCTGTGAGTTGAATGCACTCATCACACAGAAGTTTCTGAGAATGCTTCTGTCTAGTTTTTAGGTGAAGATATTTCATTTCCCAGCATAGGCCTCAAAACGCTCCAAATATCCACCTGCAGATTCTACAAAAAGAGTGTTTCAAACCTGCTCTATCAAAAGGAAGGTTGAACTTTGTGAGTTGAATGCACAAAGCACAGGGAACGTTCTGAGAATTCTTCTGACTAGTTTCTATTTGAAGATATTTCCTTTTCCCTTGTAGGCCCCAAATCGATCCATATATCCATTTGGAGATTCTACTAAAAGAGTATCTCAAAACTGACCTATCAAAAGGAATGTTCGAGTCTGTGAGTTCAATGCACAAAACACAAAGAAGTTTCTGAGAATGCTTCTGTCTAGTATTTATGTGAAGATATTTCCTTTTCCAGCATAGACAACAAAGCGCTCCAAATATCCCCTTGCGGATTCTACAAAAAGAATGTCCCCAAACTGTTCTATCTACAGGAAGGCTCCACTCTGTGACTTGCATGCACTCATCACAAAGAAATTCTTGAGAATGTTCTTTCTAGATTTTATTTTATGATATTTCCTTTTCCATCATAATCTTCAAAGCTCTCCCAATATCCACTTGCAGATTCTACAAAAAGAGTGTTTCAAAACTGCTCTATCAAAGGCAAGGTTCAACTCTGTGAGTTCAAAGCAAACATAATGAAGAAGTTTCTGGGCATGCTTCTGTCTAGTTTTTATGTGAATATATTTCATTTCCCAGCATATGCCACAAAACGTTCCAAACGTCCACTTGCAGATTCTACAAAAAGAGTGTTTGAAAACTGCTCTTTCAAAAGAAAGGTTCAAGTCTGCGTGTTGAATGCACTCGTCAAAAAGAAGTTTCTGAGAATTCTTCTGTCTAGTTTTTATGTGAAGATATTTCCTTTTCCAGCATAGGCCGCAAATCGCTCCAGATAACCACTTGCAGATTCTAGAAAAAGAATGTTTCAAAACTGTGCTATCAATAGGAAGTTTCCACTCTGTGAGTTGAATCCATAAATCACAGGAAAGTTTCTGAGAATGCTTCAGTCTAGTTTTTATGTGAACATATTTGCTTTTCCAGTGTTGGCCTGTTAGCACTGCATATATCCCTTGCAAATTCTACTAAAAGAGTGTTTCAACACTGCCATATGAAAAGGAAGGTTCAACTTTGTGAGTTCAATGCGCACATCACAAAGAAGTTTCCGAGAATGCTTCTGTCTAGTTCTTATGTGAAGATATTTACTTTGCAAACAGAGGCCTAAAAGCGTTCCAAATATCGACTTACAGATTCTACAAAAGGAGTGTTTCAAAACTGTTCTACCAAGAAGAAGGTTCCACTCTGTGAGTTGAATGCACTCATCACAAAGAAGTTTCTGGGAATGCTTCTGTCTAGTTTTTATGTGAAGGTGTTTCATTTTCCACCATAGGCCTCAAAGCGCTCCAAATATCCACTTGCAGATACTACACAAAGTTTGTTTAAAACTGCGCAATGAAAAGGGAGGTTCAACTCTGTGAGTTGAACGCACACATCATGAAGAAGTATCTTAGAATGCTTCTGTCTGGTTTTTAGGAGAAGATATTTCATTTTCCAGCAAAGGCCTCAAAGAGCTCCATATATCCACTTGCAGATTCTACTAAAAGCGTGTTTCAAAATTGCTCTTTCAAAAAGAAGGTTCAAGCCTGTCAGTTGAATGCACTCATCACAAGGAAGTTTTTGAGAATTCTTCCACCTAGTTTTTATGTGAAGGTATTTCCTTTCCCAGCATAATCCTCAAAGCACTCCAAATACCCACTTGCAGATTTTACAAAAGCGTGTTTAAAACTGCTCTATGAAAAGGAAATTTCCACTATGTTATTTGAATGCACACACCACGAAGAAGTTTCTGAGAATGCTTCTGTCTAGATTTTACGTGAAGATATTTCATTTCCCAGAATAGGCTTCAAAGCGCTCCAAATATCCACTTGCAGATTCTACAAAGAGTGTGTTTCACAAGTGCTCTTTCAAAAGGAAGTTTCAGGCCTGTGAGTTGAATGCACAAAGCACAGGGAACCTTCTGAGAATTATTCCGTCTAGTGTATATGTGAAGATATTTCC
This sequence comes from Pongo pygmaeus, assembly GCF_028885625.2. Lineage (NCBI taxonomy): Eukaryota > Metazoa > Chordata > Mammalia > Primates > Hominidae > Pongo > Pongo pygmaeus. Next base: position 12,270,685 of record NC_072388.2, on the reverse strand, counting down.
TTTTCCATTGCAGGCCTCCAATTACCCCATATATCCACTTGCAGATTCTACTAAAAGAGTGTTTCAAAGCTGCCCTATGAAAAGGAAGGTTCAACTCTGTAAGTTCAATGCACACATCACAAAGAAGATTTTGAGAATTCTTCTGTTTAATTTTTATATGAAGATATTTCCTTTTCCAGGCTAGTCCTCAAAGCGCTCCAAATATCCTCTTTGAGAATCTACACAAAGAGTGTTTGAAGAATGCGCTCTCAAAAGGAAGGTTCAACTCCATGAGTTGAATGCCTAAAGAACCGGGAAGTTTATGAGAATGCTTCTGTCTAGTTTTTATGTGAAGATATTTCCTTTTCCAAAGTATGTTTCATAGCACTCCAAATATCCACTTACAGATTCTACTGAAAGACTGTTTCAAAACTGCTGCATCAAAAAGAAGGTTCAATACTGTGTGTTGAATGTGCACATCACAATGAAGTTTCTGAAAATGATTCTGTATTGTTTTTATATGAAGATATTTAATTTTCCAGCATAGGCCTCATAGCCCTCCAAATATCCCACAGCAGATTCTACAGAAAGAGTGCTTCCAAACTGTTCTATCAAAAGGAATGTTCAAGTCTGTGAGTTGAATGCACTCATCACAAAGTAGTTTCTGAGAATGCTTCTGTGTAGTTTTTATGTGATGATATTTCCTTTTCCACCTTAGGCCTCAAAGCGCTCCAAATATACACTCTCAGATTCTACAAAAAGAGTGTTTCAATACTGCTCTATCAAAAGGAATGTTCAACTCTGTGAGTTGATTGCACGTTTCACAAAAAGTTTCTGAGAATGCTTGTGTCTGGTTTTTATGGGAAGATAATTCCTTTTACAGCATTGGCCTCAAAGCGCTGCAAATATCCCCTTGCAGATTCTACTAAAAGAGTGTTTCAAAACTGCTCAATGAAAAGGAAGATTCAACTCTCTTAGTTGAATGCACACATCACCAAGATGTTCCTGAGAATGCTTCTGTCTATTTTCTGTTGGAAGATATTTCATTTCCCAACATAGACCTCAAAGCCCTCCAAATATCCACTTGAACATTCTACAAAAAGAGTTTTTCAAAACTGCTCTATCAAAAGGAGGGTTGAACTCTGTATTGAATGCAGGAGGCATAGGAAGCTTTCTGAGAATGCTTCTGTCTGGTTTTTATGTGAAGATAGTTCCTTTTCCAGCCTAGGCCTCAATGCGCTCCAAATATCTGCTTCGAGAACCTACAAAAAGAGGGTTTCAAAACTGTTATATCAATAGGAAGGTTCAACTGTGTGAGTTGAATGTACTCATCAGAAAGAAGTTTCTGAGAATGCTTCTGTCTAGTTTTTACGTGAAGATATTTCCTTTTCCCGCATAAGCCCCAAAGCGCTCCAAATATCCACTTCCATATTCTACAAAAAGAGTGTTTCAAAACCGTTCTATCAAAATGAAGTCTCCACTCTGTGAGTTGAATGCACACATCCGAAAGAAGTTTCTGAGAATGCTTCTGTCTACTTTTTATATGAAGATGTTTGCTTTTCCAGTGCTGGCCTCTTAGCACTCCAGATATCCACTTGGAGATTCTACTAAAAGAGTGTTCCAAAACTGCTCTGTGAAAAGGAAGGTTCAACTGTTTGAGATGAATGGACACATCATGAAAAAGTTTCTGAGAATGCTTCTGCCTAGTTTTTATGTGAAGATGTTAACTTTTCCAGCATGGGCCTCAAAGCACTCCAAATATCCGCTTGGAGAATGTACAAAAAGAGTGTTTCAAAAGTGTTCTATCAAAAGGAAGGTTTAACTGTGTGAGTTGAATGCACTCATCAGAATGAAGTTTCTGAGAATGCTTTTGTGTGGTTTTCATCTGAATAGATTTCTTTTTCCAAAGGAGGTCGCAATCGCACCAAATATCTACTTGCCGTTTCCACAAAAAGAGTGTTACAGAACTGCTCTATGAAAAGGATTGTTCAACTCTGGGAGTTGAATGCACACGTCCCAAAGCAGTATATGGGAATGCTGCTTTCTAGTTTTTATGTGAAGATATTTGCTTTTTCAGCATAGGACTCAAAGCGCTAAAAATATCCACTTACAGATACTTCAAAAAGAGTGTTTCAAAACCGCAGTATCAAAAGGAAGGTTCAACTCTGGAAGTTGAATGCACACATTATCAGTTTCTGAGAATGTTTCTGTGCGGTTTGTAAGTGAAGACATTTTCTTTTCCAGGATAGGCCTCACAGCACACCAAGTATCCACTTACAGATTCTACAGTAAGTGTGTTTCAAAACTGCTCTATCAAAAGGAAGATTCAACTCTGAGTTGAATGCACTCATCAAAAAGAAATTTCTGAGAATGTTCCTGTCTAATTTTTGTGTAATGATATTTCGTTTCCCAGGATAGGCCTCAAACAGCTCCAAATATCCAATTGCATATTCTTCAAAAAGAGTGTTTCAAAACTGCTCTATGAAAAGGAAGTTTCAAGCCTGTGAGTTGAATGCACTCATCTCAAAATTTTTTGACAATGCTTCTGTCTAGTTTTTATGAGAAGATATTTTCTTTTCGAGCATAGGCCTCAAAGCGCTTCAAATATCCACTGGCAGATTCTACCAAAAGAGTGTTTGAAAACTTCTCCATCAAAAGGAAGGTTCAAGTCTGTAAGTTGAAAGTACACACGAAAAAGAAGTTTCTTCGAATGCTTCATTCTAGTTTTTATGTGAAGTTATTTCCCTTTCCAGCATAGGTCTCACAGCGCCCCAAATATCCACTTGCAGAGTCTATAAAAACTGTGTTTCAAAACAGCTCTATGAAAAGGATGGTTTAACTCTGCGAGTTGAATGCACACATCAGGAAGAAGTTTCTGAGAATGCTTCTGTCTAGTTTTTATGTGAAAATATTTCCTTTTCCAACATAGGCCTCAAAGCGCTCCAAATAAACAATTGCGGATTCTACAAAAGGAGTGTTTCCAAACTGTTCTATGAAAAGGAACGCTCAAGTCTGTGAGTTGAATGCACTCATCACACAGAAGTTTCTGAGAATGCTTCTGTCTAGTTTTTAGGTGAAGATATTTCATTTCCCAGCATAGGCCTCAAAACGCTCCAAATATCCACCTGCAGATTCTACAAAAAGAGTGTTTCAAACCTGCTCTATCAAAAGGAAGGTTGAACTTTGTGAGTTGAATGCACAAAGCACAGGGAACGTTCTGAGAATTCTTCTGACTAGTTTCTATTTGAAGATATTTCCTTTTCCCTTGTAGGCCCCAAATCGATCCATGTATCCATTTGGAGATTCTACTAAAAGAGTATCTCAAAACTGACCTATCAAAAGGAATGTTCGAGTCTGTGAGTTCAATGCACAAAACACAAAGAAGTTTCTGAGAATGCTTCTGTCTAGTATTTATGTGAAGATATTTCCTTTTCCAGCATAGACAACAAAGCGCTCCAAATATCCCCTTGCGGATTCTACAAAAAGAAGGTCCCCAAACTGTTCTATCTACAGGAAGGCTCCACTCTGTGACTTGCATGCACTCATCACAAAGAAATTCTTGAGAATGTTCTTTCTAGATTTTATTTTATGATATTTCCTTTTCCATCATAATCTTCAAAGCTCTCCCAATATCCACTTGCAGATTCTACAAAAAGAGTGTTTCAAAACTGCTCTATCAAAGGCAAGGTTCAACTCTGTGAGTTCAAAGCAAACATAATGAAGAAGTTTCTGGGCATGCTTCTGTCTAGTTTTTATGTGAATATATTTCATTTCCCAGCATATGCCACAAAACGTTCCAAACGTCCACTTGCAGATTCTACAAAAAGAGTGTTTGAAAACTGCTCTTTCAAAAGAAAGGTTCAAGTCTGCGTGTTGAATGCACTCGTCAAAAAGAAGTTTCTGAGAATTCTTCTGTCTAGTTTTTATGTGAAGATATTTCCTTTCCCAGCATAGGCCGCAAATCGCTCCAGATAACCACTTGCAGATTCTAGAAAAAGAATGTTTCAAAACTGTGCTATCAATAGGAAGTTTCCACTCTGTGAGTTGAATCCATAAATCACAGGAAAGTTTCTGAGAATGCTTCAGTCTAGTTTTTATGTGAACATATTTCCTTTTCCAGTGTTGGCCTGTTAGCACTGCATATATCCCTTGCAAATTCTACTAAAAGCGTGTTTCAACACTGCCATATGAAAAGGAAGGTTCAACTTTGTGAGTTCAATGCGCACATCACAAAGAAGTTTCCGAGAATGCTTCTGTCTAGTTCTTATGTGAAGATATTTACTTTGCAAACAGAGGCCTAAAAGCGTTCCAAATATCGACTTACAGATTCTACAAAAAGAGTGTTTCAAAACTGTTCTACCAAGAAGAAGGTTCCACTCTGTGAGTTGAATGCACTCATCACAGAGAAGTTTCTGGGAATGCTTCTGTCTAGTTTTTATGTGAAGGTGTTTCATTTTCCACCATAGGCCTCAAAGCGCTCCAAATATCCACTTGCAGATACTACACAAAGTTTGTTTAAATCTGCGCAATGAAAAGGGAGGTTCAACTCTGTGAGTTGAACGCACACATCATGAAGAAGTATCTTAGAATGCTTCTGTCTGGTTTTTAGGAGAAGATATTTCATTTTCCAGCAAAGGCCTCAAAGAGCTCCATATATCCACTTGCAGATTCTACTAAAAGCGTGTTTCAAAATTGCTCTTTCAAAAAGGAGGTTCAAGCCTGTCAGCTGAATGCACTCATCACAAGGAAGTTTTTGAGAATTCTTCCACCTAGTTTTTATGTGAAGGTATTTCCTTTCCCAGCATAATCCTCAAAGCACTCCAAATACCCACTTGCAGATTTTACAAAAGCGTGTTTTAAACTGCTGAATGAAAAGGAAATTTCCACTATGTTATTTGAATGCACACACCACGAAGAAATTTCTGAGATTGCTTCTGTCTGGATTTTACGTGAAGATATTTCATTTCCCAGATTAGGCTTCAAAGCGCTCCAAATATCCACTTGCAGATTCTACAAAAAGTGTGTTTCACAAGTGCTCTTTCAAAAGGAAGTTTCAGGCCTGTGAGTTGAATGCACAAAGCACAGGGAACCTTCTGAGAATTATTCCGTCTAGCGTATATGTGAAGATATTTCCTTTTCCATTGCAGGCCTCCAATTACCCCATATATCCACTTGCAGATTCTACTAAAAGAGTGTTTCAAAGCTGCCCTATGAAAAGGAAGGTTCAACTCTGTAAGTTCAATGCACACATCACAAAGAAGATTTTGAGAATTCTTCTGTTGAATTTTTATATGAAGATATTTCCTTTTCCAGGCTAGTCCTCAAAGCGCTCCAAATATCCTCTTTGAGAATCTACACAAAGAGTGTTTGAAGAATGCGCTCTCAAAAGGAAGGTTCAACTCCATGAGTTGAATGCCTAAAGAACCGGGAAGTTTATGAGAATGCTTCTGTCTAGTTTTTATGTGAAGATATTTCCTTTTCCAAAGTATGTTTCATAGCACTCCAAATATCCACTTACAGATTCTACTGAAAGACTGTTTCAAAACTGCTGCATCAAAAAGAAGGTTCAATACTGTGTGTTGAATGTGCACATCACAATGAAGTTTCTGAAAATGATTCTGTATTGTTTTTATATGAAGATATTTAATTTTCCAGCATAGGCCTCATAGCCCTCCAAATATCCCACAGCAGATTCTACAAAAAGAGTGCTTCCAAACTGTTCTATCAAAAGGAATGTTCAAGTCTGTGAGTTGAATGCACTCATCACAAAGTAGTTTCTGAGAATGCTTCTGTGTAGTTTTTATGTGATGATATTTCCTTTTCCACCTTAGGCCTCAAAGCGCTCCAAATATACACTCTCAGATTCTACAAAAAGAGTGTTTCAATACTGCTCTATCAAAAGGAATGTTCAACTCTGTGAGTTGATTGCACGTTTCACAAAAAGTTTCTGAGAATGCTTGTGTCTGGTTTTTATGGGAAGATAATTCCTTTTACAGCATTGGCCTCAAAGCGCTGCAAATATCCCCTTGCAGATTCTACTAAAAGAGTGTTTCAAAACTGCTCAATGAAAAGGAAGATTCAACTCTCTTAGTTGAATGCACACATCACCAAGATGTTCCTGAGAATGCTTCTGTCTATTTTCTGTTGGAAGATATTTCATTTCCCAACATAGACCTCAAAGCCCTCCAAATATCCACTTGAACATTCTACAAAAAGAGTTTTTCAAAACTGCTCTATCAAAAGGAGGGTTGAACTCTGTATTGAATGCAGGAGGCATAGGAAGCTTTCTGAGAATGCTTCTGTCTAGTTTTTATGTGAAGATAGTTCCTTTTCCAGCCTAGGCCTCAATGCGCTCCAAATATCTGCTTCGAGAACCTACAAAAAGAGTGTTTCAAAACTGTTATATCAATAGGAAGGTTCAACTGTGTGAGTTGAATGTACTCATCACAAAGAAGTTTCTGAGAATTCTTCTGTCTAGTTTTTACGTGAAGATATTTCCTTTTCCCGCATAAGCCCCAAAGCGCTCCAAATATCCACTTCCATATTCTACAAAAAGAGTGTTTCAAAACTATTCTATCAAAATGAAGTCTCCACTCTGTGAGTTGAATGCACACATCCGAAAGAAGTTTCTGAGAATGCTTCTGTCTACTTTTTATATGAAGATGTTTGCTTTTCCAGTGCTGGCCTCTTAGCACTCCAGATAACCACTTGGAGATTCTACTAAAAGAGTGTTCCAAAACTGCTCTTTGAAAAGGAAGGTTCAACTGTTTGAGATGAATGGACACATCATGAAAAAGTTTCTGAGAATGCTTCTGCCTAGTTTTTATGTGAAGATGTTAACTTTTCCAGCATGGGCCTCAAAGCACTCCAAATATCCGCTTGGAGAATGTACAAAAAGAGTGTTTCAAAAGTGTTCTATCAAAAGGAAGGTTTAACTGTGTGAGTTGAATGCACTCATCAGAATGAAGTTTCTGAGAATGCTTTTGTGTGGTTTTCATCTGAATAGATTTCTTTTTCCAAACGAGGTCGCAATCGCACCAAATATCTACTTGCCGTTTCCACAAAAAGAGTGTTACAGAACTGCTCTATGAAAAGGATTGTTCAACTCTGTGAGTTGAATGCACACGTCCCAAAGCAGTATATGGGAATGCTGCTTTCTAGTTTTTATGTGAAGATATTTGCTTTTTCAGCATAGGACTCAAAGCGCTAAAAATATCCACTTACAGATACTTCAAAAAGAGTGTTTCAAAACTGCAGTATCAAAAGGAAGGTTCAACTCTGGAAGTTGAATGCACACATTATCAGTTTCTGAGAATGTTTCTGTGCAGTTTGTAAGTGAAGACATTTTCCTTTCCAGGATAGGCCTCACAGCACACCAAGTATCCACTTACAGATTCTACAGTAAGTGTGTTTCAAAACTGCTCTATCAAAAGGAAGATTCAACTCTGAGTTGAATGCACTCATCAACAAGAAATTTCTGAGAATGCTCCTGTCTAATTTTTGTGTAATGATATTTCGTTTCCCAGGATAGGCCTCAAAGAGCTCCAAATATCCAATTGCATATTCTTCAAAAAGAGTGTTTCAAAACTGCTCTATGAAAAGGAAGTTTCAAGCCTGTGAGTTGAATGCACTCATCTCAAAATTTTTTGACAATGCTTCTGTCTAGTTTTTATGAGAAGATATTTTCTTTTCGAGCATAGGCCTCAAAGCGCTTCAAATATCCACTGGCAGATTCTACCAAAAGAGTGTTTGAAAACTTCTCTATCAAAGGGAAGGTTCAAGTCTGTAAGTTGAAAGTACACATGAAAAAGAAGTTTCTTCGAATGCTTCATTCTAGTTTTTATGTGAAGTTATTTCCCTTTCCAGCATAGGTCTCACAGCGCCCCAAATATCCACTTGCAGAGTCTATAAAAACTGTGTTTCAAAACAGCTCTATGAAAAGGATGGTTTAACTCTGCGAGTTGAATGCACACATCAGGAAGAAGTTTCTGAGAATGCTTCTGTCTAGTTTTTATGTGAAAATATTTCCTTTTCCAACATAGGCCTCAAAGCGCTCCAAATAAACAATTGCGGATTCTACAAAAGGAGTGTTTCCAAACTGTTCTATGAAAAGGAACGCTCAAGTCTGTGAGTTGAATGCACTCATCACACAGAAGTTTCTGAGAATGCTTCTGTCTAGTTTTTAGGTGAAGATATTTCATTTCCCAGCATAGGCCTCAAAACGCTCCAAATATCCACCTGCAGATTCTACAAAAAGAGTGTTTCAAACCTGCTCTATCAAAAGGAAGGTTGAACTTTGTGAGTTGAATGCACAAAGCACAGGGAACGTTCTGAGAATTCTTCTGACTAGTTTCTATTTGAAGATATTTCCTTTTCCCTTGTAGGCCCCAAATCGATCCATATATCCATTTGGAGATTCTACTAAAAGAGTATCTCAAAACTGACCTATCAAAAGGAATGTTCGAGTCTGTGAGTTCAATGCACAAAACACAAAGAAGTTTCTGAGAATGCTTCTGTCTAGTATTTATGTGAAGATATTTCCTTTTCCAGCATAGACAACAAAGCGCTCCAAATGTCCCCTTGCGGACTCTACAAAAAGAATGTCCCCAAACTGTTCTATCTACAGGAAGGCTCCACTCTGTGACTTGCATGCACTCATCACCAAGAAATTCTTGAGAATGTTCTTTCTAGATTTTATTTTATGATATTTCCTTTTCCATCATAATCTTCAAAGCTCTCCCAATATCCACTTGCAGATTCTACAAAAAGAGTGTTTCAAAACTGCTCTATCAAAGGCAAGGTTCAACTCTGTGAGTTGAAAGCAAACATAATGAAGAAGTTTCTGGGAATGCTTCTGTCTAGTTTTTATGTGAATATATTTCATTTCCCAGCATATGCCACAAAACGTTCCAAACGTCCACTTGCAGATTCTACAAAAAGAGTGTTTGAAAACTGCTCTTTCAAAAGAAAGGTTCAAGTCTGCGTGTTGAATGCACTCGTCAAAAAGAAGTTTCTGAGAATTCTTCTGTCTAGTTTTTATGTGAAGATATTTCCTTTTCCAGCATAGGCCGCAAATCGCTCCAGATAACCACTTGCAGATTCTAGAAAAAGAATGTTTCAAAACTGTGCTATCAATAGGAAGTTTCCACTCTGTGAGTTGAATCCATAAATCACAGGAAAGTTTCTGAGAATGCTTCGGTCTAGTTTTTATGTGAACATATTTCCTTTTCCAGTGTTGGCCTGTTAGCACTGCATATATCCCTTGCAAATTCTACTAAAAGAGTGTTTCAACACTGCCATATGAAAAGGAAGGTTCAACTTTGTGAGTTCAATGCGCACATCACAAAGAAGTTTCCGAGAATGCATACAACGCAAAGCTGTTTCAGACAACACTTCTCTCTATTTTTTATGTGAAGATAGTCCCGCTTCCAACGAATGCTTCAAAGAGCTCCAAATATCCTCTTGCATATTCTTCAAAAACACTGCTTCAAAACTGCTCTATCTGAAGAAAGGTTCAACTCTGTTAGTTGAATGCACACATCATAAAGGTGTTTCTTAGAATGCTTCTGTCTAGTTTTTATGTGAAGTTGTTTCCTTTTCCACCGTAGGCTTCAAAGCGCTCCTAATGAACATTGCAAATTCAATAAACAGAGTGTTTCAAAAGTGCTCTATCAAAAGAAAGCTTCAATTCTCTGTGTCGAGTGCACACAACACAAAGCAGTTTCTGAGAATGCATCTGTCTAGTTTTTATGTGAAGATATTCACCTTTCCAATGAAGGCCTGAAAGAGCTCCAAATATCCACTTGCAGATCCTATGAAAAGAGTCTTTCAAAACTGCTCTTTGAAATGGAAGCTTGAAGTCTGTGAGTTGAAAGCAGACATCATAAATAACTTTCAGAGAATGCTTCTGACTGGATTTTATGTGAAGATATTTTGTTTTCCACCATAGGCCTCTAAGTGCTCTTAATGAACAATTGCTGATTCTACAAAAACAGTGTTTCAAAACTGCTCTTTCAAAAGAAAAGTTCAACTCTGTGAGTTGGGTTCACACTACAGAAAGCAGTTTACCAGAACTCTTCTGTCTAGTTTTTATGTGAAGATATTCCTGTTTCCAATGAATGCCGGAAGGAACTCCAAATATACACTTGCAGACTGTTTGAAAACTGGTCTATGAAAAGGAAGGTTGAACTCTGTGAGTTGAATGCACACATCATAAAGTTGTTTCTGACAATGCTTCTGTCTAGTTTTTATGTGAAGATATGTCCTTTTCCACCATAGGCCTCGAAGCGCTCCAAATGAACACTTGCAGATCCTACAAAAAGGGTGTTTCTTAACTGTTGTATGAAAGGAAGGGTTCAACTCTGTGAGTTGAGCACACACATCACAAATCATTTTCTGAGAATGCTTCTTTCCAGTTTTTATGTGAAGATATTCCCGTTTCCTACGAAGGCCTCAAAGAGCTCAAAATATCCACTGCCAGATTCTGCAAAAACACTCTTTCAAAACCCCTCCATGAAAAGGAAGTTTCCTCTCTCTGAGTGGAATGCACACATCATAAAGAAGTTTGAGAGAATGCTTCTGTCTAGATTTTATGTGAAGATATTTCCCTTTCCACCGTATGCCTCAAAGCGCACATTGTGAACACTTGCAGATTCTACAAAAACAGTTTTTCAAAACTGCTCTATCAAAAGAAAGGTTCACTTGTGTGAGTTGAATGCATACAACACATAGCAGTTTCAGAGAACACTTCTGTCTAGTTTTTATGTGAAGATAGTCCCTTTTCCAATGAACACTTCAAAGAGCTCCAAATATCGCCTTGCAGATTCTGCAAAAACAGTGTTTCACAACTGCTCTATCCACAGGAAAGAACAACTCAGTTAGTTGAATGCACACATTATAAACGTGTTTCTTAGAATGCTTGTGCCTAGTTTTTAAGTGAAGTTGCTTCCTTTTCCACAGTAGGCTTCGAAGCGCTCCAAATGAACACTTGCAAATTCTACAAAAAGAGTGTTTCAAAAGTGCTCTATCAAAACAAAGGTTCAACTCTGTTTGTGGAGCACACACAACACAAGGCAGTTTCTGATAATGCTTCTGTCTAGTTTTTTTGTGAAGGTATTCACGTTACCAATGAAGGCCTCAAAGAGCTCCAAATATCCACTTGCAGATTCTGCAAAAAGACTCTTTCAAAACCCGTCCATGAAAAGGAAGGTTCATCTCTCTGAGTTGAATTCACTCATCATAAAGAAGTTTGAGAGAATGCTTCTGTCTAGATTTTATATGAAGATATTTCCTTTTCCACCAAAGGCCTCAAAGCGCACATTGTGAACACTTGCAGATTCCACAAAAACAGTTTTTCAAAAGTGCTCTATCAAAAGAAAGGTTCACTTCTGTGAGTTGAATGTGTACAGCAGATAGCAGTTTCAGAAAACACTTCTGTCTAGTTTTTATGTGAAGATAGTCCCTTTTCCAACGAACGCTTCAAAGAACTCCAAATATCACCTTGCAGATTCTGCAAAAACAGTGTTTCACAACTGCTCTATCCAAAGGAAAGATCAACTCAGTTAGTTGAATGCACACATTATTAACGTGTTTCTTAGAATGCTTCTGTCTAGTTTTTACGTGAAGTTGTTTCCTTTTCCACCGTAGGCTTCGAAGCGCTCCTAATGAACACTTGCAAATTTTACCAAAAGAGTGTTTCAAATGTGCTCTATGAAAACAAAGGTTCAAATCTGTGTATCGAGTGCACACAACACAAGGCAGTTTCTGAGAATGCTTCTGTCTAGTTTTTTTGTGAAGGTATTCATGTTTCCAATGAAGGCCTCAAATAGCTCCAAATATCCACTTGCAGATTCTGCAAAAAGACTCTTTCAAAACTGCTCCATCAAAACGAAGGTTGAACTCTATAAGTTGAAAGCACACATCATAAAGAACTTTCAGAGAATGCTTCTGTCTGGATTTTATGTGAAGATATTTCCTTTACCACCATAGGCCTCAAAGCGCTCCTAATGAACTACTGCAGATTCTACAAAAAGAGTGTTTCAAAACTGCTCTTTCAAAAGAAGTGTTCAAATCTGTGAGTTGGTTTCACATTACACAAAGCAGTTTCACAGAATGTTTCTGTCTAGTTTTTATTTGAAGATAGTCCCGTTTCCAACGAAAGCCTGAAAGAGCTCCAAATATACACTTGCAGATTCTGCAGAAACAGTGTTTCAGAACTGCTCCATCAAAAGGAATGTTCAACTCTGTGAGTTGAATGCACACATCATAAAGATGTTTCTGAGAATGTTTCTGTCTAGTTTTTATGTGAAGAAATTTCCTTGTCCACCATAGGACTCAGTGCTCCAAATGAATACTTGCAGAGTCTACAAAAAGGGTGTTTGAAAACTACTCTATCAAACGAAAGATTCAATTCTGTGAGGTGAACACACACATCACAAAGCAGTTTCTGAGAATGCTTCTTTCCAGTTTTTATGTGAAGATATTCCCGTTTCCAAACAAGGCCTCAAAGAGCTCCAAATATCCCCTTGCCGATTCTGCAAAAAGACTCTTTCAATACTGCTCCATCAAAAGGATGTTTCAAATTTGTAAGTTGAATGCACACATCATAAAGCAGTTTCAGAGAATGCTTCTGTCTAGATTTTATGTGAAGATATTTCCTTTTCCACCATAGGCCTCAAAGTGCACCAAATGAACACTTGCAACTTCTACGAAAGGAGTGTTTCAAAAGTGCTCTTTCAGAAGATAGGTTCAACTCTTTGTGTCGAGTGCACACAACACATAGTAGTTTCTGAGAATGCTTCTGCCTAGTTTTTCTGTGTGAGATATTCCCGTTTCCAATGAAGGCCTCAAGATCTCCAAATATCCACCTGCAGATTCTGCAAAAACACTGTTTCAAAACTGCTCTATCAAAAGGAAGGCTTATCTCCCTGATTTGAATGCACACATCGTAAAGATGTTTATGAGAATGCTTCTATCTAGTTTTTATATGAAGTTGTTTCCTTCTCCACCGTAGGCTTCAGAGCGCTCCTAATGAACACTTGCAAATACTTCAGAAAGTGAGTTTCAAAACTGCTCTATCAAAAGAAAGGTTCACCTTTTTTATTTGAATGTACACAACACCAAGCTGTTTCAGAGAACACTTCTGTCTACTTTATATGTGAAGATAGTCCCGTTTCGAATGGACGCTTGATAGAAGCTGCAAATATCCTCTTGCAGATTCTGCAAATGCATTGTTTCAAAACTGCTCTATCCAAAGGAACGTTCAATTCTGTTAGTTGAATGCACACATCATAAAGGTGTTTCTTAGAATGCTTCTCTCTACTTTTTATGTGAAGTTGTTTCCTTTTCCCCTGTAGGCTTCAAAGCACACAAAATGAACACTTGCAAATTTTACAAAAAGAGTGTTTCAAAAGTGCTCTATCAAAAGAAAGGTTCAACTCTGTGTGTCGAGGGCGCACAACACAAAGCCGTTTCTGAGAATGCTTCTGTCTAGTTTTTATGTGAAGATATTCACGTTTCCAAAGAATGCCTCTAAGAGCTCCAAATATCCACTTGCAGATTCTATAAAAAGACTCTTTCAAATCTGCTCCATCAAAAGGAAGGATGGACTCTTTGAGTTGAATGCACACATCATAAAGAACTTTCAGAGAATGCTTCTGTTTGGATTTTAAGTGAAGATATTGCATTTTCCACCATAGGCCGCAAAGCGCTCCTAATGAACAGTTGCAGATTCTACAAAAAGAGTGATTCGAAAGTGCTCTTTCAAAAGAAGGTTTCAAATCTGTGAGTTGGATTCACAGTACACAAAGAAGTTTCATAGAACGCTTCTGTCTTGTTTTTTTGTGAAGATATTCCTGCTTTCAATGAAGGCCTCAACAGCTCCAAATATCCAATTGCAGATTTTGCAAAAACACTGTTTCAAAACTGCTCCATGAAAAGGAAGGCTTATCTGTCTTAGTTGAATGCACAGATCATAAAGATGTTTCTGAGAGTGCTTCTGTCTAATTTTTATGTGAAGATATTTCATTTTCCACCATAGGCCTCAAAGCGCATCTAATGCATACTTGCAAATTCTACAAAAAGGAGTGTTTGAAAAGTGCTCTTTCAGAAGATAGGTTCAATTCTGTGTGTCGAGTGCTGACAACACAAAGCAGTTTCTGAGAATGCTTCTCTCTGGTTTTTATGTGAAGATATTCAAGTTTCTAACGCAGCCCTTAAAGACCTCCAAGTATCCACTTACAGATTCTGCAAAGACACTGTTTCAAAACTGCTCTATCCAAAGGAAAGTTCAAATCGGCTAGTTGAATGCACACATCATAAAGTTGTTTCTTTGAATTCTTCTGTCTAATTTTTATGTGAAGTTGTTTCTTTTTCCACCCTAGGCTTCAAAGCGCTCCTAAGGAACACATGCAAATTCTAGAAAAATAGTGTTCCAAAGTGCTCTCTCAAAAGAAAGGGTCAGCTCTGTGTGTTGAGAGCACACAAGGCAAAGCAGTTTCTGAGAATGCTTCTGTCTAGTTTTTATGTGAAGATATTCACGTTTCCAACGAAGGCCTCAAAGAGCTCCAAATATCCACTTGCAGATTCTGCAAAAAGACTCTTTCAAAACTGCTCCATGAAAAGGAAGGTTCAACTCTGTCAGCTGAATGCATACAACACCAAGCTGTTTCAGAGGACACTTCTGTCTAGTTTTTATATGATGATAGTCCCATTTCCAACGAAAGCTTCAAAGAGCTCCAAATACCCTCTTGCAGATTGTGCAAAAACACTCTTTCAAAACTGCTCTATCCAAAGGAAATTTCAACTCTGTTAATTGAGTGCACACATTATAAACGTGTTTCTTAGAATGCTTTTGTCTAGTTTTTATGTGAAGTTGTTTCCTTTTCCATCATAGGCTTCAAAGTGCTCCTAATGAACACTTGCAAATTCTACAAAAAGAGTGCTTCAAAAGTGCTATATCAAAAGAAAGGTTCAGCTCTGACTGTCGAAGGTACACAACACAAAGAAGTTTCGGAGAATGCTTCTGTCTAATTTTTATGTGAAGATATTCACGTTTCCTACGAATGCCTCAAAGAGCTCCAAATATCCACTTGAAGATACTGCAAAAAGACTCTTTCAAAACTGTTCCATGAAACAGAAGGTTGAACTCTGTGAGTTGAAAGCACACATCATAAAGAACTTTCAGACAACTCTTCTGTCTGGATTTTATGTGAAGATATTTCCTTTTCCACCGTAGGCCTCAAAGCGCTCCTAATGAACAATTGCAGATTCTACAAAAAGAGTGTTTCAAATCTGCTCTTTTAAAAGAAGTATTCAACTCTCTGAGTTGGATTCACTCTACACAACTCAGTTTAACAGAACGATTCTGTCTAGCTTTTATGTGAAGATAGTCTCGTTTCCAACGAAGGCAAGAAAGAGCTCCAAATCAAACTGCTCTATCAAAAGGAAGGTTCAACTGGGTGAGTTGAATGCTCACATCATAAAGGTGTTTCTGAGAATGCTTCGGTCTAGTTTTTATGTGAAGATAATTCCTTTTCCACCATAGGCCTCAAAGTGCTCCTAATGAACACTTGCATAGTCTACAAAAAGTGTGTTTCAAAACTGATCTATCAAAAGAAAGATTCAACTCTGTGAGTTGATTGCATACAACACAAAGCAGTTTCAGATAACACTTCTGTCTACTTTTTTTGTGAAGATATTCCCGTTTCCAACGAAGGCCTCAAGCGCCCCAAATATCCACTTGCAGATTCTGCAAAGCACTGTTTCAAAACTGCTCTATCAAAAGGAAGGCTTATCTCTCTGAGTTGAATGCACTCATCATAAAGATGTTTCTTAGAATGCTTCTGTCTCGTTTTTATGTGAAGATATTTCCTTTTCCACCATAGTCCTCAAAGCCCACCTAATGAACACTTGCAGATTCCACAAAAAGAGTGTTTCAAAACTGCTCTATCAAAAGAAAGATTCAACTCTGTGAGTTGAATGCATACAACACTTTAAAGCTGTTTCAGAGAACACCTCTGTCTAGTTTTTTAGAAGATATTCCAGTTTCCAACGAAGGCCTCAAGAGCTCCAAATATCCACTTGCAGATTCTGCAAAAACACTGTTTCAAAACTGCTCTATCAAAAGGAAGGCTTATCTGTCTGAGTTGAATGCACACATCGTAAAGTTGTTTCTGAGAATGCTTCTTTCTAGATTTTATGGGAAGATATTTCGTTTTCTAGCATAGGCTTCAAAGCACACCTAATGAACACTTGCACATTCTACAAAAGAGTGTTTAAATACTTATCTATCTGAAGAAACATTCAACTCTGTGAGTTGAATGCATACAACACAAAGCAGGTTCAGAGAACACTTCTGTCTAGTTTTTATGTGAAGACAGTCCCTTTTCCAAGGAACGCTTCAAAAAGCTGCAAATATCCACATGCAGATTCTGCAAAAACACTGTTTCAAAACTGCTCTATCCAAAGGAAGGTTTAACTCTGTTAGTTGAATGCACACATCGTAAAGTTGTTTCTTATTATGCTTCTGTCTAGTTTTTATGTGAAGTTCTTTCCTTTTCCACCGTAGGCTTGACAGCGCTCCTAACGAACAGTTGTAAATTCTACAACAATAGTGTTTCAAAAGTGCTGTATCAAAAGAAAGGTTCAACTCCATGTGTTGAGTGCATACAACACAAATCAGATTCTGAGAATGCTTTTGTCTACTTTTTATGTGAAGATATTCATGTTTCCAACGAATGCCTCAAATAGTTCCAAATATCCACTTGCAAACACTATAAAAAGAATGTTTCGAAACTGCAATTTCAAAAGGAATGTTGAACTCTGTGAGTTGAAAGCACACATCAAAAATAACTTTCAGAGAATGCTTCTGTCTGGATTTTATGTGAAGATATTTCGTTTTCCACCACAGGCCTCAAAGCGCCCCTAATGAACAATTGCAGATTGTAGAAAAAGAGAGTTCAAAACTGCTCTTTTAAAAGAAGTGTTCAACTCTGTGAGTTGGATTCACACGACACAAAGCAGTTTCACAGAATGCTTCTGTCTAGTTTTTATGTGAAGGTATTCCCATTTCCAAAAAGGCTGGAAAGAGCTCCAAATATCCACATAGAGATTCTGCAAAAACACTGTTTCAAAACTGCTCTATCAAAAGGAAGGTTCAACTCTGTGAGTTGAATGCACACATCATAAAGGTGTTTCTGAGAATGCTTCTGTCGTTTTTATGTGAAGATATTTCCTTTTCCACTATTGGCCTCAAAGCGCACCTAATGAACCCTTGGAGATTCTACAAAAAGAGTGTTTCAAAACTACTCAATCAAAAGAAAGATTCAACTCTGTGAGTTGAATGCATACAACACAAAGCAGTTTCAGAGAACACTTCTGTCTAGTGTTTTTGTGAAGATATTCCCGTTTCCACCGAAGGCCTCAATAGCTCCAAATATCCACTTGCAGATTCTGCAAAAATCCTTTTTCAATACTGCTCTATCAAAAGAAAGGCTTATCTGTCTGTGTTGAGTACACACATGTTATAGATGTTCCTGAGAATGCCCCTGTCTATTTTTTATGTGTAGATACTTACTTTTCCACAATAGGCCTCAAAGCGCTCTGAATGAACACTTGCAGATTCTACAAAAAGGGTTTTTCAAAACTGCCCTATGAAAGGAAAAGTTCAAATCTGTGAGTTGAACACACACATCACAAAGCAGTTTCTGAGAATGCTTCTGTCCAGTTTTTATGTGAAGATATTCCCGTTTCCAAAGAAGGCCTCAAAGAACCCCAAATATCCACTTACAGTTTTTGCAAAAAGACTCTTTCAAAACTGCTCCATGAAAATGAAGTTTCTATTTCTCCACATCCTCTCCAGCACCTGTTGTTTCCTGACTTTTTATTGATTGCCATTCTAGCTGGTGTGAGATGATATCTCATTGTGGCTTTGATTTGCATTTCTCTGACGGCCAGTGATGGTGAGCATTTTTTCATGTGTTTTTTGGCTGCATAAAAGTCTTATTTTGAGAAGTGTCTCTTCATGTCCTTCACCCACTTTTTGATGGAGTTGTTTATTTTTTTCTTTTAAATTTGTTGGCGTTCATTGTAGATTCTGGATATTAGCCCTTTGTCAGATGAGTAGGTTGCGAAAATTTTCTCCCATTTTGTAGGTTGTTTGTTCACTCTGATGGTAGTTTCTTTTGCTGTGCAGAAGCTCTTGAGTTTAATTAGATCCCATTTGTCAATTTTGGCTTTTGTTGCCATTGCTATTGGTGTTTTAGACATGAAGTCCTTGCCCATGCCTATGTCCTGAATGGTAATGCCTAGGTTTTCTTCTAGGGTTTTTATGGTTTTAGGTCTAACATTTAAGTCTTTAATCTATCTTGAATTGATTTTTGAATAAGGTGTAAGGAAGGGATCCAGTTTCAACTTTCTACATATGACTAGCCAGTTTTCCCAGCACCATTTATTAAATAGGGAATCCTGTCCCCATTTCTTGTTTTTCTCAGGTTTGTCAAAGATCAGATAGTTGTGGCTATGTGGCATTATTTCTGACGGCTCTGTTCTGTTCCATTGATCTATATCTCTGTTTTGGTACCAGTACCATGATGTTTTGGTTACTGTAGCCTTGTAGTATAGTTTGAAGTCAGGTAGTTTGATGCCTCCAGCTTTGTTCTTTTGGCTTAGGATTGACTTGGTGATGTGGACTCTTTTTTGGTTCCATATGAACTTTAAAGTAGTTTTTTCCAATTCTGTGAAGAAAGTCATTGGTAGGTTGATGGGGATGGCATTGAATCTGTAAATTACCTTGGGCAGTATGGTTTTTTCATGATATTGATTCTTCCTACCCATGAGCATGGAATGTTCTTCCATTTGTTTGTATCCTCTTTTATTTCCTTGAGCAGTGCCTTGTAGTTCTCCTGGAAGAGTTCCTTCACATACCTTGTAAGTTGGATTCCTAGGTATTTTACTCTCTTTGAAGCAATTGTGAATGGGAGTTCACTCATAATTTGGCTCTCTGTTTGTCTGTTATTGATGTATAAGAATGCTTGTGATATTTGTACATTGATTTTGTATCCTGAGACTTTGCTGAAGTTGCTTATCAGCTTAAGGAGATTTTGGGCTGAGACAATGGGGTTTTCTCGATATACTATCATGTCATCTGCAAACAGGGACAATTTGACTTCCTCTTTTCCTAATTGAATACCCTTGATTTCCTTCTCCTGCCTAATTGCCCTGGACAGAACTTCCAACACTATGTTGAATAGAAGTGGTGAGAGAGGGCATCCCTGTCTTGTGCCAGTTTTCAAAGGGAATGCTTCCAGTTTTTGCCCATTCAGTATGATATGGGCTGTGGATTTGTCATAGATAGTTCTTATTATTTTGAGATATGTCCCATCAATACCTAATTTATTGAGAGTTTTTAGCATGAAGTGTTGTTGAATTTTGTCAAAGGCCTTTTCTGCATCTATTGAGATTATCAAGTGGTTTTTGTCTTTGGTTCTGTTTATAGGCTGGATTACATTTTTTGATTTGTGACTGTAAACTAGTTCAACCATTGTGGAAGTCAGTGTTGTGATTCCTCAGGGATCTAGAACTAGAAATTCCATTCGACCCAGCCATCCCATTACTGGGTATATACCCAAAGGTCTATAAATCATGCTGCTATAAAGACACATGCACACGTATGTTTATTGTGGTATTATTCACAATAACAAAGACTTGGAACCAACCCAAATGTCCCACAATGATAGACTGGATTAAGAAAATGTGGCTCATATACACCATGGAATACTATGCAGCCATAAAAAACGATGAGTTCATGTCCTTTGCAGGGACATGGATGAAATTGGAAATCATCATTCTGAGTAAACTTTCACAAGAACAAAAAACCAAACACCACATTTTCTCACTCATAGGTGGGAATTGAACAATGGGAACCCATGGACACAGGAAGGGGAACATCACACTCTGGGGACTGTTGTGGGGTGGGGGGAGAGAGGAGGGATAGCATTGGAAGATATACCTAATGCTGGATGAGGAGTTGGTGGGTGCAGCGCACCAGCATGGCACATGTATACATATGTAACTTACCTGCACATTGCACACATGTACCATAAAACCTAAAGTATAATGATAATAAATTTAAAAAAAACAACAACAACACTGATCTGTAGGTTTTGGAATCCTAAAATTCACAGTCACTTCTCTATTATTAAAGCCCTGCCCTGCCCCTCCCTGACCCCAGTTCAATCCATCTATTTTCTTATTGCTCATATGTGAGGCATGATAAGATTGTTTGAATGGGCACTTGTTTTTTAATTTCTTATGCTTTCTCAGTGATTTCCAACACATAGCCTCAAACAAGTTATTTTCAGTGATTGCCTTACTCAGCAGGGGACTGCTCCCTTAACTTTTCTTACTCTCTTTTTGCACACTCGTTCATTCATTCATTCAAAAGTAAAATTGTGTCAGTTATATCTCAATAAAGCTGTTAAAAACAAAAAAAAAAAAACAAGAAAAAAACAAAAAAAGGAAATGAAGTTTCAACTCTGTGAGTTGAATGGACACATCCTAAAGAAGTTGGAGAGAATGCTTCCATGTAGATTTTAAGAGAAGATTTTTGCTTTTCCACCACAGGACTCAAAGTGCACCTGATGAATAATTGCAGATTCTAAAAAAAGAGTGTTTCACAACTGATCTACCAAAAGAAAGATTCAACTCAGTGAGGTGGATGTATACCACACAAAGCAGTTTCAGAGAACGCTTGTGTGTAGTTTTTATGTGAAGATAGTCACGTTTCCAATGAATGCTTCAAAGAGCTCCAAATATCCTCTTCCAGATTCTGCAAAAACACTGTTCAAAAATGCTCTAAGAAAAGGAAGGTTCAACTCTGTTAGTTGAATGCACACATCATAAAGGTGTTTCTTTGAATGCTTCTGTGTAGTTTTTATGTGAAGTTGTTTCCTTTTCCACCATGGGCTTCAAAGTGCTCCTAATGAACACTTGCTAATTCTACTAAAAGAGTGTTTCAAAAGTGCTCTACCAAAAGAAATGTACAACTCTGTGTGTCGAGTGCACACAACACAAAGCAGTTTGGGAGAATGCTTCTGTCTAGTTTTCATGTGAAGATATTCACGTTTCCAACAGAGGCCTCTAAGAGCTCCAAATATCCACCTGCAGATTTTGAAAAAGACCCTTTCAAAACTGCTCCATCAAAAGGAAGTTTGAACTCTGTGAGTTGAAAGCACACATCTAAAGAACTTTCAGAGAATGCTTCTGTCTGGATTTTATGTGAAGATATTTCCTTTTCCAAAATAGGCCTCAAAGCGCTCCTAATGAACAATTGCAGATTCTACAAAAAGAGTGTTTCAAAACTGCTCTTTCAAAAGAAGTGTTCAACTCTGAGTTGGATTCAAACTACATAAAGCAGTTTCATAGAATTACTCTGTCTAGTTTTTATGTGAAGATAGACCCATTTCCAACGAAGGCCTGCAAGAGCTCCAAATATCCACTTGCAGATTCTGCAAAAACACTTTTTCAAAACTTCTCAATCAAAAGGAAGGCTTGCCTCCCTAAGTTAAATGCATACATCACAAATATGTTTCTGAGAATGCTTCTGTCTAGTTTTTATGTGAAGATATTTCCTTTTCCACCATTGGCCTCAAAGCGCACCTAATGAACACTTGCAGATTCTACAAAAACAGTGTTTCCAAACTGCTCTATCAAAGGAAAGATTCAAGTCTGCGAGTTGAATGCATACAACACAAAGCACTTTCAGGGAATATTTCTGTCTAGTTTTGTTGTGAAGATATGCCCGTTTCAAATGAAAGCTGAAGAGCTCCAAATATCCACTTGCAGATTCTGCAAAAACACTGTTACAAAACTGCTCTATCAAAAGGAAGGCTTATCTGTCTGAGTTGAATGTCCACATCATAAAGTTGTTTCTGAGAATGCTTCTGTGTATTTTTTATGTGAAGGTATTTCCGTTTCCACCATAGGCCTCAATGCGCTCCAAATGAACACTTGCAGATTCTACAAAAAGTGTGTTTCAAAGCTTCTCTATCAGAGGAAATGTTCAACTCTGTGAGTTGAACACACACATCACAAAGCAGTTTCTGTCAATGCTGCTGTCCAGTTTTTATGTGAGGATATTCCCCTTTCCAATGAAGGCCTCAAAAAGCTGCAAATACCCACTTGCAGATCCTGCAAAAAGACTCTTTGAGAACTGCTCAAAGAAAAGGAAGTTTAAGCTCTGACAGTTGAATGCACACATTGTAACGAAGTTTTAGAGAATGGTTCTGTCTAGATTTTATGTGAAGATATTTCCTTTTCCACCATTGGCCTCAAAGCGCACCCAATGAACACTTGCAGATCCTACAAAAAGAGTGGTTCAAAACTCATCTGGGAAAGACAAATTCAACTCTGTGAGTTGAACGCATGCAACAAAAAGCAGTTTCAGAGAACACTTCTGTCTAGTTTTTATGTGAAGATACTCCCCTTTCCAACGAAGGCCTCAAAGAGCTCCAAATATCCACATGCAGATTCTGCAAAAACACTGTTTCAAAACTGCTCTATGAAATGGAAGGCTTATCAGTCTGTGTTGAATGCATACATCATAAAGATGTTTCTGAGAATCCTTCTGTCTGGTTTTTATGTGTAGATATTTCGTTTTCCACCATGGGCCTCAAAACACACCTAATGAACACATGCAGATTCTACATAAAGTGTGTTTAAAACTGCTCTATCAAAAGAAAGATTCACCTCTGTGAGCTGAAAGCATACAACACTAAGCAGTTTCAGAGAACACTTCTGTCAATTTTTTATGTGAAGCTAGTCTCGTTTCCAACGAACTCTTCAAAGAGCTCCCAACATCGTCTTGCAGTTTCTGCAGTAACGGTGATTCAAAACTGCTCTATAAAAAGAAAAGTTCCAATCTGTTAGTTGAATGCACACATCATAAGAGTTTTTCTTAGAATGCTTCTACCTAGTTTTTATGTGAAGTTGTTTCCTTTTCCACCATAGCCTTCAAAGCGCTCCAAATGAACACTTGCAAATTCTACAAAAAGAGTGTTTCAAAGGTGCTCTATCAAAAAAAGGTTCAACTTGGTGTGTCGAGTGCACACAACAGAAAACACTTTCTGAAAATGCTTCTCTCTAGTTTTTATGTGAAGATATTCACGTTTCCAAAGAAGGCTTCTAAGAGCTCCAAATATCCACTTGCGGATTCTGCAAAAAGACTCTTTCAAATCTGCTGCATCAAAAGGAGGGTTGAACTCTGTGAGTTGAAAGGACACTTCATAAAGAACTTACAGAGAATGCTTCTGTCGGGATTTTATATGAAGAATTTCCTTTTCCACCAAAGGCCTCAAAGCGCTCCCAATGAACACAGGCAGATTCTACAAAAAGAGTATTTCAAAACTACTCTTTCAAAAGAAGTGTTCAACTCTGTGAGTTGGATTCACACTACACAAAGCAGTTTCACAGAACGCTTCTGTCTAGTTGTTATGTGAAGATATTCCCGTTTCCACCGAAGGCCTGAAACAGCTCCAAATATCCACTTGCAGATTCTGCAAAAACACTGTTTCAAAACTGCTTTATGAAAAGGAATGCTCAACTCTATGAGTTCAATACACACATCATAAAGTTGTTTCTGAGAATGCTTCTGTCTCGTTTTTATGTGAAGATATTTCCTTTTCCACCATAGGCCTCAAAGCTCACGTAATGAAGAATTGCAGATTCTACAAAAAGAGTGTTTCAAAACTGCTCTCACAAAAGAAAGATTCAACTACACTGTGAGTTGAATGCATACAATACAAGGCAGTTTCAGAGAACAGTTCAGTCTAGATTTTTGTGAAGATATACCCATTTCCAACGAAGACCTCAAGAGCTCCAAATATCCACCTGTATATTATGCAAAAACACTGTTTGAAAACTGCTCTATCAAAAGGAAGACTTATCTCTCTCAGTTGAATGCACACTTGATGAGGATGTTTCTGAGAATGCTATTGTCCAGTTTTTATGTCAAGATATATCTTTTTATGCCATAGGCCTCAAAGCGCTCCAAATGAACACTTGCAGATTCTTCAAAAAGAGTGTTTCAAAACTGCTCTCTCAAAGGAAAGGTTCAACTCTGTGAGTTGAACACACACATCAAAAATTAGTTTCTGAGAATGCTTCTGTCCTGTTTTTATATGAAGATATTCTCGTTTCCAAGGAAAGCCTCAAAGAGCTTCAAATATCCACTTGCAGATTCTGCAAAAACACTTTTTCAAAAGTGTTCCATGAAAAGGACGGTTCAACTCTGTGAGTTGAATGCACACATCATAAAGAAGTTTCAGAGAATATTTCTGTCTAGATTTTATGTGAAGATAATTCCTTTTCCAACATAGGCTTCGAAGCCCACCAAATGAACACTTGCAGATTCTACAAAAAGAGTGTTTCAAAACTGCTCTATCAAAAGAAAGATTCAACACTGTGAGTTGAAGGCAAACAACACAAAGCAGTTTCAGAGAACACTTCTGTCTAGTTTTTTTTGTGAAGATAGTCCCGTATCCAAGGAACGCTTCAAAGAGCTCCAAATATCCAGATGCAGATTCGGCAAAAACACTTTTTCAAAACTGCTCTATCAAATGGAAGGCTTATCCGTCTGTGTTGAATGCGTACATCATAATGATGTTTCTGAGAATGCTTGTGTCTAGTTTTTAATGTGAAGATATTTCCTTTTCTACCATAGGCCTCAAAGCGCTCCAAATGAACACTTGCAGATTCTACAAAAAGGGTGTTTCAAAACCGCTCCACTTAAAGACAGATTCACCTCCGTGAGTTGAATGCATGTAACACAAAGCAGTTTCAGAGAACACTTCTCTCTAGTTTTTATGTGAATATATCATCCTTTCCAACGAAGGCCTCAAAGAGCTCCAAATATCCACATGCAGATTCTGCAAAAACACTGTTTCAAAACTGCTTCATCCAAATGAAGGTTCAACACTGTTAGTTGAATGCACACATCATAAAAAAGTTTGAGAGAATGCTTCTGTCTAGTTTTTATGTGAAGTTGTTTTGTTTTCCACGTTTGTCTTCAAAGTGCTCCTAATGAACACTTGCAAATTCTACAGAAAGTGTGTTTCAAAAGTTCTCTATCAAAAGAAAGTTTCCACTCTGTGTGTTGAGTGCACACAACACAAAGCAGTTTCAAAGAACATTTCTATGTAGTTTTTATGTGAAGATATTCAGGTTTCCAACGGATGCGTCAAAGAGCTCCAAATATCCTCTTGTAGATTTTGCAAAAAGACTCTTTCAAAACTGCACCATGAAAAGGAAAGTTGAACTTTGTGAACTGAATGCACACATCATAATGAAGTTTCAGAGAATGCTTCTGTCTAGATTTTATGTGAAGTTATTTCCTTTTTACACCATAGGCCTCAAGGCGCAGTAATGAACACTTGCAAATTCTACAAAAAGCGTGTTTCAAAACTGCTCTGTGTAAAGAAAGATTCAACTCCGTCAGTTGAATTCATACAAAACAAAGCTGGTTCAGAGAACACTTCTGTCTAGTTTTTATGTGACATTAGTCCCTTTTCGAACGAAGGCTTCAAAGAGTTTCAAATATCCACATGCAGATTCAATAAAAACACTGTTTCAAAACTGCTCTATCCAAAGTAACGTTCAACTCTTTTAGTTGAATGCACGCATCATCAAGGTGTTTCCTAGAATAATTCTGTCTAGTTTTTATGTGAAGTTGATTCCTTTTCCACCATAGGCTTCAAAGCTCTCCTAATGAATACTTGCAAATTCTACAAAAAGAGTGTTTCAAAAGTTCCCTATCAAAAGAAACGCTCAGGTCTGTGTGTTGAGTGCACACAACACAAAGCAGTTTCTGAAAACAGTTCTGTCTAGTTTACATGTGAAGATATTCAGGTTTCCAATGAAGGCCTCAAAGAGTTCCAAATATCCTCTTGCAGATTCTGCGAAAAGACTCTTTCAAAACTTATCCATCAAATGGGAGGTTGACCTCTGTGAGATGAAAGCACACATCATAAAGATCTTTCAGAGAATGCTTCTGTCTGGATTTTATGTGAAGATCTCTCGTTTTCCACCGTAGGCCTCAAAGTGCACCTAATGAACAATTGCAGATTCTACAAAAAGAGTTTTTCAAAACTGCTCTTTCAAAAGAAGTGTTCAACTCTGTGAGTTGCATTCACACTACAAAAAGGAGTTTCACAGAACGCTTCTATGTAGTTTTTATTTGAAGATAGTCTCATTTCCAGTGAAGGCTGGAAAGAGCTGCAAATATACACTTGCACATTCTGCAAAAACGCTGTTTCAAAACTGCTCCATGAAAAGGATGGTTCAACTCTGTGACTTGAATGCACACATCATAAAGTTGTTCCTTAGAATGCTTCTGTCTCGTTTTTATGTGAAGTTGTTTCCTTTTCCACACTAGGCTTCAATGCGCTCCAAATGAACACTTGCAGATTCTACAAAAAGGGTGTTTCAAAACTGCTCTATCATAGGAAAGGTTCAACTCTGTGAGTTGAACACACACATCACAAAGCAGTTTCTGAGAATGCTTCTGTCCAGTTTTTATGTGAAGATAGTCCCGTTTCCAAAGAAGGCATCAAAGAACTGCTAACATCAACCTGCAGATTGTGCAAAAAGACTCTTTCAAAACGGCTCCATGAAAAGGAAGGTTCAACTCCGTGACTTGAATGCACACATCATAGAGAAGTTTCAGAGAATGCTTCTGTCTAGGGTTTATGTGAAGATATTTCCTTTTCCACCATAGGCCTCAAAGTGCACTTAATGAACTCTTGCAGATTCTACAAAAAGGGTGTATCAAAACTGCTCTATCAAAAGAAAGGTTCACCTCTGTGAGTTGAATGTACACAACACAGAGCAGTTTCAGAGAACACTTCTATCTAGTTTTAATGTGAAGATAGTCCCGTTTCCAATGAATGCTTCAAAGTCCCCCAAGTTTCCTCTTGTAGATTCTGCAAAAACACTGTTTCAAAACTGCTCTATCAAAAGAAAACTTCAAGTGTGTTTGCTGAATGTTCACATCATAAAGGTGTTAGTTAGAATGCTTCTGTCTAGTTTTTATGTGAAGTTGTTTCCTTTTCCACTGTCGACTTCAAAGCGCTCCTAATGAACACTTGCAAATTCTACAAAAAGAGCATTTCAAAAGTGCTCTAACAAAAGAAATTTTCAACTCTGTGTGTCGAGTGCACACAACACAGAGTAGTTTCTCAGAATGCTTCTGTCTAATTTTATGTGAAGATATTCACGTTTCCAACGAAGGCCTGAAAGAGCCCCCAATGTCCACTTGCAGATCACACAAAAAGACTCTATCAAAACTGCTCCATCAAGAGGAAGGTTGAACTCTGTGAGTTGAAAGCACACATAATAAAGAACTTTCAGAGAATGCTTCTGTCTGGATTTTATGTGAAGATATTTCCTTTTCCACTATAGGCCTCATAGTGCTCCTAATGAACAATTGCAGATTCTACAAAAAGAGTGTATGAAAACTGCTCCTTCAAAAGAAGTGTTCAAATCTGTGAGTTGGATTCATGCTACACAAAGCTGTTTCACAGAACGCTTCTGTCTAGTTTTTATGTGAAGATATTAAAGTTTCCAACGAACGCCTGAAAGAGCTCCAAATATCCACTTGCAGATACTGCAAAAAGACTCTCTCAAAACTGCTCTATCAAAATGAAGGTTCAACTCTGTGAGTTGAATGCACACATCATAAAGATGTTTCTGAGAATGCTTCTGTCTAGTTTTTATGTGAAGATATTTCTTTTTCCACCATAGGCCTCAAAGTGAACCTAATGAACACTTGCAGATTCTACAAAAAGAGTGTTTCAAACCTGCTCAATCAAATGAAAGATTCAACTCTGTGAGTTGAATGCGTACAACACAAAGCAGTTTCAGAGAAGAGTTCTGTGTAGTTTATGTGTGAAGATATTGCCGTTTCCAATGAAGGCCTCAAGAGCTCCAAATATCCACTTGCAGACTCTGCAAAAATACTTTTTCAATACTGCTGTATCAAAAGAAAGGATTATCTGTCTGAGTTGAATGCACTCATCATAAAGATGTTTCTGAGAATCTCTCTGTCTAGTTTTTATGTGAAGATATTTTCTTTTCCACATAGGCCTCAAAGTGCTCCAAATGAACACTTGCAGATTCTATAAAAAGGGTGTTTCAAAACTGCTCTATCAAAGGAAAGCTTCAACTCTGTGCCTTGAACACAAATAACAAAGCAGTTTCTGGGAATGCTTCTGTCCAGTTTTTATGTGAAGATATTCCCGTTTCCACCGAAGGCCTCAAAGAGGTAAAAATATACACTTGCAGATTCTGCAAAAAGCCTCTTTCAAAACTGCTCCATGGAAAGGATGGTTCAACTCTGTTAGTTGAATGCAGACATCATAAAGTAGTTTCAGAGAATGCTTCTGTCTAGATTTTATGTGAAAATATTTCCTTTTCCACCATAGGCCTCAAAGCGCACCTAAAGAACACTGGCAAATTCTACTAAAAGAGTGTTTCAAAACTGCTCTATCAAAAGAAAGGTTCACCACCTCTGTGAGTTGAATGTATACAACACAAAGCAGTTCCAGAGAACACTTCTGTCTATTTTTTATGTGACGATAGTCCCGTTTCCAACGAATGCTTCAAAGAACTCCAAGTATCCTCCTGCAGATTCTGCAAAAACACTGTTTCAAAACAGCTCTATCCAAAGAAAGGTTCAACTCTGTTCGTTAAATGCGCACATCATAAAGGTGTTTCTTAGAATGCTTCTGTCTAGTTTTTATGTGAAGTTGTTTCCTTTTCCACCGTAGGCTTCAAAGTACTCATAATGAACACTTTCAAATTCAACAAAAGGAGTGTTTCAAAATTGCTCTATCAAAAGAAAGTTTCAACTCTGTGTATTGAGTGCACACAACACAAAGCAGTTTCAGAGAATTCTTCTGTCTAATTTTTAAGTGAAGATATTCATGTTTCCAACGAAGGCCTCAAAGAGCCCCAAATATCCACTTGCAGATTCTTTAAAAGAGTGTTTCAAAACTGCTCTTTCAAAAGGAAGGTTGAACTCTGTGAGTTGAAAGCACACATCATAAATAACTTTCATAGACTGCTTCAGTCTAGATTTTATGTGAAGATATTTCGTTTTCCACCATAGGCCCCAAAGCGCTCCTAATGAACAATTGCAGATTCTACAAAAAGAGTGTGTCAAAACTGGTCTTTCAAAAGAACTGTTCAATTCTGTGAGTTGGATTCACGCAATGCAAAGCAGTTTCAAAGAACTCTTCTGTCTAGGTTTTATTTGAAGATATTCCCGATTCCAACGAAGGCCTGTAAGAGCTCCAAATATCCACTTGCGGATTCTGCAAAAACATTGTGTCAAATCTGCTTTATCAAAGCAAGTTGCAACTCTGTGAGCTTAATGCGCATATCATAAAGATGTTTCTGAGAATGCTTCTGTCTAGTTTTTATGAGAAGATATTTCCTTTTCTACTATAGGCCTCAAAGCGCTCCAAATGAACACTTGCAGATTCTACAAAAAGGGTGTTTCAAAACTGCTCTATCAAAGGAAAGTTTCAACTTTGTGAGTTGAACACACACATCACAAAGCAGTTTCTGAGAATTCTGCTGTCCAGTTTTTATGCAAAGATATTCCCGCTTCCAACGAAGGCCTCAAAGAGCTCCAAATATCCACTTAGAGATTCTGCAAAAAGACTCTTTCAAAACTGCTCCATGAAAAGGAAGGTTCAACTCTGTGAGTTGAATCCACACATTTTAAAGATGTTTAGGACAATGCTTCTGTCTATTTTTTATGTGAAGATATTTCCTTTTCACCATAGGTCTCAAAGTGCACCAAATGAACACTTGGAGATCCTACAAAAAGGGTATTTCAAAACTGCTCTATCAAAAGAAAGATTCAATTATGTGAGTTGAATGCATACAACACAAAGCAGTTTCAGAGAACACTTTGGTCTTGTTTTCTGGTGAAGATATTCCCGTTTCCAACGAAGGCCTCAAGAGCTCCAAATATCCACTTGCAGATTCTGCAAAGACACTGTTTCAAAACTGCTCTATCAAACGGAAGGCTTATCTCTCTGAGTTGAATGCACAGATCATAAAGACGTTTGTGAGAAGGCTTCTGTCTAGTTTTTATGTGAAGATATTTCCTATTCCACCATAGGCCTCAATGCGCTAGAAATAAACGCTTGCAGGTTCTACAAAATGGTGTTTCAAAGCTGCCCTATGAAAGGAAAGTTTCAACACTGTGAGTTGAACACAAACATCACAAAGCAGTTTCAGAGAACACTTCTGTTCAATTTTTATGTGAAGATATTCCCGTTTCCAACGAATACCTCAAAGAGCTCCAAATATCCACTAGTAGGTTCTGCAAAAAGACTCATTCAAAACTGCTCCAACAAAGGGTAGGTTTAACCCAGTGAGTTGAATGCACACATCATAAAGTAGTTTCAGAGAATGCTGCTGTCTAGGTTTTATGTGAAGATATTTCCTTTTCCACCATAGGCCTCAAAGCGCACCTAAGGAACACTTGCAGATCCTACAAAAAGAGTGTTTCAAAACTGCTCTATCAAATGAAAGATTCAGCTCTGTGAGTTGAATGCATACAACATAAAGCAGTTTCAGGGAACACTTCTGTCTAGTTTTTATGTGAAGATAGTCCCGTTTCCAATGAACGCATCAAAGAGAGGAAAATATCCTCTTGCAGTTTCTGCAAAAACAGTTTCAAAACTGCTCTATCGAAAGGAAAGTTCAACTGTGTTAGTTGAATGCACACATTATAAAGGTTTTTCTTAGAATGCTTCTGTCTAGTTTTTATGTGAAGTTGTTTTCTTTTTCACCGTAAGTTTCAAAGCCCTCCTAATGAACACTTGCAAATTCAACAAAAAGAGTGTTTCAAAAGTGATCTATCAAAAGAAAGGTTGAAATCTGTGTGTTTAGTGCACACAACACAAAGCAGTTTCTGAGAATGCTTCTGTCTAGTTTTTATGTGAAGATATTCCGGTTTCCAACGTAGGCCTGAAAGAGCTCCAAATATCCACCTGCAGATTCTGCAAAAAGACTCTTTCAAAACTGCTGTTTCTATTGGAAGGTTGAACTCTGTGAGTTGAAAGCACACATTATAAAGTACTTTCAGAGAATGCTTCTGTGTGGATTTTATGTGAAGATATTTCCTTTTCCACCATAGGCCTCAAAGCACTCCTAATGAACAATTGCAGATTCTACAAAAAGAGTGTTTCAAAACTGCTCTTTCAAAAGAAGTGTTCAACTCTGTGAGTTGGATTCACGCTACAGAAGGCAGTTTCACAGAACGCTTCTCTGTAGTTTTTATGTCAAAGTATTCCCTTTTCCAAAGAATGCCTGTAAGAGCTGCAAATATCCACTTGCAGATTCTGCAAAAAACATTGTTTCAAAACTACTCTATCAAAAGGAAGGTTCAACTCTGAAAGTTGAATGCGCACATCATAAAGATGTTTCTGACAATGCTTCTTTCTAGTTTTTATGTGAAGATATTTCCTTTTCCACCACAGGCCTGAAAGTGAACCTAATGAACACTTGCAGATTCTACAGAAAGAATGTTTCAAAACTGCTCTATCAAAAGAAAGATTCAACTCTGTGTGTTCAATGCATACAACACAAAGCAGTTTCAGAGAACACTTCGGTCTAGTTTTTTTGTGAAGGTATTCCCGTTTCCAACGAAGGCCTCAAAGAGCTCCAAATATCCACTTGCAGATCCTGTAAAAACACTGTTTCAAAACTGCTCTATCAAAAGGAAGGTCCAACTCTGTTGGTTGGATGCACACATCTTAAAGTTGTTTCTGAGAATGCTTCAGTCTAGTTTTTATGCGAAGATATTTCTTTTTCAGCATAGGTCTCAAAGTGCACCAAATGAACACTTGCAGATTATACAAAAAGAGTGTTTCAAACCTGCTCTATGAAAAGAAGGATTCAACTCTGTGAGTTGAATGGATACAACACAAGGCAGTTCCAGAGAACACTTCTGTCTAGTTTTTTTCTGAAGATAATCCCGTTTCCAATGAAGACCTCAAGAGCTCCAAATATCCACTTGCAGATACTGCAAAAACACTGTTTCAAAACTGCTCTATGTAAAGGAAGGTTCAAATCTGTGAGTTGAATGCACCCATCATAAAGGTGTTTCTGAGAGTGCTTCTGTCTAGTTTTTATGTGAAGATA
This sequence comes from Pongo pygmaeus, assembly GCF_028885625.2. Classification (NCBI taxonomy): domain Eukaryota; kingdom Metazoa; phylum Chordata; class Mammalia; order Primates; family Hominidae; genus Pongo; species Pongo pygmaeus. The sequence continues at coordinate 12,238,492 of NC_072388.2, read as the reverse complement.
TTTCCTTTTCCACCATAGGCCTCCAAGCGTTCCAAATGAAAACTTGGAGATTTTATAAAAATGGTGTTTCAAAACTGCTCTATCAAAGGAAAGGTTGAACTCTGTGAGTTGAACTCACCCATGACAAAGCAGTTTCTGAGAATGCTGCTGTCTAGTTTTTATGTGAAGATATTCCCGTTTTCAGCAAAGGCCACAAAGAATTCCAAATATCCACTTGCAGGTTCTGCAAAAAGAGTTTTTCAAAACTGCTCCATTAAAGGGAATGTTCAACTCTGTGAGTGGAATGCACACATCATAAAGAAGTTTCAGAGAATGCTTCTGTCTAGATTCAGTGTGAAGATATTCATTTTTCAACCATAGGCCTCAAAGCACACCAAATGAACAATGGCAGATTCTACAAAAAGAGTGTTTCCAAACTGCTCTATCAAAGGAAAGATTCAAATCCGTGAGTTGAATGCACACAACACAAAGCAGTTTCAGAGAACACTTCTGTCTATTTTTTTTTTGTGAATATATGCCCGTTTCCAACGAAGGCCTCAAGAGCTCCAAATATCTACTTGCAGATTCTGCAAAAACAGTGTTTCAAAACTGCTCTATCCAAGGTAAGGTTCAACTCTGTTAGTTGAATGCACATATCATAAAGTTGTTTCTCAGAATGCTTCTGTCTATTTTTTATGTGAAGATATTACCTTTTCCACCATAGGCCTCAAAGCACACCAAATGAACACTTGCAAATTCTACAAAAAGAGTGTTTCCAAACTGCTCTATCAAAAGAAAGATTCAACTCTTTGAGTTGAATGCATACAACACAAAGCAGTTTTAGAGAACATTTCTGTCTAGTTTTTTTGTGAAGATATTCCCGTTTCCAACGAAGGCCTCAAGAGCTCCAAATATACACTTGCAGATTCTGTAAAAACGCTGTTTCAAAACCGCTCTATCAAAAGGAAGACTTATCTCTCTGAGTTGAATGCACGCATCATAAAGATGTTTCTGAGAATGCTTCTGTCTAATTTTTATGTGAAGATATTTCCTTTTCCACCATAGGCCTCAAAGCGCACCTAGTGAACACTTGCAGATCCTACAAAAAGAGTGTTTCAAAACTGCTCTATCAAAAGAAAGATTCAGCTCTGCGAGTTGAAGGCATACAATGCAAAGCAGGTTCAGAGAACACTTCTGTGTAATTTTTATGTGAAGTTAGACCCGTTTCCAACGTTCGCTTCAAAGAGCTCCAAATGGCCACATGCAGATAGTGCAAAAAGACTCCTTCAAAACTGCTCCATCAAAAGGAAGGTTGAATTCTGTGAGTTGAAAGTGCACATCATAAAGAACTTTCAGAGAATGCTTCCGTCTGGATTTTATGTGAAGATATTCCCGTTTTCAGCAAAGGCCTCAAAGCGCTCCTAATGAACAATTTCAGATTCTACAAAAAGAGTGTTTCAAAACTGCTCTCTCAAAAGAAGTGTTCAACTCTTTGAGTTGGATTCAAACTACATAAAGCAGCTTCACAGAATTACTCTGTCTAGTTTTTATGTGAAGATAGACCCATTTCCAACGAAGGCGTGCAAAGCTCGAAATATCCACTTGCAGATTCTGCAAAATCACTTTTTCAAAACTTCTCAATCAAAAGGAAGGCTTGCATCTCTGAGTTAAATGCACACATCACAAATATGTTTCTGAGAATGCCTCTGTCTAGTTTTTTGGTGAAGATATTTCCTTTTCCACCATTGGCCTCAAAGCGCACCTAATGAACACTTGCACATTCTACATAAAGAGTGTTTCCAAACTGCTCTATCAAAAGAAAGATTCAAGTCTGTGAGTTGAATGCATACAACACAACGCAGTTTCAGAGGACATTTCTGTCTAGTTTTTTTGTGAAGATATGCCCGTTTCAAATGAAGGCCTCAAGAGCTCCAAATATCCACTTGCAGATACTGCAAAAACATTGTTACAAAACTGCTCTATCAAAAGGAAGGCTTATCTGTCTGAGTTGAATTTCTACAACATAAAGTTTTTTCTGAGAATGCTTCTGTATATTTTTTATGTGAAGGTATTTCCTTTTCCACCATAGGCCTCAAAGTGCTCCAAATGAACACTTGCAGATTCCACAAATAGGGGTTTTCAAAGCTTCTCTATGAGCTTCTCTGTGAGTTGAACACACACGTCACAAAGAAGTTTCTGAGAATGTTGCTGTCCAGTTTTTATTTGGAGATAGTCCTGTTTCCAACGAACGCTTCAAAGAACTCCAAACATCCTCTTGCAGTTTCTGCAGAAACACTGTTCCAAAACTGCTCTATAAAAAGAAAAATTCAAATCTGTTAGTTGAATGCACCCATCATAAGAGTGTTTCTTAGAATGCTTCTGTCTAGTTTTTATGTGAAGTTGTTTCCTTTTGCACCATAGCCTTCAAAGCGCTCCAAATGAACACTTGCAAATTCTACAAAAAGAGTGTTTCAATAGTGCTCTATCAAAAAAAGGTTCAACTCGGTGTGTCAAGTGTACACAACAGAAGACAGTTTCTGAGAATTCTTCTGTCTAGTTTTTATGTGAAGATATTCACGTTTCCAACGAAGGCCTCTAAGAGTTCCAAATATCCACTTGCGGATTCTGCAAAAAGACTATTTCAAAACTGTTGCATCAAAAGGAAGGTTGAACTCTGTGAGTTGAAAGCACACATCATAAAGTACTTCCAGAGAATGATTCTGTCGGGATTTTATATGAAGATATTTCCTTTTCCACCATAGGACTCAAAGCGCTCCCAAGGAACACATGCAGATTCTCGAAAAAGAGTGTTTCAAAACTACTCTTTCAAAAGAAGGGTTTAAGTCTGTGAGTTGGGTTCACACTACACAAAGCAGTTTTATGGAACGTTTCTGTCTAGTTGTTATGTGAAGATATTACCGTTTCCACCGAAGGCCTGAAACAGCTCCAAATATCCACTTGCATATTCTGCAAAAACACTGTTTCGAAACTGCTCTATCAAAAGGAAGTTTCAACTCTGTGAGTTCAATACACACATCATAAAGTTGTTTCTGAGAATGCCTCTGTCTGGTTTTTATGTGAAGATATTTCCTTTTCTACCATAGGCCTCAAAGCTCACGTAATGAACAATTGCAGATTCTACAAAAAGAGTGCTTCAAAACTGCCCTCTCAAAAGAAAGTTTCAACTCTGTGAGTTGAATGCATACAACACAAAGCAGTTTCACAGAACACTTCTGTCTAGTTTTTTTGCTAAGATATACCCGTTTCCAACGATGACCTCAAGAGCTCCAAATATCCAGTTGTGTGTTATACAAAAACACTGTTTCAAAACTGCTCTATATAAAGGAAGGCTTATCTGTCTGAGTTGAATGCACACATGATGAAGATGTTTCTGAGAATGCTACTGTCCAGTTTTTATGTCAAAATATTTCCTTTTACGCCATAGGTCTCAAAGCGCTCCAAATGAACACTTGCAGATTCTACAAAAAGAGTGTTTCAAAACTGCTCTCTCAAAGGAAAGGTTCAACTCTGTGAGTTGAACACACAAATCAAAAAGTAGTTTCTGATAATGCTTCTGTCCTGTTGTTATGGGAAGATATTCTCTTTTCCAACAAACGCCTCAAAGACCTCCAAATATTCACTTGCAGATTCTGCAAAAAGACTCTTTCAAAACTGCTCCATGAAAAGGAAGGTTCAACTCTGTGAGCTGAATGCACACATCATATAGAAGTTTCAGAGAATGCTTCTCTCTAGATTTTATGTGAAGATATTTCCTTTTCCAATGTAGGCTTCGAAGCCCACCTAATGAACAATTGCAGATTCTATAAAAAGAGTGTTTCAAAACTGCTCTATCAAAAGAAAGATTCAGCTCTGTGAGTTGAATGCATACAACATAAAGCAGTTTCAGGGAACACTTCTGTCTAGTTTTTATGTGAAGACAGTCCCGTTTCCAATGAACGCATCAAAGAGGGCCAAATATCCTCTTGCAGTTTCTGCAAAAACAGTTTCAAAACTGCTCTATCCAAAGGAAAGTTCAACTCTGTTAGTTGAATGCACACATCATAAAAGTGTTTCTTAGAATGCTTCTGTCTAGTTTTTATGTGAAGTTGTTTCCTTTCTCACCGTAGGCTTCAAAGTGCTGTTAATGAACACTTGCAAATACTACAAAAAGAGTTTTTCAAATGTTCTCTATCAAAAGAAAAGTTCAATACTGTGTGTCCAGTGCACACAACACAAAGTAGCTTCTGAGCATGCTTCTGTCCAGTTTTAATGTGAAGATATTCACGTTTCGAACGAAGGCCTCAAAGAGCTCCAAATATCCACTTGCAGATTCTACAAATAGTCTCTTTCAAAACTACTCCATCAAAAGAAAGTTTGAACTCTGTGAGTTGAAATCACACATCATAAAGAAATTTCAGGGAATGCTTCTGTCTGGACTTGATGTGAACATATTTCCTTTTTCACCACAGGCCTCAATTCACACCTAATAAACACATGCAGATTCTACGAAAAGTGTGTTTCGAAACTACTCTTTCAAAAGAAGTGTTCAACTCGGTGAGCTGGATTCACAGTACTCAAAGCAGTTTCACAGAACGCTTCTGTCTAGATTTTATGTGAAGATATTCCCGTTTCCAACGAAGGCCTGAAAGAGCCCCAAATATCCACTTGCAGTTTCTGCAAAAACACTGTTTCAAAACTGCGCTATCAAAAGGAAACTTCAAGTCTGTGATTTCAATGCACACATCGTGAAGATGTTTCTGAGAATGCTTCTGTCTGTTTTTTATGTGAAGATATTTCCTTTTCCAACATAGGCCTCAAAGCGCTCCAAAAGAACACTTGCAGTTTCTAGTAAGGGGTGTTTCAAAACTGTTTTATCAAGGGAAATGTTCAATTCTGTGATTTGGACACACACATCACAAAGCAGTTTTTGAGAATGCTGCTGTCCAGTTTTTATGTGAAGATATTTCCGTTTCCAACAAAGCCTCAAAGAGCTAGAAATATCCACTTGCAGATTCTGCAAGAAGACTTTTTGAAAATTACACAAAGATAAGGAAGATTCAACTCTGTGAGTTGAATGCACACATCATTAAGAAGTATCAGAGAATGCTTCTGTCTAGATTTTATGTGAAGATACTTCCTTTTCCACCATAGGCCTCAAAGCGCACCTAATGAACACTTGCAGATTCTACAGAAAGAGTGTTTCAAAACTGTTCTATCGAAAGACAGATTGAATTCTCTGAGTCGAACGCATACAACAGTAAGAAGTTTCAGAGAACATTTCTGTCTAGTTTTTATGTGAAGATAGTCCCGTTTCCAAAGAACCCTTCAAAGAGCTCCATATATCCCCATGCATATTCTGCAAAAACACTGTTTCAAAACTGCTCTATCCAAAGGAAGGTTCAACTTTGTTAGTTGAATGTAAACATCATAAAGAAGTTTCAGAGAATGCTTCTGTCTAGCTTTTATGTGAAGTTGTTTCCTTTTCCAACGTAGGTTTCAAAGTGCTCCTAATGAACACATGCAAATTCTACAAAAATAATGTTTCAAAAGTGCTCTATCAAAAGAAAGGTTCAACTCTGAGTGTTGAGTGCACACAACACAAAGCAGTTTCTGTGAACACTTCTGTATAGTTTTTATGTGAAGATATTCACGTTTCCAACGAAGGTTTCAAAGCGCTCCAAATATCCACTTGGGGATCCTGCGAAAAGACTCCTTCAAAAGTGCTCCATAAAAAGGAAGGTTCAGCTTTCTGAGTTTAGTGCACACATCTTCAATCAGTTTCAGAGAATGCTTCTGCCTAGATTTTATATGAAGATATTTCGTTTTCCACCATAGGCGTCAAAGCGCACCTAATGAACACTTGCAGATTCTACAAAAAGAGTGTTGCAAAACTGCTCTGTCAAAAGAAAGATTCAACTTTGTGAGTTGAATGCATACAACACAAATCAGGTTCAGAGAACACTACCGTCAAGTTTTTATGGGAAGATAGTCCCGTTTCCAAATAACGCCTCAAAGAGCTCCAAATATCCAAATACAGATTCTGCAAAAACACTGTTTCAAAGCTGCTCAATCCAAAGGAAGATTGAACTCTGGTAGTTGAATGCATACATCATAAAGGTGTTTCTTAGAATGCTTCCATGTAGTTTTTAAGTGAAGTTGTTTCCTTTTCCACCGTTGGCTTTAATGCGCTCCTAATGAAAACTTGCAAATTCTACAAAAAGGGTGTATCAAAAGCACTGCATCAAAAGAAAGGTTCAACTCTGTGTGTTGAGTGCACACAACACAAAGAAGTTTCTGAGAATACCCCTGTCTAGTTTTCATGTGAAGATATTCATGTTTCCAACGAAGGCCTCAAAGAGCTCCAAATATCCACTTGCAGATTCTGTAAAAAGACTTTCAAAACTGCTCTATCAAAGGGAAGGTTGAACTCTGTGAGTTGAAAGCACACATCATAAAGAAGTTTCAGACAATGCTTCTGACTAGATTTTATGTGAAGATATTCTCTTTTCTACAAGAAGCCTCAAAGTGCTCCTAATGAACAATTGCAGATTCTACAAAGAGTATTTCAAAACTGCTTTTTCAAAAGAAGTGTTCAACTCTGTGAGTTGGATTCACGGTACACAAACCAGTTTCACAGAATGCTTCTGTCTATTTTTTATGTGAAGATATTCCCATTTCCAACGAAGGCCTGCAAGTGCTCCGAATATCAACTTGCAGATTCGGCAAAAACACTGTTTCAAAACTGCTCTATCAAAAGAAAGGTTCAACTCTGTGAGTTGAATGCCCCCATCATAAAGATGTTTGAGAGATTGCTTCTGTCTAGTTTTTATGTGAAGATACTTCCTTTTCACCATAGGCCTCAAAGTGCACCTAATGAACACTTGCAGATACTACAAAAAGAGTGTTTCAAAACTGTTCTATCGAAAGACAGATTCAAATCTGTGAGTCAAACGCATACAACACAAAGCAGTTTCAGAGAACATTTCTGTCTAGTTTTTATGTGAAGTCAGTCCCTTTTCCAAATGAACCCTTCAAAGAGCTCCATATATCCACAAGCAGATCCTGCAAAAACACAGTTTCAAAACTGCTGTATCCAAAGGAAGTTTCAACTCTGTTAGTGGAATGCACACATCATAAAGGTGTTTCATAGAATACTTAAGTCTAGTTTTTATGTGAAGTTGTTTCCTTTTCCACCATGGGCTTCAATGTGCTCCAAATGAACACTTGCAAATTCTACAAAAGGAGTGTCTCAAAAGTGCTGTATCAAAAGAAATGTTCACCTCTGTGTGTTGAGTGAACACAACACAAAGAAGTTTCTGAGAATACCTCTTTCTAGTTTTTATTTGAAGATATTAACGTTTCCAATGAAGACCTCAAAGAGCTTCAAATATCAACTCGCAGATAATATAAAAAGAGTGTTTCAAAACTTCTCTTTCAAAGGAAGGTTGAACTCTGTGAGTTGAAAGCACACATCATAAATAACTTTCAGAGAATGCTTCTGTCTGGATTTTATGTGAAGATACTTCCTTTTCCAACATAGGCCTCAAAGTGCTCCTAATGAACAATTGCACATTCTACAAAGAATATTTCAAAACTGCTCTTTCAAAAAAAGTTTTTCAACTCTGTGAGTTGGATTCACGCTACACAAACCAGTTTCACAGAACGCATCCATCTAGTTTTTATTTGAAGATGTTACCATTTCCAACGATGGCCTGTAAGTGCTCCAAATATCCACTTGCAGATTCTGGAAAAACACTGTTTCAAAACTGCTCTAAGAAAAAGAAGGTTCAACTCTGTGAGTTGAATGCACACATCAAAAAATTGTTTCTGAGAATGCTTCTGTCTAGTTTTTATATGAAGATATTTCCTTTTCCACGATAGACCTCAAAGCACACCCCATGAACACTTGCAGATTCTACAAAAAAAGAGTGTTTCAAAACTGCTCTATCAAAAGAAAGATTCAACATTGTGAGTTGAAGGCATACAACACAAAGCAGTTTCTGAGAACACTTCTGTCTAGTTTTTTTGTGTGAGATATTCTGGTTTCCAACGAAGGCCTCAAGAGATCCAAATGTCCACTTGCATATTCTGCAAAAACACTGTTTCAAAACTGCTCTATCAAAAGGAAGGATTATCTCTCTGAGTTCAATGCACACATCATAAAGGTGTTTCTGAGAAACCTTCTGTCTGGTTTTTATATGAAGATATTTCCTTTTCCACCATAGGCCACAAAGCCCTCCAAAAGAAAACTTCAGATTCTACAAAAAGGGTGTTTCAAAACTGTTCTATCAAGGGAAATGTTCAATTCTGTGGGTTGAAGACACACATCACAAAGCAGTTTCTGAGAATGCTGCTGTCCAGTATTTATGTGAAGATATTCCCGTTTCCAACGAAAGCCTGAAAGAGCTACAAATATCCACTTGCAGATTCTGCAAAATGACGCTTTGAAAACTGCTCCACGAAAAGGAAGTTTCAAGTCTGTGAGTTGAATGCACACATCGTAAAGAAGTTTCAGAGAATGCTTCTGTCTAGATTTTATGTGAAAGTATTTCCGTTTCCACCATTGGCCTCAAAGCATACCAAATGAACACTTGCAGATTCTACAAAAAGATTTTTTCAAAACTGTTCCATCAAAATACAGATTCAACTCTGGGTGACGAACGCATACAACAGAAAGTAGTTTCAGAGAACAATTCTGTCTGGTTTTTATGTGAAGATAGTCCCGTTTCCAATGAACACTTCAAAGAGCTCCATATATATCCTTATGCAGATTCTGCAAAAATACTATTTCAAAACTGCTCTACCCAAAGGAAGGTTGAACTCTGTTTGTTGAATGCACACATCATAAGGAAGTTTCAGAAAATGCTTCTGTCTAGTTTTTATGTGAAGTTGTTTCCTTTTCCACCGTAGGCTTCAAATCGCTCCTAATGATCATTTGCAAATTCTACAAAAAGAGTGTTTCAAAAGTGCTCTATCAAAAGAAAGGTTCAACTCTGTGTGTTGCGTGCACGCAACACAAAGCAGTTTCTGAGAACACTTCTGTCTAGTTTTTATGTGAAGATATTCACGTTTCCAACGAAGGTCTCAAAGAGCTCCAAATATCCACTTGCAGATTCTGTGAAAAGAGTCTTTCAAAACTGTTCCATAAAAAGGAAGGTTCAAGTCTCTGAGTTCCATGCACACATCTTAAAGAAGTTTCAGAGAATGCTTCTGTCTAGATTTTATGTGAAGATATTTCCTTTTCCACCATCGGCCTCAAAGCGCACCTACTGAACACTTGTAGATTCTATAAAAAAAGTGTTTCAAAACTGCTCTATGAAAAGAAAGATTCAACTCTGTGAGTTGAATGCATACAACAAAATGCAGGTCCAGAGAACACTTCTGTCTAGTTTTTATGTGAAGATAGTATCGTTTCCAATGAACGCCTCAAAGAGCTCCAAATATCCACATGCAGATTCTGCAAAAATACTGTTTCAAAACTGCTCAAACAAAGGAAGATTCAACTCTGTTAGTTAAATGCACACATCATAAAGTTGTTTCTTAGAATACTTCCGTCTTGATAATATGTGAAGTTGTTTCCTTTTCCAACGTGGGCTTCAATGCCCTGCAAATGAACACTTGGAAATTCTACAAAAGGAAAGTTTCAAAAGAGCTGTATCAAAGGAAAGGTTCAACTCTGTGTGTTGAGTGCACACAACACAAAGAAGTTTCTGAGAATACCTCTCTCTAGTTTTTATGTGAAGATATTCCTGTTTCCAACGAAGGCCTCAAAGAGCTCCCAATATCCACTTGCAGATAATATAAAAAGAATGTTTCAAAACTGCTCTTTCAAAAGGAAGGTTGAACTCTGTGAGTTGAAAGCACACATCATAAATAACTTTCAGAGAATGCTTCTGTCTGGATTTCATGTGAAGATATCTCGTTTTCCACCTTAGGCCTCAAAGTGCTCCTAATGAACAATTGCAGATTCTACAAAAAGAGTGTTTCAAAACTGCTCTTTCAAAGAAAAGATTCAACTCTGTGAGTTGAACACACACATTACAAAGAAGTTTGTGCAAATGCTTCTGTCCAGTTTTTATGTGAAGATATTCCTGTTTCCAATGAAGGCCTCAAAGAGCTCCAAATGTATGCTTGCAGATACTGCAAAAAGACTCTTTCAAAACTGCTCTATCAAAAGGACGGTTGAACTCTGAGTTGAAAGCACACATCATAAAGAACTTTTAGTGAATGCTTTTTTCTGGATTTTATGTGAAGATAATTCTCTTTCCAACATAGGCCTCAAAGTGCTCCTAATGAACAATTGCACATTCTACAAAGAATATTTCAAAACTGCTCTTTCAAAAGAAGTGTTCAACTCTGTGAGTTGGATTCACGCTACACAAACCAGTTTCACAGACCGCTTCTGTCTAGCTTTTATTTGAAGATTTCACCGTTTCCAATGACGGCCTGTAAGTCTCCAAATATCCAATTGCAGATTCTGCAAAAAAAACAATGTTTCAAAACTGCTCTAACAAAAGGAAAGTTCAACTCTGTGAGTTGAATGCACACATCATAAAGATTTTTCTGAGAATGCTTCTGTCTAGTTTTATGTGAAGATATTTCCTTTCCCACGATAGAACTCAAAGCGCACCACATGAACACTTGCAGATTCTACAAAAAGAGTGTTTCAATACTGCTTTATCAAAAGAAAGATTCAAAACTGTGAGTTGAAGGCATACAACATAAAGCAGTTTCTGGCAACACTTCTGTCTAGTTTTTTTGTGTGAGATATTCCCGTTTCCAACGAAAGCCTCAAGGGCTCCTAATATCCACTTGCAGATTCTGCAAAAATATTGTTTAAAAACCGCTGTATCAAAAGGAAAAATTATCTCTCTGAGTTGAATGCACACATCATAAAGATGTTTCTGAGAATGCTACTATCTAGTTTTTATGTGAAGATATTACTTTTTCCACCATAGGCCTCAAAGTTCTCCAAAAGAACCCTTGCAGATTCTACTAAAGGCTGTTTCAAAACTGTTCTATCAAGGGAAATGTTCAACTCTGTGATTTGAAGACACACATCACAAAGCAGTTTCTGAGAATGCTGCTGTCCAGTTTTTTTGTGAAGATATTCCCGTTTCCAAAGAAGGCCTCAAGAGCTCCAAATATCCACTTGCAGATTCTGCAAAAACACTGTTTCAAAACTGCTGTATCAAAAGGAAGGCTCAACTCTGTGATTTGAATGCACACATCACAAAGAATTTTCAGAGATTTCTTCAGCCTAGACTTAATGTGAAGATATTTCCTTTTCCACCATAGGCCTCAAAGCGCACATAATGAACACATGCAGATTCTACAAAAAGAGTGTTTCAAAACTGTTCTATCGAAAGACAGATTCAACTCTGTGAGTCCAAAGCATACAACACAAAGCATAATGTGAAGATATTCCCGTTTCCAATGAAGGCCTCAAAGAGTTCCAAATATCCACTTGCAGATACTTTGAAAAGAGTGATTCAAAACTGCTCTTTCAAAAGGAAGGTTGAACGCTGTGAGTTGAAAGCACACATCATAAAGAAATTTCAGAGACTGCTTCTGTCTGGATTTTATGAGAAGATCGTTCCTTTTCCACCACAGGCCTCAAAGCGCACCTAGTGGAGACCAGCAGATCCTACAAAAAGAGTGTTTCAAAACTGCTCTTTCAAAAGAAGTGTTCAAGTCTGTGATTTGGATTCACGATACACAAATTAGTTTCACAGAACGCTTCTGTCTAGTTTTTAAGTGAAGATATACAGCTTTCCAATGAAGGCCTGTAAGAGCCCCAAATATCCACTTGCAGATTCTGCAAAAACACTGTTTCAAAACTGCTCTATCAAAGGGAAGGTTCACCTCTGTGAGGTGAATCCACACATCATAGACATGTTTCTGATAATTCTTCTGTCTAGTTTTTATGTGACAATATTCCTTTTCCACCATAGTACTCAAAGCGCTCCAAATGAACAATTGCAGATTCTACAAAAAGGGGGTTTCAAAACTGTTCTATCAAAGGAAAGGTTCAACCCTGTGAGTTGAACACACAAATCACAAAGCAGTTTCTGAGAATGCTTCTGTCCAGTTTTTACGTGAATATATTCCCGTTTTCAATGAAGGCCTGAAAGAGATCCGTATATCCACTTGGAGATCCTGCAAAAATATTCTTTGAAAACTGCTCCACGAAAAGTAAAGTTGAACTCTGTGAGTTGAAAGCAGACATCACAAAGAAGATTCTGAGAACGTCTCTGTCTAGTTTTTATGTGAAGATATTTCCTTTTCCAGCATAGGCCTCAAAGCCCTCCAAATATCCACTGGCAGATTCTACAAAAAGTGTGCTTCAAATCTGCTCTATAAAAAGGAAGGTTCAACTGTATGAGTTGAATGCACACATCACTAAGGAGTATCCGAGCATTCTTCTGTCTACTTTTCATGTGAAGATATTTCCTTTCCCATGCAAGACCTCCAAGCAATACCAATATCCACTTGCAGATACTACAAAAAGAGTGTTTGAAAACTGCTCTATCAAAAGGAAGGTTCAAATCTGTGGGTTGAATGCACACACAACAAAGAAGTTTTGGAGAATGTTTCTGTGTAGTTCTCATGTGAAGATATTTCCTTTTCCATCATAGGCCTCAAAGAGCTCCAAATATCCACTTGCAGATTCTACAAAAAGAGTGTTTCAAAACTTCCCTATCCAAAGAAAGGTTCAACTCTGTTTGTTGAATGCACACATCACAAAGAAGTTTCTGAGAATGCATCTGTCTAGTTTTTATGTGAAGATATTTTCTTTTCCAGCACAGGCTTCAAAGTGCTCGAAATATCCACTTGCAGATACTATTAAAAGAGTGTTTTAAAACTGCTGTTTCAAAAGGAAGGTTCAACTCTGTAAGTTGAAAGCACTCATCACAAAGAAGTTTCTCAGAATGCTTCTGTCTAGTTTTTATGTGAAGATATTTCCTTTTCCAGCATAGGCCAAAAAGCGCTCGAAATATCCATTTGCAGATTCTACAAATAGAGTGTTTCAAAACAGCTCTAGCAAAAGGAAGGTTGACATCTGAGAGTTGAATGCACACATCACAAGGAAACTTCTGAGAACGCAACTGTCTAGTATTTATGTGAAGTTATATCCTTTTACAGCATAGGCCTCAAAATGCTACAAATATCCACTTGCAGATTTTACAAAAAGAGTGTTTCAAAACTATTCTATCAAAAGGAAGGTTCAACTCTTTGAGTTTAATGCACACATCATAAAGTAGTTTCTGAGAATACTTCTGTCTAGTTTTTATGTGACGATATTTCCTTTTCCAGCATAGGCCTCAAATCACTCCAAATATCCACTTGCAGATTCTACAAAAAGAGTGTTTCAAAGCTTCTCTATCAAAAGGAATGTTCAACTCTGTGAGTTGAATGCACACAAAACACAAAGAAGTTTCTGAGCATGCTTCTGTCTTGTTTTTATGTGAAGCTATTTCCTTTTCCAACTTGGGCACAAAAATGCTCCAAATATCCACTTGCAGATTCTACACAAACAGTGTTTGAAATCTTCTCTATCGATGGGAGGTTCAACTCGGTGATTTGAATGCATACATCATGGAGAAGTTTCTGAGAATCCTTCTGTCTAGTTTTTATGTGAAGATATTTCCTTTTCCACCACAGGACTCAAAGCGCTCTAAATATCCACTTGCAGATACTAGGCAAAGAGTGTCTCAAAACTGTTCTATCAAAAGGAAGTTTCAACTTTGTGAGTTGAAAGCACAAATCACAAAGAAGCTTCTGAGAATGCTTCTGTCTAGTTTCTATGTGAAGATATTTCCTTTTCCAGCATAGGCCTAAAAACACTAGAAATATCCACTTGCAGATTCTACAAATAGAGTGTGTCAAAACTGCTCTATCAAAAGGAAGTTCAAGTCTGTGAGTTGAATGCACACATCACAAGGAAACTACTGGGAACACTTCTGTCTAGTTTTTAGGTGAAGATATTTCCTTTTCCATCCTAGAACTCAAAGCGCTCCAAATATCCACTTGCAGATTCTACAAAGAGTGTTTCAAAACTGCTCTATCAAAAGGAAAGTTCAACCTTTTGTGTTGAATGTACACATCACAAAGAAACTTCTGAGAATTCTTCTGACTAGTTTTTATATAAAGATATTCCCTTTTCCATCGTAGTCCTCAAAGCACTGCAAATATCCACCTGCAGGTTTTACGAAAAGTGTGTTTCAAGACTGCTCTATCAAAAGGAAAATTCAACTCTGTGAGTAGAATGCACACATCACAAAGAAGTTTCTCAGAATGCTTGTTTCTAGTTTATATCTGATGATATTTTCTTTTCCAGCATAGACCTCGAAGCGCTCCAAATATCTACTTACAGATAGTAGAAAAAGAGTTTTTCAAAACTACTCTATCAAACGCAAGGTTCATCTCTTTGAGTTGAATGCACACATCACAAATGAGTTTCTGAGAATGCTTCTGTCTAGTTTTTATGTGAAGATATTTCCTTTTCCAGCACAGGCTTCAAAGTGCTCCAAATATCGACTTGCAGATTCTGCAAAAAGAGTGTTTCAAATCTGCTCTATCCAAAGGAATGTTCAAGTCTGTTATTTGAGAGCACACATCACAAAGAAGTTTCTGAGAATTCTTCTGTCTAGTTTTTATGAGAAGGTATTTCCTTTTCCAGCACAGGCCTCAAAGTGCTCGAAATATCCACTTGCAGACACTACGAAAAGAGTTTTTCAAAACTGTTCTATGAAAAGGAAGTTTCACCTCTGTGTTTTGAATGCACGCATCACAAAGAAACTTTTGAGAATGCTTCTGACTAGTTTTTAAATAAAGATATTTCCTTTTCCGGCATATTGCTCAAAGCATTTCAAATATCCACTTACAGATTTTACAAAAAGTGTGTTTCAACATTGTTCTATCAAAAAAGGTTCAAGTCTCTGAGTTGAATGCAAAAATCACAAAGAAGTTCCTCAGAATGCTTCTGTGTAGTATTTATCTGAAGATATTTGCATTTCCAGCATAGACCTCAAAGCATTGCAAGTATCCACTTTCAGATACTAGAAAAAGAGTGTTTCAAAACTCCTCTATCAAAAGCAAAGTTCATCTCTGTGACTTGAATGCATACATCACAAAGGAGTTTCTGAGAATGCTTCTGTCTAGTTTTTATGTGAAGGTATTTCCTTTTCCAGCATAGGCCTGAAAGCACTCCAAATATCCAATTGCAGACCCTACAAAAAAAGTGGTTCAAAGCTGCTCTATAAAAGGAAGATTCAACTCTGTGAGTTGAATGCGCACATCGTAAAGAAGTTTCTGAGAATGCTTCTGTCTAGTTTTCATGTGAAGATAGTTCCTTTTCCATCATAGGCCTCAAAGAGCTCCATGTATCCAATAGAAGATTCTACAAAAACAGTGTTTCAAAATTGCTCTATCAAAATCAATGTTAAACTCTGTGAGTTGAATGCACACATCACAAAGTGTTTCTGAGAATGTTTCTCTCTAGTATTTGTGTGAAAATATTACCTTTTCCATCATAGGCCTCAAAGCGCTCTAAATAGCCACATTCCAATTCTGAAAAAAGAGTGTTTAAAAACTGCCATATCAAAAGGAAGGTTCAACTCAGTGAGTTGAATGCATATATCACAAAGAAGTTTCTGAGAATGATTTTGTCTAGTTTTTATGTGAAGACATTTCCTCCACTGGCATAGGCCTCAAAGCGCTCCAAATATCCACTGGCAGATTCTACAAAAAGAGTGTTTCAAAACTGGTCTATCAAAAGGAAGTTTCATCTCTGTAACTTGAATGCACACATCATAAAAAAGTTTCGGAGAATGCTTCTGTCTAGCTTTCATGTGAAGATATTTCCTTTTCCATCACAGGCCTCAAAGTGCTCCAAATATCCACTTGCAGACACTACAAAAATAGAGATTCAAAACTGCTCTATCAAGAGCAAGGTTTAACTCTGCGTGTTGAATGCACACATCAAAAAGAAGTTTCTGAGAATTCTTCTGTCTAGTTTTCATGTGAAGATAATTCCTTTTCCATCATAGGCCTAATAGCGCTCTAAATATCCATTTGCAGATTCTACAAAAAGAGTGTTTCAAAACTGCTCTATCAAAAGGAAGGTTGAATTATGTGAGGTGAATGCACACATCAGAAATAAGTTTCTGAGAGTGCTTCTGTCAAATTTTCATGTGAAGATATTTCCTTTCACATCATAGGCCTCAAAGCCCTCCAAATATTCACTTTCAGATACTACAAAATCAGTGCTTCAAAACTGTTCTATCAAAAGGAAGTTTCACCTCTTTGAGTTGAATGCACACATCTCAAAGAAGTTTCTTAGAATGCTTCTGTCTATTTTTTATGTGAAACTATTTACTTTTCCATCATAGGCCACAAAGCGCTCCATTTATCCACTTGAAGATTCTACAAAAGGAGTGTTTCCAAACTGCTCTATCAAAGGAAGATTCAACTCTTTGATTTGAATGCACACATCATGGAGAAGTTTCTGAGAATGCTTCTGTATATTTTTTATGTGAAGATATTTCCTTTTCCAGCATAGGCCTCAAACTGCTCCAAACATCCACTTGCGGTTTCTACAAAAAGAGTGTTTCAAAACTGCTCTATCAAAAGGATGGTTTCGTTCTGTGAGTTTAATGCACACATCAGAAAGAAGTTTCTGAGAATGCTTCTATCTGGATGTTATATGAAGATATTTCCTTTTACAGCATAGTCCTCGTAGCGTTGCAAATATCCACTTCCAGAGTCTACAAAAAGGGTGTTCCAAAACTGCTCTATGAAAAGGAAGGTTAAACTCTGTGAGTTGAATGCACACATCACAAAGAAGCTTGTGAGAATGCTTCTGCCTGTTTTTCATGTGGAGATATTTTCTTTTCCATCATAGGCCACAAAGCGCTCCAAATATCAACTTGCAGATTCGACAAAAAGAGTGTTTCAAAACTGCTTTATCAAAAGGAAGTTTCAACTCTGTGATTTGAATGCACACATCACTAAGAAGTTTCTGTAATTCTTCTCTCTACTTTCTGTGTAAAGGTATTTCCTTTTCCAGCTTAGGCCTCTAAGCACTCCAAATATCCACTTGCTATTCTGCAAAAAGAGTGTTTCAATATTGCTCTATCAAAACAAAAGTTCAACCCTGTTATTTGAATTCATACATCACAAAGATTTTTCTGAAATACTTCTGTCTACTTTTTGACTGAATGTATTTCCTTTTCCAGCTTAGGCCTCTAAGTGCTCCAAATATCCACTTGCAGATTCTACAAAAAGAGTGTTTCAAAACTGCTCTATCAAAAAGAATGTTCAACTCTGTGACTTGAATGCACATATTAAAAAGAAGTTCCTGAGAATGCATTTGTCTAGTTTTCATATGAAGATATATCCTTTTCCATCATAGGCCTCTGAACGCTCCAAATATCCACTTGCAGATTCTACAAATAGAGTGTTTCAAAACTGCTCTATCAAAAGGAAGGTTCAATTCTGTGAGTTGAACGCACACATCACAAAGAAATTTCTCAGAATGATTCTTTCTGGTTTTTACTTGAAGATACTACCTTTTCCTGGATAAACCTCACAGTGCTTCAAATAACCACTTGCAGATTCTACAAAAAGACTGTTTCCAAACTTATCTACCAAAAGGAAGATTCAACTCTGTGATTTGAATGCACACATCACAAAGATGTTTCTGAGAATGCTTGTGTATAGTTTTCATGTAAAGGAATTTCCTTTTCCGTCATAGGCATCAAAGAGCTCTAAATATCTACTAGCAGATTCTACAAAAGAGAGTCTCAAAATAGCTCTATCAAAACGAATGTTCCTCCCTGTGTGTTGAATGCACACATCACAAAGAAGCTTCTGAGAATGCTTATGTCTAGTTTTTCTTTGAAGATATTTCCTTTTGCAGCATAGGCCTCAAAGAACTCCAAATCCATTTGCAGATTCTACAAAAAGAGGGTTTCAAAACTGCTCTATCAAAAGGAAGGTTCAACTCTGTGAGTTGAATTCACAGATTGCAAAGATGTTTCTGAGAATGCTTCTGTCTAGTTTTCATGTGAAGATATTTCCTTTTCCATCACAGGCCTCAAAGCGCTCCATATATCCACTTGCAGATTCTACAAAAACAGTGTTTCAAAACTGCTCTATCAAAAGGAAGTTCCAAGCCTGTGAGTTGAAGGTATACAGCATGAAGGAATTTCTGAGAATGCTTGTGTCTAGTTTTTATTTGAAGATATTTACTTTTCCAGCATAGGCCTCAAAGAGCTACAAATATCCACTTGCAGATTCTGCAAAAACAGTGTTTCAAAAATGCTCTATGAAACGAAGTTTCAACTCTGTGAGTTGAATGCACGAATTACAGAGAATTTTCTGAGAATGCTTATGTCTAGTTTTATTTGAAGATAATTCCTTTTCCAGAATAGGCCACAAAGTACTCCAATTTTCCAGTTGCAGATTTTACAAAAAGAGTATTCCTAACCTGCTCTACCAAAAGGAAGGTTCAACTCTGTGAATTGAATGCACACATAACAAAGTAGTTTCTGAGAATGCTTCTGCGTAGTTTTCATGTGAAGGTGTATCCTTTTCCATCATAGGCCTCAGAGAACTCCAAAGATACACTTGCAGATTCTACAAAAAGAGTGTTTCAAAACTGCTG
Source organism: Pongo pygmaeus (assembly GCF_028885625.2). Classification (NCBI taxonomy): domain Eukaryota; kingdom Metazoa; phylum Chordata; class Mammalia; order Primates; family Hominidae; genus Pongo; species Pongo pygmaeus. The sequence continues at coordinate 12,219,843 of NC_072388.2, read as the reverse complement.
TATGAAAGAAAGTTTCAACTCTGTGAATTGAATGCACACATCACAAAGGAGATTCTGAGAATGCTTCTGTGTAGTTTTCATGAGAAGATGTTTCATTTTTCCAGCATAGGCCTGAAAGCGCTCCAAATATCCACTTGCAGATTCTACAAAAAGAGTGTTTCAAAACTGCTCTATTAAAAGGAATGTTCAACTCTGTGAGTTAAATGTACACATAAATAAGAGGTTTCTGAGAATACTTCTGTCTAGTTTTTATGTGAAGATGTTTCCTTTTCCAGCAAAGTCCTCAAAGCCCTGGATATATGAACTTGCAGATTCCATAAAAAGAGTTTATCAAAACTTCTCCATATAAAAGAAGGTTCAACTCTAGGAATTAAATACACACATAACAAAGTAGTTTCTGAGAATGCTGCTGTCTTTTTTTTTTTTTTGAAGATATTTTCTTTTACAGTCTAGGCCTCAAACTGCTCGAAATATCCACTTGCAGATTCTAAAAAATGAGTGTTTCAAAAGTGCTCTATCAAAAGAAAGGTTGAACTCTTTGAGTTGAAAGCTCACATCACAAAGAAATTTCTGAGAATGTTTCTGTCTAGTTTTTATTGGAAGATATTTCCTTTTCCAGCATAGGCCTCAAAGTGCTCCAAATATCCACTTGCAGATTCTATAAAAAGAGTGTTTCAAAACTGCTCTATTAAAAGGAATGTTCAACTCTGTGAGTTAAATGCACACATAAACAAGAGGTTTCTGATAATACTTCCGTCTAGTTTTTATGTGAAGATATTTCCTTTTCCAGCAAAGTCCTCAAAGCACTGGATATATGAACTTGCAGATTCCATAAAAAGAGTGTATTAAAACTTCTCCATATAAAAGAAGGTTCAACTCTAGGAAATAAATACGCACATAACAAAGTAGTTTCTGAGAATGCTACTGTCTTTTTCTTTCTTTTTTTGAAGATATTTTCTTTTCCAGTCTAGGCCTCAAACTGCTCGAAATATCCACTTGCAGATTCTAAAAAATGAGTGTTTCAAAAGTGCTCTATCAAAAGAAAGGTTGAACTCTTTGAGTTGAAAGCTCACATCACAAAGAAATTTCTGAGAATGTTTCTGTCTAGTTTTTATTTGAAGATATTTCCTTTTCCAGCTTAGGCCTCAAAGCGCTCCAAATATCCACTTGCAGATTCTACAAAAACTGTGTTTCAAAACTGCTCTATGAAAGGAAGTTTCAACTCCGTGAGTAAATTCACACATCACAGAGAAGTTTCTGAGGATGCTTTCGTCTAGTTTTTATATGAAGATATTTCCTTTTACAGCATAGGCCTGAAAGCGCTCCAAATATTCACTTGCACATTCTACAAAAAGACAGTTTCAAAACTTCTCTATCAAAAGGAAGGTTCAACTATGTGAATTGAATGCACACATGACAAAGTAATTTCTGCGGATGTTACAGTCTAGTTTTTATTTGAAGATAATTACTTTTCCAGGATAGACCTTAAAGTACTCCAAACATCCACTTGCAGATTCTCCAAAAAGAGGGTTTCAAAACTTCTCTATCAAAAGTGAGATTCAGCTATGTGAGTTGAATGCACACATCACAAAGAAGTTTCTGAGAATGGTATTGTCTAGTTTTTATTTGAAGATATTTCCTTTTCGAGCATAGGCCTCAAAGAGCTCCAAACGGTCACTTGCAAATTCTACAAAAACAGTGTTTCAAAACTGCCCTATGAAAGGAAGGTTCAACTCTGTGGGTTGAATGCACACATCACAGAGAATGTTGTCAGAATGCTTCTGTCTAGTTTTTATGTGAAGATATTTCCTTTTCCAGCATAGGCCTCAAAGCTCTCCCAATATCAATTTGCAGATTCTACAAAAAGAGTGTTTCACACCTGCTCTATCAAAAGGAAGGCTCAACTCTGTGAGTTGAATGCACACATTGCAAAAAAGTTTCCGAGAATGCTTCTGTCTAGTTTTTATGTGAAGATATATCCTTTTCCATCATAGGCCTCAAAGCCCTCCAAATATCCACTTGCAGATTATACCAAAAGAGTGTTTCAAAACTGTTCTATCATAAGGAAGGTTCAAATCTGTGAGTTCAATGCACACATCAAAAAGAAGTTTCTGAGAATGCTTCTGTCTAGTTTTCATGTGAAGTTATTTCCTTTTCCGTCATAGGCCTCAAAGCCCTCCAAATATCCACTTGCAGATTCTACAAAAAGAGTTTTTCAAAACTGCCCTATCAAAAGGAAAGTTCAACTCTGTGAGTTGAATGCACACATTACAAAGGCGTTTCTGAGAATGCTTCTGTCTAGTTTTTATGTGAAGATATTTCCTTTTCCATCATAGGCCTCAAAACATTGCAAATATCCACTTGCAGATTCTACAAAAAGAGTGTTTCAAAACTGCGCTATCGAAATGAGGGTTCAACTCTGTGAATTGAATACACACATCCCAAAGTAGTTTCTGAGAATGCTACTGTCCAGTTTTTTTGTGAAGATATTTCCTTTTCCAACATAGGCCTCAAAGTGCTTGAAATATCCACTAGCAGATTCTACAAAAATAGTGTTTCAAAACTGCTCACTCAAATGAAAGGTTCAACTCTGTGAGATAAATGCACACATCACAAACCAGTTTCTCAGAATTCTTCTGTGTAGTTTTTATGGGAAGATATTTCCTTTTACACCATAGGATCCAAAGTGGTCCAAATATCCTTTTGAAGACACCACAACAAGGGTGATTGAAAAATGCTCAATCAAATGAAAGGTTCAACACTGTGAGATGAATATACACATCACAAAGATGTTTCTCAGAGTTTTTCTGTGTAGTTTTTATTTGAAGACTTTACCTTTTCCACCATAGGCCTCAAAGAGCTCCAAATATCCACTTGCAGATACTACAAAAAGAATGTTTCAAAACTGCTCAATCAAAAGAAATTTCAAATCCGTGAGGGGAATGCACACATCACAAACACGTTTCCCATAATGCTTCTGTGTAGTTTTTATGTGAAAACCTTTCCTTTTCCACTGTAGGTCTCCAAGGGCTCCAAATATTCACTTGCAGATTGTACTAAAACGGTTATTCCAAAGTGCTCAATCAAAGCAAAGTTTCCACACTGTGAGATGAATGCACACACAAAAGAAAGTTTCTGAGAAAGCTTCTGTGTAGTTTTTATGTGAAGAGATATCCTTTTCCACAACAGGCTTCAAAGCACTCCATATATCCAATTGCACATTCTACAAAAAGAGTGTTTCCAAACTGCTGAATCAAAAGAGAGGTTCAAATCTATGAGATGAGTGCACACTTAGCAAAGAAGTTTCTCAGAATGGTTCCGTGCAGTTTTTACTTGTAGATATTTCCTTTTCCTCAATAAGTTTCCAAGGGCTCCAAATGTCCACGTGCAGATTCTACTAAAAGAGTTTTTCCCAATTGCTTAATCAAAAGACAGGTTCAACACTGTGAGATGAATGCACACATCACAAAAAAGTTCCTGAGAATGCTTCTGTGCAGTTTTTATGTGAAGATATTTCCTTTTCCACAATAGGTCTCTAAGCCCTCCAAATATTCACTTGCAGACTCTACTAAAAGAGTGTTTCCAAACTGTTTAATCAAAAGAAACTTTCAACTCTGTGAGATGGATGCACACATCCAAAAGCAGTTTCTGAGAGTGCTTCTGTGTAGTTTTTATGTGAAGATATTTCGTTTTCTACAATAGGCCACAAACCACTCAAAATATCTACCTGCAGATTCTACAGAGAAGAGTGTTTGAAAACTGCTCAATCAAATGAAAAGTTCAACCCTGTGAGATGAATGCACACGTTACAAAGAAGTTTCTCAAAATGCTTATGCACAGTTTTTATGTGAAGATATTTACTTTTCTGCCATAGGCAGCAAAGGTCTCCTAATATCCACTTGCATATTTTACAAAAAGAGAGTTTCAAAACTGCTCTATGAAAAGATAGGTTCAACTCACTGAGTTGAATGCACACATCACAAATAAGTTTCTCAGAATGCTTCTGTGTAGTTTTTATGTGAAGATATTTCCTTTTCCGCAATAGGCCTCCAAGGGCTCCAAATATGCACTTGCAGATATTTCTAAAGGATTGTTTCCAAACTGCTAAATCAAAAGAATGGTTCAACTCTGTGAGATGAATGAACTCATCATAAAGATGTTTCTGAGAATGTTTCTGTTAAGTTTTTATTTGAAGATATTTCCATTTCCACAATAGGCTTTAAAGCACTGCAAATATCCACATGCAGATACTACAAAAAGTGTGTTTCAAAACTCCTCAGTAAAACGAAAAGATCAAATTTGTGAGATAAATGCACACATCACAAAGAAGTTTCTCAGAATTCTTCTGTGTAGTTTTTATATGAACACATTTCCTTTTCCATCATAGGCTGCAAAGGGCTTCAAATGTCCACTTCCATATTCTAAAAAAAGAGAGTTTCAAAACTGCTCTATCAAAAGTTGTGTTCAACTCTGTGAGGTGAATGCACACATCACAAAGAATTTTCTCAAAATGCTTCTGTGTAGTTTTTACGTTAAGATGTTTCCTTTTCCACAATAGGCCACAAAGGGCCTTGCAGATTCTACAAAAAGAGACGTTCAAAACTGCTCTATCAAAAGATAATTTGAGCTCTGCGAGTTGAGTGCATACACACAAAGAAGTTTCTAAGAATTCTTCTGGGTAGTTTTTATGTGAAGATATTTCCTTCTCCGCAACAGGCCCCCAATGGCTCCAAATATCCACTTACAGATTGTACTAAAAGAGTGTTTCAAAACTGCTCTATCAAAAGATAGGTTCAACTCTGTGAGATGAATGCACACAAAACAAAGAACTTTCTGAGGATGTTTCTGTGTAGTTTTTATATGAAGATATTTCCTATTCCACCGTAGGCCTCAACGTGCTCCAAATATCCAATTGCAGATTCTACAAAAAGACTGTTTCCAATTCAACTCTGTGAGATGATTACACACATCACAAAGAAGATTCTCAGAATACTTCTGGGAAATTTTTATGTGAAGATATTTCCTTTTCCACTATAGGTCTCAAAGTGCTCCAAATATCCACTCGGGGATTCTATGAAAAGGGTGTTTCAAAACAGCTCAACCAAGGGAAAGGTTCAACTTTGTGAGATGAACACACACACATTGCAAGCAAGTTTCTCACAATGCTTCTGTGTATTTTTAATGTGAAGATATTTCCTTTTCGGGCATAGGACACAAAGCACTCCAAATATTCACATGCAGGTTCGACAAAAAGAGAGTTTCAAAACTGCTATATCAAAAGGAAAGTTCAACTCTGTGAGTTGAATGCACACATTACAAAGTAGTTTGTGAGAAGGCTTCTGTTTAGTTTTTATTTGAAGATATTTCCTTTACCAGCACAGGCCTCAAAGCACTCCAAATATCAACTTGCAGATTCTACAAAAAGAGTGTGTCAAAACTGCCCTATCAAAAGGAAGGTTCAATTCTATGAGTTGAATGCACACATCACAGTATAGTTTCTGAGAATGTTTCTGTCTGCTTTTTATGTGAAGGTATTTCGTTTTGCAGCACTGGCTTGAAAGCGCTCTACATATCCACCTGTAGATTCTACAAAAAGAGTGTTTCAAAAATGCTCTACAAATGGAATGTTGAAATCTGCGAGTTGAATGCACACATCACAAAGTATTTTTTCTGTGAAGATATTTCCTTTTTCAGCATAGGCCACAAAGCGCCCCAAATATGCACTTGCAGATTCTACAGAATGAGTATTTCAAAACTGCTCTATCAAAAGGATGATTGAACTTTATGAGTTGAATGCACACATGACAAAGAGGTTTCTGAGAATGCTTCTGTCTTCTTTTTGTGTGAAGATATTTCCTTTACCAGCATACGCCTCAAAGATCTCCAAATATCCACTTGCAGGTTTTACAAAAAGAGTGTTTCAAAACTGCTCTAGCAAAGGAAAGCTCAACTTTGTGAGTTGAATGTACACATCACAAACAAGTTTCTGAGAACGCTTCTGTTTAGTTTTTATGTGAAGATATTTCCTTTTCCAGCATAGGCCACAAATCTCTCCAAATATCTACTTGCAGATTCTACAAAAAGATTGTATCAAAACTGCTTTATGAAAAGCAATGTTCAACTCGGTGAGTTGAATGCCCACATCAAAAAGAAGTTTCTGAGAATGCTTCTGTCTAGTTTTTATGTGAAGATATTTCCTTTTCCTGCATAGGACGGAAAGCGATCCAAATATCCACTGGAAGATTCTACAAAAAGAGTGTTTAAAACTGCGCTCTCAAAAGGAAGGTTCACTTCTATGTGTTGAATGCACACATCACAATGATGTTTCTGAGAATGCTTCTGTCAAATTTTTATGTGAAGATATTTCCTTCTCCAGCATAGGCCTCAAAGCGCTCCAAATATCCACTTGCAGATTGTACAAAAAGATTGTTTCAAAACTGCTCTATGAAAAGGAAAGTTCTACTCTGTGTGTTGAATACACATATCACAAAAAGTTTCTGAAAATGATTCTGTCTAGTTTTTATGTGAAGATATTTCCTTTTCCAGCATAGGACACAAAGCGCTCCAAATACTCACTTGCAGATTTGACAAAAAGAGTGTTTCAAACTGCTGTATCAAAAGGAAAGTTCAACTGTGTAAAGTGAATGCACACATCACAATGTAGTTTCTGAGAACATTTCTGTCTAGTTTTTATGTTAAGGTGTTTCCTTTTCCACCCCAGGCCTCAAAATGCTCCAAATATCCACTTGCAGATTCTACAAAAAGAGTGTTTCAAAACTGCTATATGAAAAGGAAGGTTCAGCCCTGTGAGTTGAATGCCCTCATCACATAGTAGTTTCTGAGAATGCTTCAGTCAGGTTTTTATGTGAATGTATTTCCTTTTCCAGCATAGGCCTCAAACCACTCCAAATATCCTCTTCTAGATTATACAAAAAGAGTGTTTCAAAACTGCTCTATCAAAAGGAAGGTTCAACTCTATGAGTTGAATGGACACATCAAAAAGTTGTTTCTGAGAACGCTTCTGTCTAGTTTTTTTGTGAAGATATTTCCTTTTCCAGCATACGCCTCAAAGAGCTGCAAATATCCACTTTCAGATTCTACAAAAAGAGTGCTTCAAAACTACTCTAAAGAAAGGATTATTGAACTTTATGAGTTGAATGCACACATCACAAAGAAGCTTCTGAGAATGCTTCTGTCTACTTTTTCTATGAAGATATTTCCTTTTACAGTGTAGGCCTCACAGCGCTCATAATATTCACTTGCAAACTTTATAAAAAGAGTGCTTCAAAACTGATCTATCAAAATGAAGGTCAACTCTGTGAGATGAATGCATTCATCACAAAGAAGTTTCTGAGAATCCTTCTGCATAGTTTTTACGTGAAGATATTTCCTTTTCCAGCATAGGTCTCAAAGCGCTCTAAATATCCACTTGGAGATTCTACAAACAGAGTGTTTGAAACTGCTCTATCAAAAGGAGGGTTCAACTCTGTGAGTTGAACGCACAGATCACAAATTAGTTTCTGCAAATGCTTCTGTTTAGTTGTTATGTGAATATATTTCCTTTTCCAGCATAGGCCTCAAAGCGCTCCAAATATCCACTTGCAGAATCCACAAAAAGAGTGGTTTAAAACTGCTCTATCAAGAGGAAGTTTCAACTCTGTGAAATGAATGCTCACATTCCAGAGAAGTTTCTGAGAATGCTTCTGTCTAGTTTTTATGTGAAGACTTTTCCTTTTTCACCATAGGCCTCAAAGCGCTCACAAATATCCCTTTGCAGATTCTACAAGAACAGATGTTACAATCTGCTCAATGAAAATAAACATTTACCTCTGTGAGATGAATACACTCATCAGAAATCAGTTTCACAGAAATCTTCTGTCTAGTTATTATGTGAAGATATTTCCTTTTTCACCATAGTCCTCAAAGCACTACAAATATCCCTTTGCAGATTCTACAGAAAGACTGTTTCCAAACTGCTCAATCAAAAGCAAGTTTCAACTCTGTGAGATGAATGCACACATCACAATGAAGTTTCTCAGAAATATTCTGTTTAGTTTTTATGTTAAGATATTTGTTTTCCACCATAGGCCTCAAAGCACTCACAAATATAGCTTTGCAGATCCTAGAAAAAGAATGTTTCCAATCTGCTCATCCAAAAGGAAGGTTCAAATCTGTGAGATGATTGTACACATCACAAATAAATTTCTCAGAAACCTTCTGTTCAGTTTTTATGTGAAGATATTTCGTTTTTCACAACAGGCCCCAAACCTCTCACAAATATCCCATTGCAGATTCTGTAAGAACAGGGTTTCCAATCTGTTCAATGAACAGCAACTATTACCTCTGTGAGATGAATGCACACATCACAAAGCAATTTCTAAGAAAACTTCTGTCTAGTTTTTATGTGAAGGTATTTCTTTTTTCACCATAGGCCTCAAAATGCTCCATATTTCTCTTGGCAGATTCTACAAAAAGGTCGGTTTCAAAACTGCTCAGTCAAAAGAAAAGTTCTACTCTGTGAGATGAAAGCACACATCACAAAGATGTTTCTCAGAAATCTTCGGTCTAGTTTTTATGTGAAGATATTTCCTTTTTCACCATAGGCCTCAAACCTCTCACAAACATCCCTTTGCAGATTCTACAAAAAGATTGTCTCTAAATTGCTAAACAAAAAGTAACTTTCAACTCTTTGAGATGAATGCACACATCACAAAAAAGTTTCTAAGAAAGCTTCTGTCTGGTTTTTATGTGAAGTTATTTCCGTTTTCCATATAAGCCTCAAAGCGCTCACAAATATTCCTTTGCAGATTCTACAAAAACAGTGTCACAAAACCACTCAAAGAAAGGTTCAGCTCTGTGAGATGAATGCACACATCACAAATAAGTTTCTCAGAAACCTTCTGTCTAGTTTTAAAGTGAAGATAGTTCCTTTTTCACCACAAGCCTCAAAGGGCTCATAAATATCCCCTTGCAGATCCTACAAAAAGGCCATTTCCAAACTGCTCCATCAAAAAAAATGTTCAACTCTGTGAGATGAATGTACACATCACAAAAAAAATTCTCAGAATCCTTCTGTCTACTTTTTATGTAAAGATATTTCCTAATTCACCATATGCCTCAAAGTGCTCACAAATATCCCTTTGCTGATTCTACAAGAATACACTTTCCAATATGCTCAGTGAAAAGAAATGTTTACCTCTGTGAGATGAATGCACACATCACAAGTCAGTTTCTCAGAATCCTTCTGTCTAGTTTTTATATCAAGACATTTCCTTTTTCACCTTTGACCTCAAAGGCCTCACAAATAATCATTTGCAGATACTACAAAAAGACTGTTTCCAAACTGCTCATTCAAAAGAAATTTTCAACTCTCTGAGATGATTGGCACATCAAAAACAAGTTTCTCAGAAAGCTTCTGTCTACCTTTTATGTGAAGATATTTCCTTTTACACCATAGGCCTCAAAGCACTCACAGATAACCCTTTGCAGTTTCTACAAGAACAGAGGCTTCAATCTGCTCAATGAAAATAAACTTTTACCTCTGTGAGATGAATACACATCACAGATCAGTCTCTCCGAAACCATCTCTCTAGTTTATGTGAAGATATTTCCTTTTTCAACATAGGCCTCAAAGGGATCACAAATATCCCTTTGCAGATCCTACAAAAAGACTGTTTCCAAACTGCTCAATCAAAAGAAAGGTTCAACTCTGTGAGATGAATGTGCACATCTCATAAATGTTTCTTGGAAAGCTTCTGCCTAGTTTTTATGTGAAGATATTTCCTTTTTCAACATAGGCCTCAAATCGCTCAAAAATATCCCTTTGCAGATTGTACAAAAAGGCTGTTTCCAAACTGCTCAATCAAAAGTAATATTCAACTCTTTGAGATGAATGCACACATCACAAAGATGTTTCTCAGAATCCTTCTGTCTAGTTTTTATGTGAAGATATTTCCTTTGTCACAATGGGCCTCAAATCATTCCCATATATCTTTTTTCACATTCTTCAAGAACACAGATTCCAATATACTCAACAAAAAGAAACGTCTACTTCTGTGAGTTGAATGCACACATCACAAATCAGTTTCTCAGATAACTTCTGTATAGTTTTTATATGAATATATTTCCTTTTTCACCATAGGCATCAAAGGGCTCACAAATATCTCTTTGCAGATTCTACACAAATACTCTTTCCAAACTGCTCATTCAAAAGAAAGGTTCAAACCTCTGAGATGAATGCCCACATCACAAAGACTTTTCTTTGAAACCTTCTGTCTAGTTTTTATGTGAAGATACTTCCATTTTCAACATAGGCTTCAAAGAGCTCAAAAATATTCCTTTGAAGCTTCTACAGAACAGAGTCTCCAATCAGCTAAATGAAAAGAAACGTTTATCTCTGTGAGATGAATGCACACATCACAAGGAAATTCTTCAGAAATCTTCTGCCTAGTTTTTATATTATTATACTTCATATTTCAACATAGGCCTTCAAGCACTCACAAAGATCCGTTTGTAGAACCAAGAAAAAGACTGTCTCCAAACCTCACAATCAAAATACAGGTTCAACTGTGTGAGATGATTGCACACATCACAAATATTTTTCTCAGAAATCTTCTGTTTAGTTTTTATTTGAGGATGTTTCTTATTTCACCATAGGCCTCAAACTGCACAAATATCGCTTTTTGGATTCTACAGAAAGACTGATTCAAAACTGTTCAATCAAAAGAAAGGTTCAACTCTGAGAGATGAATGCACACATCACAAAGAATTTTCTCAGAATGCTTCTGTCTCGTTTTTATGTGAAGATATTTCCACTTTCAACATAGGCTGCAAAGTACTGAAAAGTATTCCTTTTAAGATTCTAAAAAAAGAATGGTCCCAAACTGCTCAATAAAAAGAAAGTTTCATCTCTGTGAGATGAATGCACACATCACAAAGAAGTTTCTCAGACAGCTTCTATCTAATTTTTATGTGAAGATATTTTCATTTTCACTATAGACATCAAAGTGCTCACAAATATCCCTTTGCAGATTGTGAAAAAAGACTGTTACCAAAATGCTCAATCAAAAGAAAGATTCAACTCTTTGAGATGAATGCACACATCACAAGGAAGTTTCTCAGACAGCCTCTGTCTCATTTTTATGTGAAGATATTTCCATTTTCAACATAGTCTCAAAGTGGTAACAAATATTCCTTTGCAATTTCTACAAAAAGTCTTTCCCCAAACTGCTCAATCAAAAGAAAAGTTCAACATTGTGAGATGAATGAACACATCAAAGAGAATTTTCTCAGAAACTTATGTCTAGTTTTAATGTGAAGTTATTTCCTTTTGCACCATAGACCTCAAAAGGGCTCAGAATTATCACTTTGCAGATTCTACAAAAAGACTCTTTCCTAACTGCTTATTCAAAACAAAGGTTCAACACTGTGAGATGAATGCACCCCTCACAAAGAAGTTTCTCAGAAACCATCTGTCTAGTTTTTATGTGAAGATATTTCCTTTTTTGATGATAGGCCTCAAATTGCTCACAAATATCCCCTCGCAGATTCTACAGGAACAGAGGTTCCAATCTACTTTAATGTGAGATGAATACACACAGCAGAAATCAGTTTCTCAGAAACCTTCTGTCTAATTTTTATGTGAAGATATTTCCTTTTTCCCCATAGTCCTCAAACAGTTCACAAACATACCTTTTCAGATCCTACAGAAAGACTGTGTCCAAACTGCTCAATCAAAGAAATGCTCAACTCTGTGAGATGAGTGCACACATCCCAAAGAAGTTTCTCGGAAACGTTCTGTCTAGTTTTTATGTGAAGATATTTCCTTTTTCCCATAGGCCTCAATCCACTCACAAATATAACCTGGGAGGTTCTACAAAAAGACTGTTTCCAAACTCCTCAGTCAAAAGAAATTTTCGACACTGTGAGATGAATGCACACATCACAAAGAAGGTTCTCAGAAAGCTTCTGTCTAGTTTTTATGTGAAGATATATCATTTTTCACCATAGGCCTCAAAGCGCTCCAAATATCCATCTGCAGATTCTACAAAAGGACTCTTTCCAAACTGCTCAATGAGAATAATGTTTCAACTCTGGGAGATGAATGCAAGCATCACAAAGAAGTTTCTCAGAAACCTTCTGTCTAGTTTTTATTTGAAGATATTTCCTTTTTCACCATATACCTCAAAGGGCTCACAAATATCCCTTTACATATGCCACAAAAAGACGGTTTCCAAACTTCTCAATCAAAAGAAAGGTTCAACTCTGTGAGATGAAAGCACACATCACAAAGAAGTTTCTCAGAAAAGTTCTGTCTACTTTTTATGTGAATATATTTCCTTTATCACCATAGGCTTCAAAGTGCTCACAAATTTCCCTTTGCCGATCCTACAAAAAGACGGTTTACAAACTGCTCAATCAAAAGAAAGTTTCAACTCTGTGACATGAATGCAAAAATCACAAAAAAGTTTCTGAAAAAGCTTCTTTCTAGTTTTTATGTGAAGATATTTCCTTTTTCACCATAGGCCACAAAGGGCTCAGAAACAGCCCTTTGCAGATTCTACAAAAAGACTATTTCCAAACTGCCCAAATCAAAAGAAAGTTTCAGCTGTTTGAGATGAATGCACACATTACAACGAAGTTTCTCAGAAAGCTTCTGTCAAGTTTTCATCTGAAGGTATTTCCTTTTTCACCACAGGCCTCAAAGGGTTCACAAATATCCCTTTACAGATTCTATAAAAGGATTGTATCCAAACTGCTCAATCAAAAGAAAGGTTCAACTCTGTGAGATGAAAGCAAATGTCACAAACAAGTTTCTCAGAATGCTTCCGTCTAGTTTTTATGTGAAGATATTTGCTTTTTCTCCATAGGCCTCAAACCTCCCACAAATATTGCTTTGCAGATTTTACAAAAAGTCTGTTTCCACACTGCTCAATCAAAAGAAAGGTTCAACTCTGTGAGATGAATGCACACATTGAAAAGTAGCTTCTGAGAAAGGTTCTGCCTGATTTTTATTTGAGGATATTTCCTTTTTCACCATATGCCTCAAAGTGCTCCAAATATCCCTTTGCAGATTCTACAAAAGACTGTTTCCTAATTACTCAATAAAAAGCTAAGTCCAACTCTGTGGGATGAATGCACACATCACAAAGAAGTTTCTCAGAAAGCTTTTGTCTAGTTTTTATGTGAATGTATTTCCTTTTTCAACATAGGCCTAAACTGCTCCAAATATACTTTTGCAGATACCACAAAAAGACTGTTCCCATACTGCTCAATCAAAGGAAAGTTTCAACACTGTGAGATGAATGGACACATCACAAACAACTTTGTCAGAAAGGTTCTGTCTCGTTTTTATTTGAAGATATTTCCTTTTTCAGCAAAGGCCCAAAATTGCTCCAAATATCCCTTTGCAGACACTACAAAAAAGACGTTTAAAAACCGTTCAATCAAAATAAAGGTTCAACTCTGTGAGATGAAAGCACAAATCACAAAGTAGTGTCTCAGAATGCTTTTATCTAGTTTTAATTTGAAGATATTTCCTTTTTCAACTTAGGCCTCAAAGGCCTCACAAATAGCCTTTTGCAGATACTACAAAAAGACGTTTCCAAACTGCTCATTCAAAGGAAAGTTTCAACTGTCTGAGATAAATGCCCAGATCACAAACAAGTTTCCCAGAAGGCTTCTGTCTACCTTTTATATGAAAATATTTCCTTTTTCACTGTAGGCCTCAAAGCGCTCACAAATATCCTTTTTCAGATTCTACAGAAAGACTGTTTCCAAACTCCTGAATCAAAAGAAAGGTTGAACTCTGTGAAATGAATGCACATATCAAAAAGATGTTTCTCGGAATGCTTCTGTCTAATTTTTACATGAAGATATTTCCTTTTTCACCATAGGCTTCCAAGCACTCACAAATATCCCTGTACAGATTCTACAGAAAGACTGTTTCCAAACTACTCAAAAAAAAGAAAGGTTCAACTCTCTGAGATGAATGCACAAGTCACAAAGCAGTTAATCAGAAAGCTTCTGTCTAGTTTTCATTTGAAGATATTTCCTTTTCCCCATAGGCCTCAAACCTCTCACAAATATTCCTTTGGAGATTCTACACAAAGAATATTCCAAAGTGCTCAATCAAAGGAAAGGTTCACCTCTGTGAGATGAATGCAAATCTCACAAAGAAGTTTCTGAAAAAGCTTCTGTCTAGTTTTCATGTGAAGATATTTCCTTTTTCACCATAGGACTCAAACCGCTCACATATAGCCCCTTGCAGATTCTACAAAAAGACTGTTTCTAAACTGCTCAATCAAAAGCAAGCTTCAACTCTGTGAGATGAATGGGCACATCACAAAGAAGCTTCTCAGAAAGCTTCTGTCTGGTTTTTATGTGAAGATATTTCCCTTTTCACCATAGACCCCAAAGCATTCTCACTATCCACTTGCAGATTCTGCAAAAAGACTGTTTTCACACTGTTCAATCAAAAGAAAGTTTCAACTCTGTGAAATGAAAGCACACATCGAAAAGAAGTTTCTCAGAAAGCTTATGTCTAGTTTTTATTTGAAGATATTTCCTTTTTCACCACAGGCCTCAAAGGGCTCACAAATATCCCTTTGCAGATTCTACAAAAGTACTATTTCCAAACTGCTCAAAGGACAGGTTCAACTCTGTGGGATGAATGCACACATCCCAAAGAACTATCTGAGAAAGCTTCTGTCTAGTTTTTATGTAAAGATATTTCATTTTTCACCATAGGACTCAAAGTGCTCAAAAACATGCCTTTGAGGATTCTACAAAAAGAATATTTCCAAAATGCTCAATCAAAGGAAAAGTTCAATTCCGTGAGAAGAATGCAGATCAGAAAGAAGTTTCTCAGAAAGCTTCTGTGTAGATTTTATATGAAGATATTTCTTTTTTCACCATTGACTTCAAAGAACTCCAAATATCCCTTGGCATATTATACAAAAGACTATTTCCAAACTGCTCAATCAAAAGGAAAGTTCAACTCTTAGAGGTGAATGGACATATCACAAAGAAATTTCTGACAAAGCTTCCATCTAGTTTTTATGTGAAGATATTTCCTTTTTAACCATAGGCCCCAAAGCCCTCCAAATATCCCTTGACAGATTCTAAAAAAAGACTGTTTCCAAACTGTTCAATCAAAAGAAAGATTCAACTCTGTGAGATGTAAGCACACATCACAAAGTAGTGTCTCAGAAAGCTTCTGTCTAGATTTTATTTGAAGTTGTTTCCTTTTTCACCATAGGCCAAATATGGCTCAAAAATATCCCTTTCCAGATGATACAAAAAGACTGCTTCCAAACTGCTCAAACAAAAGAAAGGTTCACCTCTGTGAGATGAATGCACACATCAGAAAAGGGTTTATCAAAATGCTCCTGTACAGTTTTTATGGGAAGACATTTCCTTTTTCACCATAGGCCTCAAAGTGTTCACAAATATCCTTTTGCAGATTCCAGAGAAAGACTGTTGCCAAGCTCCTGAATCAAAAGGAAGGTTCAACTGTGTGAGATGAATGCATACATCAAAAAGACCTTTATCAAAATGCTTCTGCCTCGTTTTTATGTGAAGATATTTCCTTTTTCAATTTAGGCTTCCAATCGCTTACAAATATCTCTTTAGAGATGCTACAAAAACACTCTTTTCAAAAAGCTCAATCAAAAGAAATGCTCAACTCTGTGAGATGAATGCACAACCCCAAAGGAGTTTCTCAGAAAGCTTCTTTCTATTTTTTATGTGAAGATATTTCCTTTTTCACCATAGGCCTCAGAGTGCTCAAAAATATCTCTTTGCAGATTCTACAAAAAGAATATTTCCAAACTGCTCAATAAAAGAAAAAGTTCATCTCTATGAGAAGAATACACATCAGAAACAAGTTTTTCATAAAGCTTCTGTCTAGAGTTTATATGAAGATATTTCCTTTTTCACCATAGACTTCAAAGCACACCAAATATCCCTTGGAAGAGTATACAAAAAGACTGTTTCCAAACTGCTCAACGAAAAGAAAAGTTCAGCTCTGTGAGATGAATGGACACATCACAAAAAGTTTCTCACAAAGCATCTGTCCAGTTTTTATGTGAAGATATATCCTTTTTAAACATAGGCCCCAAAGACCTCCAAATATCTCTTGGCATATTCTAGAAAAAGACTTTCCAAATCGTTCAATCAAAAGAAAGGTTAAACTCTGTTAGATGAAAGCACACATCACAAAGAAGTGTCTCAGAAAGCTTCTGTCAAGTTTTTACGTGAAGATATTTCCTTTTTCACAATAGGCCTCAAAGCACTCCAAATATTGCTTTGCAGACTCTACAAAAGGACTGTTTCCATAATGCTCAATAAAAAGAATGTTTCATCTGTGAGATGAAAGCACACATCACAAAGAATTTTCTCAAAAAGCTTCTGTGTAGTTTTTATGTGAATTTATTTCCTTTTTCACTATAGGCCACAAATTGCTCACCAATATCCTCTTTCACATACTACAAAAAGACTGTTTCCAAACTGCTCAATCAAAAGAAAGCTTCACCTCTGGGCAATGATTGGACACATCCCAAAAAAGCTCTTTGGAAAGCTTCTGTCTGGTTTTTTGTGAAGATATTTCCTTTTTCACCATAGGCCCCAAAGTGTTCCCACTATCCATTTGCAGATTCTGCAAAAAGACTGTTTTCAAACTGCTCAATCAAAAGAGAGTTTCAACTCTGTGAGGTGAAAGCACACATCACCAAGAAGTTTCTCAGAATGCTTCTGTCTAGTTTTTATGTGAAGATACTTCCTTTTTCAGCATAGACCTCAGAGTGCTCAAAAATATTCCCTTGAAGTTTCTACAAAAAGAATATTTCCAAACTGCTCAATCAAAGAAAAAGTTCAACTCAGTGAGAAGAATGCACATCAGAAAGAAGCTTCTCAGAAAGCTTCTGTCTAATTTTTTTTTTCTTTTTTTAATTTTATTATTATTATACTTTAAGTTTTTAGGTACATGTGCACAATGTACAGGTTAGTTACATATGAATACTTGTGCCATGATGGTGTGCTGCACCCATTAACTCGTCATTTAGTATTAGGTATATCTCCTAATGCTATCCCTCCCCCATCCCCACACCCCACAACAGTCCCCAGAATGTGATGTTCCCCTTCCTGTGTCCTTGTGTTCTCATTGTTCAATTCCCTCCTATGAGTGAGAATATGCAGTGTTTGGTTTTTTTGCTCTTGTGATAGTTTACTGAGAATGATGATTTCCAATTTCATCCATGTCCCTACAAAGGACATGAACTCTTCATTTTTTATGGATGCATAGTATTCCATGGTGTATATGTGACACATTTTCTTAATCCAGTCTATCATTGTTGGACATTTGGGTTGGTTCCAAGTCTTTGCTATTGTGAATAGTGCCATAATAAATATATGTGTGCGTGTGTCTTTATAGCAGCATGATTTATAATCCTTTGGGTATACACGCAGTAATGGGATGGCTGAGTCAAATGGTATTTCTAGTTCTAGATCCCTGAGGAATCACCACACTGACTTCCACAATGGTTGAATTAATTTACAGTCCCACCAACCATGCAAAAGTGTTCCCATTTCTCCACATCCTCTCCACACCTGTTGTTAAAATTTACATCCTAACATCACAATTAAAAGAACTAGAAAAGCAAGAGCAAAAACATTCAAAAGATGGCAGAAGGCTAGAAATAACTAAAGTCAGAACAAAACTGAAGGAAATAGAGACACAAAAAAACCCTTCAAAAATTAATGAATCCAGGAGCTGGTTTTTTGAAAGGATCAACAAAATTGATAGACCGCTAGCAAGACTAATAAAGAAGAAAAGAGAGAAGAATCAAATAGACACAATAAAAAATGATAAAGGGATATCACCACTGATCCAACAGAAATACAAACTACCATAAGAGAATACTATAAACACCTCTACAGAAATAAACTAGAAAATCTAGAAGAAATGGATAAATTCCTCGACACATACACCCTCCCAAGACTAAACAAGGAAGAAGTTGAATCTCTGAATAGACCAATAACAAGCTCTGAAATTGTGGCAATAATCAATAGCTTACCAACCAAAGAGTCCAAGACGAGATGGATTCACAGCTGAATTCTTCCAGAGGTACAAGGAGGAACTGGTACCATTCTTTCTGAAATGATTCCAATCAATAGAAAAAGAGGGAATCCTCCCTAACTCATTTTATGAGGCCAGCATCATCCTGATACCAAAGCTGGGAAGAGACACAACCAAAAAAGAGAATTTTAGACCAATATCCTTGATGAACGTTGATGCAAAAATCCTCAATAAAATACTGGCAAACCGAATCCAGCAGCACATCAAAAAGCTTATCCACCATGATCAAGTGGGCTTCATCCCTGGGAGGCAAGGCTGGTTCAATATATGCAAATCAATAAATGTAATCCAGTATATAAACAGAACCAAAGACAAAACCACATGATTATCTCAATAGACACAGAAAAGGCCTTTGACAAAATTCAACAACCCTTCATGCTAAAAACTCTCAATAAATTAGGTATTGATGGGACGTATCTCCAAATAATAAGAGCTATCTATGACAAACCGACAGCCAATATCATACTGAATGGGCAAAAACTGGAAGCATTCCCTTTTAAAACTGGCAGAAGACAGGGATGCCCTCCCTCACCACTCCTATTCAACATAGTGTTGGAAGTTCTGGCCAGGGCAATTAGGCAGGGGAAGGAAATAAACAGTATTCAATTAGAAAAAAACGAAGTCAAATTGACCCTGTTTGCAGATGACATGACTGTATATCTAGAAAACCCCATTGTTTCAGCCCAAAATCTTCTTAAGCTGATAAGCAACCTCAGCAAAGTCTCAGGATACAAAATCAATGTACAAGAATCACAAGCATTCTTATAAACCAATAACAGACAAACTGAGAGTACTCCCATTCACAATTGCTTCAAAGAGAACAAAATACTGAGTAATCCAACTTACAAGGGACGTGAAGGACCTCTTCAAGGAGAAGTATAAACCACTGCTCAAGGAAACAAAAGAAGATACAAACAAATGGAAGAACATTCCATGCTCATGGGTAGGAAGAATTAATATCGTGAAAATGGCCACACAGTCCAAGGTAATCTATAGATTCAATGCCATCCCCATCAGGCTACCAATGACTTTCTTCACAGATTTGGAAAAAACTACTTTAAATTTCATATGGAACCAAAAGAGCCTGCATCGCCAAGTCAGTCCTAAGCCAAAAGAACAAAGCTGGAGGCATCACACTACCTGACTTCAAACTATGCTACAAGGCTACAGTAACCAAAACAGCATGGTGCTGGTACCAAAACAGAGATATAGATAAATGGAACAGAACAGAGCCGTCAGAAATAATGCCATACATCTACAACTATCTGATCTTTGACAAACCTGACAAAAACAAGCAATGGGGAAAGGATTCCCTATTTAATAAATCGTGCTGGGAAAACTGGCTAGCCACATGTAGAAAGCTGAAATTGGATCCCTTCCTTACACCTTATACAAAAATAAATTCAAGATGGATTAAAGACTTAAACGTTACACCTAATATCATAAAAATACTAGAAGAAAACCTAGGCATTACCATTCAGGACATAGGCATGGCAAGGACTGTCCAGATTTTATGTGAAGATATTTCCTTTTTTACTATAGACTTCAAAGCACTCCAAATATCCCTTGGTAGATTATATAAAAGACTATTTCCAAACTGCTCAATGAAAGAAAGGTTCAAACCTGTGAGATGAATGGACACATCACAAAGAAGTTTCTCACAAAGCATTTGTCTAGTTTTCACTTGAAGATATTTCCTTTTCCCCATAGGCCTCGAACCTCTCAAAAATATTCCTTTGGAGATTCTACAAAAGTGTGTTTCCAAACTGCTCAATCAAAGGAAAAGTTCAACTCTGTGAGATGAATGCCAACATCACAAAGAAGTTTCTGAAAAAGCTTCTGTCTAGTTTTTATGTGAAGATATTTCTTTTTTCACCATAGGACTGAAAATGCTCACATATATCCCCTTGCAGATTCTACAAAAAAGACTGTTTCCAAACTGCTCAATCAAAAGGAAGGTTGATCTCTGTGAGAAGAATGCACACATCACAAATAAGTTTCTAAGAAGCTTTTGTCTAGTTTGAATGTGAAGATATTTCCTTTTTCAGCATAGGCTTCAGAGGACTCAAAAATATCCCTTTACAGATTCTACAAAAAGACTGGTTACAAACTTCTAAATCAAAAGAAAGGTTCAATTCTGTGAGATGAAAGCACACATCACAAAGAAGTGACTCAGAATGCTTCTGTCTAATTTTCACGTGAAGATATTTCCTTTTTCACCATAGGTCTCAAAGTGCTCAAAAATATCCCTTTGCAGATTCTACAAGAAAAGCATTTCCAATCTGCTCAATGAAAAGAAGGGTTTACTTCTGTGAGATGAATTCACACATCACCAATCAGTTTCTCAGAAACCTTCTGGCTACTTTTTATGTGAATATATATCCTTTTTCACCATAGTCCTCCAAGAGCTCACAAATATCCGTTTGCAGATTCTACAAAAAGACTTTTTCCAAACTGCTCCATCAAAAGAAAGGTTCAATTCTGTGAGATGAATGCACGCATCACAAAGAAATTCCTCAGAAAGCTTCTGTCTAGTTTTTATGTGAAGATATTTCCTTTTTAACCATAGGTCTCAACACACTCAAAAATATCCCTTTGTGGATTCTACAAAAGGACTATTTCCAAACTGCTCAATCAAAAGAAAGTTTCAAACTCGGTGAGATGAATGCACATGTCACAAAGAAGTTTCTCTAAAAGCTTCTCTCTAGTTTTTATGTGAATATATTTCCTTCGACACCATGGCCCTCAAAGTACTCCGAATATCCATTTCCAGATTCTACAAAAATACTGTTTCCAAACTGCTCAATAAAAATTAACTTTCATCTCGGTGAGATGAATGCACACCTCACAAAGAAGTTTCTCGGACAGCTTCTGTCTAGTTTTTATGTGAAGATATTTCCTGTTTCACCGTAGGCCTCAAAGGGCTCAAAAATATCCCTTTGCAGATTCTACAAAAACACTGTTTCCAAACAGCTCAATTAAAAGAAAGGTTCAAGTTTGAGAGATGAATACACACATCACAAAGTAGTTTCTGAGAAACGTTCAGTATACTTTTTATGTGAAGGTATTTCCTTTTTCACCTTAGGCCTCAAAGCACTCACAAATATCCCTTTGCAGATTCTCCAAGAACAGAGTTTGCAATCTGCTCAATGAAAAGAAGTGTCTACCTCTGTGAGATGAATGCACACATCAGAAAGAAGTTTCTTAGAAATGTTCTTTGTAGTTTTTATGTGAAGTTATTTCGTTTTTCACAATAGGTCCCAACACTCACAGATATCCCCTTGCAAATTCTACAAGAACAGAGTTTCCAATCTGCTCAATGAAAAGAAGCATTTACCTCTGTGAGATAAATGCACACATCACAAGTCAGTTTCTCAGAAACCTCTCTAGTTTTTATGTGAATATATATCCTTTTTCACCATAGGCCTCCAATGGCTCGCTAATATCCCTTTGCAGTTTCTACAAAACGACTGCTTCCAAACTGCTCAATCAAAAGAAAGGTTCAACTCTGTGAGATGAATGAAAACATCCCAAAGTATATTCTCAGAAAACTCCTGTCTGGTTTTTATGTGAAGATATCTCCTTTTTCACCATAGGCCTCAACGGGCTCACAAATATCCCTTTGCAGAATCTACAAAAAGCCTTTTCCCAAACTGCTCATTCAAAAGAAAGGTTCAATTCTGTAAGATGAAATCACACATCACAAAGTAGTTTCTCAGAAACATTCTGTCTAGTTTTTATGGGATGATATTGCCTTTTTCACCACGGGCCTCAAACAGCTCACAAATATCCCTTTGGAGATTTTACAAAAGGACCATTTCCAAACTTCTAAATCAAAAGAAAGTTTCAACCCTGTGAGGTGAATGCATACATCACACATCACAGAGCAGTTTGTCAGAAAGCTTCTGTCTTGTTTTTATTTGAAGCTATTTTGTTTTTCATCACATGCCTCAAAGTGCTCCAAATATCCATTTGCAGATTCTACAAAATGTCTTTTTCCAAACTGCTCAATCCAAAGAAAGATTCAAGTCTCTGAGATAAAGCCCACATCACAAAGAAGTTTCTCAGAAAGCTTCTTCCTAGTTTTAATTTGAATATATTTCATTTTTCACCATTGGCCTCAAAGTGTTCACAGATATCCCTTTCATATTCTACAAAAAGACTGTTTACAAACTACTCAATCAAAAGAAAGGGTCAACTCTGTCAGATGAATGCACACATCACAAAAAGTTTCTTAGAAATTTTCTGTCTAATTTTTATGTGAGGATATTTCCTTTTTCACTATAGGCCTAAAAACACTCACAAATATCCCACTGCAGATTCTATAAAATATCACAAATATCCCACTGCAGATTCTACAAAAAGACTCTTTCCAAAGTGCTTAATCAAAACAAAGGTATAACTCTGTGAGATGAAGGCACACATCACAAAGAAGTTTCTCAGAAAGCTTCTGTCTAGTTTTTATGTGAAGATATTTCCTTTTTCACCATAGGCCTCAAAGGGCTCAGAAATATCCCTTTGCAGATTCTCCAAGAACAGAGTTTCCAATCTGCTCAATTAAAAGAAAGCTTTCCTCTGTTAGATGAATGCACACATCACAAAGAATTTTCTCAGAAAGCTTCTGGCTGGTAGTTATGTGAGTATATATCCTTTTTCACCATAGTCGTGAAAGGGATAAGAAGAAATATCCCTTTGCAGATTCTAAATAAGGACTGTTTCCAAACTGCTCAATTAAAAGAAAGTTTCAACGCTGTGAGATAAATGCACATATAAAAAAGAAGTTTCTCAGAAAGCTTCAGACTAGTTTTAATGTGAAGATATTTCCTTTTTCACCGTAGACCAAAAAGCTCTCACAAATATCCCTTTGCTGATTCTACAAAAGACTGTTTGCAAACTGCTCAATCAAAAGAAAGGTTCAACTCTGTGAGATGAATTCACACATCACAAAGAAGTTGCTAGGAAAGCTTCTCTCTAGTTTCTATGTCAAGATGTTTCCTTTTTCAACATAGGCCTTAGAGCACTCACAAATATCCCTCTGCAGATATTCCAAAAAGACTGTTTCCAAAATTCTCAATCCAAATAAATATTTAACTCTGTGAGATGAATGCACACATCACAAAGAAGTTTCTCAGAAAGATTCTGTGTAATTCTGATGTGAAGATATTTCCTTTTACAACATAGACCTTAAAAGGGATCAAAAATATCCCCTTGTAGATTCTACAAAAAGACTGTTTCTAAACTGCTCTTTCAAAAGAAAGGTTCAACCCTGTGAGATGAATGCACACATCACAGGAAGTTTCTCAGAATTCTTCTGTCTAGTTTTTATGTGAAGATATTTCCTTGTTCACCATATGCCTCAAAGTGATCACAAATATCCTTTTGCAGATTACAGAAGAACAGAGTTTCCAATCTGCTCAATGAAAAGAAATGTTTACCTCTGTGAGCTGAATGTGCACATCACAAAGCAGTTTCTCAGAATAATTCTTTCTAGTTTTTATTTGAAGTTATTTCCTTTTCACCATAGGCGTCAAAGGGCTAACAAATATCCCTTTGCAGATTCTACAAAAAGATTGTTTCCAAACTGCTCAACCAAAAGAAACGATGAACTCTGTGAGATGAATGCACACATCACAAAGAAGTTTCTCAGAAAGCTTCTGTCTGGTTTTTATGTAAAGATATTTGCTTTTTCACCATAGGCCTCAAAGTGTTCAGAAATATCCCATTACAGATTCTACAAGAACACAGTTTCCAACCTGCTCAATGAAAATAAACCTTTACCTCCTTGAGATGAATGCACACATCACAAAGAAGTTTCTTAGAAAGCTTCTGTCTAGTGGTTGTGTGAAGATATTTCCTTTTTCACCATAGGCCTCAAACATCTCACAAATATCCCTTTGCAGATTCTCCAAAAAGACTGTTTCCAAACTGCTCAATCAAAAGAAAGGTTCAACTCTGAGGTGAATGCATACATCACAAAGAAGTTTCTCAGAAAGCATCTGTCTAATTTTTATGTGAACATATTTCCTTTTTCACCATAGTCTCTAAATTGCTCTCAAGTATCCCTTTGCAGATTCCACAAAACGACAGTTTTGAAACTGCTCAATCAAAGGAAAGTTTCAACTCTGTGAGATGAATGTGCATATCACAAAGAAGTTTCTCTGAAAACTTCTGTCTAGTTTCAATGTGAAGATATTTCCTTTTTCACTATAGGCTTCAAACTGCTTATATTATCCATTGCAAATTCTACAAAAACACTGTTTCCAAACTGCTCAATCAAAAGAAAGGTTCAACTCCATGAGTTGATTGCCCACATCTCAACGAAGTTTCTCAGAAACCTCCTTTCTAGTTTCTTTGTGAAGATATACCTTTTTAACCATAGGCCTCAAAACACCCAGAAATATCCCTTTGTATATTCTACAAGAAAAGAGTGTCCAATCTGCTAAATGAAGAGAATCCTTTCCCTCTGTGAGATGAATGCGCATACCACAAAGAAGTTTCTCAGAAACCTTCTGTCTAGTTTTAATGTGAAGATATATCGTTTTTCACCATAGGCCTCAAAGGGCTCACAAACATCCCATTGCAATTTCTACAAAAAGACTGTTTCCAAACTGCTCCATCAAAAGAGAGATTCAGTTCTGTGAGATGAATGCACACATCACAGAGAAGTTTCTCAGGAAGTTTCTGTGTAGTTTTTATGTGAGGATATTTCCTTTTTCACAATAGGCCTCAATCTGCTCACAAATATCCCTTTGCAGATTCTATGAAAACACGGTTTCCAAACTGCTTAATCAAAGGAATGGTGCAACTCTGTTAGGTGAATGCACACATCACAAAGAAGTTTATCAGAATGTTTCTGTCTAATTTTTATATGAGGATATTTCTTATCATAGACCTCAAAGTGCTCACAAATATCCCTTTGCAGAATCTACAAGAGCAGGGTTTCCAATCTGCTCAGTGAAATAAAACGTTTAACTCTATGAGATGAATGCACACTTCACAATGCAGTCTCTCAGAAATCTTCTGTCTAGTTTTTATGTGAAGATACTTCCCAAAGGGCTCAAAAATACCCCTTTGCAGATTCTACAAGAACAGATTTTCGAATCTGCTCAATGAAAAGAAACGTTTACATCTGTACAATGAATGCAGCAATCAGACAGTGGTTCCTCAGAAAACTTCTGTCTAGTTTTTATGTGAAGATTTTTCTTTTTCGCCATATTCCTGAAAGGGATCACAAATATCCCTTTGGAGATTCTACAAAAAGACTTTTTCCAAACTGCTCAATCAAACAAAATGTTCAACTCTGTGAGATGAATGCACACTTCACAAAGAAGTTTCTGAGAAAGATTCTGTTTAGTTTTTATGTGAAGATATTTTCCTTTTCACCATAAACCTCAAAGGGCTCACAAGTATCCCTTTGCATATTCTACAAAAAGACTGTTTCCCAACTGCTCAATCAAAAGTCAGGTTCAACTCTGTCAGATGAAGGCACTTAAAACAAAGAAGTTTCTCAGACAGCTTCTGTCTAGTTTTTACATGAAGATATTTCCTTTTTTACTATATGTCTCAAAGTGCTCACAAATATCCCTTTGCAGATAATAGAAGAACAGAGTTTCCAATCTGCTCAATGAAAAGAAACGTTTACCTCTGTGAGATGAATGCACGTTTCCCAAAGCAGATTTCCAGAAACCTTTTGTACAGTTTTTACGTGAAGTTATTTTCTTTTCACCATAGGCTACAAAGGGCTCAGAAATATCCTTTGCAGATTCTATAAAAAGACTGTTTCCAAACTGCTAAATCCAAAGAAACATTCAATTCTGTGTGATGTATACACACATCACAAAGAAGTTTCTCAAAACGTTTCTATCTAATATTTGTGTGAAGATATTTCCTTTTTCACCATGGGGCTAAAATTGCTCACAAGTTTCCCACTGCAGATTCTACAAAAAGGCTGTCCAAACTGCTCAATCAAAAGAAAGATTCAACTCTGTGAGATGAATGATAACAAAGGAATTGCTCAGAAAGCTTCTGTCTAGTTTTAACGTGAAGATGCTTCCTTTTTCACCATAGGCCTCAAACTGCTCACAAATATTCCTTTGCAGATTGTACAAAAGACTGTTTCCAAACTGCTCATTCAAAAGAAAAGTTAAACTCTGAGATGAATGCACACATCATAAAGAAGTTTCTAGGAAAGCTTTTGTCTAGTTTTTATGTGAAGATATTTCCTTTTTTAACATAGGCCTCAAAGTACTCACAAATATCCCTCTGAGGATTCTACATAAAGACTGTTTCCAAACTGCTCAATCAAAAGAAATGTTCAACTCTGTGAGATGAATGCACACATCACAAAGAAGTTTCTCATAAAGCTTCTGTCTAATTCTTATGTGAAAATATTTCCTTTTTCACCATAGACCTTAAAAGGGCTCAAAAATGTCCCCTTGCAGATTTTACAAAAAGACTCTTTCTAAAGTGCTCAATCAAAAAAAAGGTTCAACTCTGTGAGATGAATGCACACATCACAAAAAAGTTTTTCAAAACTCTTCTGTCTAGTTTTTCTGTGATAATATTTCCTTTTTCAACACAGGCTACAAAGTGGTCACAAATATACTGTTGCAGATTCCACGAAAAGACTGTTTTGAAACTGCTCAATCAATAGAATGGTTCAATTCTGTGAGATGAATGCACACATCAAAAAGAAATTTCTCAGAAAGCTTCTGTCTAAATTTTCTGTGAGGAAATTTCCTTTTCCTCCACAGGCCTCAAAGCTCTCACAAATATCCCTTTGCAGATTCTACAAAAAACAGAGTTCCCAATCTGCTCAATGAAAATAAACCTTTACCTCTGTGATATGAATACACATATCTGAAGGCAGTTTCTCAGAAACCTTCTGCCTAATTTTTATGTGAGTATATTTCCTTTTTCACCATTGGCCTCAAACTGCTCAAAAATATACATTTGAAGATTCTATAAAAGGACTGTTTCCAAATTGCTCAAACAAAAGAATGGCTCAACTCCATGAGATGAAAGCACACATCACAAAGAAGTTTCTCTGAAAGCTTATGTCCAGTTTTTATGTGAAGATACTTCCTTTTTCACCATAGGAGTCAAAGTAGTCACAAATATCCCTTTGCAGAGGCTACAAAAAGACTGTTTTCAAACTGCTCAACCAAAAGAAAGTTTTAACTCTCTGAGATGAATGCACACATCACAAAGAAGTTTCTCAGAAACCTTCTGCTAGTTTTTACGTGAAGATATTTCCTTTTTCACCATTGGCCTCAAACCACTCACAAATATCCCTATGCAGATTCTGCAAAAAGACTGTTTCCAAACTGTTCAATCAAAAGAAAATTTCAACTCTCTGTGATGAAAGCACACATCCAAAGAAGGTTGTCAGAAAGCTTCTGTCTGTTTTTTATGTGAAGTTGTTTCCTTTTTCAACATAGACCTCAAAGACCTCCAAATATCCCTTGGCAGATGATACAAAAAGACTGTTTCCAAACTTGCCAATCAAAAGAAAGGTTCAATTCTGTGAGAAGAATGCACATATCACAAAGAGGTTTCTCAGAAAGCTTCTCTCTACCTTTTATGTGAAGATATTTCCTTTTTCACCATAGGCCTCAAAGCAATCCAGATATCCCTCAGCAGATTCAGCAAGAACAGATTTTCCAATCTGCTCAAAGAAAAGAAAGGTTGATATTTGTGAGATGAATGCACACATCACAAATCAGTTTTTCAGAAATCTTCTGTCTTATTTTCATGTGAAGATATTACCTTTTTCACCAGAAGTCTCAAAGGGCAAGCAAATATCCCTTTGCATATTCCACAAAAAGAATGTTTGCAAACTCCTCAATCAAAAGAAATGCTCAACTCTGTGAGATGAATGCACATATCACAAAGAAGCTTCTAAGAAAGATTCTGGCCAGTTTTGATGTGAAGCTATTTCCTTTTTCACCATAGGCCTCAAAACACTCACAAATATCCCTTTGCAGATAATACAAAAAGACTCCTTCCAAACTGCTAAATGAAAAGAAAGGTTCAGCTCAGTGAGATGAATGCACACATCACAAAGAAGTTTCTCAGAAACCTTCTCTCTAGTTTTTATGTGAAGATATTTCCTTTTTCACCATAGACCTCAAAGCTGTCACAATTATACCTTTGCAGATTCTACAAAAAGACTGTTTCCAAGCTGATCAATCAAAAGAAATATTCAACTCTTTGAGATGAATGCACACATCACAAAGAAGTTTCTAGGAAAGCTTTTGTCTAGTTTCTATGTGAAGATATTTCCTTTTTTAACATAGGCCTCAAAGTGCTCACAACTAACCTTTTGCAGATTCCACAAAAAGACTGTTTCCAAACTGCACAATCAAAAGAAAGGTTCAACATTGTGAGGTGAAAGCCTGCTTCAAAAGGAAGTTTCTCAGAATGCTTCTGTCTAGTTTTCATGTGAAGATATTTCCTTTTCCACCATAGGCCTCAAACTGCTGAAAAATATCCCTTTGCAGATTCTACAAAAAGACTGTTTCCAAACTGCTCAATCAAAAGAAAGCTTCCACTCTGTGAGATGAATGCGTACATCACAAAGAAGTTCCTCAGAATGTTTCTGTCTAGTTTTTATGTGAAGGTATTTCCTTTTTCACCATAGTCCACAAACTGCTCACAAATATCCGTTTACAGATTCTACAAACAGACTGTTTCCAAACTGCTCAATCAATAGAATGGTTCAACTCCATGAGTTGAATGCACACATGAGAAATAAGTTACACAGAAAGCTTCTATACAGTTTTTATGTGAAGATAATTCCTTTCACCCTAGGCATCAAAATGCTACAGATATCCATTGGAAGATGACACAAAAAGACTGCTACAAAACTGCTCAATAAAAAGAAAGGCTCAAATTTGTGAGAAGAATGCACACATCACAAAGAGCTTTCTCAGAAAGCGTCTGTCTAGTTTTTATGTAAAGATATTTACTCTTTCAACATAGGCCTTAAACCACTCAAAAATATCCCTCTGCAGATACTACAAAAGACTGTTTCCAAAATGCTCAATCAAAAGAAAGGTTCAACTCTGTGAGATGAATGTACACATCACAAAGATGTTTCTCAGAAAGCTTCTGTCTAGTTTTTATATGACAATATTTCCTTTTTCTCCATAGGCCTCAAAGCATTCCAAATATCTATTTAGTTATTCTACAAAAAGACTGTTTCCAAACTGTTCAATCAAAGGAAAGCTTCAACTCTGTGAGATGAAAGCACACATCACAAAGAAGTTCATCAGAAAGCTTCTGTCTAGTTTTCATTTGAAGATTATTCCTTTTGTCCCAATAGGCCTCAAAGCGCTTAAAAATATCCTTTGGCAGATTCTACAAAAAGACTGTTTCCAAACTGCTCAAAGGAAAGGTTCAACTCTCTGAGTTGAATGAACACATCTCAAAGAAGTTTCTCAAAAAGCTTCTGTCTAGTTTTTATGTGAATGTATTTCCTTTGACACCATAGGCCTCAAACCACTCACAAATATACCTTTGCAGATTTTACAAAAAGACTGTTTCCAAACTACTCAATCAAAAGAAAGGTTCAACTCTGTGAGATGAATGCACACATCACAAAGAAGTTTCCCAGAAACTTTGTTTAGTTTTTATGTGAAGTTATTTCCTTTTTCACCATAGACCTCAAAGCACTCCAAATATCCATTTCCATATTCTACTAAAAGACTGTTTCCGAGCTGCTCAATCAAAAGAAAGTTTCAACTATCTGAGATGAAAGCACACATCACAAAGCAGTTTTTCAGATTGCTCCAGCCTAGTTTTTGTGAAGATATTTCCTGGTTTACCATAGGCCTCAAAGAGCTCGCAAATAATCCTTTAAAGATCCTACAAAAAGACTGTTTCCAAACTGCTCAATCAAAAGAAAGGTTCAACTGTGTGAGATGAATGCACACATAAGAAAGAAGTTTCTCAGAATGCCTCTGTCTAGTTTTTATGTGAAGATGTTTCCTGTTTCATCATAGTCCTCAATGGGCTAACAAATATCACTTTGCAGATTCTACAAAAAACTGTTTCAAACTACTCAATCCAAAGACAGGTTCAACTCTGTTAGATGAATGCACACATCAAAAAAGAGTTTCCCAGAAAGCTTCTGTCTGGTTTTTATGTGAAGATATAGCCTTTTTCACCATAGGGCTCAAAGTGCTCACAAATATCCATTGCAGATTCTACAAAAAGACTGTTTCCAACTGCTCAATCAAAAGAAACTTTCAACTGTGTGAGATGAATGCACACATCTCAAAAAGTTTCTCAGAAAGCTTCTTTCTAGTTTTTCTGTGAAGATATTTCCTTTTTCACCACAGGCCTTAAAGCACTCAAAAATATCCCTTTGCAGTTTCTACAAAAACACTGTTTCCAAACTGCTCAATCAAAGGAAAGTTTCAACTCTCTGAGATGAATGAACACATCTCAAAGAAGTTTCTCAAAAAGCTTCTGTCCAGTTTTTATATGAAGATACTTCCTTTTTCACCATAGGCCTCAAATCGCTCACATATATCCCCTTGCAGATTCTACAAAAAGACTGTTTCCAAACTGCTCAAGCAAAAGAAAGATTCAACTCTGTGAGATGAATGCACACATCACAAAGAAGTTTCTTAGAAAGATTCTGTCTAGTTTTTATGTGAAGATATTTCCTTTTTCACCATAGGCCTCAAAGGGCTCACAAATATCTCTTTGCAGATTCTACAAAAAGACTGTTTCCAAACTGTTCAATCAAACCAAAGCTTCAAATGTGTGAGATGAATGCACACTTCCAGAGAAGTTTCTCAGAAAGCTTCCGTCTAGTTTTCATGTGAGTATATTTCCTTTTTCACCATACTCCTCAAAGCACTCCAAATATGCAATTGCAGATACTACAAAAAGACTGTTTCCAAACTGCACAATCAAAAGAAGGTTTCAACTCTGTGAGATGAATGTTCACATCACAAAGAAGTTTCTCAGGAAATTTCTGTCTAGTTTTTATGTGAATATATTTCCTTTTTCACCATAGTGCACAAACCACTCACAAATATCCCTTTGTAGAGTCTAAATAAAGACTGTTTCCAAACTGCTCAATCAACGGAAAGTTTCAATTCTCTGAGGTGAATGAACACATCACAAAGAAGTTTCTCAAAGAGCTTCTGTCTAGTTTTTATGTGAATGTATTTCCTTTGACATAGTAGGGTTCAAACCACTCACAAATATCCGTTTGCAGATTCTACAAAAAGACTGTTTAGAAACTGCTCAATCAAAGGAAAGTTTCAACTCTGTGAGATGAATGCACACATCACAAAGAAGTTTCTCAGAAAGCTTCTGTCTAGTTTTCATGTGAGGATATTTCCTTTTTCACCACAGCCCTCAAAGGCCTCCAAATATCCATTTAGAGATTCTACAAAAAGACTGTTTCCAAACTGTTCAATCAAAAGAAAGGTTCAACTCTGTGAGATAAATGCACACATCACAAAAATTTCTCAGAAAACTTCTGTCTAATTTTTATGTGAAGATAGATCCCTTTTCTCCATAGGCCTCAAACAGCTCACAAATATCCATTTGGTGGTTCTACAAAATGATTGTTTCCACACTGCTCAATCAAAAGAAAGTTTCAACTGGGTCAGATGAATGCACAGATCACAAGTAAGTTTCCCAGAAAGTTTCTGTCTAGTTTTTATGTGAAGATATTTCCTTTTTCACCATAGTACTCAAAGGGCTCAAAATTATCCCTTTATAGATTTTACAAAAAGATGGTTTCCAAACTTCTCAATGAAAAGAAAGGTACAACTGTGTGAGATGATAGCACAAATCACAAAGAAGTTACTCAGAAAGATTCTGACTAGTTTTTATGTGAAGATATTTCCTTTTTCACCATAGGCCTTAAAGCAGTCCGAATATCACTTGGCAGATTCTACAAAAAGACTGCTTCCAAACTGCTCAAAGAAAAGAAAGGTTCTACTCTGTGATATGAATGCACACATCCCAAGGAAGTTTCTCAGAAAGCTTCTGTCTAGTTTTGATGTGAAGGTATTTCATTTTCCACCATAGGCTTCAAAGGGCTCACATAAATCCCTGTAAAGATTCTACAAAAAGACTGTTTCCAAACTGCACAATCAAAAGCAAGTTTCAGCTCTGTGAGATGAATACACACATCACAAGGAAGTTTCTCTGTAAGTTTTCATCTAGTTTTTATGTGAAGATATTTCCTTTTTCACCATAGGCCTCAAAATGCTCCAAATATCCCTTTGCCAATTCTACAGAATGACTGTTTCCAAACTGCTCAATCAAAAGAAAGGTTCAACTCTGTGAGATGAATGCACACATCACAAAGAAGTTTCTCAGAAAGCTTCTGTCTAGTTTTTATGTGAATATATTTCCTTTTTCACCCTAGGCCTAAAAGCAGTCCAAATATCAATTGGCAGATTCTACAAAAATACCTTTTCAACAGTGCTTAATGAAAAGAAAAGTTCACCGATGTGAGATGAAATCACATACCACAAATAAGTTTCTAAGAATGCTTCTGTATACTTTTTATATGAAGATATTTCCTTTTTCATCATAAGCCTCAAAGCACTCCAAATATCCCTTTGCAGGTTCTACAAAAAGACAGTTTCCAAACTGATGAATCAAAAGAAAGTTTCGACTGGGTGAGGTGACTGCACACATCACCAAGAAGTTTCTCAAACATCTTCTGTCTAGTTTTTATGTGAAGATATTTCGTTTTTCACCATAGGATTCAAAGCGCACCAAATATCCATTTGCCAATTCTTCAAAATGTTGTTTGCAAACTGCTCAATACATAGAAAGGTTCAACTGTTTGAAGTGAAAGCACACATCAAAAAGAAGTTTCTCAGAAAGCTTCTGTCTAGTTATTATTTGAAGATATTTCCTTTTTCACCATAGGCCTCAAGGGCTCACGAATATCACATTACAGATTCCTCATAAAGACTGTTTCCAAACTGCTCAATCAAAAGAAAGTTTCAACTCTGTGAAATAAATGCACACATCACAAAGAAGTTTCTCAGAAAGTTTCTGTCTAGGTTTCTGAGATGATAATTCTTTTTTCAGCATAGGCCTCAAAGCGCTCCCAACTAACCCTTTGCAGATTCTAGAAAAAGACTGTTTCCAAACTGTGCAATCAAAAGAAAGGTTCAACACTGTGAGGTGAAATCCCGCATCAAAAAGGAATTTCTCAGAATGCTTGTGTCTAGTTTTCACGTGAAGATATTTCCTTTTCCACCATAGTCCACAAATCGCTCACAAATATGCCTTTGCAGATTCTACAAAAAGAATGCTTCCAAACTGCTCAATCAAAAGAAAGTTTTAACTCTGTGATATGAATGCAGACATCACAAAGAAGTTTCTCAGAAAGCTTCTGTCTGGTTTTTATGTGAAGATATTTCCTTTTTCGCCATAGGCCTCAAATTGCTCACAAATATCCCTTTGCAGATTGTACAACAAGATTTTTCCCAAACTCCTCAGTCAATGCAACGGTTTAACTCTGTGAAATTACTGCACAAAACACAAAAAAAATTACTCAGAAAGCTTCTGTCTAGGTTTTACGTGAAGATATTTCCTTTTACACCATATGCCTCAAACCACTCACAAATATCCCTTTGCAGATTCTAGAAGAACAGATTTTCCAATCTGCTCAAACACTAGAAACTTTTAACTCTTTGAGATGAATGCACACCTCACAAAGCTATTTCTTAGAAACCTTTTGTCTAGTTTTTATGTGAAGATATTTCGTTTTTCACCATAGGCCTCAAAGGGCTCACAAATATCCCCTTAAAGATTCTACAAAAGGACTGTTTCCAAACTACTCAATCAAAACAAAGGTCCAAATCTGTGAGATGGAAGCACAAATCACAAAGCAGTTTCTCAGAAACATTCTGTCAAATTTTTTGTAAAGATATTTCCTTATACAGGATAGGCCTCAAATGGCTAAAAAATATCCGTTTGCAGATTCCACAAAAAGTCTGTTTCCAAACAGCTCAATCAAAAGAAAGGTTCAAATCTGTGAGATGAATGCACACGTCACAAATAAGTTTCTCAGAAAGTTTCTGTCTAGTTTTTATGTGAAGATATTTCCTTTTTCAACATAGGCCTCAAAGTGCTCACAAATAACCCTTTGCAGATTCTACAACAGGATTGTTTCCAAACTGCTCAATCAAAAAAGAGGTTCAATTCTGTGAGATAAATGCACACATCACAAAGAAGTTTCTCAGAATTTTTCTGTCTAGTTTTTATGTGAAGATATTTCCTATTTCACCATAGGCCTCAAACTGCTCACAAATATCCCTATGCAGATTCTACAAGAACGGAGTTTCCAATCTGCTCAAGTAATAGAAAGGTTTACCTCTGTGAGTAAATGTGCACATCACAAGGCAGTTTCTCAGAAACCCTCTGTCTAGTTTTAATGTGAAGATATTTCTTTTTTCACTATAGGTCTCAAGGGGCTCACAAATATCCCTTTGCAGATTCTATAAAAAGAATGTTTCTGAACTACTCAATCAAAAGAGAGGTTCAAGTCTGAGATGAATGCACACATCACAAAGCATTTTCCAACCAAGCCTTTGTCTAGATTTTATGTGAAGATATTGCCTTTTACACCATAGGCCGCAAAGGGCTCACACATATCCCTTTGCTGATTCTACAAAAAGACTGTTTCTAAATGGCTCAATCAGCAGAAAAGTTCAAGTCTGTGAGATGAATGTACACATCACAGAGAAGTTTCTCAGAAAGCTTCTTTGTATTTTTTATGTGAAGATATTTCCTATTTCACCATAGGCCTCAAAATGCTCACAAGTATACATTTGCAGATTCTAAATGAAGACTGTTTCCAAACTGCTTAATCAAAAGAAAGGTTCAACCCGGTGAGATGAATGCATACATTACAAAGAAGTTCCTCAGAACGCTTTATCTAGGTTTTATGTGAAGATATTTTCTTTTTCACCATAGGCCTCAAAGTGCTCCCAAATATCCCTTTGCAGATTCTACAAAAAGACTGTTTCCAAACTGCTAAATCAAAAGAAAGATTCTACTCTGTTAGATGAATTCATACATCACAAAGCATTTTCTCAGAAAGCTTCTGTCTAGTTTTCTTTGTGAAGATATTTCCTTTTTCACCTTAGGCCTCAAAGGGCTCAGAAATAATCCTTTGCAGAGTCTACAAAAAGACTGTTCTGAACCTGCTCAATCAAAATAAACGTTTTAATCTGTGAGATAAATGCACACATAACAAACAGATTTCTCAGCAAACTTCTGTCTAGTTTTTATTTGAAGATATTTCCTTTTTCACCAAAAGCCTCAAATCGCTCTAAATATCCCTTGGAAGATTCTACAAAAAGTGTGCTTGGAAATGTCTCAAGCAAAAGAAAGGTTCAAGTCTGTGAGAGGAAAGCACACATCACAGAGAAGTTTATCAGAAAGCTTCTGTCTAGTTTTTATGTGAAGATATTTCCTTTTACACAATGGTCTTCAAACCAATCAAAAATATCCCTTTGCAGGTTTTGCAAAAAGACTGTTTCTCAACTGTTCCATCAAAAGAAAGTTTCAACTCCTTGAGATGAATGCACACATCACAAAGAAGTTTCTCAGAAAGCTTCTGTCTAGTTTTTATGTGATGATATTTCCCTTTTCTCCATAGGCCTCAAAGCACTCAGAAATATGCCTTTGTAGATTCTACAAGAAAAGAGTTTCCAACCTTCAAAATGAAAAGAAATGTTTATCTCTTTGAGATGAATGCACAAATCACAAAGGAGTTTCTCAGAAAGCTTCTATCTAGTTTTTATGTTAATATATTTCCTTTTTCACCATATGCCTCAAAGTGTTCAAAAATATCACTTTGCAGATCTACAAAAGACTCTTTCCAAACTGCTCAAGCAAAAGAAAGATTTAACTCTGTCAGATGAATGCATCTATCACAAAGAAGTTTCTCAGAAAAATTCTGTCTTGTTTTTATGTGAAGATGTATCATTTTTCACCATTCGGCCAAAGCACTCACAAATATCCCTTTGCAGATTCTACAAGAACTGATTTTCCACTCTACTCAATGAAAAGAATCATTTACATCTTTGAGTTGAATGCACACTTCACAAAGGAGTTTCTCAGAAACCTTCTCTCTAGATTTCATGTGATGATATTTCATTTTTCACCATAGGCCTCAAAAGGCTCACAAATATCCCTTTGCAGAATCTACAAAAAGACTCTTTCCAAACTGCTCAATCAAAAGAAAGGTTCACCTCTGTGAGATGAATGGACATATCAGAAAGACGTTTCTCAAAAAGATTCTATCTAGTTTTTATGTGAAGATATTTCCTTTTTCATCATAGGTCTCAAATGGCTCACAAATATCCCTTTTCAGATTCTACAAAAAGACTGTTTCCAAACTGCTCAATCAAAAGACTGTTCCATCTCTTTGAGATGAATGCATGTAGCACAAAGAAGTTTCTCAGAAAGCTTCTGTATAGTTCTATGTGAAGATATTGCCTTTTTCACCAGAGGCCTCAAACTGCTGACAAATATCACTTTTGCACATTCTATAAAAAGACTGTATCAAAGCTGCTCAATGAAAAGAAAGGTTCAACTGTGTGAATCGAATGCACACATCACCAAGAAATTTCTCAGAAAGCTTCTGTCTAGGTTTTCTGTTTAGATATTTCATTTTTCACCGTAGGCTTCAAAGCGCTCCAAGTATCCCTTGGCAGATTCTACAAAAAGACTCTTTCCAAACTGTTCAATCAAAAGAAAGGTTCAACTCTGTTAGATGAAAGCATACATCACAAAGCAGTTTCTCAGAAACCTATCTGGTTTTTAGGTGAAGATATTTCCTTTTTCAGCAATGGCCTCACAGGGCTCACAAATATCCCTTTGCAGATTCCTCAAAAAGACTGTTTGCAAACTGCTCAGGCAATAGAAAGGTTTGCCTCTGTCAGATGAATGCACATGTAACAAAGAAATTGCTCAGAAAGCTTCTGTCTTGTTTTACTGTGAAGATATTTCATTTTTTACCACAAACCACAAAGCCCTCAAAAATATCCCTTTGCAGATTCTATAAGAACAGAGTTTCCTATCTGCTCAATGAAAAGAAATATTTACCCCTGTGAGATGAATGCACACATCACAAAGGAGTTTCTCAAAAACTTTCTGTCTAGATATTATGTGAAGATATTCTCTTTTTCATCATAGGCCTCAAAGTACTTCCACATATCCCTTTGCAGATTCCACAAAAAGACTGTTTCCAAACTGCTCAATCAAATGAAAGTTTCAACTCGGTGAGATGAGTGCACACATCACAAAAAAAGTTTCTCAGAAAACTTCTGTCTAGTTTTTATATAAAGGTATTTGCTTTTTCAACGTAGGCCTCAAAAACCTCACAAATATCCTTTTGCGGATACTGCAAAAAGACTGTTTCCAAAGTGCTATATCAAAAGAAAGTTTCAACTCTGTGAAATGAATGCACACATCCCAAAGAAGTTTCTCAGAAAGCTTCAGTCTACTTTTTATGTTAAGATAATTCATTTTTCACCATAGGCCTCAAACCGCTGACAAATATCCCTTTGCAGATCATACAAAAAAACTGAATCCAAACTGCTAAATCAAAAAAATTTCAAATCTGTGAGATGAATGCACACAACACAAAGCAGTTTCTCAGAAACCTTCTGTCTAGTTTTTATGTGAAGATGTTTCCTTTTTCACTGTAGGCCTCAACCCACTCAAAATTATCCCTCTGCAGATTCTACAAAAATACTGTTTCAAAATTGCTCAATCAAAAGCAAGGTTCAACTCTGGGAAATTAATTCACACATACCAAAGAAGTTTGTCCAACAGCTTCTGTCTAATTTTTATGTGAAGATATTTCCTTTTGCACCATAGGCCTCAAAGTGCTCTCAAATATCCCTTTTCATACTATAGAAGAACAGAGTTTACAATCTGCTCAATGAAAACAACTGTTTACCTCTGTGAGATGAATGCACACATCACAAAGATGTTTCTCAGAAAGCTTCTGTCTGGTTTTGGTGTGAAAATATTTCCTTTTTCACCATAGGCCACAAAGCACTCACAAATATTCCTTTACAGATTCTACTAGAACAAATTTTCCTGTCTTCTCAATGAAAAGAAACGTTTACCTCTGTGAAATGAATGCTCACATCCCAAAGCAGTTTCTCAGAAACATTCTGTCTAGTTTTTATGTTAAGATATTTGCTTTTTCACCATATTCCTCAAAGGGCTCACAAATATCCCTTTGCAGATTCTACAAAAACACTGTTTCCAAACTTCTCAATGAAAAGGAGGTTTCAACTCTGTGAGATGAATTCATATATTACAAACAAGTTTCTCAGAAAGCTTCTGTCTAGTTTTGATGTGAAGATATTTCGTTTTTCACCATAGGCCTCTAACTTTTCACAAATTTCCCTTTGCAGATTCTAGAAAAAAGACTGCTTCCAATCTGCACAATCAAAAGAAAGTTTCAACTGTGTGAGATGAATGCACATATCACAATGAAGTTTCTCGGAAAGCTTCTGTCTAGTTTTATGTGAAGATATTTCCTTTTTCACCATTGGCCTCAAAGCACTCAAGAATATCCCTTTGCAGATTCTACAAAAATACTGTTTCCAAACTGATCAAGAAAAAGAAATGTTCAACTTTGGGAGATGAATGCACACATCACAAAGCAGTTTCTCAGACAGCTTCTGTCTAGCTTTTATGTGAAGATATTTCTGTTTTCTCCATAGGCCTCCAATTGCTCACAAATATCCCTTTTCAGACTCTACAAGAACTGTTTTTACAATCTTCTCAATGAAAACAAACGTTTACCTCTGTGACATGAATGCACACATCACAAAATATTTTCTCAGAATGCTTCTGTGTGGTTTATGTGTGAAGATATTTCCTTTTTCACCATAGGCCTCAAGGAGCTCCAAATATCCCTGTGTAGATTCTACAAAAAGACTGTTTTTGAACTACTCAATCAAAAGAAATGTTCAACTCTGTGAGAAGAATGCCCAGATCACAAAATGTTTCTCGGAAACCTTCTTTCTAGTTTTTATGTGAAGATATTTACTTTTTCAACGAATGCCTCAAAGCACTCACAAATATCCCTTTGCAGATTCTACAAAAAGACTGTTTCCCAACTCTTCAATCAAAGGAAATTTTCAACTCTGTGAGATGAATGTAGACATCAGAAAGCATTTCCTCAGAAAGCTTCTGTCTAGTTTTGTGTGAAGATATTTCCTTTTTCACCGTAGGCCTCAAAGTGCTCGCAAATGTCCCTTTGCAGATTGTTAAAGAACAGAGTTTCCAATCTGCTGACTGAAAAGAAAAGTTTATCTCTGTGAGATGAACTGATACATCACAAATCAATTTCTCAGAAACCTGCCATCTAGTTTTTATGTGAAGGTATTTCCTTTTTCACCTTAGGCCTCAAAGGTCTCACAAATATCCCTTTGCAGATTCTACAAAGAGACTGTTTCCAAACTGCTCAATCAAAAGTAATGTTCATCTCTGTGAAATGAGTACACACATCACAAGGTAGTTTCTCAGAAACCTTCTGTCTAGGATTTATGTGAAGATACTTACTTTTTCACCATAGGCCTCAAAGGGCTCACAAATATCCCTTTGCCAATTCCAAAGAAAGACTGTTTTCAAAAGGCTCAATCAAATGGAAGGTTCATCTCTTTGAGATGAATAAACAAATCAAAGCAGTTTCTCAGAAATCTTCTGTTTAGTTTTGATTTGTAGATATTTCCTTTTTCACCGTAGGCCTCAAAGTACTCAGAGATATCACTTTGCAGATTCTACAGGAACAGTTTCCAATCTGCTGAATGAAAAGAAACGTTTACCTCTGTGAGATGAATGCACACATCACAAATCAGATTCTCAGAAACCTTCTGTCTAGTTGTTACGTGAAGATATTTCCTTTTTCACCGTAGGCCCCAAAGCGCTCCAAATATCCCTTGGCAGATTCTACAAAAAGACTATTTCCAAACTACTCAGTCAAAAGAGAGTTTCAAATCTGTGAAATGAAAGCACACAATACAAAGCAGTTTCTGAGAAACATTCTGTCTAGTTTTTATATGAAGGTATTTCCTTATTCAACATAGGCTTCAAAGGGCTCAAAAATATCCTTTTGCAGATTCTACAAAAAGACTATCTCCAAACAGCTCGATCAAAAGAAAGGTTAAACTCTGTGAGATGAACACACACATCACAAGAACTTTCTCAGAAAGTTTCTGTCCAGTTTTTATGTGAAGTTATTTCCTTCTTCAGCATAGGCCTCAAACTGCTCACAAATATCCCTTGCAGATTCTACAAGAACAGAGTTTGTAATCTGCTCAATTAAAGGAAACATTTACCTCTGTGAGATGAATGCACACATCACAAAGCAGGTTCTCAGCAACCTTCTGTCTGGTTTTTATGAGAAGATATTTCCTTTTTCACCATAGGCCTCAAAGGGCTCACAAATATCCCTTTGCAGAGTCTATAAAAAGACTGTTTCCAAACTGTTCAATAAAAAGAAAGGTCGAACTCTGTGAGATAATTGCACACATCAAAAAGAAGTTTCACAGAAAACTCTGTCTAGTATTTATGTGAAGATATTTTCTCTATCACCATAGGCCTCAACACGTATACAAATATCCCTTAGCAGATTCTACAAAAAGACTGTTTCCAAACTGCTCAATCAAATGAAAGGTTCAACTCTTTGAGATGAGTGCACACATCACAAAGAAGTTTCTTAGAAAGCTTCTGTCTAGTTTTTATATAAAGGTATTTGCTTTTTCACCATATTCCTCAAATGGCTCACCAATATCCTTTTGCAGATACTACAAAAAGACTGTTTCCAAAGTGCTCAATCAAAAGAAAGTTTCAACTCTGTGAGATGAATGTACACATCACAAAGACGTTTCTCAGAAATCTTCTATCTAGTTTTTATGTGAAGATAATTCTTTTCTCAAAATAGGCCTCTATCCACTGACAAATATCACTTTGCAGATTCTACAAAAAGACTGCATCCAAACTGCTCAACAAAAGAAAGTTTCAACTCTGTCAGATGAATGCACACAACCTAAAGCAGTTCCTCAGAAACTTTCTGTTTAGTTTTTATGTGAAGATGTTTCGTTTTTCAATATAGGCCTCAAATGACTTAAAAATATCCACTTGCATATTCTACAAAAATACTTTTTTGTAATTGCTCAATGAAAAGAAAAGTTCAATTCTTGGAGATGAATGCACACATTACAAAGAAGTTTCTCAGACAGCTTCTGTCTAGTTTTTATGCGCAGATATTTCCTTTATCACCATAGGCCTCCAAGCGCTGAGAAATATCTCTTTTCAGACTCTACAAGAACAGAGTTTACAATCTGCTCAATGAACACAACCGTTTACCTCTGTGAGATGAATGCACACATCTCAAAGTAGTTTCTCAGAAAGCTTCTGCCTGGTTTGTGTGTGATGATATTTCCTTTTTCTCCATATGCCTCAAAGGGCTAAAAATATCCCTGTGCAGATTCTACAAAAGAAAGTTTCCGAACTGCTCAATCAAAAGTAAGGTTCAATGCTGTGAGATGCATGCACACATCACAAAGGAGTTTCTCAGAAACCTTCTGTCTGGTTTTTATGTTAAGATACTTCGTTTTTCACAGTAGGCCTCAAAGGGCTCTGAAATATCCTATTGTTGGTACTACAAAAGGACTGTTTCCAAACTGCTCAATCAGAAGAAAGGTTCTAATCTGTGAGTTGAATCACACATCACGAAGAAGTTTGTCAGAAAGATTCTTTCTGGTTTTTGTTTGAAGATATTTCCTTTTTCACCATAGGCCTCAAAGCCCTCACAAGTATCCCTTTGAAGATTCTACAAGAACAGAGTTTCCAATCTGCTCAATGAAAAGAAACATTTACCTCTGTGAGATGAATGCACACATCACAAAGCAGTTTCTCAGAAACATTATATATAGATTTTATGTGAAGATATTTCCTTCTTTACCATATTCCTCAAAGGGCTCACAAATATCTCTTTGCAGATTCTACAAAAAGACTGTTTCCAGACAGCTCAATGATAAGAAATGTTCAACTCTGTGAGACGAACGCACACATTACAAACAAGTTTCTTAGAATGCTTCTGTCTAGTTTTGATGTGAAGATATTTCCTTTTTACCATAGGCCTCAAACTCCTCGCAAATATCCGTTTGCAGATTCTACAAAAATAGTGTTTCCAATCTGCACAATCAAAAGAAAGATACAATTCTGTGAGATGAATGAACACATCACAAAGAAGTTTCTCAGAAAGCTTCTGTTTATTTTTTATGTGAAGATAATTCCTTTCTAACCATTGGCCACAAAGCGCTCACAAACATCCCTTGGCAGACTCTACAAGAACAGAGTTACCAATCTGTTCAATGAAAAGGAATGTTTACCTCTGTGAGATGAATGCATACATCACAAATCATTTTCCCAGAAACTTTCTGTCTAGTTTTTATGTGAAGATATAACTTTTTTCACCATAGGCCTCCAAGGGCTCACAAATAACCCTTTGCAGATTCTGCAAAAAGACTGCTTCGAAACTGCTCAATCAAAAGAAAGGTTTAACTCTGTGAGAGGAATGCACATATCACAAAGCAGTTTCTCAGAAACCTTCTGTCTAGTTTTTATGTGAGGATATTTCATTTCCCACCATAGGCCTCAAAGAGATCACAAATATCCCTTTGCATATTCTACAAGAACAAAGATCCCAATCTGCTCAATGACAAGAAACGTTTACCTCTGTGAGATGAATGCACACATCAAAAAGAAATTTCCCAGAATACTTCTGTCTAGATTTGATGTCAAGATGTTTTCTTTTTCACCGTAGGCCTCAAACTGCTCAAAAAATATCCCTTTGCAGATTCTACAAAAAGACTGTTTGCAATCTGATCAATCAAAAGAAAGGTTCAACTCTGTGAGATGAATGCACAAATCACAAGGAAGTTTCTCAGAAAGCTTCTGTCTAGTTTTTCTGGGAAGATATTTTTCTTTCACCAATGGCCTCTAACCACTGAAAATTATCCCTTTGCAGTTACTACAAAAATATTATTTCCAAACTGCTCAATCAAAAGAAAGTTTCAACTCTGGGAGATGAGTGCACACATCACAAAGAAGTTTCTCAGACAGCTTTTGTCTAGTTTTTATGTGAAGATATTTCCTGTTTCACCATAGGCCTCAAAGCGCTCTCAAATATCCCTTTTCAGACCCTACAAGAACAGGGTTTACAAGCTGCTTAATGAAAACAACCGTTTACCTCTGTGAGATGAATGCACACATCACAAAGGAGTTTCTCAGAAAGCTTCTGTGTGGTATTTGTGTGAAGGTATTTCCTTTTTCACCATATGCCTCAAAGTGCTACAAATATCCCTGTGCAGATTCTAGAAAAAGACTGTTTCTGAACTGCTTATTGAAAAGAAATGTTCAACACTGTGAGATGAATGTACACATCTGAAAGCAGTTTCTCAGAAACTTTCTCTCTAGTTTTTATGTTAAGATATTTTATTTTTCACTATAGGCCTCAAAGTGCCCACAAATATTCCTTTGTGGATGCTACAAAAAGACTGTTCCAAACTGCTCAATCAAAAGAAATTTTCAACTCAGTGAGATAAATGCTCACATCAGAAATAAGTTTCTCAGAAAGCTTCTGTCTAATTTGTTTTAATTTTTTTAATTTTATTATTATTATACTTATGTTTTTGGGTACATGTGCACAGTGTGCAGGTTTGTTACATATGTATACATGTGCCATGTTGGTGTGCTACACCCTTTACCTCGTCATTTAACATTAGGTTTATCTCCTATTGCTATCCCTTCCCCTCTAATCCCACCCTACAACCATCCCCAGTGTGTGATGTTCCCCTTCCTGTGTCCATGTGTTCTCATTGTTCAATTCCCACCTATGAGTGAGAACATGTGGTGTTTCATTTTTTGTCCTAGAGATAGTTTGCTGAGAATGATGGTTTCCATTTTCATCCATGTTCCTACGAAGACATGAACTCACCATTTTTTATGGCTGCATAGTGCTCCATGGTGTATATGTGCAACATTTTCTTAATCCAGTATGTCATTTTTGGACATTTTGGGTTGGTTCCAAGTCTTTGCTATTGTGAATAGTGCTGCAGTAAACATACGTGTTCATGTGTCTTTATAGAAGCATGATTTATAATCCTTTGGGTATACATCCAGTAATGGGATGGCTGGGTCAAATGGTACTATTAGCTCTAGATCGCTGAGGAATCGCCACACTAACTTCCAGAATGACTGAACTAGTCTCACCCACAGTGTAAAAGTGTTTCTAT
The DNA here is from genome assembly GCF_028885625.2 of Pongo pygmaeus. Lineage (NCBI taxonomy): Eukaryota > Metazoa > Chordata > Mammalia > Primates > Hominidae > Pongo > Pongo pygmaeus. Next base: position 12,175,377 of record NC_072388.2, on the reverse strand, counting down.
TTCTCCACATCCTCTCCAGCAGCTGTTGTTTCCTGACTTTTTAATGATCGCCATTCTAACTGGCGTGAGATGGTATCTCATTGTGGTTTTGATTTGTATTTCTCTGATGGCCTGTGATGATGAGCATTTTTTCACGTGTTTTTTGGCTGCATAAATGTCTTCTTTTGAGAAGTGTGTGTTCATTTCCTTCACCCACTTTCTGATGGGGTTGTATGTTTTTTTCTTGTAAATTTGTTGGAGTTCATTGTAGACTCTGGATATTAGCCCTTAGTCAGATGAGTAGATTGCAAAAATTTTCTCCCATTCTGTAGGTTGCCTGTTCACTCTGATGATAGTTTCTTTTGCTGTGCAGAAGCTCTTGAGTTTAATTAGATCCCATTTGTCAATTGTGGCTTTTGTTGCCATTGCTTTTGGTGTTTTAGAAATGAAGTTCTTTCCCATGCCTATGTCTTGAATGGTATTGCTTAGGTTTTCTTCTAGGGTTTTTATGGTTTTCGGTCTAACATTTAAGTCTTTAATTAATCTTGAATTAATTTTTTTATACGGTGTAAGGAAGGGATCAAATTTCAGCTTTCTACATATGGCTAGCCAGTTTTCCCAGCACCATTTGTTAAATAGGGAATCCTTTCCCCATTGCTTGTTTTTGTCAGGTTTGTCAAAGATCAGATAGTTGTAGATATGCGGCATTATTTCTGAGGGCTCTCTTCTGTTCCATATCCCTGTTTTGGTACCAGTACCATGCTGTTTTGGTTACTGTAGCCTTGTAGTTTAGTTTGAGGTCAGGTAGTGTGATACCTCCGGCTTTGTTCTTTTGGCTTAGGATTGACTTGGTGTTGAGGGCTCTTTTTTGGTTCTATACGAACTTTAAGGTAGTTTTTTCCAATTCTGTGAAGAAAGTCATTGGTAGATCGATGGGGATAACATTGACTCTATAAATTACCTTGGGCAGCATGGCCATTTTCATGATATTGATTATTCCTACCCATGAGCATGGAATGTTCTTCTATTTTTTTGTATCCTCTTTTATTTCATTGAGCAGTGGTTTGTAGTTCTCCTTGAAGAGGTCCTTCACATCCCTTGTCAGTTGGATTCCTAGTAATTTTATTCTCTTTGAAGCAATTGTGAATGGAATTTCACTCATGATTTGGCTCTCTGTTTGTCTGTTATTGGTGTATAAGAATGCTTGTGATTTTTGTACATTGATTTTGTATCCTGAGACTTTGCTGAAATTGCTTATCAGCTTGAGGAGATTTTTGGGCTGAGACAATGGGATTTTCTAGATATACAATCATGTCATCTGCAAACAGGGACAATTTGACTTCCTCTTTTCCTAATTGAATACGCTTTATTTCCTTCTCTTGCCTGATTGCCCTGGCCAGAACTTCCAACATTATGTTGAATAGGAGTGGTGAGAGAGGGCATCCCTCTCTTGTACCAGTTTTCAAAAGGAATGCTTCCGGTTTTTGCCCATTCAGCATGATATTGGCTGTGGGTTTGTCATAAATAGCTCTTATTATTTTGAGATACGTCCCATCAATACCTAATTAATTGAGAGTTTTTAACATGAAGGGCTGTTGAATTTTGTCAAAGGCCTTTTCTACATCTATTGAGGAAATCATGTCGTTTTTGTCTTTGGTTCTGTTTATATGCTGGATTACATTCATTGATTTGCATATGTTGAACCAGTCTTGCATCCCAGGGATGAAGCCCACTTGATCATGGTGGATAAGCTTTTTGATGTGTTGCTGGATTCGGTTTGCCAGTATTTTACTGAGGATTTTTGCATTGATGTTCATCAGGAATATTGGTCTAAAATACTCTTTTTTGATTGTGTCTCTGTGTGGCTTTGGTATCAGGATGATGCTGGCCTCATAAAATGGGTTAGGAAGCATTCCTTCGTTTTCTATCATTTGGAATAGTTTCAGAAGGAATGGTACCAGCTCCTCGTTGTACCTCTGGTAGAATTCGGCTGTGACTCTGTCTGGTCCAGAACTTTTTTTGGTTGGTAAGCTATTAATTATTTTCTCAATTTCAGAGCCTGTTATTGGTCTATTCAGAGATTCAACGTCTTCCTGGTTTAGTCTTGGGAGGGTGTATGTGTCGAGGAATTTATCCATTTCTTCTAGATTTTCTAGTTTATTTGCATAGAGGTGTTCATAGTATTCTCTGATTGTAGTTTGTATTTCTGTGGGATCGGTGGTGATATCCCCTTTATCATTTTTTATTGCATCTTTTTGATTCTTCTCTCTTTTCTTCTTTATTAGTCTTGCTAGCAGTCTATCAATTTTTATAATCTTTTCAAAAAACCCGCTCCTGTATTCATTGATTTTGTTCATGTGTTTTTGGCATCTCTATTTCCTTCAGTTCTACTCTGATCTTAGTTATTTCTTGCCTTCTGCTAGCTTTTGAATGTGTTTGCTCTTGCTTCTCAAGTTCTTTTAATTGTGATGTTAGGGTGTCAATTTTACATCTTTCCTGCTTTCTCTTGTGGGCATTTAATGCTATAAATTTCTCTCTACACACTGCTTTGAATGTGTCCCAGAGATTCTGGTATGCTTTGTCTTTGTTTTCATTAGTTTCAAAGAACATCTTTATTTCTGCCTTCATTTTGTTATGTACCCAGTAGTCATTCAGGAGCAGGTTGTTCAGTTTCCATGTAGTTTAGCAGTTTTCAGTGAGTTTCTTAATCCTGAGTTCTAGTTTGATTGCACTGTGGTCTGAGAGACAGTTTGTTATGATTTCTATTCTTTTACATTTGCTGAGGAGTACTTTACCTCCAACTATGTGGTCAATTTGGGAATATGTGTGGTGTGGTGCTGAAAAGAATGTATATTCTGTTGATTTGGGGTGGAGAGTTCTGTAGATGTGTATTAGGTCCTCTTGGTGCAGAGCTGAGTTCAATTCCTGGGTATCCTTGTTAACTTTCTGTCTCGTTGATCGGTCTAATGTTGACAGTGAGATGTTAAAGTCTCCCATTATTATTGTGTGGGAGTCTAAGTCTCCTTCTAGGTCTCTAAGGAGTTGCTTTATTTATCTGGGTGCTCCTGTATTGGGTTCATATATGTTTAGGACAGTTAGCTCTTCTTGTTGAATTGATCCCTCTATCATTATGTAATGGCCTTCTTTGTCTCTTTTGATCTTTGTTGGTTTAAAGTCTGTTTTATCAGAGACTAGGATTGCAACCCCTGCCTTTTTTGTTTTCCATTTGCTTGGTAGGTCTTCCTTCATCCCTTTATTTTGAGCCTATGTGTGTCTCTGCACATGAGATGGGTTTCCTGAATACAGCACACTGATGGGTCTTGAGTCTTTATCCAATTTGGCAGTCTGTGTCTTAATTGGAGCATTTAGCCCATTTGCATTTAAGGTTAATATTGTTATGTGTGAATTTGATCCTGTCATTATGATATTAGGTGGTTGTTTTGCTCGTTAGTTGATGCAGTTTCTTCCTAGCCTTGATGGTCTTTACAATTTGGCATGTTTTTGCAGTAGTTGGTACCGATTGTTCCTTTCCATGTTTAGCGTTTCCTTCAGGAGCTCCTTTAGGGCAGGCCTGGTGGTGAAAAAATCTCTCAGCACTTGCTTGTCTGTAAAGTATTTTATTTCTCCTTCACTTATGAAGCTTAGTTTGCCTGGATATCAAATTCTGGGTTGAAAATTCTTTTCTTTAAGAATGTTGACTATTGACCCCCAGACTCTTCTGGCTTGTAGAGTTTCTGCCGAGAGAACAGCTGTTAGTCTGATGGGCTTCTCTTTGTGGGTAACCCGACCTTTGTCTCTGGCTGCCCTTAATATTTTTTCCTTCATTTCAGCTTTGGTGAATCTGACAATTATGTTTCCTGGAGTTGCTCTTCTTGAGGAGTATCTTTGTGGTTTTCTCTGTATTTCCTGAATTTTAATGTTGGCCTGCCTTGCTAGATTGGGGAAGTTCTCCTGGATAATATCCTGCAGAATGTTTTCCAACTTCACTCCATTCTCCCCGTCACTTTCCGGTACACCAGTCAGACGTAGATTCAGTCTTTTCACATAGTCCCATATTTCTTGGAGGCTTTTTTTGGTTTCTTTTTATTCTTTTTTCTCTAAATTTCTCTTTTCACTTCATTTCATTCATTTGATCTTCCATCACTGATACCCTTTCTTCCAGTAGATCGAGTTGGCTACTGAGGCTTGTGCATTCATCACATAGTTCTCATGCCTTGGTTTTCAGTTCCATCAAGTCGTTTAGGGACTGCTCTGCACTGGTTATTCTAGTTAGCCATTCATCTAATTTTTTTTCAAGGTTTTTAACTTCTTTGCCATGGGTTTGAACTTCCTCCTTTAGCTTGGAGTAGTTTGATCGTATGAAGACTTCTTCTCTCAACTCGTCAAAGTCATTCTCCATCCAGCTTTGTTCCGTTGCTGGTGAGAAGCTCCATTCGTTTGGAGGAGGAGAGGCACTCTGATTTGTAGAGTTTTTCCAGTTCTTCTGCTCTGTTTTTTCCCCATCTTTGTGGTTTTATCTACCTTTGGTCTTTGATGATGGTGATGTACAGCTAGGGTTTTGGTATGGGTGTCCTTTCTGTTTGTTAGTTTTCCTTCTAACAGTCGGGTCCTTAAGCTGAAGGTCTGTTGGAGTCTGCTGGAGATCCACTCCAGACTCTGTTTTCCTGGGTGTCAGCAGCAGAGGCTGCAGAACAGCGGATATTGGTGAACAGCAAATGTTGCTGCCTGATCTTTCCTCTGGAAGTTTTGTCTCAGAGTTGTACCCGGCCATGTGAGGTGTCAGTCTGCTCCTACTGGGAGTTGCCTCCCAGTTTGGCTACTCTGGGGTCAGGGACCAACTTTAGGAGGCAGTCTGTCCGTTCTCAGATCTCCAGCTGCATGCTGGGAGAATGACTACTATCTTCAAAGCTGTCAGACATGGACATTTAAGTCTGCAGAGGTTTCTACTGCCTTTTGTTTGGCTATGCCTTGCCCCCAGAGGTAGAGTCTACAGAGACAGGCAGGCCTTCTTGAGCTGTAGTGCACTCCCCCCTAGTTCAACCTTCCCAGCCGCTTTGTTTACTTACTCAAGCCTCAGCAATTGTGAGTGCCCCTCCCCCAGCCACCCTGCCACCTTGAAGTTTGGTCTCAGTCTGCTGTGCTAGCAATGAGCGAGGCTCCATGGGCATAGGGCCCTCTGAGCCATGCATGGGATATAATCTCCTGGTGTGCCATTTCCTAAAATCATTGGAAAAGCACAGTATTAGGGTGGGAGTGACCCGATTTTCCAGGTGCCATCTGTTACCCCTTTCTTTGACTAGGAAAGGGAATTCCCTGACCCCTTGTGCTTCCCAGGTGAGGTGATGCCTCGCTCTGCTTTGGCTTATGCTCAGTGCACTACACCTACTACCCTGCAAGCACCATCTGACACTCCCCAGTGAGATGAAGCTGGTACCTCAGTTGGAAATGCAGAAATCACCCATCTTCTGCATTGCTTACGCTGGGAGCTGTGGACTAGACCTGTTCCTATTCAGCCCTCTGAAGATCAGCATCTGTGATAGTCTAGAGGGCTTCTGAGGCAAACAGGCAGCATCAGTCTTCAGCCACTAAACCAAGAAGATCTGGGAAGGAGTCAGTCAGAGAGCCTTGGGCCAGAGTTCCAGTTAATCTAGAAGTGGCTGCCAGGTTAGATGAACAGTCCGATTTTCAGTAGAGTCCCAACATAAAATTGGTGAGGTGTTCCTTGGGGTGGTCCGTCTGAGGACCCGAGGTCATAGGTGGATCTTTCTCATGTAGCAAATAGCTGGAGGACAGGGGGACTGACCTCCCAAGGGAGGTCTCCTGTTCCAAGTCATGGCACTAAAATTTCACGCACATCCATGTGAAGAGACCACCAGTCTTTGTATGAGTAACAAGGCTGTTTATTTCACATGGGTGCAGGCAGGCTGAGTCTGAAATGAGAGTGACCCTCTTGTTTCTAGTTTTTGTCTCAGTTATTTCCTTTTTCACCGTAGGCTTCATGCACTCCCAAATATCCCTTCGCACATTCTTCAAAAACAGTGTTCCCAAACTGATCAATCAAAAGAAAGTTTTAACTCTGTGAGATAAATGCACATATCACAAAGCAATTTATCAAAGAGATTCTTTCTAGTTTTTAACAGAAGATATTTCCTTTTTCACCATAGGGTTAATTGCACTTTCAAATATCCCATTGCAGATTCTGCAAACAGAGTTTCCAAACCGCTCAATCAAAAGAAAGATTTAAATCTGTGAGAAGAAGGTACACATCACAAAAGGGTTTCTCAGAAAGCTTATTTGTAGTTTTTATCCAAAGTTATTTCCTTTTTCACAATAGGCCTCAGTGTGTTACAAAATATCTCTTTGCAGATACTATAAAAAGAGTGTTTCCAAACTGCTCAATGAAAGAAATATTTACCTCTTTGAGATGAATGCACACATCAAAAAGCAGTGTCTCAGAAAGATTCTTTCTAGTTTTTAATCTGGAGATATTTCCTTTTTCACCATAAGCCTCGACACATTCCAAAATAGTTCTTCGCAGCCCCGTCCAAAAGGGTATTTCCAAATGACTCCATCAAAGGAAAGATTAAAACTGTGAAATGAAGGCACACATTACAAATCAGTGTCTCAGAAAGCTTCTTTCCAGTTTTTATCTGAAGATATTTCCTTTTTCACCCTAGGCCTCAATGCGCTCCCAAATATTCCTTCGCAGATTCTATAAAAACAGTGTTTCTGAACTGCTCCATCAAAAGAAGGATTTAACTCTGTGAGACAAATGCAGACATCAGAAATCAGTTTCTCATAATGATTCTTTCCAGTTTTTATCTGAAGATATTTCCTTGTTCACCATAGGCCTTATTGTGCTTCCTAACATCACTTCAGAGTTTATACAAAAACAATGTTTCCAAACTGCTCATTCAAAAGAAAAGTTTAATTCTCTGACATGAATGCATACATTACAAAATAGTTTCTAAAAAAGCTTCTGTCTAGTTTTTATCTGAAGATATTTACTTTTTCAACATAGGCCTCTCTGCACTCACAAATATCCCTTTGCAGATTCTACAAAAACAGTGTGTCCAAACTGCTCAATTGAAAGAAACCTTTAACTCTGTGAGAAGAATGCACACATCACAAAATTGTTTCTCAGAAAGATTCTTTCTAGTTTTTATCTGAAGTTATTCCCTTTTTCACCATAGGCTACGTGCACTGCCAAGTATTCCTTAGCAGATTCTACAAAAACTGTATTTCTAAACTGATTAATCAAAAGAAAGTTTTAACTCTGTGAGATGAATGCATACATCACAAAGCACTTTTTCAAAAAGCTTCATCTAGTTTTAATCACAAGATATTTTCTTTTTCACCCTAGGGTTCAATGCGCTCCAAAACATCCCTTTGCAGATTCTACAAAAACAGTGTATTCAAACTGCTAAATCAAAAGAAAAGTCTAACTCAGTTAGCTGAAAGCACACATCACAAAGCAGTTTCACAGAAAGCTTCTGTCTAGTTCTTCTCTGAAGAGATTTCCTTTCCAATATAGACTTCAATGCCCTCCCAAATATCTTTTGGAAGATTCTAGAAAAAACATTGTTTAAAAACTTCTCAATCAAAAAATAGGTTTAACTCTGCCAGTTGAATGCACACATCACAGAGTAGTTTCTCAAAAATCTTATTTCTAGTTTTTATCCGACAATAGTTCCTTTTACACCATAGGCTTTTTCACACTACCTAATATTGCTTCACAAATTTTGGAAAAAAAATGTTTCTATACTGTTCCATCAAAAGAAAGTTTTAAATCTGTGAGATGAATGCACACATTACAAAACAATTTCTGAAAAAAGCTTCTTTCTCGTTTTTATCTGAAGATATTTCCTTTTTCACAATAGACTTCAATGTGCTCCCAAATATCCCTTCACAGATTCTGGAAAAACATTGTTTCCAAACTGAGCAATCAATAGAAAGTTTTAACTCTGTGAGATGAAGGCACACATCCCAAAGAAGTTTCTCAGAAAGATTCAGTCTAGTTCTTCTCTGAAGATATTTCCTTTTCCACAGTAGGCCTCAATGCGCTCCCATATATCCCTTCACAGATTCTACAAAAACAGTGGTTCAATACGCTCAATCAAGAAACAGGTTTGACTCTGTGATTTGTATGCACACATCACATAGTACTTTCTCAAAAATCTTCTTTCTACTTTTTATCTGAAGATATTTACTTTTTGACCATAGGCCTCAGTGTGCTCCCAAATATACCTTTGCAGATACTACAAAAACAGTGTTTCCAAACATCTCAAACAAAAGAAAGGTTTAACTCTGTGAGATGAATGCCTGTATCACAAAGCAGTTTCTCAGATAGTTTCTGTCTAGTTCTTCTCTGAAGTTATTTCCTTTTCTACTATAGGCCTCAATGCACTCCCAAATATCCTTTCACAGATTCTCTAAAATCAGTGTTTCCAAACTCTTCCATCAAAAGAAGCATTTAACTCTGTGAGATGAATGCACAGATTGGAACGCAGATTCTCATAATGCTTCTTTCCAGTTTTTATCTGAAGATTTTTCCTTTTTCACCTTTTTGCACTACATATCATCGCTTCACAGATTATACAAGAACAGTGATTCCAAACTGCTCAGTCAAAGGAAAGTTTAACTCTGTGAGATGAATGCATACATCACAAAGCAGTTTCTCAAAAAGCTCCTTTCTTGTTTTTCTCCAAAGTATACCTTTTTCCCAATAGACTTCAATGCACTTCTATACCTCCCTTCACAGATTCTACAAAAACAGTGTTTACACCATTAAATGAAAAGAAAGGTTTAACACAGTGAGTTGAATGCACGCTTCACAAAGCAGTATCTCAGAAAGCTTCTGCCTAGTTCTTCTCTGAAGATATTTCCTATTCCACCATAGACGTTAATGTGCTCCAAAATATCCCTTCACAGATTCTACAAAATTAGTGTTTCAAAACTGCTCAATAAAAAAACTGGTTTAACTCTGTGAGATGAATGCACTCATAACATAGCAGTTTCTCAGAAATCTTCTTTCTGGTTTTTATCCTAAGATATTTCCTTTTTCAACTTAGGCTTCAATTCACTCCCAGATATCCCTTTGCAGATTCTACAAAAACAGTGTTTCCAAACTGCTCAATACAAAAACGGGTTTAACTCTGAGAGAAGATTGCACACATCAGAAAGCAGTTTCTCAGAAGGCTTCTTTCTAGTTTTCATCTGAAGTTATTTCCTTTTTCACCATAGGCCTCATATACTCCCAAATATCACTTGGCAGTTTCTTAAAAAAACAGTGTTTCTAAACTGCTCAATCAGAAAACAGGTTTGACCCTGTGAGATGAATGCACACATCACAAAGCCATTTCTCAAAAAGCTTCTTTCTAGTTTTTATCTGAAAATATTTCCCTTTTCACCCTAGGCTTCAATGCACTCCAAATATCCCTTTGCAGATTCTACAAAAACAGTGTTTCCAAAATGATCAATCAAAAGAAAGGTTTACCTCTGTGAAATGAATGCACTCATCAAAAACTAGTTTCTGAGATAGCTTCTGTCTAGTTCTTCTTTGAAGATATTTCCTTTTCCACCATAGGCCTCAAAGTGCTCTCATATATCCCTTCACATATTCTATAAAAACACTGTTTCTGAGCTGTTCCAACAGAAGGATTTAACTCTGTGAAATGAACACACACTTCAGAATGCAGCTTGTTATAATGCTTCTTTCCAGTTTTCATAAGATATTTCCTTGTTCATCATAGGCCTTTTAGCACTACTAAACATTGCTTCACAGATTATACAAATCAGCGTTTCCAAACTCCTCAGTCAAAAGAAAACTTTAATTCAATGATATGAATGCATATATCACAACGCAGTTTCCCAAAACCTTCTTTCTAGTTTTAATCCGAAGATAAGTCCTTTTTCGCCATACTCCTCAGTGTGCTCCCAAATATTCCTTAGCAGATTCTACAAAAACAGTTTTTCCAAACTTCTCAATCAAAAGAAACATTAACTCTGTAAGAAGAATGCACATATCACAAAGCTGTTTCTGAGAAAGCATCCTTGTAGTTTTTATCCAAAGATATTTCCTTTTTCACCATAGGCTTCAAAGTGCTCCCAAATACACCATCACAGATTCCACAAAAACAGTGTTTGCAAACTGTTCAGTAAAAAGCAAGTTTAACTCTGTGAGATGAATGCACACATAGCAGAATGTTCCTCAAAAATCTTCTTTCTTATATTTATCTGAAGATATTTCCTTTTTCATCCTATGTGTCATTGTGCTCCCATTTGCAGATTCTACAAAAACAGTGTTTCTAAACTCCTCAATCAAAAGAAACATCTAACTCTGTGAGGAGAATGCACACATCACAATGCAGTTTCTCAGAAAGCTTCTTTCCAGTTTTTATTTGAAGATATTTACTTTTTCACCATACGCCTCTTTGTGCTACTTAATATTACCTCACAGATTCTACAAAAACAGTGTTTTGAAGCTGCTCAATCAAAAAATAGGTTTAACTCTGTGAGTTGAATGCACACCTCACAAAGCAATTTCTCAAAATGCTTTTTTCTAGTTTTTACCCAAAGATATTTCCTTTTTCACCGTAGGCCTCAGTGCACTCCCAAATATCCCTTTGCAGATTCTGCAAAAACAGTGTTTCCAAAATGCTCAATCAAAAGAATGGTTTAACTGTGTGACATGAATGTGCACATCACAAAGCAGTTTCTCAGATTGTCTCTTTCTAATTCCTCTCTGAAGACATTTCCTTTTCCACCGTAAGCCACAATGTGCTCCCAAATATCCCTTCACAGATCCTATAAAAACACGGTTTCCTAACTGTTCCATCAAAAGAAGGTTTTAACTCTGTGATGTGAGCACACACATCAGAAAGCAGTTCCTCATGACGCTTCTTTCTAGATTTTTTTCTGAAGATATTTCCTTGTTCACCACAGGCCTTTTTGCACTAACATCACTTCTCATATTATTCAAAAACAGTGTTTCTAAATGGATCAGTCAAAGGAAAAGTTTAACCCTGTGAGATGAAGGCATACATCACAAAGCAGTTTCTCAAAAACCTTCTTTCTACTTTTCTTCTGAAGATATTTGTTTTTCACCATAGACATAGTCCATGACTAAATATCCCTTTGCAGGTTCTACAAAAACGGTGTTTCCAAAGTGCTCAATCAAAAGAAACATTTAAATCTCTGAGATGAATGCACACATCACAAAGCCATTTCTCAGAAACTTTCCTTCTTGTTTTTATCAGGAGTTATTTCCTTTTTCACTGTAGGTTTCAATGCACTCCCAAATATCCCTTCACAGATTCTACAAAAAAAGTGTTTCAAAAAGTCTCAATGAAAAGAATATTTAAACTCTGTGAGATGAATGTAGATATTCTCAAAAAGTTTCTTTCTGGTTTTTCAAATGGCTCCATCAAACGAAAAACTTAGCACTGTTTAATGAATGCACACATCACAATGCAGTGTCTCAGAAAGCTTCTTTCCAGTTTTTATCTGAAGATATTTCCTTTTTCACCATAGACCTCTTTGTGCTACTTAATATCACTTCACAGATTATACAAAAACAGTGTTTCCAAAGTACTCCATCAAAAGAAAAGTTTAACTCTGTCAGATGAATGCACGCATCACAAAGCAGTTTCTCAAAAACCTTCTTTCTAGTTTTTATCAGAAGTTATTTTCTTTTTCATCATAGGCTTCAATATACTCCCAAATACTCCATCTCAGATTCTACAAAAACTGTTTTTGCAAATTGGTCAATAAAAAACAAGTTAAACTTGTGAGATGAATGCACTCATTGCAAGCAGTTTCTCAAAAAGCTTTTCTTATTATTATGCAAATATATTTCCGTTTTCACCCTGGGCTTCAAAGTGCTCCCAAATATACCTTTTCTGATTCTACAAAAACAGTGTTTCCAGTGATTCTACAAAAACAGTCAATCAATAGATATGTTTAACTCTGTGAGAAGAATACACAAATCACAAAGGAGTTTCTCAGAAAGCTTCTTTCCAGTTTTAATCTGAAGATATTTCCTTTTTCACCATAGGCCACTTTGTGCTACAAAATATAAATTTGCAGATTATAAAATAACAGTGTTTCCAAACTGCTCTATCAAAAGAAAAGTTTAGCTCTGTGAGATGAATGCACACATCACAAAGCAGTTTATCAAGAAACTTCTTTCTAGTTTTTATCTGAAGATATTTCCTTTTTCTCCATAGGCTTCAGAGAGCTCCCAAATATCCCTTCGCAGATTCTACAAAAACAGTGTTTCCAAAAGGCCCAACCAAAAGAAAGTTTAACTTTGTGAGATGAATGCTGACATAACAAAGCAGTGTATCAGAAAGCTTCTCTCTACTTCTTCTCTGATGATATTTCCTTTTCCACCACAGGCGTCAAAGCTCTGCCAAATATCCTTTCACATATTTTACAAAAACAGTGTTTCAAAATTGTTCCATTAGGAGAGTGACTTAACTCTGTGAGATGAATGCACACATGAGAAAGCAGTATCTCATCACACTTCTTTCCATTTTTTGTCTGAAGATATTTGCTTTTTCATCATTGCTTTTGGAGCTACCTAATATTGCTTCACAGAATACACAAAAACAGTGTTTCCAAACTGCTTAGACAAATGAAATGTTTAACTATATGAGATGAATGCACACATCACAAAGAAGTTTGTCAAAAAGCTACTTTCTAGTTTTTTTCCAATGATACTTCCTTTTCCAACATAGGCCTAACAGTACTTTCAAATATCAGATTGCAGATTCTATGAAACAAATGTTTCAAAATTGCTCAATCAAAAGAAATGTATAAATCTGTGACAAGAATGCACACATAACAAAGTGGGTTGCAAGTAAGCTTTTTGTATTTTTTATCCGAATATATTTCCTTTTTCCCTGTATGCCTCAATGCGCTCCCAATTTTCCCTTCACAGATTCTATAAAAACAGTGTTTCCAAACTGTTTCATCAAAAGAAGGACTTAACTCTGTGAAATGAACACATACATTAGAAAGCAGTTTCTCATAACACTTCTTTCCAGTTTCTATCTGAAGATATTTCCATTTTCAGCACAGTCTTTTTGTGCTACCTAGCATCACTTCGCAGATTACAAAGAAACAGTGTTTCCAAACTGCTCAATCAAAAAGCCATGTTTAATTCTGTGAAGTGAATGCACTCATCACAAAGCAGTTTCTCAGAAAGCTTCCTTCTAGTTTTTATCCAAAGATATTTCCTTTTCCACCATAGGCTTCATTGCGCTCTCAAATATCCCATTGCAGTTTCTACAAAACAGTGTTTCCAAACTGCTCAATCAAAAGAAAGTTTCAACTCCATGAGATGAATACACACATCACAAAGAAGTTTCTCAGAAAGCTTCTGTCTAGTTTTTATGTGAAGATATTTCCTTTTTCAGCGTACGCCTCAGTGTGCTATAAAATATCCCTTTGCAGGTTCTATAAAACAGTGTTTAGGAACTATTCCATCAAAAGAAGGATGTAACTCTGTGAGATGAACACACACATCAGAACCAGTTTTTCATAATGCTTCTTTCGAGTTTTTAACTGAAGATATTTCCTTGTTCACCATAGGCCTTTTTGCACTTCCTAACATCACTTCACAGATACTACAAAAACAGTATTTCCAAACTGTTCAATCAAAACAAAGGGTTAACTCTGAGAATTGAATGCACACGTCACAAAGGAGTTTCTCAAAAAGTTTCTTTCTAGTTTTTATCTGAAGTTATTTCCTTTTACACCAGAGGCCTCAGTGTGCTCCCAAATATACCATTGCAGATTCTATAAAAACAGTGTTTCCAAACTACTCAATCAAAAAATAGGTTTTGCTCTGTGAGTTCAATGCACATATCATAAAGCAGTTTCTCAAAAAGTTTCTTTCTAGTTTTTATCCGAAGATATTTACTTTTTCAACATAGGCCTCCTTGTGCTCCCCAATATACCTTTGTAGATTCTACAGAAACAGTATTTACAAACTGCTCAATTAAAAAACCCGTTTAACTCTGTGAGAAGAATACACACACCACAAAGTGGTACCTCAGAAATCTTCTTTGTAGTTTTTATCTGAAGTTATACCCTTTTTCACTATAGACCAAGTGCGCTTCCAAATATCCCTTCACAGAGTCTATAAAAACTGTGTTTCCAAGCTACTCAAACAATCGAATGGTTTAACTCTGTGAGATGAATGCAAACATCACAAAACATTTTCTCATATTGCTGCTGTATAGTTCTTCTCTGAATTTATATCCTTTTCCACCATAGACCTCAATGCACTACCAAAAATACCTTTGCAGATACTTCAGAAACAGTGTTTCCAAACGGATCAATGAAATGAAAGTTTTAACTGTGTGAGAAGAATGCACACATCACTAAGCTATTTCTCAGAAAGACTCTCTGTATTTTTTATCAGAATATATTTCCTATTTCAACATAGGCCTCAATGCTTTCAAAATTATCCCTGAACTCCAAAAAATATTTTCAGATATTCTACAAAAACACTGTTTTCAAACTTCTCAATGAAAAGGAAGATTTCACTCAGTGAGTTGAGTGAACTCATCACAAAGCAGTTTCTCAGAAAGCTTATTTCTTGTTTTTATCAAAAGATATTTCCTTTTCCACCATAGGTCTCAATCCGCTCCCAAGTATTGTGATGTAGATCCTACAACAACAGTGTTTCCAAATTGCTCAATCGTAAGAAATCTTTAACTCTCAGAGATGACTGCACACATCACAAATCTGTTCACAGAAAGCTACTTATTTTTTTTTATCTGGAGATAATTCCTTTTTCACCATAGGTTGCAACGTGCTCCCGAATATCCCTTCACAAATTCTACAAAAACAGTGTTTGCAAACTGATTAATCAAAAGAAAGCTTTACCTCTGTGAGATGAATCAAGCATCACAAAGAAGTTTCTCAGAAATCTTCTTTCTACTTCTTCTCTGTTGTTATTTCTTCTTTAAAAATAGGCCTCAATTGGATCACAAATATCCCTTCACAGATTCTACAAAAATAATGTTTAGAAACTGCTCAATCAAAAGAAATATTTCAATATGTGATTTAAACACACACATCACACAGCAGATTCTCAAAAATTTCTTTGTAGTTTTTATCTGAAGATACTTCCTTTTCCACCATATACCTCAATTTGCTCCCAAGGATGCCATTGCAGACACTACGAAAACAGTGTTTCAAAACTGCTCAAACAAAAGAAAGCTTTAACTCAGTGAGATGAAAATACACGACACAAAGAATTTTCTCTAATAATTTATTTGTTGTTCTTCTCTGAAGATATTCCCTTTTCCACCGTAGGCCTCAATGTGCTCCAAAATATCACTTTGCAGATTCTATAAAAGCAGTGATTCTGAACTGTTCCATCAAAAGAAGGATTTAACCTAGTAATGAAACGCACTCATCAGAAAGCAGTTTGTCATTACACTTCTTTCCTGTGTTTGAGAATATTTCCTTGTTTACCATAGTCCTTTTTGTGCTGCCTGACATTGCTTCACAGACTATATAAAAACAATGTTTCCAAACTGCTCAGTATAAAGGAAAGTTTACCTCTGTGAGATGAATGCATACATGTCAAAGCAGTTTCTCAAAGAGCTAATTTCTAGACTTTATACGAAGTTATTTGCTTTTTCACCATAAGCGTCAGTGCTTTCTGAAATATCCCTTCACAGATTCTACAAAAACAGTGTTTACAAACTAATAAACCAAAAGAAAGATTTAACTCTGTGAGATGAATGCCCTCACCACAATGCAGTTTCTCAAAAAGTTTTTTCTATTTTTTATCTGAAGATATTTCCCTTTTCACTTTTAGCTTCAATGTGCTTCCAAATATCCCGTCGCAGATTCTACGAAAAGAGGGTTTCCAAGCTCCTCATTCAAAAAACAGGTTTAACTCTGAATTTAACACACCCATCACAAAGATGTTTCTTAAAAGTTTATTTCTAGTTTTTATCCAAAGATGTTTCTTTTTTTGGCATAGGCCTAAGTGCACACCCAAATATAGCTTTGCAGATACTACAAAAACAGTATTTACAAACTACTCAATCAAAAGAAAGTTTTATCTCTGTGAGACGAATGCACACATCACAAAGCAGTTTCTCAGATAGCTTCTGCATTGTTTTTCTCTAAAGATATTTCCTTTGCCATCATAGGCCTCAATGCTCTCCCAAATATCTCTTCACAGATTCTGTAAAAACAGTGTTTGCAAATTTTCCATCAAAACAAGGATTTAACTCTGTGAGATGAACACACACTTTTAAAAGCAGTTTCTCATAATGCATCTTTCCTGTTTTTATCTGAAGATATTTCCTTGATGACCATAAGATTTTTGTGCTACCTAACATCACTTCGCAGATTATACAAAAACAGTGTTTTGAATTGGTTCAGTTAAAATTGAAGTTTAACTCTGATATGAATGCGTACAACACAAATCAGTTTCTCAAAAAGCTTCTTTCTAGCTCTTATTTGAAGATATTTCCTTTTTCAGCATAGGAATCTGTGTGCTCCAAAATATCCTTTTGCAGATCTATAAAAATAGTGTTTCCAAACTGCTCAATCAAAAGAAACGTTTAATTCTGTGATAAGAATGCACTCGTCACACGGTGGTTCCTCAGAAACATTCTTTCTAGTTTTTAATCTGAAGTTATTTCCTTTTTCATGATAGGCTTCATGCACTCCCAAATATCCTTTCACAGATTCTACAAAAACAGTGCTTCCAATCTAATCAATCAAAAGAAAGTTTTAACTCTGTAAGGTGAATCCACACATCACAGAGTGGTTTGAAGAAAAGTCTCTTTCTAGTTTTTATATGAAGATATGTTCTTTTTCACCTTAGGTTTTTTTACACTACCAAATATCACTACACAGATTTTGCAAAAACCGTGTTTCCAAACTGCTCAGTCAAAACAAATGTTTAACTATGTGACATGAGTGCACATGTCACAAAGCAGTTTCTCAGAAAGATTCTGTCTAGTTCTTCTCTGAAATTATTTCCTTTTCCTTCATAAGCCTCACTTCAATCCCAAATATTCCTTCACAGACTCTACAAATACAGTGTTTCCAAACTGTTTCTGTTGAAAGAAGGATGTAATTCTGTGAGATGAATGCACACATTACAAAGCAGTTTATCATAATGCTCCTTTCCAGTTTTTATCTGAAGATATTTCCTTTTTGACCTTAGGCTTTTTTGTGCTACCTAGTATCACTTCACAGATTTTTCAAAAACTGTGATTCCTAACTGCTCAGTCAAAGGAAAGGTTTAACTCTGTGACAAGAATGCAGACATCACAAAGCAGTTTTTCAAAAGCCTTCTTTCTAGTTTTAATCAAAAGATATTTCTTTTATCACCATAGGCGTCAATGTGCTCCCAAATATCACTTTACAGATTCTACAAAAACAGTGTCTCCAAACTGCTCAATCAAAAAACAAGTTTAACTCTGTGAGTTGAATGCAAAAATCACAAAGCAGTTTCTGAAAAATCTTTGTAGCTTTTATCGGAAGATATTTCCTTTTTCACCATAGGCCACATACACTCCAAAATATCCGTTCTCAGATGCTACAAAAACAGTGTTTCCACGCTTCTCAATGAAAAGAAAGTTTTAAATCAGTGAGATGAATACACACATCCCGAAGCAGTTTCTCTAAAAGCTTCTTTCTAGTTTTTATGTGAAGATATTTCCTTTTTCACCAAAGGCATTAATGTGCTCAAAATATCCCATTGCAGATTCTACAAAAACAGAGTTTCCAAACTGCTCAATCAAAAGAGAGGTTGAACACTGTGAGATGAATGCACACATCACAAAGCAGATTCTTGGAAAGCTTCCATCTTGTTCTTCTCTGAAGATATTTCCTTTCCATAGGCCTCTATGCACTCCCAAATATCCCTTCCCAAATTCTACAAAAACAGAGTTCCCCAACTGTTCCATCAAAAGAAGTATGTAACTCTGTGAGATGAATGCACACATCAGAAAGCAGTTTCTCATTATGCTTACTTCCAGTATTTATCTTAAGATAATTTCTTGTTCACCATAGGCCTTTTAGCACCACTGAAGATCACTTTACAGATTATACAGAAACAATGTTTCCAAACTGCTCAGTCAAAAGAAAATTTTAACTCTGTGAGATGAGTGCATACATCACACAGCAGTTTCTCAAAGAGCTTCTTTCTAGTTTTTAATCCAAAGATATTTCCTTTTCCACCATAGACCTCATGCACTCCAAAATATCCCTTTGCAGATTCTACAAAAACAGTGTTTCCAAGCTTCTCAATCAAAAGAAACGTTTATCTCTGTAAGAATAATGCACACATCACAAAGCAGTTTCTGATAAATCTTCTTTCTTGTTTTTTTCTGAAGTTGTTTCCTTTTTCACCATAGACCTCATGCACTCCCAAGTATCCCTTCAGAGATTCTACAAAAACAGTGTTCTCAAACTGCTCAATCAAAATAAACTTTTAATTCTGTGAGAAGAATGCACATATCACAAAGCAGTTTCTCATAAAGCATCTTTCTTGTTTTTATCTGAAGTTGTTTCCTTTTTCACCATAGGCCTCATGTGCTCCCAATTATCCCTTCTCAGATACTACAAAAACAGTGTTTCCAAACTGCTCAATCAAAAGAAAGGTTGAACTCTGTCAGATGAATTCACACATCACAAAGCAGTATCTCACATAGTTTCTGTCTATTTCTTCTCTTAAGGTATTTCCTTTTCCACCATAGGCTTCAATGCACTCAAAAATATCCCTTTGCAGATTATATAAATCAGTGTTTCCATACTGTTCCATCAAAAGAAGCATTTAACCCTATGAGATGAATGCAGACATCACAAAGCAGTTTCTCATATCCCTTCTTTCCAGTTTTAATCTGAAGATACTTCCTTGTTCACCATAGGCCTTTTTGCACTACTGAAAATCACTTTGCAAATTATACAAAAAGAGTATTTAAAAACTGCTCAGACAAAAGAAATTTTAACTCTGTGAGATGAATGCACACATCATAAAGCCGTTTCTCAAAAAGCTTCTTTCTACTTTTTGTCTGAAGCTATTTCGTTTTTCACGATACTCCCCATGAGCTAAAAAATATCACTTCTCAGATTCTACAAACACAGCGTTTCCAAAGTGCTCAATCAAAAGAAAGGTTTAACTCTGTGAGATGAATGCACTCATCACCAAGAAGTTTCTCAAAAAGCTTCTTTCTAGTTTTCATCTGAAGATATTTCCTTTTTCACCATAGGCTTCAATGGACTCCCAAATATCCCTTCACAGATTGTACAAAAACTGTGTTTCCAAACTTCGCAATCAAAAGAAAGGTTTAACTCTGTGAGATGAATGCACACATCAAAAAGCAGTTTCACAGAATGATTCTTTCTAGTTTTTATCTGAAGTTATTTCCTTTTTCACTATAGGTATCATATTCTCCCTAATATCCCATCGCAGAATTTCCAAAACCGTGATTCCAAACTGATCAATCAAAAGAAAGGTTTAACTCTGTGAGATGAATGCACACATCACAGGCAGTTTCTCAAAAAGCTTCTTCCTAGTTTTTATCTGAAGATATTACCTTTTTCATCATAGGCCTCATGTGCTCCAAAATATCCCTACATAGTTTGTACAAAAACAGTTTTACCCATCTGCTCTATTGAAAGAAAGGCTTAATACTGTGAGATGAATGCACACATCATGAAGCGTTTTCTCAGAAAGCTTCTTTCTAGTTTTTATCGGAAGTTAATCTTTTTCACCAGAGGCCACGTTTGCTCCCAAATATCCCATCGCCAATTCTACAAGTATTTTGAAATTGATCAATCAAAACCAATGGTTTATCTCTGTCAGATGAATCCACACATCACAAAGCAGTTTCTCAAAAATCTTCTTTCTAATTTTTAATCTGAAATGATTTCCTTTTTCACCTTAGGCTTCAATGCGCTCCCAAATATGCCTTCACAGATTTTACAAAAACAGTATTTCCAAAGTGATCTATCAAAAGAAAGGTTCAACTCTTCTAGATGAATGCACACATCAATAGGAGTTTCTCACAAAGCTTCTGTCTAGTTCTTCTCTGAAGATATTTCCTATTCCACCTTAGGCCTCAATGCACTCCAAAGTATCCCTTCGCAGATTGTACAAACACAGTGTTTCCAAACTCTTCCACCAAAAGAAGGACTTAACTCTGTGAGATGAATGCACACATCAGAAAGCAGTTTCTCATAAAGCTTCTTTCCAGTTTTTATCTGAAGATATTTCCTTTTTCACAATAGGCTTTTAGGTGCTACATAAGATCACTTCACCTATTTTGCCAAAACATTGTTTCAAACAGCTCAATCACAAAAAGATTTAACAGTATGAGAAGAGTGCACACACACAAAGCAGTTTCTCAAAAAGATTCTTTGTAGTTTTTATCCAAAGATAATTCGTTTGTCATCATAGTCTTCCATGTGAGCCAAAATATCCCATTCTAGATTCTAAAAAAACAGTGACTCCAAACTGCTCAATGAAAAAAAAAAGATTAACTCTGTGAGTTGAATGCACACATCACAGAGCAGTCTCTTAAAACGCTTCTTTCTGGTTTTTATTCAAAGATATTTCCTTTTTCTCCATAGGCTTCTTGTGCTCCCAAATATCCCTTCATATAGTCTACAAATACTGTTTCCAAAATGGTCACCAAAAGAAAGTATTAACTCTGTGAGATGAATGCACATATCACAAAGTAGTTTCTGAAAAAGATTCTTTCTACTTTTTATCCAAAGATATTTCCTTTTTCACCATAGGCTTCAATGTGCTCCCAAATATGCCTTCGTGGATTCTAAAAAAGCAGTGTTTCCAAAGTGCTCAATCAAAAGAAAGCTTTAACTCAGTGAGAGGTATTCAGATTGCACAAACCAGTTTCTCAGAAAGCTTCTGTCTAATTTTCTCTGAAGATATTTCGTTTTACAACATAGGCCTCATGCACTCCCAAGTATCCCTACACAGATTCCTCAAAAACAGTGTTTCCAAACTGTTCCATTAAAAGTGGGGCTTAGCTCTGTGAGACGAATGCACATATCAAAAAAGCAGTTTCTCATAACACTTCTTTCCAGTTTTTATCTGAAGATATTTCTTTTTTCACCATAGTGTTTTCTGCATTACCTGATGTTGCTTCGCAGATATTGCAAAAACAGTTTTTCCAAACTGCGTCATCAAAAGGAAGGTTTAACACTGGAAGATGAATGCACACATCACACAGCACTTTCTCAAAAAGTTTCTTTCTGTTTTTTATCCTAAGATATTTCCTTTATCACTGTAGACTTCAAAGCATTCCCAAATATCCTGTCATTGATTCTACAAAGCAGTGTTTCCAAACTGCTCAATCAAAAAACAAGTTTAACTCTCTGAGTTGAATGCACATATCAAAAAACAATTTCCCAAAAACCTTCTTTCCTGTTTTTATCTGAAGATATTTCCTTTCTCACCATAAACCACAGTGCACTCCCAAATATACCATAGCAGATTCTACAGAAACAGTGTTTCAAAACTGCTCAATCAACAGAAAGGTTTAACTCTGTGCGATGAATGCACACATCACAAAGCAGTTTCACAGATAGCTTCTGTCTAGTTCTTCTCTGAAGATATTTCCTTTTCCAAAGTAGGGATCTATACACTCAAATATCCCTTCACAGATTCTAAAAAAAGTTTCCAAACTGTTCCATCAAAAGAAGGACTTAACTCTGTGAGAAGAATGCACACATCACAAAGACGTTTCTCAGAAAGCTTCTTTCAATTTTTTATCTGAAGATATTTCCTTTTTCACCATAGTCCTCATTTGCTCCTAAATATCCCTTTGCAGATTGTACAGAAACAGTGTTTCCAAACTGCACAATCTAAAGAAAGTTTTAACTCTGTGAGATGAATGAACACTCACAAAGCAGTTTCTCACAAAGATTATTTCTAATTTTTATCTGAAGTTATTTTCTTATTCAGCATAGAAGTCGTGTGAACCCAAATATCCCTTCGCAGCTTGTATGTGTATTTGAAACTGATCAATCAAAAGAAAGTTTTAACTCTGTCAGATGAATCCACACATCACAAAACAGTTTCTCAAAAAGCTTCTTTCTAGTTTTTATCTGAAGATATTTCCTTTTTCACCATAGGCTTCAATGCGCTCTGAGGTATGCTTCACAGATTCTATGAAAACAGTGTTTCCAAACTGCTCAATCAAAAGAAAGTTTAACTCTGTGAGATGAATGTACACATCACAAAACAGTTTCTTAAAAATTGTCTTTCTAGATTTTATCCAAAGATGTTTTCTTTTTCAATTTATGATGCAATGCACTCCCACATATGCCTTCACAGATTCTACCAAAACAGTGTTTCCAATCTGCTCAATCAAAAGAAATTTTTAGCTCTGTGAGATGAATGCACACATCACAAAGCAGCTTGTAAGAAAGTTTCTGTCTCATTCTTCTCTGAAGATACTTCATTGTCCACCACAGTCCTCAATGCACTCCCAAATATCCCTTTGCAGATTCTACAAAAACAGTGTTTCCAAGCTGTTCCATCAAAAGAAGGACTTAACTCTGTGAGATGAACACAGACATCATAGTTTCTCATAATGCATCTTTCCAGTTTTTATCCGAATATATTTCCTTGTTCACCATAGGCCTTTTCACGCTACCTAGCATTGCTTCGCAGATTATACAAAAACAGTGTTTCTAAACTGCTCAGTCAAAAGAAATGTTTAACTCTGTGAGATGAATGCATACATCAAAGCAGTTTCTCAAAAAACTGAATGCTACCTTTTATATAAAGATATTTCCTTTTTCACTATAGGCATCAGTGTGCTCCCAAATAGCCAATTGCAGATTCTGTAAAAACAGTGTTTCCAAACTGCTCAATCAAAAGAAACGTTTATCTCCATGAGAAGAATGCACACATCACAAAGCAGCTTGTAAGAAAGCTTCTTTCTATTTTTTATCTGAAGTTATTTCCTTTTTCACCCTAGGCCACATGCTCTCCCAAATATACCTTCGCAGATTCTCAAAAACAGTGTATCTATACTGATCTATCAAGAGAAATTTTTAACTCTGTGAGATGAATGCACACTTCATAATGCAGTTTCTCAGATAGCTTCTATCTAGTTATCCTCTGACAATATTTCCTTTTCCAAAATAGGCTTCAATGCACTCGCAAATATGCTTTTGCAGATTCTATAAAAACAGTGTTTCTGAACTGTTCCATCAAAAGAGTGATTTAACTCTGAGATGAATGCACACATCAGAAAGCTGTTTCCCATAACGCTTCTTTCCCGTTTTTATGTGAAGATATTTCCTTGTTCACCATAAGCTTTTTTGTGCTACCAAATATTGCATCACAGATTTTGAAAAAATATTGTTTCCAAAATGCTTAGTCAAAAGAAAGGTTTAACTCTGTGAGATGAATCCACACATCACAAAGCAGTTTCTCAAAAGCTTCTTTC
Source organism: Pongo pygmaeus (assembly GCF_028885625.2). Classification (NCBI taxonomy): domain Eukaryota; kingdom Metazoa; phylum Chordata; class Mammalia; order Primates; family Hominidae; genus Pongo; species Pongo pygmaeus. The sequence goes on along the minus strand of NC_072388.2, from coordinate 12,151,924 downwards.
TAGTTTTTATCCCAAGATATTTCCTTTGTCACCATAGGCTTCAATGCACTCCCAAATATCCCATCGTGATTCTGCAGAAAAAGGGTGTCCAACTGCTCAATCAAAAAACAGGTTTAACGTCATCTGTTGAAGGCCCACATCACAAAGCAGTTTATAAAAAGCTTTTCTCTATTTTTTCCGAAGATATTTTCTTTTTCACCATAGGCCTCTGTGGCTCCCAAATATACCTTTGTAGATTCTAGAAAAACAGTGTTCTCAAACTGCTCATTCAAAAGATTTAACTCTGTAAGATGAATGCACACACCACAAGGCAGTTTCTCAGATAACTTCTTTCTAGTTTTTATCTGATGTTATTTCCTTTTTCACAATAGGCCTCATGCACTCCCAAATATCCCTTTGCAGATTCCACAAAAGCAGTGTTTCCAAAGTGATCAGTCAAAAATCAGGTTTAACTCTGTGAGATGAATGCAGACGTCACAAAGCCATTTCTCAAAAATCATCTTTCTATTTTTTAACAGAATATATTTCCTTTTTCACCATAGGCATCACTGCACTGCCAAGTATGCCTTTGCAGATTGTGCAAAAACAGTGTGTCCAAAGTGCTCAATCAAAAAAAAAAGTTTAACTCTGTAAGAGGAATGCACACATCACAAAGCAGTTTCTCAGAATGCTTCTTTCTAGTTTTATCTGAAGTTATTTCCTTTTTCATCTTAGGCCTCGAATCCTCCCAACTTCGCAGTTTCTACAAAATAGTTTTTCCAAACTCATTAATCAAAAGAGTGTTGTAACTCTGTGAGATGAATGCACACATCACAAAGCAGTTTCTCAAAAAGCTTCTTTCTACTTTTTATCTGAAGATATTTCTTTTTTCAACCTAGGCTTCAATGCATTCCCAAATATCCCTTTGCAAATTCTACAAAATAGTGTTTCCAAACTGGTCTATCAAATGAAAGGTTTAACTCTGTTAGTTGAATGTACACATGACAAAGCAATTTCTCTGAAAGATTCTGTATCATCCTTCTCTGAAGATATTTCCTTTTCCACCATAGGCAACAATGCACTCCAAAATATCCCTTCACTGATTCTACAAAAACAGTGTTTCCAAATTGTTCCATCAACAGAAGGATTTAACTCTGTGTGATGAGCACACACATCAGAAAGCAGTTCTTCCTAACACTTCTTTCTAGTTTTTATATGAACATATTTCCTTTTTCAACATAGGCTTTTTATGCTACCTAGTATACCTTCACAGATTTTGCAAAAACAGTGTTTCCAACATGCTAACTCAAAAGTAACATTTAACTGTTTGAGATGAATGCACACATTGGAAAGCAGTTTCTCAAAAAGCTTCTTTCTAGTTTTTATCCGAAGCTATTTCCTTTTTCATCATAGGCTTCAAAGAGCTCACAAATATCCCTTTGCAGATTCTACAAAAACAGTGTTTCCAAACTGCTCAATCAAAAGAAAGTTTTAACTCTGTGAGAGGAATGCACACATCACAAGCAGTTTCTCAGCCAGCTTCTGTCTAGTTCTTCTGTGAAGATATTTCTTTTTAAACCATAGGTGTCAATGTGCTCCCGAATATCCCTTTGCAGGTTCTACAAAAACTGTGTTTCCAAACAGCTCGATCAAAAAACAACTTTAACTCTGTGAGTTGAATGCACACATCACAAAACAGTTTCTCAAAAATTTTATTTATGGTTTTTACCCGAATATATTTCCTTTTTCACCATAGTCTTTTGGGAGCTCCTAAATATACCTTTTCAGATTCTACAAAAACAGTGTTTCAAAACTGCTCAATCAAAGTAAGGTTTAACTCGGTGAGACGAATGCACACATCACAAAGCAGTTTCACAAAAAGGGTCTTTCTAGTTTTTATCCGAAGGTATTCCCTTTTTCACCATAGGATTCAACGTGCTCCCAAATATCCTTTTGCAGATTCTACAAAAACAGTGTTTACAAACTGCTCAGTCAAAAGACAGGTTTAACCCTGTGAGATGAATGCATACATCATAAAGCAGTTTCTCAAGAACCTTCTTTCTAGTTTTTGTCTGAAGACATTCCCTTTTTCACCATAAACATCACTGTGCTCCCAAATATCCTTTTGCAAATTCTAAAAAAAGCAATGTTTCCAAGCTCCTCAATCAAAAGAAAGGTTTAATTCTGTGAGGAGAATGCACACATCACAAAGCAGTTTCTCAGAAAGCTTCTTTCTAGTTTTTATCTGACATCATTTCCTTTTTCAACATAGGCCTCATGTGCTCCCAATTATCCCTTCACAGATTATATAAAACAGTGTTTCCAAACTGGTCAACCAAAAGAAAGTTTTAACTCTGTGAGATAAATGTACACTTCACCAAGCACTTTCTCAAAAGAATCTGTCCCTTTCTTTTCTGAAGATATTTCATTTTCCAACATAGGCCTCCATGCACTCCCAAATATCTCTTTACATATTCTACAATAACAGTGTTTCCAAACTGTTAGATCAAAAGAAGGACTTAACTCTGTGAGATGAACACACACATCAGAAACAACTTTCTCATAACAGTTATTCCCTGTTTTTGTCCAAAGATATTTTCTTTTTCACCATAAGCTTCAATGCACTCCCAAATATCCCTTTGAAGATTCTACAATAATATTTTTTCCAAACTGCTCAATCAAAGAAAGTTTTAACTCTGTGAGCTGAATGCACACATCACAAAGCAGTTTCTCAGATACATTGTCTCTATTGCTTCTCTGAAGTTATTTCCTTTTTCACTATAGGACATTTTGTGCTATCTAAATTTGCTTCACAGATTATGCAAAGACAGTGTCCAAACTGCCTAAGAAAAAGAAAGGTTTAACTCTGTGAGAAGAATGCATACATCACAAAGTGGTTTCTCAGAAAGGTTCTTTCTAGTTTTTCTTAGAAGTTATTTCCTTTTCCACCATAGGCCTCGTGCGCTCCCAAATATCCCTCCACAGATTCTACAAAAACAGTGTTTTCAAACTGATCAATCAATAGAAAATTTTAAATCTGTGAGATGAATGTGCACATCACAAAGCAGTTTCTCAAAAACTTTCTTTCTACTTTTTATCCAAAGACAGTTGCTTTTTCTCCATAGGCTTCAATGTGCTCCCAAGTATCTCTTCTCAGATTGTACAAAACAGTGTTTCCAAAATGCTCAATCAAAAGAAAGGTTTAACTCTGTTAGCTGAATGTAAACATCAGAAAGCTGTTTCTCAGAAAGATTCTGTCTAGTTCTTCTGTGAACTTATTTCTTTTTCCCCCATAGGCCTCAATGCATTCCCAAATATCCCTTCTCAGATTCTACAAAAACAGTGTTTCCAAACTGTTCCAAAAAAGAACTTAACTCTGTGAGATGAGCACACTTCAGAAATCAGTTTCTCACCATGCTTCTTTCCATTTTTTATCTGAATATATTTCCTATTTCACCATTGGCTTTTCTGTGATAACTTATAACACTTCACAAATTTGGCAAAAACAGTGTTTCCAAACTGTTCAGTCAAAAGAAAGTTTAATTCTGTGAGATGAATGTGCACATCACAAAGAGTTTCTCTTAAACTTCTTTCTAGTTTTCATCTAAAGATATTTCGCTTATCACCATAGGCTTCCATGACCTTCCAAATATCCCACTGCAGATTCTAAAACAACAGTGTTTCCAAACTACTAAATCAAAAGAAATCTTTAACTCTGTGATTTGAATGCCCACATCACAGAGCAGTTTCTCAGAAATCTTCCTTCTAGTTTTTATCTGAAAACTTTTACTTTTTCACTATAGGCCACGTGCACTCATGAATATCCCTTCGCAGATACTACAAAACCAGTGTTTCTGAACTGATCAATAAAAAGAAAGCTTTAACTCTGGTAAATTAATGCACACTTCACAAAGAAGTTTCTCATAAAGCTTCTTTCTAGTTTTTATCTGGAGATATTTCCTTTTCAACTATAGGCCTCAAGGCACTCCCAAATGTCCATTCGCAGATACTATAAAAACACTGTTTCCAAACTGTTCTGCCAAAAGAATGATTTAACTCTGTGAGATGAATGCACACATCACAAAGCAGTTTCTCTGAAAGCTTCCTTCCAGTTTTTATCCAAAGATATTTCCTTTTTCACCATAGGCCTCATGCACTCCCAAATATCCCTTTGCAGATTCTACAAAACAGTGTTTCCAAACTGTTCCATCAAAAGGATGACATAACTCTGTGTAATGAATGCACACATTGGAAAGCAGTTTCTCTTAACGCTTGTTTCCAGTTTTTATCTGAGGATATTTCCTTTTTCACCATAGGGTTTTTGTACTACCTAATGTCTTCTTGTAGATTTTGCAAAAACAGGGCTTCCAAGCTGCCTAGTCAAAGAAAGTTTTAGCACTATGAGATGAAGGCACATATCAGGAAGCAGTCTCTTAGAAAGATTCTTTCTTGTTTTTATCTGAAGACATTTACTGTATCACTATAGGCTTCAATGCCCTCTGAAATATCCCATCGCAGATCCTACAAAAACAGTGTTTCTGAAATGCTCAATCAAAAGGTTTAACTCTGTGAGATGAATGCACACATCACAAAGCAGTTTCTCACATAGCTTCTGTCTAGTTCTTCTCAGAAGATATTCCCTTTCCACCATAAGTCTCAATGCACTCCCAAATATCCCTTCACAGATTCTATAATGACAGTGTTTCCAAACTGTTCCAGCAAAAGAATGATTTATCTCTGTGAGATGAATACACACATCAGAAAACAGTTTCTCACAACAGTTCCTTCCAGTCTATATCAGAAGTTATTGCCTTGTTCACCGAAGGCCTTTTTGTGCTACAAAACTTCACTTCGCAGATTATACAGAATCAGTGTTTCCAAAATATTCCATCAAAAGAAATACTTAACTCTGTGAGATGAATGCACACATCAGAAAGCAGTTTCTCAAAATGGTCCTTTCCAGTTTTTATCTGAAGATATTTCCTTTTTCACCACAGGCTTTTTTGTGCTAGCTAATATCACTTCACAGATTTTGCAAAAACAGTGTTTCCAAACTGCTCAGTCGAAAGAAAAGTTTATCTCTGTGAGTCAAACTCACCCATCACAAAGTAGTTTCTCAAAAAATTTCTTCTAGTTTTTGTCCAAAGATATTTCCTTTTTCACCATAGTCCTCAGTGTGCTCCCAAATATACCTTTGAAGATTCTTCAAAAACAGGTTTTCCAAAGGGCTCAATCAAAAGAGAGGTTTAACTCTGAGAGATGAGGGCAGACATCACAAAGCAGTTTCTCAATAGGATTTTCTCTAGTATTTACTGAATATAATTCTTTTTTCACCATAGGCTTCAATGCGATCCAATATATGGCTTCTCAGATTCTACAAAAACTGTGTTTCCATAGTGCCCAATCAACATAAAGGTTTAACTTTGTGAGATGAGTGTGCACATCACAAAGCAGTTTCTCAGCTAGCTGCTGTCTATTCCTTCTCTGAAGATATTTCCTTTTCCACCTTAGGCCTCAATGCACTCCCAAATACCCTTTCAAATATTTTATAACAACAGTGTTTCAGAACTGTTCCATCAAAGGAAGGATTTAACTCTGTGAGATGAATGCACACATCAGAAGGCAGTTTCTCATAACACATCTTCCCAGTTTTTATTGGAAGATATTTCCTTGTTTACCAAAGACCTTTTTGTGCTACCAAACATTGCTTGGCAGATTATACAAAAACAGGGTTTCCAAACTACTCAGTCAAAAGAAAAGTTTAACTCAGTGAGGTGAATGCATATATCACAAAACAGTTTAACAAAAAGCTTCTTTGCAGTTTTTGTCTGAAGATATCTCTTTTTTAACCATAGTCATCAGTGCACTCCAAAATATCCCTTTGCAGATACAAAAAAAAAACAGGGTTTCCACTGCTCAATCAAAGGAAATGTTTACCTGTGTAAGAAGAATACACATATCACAAAGTAGTTTTTCAAAAAGCTTCTTTGTAGTTTTTATCCGCAGATATTTCCTTTTTCATCATAGGCTTCAATGCGCTCCCAGATATCCCTTTGCAGATGCTACAAAAACAGTGTTTCCAAACTGCTCAATAAAAAGCAAGTTTTAACTCTGTGAGATGAATGCATACACTGCAATGCAGTTTCTCAGAAAGTTTCTGTCTAGTTCTTCTATGACGATATTTCCTTTTCCACCATAGGCCTTAATGTGCTGTGAAATATCCTACGCACATTCTACAGAAACACTGTTTCCAAACTTCCATGAAAAGAAGGACTTAACTCTGTGAGATTAATGCACACATCAGAAAACCATTTCTCATAACACTTCTTTCCATGTTTTGTCTGAAGATGTTCCCTTTTTCACCATAGGCTTTTTTACATTACCTAATATCACTTCAGAGATTTTGTAAAACAGTGTTTCCAAACTGCTCAGTGAAAAAAACGTTTTACTCTGTCAGATAAATGCACAGATCACAAAGCAGTTTCTCAAAAAGCTTCTTTCTAGTTTTCATCCAAAGATATTTCCTTCATCACCATACGGTTCACTGTGTGCCTAAATATCACATCTCAGATTCTACAAAAACACTGTTTCCAAACTGCTCAATCAAAAAACAGGTTTAACTCTGTGATTTGAATGCACACATCACAAAGCAGTTTCTCAAAAACCTCCTTTCCATTTTTTATCCGAAGATATTTCCTTTTTCACCATAGGCCTCATATGCTGCCAAATATCCTGTTGCAGATTCTACAAAAACAGAGTTTCCAAACTGATCAATCAAAAGAAAGATTTCACTCTGTGAGATGAATGCACACATCACAAAGTACTTTCTCAAAAAGCTTCTTTCTAGTTTTTATCCGAAGATATTTCCTTTTTCACCATAGGCATCAATGTTCTCCCAAATATGCCTTTGCGTATTCTACAAAAACAGGGTTTCCAAACTGCTCAATCAAAAGTAAGGTTTAACTCTGTGAGAAGAATGCACAAATCACAAAGCAGGGTCTCAGAAAGCTTCTATCTACTTCTTCTCTGAAGATAATTCCTTTTCCACCATAGTCTTAATGCCTTCCCAAAGATACCTTCACAGATTGTATAAAAACAGTGTTTCTAAACTGTTCCATAAGAAGAAGGACTTAATTCTGTGAGATGGACACACACATCACAAAGCAGTTTCTCAGAAAGCTTCTTTCTAGATTTATCTGAAGGTATTTCCTTTTTCAACATAGTCCTCATGAGCTCCCAGATATCCTTTCGAATATTCTACAAAAAGAGTGTTCCCAAACTGATCAATCCAAAGAAAGGCTTATCTCTGTTAGATGAATGCACACATTAGAAAGCAGTTTCTCACAAAACTGCTTCCTAATTTTTATCCAAAGATATTTTCTTTTTCACCACAGGCTTCAATGTGTTCCCAAATATCCCCTCGCAGATTCTACAAAGACAGTGTTTCCAAACTACTCAATCAAAAGAAATGTTTAAGTCTGTGAGATCAATGCACACATCACAAAGCAGTTTCTCATAAGGAATCTCTCTCGTTCTTCACTGATCATATTCCCTTTTCCACTATAGGCCTCAATGCACTCCAAAATATCTCTTTGCACATTCTACAAAAACAATGTTTCCAAACTGTTCCATCCAAAAAAGGACTTAACTCTCTGAGATGAATGCACCCATCAGAAAGCAGTTTCTCATAACTCTTCTTTACAGCTTTTAGCTGAAGATATTTACTTTTTAACCACAGGTTTCTTTTGGGTAAATAATATCACTCGCAGATTTTGCAAAAACAGTGTTTCAAACTGTTCACTCAAAGGAAAGGTTTAACTCTCTGAGTTGAACATACACATCACAAAGTAATTTCTCAAAATGTTCTTTCTATTTTTTTTCTGAAGATATTTCCTTTTTCACCATAGGCCTCAGGGTGCTCCAAAATATACCTTTGCAGTTTCAACAAAAACAGTGTTTCCAAACTGATCAATCAAAGAAAGTTTTAACTCTGTGAGATGAATGCACACATCACAAAGCAGTTTTTCAAAAATTCTCTTTTTAGTTTTTATGTGAACATATTTACTTTCTCACTCTAAGCCTCAGAGTGCTACCAATTATCCCTTTCCAGATTCTACAAATACATTGTTTGCAAACTGCTCAATCAAAAGGAATGCTTACCTCTGTGAGATGAATGCACACATTACAAATCAATTTATCAGAAAGCTTATGTCTAGTTCTTCTCTGAAGATATTTCCTTTTCCACCATCAGCCTCAATGTGCTCCCAGATATCCCTTCACAGATTCTACAAAAACAGTGTTTTGAAATTGTTCCATCAAAATAAGGACTTAAGTCTGCGAGACAAACACACACTTCAGAAAGTAATTGCTCATATCGCTTCATTCCAGTCTTTATCTGAAGGTATTTACTTTTTCACTATATGTTTTTCTGCGCTACCTTATTTTGTTTCACAGATGTTGCAAAAAGAGTGTTTCCAAAATGCTCAGTCAAAAGAATGGTTTAACTCTGTGAGATGAATGCACACATCACAAATTAGTTTCTCAAAATGGTTCTTTCTAGTTTTTATCCAAAGATATTTCCTTTTTCACCATAGGCTTCAATGTGCTGCAAGTATCCTTTCACAGATTCTACAAAAACAGTGTTTCCAAATTCTCAATCAAAATAAAGATTTGATTCTGTGAGATGAACCCACACATCAGAAAGCAGTTTCTTGTAACACTGTTTTCCAGTTTTTATCTGAAGAAATTTCCTTTCTCACCATAGGCCTTTTTGCACTATGAAACGGTGCTTCACAGATTATATAAAATAGTATTTCCAAATTGCTCAGTCAAAAGAAAAGTTTAACTCTGTGAGATGAATGCATACATCACAAACCAGTTCCTCAGAAAGCTTCTTCCTAGTTTTTATCTGAAGATAATTCCTTTATCATTATAGGCTTCATTGTGCTCCCAAGTAACCCTTTGCAGATACTACAGAAACAGTATTTCCAAACAGATCAATCAAAAGAAACATAACTCTCTGAGAAGAAACAACGCTGTTTCTCAGAAAGCTTCTTTCTAGTTTTTATCTGAAGTTATTTCCTCTTGCACCCTAAGCCTCCTGTGCTCTCTAGTAACACTTTGCACATACTACAATAACAGTGTTACCAAACTGATCAATGAGAAGAAAGGTTTAAATCTTTCAGATGAATGCACCCATCACAAGGCAGTGTCTTTGAATGATTCAGTCTATTTCTTCTCTGAAGATATTTCCTTTTCCACCATAGGCCTCAGTGCACTTCCAAATATACCTTTTCAGATTGTACAAAAACAGTTTTTCCTAACTGCTCAATCTAAAGAAATGTTTAACTCTGTGAGATGAATGCACACTTCACAAAGCAGTTTCTCAGACAGCTTCTGTCTAGTTCTTTTCTGAAAATATTTCCTTTTTCCACTATAGGCCTCAATGCGTTCCCAAATATCCCTTCGCAGATTCTATAAAAACATTATTTCCAAACTGTTCCATCAAAAGGATTTAATTTTGTGAGATGAATGCACAATTCAGAAAGCAGTTTCTCATAAAGCTTCTTTCCAGTTTTTATCTGAAGATATATCCTTGTTCACCATACGTCTTTTTGTGCTACAAAATATAGCTTCTAAGATTACACAAAAACAGTTTTTCCAAACTGGTCTGTCAAAAGAAATGTTTAGCTCTGTTACATGAATGCACACATCACAAAGCAGTTTCTCAAAAAGCTTCTTTCTAGTTTTTATCCGAAGTTATTTTCTTTATTGCCATAGGCTTCAAAGAGCTCCATAATATCCCATCACAGATTCTACAAAAACAGTGTTTCTAAACTGCTAAATTAAAAAACAGGTTTAACTCTGTGAGTTGAATGCATTCATGAGAAAGCAGTTTCTCAAAACACATCTTGCCTAGTTCTTATCCGAAGATATTTCTTTTTTCACCATAGGCCTCAGTGCACTCCCAAATATTGCTTTGCAGATTGTACAAAAACAGGGTTTCCACACTGCTCAATCAAAACAAAAGTTTAACTCTGTGAGATGAATGCACACATCAAAAAGCAGTTTCTCAGAAAACTTATGTCTCATTCTTCTCTGAAGTTATTTCCTTTGCCGCCATAAGCCTCAATGAACTCCCAAATATCCCTTTGCAGATTCTACAAAAACAGTGTTTCCAAACAGTTCCATCATAAGAAGGAATTAACTCTGTGAGATGAATGCACACATCTGAATGCAGTTTCTCATAACGTTCTTTCCAGTTTTTGTCTGAAGATAGTTCCTTCTTCACCACAGGGTTTTTTGTGCTACCTAATATCGCTTCACAGATTTTGCAAAAACAGTGTTTCCAAACTGCTCAGTCAAAATAAAGGCTTAACTCTGTGAGATGAATGCACAAATCACAAAGCAGTTTATCAAAAATCTTATTTCTAGTTTTCATCCTAATATATTTCCTTTTCCAACATAGGCTTCCATGCGCTCCCAAATATCCCTTTGCAGATTCTACAAAATCGTTATTTCCAAACTGCTCCTTCAAAACATAGGTTTAACTCTGTGAGATGAATGCACACTTCACAAAAGAGTCCCTAAGAAAGCTTCTGTCTAGTTCTTCTCTGAAGATATTTCCTTTTCCACCATAGGCCTCAATGTGCTCCCAAAGATACCTTAGCAGATTCTACAAAAACAGTGTTTCCAAACTGTTCCATCAAAAGAAGGACTTAACACTGTGAGATGAATGCACACATCAGAAAGCTATTTCTAATAAAGCTTCTTTCCAGTTTTTATGTGAAGATATTTCCTGGTTCACCATATGTTTTTTTGTGCTACCTAATACCATTTCTCAGATTTTGCAAAAACAGTGTTTCCAAACTGCTCCATCAATAAAAAAAGTTATAACTCAATGCCCACATCACAAAGCAGTTACTCCAAAAACTTCTCTCTAGTTTAAATCTGAAGGTATTTTATTTTCCACCATAGACCTAACTGTGCTTTCAAATATCCCATTGCAGATTATACAAAATCAGTGAGTACAAACTGCTCAATAATAAAAACTTATTTAACTCTGTGAGTAGAACACACACATCACAAAGCAATTTCTCAGATAGCTTCTTTCTAGATTTTATCCAAAGATATTTCCCTGTTCACCATAGGTATCACTGTGATCACAAATATCCCTTTGCAGATTCTTCAAAAACAGTGTTTCCAATCTACTCAATGAAAAGAAACGTTTAACTCTGTGAGAAGGATGCACACACCACAAAGTGGTTTCTCAGAAAGCTTCTTTCTATTTTTTATCTGAAGTTATTTCCTTCTTCACCATAGGTCTCGAATGCTCCCAAATATCCCTTTGCAGATCCTACAGAAACAGTATTTCCAACCTGTTCAATCAAAAGAAAGGTTTAAGTCTGTGAGATGAAAGCACACATCACAAAGCAGTTTCTCAAAAATCTTCTAGTTCTTCACTGAAGATATTTTCTTTTCCACAATAGTCCTCAATGCACTCGTAAATATACCTTCACAGATTCTTCAAAAACAGTGTTTCCAAACTGTTAAATCAAAAGAAGGACTTAACCCTGTGAGATGAACACACACATCAGAAAGCTGTTTCTCATAACAATTCTTTCCAGTTTTATCTAAAGATATTTCCTTGTTCACTATATGCTTTTCTGTGCTATCTAATATCACTTTGCAGATTTTGCAAAAACAGTGTTTCCAAACTGCCCCATGAATAAAAAGGTTTAACTCTGTGAGATGAATGTACACATTACAAATAAATTTCTCTAAAAGCTTCTGTCTAGTTCTTCTCAGAAGTCATTTCTTTTCCACAACAGGTCTCAATGTGCTCCCAACTATACCTTCGCAGATTCTACAAAAACAGTGTTTCCAAACTGTTCCATCAAAAGAGAACTTAACCCTCTGTGATGAATGCACACATCAGAAAGCTGTTTCTCCTAACGCTTCTTTCCAGTTTTTATCTGAAGATATTTCCTTGTTCACAATAGGCTTTTTTGTGCTGCTTTATATCACTTCTTAGATTTTGCAAAAACAGTGTTTTCCAAACTGCTCCATCATTAAAAATGTTTAACTCTTTGAGATCAATTCACACATCACAAAGCAGTTACTGAAAATCATCTTTCTAGCTTATATCTGAAGATCTTTCCTTTTCCACCATAGGCCTTACTGCGCTTTCAAACATCCAATTGCAGATTCTACAAAAACAGTTTCTCCAAACTGTTCAATCAAAAAAGAGGTTTAACTCTCTGAGTTGAATACACACATCACAAAGCAGTTTCTCAAAAATCTTCTTTCTAGTTTTTATCCAAGCATATTTCCTTTTTCACCATAGTCATCTGTGCCTTCCAAACTATCCCTTTGCAGATTCCATAAAAACAGTGTTTCCAAACTGCTCACTCAAAAGAAACGTTTAACTATGTGAGAAGAATGCACTCATCACAAAGCGGTTTGGCAGAAAGCTTCTTTCTAGTTTTAATCTGAAGTTATTTCCTTTTTCACCATAGGTATGCCTCAAACGCTCCAAATATCCCTTTGCAGATTCTGCAAAAACAGTGTCTCCAAACTGCTCAATCAAAGGAAAGATTTAACTGTGTGGGATGAATACACACATTACACAGCAGTTTATCAGAAATCTTCTGTCTAGATCTGGGCTCTCAAATATCTCTTTGCAGATTCAATAAAAACAGCGTTTCCAAACTGTTCCATTGAAAGAATAATTTAACTCTGTGAGATGAACACACATATCAGAAAGCAGTTTCTCATAACTCTTTTTTCCAGTTTTTATCTGAAGATATTTCCTTTTTCAGCATAGGCTTTTTTGCGCTACCTAAAATCACTTCACAGATTTTGCAGAAACAGTGTTTCCTAACTGCTCAGTCAAAAGAAAGGTTTAACTCTGTGAGTTGAATGCACACATCAGAAAACAGTTTCTCAAAAAACTTATTTCTAGTGTTTATCCGAAGATATTTCCTTTTTCAGCATAGGCCTCAGTGAGCTCCCTAATATGCCTTTGCTGATCCTACAAAAACAGTGTTTCCAAACTGCTCAATGAAAAGAAAGGTTTATCTCTGTGACATGAATGTACACATCAGAAAGCAATTTCTTAGATAGCTTCTCTCTAGTTCTTCTCAATGATATTTCCTTTTTCACCCTAGGCCTTAATGCTATCCTAAATATCCCTTCCAGATTCAATAAAAACAGTGTTTCTGAACTGTTCTTTTTAAAGAAGGATATAACTCTGAGAGATGGACACACACATCAGAAAGCAGTTTCTCATAATGCTTCTTTCCAGTTTTTATCTGAAGATATTTCCCTGTTCAACATAGGCCATTTTGTACCACATAACATAGCTTCAAAAATTATACAAAAACTGTGTTTTCAAACTGCTTAGTGAAAAGAAAATTTTAACTCTGTGAGATGAACGCATACATCACAAAGCAGTTTCAAAAAGCTGCTTTCTAGTTTTTATCCAAAGATATTTCCTTGTTTAACAATAGGCCTCAGGGCACTCCCAATTATCCTGTGGCAGATTCTACAAAAGCAGTGTTTCCAAACTTATCAATGAAAAGAAAGTTTTAACTCTGTGAGAAGAATACACACATCACAGAGCATTATTTCAGAGAGTTTCTTTATAGTTTTTATCCAAAGATGTTTCATTTTTCACTGTAGACTTAAATGTGCTCCCAAATATCCCTTTGCAGATTCTACAAAAAAAGGGTTTCCAAACTGCTCAGTCAAAAGAAAGTTTTAACTCTTTGAGGTGAATGCACACATCACAAAGCAGGTTCTAAAAAAACTTCTTTTTAGTTTTTATCCAAACATATTTTCTTTTTCACCATAGGCCAAACTGCACTTTCAAATATCCCATTGAAGAATCTACAAAAACAGATTTTCCAAACTCCTTAATCAAAAGAAAGGTTTAAATCTGTGAGAAGAATGTGCACATCACAAAGCAGTTTCCCAAAAACCTTCTTTGTAGTTTTTATCCGAAGTTTTTTCCTTTTCCACCATCGGGTGAATGCAATCACAAATATCCCTGGCAGATTCTGCCAAAATAGTGTTTCCAAACTGCTCAATCAGAAGAAAGCTTGAACTCTGTTAGATGAATGCACACATCAAAAAGCAGTTTCTTTGGAAGGCTCTTTCTAGGTTTTATCTGGATGTATTTCCTTTTTCACCATAGACCTCAATGCTCTCCCAAATAACTCTTTGCAGATGCTGCTAAAAGGGCTTTTCCAAACGGCTGCATTAAAGTAAAGATTTAACAATGTGAAATGAATGTGCACATCACAAATCAGTGTCTCAGAAAGCTTCTTTCGAGTTTTTATGGAAAGATATTTCCTTTTTCAACATAGGCCTGTTTACACTACATAATATCATTCCTCAAGTTTTACAAAAATATTGTTTCCAAACTGCTCTATCAAAAGAAAGGCTTAATTTGGTGAGATTAATGCACACATCAGAAAGCAGTTTCTCAAAAACTTCCTTCTAGTTTTTGATCTGAAGATATTTCCTTTTTCAGCTTAGGCTTCAAGGCATCCCAAATATACCTTCACAGATTCTACAAAAACAGTGTTTCCAAACTGTTCAATCAAGAAGGACATAACTCTGTGAGATGAATGCACACATCAGAAAGCAGTTGCTCTTAACAATTCTTTCCATTTTTTTTTTCTGAAGATATTTCACTTTTCACCATAGGCTTTTTTGCGCTACCTCATATCACTTCACAGATTATACAAAAACAGTGTTTCCAAACTGCTCAGTAAAAAAGAAAGGCTAAACACTGTGAGATGAATTGGCACATCACAAAGTAGTTTCCCACAAAGCTTCTTTCTAGTTTTTATCCAAAGATGTTTCCTTTTCACCATAAGCTTCAATGCATTCCCAAATATCCCTTCGCAGATTCTGCACAGAAAAAAGTGTTTCCAAACTGTTCAATCAAAAGAAAAGTTTAAATCTGTGAGAGGAATGCATACATGACTAAGCAGTTTCTCAGAAATCTTCTATCTATTTTTTCTTTGAAGATAGTTCTTTTTCCACCATATGCCTCAATGTAATCCCAAATATCCCTTTGCAGATTCTACAAAAAAAGTGTTTCCAAACTGTTTCATCAAAAGAAGGAGTTAATTCTGTCAGATGAATGCACACATCAGAAAGCAGATTCTCAACGCTTCTTTCCAATTTGTGTTTGAAGACATTACCTTTAACAACATAGTCATTTTTGTGCTAATATCACATCACAGATTATACAAAAAAAAAAGTGTTTCCAAACTGCTCAGTCAAAAGGAAGATTTAACTCTGTGAGATGAATTCAGACATCACAAAGCAGTTGCTCAAAAAACTTCTTTCTTGTTTATATCTGAAGATATTTCCCTTTTCACCATAGGCCAAACTGTGCTTTAAAATATTCCATTACAGATTCTACACAAACAGTGTTTCCAAATTACTCAATCAAAAAGCAGTTTTACCTCTGTGAGTTGAACACACACCTCACGAAGCAGTTTCTCAAAAAGCTTCTTTCTAGTTTTTATATGAAGATATTTCTTTTTTTCACCAAGGCATCAGTGTGCTCCCAAATATCCCTTTGCAGATTCTACACAAACAATGTTCCCAAGCTGCTCAATCAAAATAAAAGTTTAACACTGTGAGAAGAACGCACACATCACAAAGCGTTTTCTCAGAAAACGTCCCTCTTGTTTTTATCAGAAGTTATTTCTTTTTCACCATAGTCCTCATATGCTCCAAAATGACCCTTCACAGATTCTACAAAAAGAGTGACTCCAAACTGGTCAATCAAAAGAAAGGCTTACCTCTGTGAGATGAAAGCACACATCACAAAGCAATTTCTCAAAAAGCTTCTTTCTAGTTTTCGTCGGAAGATATTTCCTTTTTCACCATAAACTTCAAAGCGCTCCCACATATCCCTTCACAGATTCCACCGAAAAACAGTGTTTCTAAACTGCTCACTAAAAAGAAAGATTTAACTCTGTGCCATGAATTCACACATAAACAGCAATTTCTTAGATAGCTTCTCTCTAATTCTCTGAAGGTATTTCCTTTGTCACCCTAGGCCTCAATATGCTTGTAATATTCCCTTGCAGATTGTATAAAAACAGTGTTTCTGAACTGTCCCATTAAAAGAAGTATTTAACTCTGTGAGATGTATGCATACATCACAAGGAAGCTTCTCAGATAGCTTCTGTCTAGTTCTTCTCTGAAGATATTTCCTTTTCCAACATAGGCCTCAATGGGGTCAAAAAAATATCGCTTCACTGATTGCACAAAATGAGTGTCTCTGAACTGTTCCATCAAAAGAAGGATTTTACTCTGTGAGATGAATGCCCACTTCAGAAAGCAGTTTCTCATAATGTTTGTTTCCTGTTTTTATCTGGAGATATTTCCTTTTTCACCATAGGTGTTTTCATGGTAATTAACATTGCTTTGCAGAGTATACAAAAACAGTGCTTCCAAACTGCTCAGTCAAAATAATTGTTTAACTCTGTGAGATGAATGCATACAGCACAAAGCAGTTTTATGAAAAAGCTTCTTTCTAGTTTTTATCTGAAGATATTTCCATTTCAACATAGGCTTCAGTGCACTTCCAAATATCCCTTTGAAGATTCTACAAAAAGAGTGTATCCAAACTATACCATCAAAAGAAGGATGCAACTCTGTGAGATGAATGCACACATCAGAAAGCAGTTTCTCATAATGCTTCCTTCCAGTTTTTTTTTTTAATTTTTTTCTTTATTATTATTATTATACTTTAGGCTCTATGGTACACGTGCACAATGTGTAGGTAAGTTACATATGTATACCTGTGCCATGCTAGTGTGCTGCACCCACCAACTTGTCATCTAGCATTAGGTATATCTCCCAATGCTATCCCTCCCCCTTCCCCTCACCCCACAACAGTCCCCGAAGTGTGATGTTCCCCTTCCTGTGTCCATGTGTTCTCATTGTTCAATTCCCACCTATGAGTGAGAATATGCGGTGTTTGGTTTTTTTGTTCTTGTGATAGTTTACTGAGAATGATGATTTCCAATTTCATCCATGTCCCTACAAAGGACATGAACTCATCATTTTTTATGGCTGCATAGTATTCCATGGTGTATATGTGCCACATTTTCTTAATCCAGTCTATCATTGTTGGACATTTGGGTTGGTTCCAAGTCTTTGCTATTGTGAATAATGCTGCAATAAACATAAGTGTGCATGTGTCTTTATAGCAGCACGATTTATATTTCCTTTAAAAACATAAGCATTTTTGAGCTAAATAATATTGCTTTGCAGATTATACAAAATCAGTGTTTTGATACTCCTCAATCAACATAAAGGTTTAACTGTGTGACAAATATGTACACATCACTAAGCAGTTTCTCTGAAAGCTTTTGCCTCGTTCTTCTCTGAAGATATTTCCTTTTCCACCATAGGCCTCAATGTGCTCCCAAATATCCCTTCACAGATTCTACACAGTGTTTCCAAACTGTTCAATGAAAAGAAGGACTGAACTCTATGAGAGGAATGCACACATCAGAAAGCAGTATCTCATAATGCTTCCTTCCAGTTTTTATCTGAAGATATTTCCTTTTTCGTCATATTCTTTTTTTGCATTACCTAATATCACTTTGCAGATTTTGCAAACACAGTGTTTCCAAACTGCTCAATCAAAAGAAACGTTTAATTTTGTCAGAAAAATTCACTCATCACAAAGCAGTTTCTAAGGTAGCTTCTCTCTAGTTCTTCTCTAAAGGTATTTCCTTCTCAACATAGCACTCAGTACACTCCCAAATATACCTTTGCAGATTTATCAAAACAGTGTTTCCAAACTGCTCAATCAAAAGAAACGTTTAATTTTGTCAGAAAAATTTACTCACCACAAAGCAGTTTCTAAGGTAGCTTCTCCCTAGTTCTTCTCTAAAGGTATTTAATTCTCACCATAGCACTCAGTACACTCCCAAATATCCCTTCTCAGCTTCTATAAAAACAGTGGTTCTGAACTGTTCCATCAAAAGAAGGATTTAACTCTGTGAAATGAACCCACACATCAGAAACCTGTTTCTCATAACACCTCTTTCCAGGTTTTTAATTAATTAATTAATTTGTTTATTTATTTCTCCCCCCTCCCCCCACCCCACAACAGTCCCCGAAGTGTGATGTTCCCCTTTCTGTGTCCATGTGTTCTCATTGTTCAATTCCCACCTATGAGTGAGAATATGCGGTGTTTGGTTTTTTGTTCTTGTGATAGTTTACTGAGAATGATGATTTCCAATTTCATCCATGTCCCTACAAAGGAGGTGAACTCATCATTTTTTATGGCTGCATAGTATTCCATGGTGTATATGTGCCACATTTTCTTAATCCAGTCTATCATTGTTGGACATTTGGGTTGGTTCCAAGTCTTTGCTATTGTGAATAATGCCGCAATAAACATACGTGTGCATGTGTCTTTATAGCAGCACGATTTACAGTCCTTTGGGTATATGCCCAGTAATGGCATGGCTGGGTCAAATGGAATTTCTAGTTCTAGATCCCTGAGGAATCGCCACACTGACTTCCACAAGGGTTGAACTAGTTTACAGTCCCACCAACATATTTCCTTGTTCACCATAGGTCCTTTTGCACTACATAACATCACTTCATAGATTATACAAAACTCTGTTTCCAAACTGCTCACTCAGGAAAAAGATCTAACTCTGTGAGATGAATGCATACATTGTGAAGCAGTTTCTTAGAAACTTCAGTCTCGTTCATCCCTGAAGATATTTCCTTTATCACAATAGGCTTCAATGCAATCCCAAATATCAAGTTGCAGATCCTTCAAAAACAGTTTTTCCAATCTGCTCAATCAAAACACAGGTTTAACTCTCAGAATTCAATGCACTCGTTGCAAAGCATTTTCTCAAAAAGCTTTTTTGTAGTTTTTACTGAAGATATTTCCTTTTTCACCATAGGCCTCAGTGCACTCCAAAATATACCTTTGCAGATTCTACAAAAACAGTGTTTCCAAACTGCTACATCAAAAGAAAGGTTTTACTCTGAGATGAATGCACACGTCAGAAAGAAGTTTCTCATGATGGTTATTTCCTGTGTTTATATGAAGATATTTCCTGGTTCACCATAGTCTTTTTGCACTACCTAATATCGCTTTGCAGATTCTACAAAAACAGTGTTTCCAAACTGCTGAGTCAAAAGAAAGGTTTAACTCTGTGAGATGAATGCACACACCACAAAGCAGTTTATCAAAAAGCTTCTTTATGCTTTTTATCTGAAGATATTTGCTTTATCACCATAAGCTTCAATGTGCTTGCAAATATCCCGTTGCAGATTCTACAAAAACAGTTTTCTAAACTGCTTAATGAAACAACAGTTTTAACTCTGTGAATTGAACCCACACATCACAAAGCAGTTTCTCAAAAAGCTTCTTTCTAGTTTTTATCTGAAGGTGTTTCCTTTTTCACCATAGGCCTCAGTGCACTCCCAAATATCCTGTCGCAGATTCTACAAAAACAGTGTTTCCAAATGGCTCAATCTAAAACAAAGTTTAACTGTGAGTTGAACGTGCACATCACAAAGCAGTTTCTCAAAAGAGTTCTTTCTAATTTTTATCCAAAATATTTCTTTTTACACTATAGCCCTAAATGCACTCCCAAATATACTGTTGTGGATTCTACAAAAACAGTGTTTGCTAACTGCTCAATCAAAAGAAAGGTTTTGCTCTGTGAGATGAATGCACACATCACAAAGCCGTTTCTCAGATAGCTTCTGTCAAGTTCTTCTCTGAAGACATTTCCTTTTCCACCACAGGCCTCAATGTGCTCCCAAATATCCCTCTGCATATTCTATAAACACAGTGTTTCCCCACTGATCCATCTAAAGAAGGGTTTATCTCTGGGAGATTAATACCCACACCAGAAAGCAGTTTCTCATAACGCCTCTTTCTGATTTTTATCTGAATATAATTACAAGCTCACATAGGCCTTTTTGCGCTACCTAACAACGCTTTGCAGATTATATAAAAACAGTGTTTCCAAACTACTAAGCCAAAGGAAAATTTTAACTCATGAGATGAACATGTACATCAGAAAGCAGTTTCTCAGAAAGCTTCTTTCTAGTTTTTATCCGAAGATTTTTCCTTTTTCACCTTAGTCAGCTGTAAGCTCCCAATCATCCCATTGCAGATTCTACAAAAACTGTGTTTCCAAGTTGCCCAATCAAAAGAAACATTTAAGACTGTGAGAAGAATGCACACATCACAGAGCGGTTTCTCAAAAAGCTTCTTTCTAATATTTATCTGAAGCTATTTCCTTTTTCAACAAAGGACCCATGCACTCCCAAATATCCATTTGTAGATTCTACAAAAACAGTGTTTCCAAACTGATCATTCAAAAGAAAAGTTTAACTTTGAGAGACGAATGCACACATCACAAAGCAGTTTCCCGAAAACCTTCTCACGAGTTTTTATCTGGAGTTATTTCCTTTTTCACCATAGGCTTCAATGTGCTCCCAAATATCCCTTAGCAGATTCTACAAAAACAGTGCTTACAAACTGGTCAATCAAAAGAAAGTTTTAACTCTGTGAGATGAATGCACCAATCACAAAGCAGTTTCTCAGAAAGTTTCTGTCTAGTTCTTCTCTAAAGTTATTTCCTTTTCCAGCATAGGCCTCAATGCACTCCCAATTATCCCATCACAGATCCTGTGAAAACAGTGTTTCCAAACTCTTCCATCAAAAGAAGGATTTCACTCTGTGAGATGAATGCACTTATCAGAAAGCAATTACTTATAATGCTTGTTTCCAGTTTTTATCTGAAGATATTTCCTTCTTCACCATAGGCCTTTTTGCACTACAAAACATCATTTCACAGATTATACAGAAAGTGTTTCCAAGCTGCTTAGTCAAAAGAAAAGTGTAAATCTGTGATAGGAATGTATCAATCACAAAACAGTTTCTCAAATTGCTTCTTTCTAATTTTGATTCAAAGATATTTCCTTTTTCACCATAGACATCAGTGTGCTCCCAATTACTCCTTGCAGATTCCACAAAAACAGTGTTTCCAAGCTGGGCAATCAAAAGAAATGTTTAACTCTGAGAGATGAATGCACGCATCACAAAGCAGTTTCTCAAAAGCTTCTTTCTTGTTTTTATCCATAGATATTTACTTTTTCACCAAAGGCTTCAATGCTATCCCAAGTATCCCTTTGCAGATTATACTAAAACAGTGTTTCCAAACTGCTAAATCAAAAGAAAGGTTTAACTCTGTGAGATTAATGCACACGTCACAAAGAAGAATCTCAGAAAGCTTCTGTCTAGTTCTACTCTGAAAGTATTTCCTTTTCCACCATAGGCCTCAATGCAGTCCCAAATATCCCTTCACAGATTGTACACAGTTTTCCAAATTGTACCATCCAAAGAAGGACTTAACTCAGTGAGATGAACGCACAGTCAGAAACCAGTTTCTCATAATGCTTCTTTCCAGCTTTTATCTGAAGATATTTCATGATTCACCATAGGGTTTTTTATACTACGAAATATGGCTCCACAGATTTTGCAAAAACAGTGTTTCCATACTGTTCAGTCAAAAGTAAGGTTGAACTCTGTGAGATGAATGCACGCATCACAAAGCAGATTCCCAAAAAGCTTCTTTCTAGTTTTTTTGAAGGTATTTCCTTTATCACCATATGTTTCAA
Source organism: Pongo pygmaeus (assembly GCF_028885625.2). Classification (NCBI taxonomy): domain Eukaryota; kingdom Metazoa; phylum Chordata; class Mammalia; order Primates; family Hominidae; genus Pongo; species Pongo pygmaeus. The sequence goes on along the minus strand of NC_072388.2, from coordinate 12,130,240 downwards.
TGCACTCCAAAATATCCCATCACAGATTCTACAAAAACAGTGTTTCGAAACTGCTCAGTCAAAAAACAGGCTTAATTCTGTGAGTTGAATGCACACATCACAAAACAGTTTCTCAAAATGATTCTCCCTAGTTTTTATCTGAAGATATTTCCTTTTTCACCAAAGGCCTCAGTGTGCTCTCAAATATCCTCTTGCAGATTCTACAAAAAAAGTGTTTCCAAACTGCCCAGTTAAAAGAAAGATTTAACTCTGTGGGATGAAGGAATACATAACAAGGCAATTTCTCAGATAGTTACTGTCTAGTTCGTCTCTGAAGATATTTTCTTTAACACCATAGGCCTCAATGCATTCTCAAATATCCCTTCACAGATTCTATAAAAATAATGTTTCTGAACTGTTCCATCAAAAGAAGGATTCATCTCTGTGAGATGAAGGCATGAATCACAAAGCTTTTTGTCAAAAAGCATATTTGTAGTTTTTATCTGAATATATTTCCTGTTTCATCATGGACATCAGTCTGCTCCAAAATATCCCTTTACAGATTCCACACAAAAAAACAGTGTTTCAAACTGTTCAATAATAAAAAAAATGTTTACCTCTCTGAGAAGAATGCACACATCACAAAGCAGTTTTTTAGAAAGCTTCTTTCTACTTTTTAACTGATGTTATATCCTTTTTTAAGATAGGATTCTTGCGCTGTCAAATATCACTTTGCAGATTCTACAGAAACAGTGTTTCCAAACTACACAATCAAAAGAAATGTTTAACTCTGTAAGACAAAGGCACATATCACAAAGTAGTTTCTTAGAAAGCTACTCTCTTGTTCTTTGAAGTTATTATCTTTTCCACCATAGTCCTCAATGCACTCCCAAATATCTCTTTGCAAATTCTACAAAAACTGTGTTTCCAAACTGTTTCATCAAAACAAGGACATAACTGTCTGAGGTGAACACACACATCAGAAAGCATTGTCTCATAACGCTTCTCTCCAGTTTTTATCTGAAGATATTTCCTTGTTGACCATAGGAGTTTTGGCACTAACTAATATCACTTCTCAGATTTTGCAAAAACAATGTTTCCAAATTTCTCAGTCAAAAGAAAGGTTTAACTCTGTGAGATGAATGCATACATCATGAAGCAGTTTCTCAAAAAGTTTCTTCCTCGTTTTTATCTGAAGATATTTCTTTTTTCATCCTAGGCCTCAATGCACTCCTAAATATCCCTTCACAGATTCTACAAAAACAGTTTCCAAACTGCTCAATCAAAAGAACAGTTTAACTCTTTGAGATGAATGCACACATCTCAAAGCAGTTCCTCTCATCGCTTCTGTCTAGTTCTTCTCTGAGGCTATTTCCTTTTCCACCATCAGCTTCAATGCGCTTCCAAATATCTCTTCACAGATTTTACAAAAACAGTGTTTCCATACTGCTCTATAAAAGAAAGTTTTAACTCTGTGAGATGAATGCACACACCAAAAAGCAGTTCCTCCAAAAGCTTCTGTCAAGTTCTTCACTGAAGTTCTTTCCTTTTCCACCTTAGGCCTCAATGCAATCCCAAATATCCCTTTGCATATTCTACAAAAACAGTGTTTCCAGACTGTTCCATCAAAAGAAGGACTTAACTGTGTAAGATGAATGCAAATATCAGAAAGCAGTTTCTCATAATGCTTCTTTCCAGTTTTTATCTGAAGGTATATCTTTTTCCAGCATAGGCTTTTTAGTGCTACCTAATATCTCTCCACTGATTACAGAAAAACAGTTTTTCAAAACTGCTCAATCAATAGAACGGTTTAATTCTGTGACAGAAATGCATACATCACAAAGCAGTTTCTCAAAAAGCTTATTTCTAGTTTTTATCCCAATACATTTCCTTTTTCACCATAGGCCTAACTGTGATTTCAAATATCCCATTGCAAATTCTCCAATAACATTTTTTCCAAGCTGCTCAATCAAAGGAAAGAATTAAATCTGTGAGAAGAATGCACATTCCAGAAAGCAGTTTCTCAGAAAGTTTCTTTGTAGTTTTTATCTGAAGTTATTTTCTTTTTCACCATACGGTCTGTGCACTGCCAAATATCCCTTTGCAGATTCTGCCAAAACAGTGTTTCCAAACTGCTCAATAAAAAGAAAGGGTTCCCAAATAGAGCTTTGCAGATTCCACAAAAACAGCACTTCCAAAAAGTCTAGTTCTTCTTTGAAGATATTGTTTTTCCACAACAGGCCTGAAAGTGCTACCAGATATACCTTCACAGATTCTATAAAAACATTGTTATCAAGCTTTTCCTTCAAAAGAAAGACTTAACTCTGTGAGATGAATGCTTATATTAGAAAGTAGTTTCTCATAATGCTTCGTTCCAGTTTTTATCTGAAGATACTTCCTTGCTCACCATGGGCCATTTCATGCTTTATAACATTGCTTTGAAGATTAAATGAAAACAGTGTTTCCAAACTGCTCAGTCAAAAGAAAAGTTTAGCTCAGTGAGATGAATGCATATAAATCAAAGCAGTTTCTCAAAAAGCTTCTTTCTAGTTTTTAATCTGAAGATATTTCGTTTTTCACAATAGGCATCAGTGCACTCCCAAATATCCCTTTGGAGATTCCACAAAAAAAGTGTCTACAAACTCTTCAATCAAAAGAAACATTTAACCCTTTGAGAAGAATGAACACATCCTAAAGTGGTTTCTCAGAAACTTTCTTTCTAGTTTTTATCTGAAATTATTTCTTTTTTCACCATAGGCTGCATGCACTCTCAATGTCCCTTCACAGATTCTACAAAAACAGTGTTTCCAAACTGCTAAATCAAAAAAAGGTTTAACTCTGTGAGATGAATACACATATCACAAAGCAGTTTCTTAAAAACTTCTTTCTAGTTTTTAACTGAAGATATTTTCTTTTTCACCATAGGCTTCAATGTGCTCCCAAATATCCATTCACAGATACTACAAAAGCAATGTTTCCTAATATCTCAATCAAAAGAAAGGTTTACCTCTGTGAGAGGAAAGCACACATCCCAAAGCAGTATCTCTGAAAGCTTCTGTGAAGCACTTCCCTAAAGATATTTCCTTTTCTGCCATAGGCCTCAAAGTGATGCCAGATATCGCTTCACAGATTCAAAAAAAAAGAAAAAAAAAAACAGTGTTTCCAAACGGTTCCATCTAAAGACGGACTTATGTCTGTGAGATGAATACACACATCAGAAAGCAGTTTGTCAGAACGCTTGTTTGCAGTTTTCATCTGATGTTATTTCCTTTTTCACCATAGTTTTTTTTGCACTAACAAATATTGCTTGGCAGATTTTGCAAAAACACTGTTTCAAAACTGCTCAGTAAAAGGAAAGGTTGAACTCTGTGAGAAGAATGCACACATCACAAAGTGGTTTCTCAGAAAGCTTCATTCTATTTTTTATCTGAAGGTATTTCCTTTTTCACTGTAGGCTTTTTTGCACTACCTCATATTGCTTCAAAGATTTTGTATAAACAGGGTTTCCAAACTGCTCAAAGAAAGGTTTATCTCTCTCAGATGAATGTACACATCACAAAGCAGATTCTCAAAAATCTTCTTTCTAGTTTTCATCTGGAGATATTTCCGTTTTCACCATAGGCCTCAGGGCCATCCCAAATATACCTTCGCAGATTCTAAAAAAATTGTTTCCAAACTGCTCAATCAAAAGAAAGGTTTAACTCTATGAGGGAATGCACGCATCACAAAGCAGTTTTCTCACACAGCTTCTGTCTGGTTCTTCTCTGAAGATATTCCCTTTTCCACCATAGGCCTCAATGCCCTACAAAAATCTCTTCTCAGATTTTATAGAAAGAGTGTTTCTGAAATGTTCCATCAAAAGAAAGATACAACTCTGTGAGATTAATGCAAACTTCAGAAAGCAGATTCTGATAATGCTTCTTTCCAGTTTTTTTCTGAAGATATTTCCTTGTTCACCCTAAGCCTTTGTGCACAACCTAACAATGTTTCACAGATTATACAAAAACAGTGTTTCCAAACTGCTCGGTAAAATGTAAAGCTTAACTCTGTGAGGTGAATGCATACATCACAAAGAAGTTTCTAAAGAGCTTCTTTCTATATTTTATCCGAAGATATTTCATTTTTTTACCATAGGCATAAGTCTGCTCCCAAATATATATTTGCAGATTCTATGTAAACAGTGTTTCCAAACTGCTCAATCCAAAGACACTTTTAATTCTTTGAGAAGAATGCACACGTCACAAAGCCGTTTCTCAGAAATCTTCATTCTAGTTTCTATCACCATATGTGTCAAGGCACTCCCAAAAAAAACTTTCTAATTTTTATCCAAAGATATTTCCTTTGTCACCATAGGCATCAGAGCGCTCCCAAATATCCCATCACACATTCCACAAAAGCAGTGTTTCCAAACTGCTCAATGAAAAAACACGTTTAACTCTGTGAGATGAATGCACACATCACAAAGCAGTTTCTCTAAAAGCTTCTTTCTAGTTTTTGTCCAAAGATATTTCCTTTATCGCCCTAGGCATCAGTGCTTTCCAAAATATCTTGTTGTAGATTCTATAAAAACAGTGTTTCTGAAATGTTCCATCAAAAGAAGAATTTAACTCTGTAAGATGAATGCACACATCTGAACACAGTTTCTCGTAATGCTTCTTTCCAATTTTTATCTGAAGATATTTCCTTTTTCACCATAAGCTTTTTTCTTCTATATAATATAGCTCCTCAGGTTTTGCAAAAACAGTGTTTCCAAACTGCTCAGTCAAAAGAGAGGTTTAACTCCGTGAGATGAATGCATGCCTCATGAAGCAGTTTCTTAGAAAGCTTCTTTCTAGTTGCTATCCAAAGATATTTCCATTATCACCATAGGCTTTAATGCACTCTAAAGTGTCCCATTGCAGATTCTACAAAAACAGTGTTTCCATCTACTCAATCAAAAAACAGGTTTAACTCTGTGATTTGAATGCACACATCACAAAGCAGTTTCTCAAAAAGCTTCTTTTTATTTTGTATCTGAAGATATTTCCTTTTTCTCCATAGGCCTCAGTGCACTCCAAAATACACCTTTGCAGATTCTAGAAAAACAGTGTTACCAAACTGCTCAATCAAAAGAAAGTTTTTACTCTGTGAGATGAATGCACACATTACAAACCAGTTTCTCAGATGCCTTTTGTCTAGTTTTTCTCTGAAGTTATTTCTTTTTCAACAATAGGGTTCAATGCACTCCTGAATATCCCTTTGCAGATTCTACAAATCAGTGTTTCTGAACTGTTCCATCAAAGGAATGATTTAGCTCTGAGATATGAAAGTGCACATCAGAAAGCAGTTTCTCATAAGCTTCTTTCCAGTTTTTATCTAAAAGTATGTCTTTGTTCACGATAGGCCTTTTTCTGCTACCTAACATCCCTTCACAGATTATACAAAAACAGTGTTTCCAAACTGCTCAGTCAAAAGAAAAGTTTAATTCTTTGAGGTGAATGGATGTATGACAAAGGAGTTTTATAAAGGGCTTCCTTCTAGTTTTTATCCTAAGATATTTCCTTTTTCAGCACAGGCATCACTGTGCTCCCAAATATCCCTTTGCGGATTCAACAAAAACAGGGTTTCCAAACTGCTCAAACAAAACAAACTTTTAACTCTGTAAGAAGAATGCATACATCACAAAGCTGTTTATCAGAAAGTTTCCTTCTAGTTTTCATCTGAAGGTATTTCTTTATCACCATATGTGTCAAGGCATTCGCAAATATTCCATCACAGATTCTACAAAAACAGAGTTTCCAAACTGCTCAATGAAAAAACACGTTTAACTCTGTGAGATGAATGCACACATTGCAAAGCAGTTTCTCTGAAAGCTTCTTTCTAGTTTTTATCCAAAGATATTTCCTTTGTCACCATAGGCAACAGAGTGCTCCCAAATATGCCATCACACATTCTACAAAAACAGTGTTTCCAAACTGCTCAATCAAAAGAAAGTTTTAGCATGATTAGATGAATGCAAATGTCACAAAGCTGTTTATCAGAAAGATTCTGTCTAATTCTTCTCTGAAGATACTTCTGTTCCCACCAATGGACTCAATGCATTACCAAATATCCCTTCTCAGATTTCTACAAAAACAGTGCTTCCAAACTGTTCCCTCAAAAGGACTTAACTGTGAGATGACCACACACATCAAAAAGCATTTTCTCATAACGTTTCCTTCCAGTTTTTATCTGAAGATATTTCCTTGTTCTCCATAGGCTTTTTTGTGCTACCTAATATTGCTTTGCAGATTTTGCAAAAAGAGTATTTCCAAACTACTCTGTCAAAAAAAGTTTTAACTCTGTGAGGTGAATGCACACATCACAAAGCATTTTCTCAAAAAGCTTCTTTGTAATTTTTATCGAAAGATATTTCTATTTTCACGATTGGCTTCTTTGTGCTCTGAAATATCCCACCACATACTCTACAAGAACAGTGTTTCTAAACTGCTCAATCAAAAGAAAGGTTTAACTCTGTGAGATGAATGCTAACATCACAAAGCAGTTTCTCAAAAAGCTTCTATCTAACTGTTATCGGTAGATATTTCCTTTATCACCATAGGCTTCAATGTGCTGCCAAATATCCCATCACATATTCTACAAAATCAGTGTTTCCAAACCAATAAATCCAAAAACAGGTTTAATTCTGTGAGTTCATTGCACGTTTCACAAAGCAGTTTCTCAGATAGCTTCGTCTAGTTCTTCTCTGAAGATATTGCCTTTTCCACCATAGGCTTCAATGCAATCACAAATTTCCTATTGCAGATTCCACAAAAACAGTGTTTCAAAACTGTTCCAAAAAAGAAGGACTTAACTTTGTGAGATGAATGCACACATCAGAATGCAGTTTCTGACAACCATTCTTTCCAGTTTTCATCTGAAGATATTTCCCTGTTCACCATAGGCCTTTTGGTGCTACCAAATATTGCTAAGCAGATTTTGCAAAAACGGTGTTTCCACACTGCTCGATGAAAAGAAAGCCTAACTCTATGAGATGAATGCACACATCACAAAGCAGTTTCTCAGAAAGTTTCTGTATAGTTCTTTGCAGATATTTCTTTTTACACCATAGCCCTCACTGTGCTCCCAAATATCCTTCACAGATTCTACAAAAACACTATTTCCAAACTGCTCAATCAAAAGAAATGTTTAATTTTGTGAGATGAATGCACACATCACAAAGCAGTTTCTCAGAAGGCTTCTGTCTAGCTCTTCTCTGAAGATATTTCCTTTTCTACCTTAGGCCTCAAAGCATTCCTAAATACCCCCTCACAGATTCTACAAAAACACTGTTTCCAAACTTTTCCATCAAAAGAATGACTTACCTCTTTAGATGAAAACATACATCAGGAAGCAGTTTCTCATAACGCTTCTTTCCAGTTTTTATCTGAAGATATTTCCCTGTTCACCATAGGCCTTTTTGCACTACTAAACATTGCTTCACAGATTATACAAAAAGAGAGATTCCAAACTGCTCAGTCAAAAGAAAAGTTGGACTCTGTGAGATGAATGCATACATAACAAAGCAGTTGCTCAAAAAGCTTCTTTCTAGTTTTTATATGAAGATATTTCCTTTTTCGCCATAGTCATCAGTGGGCTCACAAATATCCCTTTGTAGATTCTACAATAACAGTGTTTCCAAATTGCTGAATCAAAAAAAAAAAACGTTTAACTCTGTAAGAAGAATGCATATATCACAAATTAGTCTCACAAATAGCTTCTTTGTAGTTTTTATCTGAAGTTATTTCCTTTTTCACCATAGTCCTTGTGTGTTCCCAAATATCCCTTCTCAGATTCTAAAAAAAACAGTGCTTCTAAACTGATCAATAAATAGAAAGGTTTAACTCTGTGAGATGAATGCACACATCACAAAGCTGTTTCTCAAAAAGTTACTTTCTAGTTGTTATCTGAAGATGTTTCCTTTTTCACCATAGGCCTCAGTGTGCTCTGAAATATACCTCTGCAGATTCTACAAAAACAGTGTTTCAAACTGCTCCAACAAAAAAGAGGTTTAACTCTGTGAGATGAATGCACATATCATGAAGCAGTTTCTCAGAAAGCTTCTGTCTAATTCTTCTCTGAACTTACTTCCTTTTCCAGTATTGGCCTCAATGCACTCCCAATTATCCCTTCACAGATTCTATTAAAACAGCATTTCCAATCTGTTAAAGAATGAGCTCTGTGATATGAATGCACACATCAGAAAACATTTTTTCATAACATTTCTTTCCAGTTTTTATCTGAAGATATTTAGCTGTTCACCATAGGCCTTTTTGCACTACTTAACATTGCTTTGCTGATTATACAAAAACAGTGTTTCCAAACTGTTCAGTGAAAAGAAATATTTAACTCTATGAGATGAATGCATACATCACAAAGGGGTTTCTCAAGAAGCTTCTTTCTAGGTTTTATCTGAAGATATTTCCTTTTTCACCAGTCATCAGTGCGCTCCCAAATATCGTTTTCCAGATTCTACAAAAACAGTGTCTCCAAATTGCTCAATCAAAAGAAACGTTTACCTCTGTGAGTAGAATGCCCCCATCACAAAGCGGTTTCTCAGAAAGTTTCTTTGTAATTTTTATCTGAAGTTACTTCGTTTTTCACCATAGGACTCACGGGTTCCCAAATATATTCCTTTGCAGACTCTACATAAAAATTGCTGCCAAACTGACATTTCAATAGAAAGTTTTAAATCAGTGAGGTGAATGTACACATCACAAAGTAGTTTCACAAAATGCTTCTTTCTAGTTTTCATCTGAAGACATTTCCTTTTTCACCATAGGCCTTTTTGAGCTACCTATCATAGCTTTGCAAATTGTACAACAATGGTGTTCCCAAACTGCTCAGTCAAAGGAAAAGTTTAACTCTGGGAGATGAATGGATACACCACAAAGCAGTTTTTCGAAGGACTTCTTTCTATTTTTTATCCAAAGATATTTCCTTTTTTATCATAGGCATTAGTACACTCCCAAATATCCCTTTGTAGATTTTACAAAAACAGTGTTTCCAAACTGCTCAATGAAAAGAAAGATTGAGCTCAGTGACAAGAATGCACAGATCACAAAGAAGTTCCTCAGAAAGCTCCTTTCAATTATTTATTTGAATTTATTTCCTTTTTTACCATAGGCCTCGTGCACCCCCAAATATCCCTTCGCAGATTCTACAAAAACAGTGATTCCAAATTGTTCGATCAAAAGAAACGTTTAACTCTGTAAGATGAATGAACATCTTACAAAGCAGGTCCTCAAAAAGCTTCTTTCTGATTTTTATCCACAGATATTTCCTTTTTCACCATAGCCTTCAATGCACTCCCAAATATTCCTTCACAGATTCTACAAAAACTGTGTTTCCAAACAACTCAATCAAAAGAAAGGTTTAAATCTGTGAGATGAATGCAAACATCATAAAGCAGTTTCACAGATACCTTCTGTCTAGTTCTCTGCAGGTATTTCCTTTTCCACCTTAGGCCTCAATGTGCTCCCAAATATCACTTTGCAGATCCTACAAAAGCAGTGTTTTTAAACTGCTCCATCAAAAGAAGGACTAAATTCTGTGAGATGAATGCACACATCAGAAAACAGTTTCTCTTAACGTTTCTTCCAGTTTTTATCTGAAGGTATTTACTTTTTCACGTAGGGTTTTTTGTGCTACAAAATATCGCCTTGCAGATTTTGCAGAAACAGTGTTTCCAAACAGCTCAGGGAGAAGAAAGTTTTAACTCTGTGAGATGAATGCAAACATCACAAATAATTTTCTCAACAAACTTCTTTCTAGTTTTTATCTGAAGGTATTTCCTTTATTACCATAGGCTTCAATGTGCCTCCAGATATCCCATCGCAGATTCTACAAAAACCGTGTTTCCAAACTGCTCAATCAAAAAACAGGTTTAACTCTGAGTTGAACGCACATTTCACAAAGCCATTTCTCAAAAAGCTTCTTTCTAGTTTTTATCTGTAAATATTTCTTTTTCACCTTAGGCCTCAGTGTGCTCCCAATTATATCTTTGCAGATTCTCAAAAACAGTTTTTCTGAACTGCTCAATCAATAGAAAGGTTTAACTCTTTGAGATTAATGCACACATCACAAAGCAGTTTCTCAGATAGCTTCTGTTCAGTTCTCTGAATATATTTCGTTTTCCACCATAGGCATCAATCCACTCCCCAAATACCTTAACAGATCCTGTAAAAACAGTGTTTCTGAACTGTTCAATCAAAAGAAGAGTTTAGCTCTGTGATTTGAATGCATACATTAGAAAGCATTTTCTCAAAATGCTTCTTTCCAGTTTTTATCTGAAGATATTTCATTTTCAACATTTTCCTTTCTGGGCTACCCAACATCACTTTGCAGATTATACAGAAACAGTGTTTCCAAACTTTGCAGTCAAAAGAAAATTTAACTCTGTGAGATGAATGCATACATCACAAAGCAGTTTTTCAAAAAGCTTCATTCTAGTTTATATCCAAAGATATTTCCTTTTTCACCATAGGCACCAGTGCACTCCCAAATATCCCTTTGCAGATTCTACAAAAACAACTTTTCCAAACTGTTCAATCAAAAGAAACGTTTAACTCTGTGATAAGCATGCACACAACACAAAGCCGCCTCACATAAAGCTGCTTTCTAGTTTTAATCTGAGGTTATTTCCTTTTTCATCTTAGTCCTGGTGCACTCCCAAATACCACTTTGTAGATTTTAGAAGTGTTTCCAAAATGCTCAATTATAAGAGATTCTACAAAAACAGTGTTTCCAAACTGCTCAATGATAAGAAACATTTAGCTCTGTGAGAAGAATGCACACATCACAAAGCGGTTTCTCAGAATGCTTCTTTCAAGTTTTATTGAAGTTATTTCCTTTTTGAACATAGGCTTTGAGTGCTCCCAAGTATCCCATCGCAGATTCTGTAAAACCAGTGTTTGCAAATTGATCAATCAACCACAAGTTTTAACTCTGTGAGATGAATGCACACTTCACAAAGCAATTTCTCAAAAAGTTTCTTTCCAGTTTTTATCCAAAGATATTTCCGTTTTCACCATAGCCTTCAATATCGCTCCAAAATAGCCCACCACAATTATACAAAAACAGTGTTTCCAAACTGGTCAATCAAAAGAAAGTTTTAAATCTGTGAGATGAATGGAAGTGTCACAAAGCAGTTTCTCAGGTAACTTCTGTGTAGTTTTTCTCTGAAGATATTTGCTTTTCAACCACTGGACTCAATGTGCTCTTCAATATCCCTTTGCAGATTCTATAAAAACAGTGTTTCTGAACTGTTCCATCAAAAGATGGATTTAACTCTCTGAGTTGCACACACACATCAGAAACAAGTTTCTCATATGCTTCCTTCCAGTTTTTATCTGAAGATATTTCCTTGTTCACCATAGGCCTTTTTGCATGACCCAACATCACTTCAAAGATTATACACAATGTTTCCAAATTGCTCAGTAAAAGTTTAGCTCTTTGAGATGAATGCATTCATCACAGAGCAATTTCTCAAACAGCTTCTTTCTGGTTTTTATGTGAATATATTTCCTTTTTCACCCTGAGCATCAGTGTGCTCCCAAATATTACTTTGCAGATTCTACAAAAACAATGTTTCCACACTGCTCAATTAAAAGAAACGTTTAACAATGAGAAGAATGCACACATCACAAAGGGAATTCTCAGAGAGATTCTTTTTAGTTTTTATCTGAAGTTGTTTCCTTTTGCACCACAGGCCTCATGCACTCCCAAATATCCCTTTGCAGATTCCACAGAAACAGTGTTTCCAAACTGATGAATCAACAGAACAGTTTAACTCTGTGTGATGAAGTCTCACATCGCAAAGCAGCTTCTCAGAAAACATCTTTCTAGTTCTGCTCTGAAGACATTTCTTTTTCCACCATAGGCCTCAATACACTGCAAAATTTTCCTTTGCAGATTCTACAAAAAGAGTGTTTCTGAAATGTTCCATTAAAGAAGGACTTCATTCTTTGAGATGAATGCACACATCAGAAATCAATTTTTCATAACACTTCTTTCCAGTTTTTATCTGAAGATATTTCCTTTACCACAATTGGCCTCAACGCACTCCCAAATATCCATTGGCAGATTCTGTAAAGACAGCCTTTGCAAACTCTTCCAAAAAAGAAGGATTGAACTCTGTGAGATAGACACACATATCAGAAAGCAGTTTCTCATAAGGCTCCTTTCAAGTTTTTATTATAAGATATTTCTTGTTCAAAATTGTTCTTTTTTCAATGCCTAACATGGCTTCAGATATTATACAAAATGAGTTTCCAAACTGTTCAGTCAAAGGAAAAGTTTAACTTTGTGAGATGAATGCATACATCACAAAGCAGTTTCTCAAAGACCATCATTTTAATTTTTATCTGAAAATATTTCCTTTAAAACCATAGGCTAAAGTGCACTCTCAAATATCCCTTTGCAGATTCGCCAAAAACAGTGTTTCCAAACTGCTCAATCAAGGCAAATGTTTAACTCTGTAGAAGAATTCACACATCAGAAAGCAGTTTCTCAGAAAGCTTCTTTCTAGTTTTTATCTGGAGTTATTTCCTTTTTCACCTTAGGCCTCTTGCATTCCCAAATATCCCTTTGCAGATTCTACAAGTGTTTCCAAATTGATCAATTAAAAGAAATGTTTAACTCTGTAAGCTGAATGCACACATCACAATGCAGTTTCTCAAATAACTTCTTTCCACTTTTTATCTGAAGATATTTCCTTTTTTACCTTTTTCACCATAGGCTTCAATGCGATCCAAAATATCCATTTGCAGATTCTACAAACACAGTGTTTCCAAACTACTCAATCAAAAGAAATCTTTACATCTGTGAGATGAATGCACACATCACAAAGAAGTTTCTCAAAAAATTTTTGTCTAGTTTTTATCTGAGGATATATCCTTTTCAACCCAAGGCCTCAATGCACTCCCAAATATCTCTCCACAGAGTCTATAAAAACAATTTTGCAAAACTGCTCAAAGGAAAGGCTTAACTCTGGGAGATGCATGTAAACTTCACAAAGAAGTTTCTCAGAAAGCTTCTTTCTGGTTCTTCTCTGATGATATTTCCTTTTTCACCATAGGCCAGAAAGCACTCCCAAATATCCCATTGCAGAATCCACAAAAACAGTGTTTCCAAACTGCACAATGAAAAGAAAGTTTTAACTTTGTGAGATGTATGCACACATCAGAAATCAGTTTCTCATAATGCTTCTTTCCAGTTATTATCTGAAGATATTCCCTTGTTCACAATTGGCCTTTTTGCCCTTCATTACATCACTCTGCAGATGATACAAAAACAGTGTTTCCAAACTACTCAGTCAGAAGGCAAGTTTAAATCTGTGACATAAATACATACATAACAAAGCAGTTTCTCAAAAAGCTTCTTTTTAGTTTTTATCCAAAGATATTTCTTTTTCACCATAGGCTTCAATGTGCTCTCAAATATCCCATTGCAGATTCTACAAAAGCAGTGTTTCAAAACTGCTCAATGAAAAAACAGGTTTAACTCTGTGAGATGAACACACACATAAAAAAGCAGTTTATAAAAAGTTTCCTTGTAGTTTTTTACTGAATGTATTTCTTTTATCATGATATGCCTCAATGTGCTCCCAAATATGCCTTTGCATATTCTACAAAATCAGTGTTACCAAACTGCTCTATCAATAGAAAGGTCTAGCTCTCCGAGAAGAATGCAAACATTACAAAGCAGGTTCTCAGAAAGCTTCCCTCTAGTTTTTTCAGAAGATATTTCCTTTTTCAACATAGGACTTTGTGTGCTCAAAACTATCCCTGAGCTCCCAAATATCCCTTCGCAGATTCTACAAAAACAGTGTTTCCAAAGAGACCAATCAAAGGAAAGGTTTAACTCTGTGAGATGAATTCACACATCACAAAGCAATTTCTCAGAAAGCTTCCGACTAGTTCTTCTCTGAAGATATTTCCTTTTCCACCGTAGGCCTTAATGTGCTCTCAAATATCCCTTCACTGATTCTATAAAAACAGTGTTTCCCAACTTTTCCATCAAAAGTAGGATTTAACTCCATGAGTTGAATGCAAACATCAGAAATCAGTTTCTCGTAATGTTTCTTTCCAGTTTTCATCTGAAGATATTTCCTTCTTCATCAGAGGCCCTTTTGTGCTTCCTAACATTGCTTTGCAGATTATACAAAAACGGTGTTTCCAAACTGCTCAGTCAAAAGAAAAGTTTAACTCAGTGACATGAATGCAAACATCACAAAGCAGTTTCCAAAAAATCTTCTTTCTAGTTTTTATCCAAAGATATTTACTTTCTCACCATAGGCCTCAGTGCACACCAAATATACCTTTGCAGAGTCTACTAAAACATTGTCTCCAAACTACTCAATCAAAAGAAAGGTTTAACCCTGTCAGATGAATGCACACATACCAAAGCAGTTTCTCAGATAGCTTCTATCTAGTTGTTCTCTGAAGATATTTCCTTTTCCAGCATAGGCCTCAATGCACTCCCAAATATCCCTATGCAGATTCATAAAAACAATGTTTCTGAACTGTTCCATCAAAAGAAGGCTTTAATTCTGTGATGCAAGTGCACACATCAGAAAGCACTTTCTCATAACGCTTCTCTCGAATTTTTATATGAAGATATCTCCTTGTTCACCATAGACCTTTTTGCGCTAACATTGCTTCATAGATTATAAAAAACAGGGTTTCCAAAATGCTCAGCCAAAGGAAAGTTTAACTTTGTGAGGTGAATGCATACATAACAAAGCAGTTTCTCAGAAAGCTTCTTTCTAATTTTACTCTGAAGATATTTCCTTTTTCACCATAGGCATCAGTGTGCTACTAAATATCCCTTTGCAGATTCTACAAAAATAGTGCTTCCAAACTACTCTATTAAAAGAAATGCGTAACTCTGTGAGAAGATTGCACACAACACAAAGCAGTTTCTCAGAAAGCTTCTTTTTAGTTTATATCAGAAATTATCTCCTTTCTCAACATAGGCTTCACTGGGCTCCCAAATATCCCTTCACAGATTTTAAAAAAACTGTTTCCAAACTGCTCAATCAAAAGAAACTTATGACTCTGAGATGAATGCACACATCCCAAAGCAGTTTTTCAGAAAGATTCTGTCTAGTTCTTCTCTGAAGATATTTCCCTTTCCACCCTAAGCCTCAATGCACTTCTAAATTTCCCTTCACACATTCTACAAAAACAGTATTTCCAAACTGTTCCATCAAAAGAAGGACTTAACTCTGTGAGATGAATGCATACCTCAGAAAGCAGTTTCACATGATGCTTCTTCCAGTTTTTACCTGAGGATATTTACTTGTTCACCATAAGCCTTTTTTGCACCACCTAACATCACTTTGCAGATTATATGAAAACAGTGTTTGCAAACTGCTCAATCAAAAGAAAGGTTAAACTCTGAGATGAATGCACACATCAGAAAGGAGTTTCTCCAAAAGCTTCTTTCTAGTTTTTATCTGAAATTATTTCCTTTTTCACCATTGTCTTCAATGCACTCCCAAATATCCCTTCACGGATTCTACAAAAACTGTGTCTCCAAATTGCTCAGAAAAAGAAAGGATGAACTCTGTTGACTCAATTCACACATCACAAAGCAGTTTCTCAAAAATCTTCTTTCTGGTTTTTATCTGAAGACAGTTCCTTTTTCACCATAGAAATAGTTCGCTTGCAAATATCCCTGAGCAGATTCTACAAAAACAGTGTTTCCAAACTGCTCTATCAAAAGAAAGGTATAACTCCATGAGATGAATTCACACATCCCAAACCAGTTTCTCAGAAAGCTTCTGTCTAGTTCTTCAATGAAGATAATTCCTTTTCATCTTTAGGCCTCATTGCTCTCCCAAATATCCCTTCACAGATTTTCCAAAAACAGTGTTTCCAAGCTGTCCCATCAAAAGAAGGACTTAACCTTGTGAGATGAATGCACACATCAAAAAGGAGTTCCTCATAACAGTTCTTTTAAGTTTTTATCTGAAGATATTTCCTTGTTCACCAAACGCCTTTTACCCCTACCTAACATCTTGTCACTTATCACAGAAAAACAGTTTTTCCAAACTGCTTAGTCAAAAGAAAAGTCTAACTCTGTGACATAAATGCATAAATCACAAAGCAGTTTCTCAAAATGTTGCTTTGTAGTTTTTATCCGAAGATATTTCCTTTTTCACCATAGGCATCAGAGCACTCCAAAATATCCCTTTGCAGATTCCACCAAAACAGTGTTTCCAAACTGCTCAATCAAAAGTAACGTTTAAATCTGTGAGAAGAATGCATGCATCACAAAACGGTTTCACAGAAAGCTTCTTTATAGTTTTTATCTGAAGTTATTTCCTTTTTCACCATAGGCCTTGTGTGCTCCCAAATATCCCTTTGCAGAATCTATAAAAACTTTGTTTCCAAACTGATTAATCCAAATAAAGGTATATCTCTCTGAGATGAATGCATACATCTCAAAGCAGCTTCTCAAATAGGTTATTTCTAGTTTTTATCTGAAGATATTTCCTTTTTCACCATACACCATGTGCACTCCCAAATATTCAAGCACAGATCCTACAAAAACAGTGTTTCCAAACTGCTCAATAAAAAGAAAGGTTTAACTCTGTGAGATTAATGCATACATCACAAAGCAATTTCTCAGAAAGCATCTGTCTAGTCTTCTATGAAGGTAATTACTTTTTAACCATAGGCCTCAATGCACTCCCAAATATCTCTTTGCAGATTCTACAAAAACAATGTTTCCAAACTGTTCCATCAAAAGAAGGACTTAACTCTGTGAAATGAACACACACATGAGAAAGCAGTTTCTCATAATGCTTCTTTCCAATTTTCTTCTGAAGATAATTCCTTGTTCACAATAGGCTTTTCTACACTATCGGATATCGCTTCACAAAATTTGCAAAAACACTATTTCCAAAGAGCTCATTTTGGAAAAAAAGTTTTAACTCTGTGATGTGAATGCACACATCACAAAGCAGTTTCTCCAAGAGCTTCTTTCTACTTTTTTCCAAAGATATTTCATTTATCACCATAGGCCTCAATGAACTCCCAAATATTCTGTCGCAGATTCTACAAAAACAGTGTTTCCAACCTGCTCAATCAAAAAAACAGGTTTAACTCTGTGAGTGTGACATGTCATCAAAAAGAAGTTCATCAGAAACCTTCTTTCTAGTTTTTATCCAAAGAAATTTCCTTTTTCACCACAGGCCTTGTGTACTCCAAAATATCCCTTCACAGATTCTGCAAAAACAGTTATTCCAAACTGCCCAATGAAAAGAAAGGTTTAACTGTGCGAGACGAATGGACACATCATGTAGCAGCTTCTCAAAAATCTTCTTTCTAGTTTTTATTCGAAGATATTTCCTTTTTCACCATAGGCTTCAATGCACTCCCAAATATACCTTCACAGATTCTACAAAAAAAGTGTTTCCAAACTGCTCAAAGAAAATAAAGGTTTAACTCAGTGAGATGAAAGATTTAATTCACTGAGATGAATGCAGAACTCACAAAGCAGTTCCTCAGAGAGCTCAGAGAGCTTCTGTCTAGCTCTTCTCTGATGATATTTCCTTTTATACCATAGACCTCAAAATGTTCCCAAATATCCGTTTGTGGAATCTTTAAATACTGACTTACCAAACTCTTCGATCCAAAGTAAGATTTAACTCTGTGAGATGAATGCAGATATCAGAAAGCAGTTTCTCACATCATTTCTTTTTTTTTTCTTTTTTTGAGACAGAATCTCTCTCTGTCGCCCAGGCTGGGGTGCAGTGGTGCAATCTTGGCTCACTGCAAGCTCCACCTCCTGGGATCATGCCATTCTCCTGCCTCAGCCTCCCAAGTAGCTGGGACTACAGGTGCCCACCACCACACCCAGCTAATTTTTTGTGTTTTTAGTAGAGATGGGGTTTCACTGTCACACATCGTTTCTTTCCAATTTTTATCTTAAGATAATTCCTTGTTTACCATAGGCCTTTTGAGCTACCTAACATCACTTAGCAGATTCTATAAAACCAGTGTTTCCAAACTGTTCAATCAAAAGAAACGTTTATCTGTGTGAGAAGAATGCACACATCATATAACGGTTTCTCAGAAAGCTTCTTTCTACTTTTAATCGGAATTTATTTCCTTTATCAGCATAGGCTTCGTACACTCTGAAATATCCATTTGCAGATTCTACAAAAACTGTTTCCAAACTGATCAACCAAAGGCAAGGTTTAACTCTGTGAGGTGAATGCAAACATCACAAAGCAGTTTATCAAAAAGCCTCTTTCTAGTTTTTATGTGAAGATATTTCCTTTTTCACCATAGGCTTAAATGCACTCCCAAATATCCCTTCACAGATTCTACAAAAAAAGTGCTTCCAAACTGCTGAATCAAAAGAAAGGTTTAATTCTGTGAGATGATTGCACATCACAAAGCAGTTTCTCTGAAAGCTTCTGCCTAGTTTTTCTCTGAAGATATTTCCTTTTCCAACATAGGCTTCAACGAGTTCCAAAATATCTCTTCATAGATTCTACAAAAACAGTTTTTCCAAACTGCTCAATCAGAAAAAGGGTTTACCACTGTAAAGTGAGTACACCCATCACAAAGAGGTTTCTCAAAAAGCTTCTTTCTAGTTTTTATCCTAAGATATTTCCTTTATCACCATAGGCTTCAATGTGCTCCCAAATATCCCGTAGCAGATTCTACAAAAACAGTGTGTGCAAACTGCTCAATCAAAAAACAGGTTTAACTCTGTGAATTGAATACATGCATCACAAAGCAATTTCTCAAAAGGCTTCTTTGTAGTTTTTAATCCATAGATATTTCCTTTTTCACCATATGCCTCAGTGCACTCCAAAATATACCTTTGCAGATTCTACAAAAACAATGTTTCCAAACTGCTCCATCAAAAGAAAGGTTTAACTCTGTGAGATGTATGCCCCCATCACAAAGCAGTTTCTCAGATAGCTTCTGTCTAGTTCTTCTCTGAATCTATTTCCTTTTCCACTGTAAGCCTCAATGCGCTCCCAAATACCCCTTCACAGTTTCTGTAAAAATAGTTTCCAAACTATTTCATCTAAAGAAAGATTTAACTCTGTGAGATGAATGCACACCTCAGAAAGCAGTGTCTCATAACCTTTCCTTCAGTTTTTATCCTAAGACATAGTATTGCTTCACAGATTTTGCAAATACAGTGTTTCCAAATTGTTCAATCAAAATAATGGCTTAATTCTATCAGATGAATGCACACAACACAAAGCAGTTTCTCAGAAAGCTTCTTCCTAGATTTTATCTGAAGATATTTCCTTTTTCACAATAGTCTTCAATGCACTCCCAAATATACCTTTGCAGATTCTATAAAAACAGTGTTTCCAAACTGCTCAATAAAAAGAAAGTTTTAACTCTGTGAGATGAATGGATACATCACAAAGCAGTTTCACAGAAAGCTTCTGGTTAGTTCTCTGAAGATATTTCCTTTTCCATCATAAGCCTAGGTTTGCTACGAAATACCCCTTCGCTGATTCTACATAAACACTGTTTCCAAACTGTTCCATTAAAAGGAGGACTTAACTCTTAGAGGTGAATGCGCACATCAGAAAGTTATTTATCATAACGCTTCTTTCCATTTTTTATCTAAAGTTATTTCCTTTTTCACCATAGGCTTTTTTGCGTTACCTAATATCCTGTCACATATTTTACAAAAACAGTGTCACCAAACTGATCAATCAAAAGAAAGGTTTAACTCTGTAAGTGAATACAAATCACAAACCAGTTTCTCAAAAAGATTCTTTCCAGTTTTAATCCTAAGATATTTCTTTATCACCCACCATAGGCTTAAATGTGCTCCTAAATAGCCAGTCACAGATTCTACAAAAACAGTGTTTCCAAACTGCACAATCAAAAAACAGATTTAAGTCTATGAGTTGAATTCACACATAACAAACAGTTTCTCAAAAATATTTTTCTACTTTTTATATGAACATATTTTTTTCACCATAGGCTTCAGTGTGGTCCCAAATATACCTTTGCAAATTCTGCAATAACAGTGTTTCCAAACTGATCAATCAAAAGAAAGGTTTAACTCTGTGAGATGAATGCAATTCACATAATAAAGCAATTTCGCAGATAGCTTCTCTCTGGTTCTTCTCTGAAAATATGTCCTTTTCCACCATAGACCTCAATGTGCTCCCAGTTATCCCTTTGCAGATTCTATGAAAACAGTGATTCCAAACTGTTCAATCAGTAGGAAGATTTAACTCTGTGAGATGAACTTACACATCAGAAAGCAGTTTATCATAAATCTTCTTTCTAGTTTTTATCTTAAGATATTTACTTGTTTACCAGAGGCCTTTTGGCACTACATAGCATAGCTTCCCAGATTATACAAACACAGTGTTTGCAAACAGCTCAGTCAAAACAAAAGTTTAACACTGTGAGATGAATGCATGCATCATAAAGCAGTTTCTCAAAAAGCTTCTTTCTAGTTTTTATCCAAAGATATGTCTTTTATCACCATAGACTTCAATGTGCTCCCAAATATCATGTCACAGATTGTACAAAAACACTATCTCCAATCTGCTCAATCAAAGAAGAGATTTAACTTGGTGAGTTGAACGCACACATAGCAAAGCAGTTTCTCTGATATCTTCTGTCTACTTCTTCTCTGAGCATATTTCCTTTTCCACCATAGGCCTCAATGCACTCCCAAATATCCCTTCGCAGACCCTGTAAAAACAGTGTTGCTCAACTGTTCCATTAAAACAAGGATTTAATTATGTGAGATGAATACATACATCACAAAGCAGTGTCTCATAATGTTTCTTTAGAATTTTTACATGAAGACATTTCCTTATTCACCACAGGCCTTTTTGTGATACCTATAATTGCTTCGTAGATTATATAAAAACAATCTTCCCAAAATGCTCAATCAAAAGAAAAGTTTAAGTCTGTGAGATGAATGCTTACCTGACAAAGCAGTTCCTCAAAAAGCTTCTTTCTAGTTTTTATCCAAAGATATTTCCATTTCACCATAGTCATCAGTGTGGTCCAAAATACCCCTTTGCAGATTCTACAAAAACAGTGTTTCCAAACTGCTGAGTACAAAAACAGGTTTAACTCTGTGAGTTGAACGTACACGTCCCAGAGCAGTTTCTCCAAAATGTTCTTTCTAGCTTTTATCCAAAGGTATTTCCTTTTCCATCATCAGGCTCAATGAGCTCCCAAATATCCCTTTGTGTATTTTATAAAAACAGTGTTTCCAAATAGTTCCATCAAAAGAAGGATTTAACACTGTGAGATGAACGCACTCATCAGAAAGCAGTTTCTCATAATGCTTCTTTCCAGTTTTTAGGTGAAGATATTTCCTTGTTCACCATAGGACTTTTTGCACTATCCAATATTGCTTCGCAGATTACAGAAAAACAGTGTTTCCAAAGTGCTAGGTCAAAAGAAAAGTTTAATTGTGTGAGATGAATGCATACATCACAAAGCAGTTTCTCAAAGAGCTTCTTTCTAGTTTTTTTCTGAAGATATTTCATTTTTCACCGTAGGCATCAGTGCACTCCCAAATATCCCTTTGCAGATTCTACAAAAAGAGGGTTTCCAAATTGCTCAATCAAAAGAAAGGTTTATCCCCGTGAGAAGAATGCACAAGTCATAAAGCAGTTTCTCAGAAAGCTCTTTCTAGTTTTCATGGGAAGTTATTTCCTTTTTCACCATAGGACTCATGCGAGCCAAATATCCCTTCACAGATTCTACAAAAACAGTGTTTCCAAACTGATCAATCTAAATAAAGGTTTACCTCTGTGAGATGAATGCACACTTCATAAAGCAGTTTCTCAAAAAGCTTCTTTCTTCTTTTTATCTGAAGATATTTGCTTTTATCACCCTAGGATTCAATGAACTCCCAAATATGCCTTCGCTGATTCTACATAAACAGTTTTTCCAAACTGCTCAAATAAAAGAAAGATTGAAATCTGTGAGAAGAATACACACATCAGAAAGCAGTTTCTCAGAAAGCTTCTATCTAGTTCTTCTCTGAAGATATTTCCTTTCCACCATAGGCCTCAATGTGTTCCCAAATATCCCTTCACAGATCCTACAAAAACAGTGTTTCCAAACTGTTCCATCAAAAGAATGACTTAAATCTGTGTGGTGAACACGCACTTCAGAAAGCAGTTTCTGATAACGCTTCTTTTCAGTTTTTATCTGAAGATATTTTATTTTTCACCATAGGCTTTTTTGCACTACCTAATATCACTTTGCAGGTTTGCAAAAACAGTGTTTCCAAACTGCTCAGTCTAAATAAGTGTTTAAATTTGTGAGATGAATACACACATCACAAAGATATTTCTCAAAAATCTTCTTTCTAGTTTTTATCCAAAAATGTTTCCTTTTTCACCATAGGCTTCAGTGCAGTCCCAAATATCCCGTCACAGATTCTACAAAAACACTGTTTCCATTCTTCTCAATTGATCAAGTTTAACTCGGTCAGTTGAACACACACATCATAAAGCAATTTCTCAAAAAGCTTCTTCTTAGTTTTTATCTGAAGATATTACCTTTTTCATGATAACCCCTAGTGAGCTTCCAAATATCCCATCACAGATACTTCATATGCAGTGTTTCCATACTGCTCAATCAAAAAATAGATTTAACTCTGAGTTGAATGCACACTTCACAAAAAGTGATTTCTCAAAAAGCTTCTTTCGAATTTTTATCCAAACATTTCCCTTTTCACCATGGGCCTCATTAGCTCCAAAATATCATTTTGCAGATTCTACAAAAAAAAGTGTTTCCAAACTGATCAATGGAAAGATTGGTTTAACTCTGTGAGATGAATGCATGCTTTGCAAAGCAGTTGCTGAAGAAGCTTCTTTCTAGTTTTAATCTGAAGATATTTGCTTTATCACCATGTGGTTCAATGAGCTCCCAAGTATCCCTTTGCAGACACTATATAAACAGTGTTTCCGAACTGTTCCTTCAAAGAAGGATTTATCTCAGTGAGATGAATGTACACATCAGAAAGCAGTTTCTCATAACGCTTCTTTCCAGTTTTTATCAGTAGGTATTTCCTTGTTCAGAATAGGCATTTTTGAGCTACCTAACATCGCTTTGCAGATTAAACAAAATCAGTGTTTCCAAATTGCTCTGTCAAAATAAAAAATTATC
This sequence comes from Pongo pygmaeus, assembly GCF_028885625.2. NCBI lineage: Eukaryota > Metazoa > Chordata > Mammalia > Primates > Hominidae > Pongo > Pongo pygmaeus. Next base: position 12,107,093 of record NC_072388.2, on the reverse strand, counting down.
TCTGTGAGATGAATGCAAAAATAAGGATGCAGTTTCACAAAAAGATTCTTTCTAGTTTTTACCCAAAGATATTTCCTTTTTCACCATAGGCTTCAATGCACTCCCAAATAGCCCATCGCAGATTGTACAAAAACAGCATTTCAAAACTGCTCAAAGAAAAAAAATTCAAATTTATGTGTTGAATGCACACTTCACAAAACAGTTTCTCTAAAAGCTTCTTTCTAGTTTTTATCCAAAGATATTTCGCATTTCACCATAGGCCTCAGTGCACTCCCAAATATACATTTGCAGATTCTACAAAAATAGTGTTTACAAACTGAACAATCAAAAGAAACTTTTAACTCTGTGAGACGAATGCACACATCTCAAAGCAGTTTCTCAAATAGCTTCTTTCTAGTTTTTCTCTGAAAATATTTCCATTTTCACCATAGGCTTCAAGGTGCTCCCAAGTATCCCTTCACAGATTCTACAAAAACAGTGATTCCAAACTGTTCTATGAAAGAAGGATGTATCACTGTGAGATGAATGCAAACATCTGAAACCAGTTTCTCCTAACGATTCTCTCCAGTTTTTAACTGAAGATATTTTCTTTTTCACCATAGGCTTATTTGTACAACCTTGTATCGCTTCACAGATTTTGCAAAAAGAGTGTTTCCAAGCTGCTCATTCAAAAGAAAGGTTTTACTTTGTGAGATGAATGCACACATCACAAAGTGGTTTCTCAAAAAGCTTCTTTCTAGTTTTTATCTGAAGATATTTCCTTTTTTCACCATAAGCTTCAGTAAGCTCTCAAGTATCCCTTTGAAGATTCTACAAAAACAGTTTTTCCAAACTGCTCAATTCAAAAGAAAGGTTTAACTCTGTAAGATGAATGCACACATCAAAAAGCAGTTTCTCAGAAAGCTTCTATCTAGTTTTTTTCTGAAGATATTTCTTTTCCCACGAGAGGCCTCAATGCGCTCCCAAATATCACTTCATAGATTCAATGAAAACAGTGTTTCTGAATTGTTCCATCAAAAGAAGGACTTAACTCTGTGGGATAAATGCACACATCAGAAATCAGTTTCTGTAACACTTCTCTCCAGTTTTCATCTGAAGATATTCCCTTGTTCATCATAGGCTTTTCTGTGCTACCTAACATCACTTCACAGATTTTCAAAAACAGTGTTTCCAAACTGCTCAACAAAAAGAATGGTTTAACTCTCTGAGATGAATGCAGATATCACAAAGCAGTTTCTCAGAAACCTTCTTACTTGTTTTAATGTGAAGGCATTTCCTTTTTCACTATAAGGCTTCATTATGCTCCTAAATATGCCTTCAAAGTTTTTACAAAACCCTTGTTTCCAAACTGCTCAATCAAAAGAAAGGTTTAACTCTATGTGGTGAATGCACACATTAGAAAGCAGTTTCTCTGAAAACTTCTGTCTAGTTCTTCTCTAAAGATATTTCCTTTTCCACAGTAGGCCTTGATGCACTCCCAATACCCCTTCACAGATTCTACAAAAACAGTGTTTCCAAACTGTGCCATCAGAAGAAGGATTTAACTCTGTGAGATGAATGCACACTTCAGAAAGCAGTTTCTCATAACTCTTCTTTCCGGTTTTTATCTGAAAGTATTGTGTAGTTCACCATAGGCCTTTTTGTGCTAAAAATTTCACTTCACAGATTCAACAAAAACAGTATTTCCAAACTGCTCAATCAAAAATCATGTTTAACTCTGTGAGATGAATGCACACCTCATAAAGCAGTTTCTCAAAAAATTTCTTTCTAATTTACATCTGAAGATATTTTATTTTTCACCTTAGAACTAACTGTCCTTTAAATATCACTTTGTTGATTCTACAAAAACAGTGTTTCCAAACTGCACAATTAAAAGAAACTTTTAACTCTGTGAGAAGAATGCACACATCACAAAGGGGTATTTCAGAAAACTTCTTTCTAGACTTTACCCAAAGACATTTCTTTTTTCATCATAGTCTTCAATGCATTCCCAAATATCAATTCGTAGATTCTACAAAAAGAGTGTTTCAAAACTTCTCAATCGAAAAACAGGTATGAACCTGTGAATTGTATGCACGCACACTCATAGGAGTTTCTCAAAAGTCTTCTTTCTAGTTTTTATCTGAAGATATTTTCTTCTTCATCATAGACCTCTGTGCACTCCCAAATATTCTTTTGCAGATTCTACAAAAATAGGGTTTCAAAACTTCTCAATCAAAAGAAAATTGGACTCTGTGAGATGAATGCACACATCACAAACCAGTTTCTCAGATAGTTTGTGTCTAGTTCGTCTCTGAAGTTATTTCCTTTTCCACTACAGGCCTCAATACACTCCCAAATACCCTTCACAGATTCTCTAAAACCGTGTTTCCAAACTCTTCTGTCAAAAGACACATTTAACTCTGTGAGATGAAATCACATACAATGCAGTTTCTCAACACTTCTTTCCAGTTTTTATCTGAAGATATTTCCTTGTTCACCATAGGCCTTTTTGCACTACCTAACATCACTTCACAGATTATGCAGAAACAGTGCTTCCAAACTGCTCAGTCAAAAGAAAAGTTTATCTCTTTGAGATGAATGCATACATCACAAAGCAGTTTCCCAAAACCTTCTTTCTGGTTGTTATCTGAAGTTATTTCCTTTTTCACCATAGTACTCAGTGTGCTCTCAAATGTCACTTCAAAGATTCTATGAAAAAAGTGTTTCCAAGCTGCTCAATGAAATTTAACTCTGTGAGATGACTGCACACATCACAAAGCAGTTTTTCAGAAAGCTGCTCTCTAGTTCTTCTCTGAATGTATTATCTTTTCCACCATAGGACTAAATGTGCTCCAAAATATCCCATCGCAGATTCTACAAAAACAATGTTTCCAAACAGTTCCATCAAAAGTAGTAATTAACCCAGTGACATGTAAGCATACATCAGTAAGCAGTTTCTCATAATGCTTCTTTCCAGATTTTATCTGAAGGTAATTCCTTGTTTACCATAGGCCTATATGCGTTGTCTAACATCACTTTGCAGATTATACAAAAACAGTGTTTCCTGACTGCTCCATCAAAAGAAAGGTTTAACTCTGTGAGATGAATGCACGCTTCATGAAACACTTTCTCAAAAAGCAACTTTCTAGTTTTTATGCAAAGATATTTCTTTTTTCACCATTGGCTTCAATGCAGTCCCAAATATCCCTTCGCAGATTCTACAAAAACAGTATTTCCAAACTGCTCAATCAAAAGAAATGTTTAACTCTGTTAGTTGAATGCACACATCACAAAGCAGTTTCTCTGAAAGCTTCTGTCTAATTCTTCTCTGAAGATACTTCCTTTTCCACTATAGGCCTCAATGTGCTCCCAAATATCCCCTCACAGATACAACAAAAACAGTGTTTCCAAACTGTTCCATCAAAAGAAGGAATTACCTCTGTGAGGTGAATGCACAAATCATAAAGCCGTTTCTCATAACGTTTCTCTCCAGTTTTTATGTGAAGATATTTCCTTTTTCACCATAGGCTTTTTTGCTCTATCTAATATCGCTTCACAGATTTCACAAAAACAGTGTTTCCAAACTGCTCCATCAAAAGAAAGGTTTAACTCTGTGAGATGAATGCACACATGACAAAGCAGTCTGAGATAGCTTCTGTCTAGTTCTTCTCTGAAGATATTTCCTTTTCCTCCAAATGCCTCAATGCACTCCCAAATATCCCTTCACAGAATCTATAAAAAGAGTGTTTAAGAACTCATCCCTCTAAAGAAGGATTTAACTCTGTGAGATGAACACACACATCAGAAAGCAGTTTGTCATAACGCTTCTTTCCATTTTTAATCTGAAGATATTTCCTTCTGCACCATAGGCCTTTTTGCACTACCTAACATCACTTTGCAGATTATTGAGAAATAGTGTTTCCAAACTGCTCAGTCAAAAGAAAAGTTCAAATCTGTGAGATGAATGCATACATTACAAATCAGTTTCTCAAAAAAGTCTTTCTAGTTTTTATCTGAAGATAGTTCGTTTTTCACCATAGACATAGTGTGGTCCAAAATATCCCTTTGAGATTCTAAAACAACAGTGTTTCCAAACTGCTCAATCAAAAGATACATTAAAATCTGTGAGAAGAATGCACACATCATAGAACCATTTCTCAAAATCATTCTTTGTCGTTTTTATCTGAAGTTATTTCCTACTTTATATTTGGCCTCATGCCTTCCCAAATATCCCTCTGCAGATTCTTGAAAAACAGTGTTTCCAAGCTGATCAATCAAAAGAAAGGTTTAATTATGTGAGTTGAACGCACACATTACAAAGCAGTTTCTCAGAAACTTCTTTCTAGCTTTATCTGGAGATATTTCCTTTTTCACCATAGGCCATAATGTGCTCCCAAATAACCCTTCACAGATTCTGCCAAAATGGTGTTTCCAAACGGCTTCCTCAAAGGAAAAATTGAACACTGCGAAATGAATGCACACATCACAAATATGTGTCTCAGAAAGTTTCATTCCATTCCAGTTTTTGTCTGAAGTTATTTCCTTTTTCAACATATTATTCTTTGTGCTATCTAATATCACTTTGTAGATTATACAAAAACAGTATTTCCAATGTGCTCTATCAAAAGAAAGATTTAACTCTGTGAGATGAATGCACACATCACAAAGCAGTTTCTCAAAAAGCTTATTTCTTGTTTTTATCCGAAGTTATTTCCTTTTTCCCCATAGGCTTCAATGTACTCCAAAATACACCATCGCAGTTTCAACAAAAACAGTGTTTGCAAACTGCTCTATCAAAAAAAAGGTTTATCTCTGTGAGATGAATGCACACATAACAAACAGTTACTTAGAAAGCCTCTTTCTAGATTTTATCCGAAGATATTTCCTTTTCCACCGTAGGCTTCAATGAGCTCCCAAATATCCCTATGCAGATTCTACAAAAACAGTGTTTTCAAAAGGCTCAATCCAAAGAAAGATTAAACTCTGTGAGATAAATGAAGACATCACAAAGCAGTTTCTCAGAAAGCTTCTGTCTAGTTCTTCTCTGACAATATTTCCTTTTCCACCATAGGTGTCAATGTGCTGCCAAATATCCCTTTGCAGTTTGTATAAAAATACTGTTTCCAAAGTTTTCCATCAAAAGGCCTTAACTCTGTGAGATGAATGCACACATCAGAAAGCAGTTTCTCCTAATATTTTTCCAGTTTTTTACTGAAGATATTTCCTTTTTCATCATAGGCTTTTTTGAGCTACCTAACATCACTTCGCAGATTACACAAAAACAGTGTTTCCAAACTGCTCAGTCAAATGGAATGTTTAACTCTGTGAGATGAATGCACACATCACAAACTCGTTTCTCAAAAAGTTTCTTTCTAGTTTTTCTCCGAACACATTTCCTTTTTCCCATAGGTGTAACTGTGCTTTCAACTATCCCTTTGCAAATTCCACAAAAACAGTGTTTCCAAACTGCTCCATTGAAAGAAAGTTTTAAATCTGTCGCAAGAATGCACACATCCCAAAGCGGTTTCTCAGAAAGATATTGTATTTTTTATCTGAATTATTTCCCTTTTCACCATAAGCCTCTGGGCGCTCCCAAATATCCCTTCACAGATTCTACAAAAACAGTGTTTCCAAACAGTTCGACCAAAAGTAAGGTTTTACTCTGTGAAATGAATGCACACATCTTGAAGCAGTTTCTCAGAAAGCTTCTGTCTAGTTTTTTGTCTTGAGATGTTTCCTCTCTCAACTCAGGCCTCAATTGGCTCCCAAATATCCCTTAGCAGATTCCACCAAAATTATGTTTCCAAATGGTTTAAACAAAGGAAAGATTTAACACTTTGTAATGAATGAAGACATAACATATCAGTGTCTCAGAAAGGTTCTTTCCAGCTTGTATCTGATATTTCCTTTTTCACCACAGGCCTCTTTACACTACCTAATATCACTTCACAGATTATACAAAAACAGTGTTTCCAAACTGTTCTATAAAAAGAAAGGTTTACCTCTGTGATATGAACACACACATCACAAAGCAGTTTCTCAAAAAGCTTCCTTCTAGTTTTCATCCGAAGATATTTGCTTTATCACCATATGCTTCAATACGCTCCCAAATATCTCATTTCAGATTCTACAAATACAGTGTTACCAATCGGCTCAATAAAAAACAGGTTTAACTCTGTTATTTCAGTGCACATATCACAAAGCAGTTTCTCAAAAAGCTTCTTTCTAGTTTTTATCTGAAGATATTTCCTTGATCACCATATGCTTGTATACTTTCCCAAATATCCCATTGCAGATTCTACAAGAACAGTGTTACCAATCTGCTCAATAAAATACAGGTTTAACTCTATGATTTGAGTTCACATATCACAAAGTAGTTTCTCAAAAGGCTTCTTTCTACTTTTTATCCTAAGATATTTCCTTGTTCACCATAGGACTCAGTGCTATATACCTTTGCAGAATCTACAAAAACAGTGTTTCCAAACTGCTCAATCAAAAGAAAAGTTTAACTCTGTGAGATGAATGCACATGTCACAAAGCAGTTTCTCAGATACTTCTGCCTAGTTCTTCTCTGAAATTATTTCCTTTACCACCATAGGCCTCAAAGCACTCCCAAATATCAATTAGCAGATTCTTAAAAAAAACAGTGTTTCTGAACTATTACATCAAAAAAAGAATTGAAATCTGTGAGATGAATGCACTCATCACAAAGCAGTTTCTCATAATGCTTCTTTCCAGCTTTTATCTGAAGATATTTCCTTGTTCACAGCAGGCCTTTTGGCACTACAAATCATCACATCATGCATTATACAAAATCAGTGTTTCCAAACTGTTCAATCAAAAGAAAAGTTTAACTCTATAAAATGAAAGCATAACTCGCAAAGCAGTTTCTCAAAAACTTCTTTCTAGTTTTTATGTGAAAATATTTCCTTTTTGCCATAGACAAAGTGCGCTCCCAAATATGCACTCCCAAATATCCCAAATATTGCAGATTCTACAAAAACAGTGTTTCCAAACTGCTCAATCGAAAGAACCTTTTAGGTCTGTGATAAGAATGCACACGTTGCAAAGATGTTTGTCAGGAAACTGCTTTTTAGTTTTTATTGAAAGTTATTTCCTTTTTTACCATAGACCTCTTGTGCTCCCAAATATCCCTTCACAAATTCTACAAAAACTGTGTTTCCAAACTGATTAATCAGAAGAAACCTTTAACTCTTTGAGATGAGTGCACACATCACAAAGCAGTTTCTCATAAAGCTTCTTTCTTTGTTTAATCTGGAGATATTTCCTTCTTCATTATAGGCCTCAATGTGCTCCCAAATAACCCTTCACAGATTCTGCCAAAAGGGTGTTTCCAAAGGGTTCAATTGAAGGAAAGTTTAACACTATGAAATGAATGCACACATCACAAATCAGTGTCTCAGAAAGCTCTATTACAGTTTTTGCCTAATGTTATTTCCTTTTTCAAAATAGGCCTCTTTGCGCTACCTAATATCACTTTGCAGATTGTACAAATACAGTGTTTCCAATCTGCTCTGTCAAGAGAAAGGTTTAACTCTCAGATGAATAGACACATCACAAAGCAGTTTCTCAAAAAGCTTCTTTCTACTTTTTATCTGAAGTTATTTTGTTTTTCAGCATAGGCTTCAATGCACTCAAAATACTCCATCACAGATTCCACAAAAACAGTGTTTGCAAACTGTTCAATAAAAAGCAAGTTTAACTCCATGAGATGAACGCACATATAGCACCCAGTTTCTCAAAAATCTTCTTTTTTATTTTTATCTGAAGATATTTCCTTATTCATCCTAGGCCTCAATTCACTCCCAAATAAACATTTTCAGATTCTACATAAACAGTATTTGCAAACTCCTCAATCAAAAGAAACGTCTAACTCTGTGAGGAGAATGCACACATCATCACAAAGCAGTTTCTCAAAAAGATTTTCTAGTATTAAATCAAAGATATTTCCTTTTTCACCATAGGCCTCAGTGCGCTCCCAAATATCCCTTTGCAGATCCTGCAAAAACAGTGTTTCCAAAATACTCAATTAAAAAAAGTTTAAGTCTGTGACATGAATGCACACATCACAAAGCAGTTTCTCAGGTTGTTTCTGTCTAGTTCCTCTCTGAAGATATTGCCTTTTCCACCATAAGCCACATTGTGCTCCCAAATATCCCTTCACAGATTCTATAAAAACAGTGTTTCTGAACTGTTCCATCAAAAGAAAGTTTTAACTCTGTGATGTGAGTGCCTACATCAGAAAGCAGTTTCTCATGACGCTTCTTTCCAGGACATATCTGAAGATATTTCCTTGTTCACCATAGGCCTTTTTGCACCAACATCACTTTGCATATTATAAAAAAAAAGTTTCTAAACGGATCTGTCAAAAGAAAAGTTTAACTCTGTGACCTGAATGCATACATCACAAAGCATTTTCTAAAAAAGCTTCTTTCTACTTTTTATCTGAAGATATTTGTTTTTCACCATAGACACTGTGTGAGTAAAATATCCCTTTGCAGATTCTACAAAAACAGTGTTTCCCAACTGCTCAATCAAAAGAAACTTTTAAATCTGTAAGAAGAATGCACACATCACAAAGCCATTTCCAAGAAACATTCTTTTTATCTGAAGTTATTTCCTTCTTGACCACAGGCCTTGTGCACTCCCAAATATCCCTTCATACATTCTACAAAAACAGTGTTTACAAACTGATCAATCACAAAATAGATTGAACTATGTGAGATGAATGCACACATCACAAAGCAGTTTCTCTGAAAGTTTCTTTCTGGTTTTAACCTGGAGATATTGCCTTTTTCACTGTAAGCCTCAATGCACCCCAAAATAACCCTTTGCATATTCTGCCAAAGGGTTGTTTCCAAATGGCTCCATCAAATGAAAACTTTAACAGTGTTAAATGAATGCACACATCACAAATCAGTGTCTCAGAAAGCTCCTATCCAGTTTTTATCTGAAGATATTTCCTTTTTCACTGTAGGCCACTTTTCACTACTTAATATCACTTAGCAGATTAGATAAAAAGAGTGTTTCCAAACTTCTCTATCAAAAGAAAGGTTTAAATCTGTGAGGTGAATGCACACATCACAAAACAGTTTCTCATAACGTTTCTTTGTAGTTTTTATCTGAAGATATTTCCTTTTTCACTGTAGGGTTCAATGTGCACCCAAATATCCCTTCACAGATTCTACAAAAAAAAAATTTTCCAAAAGTCTCAATGAGAAGAAAGCTTGAACTCTCTCAGATGAATGCAGACATCACAAAGTAGTTTCAGATAGCTTCTGTCTAGTTCTTCTCTGACGATATTTCCTTTTCCACAATTGGACTCAATGTGCTACCAAATAGCCCTTTGCAGATTCTACAAAAACAGTGTTTCCAAAGTGTTCCATCAAAAGAAGGACTTAACTCTATGAGATGAATGCACACATCAGAAACCAGTTCCTCATAATGATTTTTTTCCAGTTTTTAACAAAAGATATTTCCTTTTTCATTATAGGCTTTCTTAGGCTACAAAATATCACTTTTCAGATTACACAAAAACAGCATTTCCAAACTGCTTAGTCAAATGAAAGTTTTAATTCTGTGAGATTAATGCACACATCATAAAGCAGTTTCTCAAAAATTTCTTTCTAGTTTTTACTTGACGTTAATTCTTTTTTCACCATAGGTTACTGTGATCTCTGAAATACACCATCTCAAATTCTACAAAAACAGTGTTTGCAAATTGGCCGATAAAAAAGATGTTTAACACTGTGAAATGAACACACTCATTACAAGCAGTTTCTCAAAGAGATTTTCTTATTTTTATCTGAAGATATGTCCTTTTTCATCCTAGTTCTCAATGTGCTCCTGAATATACCTTTGCTGATTCTACTAAAACAGTGTTTTCAAACTCCTCAATCAATAGATATTTTTAACTCTGTGAGAAGAATGCACACATCACAAAACTGTTTCTCAGAAAGCTTCTTTCCAATTTTAATCTGAATATATTTCCTTTTTCACCATAGGCCTATTTCACTACATAATATTGCAGATAATACAAAAACAGTGTTTCCAAACTGCTCAATCAAAAGAAAGGTTTAACTCTGTGAGATTAATGCAGACATCACAAAGCAGTTTCTCAGAAAGTTTCTGTCTAGTTCTTCTCTGATGATATTTCCTTTTCCATCATTGGCCTTAATGTGCTGGCAAATATCCCTTCACAGATTTTTCAGAAACAGTGTTTCTAAAGTGTTCCATTGAAAGAACACTTAACTCTGTGAGATGAAGAGACACATGAGAAAGCAGTATTTCATAAGGCTTGTTTCCAGTTTTTATCTGAAGATATTGTCTTTTTCATCATAGGCTTTTGGAGGTACCTAATATTGCTTCGCAGATTACACAAAAACAGTGTTGCCAAACTGCTCAGTCAAATGAAATGTTTAATTCTGTGAGATGAATGTACACATCACAAAGAAGTTAATCATAAAACTGCTTTCTAGTTTTTTTCCAATGATATTTCCTTTTTTAATGTAGGCCTAACAGCATTTTCAAATATCTGATTGCAGACTCCATAAAAACAGTATTTCAAAACTGCTCAATCAAAAGAAATGTTTAAATCTGTGACAAGAAGTCACACTTCACAAAGTGGTTTCTCAGAAAGCTGTTTGTATTTTTTATCTGAAGTTATTTTATTTTTCCCAGTAGGCCTCAATGCACTCCCAAATATCCCTTCGCAGATTCTACAAAAACAGTGTTTCCAAACTGTTCCATCAAAAGAAGGATGTAACTCTGTGAGATGGATGCACACTATAGAAAACAGTTTCCCAAAACTCTTCTCTCCAGGTTCTATCTGAAGATATTTCCTTTTTCAGCAGAGGCCTTTTCTGCTACCTAGCATCACTTCACAGATTATGCAAAAACAGTGTTTCCAAACTGCTCAATCAAAAGTCACTTTTCACTCTGTGAGATGAATGCACATATCACAAAGCAGTTTCTTTAAAAGCTTCTTTCTAGTTTTTATATGAAGTTATTTCCTTTTTCACCATAGGTCATGTGTGCTGCCAAATATCCCTTCGCAGATTCTACAAAAACTGTGTTTCCAAATGGATCTATCAAAAGAAAGGTTTAAATCTGTGAGATGAATGCGCACATCACCAAGTAGTTTCTCAAAAAGCTTGTTTCTACTTTTTATCCAAAGATATTTACTTTTTCACCCTAGGCTTCAATGCCCTCCCAAATATCACTTTGCAGACTCTTCAAAAACATTGTTTCCAAACTGATTTAAAAAAAGAAAGGTTTAACTCTGAGAGATGAATGTAGACATCACAAAGCAGCTTCTCAGAAAGATTCTGTCTAGTTTTTCTCTGAAGATATTTCGTTTTCCACCACAGGCCTCAATGAGCTCCCAAATATCCCTATGAAGATTCCATAAAAACTTGTTTCCCAACCGTTCCATTAAAAGAAGGACTTAAATCTGTGAGACGAATGCACACCTCAGAAAGCAGTTTCTCATAACGCTTCTCCCAGTTTTTATCTGAAGATAATTCCTTGTTCACCATAGACTTTTATGTGCTGCCAAATATCACTTTGTAGATTTTGCAAAAAGAATGTTTCCTAACCGCTCAGTCAAAAGAAATGTTTAGCCCTGAGAGATGAACGACATTTCACAAAGCAGTTTATCAAAAAAGGTTCTTTCTAGTTTTTATCCTAAGATATTTCCTTTTTCACCATAAACCTCAGTGTGCTCCCAAATATCCCTTCACAGATTCTACAAAAGCAGTGTTTCCAAACTGCTCAATCAAAAGAAATATTTAACTCTGTGAGATGAATCCACACATCACAAAGCAGTTTCTCAGAAAGTTTCTGTCTAGTTCCTCTCTAAAGATATTTCCTTTTCCAAAATAGGCCTCAATGCACTCCCAAATCTCCCATTGCAGATTCTACAAAAACAGTGTTTCCAAACTGCTCAATCAAAAAACAAATTTAAGTCTGTGAGATGAATATAAACATCACAAAGCAGTTTCTAAAAAAGCTTCTTTCTAGATTTTATCTGAATATATTTCCTTTTTTCACCATAGGCTTCAATGATCTCCCAAATATTCCATCACAGGTTCTACAAAAATAGTGTTTCCAAACTGCTCAAGCAAAAGAAAGGTTTAACTCTGTGAGATGAATGCACACCTCACTAAGCAGTTTCAAAGAAAGCTTCTGTCTAGTTCTTCTCTGAAGATAATTTCTTTTCCACCAAGACCTCAATGCACTCGCAAATACTCTTTTGCAGAGTCTACAAAAACAGTTTTCAAACTGTTCCATCAAAAAAATGACTTAACTCTGTGAGATGAATGCACAGATTAGCAGGCAGTTTCTCATAACGCTTCTTTCTAGTTTATATCTGAAGATATTTCCTTCTTCTCCATAGGCGTCAATGTGCTCCCAAATATCCCTTCTCAGCTTCTACAAAAACAGTGATTCCAAACTTCTCAAAAAAAATAAACGTTTACCCGTGTTGACTGAATTCATACATCACAAATCAGTCTCACAAAAATGTTCTTTATAGTTTTTATCTGGAGATATTTCCTGTTTCACCATAAGCCTCAATTTGCTCTAAAATAACCCTTTACAGAATCTGCCAAAAAAGGTATTTCCAAAGGGCTCCATCAAAGGAAAAATTTAACAGTGCTAAATAAATGTACACATCAGAAGGCAGTTTCTCAGAATGCTTCTTTACAGTTTTTATCTGAAGATATTTCCTTTTTTACCATAGGCTTCTTTGCATTACTTAATATCCCTTCACAGATTGTACAAAAACAGTGTTTCCAAGCTCTTCCATTAAAAGAAGGACTTAACTCTGTGAGGTGAATGCACACATCTGAAAGCAGTTTCTCATAATGCTTCTTTCCAGTTTTAATCTGAAGATATTTCGTTTTTCATCATAGGCTTTTTGAGCTACTTTATATTGCTTCACAGGCTACTCAAAAACAGTGTTTCCAAACAGTTCCATCAAATGAAAGGTTTAACCCTGTGAGACGAATGCACACATCACAAAGCAGTTTCTCAAAAAAACTTCTTTCTAGTTTTTATCCAAAGATGATTTTTCCTTTTTCACCATAGGCCTAACTATACTTTCAAATATCCAACTGCAGATTCGACATAAACAGTGTTTCCAAGCTGCTCAATTAGCAGCCACTTTTAACTTTGTGAGATGAATGCACACATCACAAAGCAGTTTCTGAAAAAGCTTCTTTCTAGTTTTTATCTGAAGCTATTTCCTTTATTACCATAGGCTTCAATGAGCTCCAAAAATCCCATCGCAGATTCTACAGAAACAGTGTTTCCAAACTCCTCAATCAAAAAATAGGTTTAACCCTGTGAGCTGAATGGACACTTCACAAATCAGTTTTTCTGAAAGCTTTTTCTAGTTTTTACCCAAAGAAATTTCCTTTTTCACATAGGCCTCAGTGCACTCCAAAAATATCCCTTTACATATTCTACAAAAACAGTGATTCCAAACTTCTCTATCAAAAGTAAGCTTTAACTCTGTAAGGCAGATGCACACATCACAAAGCAGTTTCACAGATTGCTTCTGTGTAGTTCTTCTCTCAAGATATTAATTTTTCCACTATAAGCCTCAATGAGCTCCCAAATATCCCTTCACAGATGGTATAAAAACAGTGTTTCTGAACTATTCCATCAAAAGAAGACATTAACTCTTTGATATGAACACACACATCCAAAAGCAGTTTCTCATAATGCTTCTCTCCATTTTTTATGAAGATATTTCCTTATTCACTATATGCCTTTTTGTGCTAACATCGTTTCACAGATTCTACAAAAACAGTATTTCCAAACTGATCGTCAAAAGAACTTTTTAACTCTGTGAGATGAATGCACACATCACGAAGCAGTTTTTCAAAAAGCTTCTGACTAGTTCTTCTCTGAAGATATTTCCTTTCCACCATAGGCCTCAAAGCACTCCCAAATATCCCTTCACAGATTCCACAAAAGCAGTATTTCCAAACAGTTCCATCAAAAGAAAGTTTTAACTCTGTGTGATGAATGCACACATCACAAAGTAGTTTCTCAGAAAGCTTCTGTCTAATTTTTTTCTGAAAATATTTCCTTTTCTACACTAGGCCTCAGTACACTCTGAAATATACCTAGCAGATTCTACAAAAACAGTGTTTCCAAACTGTTCCATCAAAGGAATGACTTAATTCTGTGAGAGAAACTCACATATCAGAGAGCAGTTTCTCATAAAGCTCTTTCCCAGTTTTTATCTGAAGATATTTCCTTGTTCACCATAGGCCTTTTGACACTACCTAACATCGCTTTGCAGAATATACAAAAACAATGTTTCCAAACTTCTCAGTCAAAAGAAAAGTTTAAATCTTTGAGATGAATGCACACATCACAATGCAGTTTCTCAAAGAGTTTCTTTCTAGTTTTTCTCTGAAGATATTTCCTTTTTCACCATAGGCATCAGTATGCTCCCAAATACCCCTTTATGGATTCTACAAAAAGAGTGTTTCCAAACTGCTCAATCAAAAGACTTGTTTAACACTGTGAGAAGAATGCACACATCACAAATCAGTTCCTCTTAAAACTTCTTTTTTTTTAAATCTGCATTATTTTCTTTTTCAACATAGGCCTTGTGAGTTCCCAAATATTGCTTCAGAGATTCTACAAAAACAGTGTTTCCAAACTGATCAATCAAAATAAACTTTTAATTCTATGAGAAGAATGCACACATCACAAAACAGTTTCTCATATAGCTTCTATCTATTTCTTCTTTGAAGATATTTCCTTTTCCACCATAGGCTTTTATAATTTACCTAATATCGCTTCACAGATTATACAAAAGCAGTTTCCAAACTCCTCATTCAAAAGGGAAGTTTAACTCTGTGAGATGAATGGAAACATCACAAAGCAATTTCTCAAAAATTTCTTTCTAGTTTTTATCCGAATATATTTCCTTTTTCACAATAGGCCTAAATGTGCTTTCAAATATCCCATTGCAGATTCTACAAAAATAGTGTTTCCAAACTGATCAGTCAAAATAAATGTTTAAATGTTTGAGAAGAATGGACACATTACAAAGTGGGTTTTCAGAAATCTTCTTTGTATTCTTTATCCGAAGTTATTTGCTTTTTCACCATAGGCCTCAATGTGCTCCCAGATATCCTTTCACAGATTCTACAAAAACAGTGTTTCCAAACTGAACAATCAAAAGAAAGTTTTAACGCTATGAGATGAATGCACACATCACAAAGCAGTTTCTCAGAAAGCTTCTGTCTACGTTTTCTCTGAAGATATTTCCTTATCCACTATTGGCCTCAATGCACTCCCAAATATCCATTCGCATATTCTACAAAAGCACTGCTTCCAAACAACTCTGTGAGTTGAACCCACATGTCACAAAGCAGTTTCTCAGAAAGCTTCTTTCTAATTTTTATCCGAATATAATTCCTTTTTCATCACAGGCCTCAATGTGCTCCCAAATATCCCTTCACAGATTCTACAAAAACAGTGTTTCCAAACTATTCTATCAAAAGTAGGACTTAACTCTGCGAGTTAAATGCACACATCAGAAAGCAGTTTCTTTCTCATAACGCTTCTTTCCAGTTTTTATCTGAAGTTATTTCCTTTTTCACCATAGGTTTATTTGTGCTACCTAATGTCACTTCACAGATTTTGCAAAAACAGTGTTTCCAAATTGCACAGTCAAAAGAAAAGTTAGACTCTGTGAGATGAATGAATACATCACTAACCATTTTCTCAAAAAGCTTCTTTCTAGTTTTTTCCTGAAGTTATTTCCTTTTTCACCATAGGCTTTGTGTGCTGCCAAATGTCCCTTTGCAGACTCAAGAAAAACAGTGTTTTGAAACTGCCTAATCAAAAGAAAGGGTTAACTCTGTGAGATGAATGCAGATATCACAAAGCTGTTTCTCAGAAAGCTTCTTTCTAATTTTTGTCTTGAGATAATTCCTTTTCCACATAGGCCTCATTGCACTCCTAAATAACCCTTCTCAGGTTCTGTAAAAAGTGTGTTTAAAAATGGCACCATTAAAGGAAAAATTTGTCACTGAGAAATGAATGCATATCTCACAAATCAGTGTCTCAGAAAGCTTCTTTGCAGTTTTAATCTGAAGATATTTCCTTTTCCACCATAGGCCTCAATGTGCTCTGAAATATCCCTTTATAGATTCTACAAAAACTGTGTCTCTGAACTGTTCCATCGAAAGGACTTTACTCTGTGAGATGCATGCACTCATTAGAAAGCAGGGTCTTATGTTAAATGACGAGTTACTGGGTGCAGCACACCAACATGGCACATGTACATATAAGTAAATAACCTGCTCTTTGTGCACATGCACCCTAAAACTTAAATTACAATAAAAAAAGTATAAAAAAAGAAAGCAGCTTCTCACAACCCTTCTTTCCAGTTCTTACCTGAAGATATTTCCTTTTTCAGCTTAGGCCTTTTTGCACTACTTAGAATCACTTCACAGATTACACAAAAACAGTGTTTCCAAACTGCTCAAACAAAAGCCGCATTTAAGTTTGTGAGATTAATGCACAGTCAAAGAGTAGTTTCTCAAAACGATTCTTTGTAGTTTTTATCCAAAGCTATTTCCTTTATCACCATAGGCTTCAATGCACTCCCAAATATTCCATTGTAGATTTTACAAAAACAGTGTTTCCAAACTACTTAAACAAAAAATAAATTTAACACTGTAGTTTAACGTACACCTCACAAAGCAGTTTCACAAAACTTTTTTCTAGTTTTTACCTGAATATATTTCTTTTTTCACCATAGGCCTCATTGCACTTCCAAATATCCCTTTGCAGATTCTGTGAAAACTGTGTTTCCAAAATGCTCAATCAAGAGAAAGTTTAACTCTGTGAGATGAATGCACACATCACAAAGCAGTTTGTCAGATAGTTTCTGTCTAGTTCTTCTCTGCAGATTCTTCCTTTCAAACCATGAGCCTCAATGCACTCCCAAATATCCTTTCACACATTCTATAAAAACAGTGTTTCTGAACTGTTCCATCAAAAGAAGCTTTTAACTCTGTGATGTGAATTCACACATCAGAAAGCAGTTTCTCATAACTCTTCTTTCCAGTTTTTTTCTGTAGTTATTTCTTTATTCACCATAGGCCTTTTTGCACTAACATCACTTCATAGATTGTCCAGAAACAGTGTTTCCAAACTGCTCTGTCAAAAGAAAAATGTAACACTGTGAGATGATTGCATGTATCACAGAGCAGTTTTTCAAAAACTTTTTTCTAGTTTTTATCCGAAGATATTTCCTTTTTCACCATAGACATAGTGTGCTCTCAAATATCCCTTTGCAGATTCTACAAAAACAGTGTTTCCAAACTGCTCAATCAAAAGAAAAGTTTAACTCTGTGAGAAGAATGCACAGACCACAAAGCGGCTTCTCAGAAACCTTCCTTCTACTTTTTATCTGATGGTATTTTTTCCTTTTTTCACCTTAGAACTCATGCGCTCCCAAATATCCCTTCATACATTTTACAAAAACAGAGCTTCCAAACTGATCTATCAAAAGAAATGTGTAACACTGTGAGATGAATGCACACTTCACAAATCAGTTTCTCAAAAATCTTCTTTTTAGTTTTTATCTGAAGAAATATCTTTTATCACCAGTCTTCAATGCCTTCCCAAGTATCCCATTGCAGATTCTACAAAAACAGTTTTTCCAAACTGCTCAATCAAAAGAAAGGGGTAACTCTGTGAATTGAATGCACACATCACAAAGCTGTTTCTCAGAAAGCTTCTTTCTAGTTTTAATGTGAAAATATTTAGTTTTTCACCATAGGCCTCAGTGCATTCCCAAATATACCTTTGAAGATACTACAAAAACAGTGTTTCCAAACTGCTTAATCAAAAGAGAGGTTCAACTATATCAGATGAATGCACATATCACAGAGAAATTTCTCAGAAACCTTCTGTCTAGTTTTTATATGAAGATATTTCCTTTTTCACCATAGGCCTCAGTGCACTCCCAAATATACGTTTGCAGATTCTACAAAAACAATGTTTCCAAAGTCCTCAATCAAAAGAAGGTTTAACTCTGTGAGATGAATGCACACATCACAAAGTAGCTTCTCAGAAAGCTTCTTTCTAGTTTTAATCTGGAGATATTACCTTTTTCACCGTATGCTTCAATGCGCTCCCAAATAACCCTTCGTAGATTCTGCCAAAAGTGTGTTTCCAAACTGCGCCATGAAGGGAAAGATTTAAAACAGTGAAATCTATGCACACATCAGAAATAAATGACTCAGAAAACTTTTTCCAGTTTTTATCTGTAGATATTTCCTATTTCACAATAGGCCTCTTTCTGCTACCTAATATCACTTTGCAGATTATACAAAAACAGTGTTTCCAAACTGTTCTATCAAACTAAAGGCTTAACTCTGTGAGATGAATGCACATATCAGAAAGCAGTTTCTCCAAATGCTTCATTATAGTTTTTATCTTAAGATATTTACCTTTTAACTATAGGTTTCAATATGCTGCCAAATACGTCTGCAGATTCTTCCAAAACAGTGTTTCCAAACTGTTCAATCAAAAGAAAGGTTTAACTCTGTGAGATGAGTGCTCACAACACAAAGAAGTTTCTCAGAACCCTTCTGTCTAGTTCTTCTCTGAAGATATTTCCTTTTCCAACATAGGCCTCCATGATGTCTCAAATATCCCTTCACAGATTCTATAAAGACAGTTTTTCTAAAATGTAACATCAAAAGAAGGACTTAACACTGTGAGATGAGCGTACACATCAAAAAGCAGTTTCTCATAACGCTTCTTTTCAGTTTTTATTTTTAAATATTTCATTTTTCACCATAGGCTTTTTTATGCTACCTAATATTGCTTCACAGATTTTGCAAAAACAGTGTTTCCAAACTGCTCAGCCAAAAGAAAGGTTTAACTCTGTAAGATGAATGCACACATCACAGGGCAGTTTCTTAAAAAACTTCTTTCTAGTTTTTATCCCAGGATATTTCTTTTATCACCATTGAGTTCATTGTGCTCCCAAATATCCCATAGCAGATTCTAAAAAAACAGAGTTTCCAAACGGCTCAATCAAAAAACCGTTTTAACTCTGTGAGTTGAATGCATACAGCAAAAACCAGTTTCTCAAAAAGGTGCTTTGTAGTTTTTATCTGAAGATACATCCTTTTTCAGCATAGGCCACATGTGCTCCCAAATATCCCTTCTCAGATTCTACAAAAACAGCGTTTATGAACTGCTCAATAAACACAAAGGTTTAAATCTGTGAGATGAATGCAAACATCATACAGCAGTTTCTCAAAAGGATTCTTTCTAGTTTTTATCTGAAGATATTTCCTTTTTCACCATAGCCTTCAATGCGCTCCCAAACATGCCTTCCCAGCTTCTTCAAAAACAGCAATTCCAAACTGCTCAATGAAAAGAAAAGTTTAACTCTGTGAGATGAATGAACTCATCACAAAGCAGTTTCTTAGAAAATTACTGTCTAGTTCTTTTATGAAGATTTTTCATTTTCCACCATTGGCCTAAATGCACTCTGAAATATCCCCTCACACATTCTATAAAATGAGTGTTTTGAAACTGTTCCATCAAAAGAAGGATTTAACCCTGTGAGATGGATTCACACATCAGAAAGCAGTTTCTCATAATGCTTCTTTGCAGTTTTTATCTGAAGATATTTCCTTGTTCACCATAGGCCTTTTTGCACTACGTGACATCTCTTCACAAATTATAGTAAAACAGTGTTTGCAAACTGCTCAGTCAAAAGAAAAGTTTAACTCTGTGAGATGAATGCATACTTCGCAATGCAGTTTCTCCAAAAGCTAGTTTTTAATCCAAAGATATTTCACTCATCACTGTTGGCATCAGTGAATTTAAATATCCCTTTGAAATTTCTACAAAAACAGTTTCTCCAAACTGCTCAATCATAAGAATGGTTTAACTCTGTGAGAAGAATGCACACCTCACAAAAAGCGTCTTTCTAGTTTTTATCTGAAGTTATTTCCTTTTTCACTGTAGGCCTCATGCACTCCCAAATATCCCTTTGCAGATTCTATAAAAAGATGGTTTCCCAAATGATCAATGAAAAGAAATATGTATCTCTGTGAGATGAATGCACACATCACAAAACAGTTTCTCAAAAAGCTCCTTTCAAGTTTTTATCAGAAGATATTTCCTTTTTCACCATAGGCTTTAAATGTGCTCCCAAATATTCCTTCGCAGATTCTACAAAAACAGTGTTTCCAAGCTGCTCAGTTAAAAGAAACTGTTAACAACTCTGTAAGATGAATGCACACATCATAAAGCAGTTTCTTTGAAAGCGTCTGTTTATTTCTTCTCTGAAGATATTTCCTTTTCCAATGTAGGACTCAAAGCACTCCCAAATACGCCTTCACAGCTTCTACAAAAACTGTGTTTCCAAACTGATCAATCAAAACACAGGTTTAACTCTTTGAATTGAATGCATACATCACAAATCAGTTTCTCAAAAAAATTATTTCTAGTTTTTATCCACAGATATTTCCTTTTTCAACATAGGCCTCAAGGTGGTCCCAAATACACCTTTGCAGATTCTACAAAAACAGTGTTTCCAGACTGCTCAATCAACCAAAAGGTTTAACACTGTGATATGAATGCACACATCACAAAGAAGCTTCTCTGAGAGCTTCCGTCTAGTTCTTCTCTGAAGATATTTCCTTTTCCATCATAGGCCTCACTCCGCTCCCAAATATCCCTTTGCACATTCTACAAAAACAGTGTTTCCAAACTGTTCCATCAAAAGAGGACTTAACTCTATGAGATGAACGCACACATCAGAGAGCAGTTTCTCATAACAATTCTTTCCAGTTTCTATCTGAAGATATTTACTTTTTCACCACAGGCTTTTTTGCACTACCAAATATAGCTTCACAAATTTTCCAAAAACAGTGTTTCCAAACTGCTGAGTGGAAAGAAAGATTTAACTCTGTGAGATGAATGCATACATCACAACACAGTTTCTCAGAGAGCTTTTGTCTAGATTTAATCTGAAGATATTTCCTTTTACACAATAGGCATCAGTGCACTCCCAAATATCCTTTGCACATTCTAGAAAAACAGTATTTCCAAACTGCTCCATGAAATACAGGCTTAACTCTGTGAGTTGAATGCACATATCACAAAGAAGTTTCTCAAAACGCTTCATTATAGTTTTCATCCTAAGATATTTCCTTTTTCACCATGGGCTTCAGTGTGCTCCAAAATATCCCTCTAGAGATTCTCTAAAAATAGTGTTTCCAAACCTCTCATTCAAAAGAAACATTTACCTTTGTGAGAAGAATTCACATATCACAAAGCAGTTTCTCAGAAATCTTTCTAGTTTTTATCTGAAGTTATTTCCTTTTTCACAATAGGCCTTGTACACTCCCAAATATCCCTTCACAGATGCTACAAATACAGTGCTTCCAAACTGATCAATCAAAAAAAAGGTTTAACTGTGAGATGAATGCACACAGCACAAAGCAATTTCTTCAAAAGCTTCTTTCTAGTTTTTATCCAAAGATGTTTCCTTTTTCACCATAGGTCTCAGTGCGCTCCCAAATATACCTTTGCAGATTCTACAAAAACATTGTTTTCAAACTGCTCAATCAAAAAATTAGTTTATCTCTGTGAATTGAATGCATGGCACAAAGCAGTTCCTAAAAAGCTTCTTTCCTGTTTTTATCAGAAGATATTTACTTTTTCACCATAGGCATAAATGTGCTTCGAAATATCCCTTCAGAAATACTACAAAAACAGTGTTTCCAAAGTGCTCAATCAAAAGAAAGGTTTAACTCTGTGAGACGAATTCACACATCACAAAGCAGTTTCTCAGAAAGCTTCTGTTTAGTTCTTCTCTGAAGATATTCCCTTTTCCACCATCGGCTTCAATGGGCTCCCAAAAATCCCTTCGCAGATCCTATACAAACAGTGTTTCCTAAAGGTTCCATCAAAATAATAATTTTAACTCTCTACGTTGAACACACACATTGGAAAGCAGTTTCTCATAATGCTTCTTTCCAATCTTTATCTGAAGATACTTCCTTGTTCACCTTAGGCCTTATTGTGCTACCTAACATCACTTTGCAGATTATACAAAAACAGTGCTTCCAAACTGTTCAGTCAGTAGAAAAGTTTAACTATTTGAAATTAATGCTTACATCGCAAAGCTGTTTCTCCAAAAGCTCTTCCTAGTTTTTATCCAAAGATATTTCCTTTTTCACTATAGGCCTCAATGCTCTCTCAAATATTCCATTGCAGATTCAACATAAACAGTGTTTGCAAACTGTTACATCAAAAAAGGACTTATCTCTGTGAGATGAAAGCACATATCACAAAGCAGTTTCTCATAACGCTTCTTTCCACTTTTTATCTGAAGATATTTTCTTTTTCACCATAGCCTTTTTCACACTGCATAATATCGCTTCACAGATTTTGCAAAAACAGTGTTCCCATAAAAGAAAGGTGTAGCTCTGTGAGATGAATGCACACATCACAAAGTAGTTTCACAAAAAGATTCTTTCTAGTTTTTATCAGAAGTTACTTCCTTTGTCACCATAGTCTTCTATGCATACCCAAATGTCCTGTTGCAGAATCTACCAAAACAGTGTGTCCAAACGACTCAATCAAAAAACAGGTTTAACTTTGTGAGTTGAATGCACACATCACAAAGCAGTTTCTCAAAAAGCTTCTTTATACTTTTTATCTGAAGTAAATTCCTTTTTCTCCATAGGCGACAGTGTGCTCCTAAGCATTCCATCACAGATTCTACAAATACAGTGTTTCTAAACAGCTCAATAAAAATAAAGGTTAAAATCTATGAGGTGAATGCATGCATCACACAGCAGTTTCTCA
Source organism: Pongo pygmaeus (assembly GCF_028885625.2). Lineage (NCBI taxonomy): Eukaryota > Metazoa > Chordata > Mammalia > Primates > Hominidae > Pongo > Pongo pygmaeus. Next base: position 12,084,206 of record NC_072388.2, on the reverse strand, counting down.
TAAAGCTTCTGTCTAGTTCTTTTCTGAAGATATTCCTTTTTCCACCATAGGCCTCATCATGCCCCCAATTATCCCTTCACAGGTTCTATTAAAACAGTGTTTCTGAACTGTTCCATCAAAAGAAGGATATAACTCTATGAGATGAAGGCACACATCAGAAAGCAGTATCTCATAACCCGTCTTTCCAGTTTTTATCTGAAGGTATTTCCTTGGTTACCATAGGCCTTTTTGCACTACCTAACATCACTACACCGATTATCCAAAACAGTGTTTCCAAACTGCTCAGGCAAAAAAAAAGTTTAACTCTATGAGATGAATGCATAAATCACAAAGCTGTTTCTGAAAAATCTTCATTCTCATTTTTATCTGAAGATATTTCTTTTATCACCATAGGCTTCAATGCGCTCCCAAATATCCCATCATAGATTCTGTAAAAACAGTGTTTCCAAACTGCTCAATCAAAAAACCATTTTACCTCTGTGTTGAGCCTACACATCACAAAGCAGTTTCTCAAAAAGCTTCCTTCTAGTTTTTATCCAAAGATACATCCTTTTTCACCATAGGCCTCAATGTGCTCCATATTTCCTTGGAATATTCTACCAAAAAAGTGATTCCAAACTGTTCCATCAAAAGAAGGACTTAACTCTCTAAGATGAACACACATCAGAAAGCAGTTTCTCCTAACGTTTCCTTCCAGATTTTATGTGAAGATGTTTCCTTTCTCACCATAGACTTTTTTGCGCAATAGAACATCGCTTAGCAGATTTAGCAAAAACAGTGTTTCCAAACTGCTCCATCAAAAGAAAAGTTTAACTCTGTGAGATGAACGCACACATCACAAAGCAGTTTCTCAGATAGCTTCTGTCTAGTTCTTCTCTGAAGATATTCTGTTTTCCACCTTAGGGCTTCTATGTGCTCCCAAATATCCCTTTGCAGATCCTATAAAAACAGTGTTTCCAAAAGGTTCCATCAAAAGAAAGACCTAACACTCTGAGCTGAATGCACACATCAGAAAGCAGTTTATCATAACCCTTCTTTCCAGTTTTTATTTGAAGATGTTTTCTTGTTCACCATAGGCCTTTTTGCACTACCTAACATTGCTTTGGACATTTGGAAAAAAACAGTGTTTCCAAAGAGCTCTGTCAATAAAAAAGTTTAACTCTTTGAGATTAATGCAGACATTACAAAGATGTTTCTCAAAAAGCTTCTTTCTAGTTTTTATCCTAAGATATTACCTTTCTCACTGTAGGCCTCAAGGCACTCCCAAATACCTCACTGCAAATTCTACAAAAACAGTGTTTCCAAACTGCTCATTCAAAAAACAGTTTTATCTTTATGAGTTGAACACATACATCACAAAGCAGTTTCTCAAAAAGATTCTTTTTAGTTTTTATCTGAAGATATTTCCTTTTTCACCATAGGCTTTTTGACACTACCTATCACTTCACAGAATTTGCACATACAGTGTTTCCATACTGCTCATTCAAAAGAAAGGCTTAACTCTGTGAGACAAATGTGCACATCAGAAAGCAATTTCTCATAACACTTCTTTCTAGTTTTTATCCGAAGTTTCTTCATTTCTCACCATGGGCTTCAAGGCATACCAAAATATCCCATCTCAGTTTCTACCAAAACAGGGTGTCCAAACTGCTGTATCAAAAAACAGGTTTATCTCTGAGAGTTGAATGCACACATCACAAAGCAGTTTCTCAAAAAGCTTCTTTATACTTTTTATCCAAAGTAATTTCCTTTTTTCACCATAGGTCTCAGTGTGCTCCGAAATAGTCTGTTGCAGATTCTACTAGTACAGTCTTCTAAACAGCTCAATTAAAAGAAAGATTTAACTCTGTGAGATGAATGCAGACATCACACGGCAGTTTCTCAGAAAGCTTCTGTCTAGTTCTTCTTTGAAGTTATTTCCTTTTCCACTGCAGGTCTCAATGTGCTCCCAAATATTCCTTTGCAGATCTTCTAAAAACATTGTTTCTCAGCTGTTCTTTCAAAAGAAGGATTTAACTCTGAGAAATGAATGCACACATCAGAAAGTAGTTTCTCATAATGCTTCTTTCCAGTTTTTATCTGAAGATATTTCCACTTTCAACAGAGGCCTCTTTGTACTCCTTATTATCACTTTGCAGATTATACAAAACAGTATATCCAAATGTCTCTATCAACAGAAAGGATTAACTCTGTGAGATTAATTCACACATCACAGTGCAGTTTCTCAAAAAGCTTATTTCCGGTTTTTATCTGAAGATATTTCCTTTATCACCATAGACTTCAATACACTTCCAAATATCCCATCACAGATTCTACAAAAACAGTGTTTCCAAACTGCTGAATCAAAAAACAGGCTTAACTCTGTGAGACGAATGCACACATCAGAAAGCAGTTTCTCAGAAAGCTTCTTTCTGCTTTTTATCCGAAGATATTTCCTTTTTCACCTTAAGCCTCAGTGTGCTCCCAAATATACCTTTGTAGAATCTACAAAACCAGTGTTTCCAAAATGCTCAATCAAAAGAAAGGTTTACCTCTATGAGATGAATGCACTCATCACAAAGCAGTTTCTAAGATAGCTTCTGTCTAGTTCTTCTCTGAAGATATATCCTTTTCCACCATAGGCCTCAATGCACTCCCAAATATCACATCGCAGATGCCATAAAAACAGGGTTTGTGAACTGCTCCATCAAAAGAAGGATTAAATCTGTGAGATGAACACACACATCAGAAAGAAGTTTCTCATAAAGCTTCTTTCCAGTTTTTATCTGAAGATATTTCCTTGTTCACCACAGACATTTTGTGCTACCTCACATGGCTTCGCAGGTTACACAAAAACAGTGTTTCCAAACTGCACCATAGACTTCAGTGTGCCCCCACATATCCCTTTGCAGATTCTACAAAAACAATGTTTCCAAACTACTAAATGAAAAGAAAAGTTTAACTCTATGAGAAGAATGCACACATCACAAAGTTGTTTCTCAGAAAGCTGCTTTCTAGTTTTTATCTGAAGTTATTCCATTTTTAACCTTAGGCCTTGTGCACTCCCAAATATCCCCTCACATATTATACAAAAACAGTGTTTCCAAAGTGATCATTCAAAGAAAGGTTTAACCCTGTTATATGCATGCAAACATCAGAAAGCAGTTTCTCAAAAAGCTTCTTCCTAGTTTTTGTCTGAAGATATTTCCTTTACCACCATAGGCATAAGTGTGCTCCAAAATATCCCTTTGCAGATCCTACATAAGCAGTGTTTCCAAACTATTCAATTAAAAGAAACTTTTAACTCTATGAGAAGAATGCACACATCACAAAGCGGTTTCTCAGAAAGCTGTTTCTAGTTTTTATCTGAAGTTATTTCCTTTTTCACCTTTGGCCTTGTGTGCACCAAAATCTCCCATTGCAGATACTACAGAAACAGTGTTTCAAAACTGTTCAATCAAAATAAAGGTTTAACTCTGTAAGATAAATGCACACATCACAGAGAAGTTTCTCAGAATGCTTCTGTCTACTTTTTATCTGGAGATATTTCCTTTTTTACCATAGGCCTCAATGGGCTCCCAAATAACCCTTTGCAGATACTTCCAAATGGGTGCTTCCAAAGGCTCCATTAAAGGAAAACTTTAATTCTCTGAAATGAATGCACACATCACAAATCAGTGACTCAGATAGCTTCATTCAAGTTTTTATCTGAAGATGTTTTCTTTTTCACTATAGGCCTCTTTGTGCTACCCAATATCACTTCACAGATTAAACAAAAACAGTTTCCAAACTGCTCTGTCAAAATAACAGTTTAACTTTGTGTGATGAATTCACACATCACAAAGCAGTTTCTCAAAAAGCTTTTTTGTAGTTTTTATCCAAAGATATTTCCTTTATCACCATAGGCTTCAATGTGCTCCCAAATATCCTGTCATAGATTCTACAAAAACAGTGTTTCCAAATTGCTCAATCAAAAGAAACGTTTAACTCTGTGAGAAGAATGTACACATCACAAAGCAGTTTCTCATAAAGCTTCTTTCTAGTATTTATCTGACTTTATTTCCTTTTTCATAATAGGCCTCTTGTGCTCCCAAATATCCCTTCACAGATTCTATCATAACAGTGTTTCCAAACTGCTCAATCAAAAGAAAGATTTAACTCCTTGTGGTGAATGCACACATCACAAAGGAGTTACTCAGAAAGCTTCTTTCTAGTTTTTATCTGGAGATATTTCCTCTTTCACTGTAAGCCTCAAAGTGCTCCAAAATAAACCTTCACAGATTCTGCCAAAAGGGTGTTTCCAAAGGCTCCATCAAAGGAAAGATTAACACTGTGAAGTGAATGCAAATATTACAAATCAGTGTCTTAGAAAGCTTTTTTCCCATGTTTATCTGAAGATATTTCTTTTTTCACCATAGGCTTCTTTTCGCTAGTAAATATCACCTGGAAGATTAAGCAAAAACTGTGTTTTCAAACTTCTCTATTTGAAGAAAGGTTTAACTCTGTGAGATGAATGCACACATCACAAAGCAGTTTCTCAAAAAGATTATTTCTAGTTTTTGTCCGAAGATATTTCCTTGATCACCATAGGCTTCAATGTGCTCCCAAATATGCCATCACATATTCTACAAAAACAGAGTTTCCAAACTGGCCAATGAAAAAACATATTTAACTCAGAGAGTTGAATGCATATATCACAAAGCCATTTATCAAAAAGCTTCTTTCTTGTTTTTATTTGAAGATATTTCCTTTTTCAGCATAGGCATCAGTGCACTCCCAAATATACGTTTGCAGATTCTACAAAAAGAGTGTCAACAAACTGCTCAATCAAAAGCAAGGTTAACTCTGTGAGATGAATGCATACAACACAAAGCAGTTTCTCAGAGAGCTGCTGACTAGGTCTTCTCTGAAGATATTTCCTTTTCTACTGCAGGCCTCAGTATGCTCCTGAATATTCCTTTGCAGATCCTATAAAAACAGTGTTTCTGAACTGTTCCATCAAAAGAAGGCGTTAGTTCTGTGAGATGAATAGACACATGAGAAAGCAGTTTCTCATAACGCTTCTTTCCAGTATTTATCTAAAGACATATCCTTGTTCACCGTAGGCCTTTTTGTGCCACCTAAGATCGCTTTGCAAATTATAAAAAAACAGCTTTTCCAAATTGCTCAGTCAAAACAAAAGTTTAACTCTGGAAGATGAATGCACACATCACAAAGTAGTTTCTCAGAAAGCTTCTTACTAGATTGTATCAGAAGATATTTCCTTTCTCACCATAGGCTTCAAGGCACATCCAAATATCCCTTCACAGATTCTAAAAACACAGCATTTCCAAACTGCTCAATCAAAGACTTCTTTAATTCATGAGATGAAAGCATTGACCACAAAACAGTTTCTAAAAAGGCTCCTTTCTAGTATTTATGTGAGGATATTTCCCTTTTCACCATAGGCCTCAAAGCACTCACAAATATCAATTTGCATATTCTACAAAAACAGGGGTTCCAAACTGAACAATGGAAAGAAAGGTTCAACTCTGTTAGAGGAATGCACACATCACAAAGCAGTTTCTCAGAAATCTTCTGTCTAGTTTTTATCAGAAGATATTTCCTATTTCACCATCGGCCTCAAGGAAAATCCTAATATCCCTTCACAGATTCCACAAACACTGTGTTTTCAAACTGTTCAATCAAAACAATGGTTCTTATGTGAAGTTAATTCCCGTTTCACTATGGGCCTCAAAGCACTCCCAAATATCCCTTTGCAGATTCTACAAAAAAAGTGTTTCCAAAAGGCTCAATCAAAACAAAGTTTCAGCTCTGTCAAATGAATGCACACATCACAAAGAAGTTTCTCAGAAATCTTCTGTCTAGTTTTTATGTGAAGATATTTCCTTTTTCACCACAGGCCTCAAAGCACTCATAAATATCCCTTTGCAGATTCGACAAGAAGAGAGTTTCCAATCTGCTCAATGAAAAGAAACGTTTACCTCTGTGAGATGAATGCACGCTTCACAAAGCAGTTTCTCAGAAAGCTTCTTTCTAGTTTGTATCAGAAGATATTTCCTTTTTCACCACAGGCCTCCAAGCAAATCCAGATATCCCTTCACAGATTCTACAAACACCATGTTGCCAAACTGCTCAATGAAAACCATTTGTTAAATTCTCTGAGGTGTATGCACACATCACAAAGCAGTTTCTCAGAAACTTTCTTTCTAGTTTGTGTCTTAAGATATTTCATTTTACACCATAGGCCTCAATGCACTCTGAAATCTCACTTTGCTGATTATAGAAGAACAGTTTCCGAACTGCTCAATGAAAAGAAATGTTTAACCCTGTGAGATGAATGCACAGATCACAAAGTAGTTTCCAACAAACCTCCTTTCTAGTTTTTATGTGATGATATTTCCTTTTCACCGTAGGCCTCAAAGTGCTCACAAATATCCATGTGCAGATCCTGGAAAAACAGTAGTTCCAAACTGGTCAATCAAAAGCATGGTTCAACTCTGTTAGGGGAATGCACACATCACAAAGCTGTTTCTCAGAAAGCTTCTGTCTAGATATTATGTGAAGATATTTCCTTTATCACCATAGGCCTCAAAGCATTCTGAAATGCCCCTTTTCAGATTCTACAGAAACAGTGTTACCAAAATGCTCAATCAAAAGAAAGTTTTAACTCCGTGAGATCAATGCACATATCACAAAGCAGATTCTCTGAAAGTTCCTTTCTAGTTTTTACATGAGGATATTTCGTTTTTCACCATAAGACTCAAATGGCTCAAAAAAATATCCCTTTGTGGATTTTAAAAAAACAGTGTTCTCAAAGTGCTCAATGAAAAGAATGGTTCAACTCTGTGAGATGAATGCACACATCCAAAGCAGTTTCTCAGAAAGCTTCTGTCTAGTTTGTATCGGAAGGTATTTCCTTTTTCACTGTAGACCTACATGTGAATCTAAATATCCCTTTGCAGTTTCCACAAACACTGAGTTTCCAAACTGCTCAATCAAAAGAATGGTTAAACCCTGTGAGATGAATGCACACTCTGCAAAGCAGTTTTTCAGAAAACTTCTGATTAGTTTGTATCAGAAGATATTTCCTTTGTCAAAGTAAGTCTCAAGGCAAATCCAAATATCCCTTTGCAGATTCTACAAACACTGTGTTTCCACACTGCTCAATCAAGAGTCTAGTTTATCTCAGTGAGACCAATGCACAGATCACAAAGCAGTTTCTCAGAAAGATATTTTCTAGTTTTTATGTTAGGATATTTCCTTTATCACCATAGGCCTCAAAACGCTCACAATTATCCATTTACCGAGTCTAGAAAAATAGTGGTTCCAAACTGCTCAATCTCAGAATGGTTCAACTCTGTTAGAGGAATGCACGCATTACAAAGCCATTTCTCAGAAAGCTTCTGTCAAGTTTTTATGTGGAGATATTTCATTTTTCACTGTAGGCCTCAACACACTCCCAAATATCCCTTTGCAGATTCTACAAAAACAGTTTCCAAAATGCTCAATCAAAGGAAAGTTTTAACTCTGTGAGATGAATGCACATATCACAAAGCAGTTTCTCAGAAATGTCCTGTCTAGTTTTTATTTGATGATGTTTCCTTTTTCACCATAAGACTCAAAGGGCTCCAAAATATCCCTTTGCAGATTCTACAAAAACAGTGGTTCTAAACTGGTCAATCAGAAGAGATGAATGCACACATCACAAAGCAGTGTCTCAGAAACCTTCTGTCTAGTTTTTATCAGAAGATATTTCCTTTTTCACTGCAGACCTACATGGGAATCTAAATATTCCTTCGTAGTTTCTACAAACACTGAGTTTCCAAACCGCTCAATGAAAAGAATGGTTAAACTCTGTGAGATGAATGCACACTTCACAAAGCAGTTTCTCAGAAAGATTCTGTCTAGTTTCTATTGGAAGATATTTTCTTTTTCACCATAGGCCTCAAAGCGCTCACAAATATCCCTTCTCAGATTCTACAAACACAGTGTTTCCAAACTGCTCTATCAAAAGGATGGTTCAACTCTGATAGAGGAGTGCACAGGTCACAAAGCAGTTTCTAAGAAAGCTCCTTTCTTGTTTTTATGTGAGGATATTTCCTTTTTCGCCATAAGCCTCAAAGCGCTCCCAAATATCCATTTGCAGATTCTACAAAAACAGTGTTTCCAAAATGCTCACTCAAAAGAAAGCTTTAACTCTCTGAGATGAATGCACATATCACAAAGCAATTTCTCAGAAAGCTCCTTTCTAGTTTTTATGTGAGGATATTTCCTTTTTCAACATAAGACTCAAAGGGCTCCAAAATATCAATTTGCAGATTCTACAAAAATAGTGGTTCCAAACTGCTCAATCAAAAGTATGGTTCAACTCTGTGAGATGACTGCACACATCACAAAGCAGTTTCTCAGAAACTCTCTTTCTAGTTTGTATTGGAAGATATTTCATTTTCATCACATGCCTCCAGGAGAGCCCAAGTATCCCTTCGCAGATTCTACAACGTGTTTTCAAACTATTCAATGAAAACAATGGCTAAACTCTGTGAGATGAATGCAACATCAAAAAGCAGTTTCTCAGAAACTTTCTTTCTAGTTTGTATCTTAAGATACTTCCTTTTTCACTGTAAGCCTCGATGCACTCCTAAATATCCTTTTGAGGATTCTAGAAGAATAGAGTTTCCAAACTGCCCAATGAAAAGAAACGTGTAATTCTGTGAGGTGAATGCACACATCACAAAGCAGTTTCTCAGAAAGTTTCTGTCTAGTTTTTACCAAAGATATTTCTTTTTTCACCATAGACTTCAAAGCACTCACAAATATCCCTTCAAAGATTCTACAAACACTGAGTTTCCAAACGGTCCTATCAGAAGAATGGTTCAACTCTTTTAGAGGAATGAACAGATCACAAAGCAGTTTCTAACAAAGCTCCTTTCTAGGTTTATGTGACGATATTTGCTTTTTTCACCACAGTACTCAATGTGCTCCCAAGTATCCCTTTGCAGATTTTAGAAGTACAGAGTTTCCAAACTGTTAAATGAAAAGAAATGTTTAACACTGTGAGATTAATTCACACATCACAAAGCAGTTTCTCAAAAAGCTTCTGTCTAGTCTGTATCAGGAGATATTTCCTTTGTCAGCGTAGGCCCCAAGGCAAATCCAAATATCCCTTCGCAGATTCTACAAACACTGTTTTTCCAAGCTGCTCCATAAAAGGAATCATTTAACAATGTGATATGCAGGCACAGATCACAAAGCAGTTTCTAAGAAAGCTCCTTTCTAGTTTTTATGTGAGGCTATTTCCTTTTTCACCATAAGCCTCAAAGGGCTCCAAAATATCCCTTTGCAGATTCCACAAAAACAGTGGTTCCAAACTGGTCAATGAAAATAATGGTTCAACTCTGTGAGATGAATGCCCACATCACAAAGCAGTGTCTCAGAAAGCTTCTGTCTAGTTTATATCAGAAGGTATTTCCTTTTTCACAGTAGGCCTACAATCGAGTCCACATATCACTTCCAGATTCTACAAAAACTATTTCCAAACTGCTCAATCAAAAGAATCATTAAAATCTGTCAGCTGATTGCACACATCACAAAGCAGTTTCTCAGAAAGATTCTCTCTAGTTTGTATCAGAAGATATTTCCTTTTTCACAATAGGCCTCAATGCACTCCCAAGTATCCCTTTGCAGATTCAAGAGGAACAGAGTTTCCAAACTGCTCAATGAAAAGAAACGTTTTACTCTGTGAGGTGAATGAGCACATCACAATGAAGTTTCTCAGAAACCTTCTGTCTAGTTTGTATCAGAAGATATTTCCTTTTTCACCGTAGGCCTCAAAGCACTCACAAATGTCCCTTTTCAGATTCTGCAAACACTATGTTTTCAAACTGCTCTATGAAAAAGAATGATTCAACTCTGTTAGAGGAATGCACAGATCACAAAGCAGTTTCTAAGAAAGCTCATTTATTGTGTTTATGTAAGGAAATTTAGTTTTTTTGCCATAGGCCTCGATGAGCTCCCAAATATCCCTTTGCAGATTCTACAAATACAGTGTTTCCAAAATGCTTAATTAAAAGAAAGTTTTAACTCTGTGAGATGAATGCACATATTACAAAGAAGTTTGTCAGAAAGCTCCTTCCAAGTTTTTATGTGAGGATATTTCCTTTTTCACCATAAGACTCAAAGGGCTCCAAAATATCAATTTGCAGATTCTACAAAAACAGTGGTTCCAAACTTCCCAATCAAAAGAATGGTTCAACTCTGTGAGATGAATGCACTCATCACAAAGCTCTTTCTCAGAAACCTTCTGTGTAGTTAGTAGCGGAAGATATTTCCTTTTTCACCATAGGCCTCTATGCACTCCTAAATACCACTTCTCAGATTGTACAAACACTGTGTTTCATAACTGCTTAATCAAAAGTGTAGTTTAAATCTGTTAGGTGACTGTTCATATCACAAAGCAGTTTCTCAGAAACTTTCTTTCTAGTTTGTATCAGAAGTTATCCTTTTTCACCATAGCCCTCAAAGCTGTCCCAAATATGCTCCCACATATCCCTTGGAAGATTCTACAAAAACAGTGTTTCCAAACTGCTCAGTCAAAAAAAAGTTTTAATTCTGTGAGATGAAGGCACATATCACTAAGCAGTTTCTCAGAAAGTTTTTTTCCAGTTTCTATCAGAAGATATTTCCTTTTTCACCATAAGATTCAAAGGGCTCCAAAGTATCCCTTTGCAGAAATTACAGAAACAGTGACTCCAAACTGCTCAATGAAAAGAACTGCTCAACTCTTATGAGATGAATGCACACATCATAAGACAGTTTCTCAGAAAGCTTCTGTGCAGTTTGCATTGGAAGATATTTCCTTTTTCACCATAGGCTTCAAGGCACTACCAAATATCCCTTCGCAGATTCTACAAACACTGTGTTTCCAAACTGCTCAATCAAATGAATGGTTTAACTCTCTGAGATGAGTGCACACATCACAAAGCAGTTTCTCAGAAACTTTCTTTCTAGTTTTTATTTGGAGATATTTCCTTTTTCTCCATAGATCTCAAAGGGCTCCCAAATATTCCTTTGCAGATTGCAGAAAAACAGTTTTTCCAAACTGCTCAATCAGAAGAAATATTTTACTCTGTGGGATGAATGGACACAATACAAAGTAGTTTCTCAGAAAGCTTCTTTCCAATTTTTATATGAAGTTATTTCCTTTTTCATCTTAAAACTCAAAGGACACCAAAATAGCCCTTCACACATTCTACAAAAAGAGTGTTTCCAAATTGCTCAATTGAAAGAATGGTTTAACTCTGTGAGATGAATGCACACATGACAAAGCCGTTTCTCAGAAAGCTTCTTTCTAGTTTTTATGTGAGGATATTCCCTTTTTCAACACAGACCTCAATGCACTCCCAAATATTCCTTTGCAGATTCTACAAAAACGGTGTTTCCAAACTGCTCAATCAATAGAAAGTTTTCACTCTGTGAGATACATGCACATATCACATAGCAGTTTCTCAGAAGGATCCTTTCTAGTTTTTATGTGAGTATATTTCCTTTTTCACAATGAGACTAAAAGGGCTCCAAAATATCCCTTTGCAGATTCTACAAAAACAGTAGTTACAAACTGCTCAATCAAAAGAATGGTTCAACTCAACTCTGTGATGTGAATGCACACATCACAAAGCTCTTTCTCAGAAACCATCTGTCTAGTTTGTATCAGAAGATATTTCCTTTTTCACCACAGGCCTCAATGCTCTCTCAAATATCCCTTCACAGATTCTACAAACACTGTGTTTCAAAATTGTTCAATCAAAAGAATGGTTTAACTCTGTGAGATAAATGTACACATCACAAAGCAGTTTCTAAGCAACTTTCTTTCCAGTTTTTATCAGAATATATTTCCTTTTACAAGATAGGCCTCAAAGCGCTCCCAAATATCCCTTTGCAGATTCTAGAAAAACAGTCTTTCCAAACTGCTCAATGAAAACAAACGTTTAACACTGTGAGATGAATACACACATCACACAGCAGTGTATCAGAAATCTTCTGTCTAGTTTGTATCTGAAGATATTTCCTTTTTCACACTAGGTCTTAATGAGCTCCCAAATATCCCTTCATGAATTCTGCAAAACTTTGTTTCAAAACTGCTCAATCAAAAGAATGATTTCACTCTGTGAGATGAATGCACACGTCATGAAGAAGTTTCTCAGAATCTTTCTTTCTGGTTTGTATCAGAAGATATTTCCAATTTCAACATAGGCCCCAAAGTGCTCCCAAATATCCTTTTGCAGATTGTAGAAAAACAGTTTTTCCAAACGGCTCAATCAGAAGAAATATTTTACTCTGAGAGATGAATGGACACAACACACAGCAGTTTCTCAGAAAGCTTCTTTCTAATTTTTAAGTGAAGTTATTTCCTTTTTCATCTTAAGACTTCAAGGACACTCCAATATCACTCCTCATATTCTACAAAAAGAATGTTTCAAAATTGCTCAATCAAAAGAATGGTTTAGCTCTGTGAGATGAATGCACACATCACAAAGCAGTTTCTCAGAATGCTCTTTTCTGTTTTTTTCTTTTATTATTATTATTATTATTATTATACTTTAGGCTCTATGGTACATGTGCACAATGTACAGGTAAGTTACATATGTATACATGTGCCATGCTGGTGCGCTGCACCCACCAACTCATCATCTAGCATTAGGTATATCTCCCAATGCTATCCCTCCCCCCTCCCCCCAACCCACAACAGTCCCCGAAGTGTGATGTTCACTTTTTCACCACTGGCATCGATGTTCTCCCAAATATCCCTTCACAGATTCTGTAAAAACTGTGTTTCCAAACTGCTCAATCAAAATAAATGTTTCACTCTATGAGATGAATGCACATATCACAAAGCAGTTTCTCAGAAACTTTCTTTCTAGTTTGTATTGGAAGATAATTCCTTTTTCGCCATAGGCCTCACTGTACTCCCACATATCCTTTGGCAGATTCTTCAAAAACTGTGATTCCAAACTGCTCAATCAAAGAAAGGTTTAACTTTGTGAGTTGAATGCACATATCAGGAAGCAGTTTCTCAGAAAACTTCTTTCTAGTTTTTATGTGAAGGTATTTCCTTTTTCACCATAGATCTCAATGTGTTCCCAAATATCCCTTTGCAGATTCTACAAACACTATGTTTCCCCACTGCTCAATCAAAAGAATGTTTTCACTCTGTGATGAATGCACACATCACAAAGCAGTTTCTCAGAAACTTTCTTTCTAGTTTGTATCAGAAGATATTTCCTTTTTCATGATAGGCCTTAATGTGCTCCCAAATACCCTTTGCAGATTCTAGAAAAAGTCTTTCCAAACTACTCAATGAAAATAAACTTTTAAGTCTGTGAGATGAATGCACACATCATAAAGTAATATTTCAGAAATCTTCTGTCTAGTTTCTATCTGAAGATATTTTCTTTTTCACCATAGGCTTAAATGCGCTCCCAATTATCCCTTCACAGATTCTGCAAAAATTGTGTTTCCAAACTGCTCAATCAAAAGAATGGTTGAACTGTGTGAGAGGAATGCACACATCAAAAATCATTCTCTCAGAAACTTTCTTTCTAGTTTGTATCGGAATATATTTCCTTTTTCACCCTAGGCCTAAATGTGCTCCAAAATATCCCTTTGCAGATTGTAGAAAAAGAGTTTTTCCAAATTGCTCAATCAAAAGAAATGTTTAACTCTATGAGATGAATGGATACAACACAGAGCAGTTTCTCAGAAAAGTTCTTTCCAATTTATATGTGAAGGTACTTCCTGTTTCAACTTTAGACTCAAGCTACTCCCCAGTATCCCTTGGCAGATTCTACAAAAAGATTGTTTCTAAATTGCTCAATCAAAAGAATGGTTTAGTTTCGTGAGATGAATGCACACATCACAAAGCAGTTTCTCAGAAACTTTCTTTCTGGTTTGTATTGGAAGGTATTTCCTTTTTCTCTATAAGCCTCAATGCCCTCCCAAATATCCCTTTGCAGACTATAGAAAAACGGTTTCTCCAAACTACTCAATCAAAAGAAATGTTTAACTCTGTGAGATGAATAGACAAAACACACAGCAGTTTCTCAGAGAGCTTCTTTCTAGTTTTTATGTGAAGATATTTCCTTTTTCACCATAGGCATCAATGCGCTCCCAAATAACCATTTGCAGATTCTACAAAAGCAGAGTTTATAAAAGCTCAATCAAAAGACAGGTTTAGCTTTGTGAGATAAATGCACATATCACAAAGCAGTTTCTCAGAAAGCTTCTTTCTAGTTTTTTGTGAGGCTATTTCCTTTTTCACCATAGGCCTCAATACACTGCCAAATATCCCTTCAAAGATTTTACAAAAACAGTGTTTCCAAACCGCTCAATCAAAGGAAAGGTTTAACTTTGTGAGATGAATGCACATATCACAAAGCCATTTCTCAATAAGCTTCTCACTAGTTTTTATGTGAAGATATATCTTTTTTCACAGTAAGACACAAAGGGCTCCAAAATATCCCTTTGCAAATTCTACAAAAAACAGTGTTTCCAAATGGCTCAATCAAAAGATTTAACTCTGTGAGATGAATGCACACATCACAAGAAATTTCTCAGAAACTTTATTTGTAGTTTCTATCAGAAGATATTTCCTTTTTCACCGTAAGACTCAAAGGGCTCCAAAATATTCTTTTGCATATTCTACATAAACAGTGATTCCAAACTGCTCAATGTAAATGAAAGTTTAACTCTGTGAAATGAATGCACACATCACAAAGCAGTTTCTGAGAAACTTTCTTTCTAGTTTGTATCAGAAGACATATCCTTTTTCACCATAGGCTTCAATGTACTCCCAAATAACCCTATGCAGATTGTATAAAAATGGTTTTTCCAAACTGCTCAATCAAAAAAAAATGTTTAACTCTGTCAGATGAATGGACGCAACACAGAGCAGTTTCTCAGAAAGCTTCCTTCTAGTTTTTATTGAGGATATTTCCTTTTTCACCATAATACTCAAAGGGCTCCAAATTATCCCTTTGCAGATTCTACAAAAACAGTGATTCCCAACTGCTCAATCAAAAGGATAGTTTAAATCTGTGAGAAGAGTGCATACATCACAAAGCAGTTTCTCAGAAAGCTTTTCTCTAGTTTGTATCGGAAAATATTCCCTTTCTCACCATAGGCCTCAATGCACTCCCTAATATCCCTTCGCAGATTCTACAAACACTGTGTTTCCAAACTGCTCAATCAAAAGAATGATTTAGCTCTATGAGATGAATGCACAAATCACAAAGCAGTTTCTCAGAAACTTTCTTTCTAGTTTGTATAGGAAGATATTTCCTGTTTCACCATAGGCCTCAATGTGCTCCCAAATATCTCTTTGCAGATTCTAGAAAAAGAGTCTTTTGAAACTGCTCTATGAAAAGAAACACTTAACTCTGTGAGATGAATGCACACATCACAAAGCAGTATATCAGAAATCTTCTGTCTAGTTTGTATCTGAATATATTTCCTTTTTCACCATAGGCCTCAATGCACTCACAAATAACCCTTCACAGATTCTGCAAAAACTGTGTTTCCAAATTGCTCAATCAAAAGAATGGTTTCACTCTGTGAGATGAATGCACAAATTACAAAGCAGGTTCTCAGAAAGTTTCTTTCTAGTTTGCATCTGTAGATATTTCCTTTTTCACCATAGGCCTCAATGTGCTCCCAAATGTCCCTTAGCAGATTGTAGAGGAACAGTTTTTCCAAACTGCTCAATCAAAAGAAGCATTTAAATCTGTAAGATGAATGGACACAACATACAGCAGTTTCTCAGAAAGCTTCTTTCTAATTTTTATGTGAAGTTATTTCCTTTTCCATCTTTAGACTCAAAGGACTCCCAAATATCCTTTTGAAGATTCTACAAAAAGAGTGTTTCCAAATTGCTCAATCAAAAGAATGGTTTAGCTCTGTGAGATGAATGTGCACATTACAAAGCAGTTTCTCAGAGACTTGCTTTCTAGTTTGTATTGGAAAATATTTTCTTTTTCTCCATAGGCCTTAATGCACTCCCAAATATCCCTTTAAAGATTGTAGAAAAACAGTGTATCCATACTACTCCAACAAAAGAAATGTTTAACTCTGTAAGATGAATGGACATAACACGAAGCAGTTTCTCAGAATTATTATTTCTAGCTTTTATATGAAGATATTTCCTTTTTCACCATAGGCCTCAAAGCGCTCCCACATATCACTTTGCAAATTCTACGAAAACAGTGTTTCCAAACTGCTCAATCAAAAGAAAGTTTTATCTCTTTGAGATGAATGCACGTACCACAAATCAGCTTCTCAGAAAGATTCTTTCTAGTTTTTATGTGAGGATATTTCCTTTTTCACCATAAGATTCAAAGGGCTCCAAGACTTCCCTTTGCAGATTCTACAAAAACACTGGTTGGAAACTGCTCAATCAAAAGAATGGTTCAATTCCTTGAGATGAATGCACACATCATAAAGCAGTTTCTCAGAAAGCTTCTATCTAATTTGTATTGGAAGATATTTCATTTTTCACCCTAGGCCTGAATGTGAATCCCAATATCTCTTCGCAGATTCTATGAAAATTTTGTTTCCAAACTTCTCCACCAGTAGAAAGGTTTAATTCTATGAGATAAATGCACATATCACTAAACAGTTTATCAGAAATCTTGTGTCTAGTTTGTATCAGAAGATATTTCCTTTTTCACATAGGCCTCAATGCACTCCCAAATATCCCTTTGAAATTTCTACAAAAACAGTTTCTCCAAACTGCTCAATCACAAGAATGGTTTAACTCTGTGAGATGAATGTACACATCACAAAGCAGTTTCTCAGAATGATTCCGTCTAGTTTGTATCTGAAGATATATTCTTTTTCACCATAGGCCTCAATGCACTCCAAAATATCCCTTCGCAGATTCTACAAAAACAGTTTTTCTAAACTGCTCAATCAAAAGTATGGTTTAACTCTATAACATGTATGCATATTTCACAAAGCAGTTTCAGAGAAATCTTCCCTCTAGTTTGTGTCTTAATATATTTCCTTTTTCACCATAGGCCTCCAGTGACTCCCTAATATCCCTTCGCAGTTTCTACCAAAACAGTGTTAGAAACTGCTCAATCACAAGAAAGGTTTAACTCTCTGAGATGAGTGCACACATAACAAAGTGTTTTAGAGAAAGCTTCTTTCTAGTTCTTATTGGAAGATATTTCCTTTTTCACCTGAGGCCTCAATGTGATCCCAAATATCCATTTGTATATCCTACAAAAACAGTGTTTCCAAACTGCTCAACCAAAAGAAGGATTTAACTCTGTGAGATGAATGTACACATCTCAAAGCAGTTTCTCGGAAAGGTTCTTTCTAGTTTTTATGTTAAGGTATTCCCTTTTTCACCATAAGACTCAATTTTCTCTGAATTATCCCTTTGCAGGTTCTAAAAAAAGAGTGCTTACAAACTGCTTTATCAAAAGAAAGGTTTAAATCTCTGAGATGAATGCACACATCACAAAACAGTCTTGCAGAAAGCTTCTTTCTATTTTTTATATGAAGAACATTTATTTTACACCATAAGACTCCATGGGCTCCCAGATACCCCTTTGCAGATTCTACAAAAATAAATGTTTCCAAACTGCTCAATCAAAAGAATGGTTTTACTCTGTGACATGAATGCACACATCACAAAGCACTTTCTCAGAAAGTTTCTTTCTATTTTGTATCTGAAGATATTTCTTTTTTCACAACAGGCCTCAATGTGCTCCCAAATATCACTTCACAGATTCTACAAAAACAGGGTTTTGAAAGTACTTAATCAAAAGAATGGTTTAACTCTGGGAGATGAATGCACACATCACAAAGCAGTTTCAGAGAAAGCTTCTTTCTAGTTTGTATCTGAAGATATTTCCTTGTTCATCTTAGGGCTTAAAGCTCTGTGAAATATCCATTTGCAGATTCTAGAAAAACAGTCTTTCCAAACTGCTCAGTCCAATAAAGGTTTAACTAAGTGAGATGAATGCATACATCACAAAGCCGTTTATCAGAAAACTTCTTTCCAGTTTTTATATGAAGATACTACCTTTCTCACCTTAAGACTCAATAGGCTACCAAAAATCCCTTTGCAGATTCTACACAAACAGTATTTCCAAACTACTCAATCAAAAGAATGGTTTAACTCTGTGAGACAAATGCGCACATTACAAAGCACTTTCTCAGAATGCTTCTGTCTAGTTTGTATCTGAAGATATTTCTTTTTTCACCATAGACCTCAATGCACTCCCAAATATCCACTTGCAGATTCTAGAAAAACCGTGTTTCCAAACTGCTCAATCGAATTCATGATATATCTCCATAAGATGAATGTACACAGCACAAAGTAGTTTCTCAGAAACTTTCTTTCTAGTTTTTATGTGAATATGTTACCTTTTAACCATAATAGTCAATGGCCTCCCAAATAACCCTTTGCAGATACTACAAAAACAGTGTTTCCAAACTGTTCAATTCAAAGAAAATTTAACTCTATGAGATGAATGCACACATCACAAAGGATATTCTCAGAACGTTTCTTTCTGGTTTTTATCTGACGATATTTCCTTTTTCACCATAGGCTTCAGGGAGCTCACAAATATCCCTTCAGAAATTCTAGAAAAGCAGTGTTAGAATCTGATCAATCACAAGAAAAGTTTGACTCTGTGAGATGAATGCAAACATCTCAAAGAAGTTTCTCAGTAAGCTTCTCTATAATTTTTATGTGAAGGTATTTCCTTTTTTACCATAAGAATCAATGGGCTCCCAAATATCTCTTTGCAGATTCTACAACAACAGTGATTCCAAACTGCTTAATCAAAAGCAAAGTTTAACTCTGTGAGATGAATGCACACATCACAAAGCAGTTCCTCAGAAAGTTTCTTTCTAGTTTGCATCTGAAGATATTTTCTTTTTCACCATAGGCTTGAAGGTGTCCCTAAATATCCCTTTACAGATTCTAGAAAAACAGTCTTTCCAAACTGCTCAATCAAAGAAAGGTGTAATTCAGTGAGATGAATGCACACATCAGGAAGAAGTTTCTCAGAAAACTTCTATCTAGTTTGTATCTGAATATATTTCCTTTTTCTCCATAGACCTCAACACCCTCCAAAATATCCCTTTGCAGATTTCACAAAAACAATGTTTCCAATCTCCTCAATCAAAAGAAAAGTTTGACTCTGTGAGATGAGTGCACACATCACAAAGCAGTTTCTCAGAAATCTTTATATTTTTTCTCTGAGTATATTTTTTCTTCACCATAGGCCTCAATGTGCTCCCAAATATTCCTTCACAGATTCTACAAAAACAGTGTTTCCAAACTGCTGAATCAAAAGAAAGGTTTAACTCTGTCAGATGAATGCACACGTTACATAGCAGTTTCTCAGAAAGCTTCTTTCCAGTTTTTATCTGAAGATATTTCCTTTTTCACCATAGGCCTCAATGTGCTCTCAAATATCTCTTCGCAGATTCTACAGTAACAGATTTCAAAATGCTCAACCAAAAAAAGGTTTAACTCTGTGAGACAGATGCACTAATCACAAAGCAGTTTCTCAGAAAGCTTCACTTTAGTTTTTATCTGAAATGATTTACTTTTTCACCATAGGCCTCAATGTGCCCCAAAATATCCCTTTGCAGATTCTAAAAAAACAGTGTTGCCAAACTGTTTAATCAAAAGAAATATTAAGTCTGTGAGATGAATGCACTCATTGAAGTGCAGTTTTCCAGAAACCTTCTTCTAGTTTTTGTTTGAGGATATTTCCTTTTTTGCCATTGGTGAGAACGCATTCCCTAATATCCCTTCACAGATTCTACAAAAACAGTGTTTCCAAACTGCTCAATCAAAATAAAGGTTTGGATAAACATCATTGAGATGAATGCACACATCACAAAGCAGTTTCTCAGAAAGCTTCTTTCTAGTTTTTATCTGAAGATATTTTATTTTTCACTGTAGGCACAATGCACCCCAAATATCCTTTGGCAGATTCTACATAAACAGTGTTTCCAAACTGCTGAATGAAAAGAAGGGTGTAACTCTGTGAGATGAATGCACCCATCAGTAATCAGTGTCTTGCAAAGCTTCTTCCTAGTTTTTATCTGAAGGTGTTTCCTTTATCACTACAGGCCTCAATGCATTCCCAAATATTGCTTCAAAGAATCTGCAAAAACATTGTGTCCAAACTGCTCAATCAAAAGAAAGACTTAACTGTATGTGATTAATACTCACATCACAAAGCAGTTTCTCAGAAAGCTTTTTCTAGTTTTTATCTGAGTACTTTTCCTTTTTCACAAGAGGCCTCAATGTGCTCCAAAATATCCCTTTGCAGATTCTTCAAAACCAGTGTTTCCAAATGGCTCAATTAAAGAAATTTTAACTTTGTTAGGTGAATGCACACATCACAAAGCAGTGTCTCAGAAAGCTTCCTTCTAGTTGTTTTCTGAGCATGTTTTATTTTCACCAAAGGACAAACTGTGCTCCCAAATATCCCTGTGCAGATACTACAAAACACTATTTCCAAACTGTTCAATCAAAAGAAAGGTTTAACACTGCGAGATGAATGCACACATCACAAAGAAGTTTCTCAGAAAGCTACTTTCTAGTTTGTATCTTAAGATATTTCCTTTTTCACCAGAGGCCTCAATGCTCTCCCAAATAAAGCTTTGCAGACTCTTCAAAAAGAGTGTTTCCAAACTGTACAATCAAAAGCATGGTTTAACTCTGTGAGATGAATGCCCACATCACAAAGCACTATCTCAGAAAGCTTCTTGCTGTCTTTTATCTGAAGATATTTCCTTTTTCACCATAGTCCTCAATGCACTCCAAAATATCCCTTCACTGATCCTATAAAAACTGTATTTCCAAAGTGCTCTATAAAAGGAAAGGTTTAACTCTGTGAGATGAATTCACACAACAGAATGCAGTTTTTCAGAAAGCTTATTTCTGGTTTTTATCTGAGGATATTTCCTTTTTCTCTGGAGGCCTCAATGCACTCCCAAATATAGCTTTGCAGATTCTTCAAAAAGAGTCGTTCCAAACTGTACAATCAAAAGCATGGTGTAAATCTGTGAGATGAAAGCACACATCACAAAGCGATGTCTCCAAGAGGTTCTTTAATTTTTTATCTGAAGATATTTCATTTTTCACAATAGGCCTCAATGCGCTCCCAAATACCCCATGGCAGTTTCCACAAAAACACTATTTCCAAAATGTGCAATAAAAAAAAAAACGTTTTAACACTGAGAGATGAATGCACACATCACCAAGCAATTTCTCAGGCAGCTTCTTTCTAGTATTTATCTGAAGATATTTCCTTTTTCATCATAGGTCTCAATGCACTCCAAATATCCTTTTGCAGATTCTATAAACACTGTGTTTCCAAGGTGCTCAATCAAAAGAATGGTTTAACTCTGTGAGATGAATGAACACATCACAAAGCAGTTTCTCAGAAGGCTTCTTTCTAATTTTTATCTAAGGATATTTCCTTCTTCACCATAGGCCTCAATGCACTTTCAAATATCCCTTGGTAGATTCTACAAAAATAGTGTTTCCAATCTGCTCCATCAAAAGAAACGTTTGAGTCTGTGAGATGAATGCACATATCACAAAGCAATATCTCAGAAAGCTTCCTTCTAGTGTTTATCTGAAGATATTTCCTTTTTCACATAGGCCTCAATGCACTCCCAAATATATCTTCACAGAGTCTTCAGAAACAGTGTTTCCAAACAGCACAATCAAAATAATGGTTTAACTACCTGAGATGTATGCCCACAATACAAAGCACTATCTCAGAAAGTTTCTTTCTGTTTTTTACCTGAAGATATTTCCTTTTTCACCATAGACCTCAATGTGCTCCAAATATCCCTTCGCTGACCCTACAAGAACTCTGTTTCCAAAGTGCTCTATAAAAGGAAAGTTTAACTCTGTGAGATGAATGCACACAAAAAAATGCAGTTTTTCAGAAAGCTTCTTTCTGGATTTTATCTGAGGATATTTCCTTTTTCACCCCAGGCCTCAGTGCACTCCGAAATATCCTTTCACAGATATTATAAAAACAGTGTTTCCAAACTGCTCAATCAAAAGAAGAGTGTAACTGTATGAGATGAATGCAGACATCACAAAGCAGTTTTTCAGAGAGCTTCTTTCTAGTTTTTATGTGTAGATATTACCTTTTTCACCATATGCCTCAATACACTCCCAAATATCCATTCGCAGATTGTACAGAACAGTGTTTCCAAACTGGTCAATCAAAAGACAGGTGAAACTCTTTGTGATGAATCACACATCGAAAAGCAGTTTCTCAGAAAGCTTCTTTCTAGTTTTTATCCGAGGATATATCCTTTTTTTACCATAGGCCTCAATGCACTCCTAAATATTCTTTTGCAGATTCTACAAAAACAGTGTTTCCAAACTGCTCAAAGAAAAGAAAGCTTTAACTCTGTGAGATGAATGTGTACATCCCAAAGCAGTTTCTCAGAAAGCTTCTTTTTTTTTTTTTTTTTTTTTTTTGAGCATATTTCCTTTTTCAGCACTGGCCTCATAGCATTCACAAATATACCTGTGCTGCCAAATATCCCTTTGCAGCTTCTACCAAACAGTGATTCCATACTGCTAAATCAAAAGAAAGGTTTAACTCTGTGAGATGAATGCACACATCATAAAGCCGTGTCTCCAAGTTCTTTTAGTTTTTATCTGAAGGTATTTCATTTTTCACCTGAGGCCTCAATGCGCTCCCAAATATCCCATGGCAGGTTCCACAAAAACACCATTTCCAAACTGTGCAATAAAAAAAAAAATGTTAAACTCTGAGAGATGAATGCCCACTTCACAAAGCAGTTTCTCAGAAAGCTTCTTTCTATTTTTTTTCTGAAGATTTTTCCTTTTTCATCATAGGCCTCAATGCACTCCAAATATCCCCTTGCAGATTCTATAAAAACTGTGTTTCCAAAGTACTCAATCAAAAGAATGGTTTAACTCTGTGAGATGAATACACACATCACAAAGCAGTTTCTCAGAAAGCTTGTTTCTAATTTTTATCTGAGCATATTTCCTTTTTCACCATAGACCTCAGTGTGCTCAAAAATATCCCTTCACAGATTCTACAAAAATAGTGTTTGCAAGCTGCTCAATCAAAAGGAAGGTTTAACTATTTGAGTTGAATGCACTCATCACAAAGCAGTTGCTCAGAATGCTTCTTTCTAGTTTTTTCTGAAGATATTTCCTTTTTTACCATAGGCCTTAATGTGTTCCCAATTATCCCTTCACAGATTCCACAAAAACAATATTTCCAAACTGCTCAACAGAAAGAAAGAAGTAACTCCGTGAGATGAATGCACACGTTAAAAAGAAGTTTCTCAGAGATCTTCTTTCTCGTTTTTATCTGAGGATGTTTACTTTTTCACCACAGGCCTAAATGCATTCCCAAATATCCCTTCCCAGATTCTACAAAAATAATGTTTCCAAACTGCTGAATCAAAGGACAGCTTCAACTCTGAGATGAATGCACACATCAGAAAGTAGTTTCTCAGAAAGCTTGTTTCGAGTTTTTATCAGAAGATATTTCATTTTTCACTGTAGGCTTCAATGTGCTCCCAAATATCCATTGGCAGATTCTACAAAAACTGTGTCTCCAAACTGCTCAACCAAAATCAAGGTTTAACTCTATGAGATGAATGCACACATCACAAAAGCAGTTTCTCAGAAATCTTCTTTCTTGTTTTTATCTGAAGATACATCCTGTTTACCATATGCCTCAATGCACTCCCAGATATCGCTTCTTAGGTTCTACAAAAACAGTCTTTCCAAACTTCTCAATCAAAAGAAAGGTTCAACACTGTGATATGAATGTACACATCACAAAGCACTTTCTTAGAAAGCTTCTTTCTACTTTTTATGTGAAGATATTTCCTTTTTCACCATAGGCCTCTATGCATTCCCAAATATCCCTTTGCAGATTCTGCAAAAACAGTGTTTCCATATATCTCGATCAAAATAAAGCTTTAACTCTGTGAGAGGAATGCTGACATCTCAAAGCAGTGTCTCAGAAAGATTTTTCTAATCTTTATCTGAGGATATTTCCTTTTTCACCACAGCCCTCAATGTGCTACCAAATATCCCTTTGCAGATGGTACAAAAACAGTGTTTCCAAACCGCTCAATGAAAAGAAATGTGTAACTCTGTGAGATGAATGCATTCATCACAAAGCAGTTTCTCAGAAAGCTTTTTTCTAGTTTTTATCTGAGGACATTTCCTTTTTCACCATAGACCTCAATGTGCTCCCAAGTATACCTTCCCAGATTCTACAAAAACAGTGTTTCCAAACTGATGAACCAAAACAAGATTTTAACTCTCTTAGATGAATCCACACATCACAAAGCAGTTTGTGATAAAGCTTCTTTCTAGTTTTTGTCTGAAGATATTTCCTTTTACACCATAGGCTTCAATGCCCTCCAAAATAACCCTTCCTGGATTCTACAAAAATAATGTTTCCAAACTGCTCCATCAAAAGAAAGACTTACCTCTGTGAGATGAATGCACACATCACAAAGCAGTGTCTCAGAAAGCTTCTTTCTAATTTTTATCTGAAGATATTTCCTTTTTCACCATAGGCCTCAATGAGCCCCCAAACATCCCTTAGCAGATTCTACTAAAACAGTGTTTCCAAACTGCTCTATCAAAGAAAAGGTGTAACTGTGAGATTAATGAACACCTTACTAAGCATTTTATCTGAAAGCTTCTTTCAAGTTTTTATCTGAAGATATTTTCTTTTTCACCATAGGCCTCAATGCACTCCCAAATATCTCTTCCCATCTTCTACAAAAATAGTGGGCCCGAGGGATTCCGTGGGCATGAACTAGTAATGCCCAGGGTCCTTTTTGCCCTGTGCATGCATGGTGGGGAGACACTTTTGACTTTGGGGGTCCTATGCTGCACTGTTACTGTTTCCCTTCCATGCCAGAGGTTCCTCCACTTCCCCTTTCAAGTCTTCCTGTCTCCTTGGGCTGGCCCACATGGGCCCGATGAGCTTCATGGTCATGAACCAGGGATGCCCAGGGTCCCTTGGGCCTGCGTATTTGTGGTTGTGATCGCTTTCGCCGGTTGCGGGGGACTTCTGCCATACCCTTTCTGTTTTCCTTCCACACCACAGGTGCCTCGACCTCCCCTTTCAAGCCTTCCTGCCCCCTAGGATTGGTCCCTGCATTCCCGAGGAGCTCCATGGGCATGAACCAGGGACTACCAGGGTCCCCTGGGCCCTGCCTATATGAGACTGGGAGGCACTTTCTCCCGTGAGATGGGACCTCTGCTGCACCATTTCTGTTTTCCTTCCACACTACAGGTGCCTCGACCTCCTTTTCAAGCCTTCCTGCCGCCTTGGACTAGCCCCTGTGGTCCCGAGTCCCTCCGTTTGCAAGAACCAGTGATGGAAATTGTCCCCTGGGTCCCATGCATGTGCGGTGGGGAGACCCTTTTCCCCTTGGGGGGAGACCTCTGCTGCACCATTTCTGTTTTCCTTCCACAGCACAGGGTGCCTCAACCTCCCCTATCAAACCTATCTGCCACCTTAGGCTGGATCATGTGGTCCTGAGGCTGTCTGTGGGCATGAACGAGGGAATTCCAGGGTCCCCTGGGCCCCAGGCATTTGCAGTGGGGAGTCACTTTCGCTCTTGGGGGGAACCTCTGCCTCACCGTTTGTGTTTTCCTTCCACACCATAGGTGCCTCAACCTCCCCATTCAAGCCTTCCTGCTGCCTTGGGATGAGCTCCGTGGGCCTGAGGTGCTCCACTGATGCGAACCTGGGACAACCAGGATCCACTAAGCCCCATGCATGCATAATGTGAAGACACTTTCATCCATAGCAGGAAACCTCTGCCTTGCCTGTGGTGTTTTCCTTCCACTACACTGGTGCCTCCACCTCCCCTTTCAAGCCTTCCTGCCACCTTGGGCTGGTTCCTGTGGACCTGAGGTGCTCTGTGGGCATGAAACAGGGACACCCAGAGTCCTCTGGACCCTGAGCATGTGCAGTGGGGAGGCAATTTCGCCCATGGGGGTGACTTCTGCCTCACCGTTTGTTATTTCCTTCCACAACACGGGTGCCTCCACCTCCACTTTCAGGCCTTCCTGATGTTTTGGGCTGGCCCTTGTGGGTCCAAGGCGCTCCGTGGGCATGAACCAGGGATGAACACAATCTCCTAGGCCCTATGCATGTGCAGATAGGGAGGCACTTTCACCTGTTGGTGGGGACCACTGCCTCTCCATTTGGGTTTTCCTTCCACAAAACAGTTGCGTTCACCTCCCCTTTCAAGCCTTCCTGCTGCATTGGGCTTGCCCACTTGTGCCCGAGGTGCACGATCCCTGGGCATGATCCAGGTACACCCAGGGTTCGTTGGGCCCTACGGATGTGTGGTGGGGAGGCACTTTCACCTATGGGGAGGAACCTCTGCCTCGCCATTTGTTTTCCTTCCACAACACAGATGATTCCACTTCCCATTTCAAGACTTCCTGCCACCTTGGGCTGGTCCCCATGGGCGTGAGGCACTCTATGTGTGTGAACCAGGCATGCCCAGGGTCCTCTGGCCCCACACATGTGCAAAGGAAAGGCACTTTCGCCCAGGTGCGTGGACCTCAGCCTCGTCATTTGTGTTTTCCTTTCACAGCACAGGTGCCTTCAGCTCCCCTTTCAACACTTCCTGCTGCCTTGGTCTGGCCCCTGGGGGACCAAGGTGCTCCACGGGTATGAGCCAGGGAGGCCCAGGGTGCCCTGCACCCCACGCCTGTGCAGTAGGGAGGCACTTCCCCCTGATGCGTGACCTCTGCCTCGCCATTTCTGTTTTCCTTCCAAAACACAGGTGCCTCTACCTCCCATTTCAAAACTTCCTCCCACCTTGGGCTGGCCCCTGTGGGCCCGAAGTTCTCTGTGGGAACAAACCAGGGATGCCCAGGATACCCTTGGCTCCAAACATGCGTGGTGGGGAGGCACTTCCGCCCGTGGGTGGGTAGCTCTGCCACGCTGTTTGCGTTTTCTTCCACAACATAGGAGTCTCCACCTCCAATTTCATGCCTTCCTGCCACCTTGAGCTGGCCCCTGTGGGCAAGAGACACTCTGTGCACATGAACCTTGGATAGCCAGGGTTCTCGGGACCTTGCACATGTGTGGTGGGGAAGCACTTTTGCCCGTGGGGGCGACCTCTGCCTCGCCATTTGTGTTTTCCTTCCACACCTCAGGTGCCTCTACCTCCCATTTCAAGACTTCCTGCCGCCTTGGGCTGGCCTCTTGGGCCTGTGGCCCTCCGTGGGCATGAACCAGGGACAACTAGGGTCCCCTGGGCCCCACGCATGTGCAGTAGGGGGTACCTTTCTCTTGTTGGGGGTGGGCTCTGTCTCACCCTTTGTGTTTTCCTTTCACAACACAGGTGCTTCCACCTCCCGTTTCAAGCATTACTGCCGTCTTGGGCTGGCCCCCGTGGGCCCAAGGCACTGCATGGGCAAGATCCAGGAATGCTCCTTGTAACCTGGGCCCCATGCAAGAGAGGCGGTAGGCACATTTGCCCGTCGGGAGGGACCTCTGCCTCACCGTTTGTGTTTTCCTTCCACAACATGGGTTCCTCCTCCTCCCTTTCAAGCTTTGTTGCCGATTTGGTTGGGCCTCCGTGGGCCCAAGGCACTCTGTTGACATGAAGCCGCAATGTCCAGGGTCCCTGGGCCCTTCACATGCGTGGTGGATAGGCACTTTCTCCAGTGGGGGGACTTCTGTCTCGCCATTTGTGTTTTCCTTCCACAACACGGGTGCCTCCACCTCCCTAATTCAAGCCTTCATGCCGTCTTGGGCTGGCCCCTGTGGCCGAAAGGCGTTACGTGGGTGTGAACCAGGGATACCCAGGGTCCCTTGGGCTCCATGCATGCACAGTGGGGAGGCACTTTCACCCGTGGTGGGGGACCTCTACCTCTCCATTTGTGTTTCCATTCAACAACACGGGTGGCTCCACATCCCCTTTGAAGCCTACCTCTCCCCTTGGGCTGGCCCCGGGGGCCTGAATACCTCCTAGGGCATGAACCAGGGATGCCCAGTGTCCCTTGGGCCCTGCACATGTGCAGTTGGGAGACCCTTTTGCCCGTGGGAGGGAAACTCTGCCTCGCCGTTTGTTTTCCTTCCACAGCATAGGTGATTCAACCTCCCATTTCAAGGTTTCCTGCCGCCTTGGCCTTGCTCCTGTGGGCCTGACGCGCTGTGGGGGTGTGAACCAGGGACCTCCAGGGTCCCCTGAGCCCTGTGCATGCACGGCTGGGAGGCACTTTCACCCATGGGGGGGAACTCTGCCTCTCCGTTTGTGTTTTCCTTCCACAACAGAGGGGCCTCAACGTTCCCATTCAAGACTTCCTGCCGCATTAGGCTGGCCCCCGTGGGCCCGTGGAACTCCATGGGTGCAAATCAGGGATGCCCAGGGTTCCCTGGGCCCTGTGCATGTGCCATGGGAAGGCACTTGCGCCCGTGAGGTGGAGCATCTGCCGCGCTGTTTTTGTTTTTTTTCCACAACACAGGTGCCTCCACCTTCCATTTCAAGCCTTCCTGCCTCCTTGGTCTTGTCCCCGGGGAGCAGAGCACTCGGGGGTGTGAAGCAGGGTCACCCAAGGTCCCGTGGGCCCCATGCATGTGCAGTTGGGAGATACTTTCGCCGTGGGGTGGGGACCTCTGCGTCACTATTTGTGTTTTCTTTCTACAACACAAGTGCTTCCACTTCCATTATCAAGATTTCCTGCCACCTTTGGCTGGCCCCCGTTCGCCTGAGGCACTCCGTGGGCATAACTGAGGGACGCCCAGGGGCCCCTAGGCCCTGCACATGCGCGGTGGGTAGGCTTTTGCCAGTGGAGGGGGACCTCTACCTCGCTGTTTGTGTTTTTCTTCCACACAACGGATGCCTCAACTTCTCATTTCAAGCGTTAATGCCACCTTGCCTTGTTCCATGTGGGCCCGAGGTGCTCTGTAGGTGTGATCAAGGGACGCCTGGGGTCCCCTGAACCCCACGAATGTGCAGTGTGAAGGCACCTTTGCCCATGGAGGGGGATCTCTGCCGTGCCGTTTGTGTTTTCGTTCCACAAATCGGGTGCCTCCACCTCCCATTTCAAGCTTTCCTGCCGCCTTGGGCTGGCTGCTGTGGGCTGACGCTCTCCGTAGGCACGAACCAGGGACGCCTGGATTCCCCTGAGTCCCATGCATTTGCGGTGTGGAAGCACTTTCCCCCGTTGGGGGAGACATCTGCCTCGCTGTTTGTGTTTGCATTCTACAACACGGGTTCCTCCACCTCCCCTTTCAAGCATTCCTGCCACCTTGGGCTGGCCACCATGGGCCCAAGAACCAGGTGCATGTGAACGAGGGATGTCCAGGGTTCCCTGGGCACCACGTATGCACTCTGTGGAGGCAACTTCGCACCTGTGGTGGGACCACTGCCTCACTCTTTGTGTTTGCATTCCAAAACACGGGTGCCTCCACTTCCCCTTTCAAGTCTACTTGCCCCCTTGGGCTGACCCTTGGGGTGTGAGGAGCTCCGTTTGCACAAACCAGGGATACCCAGGCTCCTCTGGGCCCCACACATGTGTGGTTCAGAGGCACTTTCGCCCGTGGGAGGGAACCTCTGCTCCGCCGTTCGTGTTTTCCTTCCACAACACACTTGCCACCAACTCCCATTTTAAGGTTTCCTGCAGCCTTGGGCTGGCCCCCATTGGCCCGAGGCTCTCTGTGGGTGCAAATCAGTAAAGCCCAAGGTCTCCTGGGTCCTACGCATGCGCGTTAAGATGGAACTTTCGTCCGGGGGGCAGACCTCTGCCACGCCATTTGTGTTTTCCTTCCACACCACCAGTGCCTCCACCTCCACTTTCAAGCCTTCCTGCCACCTTGGGTTGGCACCCTTGGGTTGAGACACTCTGTCAGTGTGAACCAGGGATGCCCTTGGTCCCCTGGACCCCGCTCATGCACAGTGGGAAGCACTTTTGCCCTTGTGTGGGGACTTCCGTCTTGCCGTTTTTGTTTTCCTTCCACAACATGGGAGCCTCCACATCCCCTTTCAAGCCTTCCTGCCTCTCTGGGCTGGCCCCCGTCTGCCTTAGGCACTCTGTGGGCATGAGCAAGGGAAGTCCAGGGTCCCCTGGACCCCACACATACACGTTGCGGAAGCACTTTCACCCGTGGGGGAGACATCTCCTTTGCCATTTGTGTTTCTCTTTCACAACACAGGTGCCTCCACCTCCCCTTTCAAGCCTTCCTGCGCCCTGGGCTGGCCCCCTGGGACGAAGCGCTCCATGGGCCTGAACCAGGAACGCCCAGTGTCCCCTCGGCCCCATGCATGAGCGGTGGGTAGGCATTTTCATCTGTGGAGTGGGACCTCTGCATCGCCGTTTGTGTTTTCCTTCCACAACACAGGCGCTTCCACCTCCCATTTCAATACTTCCTGCAGCCTTGTGCTGGACGCTGTGTGTCTGAGATGCTCCGTGGGCACGAATCAGGGACATCAAGAATCCCCTGGATGCCACGCTTGTGCAGCAGGGTGGCACTTTCGCCATTGGTAAGGAGTTTGCTGCACCGTTTGTTTTCCTTCCACAACATGAGTGCCTCCACCTTCCCTTTCAAGCCTTCCTGCCAACTTGGGCTGCCCACCATGGGCTCGAGGCACTCCCTTGGCATGAACTAGGGATGCCCAAGGTCCCCTTGGCTTCACGCAAGTGCGGTGGGATGGCACTTTCCCCACAGGGGGGAAATGCCTCGCCGTTTGTGTGTTACTTCCATTCCACAGATGCCTCCACCACCCTTTCAAGCATTCCTGCCGCCTTGGGGTGGCCACCGTGGGCTTGAGGCACCCTGTGAGCAGGAACTAAGGATGCCCAGGGTCCCCTGGGCCCCACCAATGCGCGGAGGGGAGGCACTTTCACCCGTGGGGGGGTCCATTGCCGTGCCTCTTGTGTTTTCCTTCCACCACACTGGTGCCTCCACCACCCCTTTCAAGAATTCCTGCCACTTTGGGCTGGCCCCCGTTGGCCTGAGGTGCTATGTGGGCATGAACCATGAAAGCCCCGGGTCCACTGGGCCCTGCACAAGCACAGTGCGGATGCACTTTTGCTCATGGGTGGGAATCTCTGCCTCGCTGTTTGTGTTTTCCTTCCCCAACCCAAGTGCCTCCACATCTTGCAAATCTTTCTGCCATGGGTTTCATTCATGGGATGATGCACTCTGTAGCCATTTTCCAGGGACGCCCAGGGTTCCCTGGGCCCCACGCATGTGCAGTGGGGAGGCAATTTCACCCGTGGGGATGAAACTCTGCCTTGCCATTTGTGCTTTCCTTCCACAACCCAGGTGCCTCCACCTCCCATTTCAAGTCTTCCTGCCGCCTTTGGCTGGCCCCCGTGAGCATAGGCACTCCGTGGACGCATACCAGGGATGGTCAGTGCACCCTGGGTCCCGCCCTTGCGTGGTGTTGAGGCACTTCCTCCCGACAGGGAGAACTTTGCCTCACTGTTTGTCTTTTCCTTCCACAACACTGGTGCCTCCACCTCCCATTTCAAGCCTTCCTGCCATCTTGGGCTGGCCCCTGAGGGCACAAAGAGCTCTGTCCACACGAACCAGGGATGCCCAAGGTCCCCTAGGCCCCATGCATGCACGGTGGGGGGGCACTCTCTCTCGTGGTGAGGGACCTCTGCCTCTCCATTTGTGTTTTCCTTCCACAACACAGATGCCTCCACTTCCCATTTCAAGCTTTCTTTATGCCTTTGGCTGCCCCCCTTTGGCCCCAGATGCTCCGTGTGCATGAACCAGGGACCCTCATGTTCCCCTGGCCTCGCACATGCACGGTGGGGAGGCCCTTTTGCCCGTGGTGGGAGACCTGTGCCTCGCCGTTTGTTTTCCTTTCACAACATAGTAGCCTCCACTTCCCCATTCAAGCCTTCCTGCCACCTTTGCCTGGCTCCCGTGGGCTTGAGGCACTCTGTGAGCATGAACCAGGAATGCCCTGCATCCCCTGGGTCCCAGTATGTGCGGTGGGGGGCACTTTCTCCCATGGGGTGGGACCTTTGCCACACCGTTTGTGTTTTCCTTCCACACCACAGGTGCCTCGAGCTCCACTTTCAAGATTTCCCGCTGCCTTGGGCTGGGCCACGTGGGCCGAGGCACTCTGAGGGCATGAAATAAAGACGCCCATGGTTGCCTTGGTCCTGCACATGTGCAGTGGGGAGGTACTTTCGCCCTTGGGGGGGACCTCTGCCTTGCTGTTTATGTTTTCCTTCCACAACACAGGTGCTTCCACCTCTCCTTTCAAGCATTCCTGCCACTTTTGGCTGGCCCTC
This sequence comes from Pongo pygmaeus, assembly GCF_028885625.2. Lineage (NCBI taxonomy): Eukaryota > Metazoa > Chordata > Mammalia > Primates > Hominidae > Pongo > Pongo pygmaeus. The sequence continues at coordinate 12,051,874 of NC_072388.2, read as the reverse complement.
GAGGGCCGAGATGCTCTGTGAGCACGTTCCAGGTATGCCCAGTGTCTCCTGGGCCCCATGCACGCGCGATGGGGAGGCACTTACCCCGCAGGGGGAAGCTAGGCCTTGCCATTTCTGTTTTCCTTCCACAACACAGGGGCCTCCACTTCCCATTTCAAGCCTTCTTGCCACCTTGGGCTGCCACCGTGGGCTCGAGGCGCTCCGTGGGCGGGAACTAGAAACGCCCAGGGTCCCTTGGGCCCCACCCATGCGTCGAGGGGGTGCACTTTCACCTATTGGGGGGACCATTGCCACACCACTTGTGTTTTCGTTCCACCACACTGGTCCCTCCACCACACCTTTCAAGCATTCCTGCCGCCTTCTGCTGGCCCCTGTTGGCCCGAGGCACTCCATGGGCATGAACCAGGGAGGCTCAGGGTCCATTGGGCCTTATGCTTGGGTGGTGGGGGTTCACTTTCCCCCGTGGTTGGGGACCTCTGCCTCGCCGTTTGTGTTTTCCTTCCCCAACCCTGGTGCCTCCACCTGCTCTTGCAAGGCTTCCTGCCTCCTTGGGCTAGCCTCCGTGGGCAGAGGTGCTCTGTGGGTGCATACCAGGGATGGTCAGTGTACCCTGGGCCCTGCCCATGCACGGTGTCGAGGCACATCTTCCCGACGGGGGGACCTCTGCCTTGCGTTTATGTTTTCCTTCCACAACACAGGTGCCTCCACCTCCCCTCACAAGCCTTCTTGACGCCTTGAGATGGCCCCCTTTGGCCCCTGGGCCTCTCCCATACACGGGAACTTTGGCTGTGCCTTTTTTGTCCTTCCACAACACACATGTGCCTCAACCTCCCCTTTCAAGCCTTCCTGCCGCTTTAGTCTGCCCCCCGTGGCCCCGAGGCGCTCCATGGTCATGAACCAGGGACGCCCAGGATCTCGTTCGTGGGGGGTACCTCTGCCGAGCCGATTTTTTTCTTCCATACCACACAGGTGCGTCGACTTCCCCTTTGAAGATTTACTGCCGCTTTGAGATGCCCCCTTGGGCCTGAGACACTCTGTGGGCATGAAGCATGGAAACCCACAATCCGCCACACAAGTGGGGTTGGGAGGCAGTGTCTCCCGTCGGGGAGACATCAGCTGCGCCCTTTTTTTCCTTTCCACACCACACAGGTGCCTCGACCTCCTCTTTCAAGGCTTCCTTCCGTTTTGGGCTGCCGAATGGGCCTGAGAATGGCCCTGTGCGTGTGAACCAGGGAAGCCCAGGATCCCTTGAGCCCTGTGCATGCGTGGTTGGGAGGCAATTTCACCCGTGGTGGAGACTTCTGCTGTGCCGTTTTTTTCCTTCTACACCACACAGATGACTTGACCTCCCATTTCATACATTCCTGCCGCTTTGGGCTGCAGCCTGTGGGCCTGAAACCCTCCATCCTCACGAATCAGGGATGCCCAGGATGCTGTGGGACCCACTTATGCGTGGTTGAGAGGCTTGTTCGTTTTTCGGGGGGACTTCTGCCGTGCTGTTTTGTTTTTTTCGTTTCACAGCACAGGTGCCTCGACCTCACATTTCTTTTTTTTTCTCTAACTTTATTATATGAATACAGTATATAGTAAATATAACATATAAAATGTGTTCATTGTTTATACTATTGGTCAACAGTAGGCTAATAGTAGTTAAGTTTTGAGGAGTCAACAGTTACACATAGAGTTGACTGTGTTAGGTCAGTGCCCCTAACTCCCATGTTGTTCAAGTTTATTTTATTTTATTTTATTTTATTATTATTATACTTTAAGTTTTAGGGTACATGTGCACAATATGCATGTTAGTTACACATGTATACATGTGCCATGCTGGTGTGCTGCACCCATTAACTCGTCATTATTTAGCATTAGGTATATCTCCTAATGCTATCCCTTCCCCCTCTCCGCACCCCACAACAGTACCCAGACTGTGATGTTCCCCTTCCTGTGTCCATGTGTTCTTATTGTACAATCCCCACCTCTGAGTGAGAATATGTGGTGTTTGGTTTTTTGTTCTTGTGATAATTTACTGAGAATGATGATTTCCAATTTCATCCATGTCCGTACAAAGGACATGAACTCATCATTTTTTATGGCTGCATAGTATTCCACGGTGTATATTTGCCACATTTTCTTAATCCAATCTATCATTGATGGGCATTTGGGTTGGTTCCAAGTCTTTGCTATTGTGAATAGTGCCGCAGTAAACATAAGTGTGCATGTGTCTTTACAGCAGCATGATTTATAGTCCTTTGGGTATATACCCAGTAATGGGATGGCTGGGTCAAATGGTATTTCTAGTTCTAGATCCCTGAGGAATAACCACACTGACTTCCACAAGGGTTGAACTAGTTTACAGTCCCACCAACAGTATCAAAGTGTTCCTATTTCTCCACATCCTCTCCAGCACCTGTTGTTTCCTGACTTTTTAATGATTCCCATTCTAACTGGTGTGAGATGGTATCTCATTCTTGTTTTGATTTGCATTTCTCTGATGGCAGGTGAAGGTGAACATTTTTTCATGTGTTTTTTGGCTCGTAAATGTCTTCTTTTAAGAAGTGTCTGTTCATATCGTTTGCCTACTTTTTGATGGGGTTTTTTGTTATTTCTTGCCCGGTGTTCCATCCGGCGAGTGACCCCCTCTGCTGCGAGTTGGCTACCCACCTGCTCCCGTGCCGAGTCGCGACCGGAGTCGACCTCACATTTCATAATTTTCTGCCACTTTCGGCTGTCCCCTGTGGGCATGAGACATTCTGTGGGCATGAACCAGGGACACCCAGGATACCCTGGGACCCGCGCATGCATGGTTGGGAGGCAGTTTCTCCCATGGTGGGGACTTCTGCTGAGCAGTTTGTTTTTTCTTTAAATACCACACAGGTGCCGTGACCTCCTCCCCTTTCAAGCTTTCCTTCCGATTTGGGAGGAAGGGGCCTGAATGGGCCTGAGACGCCCTGTGAATGTGAAGCAGGGAAGCTGAGGATCCCCTGGCCACGCGAATGAGTGGTTGGGAGGCAGTTTCACCCGTCGTGGGGACCTCTGCCACGCCTTTATTTTTTCCTTCCACATCACACGGGTGCCTCGACCTCCCCTTTCAAGTCTTCCTGCCGCTTTGGCCTGACTCCAGTGGGCCAAAGACTCTCCATGGGCTTGAACCAGGGAGGCCCAGGATCCTTTAGGTCCCGAGCGTGCGCGGTGTGGAGGCACTTTCGCCCGTGATAGGCGAACCTCTGCCTCGCCCTTTGTTTTTTTCCCTCTGCAACACAGATGCCTTCACCTCCACTTTCAAGCCTTCCTGCCACCTTGGGCTGATCCTGTGAGCCCGAGGAGCACTGTGCGTGCAAACCAGGGACCGTAAGATTTCCCTGGGCCCCACACAGGCACGGTGGGGAAGTTCTTTCACCTGTTGGGGAGGACCACTTATTCACCTTTTGTGTTTTCCTTCCACAACACAGGTGACTCCACCTGCCCTTTCAAGTCTTCCTTCCGCCTTGGGCTGATCCCGTGAGCCCAAGCCACTTCATGGCTGCTACCCAGGGATACCCATGGTCCCTTGTGCCACACACCAGCACTGTTGAGAGCCACTTTCGTCCATGAAGGAACATCTGCCGAGCAGTATTTTTTCCTTCCTCACCACACAGGTGCCTTGACCTCCCCTTTCAAGACTTCCTGCGCTTTAGGCTGTACCCCGTGGGGATGAGATGCTCCGTGGGTATGAATCAGGGATGCACGGGATCCCCTGCACCCAGCACATGTGCGGCTGGGAGGCACATTAGCCAGTGGGGGGACCTCTGCCACGCCGTATTTTGTTCCTTCCTCACCACACAAGTGCCTTGACCTCCCATTTCAAGCTTTCCTGCTGCTTTGGTCTGCCCTCTGTGGGCTTGAGATGCTCCATGGGTGTGAACAAGGCATGCCCAGGATCCCGTGTTCCCCACACAGACGTTGTTGGGAGGCAGTTTCTCCCGTGGGGGGCACGTCTATGGCACCGTTTTTTTTTTTCTTTCCACACAGGTGCCTCGACCTCTGCTTTCAAGTTTCCTGTCGTTTTCAGCTGCCCCCGTGGTCCCAAGACTTTGAGTGTGTGCGAACCAGGGATGCTCAGAATCCCCTGGGCCCCACGCATGCGTGGTTGCAAAGCACTTTTGCCTGTGGGGGAACTTCGGCCACGCCATTTTTTTTCCTTTCACCACCTCACAAGTACCTCGACTGCTGCTTTCAAGCATTTCTGCCGCTTTAGCCTTGTGGGCCTGAGACACCCTGTGGGCGTGAGCCAGGGAAGCCTGGGATCCCCTGGGCCCCACGTATGCGCGGTTGGGAGGAATTTTCGCCTGTGGGGGGACATCGGCTCCACCGTATTTTTTTCCTTTCACACCACAGATGTGCCTCTACCTCACCTTTCAAGCGTTCCTGCCGCTTTGGGCTGCACCACGTGAGGTATAAATGGTCCGTGCGTGTGAATCCATGACTTCTGGATCCCCTGGGGCACGTGTATGGGTGGTTGGAAGGCACTTTCGTCTTTGGGGGTACCTCTGCCACGCCATTTTCCTTCCTTCCACACCACACAGGTGCCTCGAACTCCCCTTTGAAGACTTCCTGCAGCTTTGGGCTGCCCCACGTGAGCCCAAAACACTCCATTGGCATGAATCAGGGATGCTCAGGATCCCCTACACCCTGTGCATGCGTGATGGGGAGGCTCTTTCGCCCCTGGGGTGGGATCTCTGCCTTGCTGTTTATTTTTTCCTTCCACAACAAAGGTGCCTCCACATCCTCTTTCAAGACTTCATGCCACCTTGGGCTGGCCCCCGTAGGGCCGAGGTGCATGCTGGGTGCAAAACTTGGAACCCCAGAGTCCCCTGGGCACCAGGCATGTGCACTGGGGAGGCCCTTTTTCCCGTTGTGGGAGACCTCTGATTTGTCATTTGTGTTTAACTTCTGCAAAACAGGTGACTCCATCTCCCCTTTCAAGACTTCCTGCCACTTTAGGCTGGACCCCTTAGCCTGAGGCACTCCTTGGGCACAAATAAGGGACGCCAGGGTCCCCTGGGCCCTGTTCGTGTGCAGTGGGGATGCACTGTGGCCCGTGTGGGGGGACCTCTGCCTCGCCGTTTGTGTTTTCCTTTCACAACACTGGTGCGTGCAGCTCCCCTTTCAAGCCTTCCTGCTGCCTTCAGCTGTCCCCTGTGGGCCAAGGCCCTCCGTGGTTAAGAAACTGGGAAGCCCAGGATACCAGGGCTTCAGGCATGCACTGTTGGGGGACATTTTCGCCCGTGGGGGACCTCTGCTGAGCCGTTTGTGTTTTCCTTTCACAACACTGGAGCTTGTACCTCCCTTTTCAAGCCTTCCCGCGGCTTTAGGCTGCCCTCTGTGAGCCCGAGACGCTCCGTGGGGGTGAAACAAAGATGCCCAGGACCCTCTGTGCTCCACGTATGCGCAGTTGGGAGACACTTTCGTCTGTGTAGGGAAGTCTGCCGCTCTGTATTTTTTTCCTTCCACACCACACAAGTGCTTCCACTTCCCCTTTCAAGACCCTGCAGCTTTGGGCTGCCCCTGCGTCCCCGAGGCTCTCCGTGGGTGCAAAACAGGGATCCCTAGTAACCCGTGGGACCCTCACATGTGCGATTGGGAAGCACTTTCAGACTTGGGGCGACCTCTGACATGCCGATTTTTAACTTTCAAACCCCAAATGTGCCTCGACCTCCCTTTCAAGCCTTCCTGTAGCTTTGGGCTACCCCCGTGGTGCCCCGAGGCACTCTGTGGGCACAATACAGGGATGCCCATTATCTCCTGGGCCCCGGGCATGCGCGGTTGGCAGGCACTTTTGCCTGTGGGAGGGACCTCGGCCGCGACTTTCTTTTCCTTCCACACAACACAGGTGCCTCGAACTCTCCTTTCAAGCTTTCCTGACACTTTGGGCTTCTCCCTGTGGGCCAGAGACACTCTGTGGGCGCGACCCACGGAAGCCCAGGATACCCTGGGCCCCAGGCATTCACTGTTGGGAGGTACTTTGGCCTTTGGGGTGGACCTCGGCCGGGCCGTTTTTTTTCTTCCACACCACAAAGGTGCCTCAGCTTCCCCTTTCAAGACCTCCTGCCGCTTTAGGCTGCCCCTGTGGGCCCGCAGTGCTCCAAGGGCGTCAACCAGGGATGGCCAGGATCCTCAGGGTCCTGAGCATTCACCGTTGGGAGGCACTTTCCTCCGTGGAGGGTACCTCCACCATGCCATTTTTTTTTCTTCCACACCACACAGGTGACTCGACCTCCATTTTCATGCCTTCCTACCGCTTTGGACTGCACCCCGTGGACCTGAATCACTCCATGAGTGTGAATTAGGGATGCCCAGCATCTCTTGGGCCCCACACATGCGTGGTTGAGAGGCATTTTCGTCTTTGGCAGGGACCTCTGCCATGCAACTTTGTTTTCCTTCCACAACAAACAGATGCCTCCACCTCCCATTTCAATCCTTCCTGCCGCTTTGCGTTGCCCCCTGTGGGCCTGAGATGCTCCTTGCGTGTGAATCAGGGACACCCAGGATTCCCTGCTACACACGCATGTATGGTTTGGAGTCACTTTCATCCGTGAGAGGAATCTATGAAGCGACTTTTTTTCCTAGCATACCACCCAGGTGCCTCGACTTCCTTTTGACACCTTACTGCCACTTTTAGCTGCTCCCTGTGGGCCTGAGACATGCTGTGGCATGAAGCAGGGACACCCAGGATCCCCTGGACCCCGCACATGTGCTGTTGGGAGCACTTTCGCCCTTGGTGGGGACCTCTGTCACGCTGTTATTTTTTCCTTCCACACCACACAAGTGCCTCAACCTCACCTTTCAAGATTTCATGCAGCTCGGACTGTCCCCTGTGGGCCCAAGACGCTCCTTGGTCCTCAACCAGGGATGCCCACAATCCCCTGGGCACAATGAATGCGTGGTTGGGGGCACTTTCGCCTGCTGGGGGGACCTCAACTACTCCATTTTTTCTTCCTTCCACAACACACGGGCGACTCGACTTCCCATTTCAATCATTCCTGCTGCCTTGGTCTCACCCCTTTGGGCCTGAGACAATTCGTGGGTGTGAACCAGGGAAGCCCAGGATCTCCTCAGTCCCAGGCATGCGCGGTTGGGAAGCACTTTTGCCCTTAGGGGGACCTCTGCCGCGCCGTTTTTTTTTAACCTTCCATACCACACAGGTGGCTCAACTTTCCCTTTCAAGCGTTACTTCCACTTTGATCTTCCCCGCGTGGGCCTGAGACACTCAGTCAATGCAAAGCAGGGACACTCAAGATCCCCTGGGCCCCGCGAATGAGCGGTTGGGAGCCACTTTCTCCAGTGGTGGGACCTCTGCTGCAGCGTTTTGTTTTGTTTTTTTTCCTTCTCACCACACAGGTGTCTCGACCTCACATTTCAAGCCTTCCTGCCACTTTGGGATGACCCTGTGAGCTTGAGACCCTCCGTCGATGTGAAACAGGGATGCCCAGGAGTCCCTGGTCCCCCTCGCATACGCGGTTTGGAGGCACTTTCGCCCGTGGGGGGACCTCTGCCATGCCATTTTATATTCCTTCAATCCCCTTCCGAGACTTCCTGCAGCTTTGGGCTGACCCCCGTGGGGATGAGATGCTCTATGGGCATGAATCAGGGATGCCCAGGATCCCCTGCACCCTGCACATGCACAGGTGGGAGACACTTTCGCCCGTGAGGGGAACTTTGCCATGCCATATTTTGTTCCTTCCACACCACAGAGGTGCCTTGACCTCCCATTTCAAGACTTCCTGCTGCTTTGGGCTGCCCCCTGTAGGGCTGAAATGCTCTATGGGTGTGAACCAGGGATGCCTAGTATCCCCTGGGCCCCATGCAAGCGCGGTTGAGAGGAACTTTCGTCTTTGGGGGGAGGACGTCTGCCACGCCATTTTGTTTTCCTTCCACAACAAACAGGTGCCTCGACCTCCCATTTCAAGCCTTCCTGCTCCTTTGAGCTACCCCTTGTGGGCCCGCGACGCTCCATGCACAAGAATCAGGGGGAATGCCTAGGGTCCCCTGGGACCCTCGCCATCACGGTTGGGAGACACTTTCGCCCTTGGGGAAAACCTCTGCCGTGCCGTGTTTTTTTTCCTTTCAAACCACAAAAGTGCCTCAACCTCCCCTTTCCAGACTTTCTGCCACTTTGGGCTACCCCTGTGGGCCTGAGATGCTCTTTGGGCACCAAACAGTGAGTCCCAATAGCCCCTGGGCCCCGCGCATGAGGAGTTGAGAGGCACTTTCGCTGGTGGGCCAGAACTCTGCCGTGCTGTTTTCTTTTCCTTCGTAACCACACAGGTGCCTCAACCTCCCTTTTCAAGCGTTTCTGCTGCTTTGGGCTGTCCCACATGGGCAAGAGATGCTCCATGGGCATGAAGCAGGGATGCCAAGGATCCCCTGGGCACCACATATGTGTGGTGGGAGGCACTTTTGCCCGTCAGGGGGAACCTCTGTCTTGCCATTTGTGTTTTCCTTTCACAACACTGGAGCCTGCACCTCCATTTTCTAGCCTTCCTGCCGCCTAGGGCTGGCTCCCGTGGGCCGAGGCAGTCCTTGGGTGAGAACCCGGGACACCCAGGATCCTCAGGTCTCCACACATTTGCGGTTGGGTGGCACTTTCGCCCGTGGGGTACCTCTGCTGCAAGTTTTTTTTTTCCTCACCACACAAGTGCCTCGATCTCCCATTTCAAGCATTCCTGACGCTTTGGGCTGCCCCCTGTGTGCCTGAGACGCTACGTGCACATTAAACAAAGATTCCCAGAATCCCCTGGCTCCCAGGTTGCGTGGTTGGGAGGCACTTTCGCCTATTGGGGGACGTCTGTTGCACCGTATTTTTTTCCTTCCACTTCACACAGGTGCCTCCACTTCCCCTTTCAAAACTTCCTGCCGCTTTGGGATGCCCCCTTGGCCCTGAAACACTCCATGGGTGTGAAGCAGGGATGCCTAGTATCCCCTGGGCCTTGCGCATTTGCGGTTGGGGGTATTTTTGCCCGTTGTGGGGGCCATGCCATTTTTTTTTCCTTCCACAACACACAGGTGCATCGACCTCCCCATTCAAGAATTCCTGCTGCTTTGGGCTGTCCCACTTTGGCCCAATATGCTTTGTGGGCGTGAACCAGGGAAGCCCAGCATCCCCAGGTCCCCATGAATGCATGGTTGGTAGGCACTTTCTCCCTTTGGGGGACCTCTGATGCGTCATTTTTTTTTTCCTTCCACACAACACAGATTCCTTGAACTCCCATTTCAATCCTTCTTGCCAGTTTGGGTTGCCCCCTGTGGGCCCGAGACGCACCGTGGGCATGAACCAGGGACGTGCAGGATTCCCTGGGCCCTGCGCATGCAGGCTTTGGAGGCACTTTAGCCCGTGGGGGGACCTCTGCTGCGTCGGATTTTTTTCCTTGCATACTACACAGGTGGCTGGACTTCCCATTTGCAGATTTCCTGCTGCTTTGGGCTTCCCTCCATGTCCCCAAGACACTCTCTGGGTATGAAACAGGGACGCACAGGATCCCCAGGGCAATGTGCATGCGTAGTTTGGAGGCACTGTCGCCTTTAGGGAGGACTTATGCCACGCCATTTTTTTTCCTTACACAACACTCAGTTGCCTCAACCTCCAATTTCAAGATTTCCTGCGGCGTTGGCTGCCCCCTGTGGACCCGAGACGCCCTGGGTGCATGAATCAGGGATGTCTAGGATCCCCTGGGCCCCGTGCATGCTCGTTTGGGAGGCACTTTTACCAGTGGGGGGGACCACGGCCGCTCCATTTTTTGTCCTTCCACACCACACAGATGCCACAATCTCCCCTTTCAAGCTTTCTTGCTGCCTTAGGCTGCCCCCGTGGGCCAAAGACACTCCATAGGCATGAGCTAGGGATGCCCAATATCCCCTGGGCCCTGCTCATGCGCCATTGGGCGGCACTTTCACCCTTGGGGGGGGCCTCAGCTGCGCCGTTTTTTTTTCTCTTCCACACCACACAGATGACTCGACCTCCCATTTCAAGCATTCTTGCCACTGTGGGCTGCCCCTCCTGGGCCTGAAATGCTCCATGATCATGAACCAGGGATGTGCAGAATCCACTGGGCCCCATGCATGTGCGGTTGAGAGGCACATTCGTCTTTGCTGGCGACCTCTGCCGTGCCATTTTGTTTTTTTTCCGCAACAAACAGCTGACTCGACCTCCCATTTCAAGACTTTCTGCCACTTTGAGCTGCCCCCGGTGGGCCCAAGACGCTCTGTGGGTGGAAAGAGGGATTCTCAGGAACCCCTCAGTCCTGTGCATGCTCGTTTGGGAGGCACTTTCGCCGGTGGGGGATTTTTGCTGTGCCGTAATTTTTTCCTTCCACAATTCACAGGTGCCTCGACCTCCCCTTTCAAGCCTTTCTGCTGCTTTGGCCTGCATTACGTGGGCGTCAGACGTACTTTGGGTGTGAACCAGGGACGACCAGGATCCCCTGGGCCCCACACATGCCCGTTTGGCACTCACTTTCGTCCGTGGGCGGGACCTTCGCTGTGCCATTTTCTTTTCCTTCCTAACCACACAGATGCCTCGACTTCCCTTTTGAAGCCTTCCTGCTGCTTTGTGCTGCCCCCCGTGGGCATGAGATGCTGCTGGGCATGATCCACTGATGCCCAGGATCAGCTGTGCTGCACACACGCGCTGTTTGGAGGCACTTTCACCCGTGGGGGGACTTCTGCCATGCTGTATTTTGTTCCTTCCACACCACACAGGTGCCTCGACCTCTCGTTTCAAGCATTCCTGCAGATTTGGGCTGCCCCCAGTGGGCCTGAGATGCTCCGTTGATAAGAACAAGGGAAGCCCAGGATCCTGTGGGCTGTGTACATGCACGGTTGTGAGGCAATTTCTCCCATGGGGGGGGACTTCTGCCATGCCATTTTTTTTTTGCACCACAGTGGTACATCGATCTCCCCTTTCAAGACTTCCTGCTGTTTTTGGCTGCCCCCCGTGGACCTGAGACTCTGTGTTTTTGTGAAACAGGGACCCCCAGGATCCCCTGGACCCCACACATGGGCGGTTGGGAGGCAATTTTGCCTGTGTGGGGGACCTTGGCCGCGCTGTTTTTTTTTCTTTCACCACCACACAAGTGCCTTGACCTCTGCTTTCAAGACTTCCTGCCGCTTTGGGCTGCTCCATCTGGGCCCAAGACGCCCTGTGGGTGTGAAACTGGGACACCCAGGATCCCCTAGGCACTGCGCATATGCTGTGAGGAGGCACTTTCACCCGTTTGGGGTGGACCTATGCCTTGCCGTTTGTTTTATCCTTCCACAGCACAGGTAACTCGACCTCCTATTTCAGGCCTTCCTGCCACATTGGGCTGGTCCCCGTGGGTCTGAGGGGCTCTGTGGGTGTGAATCAGGGATCCCTGTGTCCCCTGGGCCCCACTCATGCACAGTGGGGAGGCTTTTTCACCCGTTGTGCGGGAATTCTTATTCGCCATTTGTGTTTTCCTTCCACAACACAGGTGACTCCACCTCCCCTTTCAAGACTTCCTGTTGTCTTAGGCTGACCCTGTGGGCCCGAGCCGCTCCATGGGTGCTAACCAGGGATGTCCAGGGTCCCCTGGGTCCCATGCTTTTGCAGTGGGGAGGCACTTCGCCCATTGTGGGGAACCTCTGCTGTGCCATTTCTCTTTTTCTTCCACAACACAGGTGCCCCACCTCCCCTTTCAAGGCTTCCTGCTGCCTTGGGCTGGACCCCATGGGCCCGAGGCACTCGTTGGGCACAGATCTGGGATGTTCAGAATCCCCTGAGGCCCTCGCATGTGCAGTGGGGTGGCACTTTTGCCCTTGTTGGGGGACCTCTGCCTTGCCGTTTGTGTTTTCCTTTCACAACGCTGGAGCCTGCAGCTTCCCTTTCAAGACTTCCTACTGTACTGGGCTGGCAGCCATGGGCTGAGGCGCTCCGTGGGTACAATCTGGGACACCCAGGAACCCCAGGGCTCCACACATTCACGGTTAGGTGGCACTTTCCCCCTTGGGGGACCTCTGCTGCTCCGTTTTTTTTTTTTCTTCCTCACCACACAGGTGCTCGACCGCTCATTTCAAGCCTTCCTGCCGCTTTGGGCTGCCCGCTGTGGGCCCGAGATGCTCTGTCAGTGTTTAATAAAGATGCCTAGTATCCACTGGGCCCCACGTATGCGCGGTTGGGAGGCACTTTCGCCTGTGGGAGAACGTCTACCGCACCATATATTTTTCCTTCCACACCACACAGGTGCCTCAACTACCCCTTTAACCCTTCCTGCTGTTTTGGGTTGTCCCCTGTAGGCCTGAGATGCTCTGTGGGCATGAATCAGGAATGCCCAGGATGCCCTGGCCCCATGTGTGCACAGTTGGGAGGCACTTTCCCCCATGGGGGGACCTCTGCCATGGCATTATTTTTTCCTTCCACACCACACAAGCGCCTAGTCCTTCCATTTCAAGACTTCCTGCCACTTTGGGCTGCCACCAGTGGGCCCGAGATGCTCCGTAGGCCTCAAGCAGGGAAGCCCAGGATCCCCTGGGCCCTGTACATGCGCGATTTGGAGGACTTTCACCCATGCAGGGGACCTCTGGCACCCCATTTTTTTTTCCTTCACACCAGACAGGTGCCTCGACCTTGCTTTTCAAGCCTTCTTGTCTTTTGGGGTTGTCCCCCATGGGCCTGAGATGCTCCTTGGGTCTGAATCAGGGATGCCCACAATCCCCTGGGTGCAGTGAATGCACAATTGGGTGGCACTGTCGCCCATGGGAGGACCTCTGCAACACCATTTTTTTTCCTTCCAAACCACACAAGTGTCTTGACTTCCCCTTTCAAGACTTACTTCCGCTTTATTCTGCCCCTGTGGACCTGAGACACTCCTTGAACATGAAGCAGGGACACTCAGGATCCCCCAGGCTCCATGAATGAGTGGTTGAGAGGCACTTTCTCCTTTGGCGGTACCTCTGCCCTGGAGTTTTTTTTTCCTTTCACAACACCCAAATGCCTCGACCTCCCATTTCAAGCCTTCCTGCCACTTTGGGCTGCCCCCCGTGGGCACGATACACTTTAAGCTGGAAGCAGGGACACCCAGGATCCCCTGGGCCCCACGCATGTGTGGGGGCGAGAGGCACTTTAGACTTTGCTGGGGACCTATGTCTCATCATTTTTCTTTTCCTTTCACAACACACAAGTGCCTCGACCTCCCGTTTGAAACCTTACTGCTCCTTTAGGCTGCACCCCATGGGCACGAGATGCTATGTGGGTATGAACCAGGGGCCCCCAAGATCCCTTGGGCTCCATGCATGCATGGCTGGGAGGCAGTTTCTCCTGTGGAGGGGAAGTCTGCCATACCATTATTTTTTTCTTTCCATACCATACAGGTGCCTCGATCTCCCCTTACAAGACTCTCTTCCACTATGGACTGCCTGCGTGGGCCTGAGACGCCCTGTGCGTGCACATCAGGGAAGCCCAGGATCCCCTGGGAAACGCACATGTGCAGTTGGGAGGCAGTTTCTCCCGTGGTGGGGACATCTGCTGTGCCATTTTTATTCCTTCCACATCACACAGATGCCTTGACTTCCCCTTTCAAGCCGTACTTCCGCTTTGATCTGGCCCCTGTGGGCCTGAGACACTCCATGAACATGAACAGGGACAAGCAGGATCCCCTGGGCCTCGCAAATGAGTGGTTGAGAGGCACTTTCTACCTTGGAGGGATCTCTGCCCAGGCATTTTTTTTTCCCTTCACACCACACAAGTGCCTCGACTTTCCCTTTCAAGCCTTTCTGCTGCTTTGGGCTGCTCCTCATGGGCTCGAGACACTCTGAGCGTGGAAAGCAGGGAAGCCCAGGAGCCTCTGGGCCCTGTGCATGCACGGTTGAGGGCTATTTAACCAGTGGGGAGGACCTCTGCTCTGCCTTTTTTTTTCCTTCCACACCACACAGGTGCCTCGACCTCCATTTTGAAGACTTCCTGCTGCTTTGGGCTACCACTATGTCCCCAAGACACTCCGTAGTGTGAAACAGGGACGCCCAGGATCCCCAGGGCCCATGAATGCATGGTTAGGAGGTACTTTCTCCTTTAGGGAGGACCTGTGCTGTGCCATTTTTTTTTCCTTTCACAACACTCAGGTGCCTTGACCGCCAATTTCAAGCATTCCTGCTGCCTTGGCTGCCCCCCGTGGGCCCGAGACGCTCTGTAGGTCCGAATCAGGGACGTCCAGGATACACTGGGCCCTGTGCATGTTAGTTTGGGAGGCACTTTCGCCCTTGGGCGGGACCTCGGCTGCGCTGTTTTTTTTTTCCTTCCACATCACACAGATGACTCGGCCTCCCATTTCAAGCCTTCCTGCTGCTTTGGGCTGCCCCCCATGGGCCTGAAACCCTCCATGATAGCGAACCAGGCATGTGAGTGATCCCCTGGGTCCCATGGATGCGTGATTGAGAGGCACTTTCATCTTTGCGGGGGACCTCTGCCAAGCTATTTTGTTTTCCTTTCACAACAAACAGATGCCTTGACCTCCCATTTCAAGCCTTTCTGCTGCTTTCTGCTGCCGCCTGTGGGCCTGAGACGCTCCTTGCACAAGTACCAGGGATGCCTGGGATCCCCTGGGACCCTAGCGTGCATGGTTGGGAAGCACTTTTGTCCTTGGATGGGACCTCTGCCGCACCGTGTTTTTTTCCTTTCAAACCACAAAGGTGCCTCGACCTCCCTTTTCAAGACTTCCTGTTTCTTTGGGCTGCCCCCTGTGGGCCTGAGATGCTCCGTGAGCATGAAATAGGGATGCCCAGTATCCCCTGGGACTGGCGCATGTGCAGTAGGGAGGTACATTTGCCCGTGGAGGGGACTTCTGCCGCGACGGTTTTTTTATTCCTCCACACCACACGCGTGCGTCGACCTCCCCCATTCAAGCCTTCCTGCCGCTTTGGGCTGCCCCTCTTTGGCCCGACACACTTTGTGGGTGCAAACTAGGGAATCCCAGGATCCCCATGGCACCGCGTATGTGTGGTTGGGGGGTGATTTTCCCCATTGGGGGTCCTCTGCTGGGCCATTTTTTTTTCCTTCCACACCACCCAGATGCCTCGATCTCCCTTTTCAAACTTTTCTGCTGCTTTGGGTTGCCTCCGTGGGCCCAAGATGGTCTGTGGGCATGAAACAGGGATGCCCAGGATTCCCTGGGACCTGCACATGCACAGTTGGGATGTGCACATGCACACTTTCACTGTTGGGGGTACCTCTGCCACTATGTTTTTTTGTCCTTCCATACCACACAGGGGCCTCGGCTTCCCCTTTCAAGACTTACTGCTGCTTTCAGCTGCATCCCCTGGGCCTGAGACATGCCGTGGGCATGAAGCAGGGATGTCCAGGATCCCATGAGCCTCACGCATGCATGGTTGGGAGGCACTTTCGCCCTTGTGAAGACCTCTGCTGTGGCGTTGTTTTTCCTTCCACATCACACAAGTGCCTCATCCTCTCCTTTCAAGTCTTCCTGCCACATTGGGGCGCCATCCATGGGCCCGAGATGCTCCCTGGCTGGGTGCCAACCAGGGATGCAAAGGATCCCCTGGGCCCCACACATGCGAGGTTGGGAGCACTTTTGCCCTTGCGGGGCACCACTGGCGTGCCGTTTTTTTTTCCTTCCACACCACACAGGTGCCTCGACCTCCCCTTTCAAGCCTTCCTGCCACATTGGGCTGTCCCCCATGAGTCCGAGATGCTCCGAATGTGCCAAGCAAGGAAGCCCAGGCTGCCCTGGGCCACACGCATGCGCGGTTGGGGGCTATTTTGCCAATGGGGAGGACCTCTGCTGTGCCTCCACTAACCTTTTGAAGACTTTCTGCTGCTTTGGGCTTCCCCCATGTCCCCAATACGCCCTGTGGGTGTGAAACAAGGACACCCAGGATCCCCTGGGACCCACGCATGCACAGCTGAGAGCCCACTTTCATCTTTGAGGGGGACCTCTGCCACTCCATTTTGTTTTCCTTCCACAAAAACAAAGTGCTTCGACCTCCCATTTCTTTCCTGCCGCTTTAAGCTGCCCCCCACCATGGGCCCGAGACACTCTGTGCACAAGAAACAGGGACACCTAGGATCCCCTGAGACCCACGCACGACTGGTTGGGCGGCACATTCGCCCTTGGGGGGGACCTCTGCCGCACCGTGATTTTTTCTTTGAAACCACATAGGTGTTTCTCCCTCCCCTTTCGAGTCTTCCTGCCGCTTTGGGCTGCCTGCTGTGGGCCTGAGACACTCTGTGGGCCTGTAACAGGGATGCCCAGTATCCTCTGGCCCCTATGCATGTACAGCTGGGAAGTACTTTTGTCCTTGGGGGGGACCTCTGCCGCGCCGTTTTTTTTTTTTTCCTTACACACCACACAGGTGCCTCGACCTCTAATTTGAAGCATTCCTGCTGCTTTGGGCTGCTGCCCATGTCCACAATACGCTCCATGGATGTGAAACAGGGATGCCCAGGATACCCAGGGCCCCACGCATGCGTGGTTAGGAGGCACTTTCTCCTTCAGGGCGGACCTATGCCACGCCATTTTTTTCCTTCAGCAACACTCAGGTACCTCGACCTCCAATTTCAAGATTTCCTCCCACTTTGGGCTGCCCCCACTGTGCCCGAGATGCTCTGGGTGCACGAATCAGGGATGCCCAGGATTTCCTGGTCCCCACGCATGCATGGATGAGAGGCACATTCGCCTTGGTGGGGACTTATGCTGCATGATTTTTTTCCTTCCACAACACACAGGTGCCTCAACCTCCCCTTTGAAATATTCCTGCCATTTTGTGCAGTCCCCCGTGGGCCCAAGACACTCTGGATGCATGAACTAGGGAAAACCAGGATCCCCTGTGCCCTGCACATGCTCATTTGGGAGGCACTTTCCCCCGTGGGGGGACCTCGGCTGCACCATTGTTTTGACCTTCCACACGACACAGGTGCCTCAACCTCCCCCTTCAAGACTTCCTGCTGCTTTAGGTTGCCCCCATGGGCCCTAGGCCTTCCATGGGCATGAAACAGGGAAGCCCAGGATTCCCTGGACCCTCCACATTTGCGATTGGGAGGCACTTTGTTCCGTGGGGGAGGCCTCTGCCACGCCGTTTTTTCTTTTCCTTCCACACCACACAGGTGACTTGACCTCCCTTTTCAAGCCTTCCTCGCACTTTGGGCTGCTGACTGTGGGCCTGAAAAGCTCCATGGACGAGAACCAGGGATGCCTAGGATCACCTGGGTCCCATGGATGTGAGTTTGAGAGGCATTTTCATCTTTGGGGGGACCTCCGCCACGCCATTTTGTTTTCCTACCACAACGAACAGGTGCCAGGTGCCTCGACCTCCCATTTCAAGCCTTCCCGAAACTTTGGGCTGCCCCCCTTTGCCACAATAGTCTTTGTGGATGTGAACCAGGGAAGCCCAGGATCCCCAAGTTCCCATGCGTGCATGGTTGGGAGGCACTTTCTCCCATTGGAGGGTACCTCTGTCTCGCCGTTGTTTTTTCCTTCCCCAACACACGTGACTCCACCTCCTACTTCAAGCCTTCCTGCCGCCTTGGGATGGTCTCCGTGGGTCTCAGGCACTCCGTGGGTGCGAACCAGGGACCCCCCGTGTTCCCTGGGCCCCACGCATGTGCAGTGGGGAGGCTCTTTCACCAGTTGGGGAGGACCTCTGATTCGCCATTTGTGTTTTCCTTCCACAACACATGTGACTCCACCTCCCATTTCAAGACTTCCTGCCGCCTTAGGCTGACCCCGCGGGCCCAAGCCACTGCATGGATGCTAACCAGCGATGCCCAGAGTCCCCTGGGCCCCGCACATGCGCGGTAGGGAGGCATTTTCGCCCACTGGGGGGACCTCTGCTGTGCCATATGTTTTCCTTCCACAACACAGGTGCCTCCACCTCCCTTTTCAAGGCTTCCTGCCGCCTTGGGCTGGATCCCATGGGCCCAAGGCACTATTTGGGCATGGATCAGGGACACCCAGAGTCCCCTAGGCCCTGCACATGTGCAGTGGGGAGGCACTTTTGCCCGTGTTAGGGGACCTCTGTCTCATCTTTTGTGTTTTCCTTTGACAAGACTGGAGCCTGGACCTCCCCTTTCAAGACTTCCTGTAGCTTTGGGCTGTCCCCCGTGGGCAAGAGATGCTCCGTGGGCACGAAAGAGTTATGCCCAGGATCCCCAGAGCTCCGCACATGTTCGGTTGGGTGGCACTTTCGCCCATGGGTGGGACCTCTGCTGGGAAATTTTTTGTCCTTCCATATCACACAGGTGCCTCGACTTCCCCTTTGAAGCCTTACTGCCGCTTTGAGCTGACCCCAGTAGGCCCGAGACACTCTGTGGGCGTGAAGCAGGGACACCCAGGATCCCGTGGGCCCTGTGCATGCACGGTTGGGAGGCACTTTCTCCCGTGGGGGGACCTCGGCTGAGGCGTTTATTTTTCCTTCCATACCACACAAGTGCTCGTCCTCCCTTTCAAGCATTCCTGCCACTTTGGGCTGCCACATGTGGGCCCGAGACGCTCCTTGGGTGACAACCAGGGATGCCCAGGATCCCCAGGGCCCTGAACTTGCGCAGTTGGAAGCAGTTTCCCACGTGGGGGGTCATCTGGTGTGCCGTATTTTTTTCCTTCCACACAACACAGGTGCCTCGACATCACCTTTCAAGCCTTCCTGCCGCTTGGGGCTGTTCGCCGTGGGCCCAAGATGCTCCTTGGGCTAGAACAAGGATGTCCACAATCCTCTGAGTGCAGTGAATGTGCGTTTGGGAGGCACTTTCACCCGTTTTGGGGACCTCTGTGGCTCCGTGTTTTTTTTTCCTTCTATAACACTCAGGTGCCTCGACTTCCAATCGCAAGCCTCCCTGCAGCTTTGGGCTGCCCCCCGTGGGCTGGAGATGCTCTGTAGGCAAGAACCAGGGACGTCCTGGATCCCCTGGGCCCCATGCATGTGCAGGTGGGAACTATCATCTTTGGTGGGGACATATGCCATGTCATTTTTTTTCCTTCCACAACACACAGGTGCCTCGACCTCCAATTTCAAGTCTCCCTGACGCTTTGAGCTACCTCCCGTGGGCCCGAGATGCTCTGTAAGCATGTACCAGGGATGCCTAGGATCCCCTGGGACCCTTACATGAGTGGTTGGGAGACACTTTCGTCCTTGAGGGAGACCTCTGCCGCGCTGTGTTTTACTCATTTCAAACCACAAAGGTGCCTCGACTTCCCATTTCACACCATTCTGCTGCTTTGGGCTACCCCCCGTGGCCCCAAGATGCTCCATAGGTGAAAGACAGAGATTCTCATTATCTCCTGGCCCCACGCATGTACACTTGGGAGGAACTTCTGCCAGTGGGGGGACTTATGCCACCCCATTTTTTTTCTGTCCACACCACACAGGTGCCTCGACCTCCTCTTTCAAGACTTCCTGCCGTTTTGGGCTGCAACACTTGGGCCCGAGATGCTCTGTGGGCACAAATCAGGGAACCCCAGGGTCCTCTTGGACCAGCACATGCGCAGATGATAAACACTTTGGCCTGTGGGGGGGACCTCAGCAGCGACAAGTTTTTTCCTTCCACAATACACAGGTGCCTCGACCTCCCCTTTCAAAATTTCCTGCCGCTTTGGGCTTCTCCCACGGGGCCTGAGACGCCCTGTGGGTACAAAGCATGGACGTCCATGATCCCCTGTGCCCCAGACATATGCAGTTGCGCGTCACTTTGGTCGTGGAGGGGACCTTGGCTGCGCCATTTTTTTTTCCTTCCAAACCACACAGGTGACTGGATGTCCTTTTTCAAGCCTTCCTGAGGCTTTGGGCTGCCTCTGTGGGCCTGAAACCCTCCATGGGAGTGAAGCAAGTATGCCCAGGAGCCCCTGGGCCCCACGCATGCACAGTTGAGAGGCACTTTCGACCGGGGGGGGGAACCTCTGCCACGCCATTTTGTTTTCCTTCCACATCACACAGGTACCTCGACCTCCCTTTTCAAGATTTGTGTCACTTTGGGCTGCCCCTGGTGGGCCTGAGACAAACGGTGGGCAAGAAATGGAAATGCCAAGGATCCCCTGGGCTCTATGCTTGCGCAGTTGGGAGGCACTTTCGCCCCTGGGGGGACCTCTCTCCCGCCGTATTTTTTTCTTTCCTCACTATACAGGTGCCTCGACCTCAGTTTCCAAGCCTTCTTGCCACTTTGGGCTGCCCCCCGTTGGCCCAACACTCTCCGTGGGCATGAACCAGGGATGCCCAGGATCCCCTAGGCCCTGAGCATGTGCTGTGGGGAGGCATTTTCGCCCACGGGTGGCAGACATCTGCCTCGCCATTTGTTTTTACCCTCCACAACAGAGGTGCCTTCACCTACTCTTTCAAGCATTCCTGCCGCCTTGGGCTGGCCCCCGTAGGGCCGAGGTGCTCTGTGGGTGTGAACCAGGGACCACAGGGTCCCCTGGGCCCACACATGCACAGTGGGGAGGCTCTTTAACCCGTGGGGTGCACCATTGATTTACCATTTGTGTTTTCCTTCCACAACACAGGTGACTCCACCTCCCCTTTCAAGTCTTCCTGCCACCTTCAGCTGACCCCGTGGGCCCAAGCTGCTCCATGGGTGGTACCCAGAGAAACCCATGGTCCCCGGTGCCCCACACCTGTGCTGTTGGGAATCACTTTCGCCCGTGGGGGGGACATCTGCTGCGCCGTTTTTATTCCTTCCTCGCAACACAGGTGCCTCAACCTCCTCTTTCAAGCTTTCCTCCTGCTTTTGGCTGCACTCTATTGGCCCCATATGCTCCATGGGCATGAAACAGGGATGCACAAGAAACCCTGGGCCCCACGCATGCGCCGTTGGAGGGCTCTTTCGCCTTTGTGGGGCCTCTGCCACGCCACATTTATTTTCTTCCACACCACACAGGTGCCTCGACCTTCTCTTTCAAGCTTCCTGCTGATTTTGGCTGCACCCGGTGGACTTGAGACGCTCCGTGGGCATGAACTGGGGATGCCCAGGATACCCTGGGCCCCACGCTGGGTGATTGGGAGGCACTTTCGCGTGTAGGGGGACATCTGCCGCATCGTATTTTTTTCCGTCCTCCCCACACAGGTGCCTCGACTTCCCCTTTCAAAACTTCCTGGCAGTTTGGGCTGCCCCCATGGCCCTGAGATGCTCCGTGCTTGTGAAACAGGGATGCCTAGTAACCCCAGGGACCCACGCCTGTGCCGTTACGAGGTACTTCTCCCCTTAGTGGGGACCTCTGCCGCACCGCGGTTTTTTTCCTTCCACACCACTCAGGTGCTTTGACCTCCCCTTCAAGCCTTCCTGCCGCTTTGGGCTGCCCCCCTTTTGCCTGATATGCTTTGTGGCCAAAAACCAAGGAAGCCCCGGATCTCGAGTGCCATGCGCATGCATGGTTAGGAGGCAGTTTAACCGTTTAAGGGACCTCTGCCATGCCGTTTTTTTTCCTTCCACACCACACAGATGCTTCGAACTCCCCTTTCTCTCCTTCCTGCGGCTTTGGTTTGACCTCTGTGGGCCCGAGACGCTCCGTGTGCATAAAGCAGCAATGCCCAGTATTTCCCGGGACCCACACATGAGTGGTTGGGGTTACTTTCCCCCGTCGGTGGACCTCTGCCACAGTGTTTTTTTGTCCTATCATACCACACAAGTTCCTAGACTTCCCTTTTGAAGTCTTACTTCCACTTTGATCTGCCTCCCATGGGCCTGAGACCTTCCGTGAATGCAAACAGGGAGAGACGGGATTCCCTGGACACAGCGAATGAGCGGTTGGGAGGCACATTCTCCCTTGGAGGACCTCTATCGATGTGTTTTCTTTTTCCTTGCACACCACACACTTGCCTCGACCTCCCCATTCAGGCCTTCCTGCCGCTTTGGGCTGCCCCCCTTTGGCCTGATATGCTTTGTGGTCATGAACCAGGGAAGCCCAGGATCCCCAGGTCCCCAAGCATGCCTGGTTGGGAGGCACTTTTGCCTATTGGGACACCTCTGCCCGTCGATTTTTTTTTTCTTACAAAACACACAGATGCCTCCACCTCACTTTTCAATCCTTCCTACCACTTTGGGTTGCCCCCTGTGGGCTCGAGATGCTCCGTGGCACAAATCATGAACGCCCAGATACCCTGAGACCCGCGCTTGTGCGGTTGGAAGTCACTTTCGCCTGTGTGGGCATCCTCTGCTGCGACTTTTTTGTCCTTCCGTACCACACAGGTGCCTCGTCTTCCCCTTTGAATCCTTACTGCCACTTTGACCTGCCCCCCGTGTGCCTGAGACGCTCTGTGGATATGAAGCATGGAAGCCCAGGATGCCCTGGACACCTCACATGCGCGGTTGGGAGCACATTTGCCTATGGTGGGGATCTATGGTGCGCCGTTTTTTTTTTCCCTCCACACCACACAGGTGCCTCGACCTCACCTTTCAAGCTTTCCTGCTGCTTGGGGCTGTCCCCCATGGGCCCGAGACACTCCTTGCGCCTGATCCAGGGATGCCTACAATACCCTGGGTATGGTGAATGTGCGTTTGGGAGGTACTTTCACCCGTGGGGGGACCTCTGCTGCGCCATATTTTTTTCCTTCCATACCACACAGGTGACTCAACTTCCCCTTTCAAGCTTTACTTCCACTTTGATCTGCCCCCCCATTAGCCTGAGACACTCTATGAACTTGAAGCAGAGAGACACAGGATGCACTGGGCCCTGTGAATCAGTGGTTGGGAGGCACTTTCTCCCATTGCGGGACATCTGCCGAGCGTTTTTTTTTTCCTTTCACACCACACAAGTGCCTCGACCTCCTCTTTCAAGACTTCATGTCGCTTTGGGCTGCCCAACGTGAGCCCGAGTTGCTCCAGGAGTGCCAACCAGGGGAGCCCAGGATCCCCTGCACCCAGGCCATGTGCAGTGGGGGCTACTTCGCCCACGGGGAGGACCTCGGCTGTGCCTTTTTTTTTTCCTTCCACACCACACAGGTGCATCTACCTCCCTTTTGAAGACTTCCTGCTGCTTTGGGCTTCCCCAAATTTCCCCAACACGCTATGTGAGTGTGAAACAGTGACGCCCAGGATCCCCAGAGCCCTGTGCATGCGCAGTTCAGAGGCATTTTCGCCTTTAGGGAGGACCTATGTCATGCCATTTTTTTTTTCCTTCCACAGAACTCAGGTGCCTCGACTTCCCATTTGAAGACTTACTGCCGCTTTGAGCTGCTCCCCATGGACCTGTGACACTCTGTGGGCCTGGAGCAGGGATGGGAGGATCACCTGGGTCCGACACATGTGCGGGTGAGGGGCATTTTCGCCTTTGGTGGGGACCTAAGCTGCGTCTTTTTTTCCTTCCACAACACACGGGTGCCTCGTCCTCCTCTTTCAAACCTTCCTGCCGCTTTGGGCAGCAAACTATGGGCCCGAGAACTCTAGGTGCATGAACCAGGGATGCCCAGGATCCTCTGGGCCCTGCACACGCTCGTTTGGGGGACACTTTCGCCCATGGGGGAGACCTCTGCCTCACCGTTTTTTTTTTTCCTTTCACACCACACAGGTGTCTCGACCTCCCCTTTCAAGCCTTCCTGCCGCTTTAGGCTGTCCCCCGTAGGCATGAGACGCTCTGGGGGCTTCCAGGATGCCCAGGATCCCTTGGTTGTCACGCATGTGCAGTTAGGAGGCACTTTCGTCCGTGGGAGGACCTCTGTCGTGCCGTTTTTTTTTTTTTCCTTCCACATCACACAGGTGACTCGACCTCCCATTTCAAGCTTCCTGCCGCTTTGGACTGCCCCCCATGGACCTGAAACACTCCAAGCCTGGGAATCAGAGATGCCCAGGATCCCCTGGACCCGATGGATGTGCGGTTGAGGGCACTTTCATCTTTAGGGGAGACCTCTACCACGACATTTTGTTTTCCTTCCACCACAAACAGCTGCCTCGACCTCCCATTTCAAGATTTTCTGCCGCTTTGAGCTGCCCCCCATGGGCCTGAGATGCTCCATGTGCAAGAACCAGGGACGCCTAGGATCTCCAGCGACCCTTGCATGTGCAGTTGGGAGGCACTTTCGCCCTTGGGGGAGACCTCTGCCGCACCATGTTTTTTTCCTTTCAAACCACAAAGATGCCTCGACCTCCACTTTCAAGACTTCCTACAGCTGTGGGTTGCCACTGTGTGCTCGAGATGCTCTAGGGGAGCAAAGCAAGGATGCCCAGTATCTTCTGGGCCCCACAGATACGTGGTTGGGAGGTACTCTTGCCCGTGGAGGGGGGGACCTGACCCAGGCCATTTTTTTTTCCTTCCACACCACACAGGTGCCCCGATCTCCCCATCCAAGCCTTCCTGCCACTTTGGGCTTCCCCCCTTTTGGCATGATATGCTTTGTGGGCATGAACCAGGGAAGCCCTGGATCCACAGGTCCCCACGCATGCATGGTTAGCAGGAACTTCCGCCCATTGGGAGACCTCTGCTGTGCCTTTTTTTTTCTTTCCACACCAAACAGATGCCTCAATTTGCACTTTCAATAATTCCTGCCGCTTTGGGATGCCCCACGTGGGCCCGAGACACTACGTAGACACGAACCAGGGAAGCCCAGGATCCCCTGCGTCCAGTACATGCGTGGTTTAGAGGCACTTTCACTTTCAGGGGGACATATGCCCTGCCATTTTTTTTCCTTCCACAACACTCACGTGCCTCGACCTCCAATTTCAAGCTTTCCTGCCACTTTGCGATGCCCCACTTGGGCCTCAAATGCTCCGTAGCCGTGAACCTGGGAAGTCCAGGATCCCCTTGGCCCCACGCCTGCACAGGGGCAGGCACTTTCACCTGTGGGGGGATCTCTGCTGCACCTTTTTTTTTTCCTTTCCACCACACAGTTGCCTCGACCTCCCCTTTCAAGCCTTCCTGCCACTTTGGGCTGCCCCCTAGGGGATGAGACACTCTGTGGGCATGAACCAGGGATGTCCAGGATTCCCTGTGCCCTCACATGCATGTTTGGGAGGCAACTTCGCCCGTGGCAGGACCTCTGCCACGCTGTATTTGGTATTTCCGCACCACATAGGTGCCTCGACCTCCCCTTTCAAGCCTTCCTGCCGCTTTCGGCTGCTTCCAGAGGGCCCGAGACTCTGCGTGGGTCTGAATCAGGGAAGCCCAGAATCCCATGGGTCCCGCGTATGAGCAGCACTTTTGACTTTGTGGGGGACCCTGGCGCGCCATTTTTTTTTTTTTTTTTTGCTTTCACCACCACACAAGTGCCTCGACCTCCGCTTTCAAGCATTTCTGCCTCTTTGGCCTGCCCCCTGTGGGACTGAGATGCCCTGTGGGTGTGAACCAGGGAAGCCCAGGATCCCCTGGGCCCCGTGTATGCGGGGTTGGGAAGTAGTTTCTCCTGTGGTGGGAATTCTGCCTTGTCGTATTTGTTTCCTTGCACACCAGAGAGGTGCCTCGACTTCCCCTTTCAAGCTTTCCTGCCACTTTGGGCTGTCCTTCGTGGGCCTGAGACTTTCCGTAGGTGTCAAGCAGTGATGGCCAGATCCCCTGGGACACATGCATGTGCGGTTGGGAGGCCCTTTCTCCCCTGGGAGTACCTCTGCCATGTCGTTTCTTTCCTTCCACACAACACAGGTGCCTCAACCTCCCCATTCAAGCCTTCCTGCTGCTTTGGGCTGCCCCACGTGGGCCCGAGACCCTATGTCGGCATGAACTAGGGATGCCCAGGATCCCCTACACCTCACGTGTGCACGTTGGGGAGGCATTTTGGCCCGTGGTTTGGGACCTCTCCCTCACCGTTTGTTTTTTCCTTCCACAACACAGGTGGAAGGAAAAATGACCTCACCTTTCAAGACTTTCTGCCACCTTGGGCTGACCCTGGCCTGAGCCACTCCATGGGTGCTACCCAGGGATGCCCGGGGTCCTCTGGGCCCTGCGCATGTGTGGTGGGAAGTCACTTTCACCCATTGCAGGGGACCTCTGCGGCACCGTATGTGTTTTCCTTTGACAACACAGGTGACTTCACCTCTTCCTGCCGCCGTGGGCTGGACACCATGGACACGAGGCACTCCTTGGGCACACATCAGGGATGCCTAGAGTCCCCTAGGCCCTGTGCATGCATGGTGTGGAGACACTTTTACCCATGTGGTTGGTCCTCTGACTCGCCGTTTGTGTTTTCTTTTCACAACACTGGAGCCTGTACCTCCCCTTTCAAGAATTCCTGCCCCCTTGGCCTGGCCCCCGTGGGCCGAAGTGCTCTGTGTGCGAGAACCTGGGATGCCCCGGATCCCCAGGTCTCCAGGCATGCCAGGTTGGGCACTTTCACCCATGGGGGACCTCTGCTGCGCCGTATTTTTTTCTTCCTCACCACCCAAGTGCCTTGGCCTCCCGTTTCAAACCTTCTTGCCACTTCAGGCCGTCCCCTGTGGGCCCGAGATGCTCCATGGGCATGTACTGAAGATACTCATGCACCCCTGGGCCCCGCATATGTGCGGTTGGGAGGCACTTTCGTCTGTGGGGGGACTTCTGCCATGCTATATTTTTTTCCTTCCACACCACACAGGCTCCTCGACTTCCCCTTTCAAGCATTCCTGCCGCTTTGGGCTGCCCCCTATGGGTCTGAGACACTTCGTGGGCATGGACCAGTGATGCCCCACATCCCCTGGGCCAATCACATTCACAGTTCAGAGGCATTTTGGCCCATGGGGGTACTTCTGACATGCTATTTTTTTCCTTCCAAACCACACAGGTGACTCCACCTCCTATTTCAAAACTTCCTTCGGTTTGGACAGCTCCCCGTGGGCCTGAGACACTCCGTAGGCAAGAACCAAGGATGCGGAGAATCCACTGGGCCCCACGCATGTGTGGGTGAGAGGCACTTTCACCTTTGGGGGGACCTATGCTGTGTCATTTTTTTTTCCTTCCACAACACACAGGTGCCTCGACCTCCAGTTTCAAGCCTTCCTGCCAATTTATTCTGCTCCCCCAGGCCCGAAACTCTCTGGGTGCACAAACCAGGGATGCCTAGGATGCCCTGGGCACTACGAATGCTCGATTGGGTGGCACTTTCGCCCGTGGGGGGGACCCCTGCTGCATCTTTTTTTTTCCTTTCACACCACAGAGGTGCCTCAATCTTCCCTTTCAAGACTTCCTGCTGCTTTTGCCTGGCCCCTGTGGTCCCCAGATGCTCCAATGGCATGAATCAGGGATGCCTAGTATCCCCTGTGACCCGCTCTTTCACAGTTGGGAAGCACTTTCTCCGGTAGGTGGGACCTCTGCTGCGCCATTTTGCTTTCCTTCCTAACCACAAAGGTGACTCGACTTCCCATTTCAAGCCTTCCTACCGCTTTGGGCTGCCCTACGTGGGCCCGAGATGCCTCGTGGGTGTGAAAAAGGAGTCCCTTATGCCACACGCATGCTCATTGGGGAAACACTTTCTCCCGTGGTGTGGGACCTCTACCTCACCGTTTGTTTTTTCCTTCCACAACACAGGTGTCTCCACCTCCTCTTTCAAGCCTTCCTGCTGCCTTGGGCTGGCCCCTGTTGGACCGAGGCACTCCCTGGCAGCGTAAAAGGGACCTCAGTGTCCCGTGGTCCCCAAGCATGCACAGTGGGGAGGCTCTTTCACCGGTTGCAGGGGACCACTTATTCACCATTTGTGTTTTTCTTCCACAACACAGGTGACTCCACCTCCCATTTCAAGAATTCCTGCCGCCTTGGGCTGACCTCTTGGGCCCAAGCCACTCCATGGATGCTAAACAGGTATGCCGTGTGTCCCCTGCGCCCCGCACATGCACCGTAGGGAGGCACATTCGCCAGTGGGGGGGACTTCTGCCTCGCTATTTGTGTTTTCCTTCCACAACACAGGTGCCTCCACCTCCCCTTTCAAGGTTTCCTGCCACCTTGGGCTGGACTCCGGGGGCCCGAGGCACTCCTTGGGCATGGAATAGGGATGCTCAGAGTCCCCTGGGTCCCATGCATGCGTGGTGAGGAGGCACTTTCTCCCATGTGGGGGGACGTCTGACTTGCCGTTTGTGTCTTCCTTTCACAACACTGGAGCCTGCACCTCCCATTTCAAGCCTTCCTGCCGCCTTGGGCTGCCCTGTGGGCTATAACCCTCCGTGTTCAAAAACCTGGGGTGCCCAACATCCCTAGGGCTCTGGACATGTGGCATTGGGAGCCACTTTCGCCTGTTGGGGACCTCTGTTGCCCCCCTTTTTTTTTGTTCCTCACCAAACAGGTGACTCGACCTCCCCTTTCAAGACTTCCTGCCGCTTTGGGCTGCCCCCTGTGGGTCTGAGACACTCCGTGGGCTGGAAACAAAAATGCACAGGAACCACTGGGCCCTGTGTATGCGCGATTGGGAGGCACTTTCATCTGTGGGGGGAGGTCTGCCGTGCCATACTTTTTTCCTTCCACACCACACAGGTGCCTCCTCCTCCTATTTCAAATCTTCCTCCTATTTGGACAGCCCCCCATGGGCCTGAGACACTCCGTAGGCATGAAGCAGGGACACCCAGGATCCCTTGGGCCCTGCCCATGCGTGGTTGAGAGGCACTTTTGCCTTAAAGGGGACGTATGCCATTACATTTTTTTCCTTCCACAACACTCAGGTACCTCCACCCCAAAATTCAAGACTTCCTGCTCCTGGGATGCCCCCCATTGGCCCGAGACACTCCGTAGACATGAACGAGGGAAGACCAGGATCCCGTGGTCCCTGGACATTCGTGGGTGAGAGGCACTTTTGCCTTTGGGTGGGACTTAGGCTGCATCACTTTTTTTTCTTCCACAACACACAAGTGCTTCAACCTTCACTTTCAAGTTTTACTACTGATTTGGGCTGCCCCCGTGGTTCCAGGACACTCTGGGTGCACGGACCAGGGAAGCCCAAGATGCCCTCATCCCCGGGAATATTCGTTTGTGAGGCACTTTCACCCTTAGGTGGGACCACTGCTTTGCATTTTTTTTTTCCTTTCACAAAACACAGAAGCCTCTACCTCCCCTTTCAAGTTTTCCTGCCACTTTGGTCTGCCCCTAGTGGTCCTGAGATGCTCCGTGGGCGTGAGCAAGGGATGCCCAGGATCCTGTGGGGGCACCTGCATGCGCGGTTGGGAAGCAGTTTCTCCCATTGGGTGGGACTCTTGCAGCTCCATTTTTCATTTTTTCACATCACACATGTGCCTCGACCTCCCTTTTCAAGAGTTCCTGCCGCTTTTGGCTGCCACCTGTGGGCTCAAGACTCTGCGTGAGTGCAAACCAGGGACTCC
Source organism: Pongo pygmaeus (assembly GCF_028885625.2). Lineage (NCBI taxonomy): Eukaryota > Metazoa > Chordata > Mammalia > Primates > Hominidae > Pongo > Pongo pygmaeus. The sequence continues at coordinate 12,022,686 of NC_072388.2, read as the reverse complement.
CAGTGTCAAGTGGACCACGTGCATGTTCATTTGGGAGGCACTTTCGCCCGTGGGGGACCACTGCCATGCTGTATTTTGTTCCTTCCACACCACACAGGTGCCTCGATCTCCCCTTTCAAATCTTCCTGCAGCTTTGGGGTGCCCCTGGTTGGCCTGAGATGCTCCATCAGCATGAACAAGGGATGTCCAGGATCCCATGGGGGGACCTCTGCAGTGCCATATTTTTTTTCTTCAACACTACACAGGTGCCTGGACCACATCTTTCAATCCTCACTGTCGCTTTGAGCTGCCTCCCATGGGACTGAGACACTCTGTGGGCGTGAAACAGGAAAGCCCAGGATCCCCTGGGCCCTGCACATGCGCGATTGGTAGGCATTTTATCCCATGGGGGGACCTCTGCCACGACGATATTTTTATTTCCACACCACACAAGTGCATCGTCCCTCCTTTTCAAGTCTTCCTGCCATTTTGGGCTGCCACCCGTGGGCACGAGGTGGTGCGTGGGCACCAACCAGGGATGCCCAGGATTCTGGCGGCCCCCCACATGCGCAGTTGGGAGTCACTTTCTCCCATGGGGGAACCTCTGTCATGCCGTTTTTTCCTTCTGCACCACACAGATGTCTCGACCTCGCTTTTCAAGCCTTCCTGCCGCTTTCGATTGCCCCCTCTGGGCCCACGATGCTCCGTGAATGCGAACCAGGGAAGCCCAGGATTCCTTGTGATTCCTGCATGCACGATAGGGAGGCACTTTTACCTGTGGGGATATTTATGCTGCTACTTTTTGTTTTTCCATGTGACACAGTTGCCTCCACTTCCCCTTTGAAGTCTTACTGCCGCTTTGAGCTGCCGCCTGTGGGCCTAAGACACTCTGTTGGTGTGAAGCAGGGAAGCCCAGGATCCCTTCAGCCCTGCGCATGTGTGGTTGGGAGGCACTTTCGCCGGCTGGTGAAACTCTGGTGAACCATTTTTTTTTTCCTTCCACACCACACAGGTGCCTCGACCTCACCTTTCAAGGCTCCCTGCCGCTTGGGGCTGTCCCACGTGGGCCTGAGACACTCCTTGGGCCTGAACAAGGGATGTCCACAATCCCCTGGGTGCAGTGAAAACGCGGTTAGGTGGCACTTTTGCCCTTTAGGGGGACCTCTGCGGCTCCGTTTTCTTTTTTTTCCTTCCACAGCACACATGGGCCTCAACCTCCCATTTCAAGCGTTCCTGCCTACTTGGGCTGCCCCCCTTGGGCCTGAGACACTTAGTGGGTATGAACCAGGGAAGCCCAGGAGCCCCTGGGCCCCGCGCATGCGTGGTTGGGGGGCAATTTCGCTGGTGGGAGGAGCTCTGCCATGCTTTTTTTTTTCCTTCCATACAACACAAGTGCCTCTACTTACCCTTTCAAGCATTACTTCATCTTTGAACTGCCTCCCGTGGGCCTGAGACACTCCGCGAACGTGAAAAGGGGCATGCAGGATCCCCTGGGCCCCGCAAATGAGTGGTTGGGATGCACTTTCGCCCTTGGGGGGACCTCTGCCACATGTATTTTGTTCCTTAAACACCACACAGGTGCCTCGACCTCTCCTTTCCAGACTTCCTGCCACTTTGGGCTTCCCCCCAAGGGACTGAGACGCTCTGTGGGTGCAAAGGAGGGACGCCCAGGATCCCGTGTTCCCCAAGCATGAGTGGTGGGCAGGCAGTTTCTCCCGTTGGGGGAACTTCTGCTGCGCCGTTTTTTTTTTCCTTTCACACCACACTATTGCCTCGACCTCCTGTTTCAAGACTTCCTGCCACTTAGGGCTGACTCCCGTGGACCCAAGACACTCTGAGGGTGCCATCCACGGAAGCCCAGTATCCCCTGGGACTGTGCATGCGCGGTTGGGGGCTATTTTGCTCGTGGGGAGGACCTCTGCTGTGACTTTTTTTTCCTTCCACACCACACAGGTGCCTCGACCTGTCCTTTGCAACCTTCCTACTGGTTTGCGCTGCCCCCCATGTCCCCAAGGTTTTCCATGGATGTGAAAGAGGGACACCCAAGATCCCCAAGGCCCGGTGTATGAGCAGTTAGGAGGCATTTTCACCTTTAGGGAGGACCTATTCTTTGCCCTTTTTTTCCTTCCACAACACTCAGGTACCTTGACCTCCAATTTCAAAACTTCCTGCCCCTTTGGGCAGTCCCCCGTGGGCCCAAGATGCTCTGGGTGTGTGAACCAGGGATTCTCCTGATCCCCTGGGCCCCACGCGTGCTCTTTTAGGAGGCACTTTAGCCTGTGGCGGGAACCTCGGCTGCGCCGTTTTTTGGTCCTTCCACACTACACAAGTGCCTCAACCTCCCTTTTCATGCCTTCCTGCCGCTTTGGGCTGCCCCCCATGGGCCCGAGACACTCCATGGGCGTGTGCCAAGGATGCCAAGTATCCTCTCCTCCCCGCGCATGCTCGTTTTGGAAGCACTTTCGCCCGTGGGGGGATCTCTGCTGTGCCGTTTTCTTTCCTTTCCACTACACAGGTGCCTCGACCTCCCCTTTCAAGACTTCCAGGCACTTTGGGCTGCCCCCGTGGCGATGAGACACTCTGTGGGTATGAATCATGAACTCCCAGGATCCCTTTTGCCCCTCACATGCGCGGTTGGGAGGCACTTTCGCCCGTGGGGGGACCTCTTCCATACTACATTTTGTTCCTTCCACATGACACAGGTGAGTCGACCTCCCCTTTCAAGACTTCCTGTCGTTTTGGGCTGCCCCCTTGGGACTGAGATGCTCCTTGGGCACGAACAAGGGACTCCCAGGATCACCTGTTCCCCACGGATGTGCAGTTGGAGGCAGTTTTTCCCGTGGTGGGGACTTCTGCCACATCGTTTTTTTTTCCACACCACACAGGTGCCTCGAACTCTGATTTCAAGACTTCCTGCGTCTTTGGGCTGCCCCCCTTGGGCCCGAGATGCTCCGTGGTCATGAATCATGGAACCCCAGGATCTTCTGAAACCTGTGCATGTGCGATTGATAGGCACTTTTGCCTGTGGGGGGGACCTCGGCTGTAAGGTTTTTTTTCCTTTCACACCACACAGGTGCCTCGACCTCCTCTTTCCAGCCTTCCTGCCGCTTTGGGTTTCTCACCATGGGCCCGAGACGCCCTGTGGGCGTGAGCCAGAGACGGCTTTGATCCCCTGGGCCCCAGGCATGCACAGTTTGGAGGCACTTTGGCCCGTGGGGGGTACCTCGGCTGTGCCATTTTTTTGTCCTTCCTCACCACACAGGTGCCTCAACTTCCCCTTTCAAGCATTCCTGCCGACTTAGGCTGCCCCCCGTGGGCCTGATGGACTCCATGGGCATGAACCAGGGACACCCATGATCCCCTGGGCCCCATGCATGCACGGTTTGGAGGCACTTTCTTCCATTGTGGAGACTTCTGCCAAGCCATTTTTCTTTTCTACCACAACACACAAATGCCTCGACCTCCTCTTTCAAGCCTTCCTGCCGCTTTAAGTTCCTCCCCATGGGCCACACACTTCCTGTGGGCATGAGCCACAGACATCCAGGATCCCCTGGGTCCCAGGCTTGCGTGGTTGGGAGGCACTTTGGCCCGCGTGGGGGACCTCAGCCCTGCCATTTTTTTTGTCCTTCCACAGCACAAAGGTGACTCGACCTCCCTTTTCTAGACTTCTGCCCTTTCGGACTGCCCCCGTGGGCCTGAGACGTTCCATGGGCATGAAGGTGGGATACCCACGATCCAGTGGGACCCTGGCTTACGTGGTTGGAAGGGACTTTTTGCCCTTGGGGGGGACCTCTGCAGTGTCATGTTTTTTTCCTTTCAAACCACAAAGGTGCGTCAACCTCCCCTTTCAGGCTTTCCTACCGCTTTGGGCTGAACCCCATGGCCCCAAGACGCTTCATGGGTGTGAAACAGGAATGCACAGCATTACCTGGGACCTGTGCATGGGCGTTTGGGAGGTACTTTTGTCCGTGGGGGGACCTCTTTCCCGCCGTATTTCTTTTCTTCCAAACCACACAGGTGCCTCGACCTCCCCTTTCAAGCTTCCTACCACTTTGGGCTGCCCACCTTTGGCCTGATACATATTGAGGGCATGAACAAGGGAAGACCAGGACCCCCAGGATCCCACGCATGCGTGGCTGAGGGGCACTTTCTCCCGTTCGGGGACCTCTGCCGCAACGATTTTGTCCTTCCATACCACACAAGTGCCACGACTTCCCCTTTGAAGCCATACTGCCTCTTTAAGTTGCCCCCCATGGGCCTCAGACACTCAGCGGGTGTGAAGCAGGGAAGACCAGGATCCTCTGGGCCATTCGCATGTGTGGTTGGGAGGCAGTTTAGCCCATGGGGAGACCTTGGCCGCGGTGTTTTCTTCCTTCCACACGACACTAGTGCCTTATCTTACAATTTCAACCCTCTTGCCTCTTTGAGCTGCCACCCGTGGGCCCAAGACACTCCATGGGCACCATCCAGGGAAGCCCAGGATCCCCTGGGCCCCACGCATGCGCGGTTGGTAGCACTTTTGCCCGTGGGGGGCACCTCTAGCACGCCATTTTTTTTTTCCTTCACATCCCACAGGTGCCTTGACCTCACGCTTCAAGCCTTCCTGCTGCTTGGGTCTGTCCCCGTGTGCCGGAAATACTCCTTGGGCCTGAAGGAGGGTTGTCGACAATCCACTGGGTGCAGAGAATGCGCGGTTGGGAGACACTTTGGCCCGTGTAGGGGACCTCTGCCGCGACGTTTATTTGTCCTTCCACACCATACAGGTGCATCGACCTCCACTTTCTGCCGCTTTTGGCTGCCGCCAGTGGGCCCGAGACGCACCATGCACGTGAAACAGAAATGCCAGTTATCCCCTGGGCCCCAAGCATGCACGTTTGGGAAACACTTTTGCCCGTGGGGGGAGACCTGTGTTGCGCCGTATTTTTTCCTTCCTCTCCACACAGGTGCATAGCCCTCACTTTCAAAGCCTTCCTGCTGCTTTGGACTGCCCCCCGTCGGCCCAAGTCTCTCCGTGGGCGTGAGCCAGTGATGCCCAGGATCCCCCTAGGACCCGCGCATGTGCATTGGGGAGGCACTTTCGCCCGTGGTCGGTGGACCTCTGCCATACTCTTTGTTTTTTCCCTCCACAACACAGGTGCCTTAACCTCCTCTTTCAAGCCTTCCTGCTGCCTTGGGCTGGCCTCCGTGGGCCTGAGGTGCTCCGTGAGCATGAATCAGGGACCCCAAGGGTCCCCTGGTCCCACACATGCACGGTGGGGACGCTCTTTCACCCGTGGGATGGGACCTCTGAATCGCCATTTCTGTTTTCTTTCCACAACATAGGTGGCTCCACCTCCCCTTTCAAGTTTTCCTGCCGCCTTGGGCTGACCCTGTGGGCCCGAGCTGCTCCATGGGTGCTACCCAGGTATGCCCATGGTCCCCTATGCCCCATACACGCACTGTTGGGATGCACTTTCGCCCGTGGGTGGAAATCTGCTGCACTGTTTTCTTTCCTTCCTCACCACTCAGCTGTCTGGACTTCCCCTTTCAAGGCTTCCTGAAGCTTTGGGCTACCCCCCATGGGCATGAGATGTTCTGTGGGTATGAAACAGGGATGCCCAGGATCCCCTGGGTCCTGGGCATGTGAGGATGGGAGGCATTGTCTCTCCCGGGGGGGACCTCTGCTGCTCCTTTTTTTTCTGTCCACACCACACAGGTGCCTCGACCTCCAATTTCAAACATTTCTTCTGTTTTGGGCCCCCCATCTGTGCCTGAGACGCCCTGTTAACATGAACCAGGGAAGCCCAGGATCTCCTGAGCCCTGTGCCTGTGTGGTTGGGAGGCAGTTTCACCCGTGGTGGGGACCCCTGCCACGCCGTTTTTTCTCTCCTTCCACACCACACAGATGGCTCGAATTCATTTCAACCTTTTCTGCCTCTTTGGGCTGCCCTCCATGGGCCTGAAACGCTCCATGGGCATGAAACAGGGATGGCCAGGATCCCCTGGCCCCTATGCATGCGCGTTTTCTAGGTGCTTTGGCCCGTATTGAGGACTTCAGTCGCGCCATTTTGTTTTCCTTCCAGAACAATCTGGTGCCTAGACCTAACATTTCAAGCCATCCTGCTGCTTTCAGCTGCCCTCTGTGGGCCCGAGACACTCTGTGCACAGGAACAGGGATGCCTATGTCCCTGGGACCCTCGCATGCGCGGTTGGCGAGCACTTTTTGCCCTTGGGGGGGACCTCTGCCGCATCGTGTTTTTTTCCTTGCAAACCACAAAGGTGCCTCGACCTCCCCTTTCAAGGCTTCCTGCTGCTTTGGGCTGTCTCTGGTCTCCCTAAGACCCTGCGCTGGCATGAAACAGGGAGGCCCATTAGCCCCTGGGCCCCACGCATGCGTGGTTGGGAGGTACCTTTGCCCGTGGGAGGACTTCTGCCGCAACATTTTCTTTTCCTTTCACACCACACAGGTGCCTCGACCTCACCTTTCAAGCTTTCCTGCTGATTTGGGCTGCCCTCCTTGGGCCCTAGACGCTCCATGGGCGCAAATCAGGGAACCCCAGCATCCCCAGGGCCCTCTGCATGCGGGGTTGATAGGCACTTTTGCCTGCAAGAGGTACCTCGGCTGTGACGATTTCTTTTCCTTTGACACCACACAGATTCCTCAACCTCCCCTTTCAAAACTTCCTGAAGCTTTGGGTTGCCCCCTGTGGGCCCGAGATGCTCCTTCGGTATGAAACAGGGTCATTCAGGATGCTCTGGGACTCGCACTTCATGGTTGGGAGTCACTTTGGCCCGTGGGGTAGACCTCTGCCATGACGTTTTATTGTCCTTCCACACAACACAGTTGCCTTGACTTCCCCTTTGAAGACTTACTGCCACGTTGAGCTGCCCCCCGTGGGCCTGAAACACTCTGTGTGTGTGAAGCATGGACAGCCAGGATCCCCTGGGCCCCGCGCATGTGCAGTTTGGAGGCAATTTCGCCAGTGTTGGGATCTCTCTCGCAGCGTCTTTTTACCTTCCAAGCCACACACGTGGCTCTTCCTCCCCTTTCAAGCCTTCCTGTGACTTTGGGCTGCCACCCATGGACCCGAGACGCTCCATGGGCATCCACCAAGGGCGCACAGTATCCCGTGGGCCCTGCACATGTGTAATTGGGAGCATTTTCGCCATTTGGGGGTAACTCTGGTGCACCATTTTTTTTTGCTTCCACAACACACAGCTGCGTTGACCTCACATTTCAAGCCTTCCTGCTGCTTGGGACTGTCCCCTGTGAGCCTGAGACACTCCCAGCCTGCCAAACCGGTGAGCCTAGGATCCGTTGGGCCACCCGCATGAGTGAGAAGGGGCTAGTTCGCCAGTGGAGAGCACCGCTGTTGTGCCATTTTTTTCCTTCCAAACCACACAGGTGCCTCGACCTTCCCTTTGAAGACTTCCTGCTGCTTTGGGCTTCCAACCATGGCCCCAAGATTCTCCTTGGGTGTGAAACAGAGAAGCCCAGGATCCTCAGGGCCCCATGCATGGGGGGTTAGGGGCACATTCGACTTTAGGAAGGACCTATGCCACGCCATTTTTTTTCATTCCACAGCACTCACGAGCCTCAATCTCCCCTTTCAAGCCTTCCTGACACTTTAGACTGCCCCTCATGGGCATCAGATGTTGTGTGGGCATTAAACAGGGATGCCGAGGATCCCCTGGGCCCTGCACATGTGTGCTTGGGAGGCACTTCCGTCTGTTGGGGGGACCCTGCTGTGCCATTTTTTTTCCTTCCATGCCACAGTGAGTCAACCACCCATTTCAAGTCTTCCTGCCGCTTTGGGCTGCCTCTCATGGGCCTGAAACACTCCGTGGGCCCGAACCAGGGATGCCCAGGATGCCTTGGGCCCCACGTATGTGCGGTTGAGAGGCACTTTCGTCTTTGGGGGGAACCTCTGCCACGCCATTTTGTTTTCCTTCCATAACAAACAGCTGCGTCCACCTCGCCTTTCAAGCCTTCCTGCTGGTTTGGGCTGCCCTACTTGAGCTCGAGATGCCCCATGGATGTGAACTAGGGACACCCAGGATACCCTGGGCCCCATGCAGGCTCCTTTGGGAGGCACTTTCTCCCATAAGGGTCCTCTGTTTTTTTTCCTTTCCACCACACAGGTCCCTGGACCTCTGATTTCAAGCCTTCCTGCCGCTTTGGGCTGCACCCCTTGGGCATGACATGCTCTGTGGACATGAACTAGGGATGCCCAGGATCTCCTGGGCCCCACGCATGTGTGGTTTGGAGGCACTTTCTCCCGCGATGGGAATTTCTGCTGTGCCATATATTTTTTCTTTCCACACCACATAGGTGCCTCAACCTAAGGTTTCAAGGCTCCTTTCCGCTTTGGGTTGCCCACGTGGGCCTGAGATGCCCTGTGCACACGAACCAGGGAAGCCCAGGGTCACCTGGGCCCTGGGCATGCGTGGTTGGGAGGCAGTTTCACCCTTGGTGGGGACCTCTACCGCATCGTTTTTTAATTTCTTCCACACCACATAGGTGCCTCGAACTCCCCTTTCAAGTCTTCCTGCCACTTTGGCCTGCCCCCCATCATCCCCATACGCTCTGTGTGTGTGAATCAGGGAAGCCCAGTATCCCCTGGGCCCCACCCATGCGCGGTTGGAAAGCAATTTATCCAGTGGACGGGACCTCTGCTACACCGTATTCTTATCCTTCCTAACCAGACAGGTGACTCGACATCTCAATTCAAGACTTCCTGCCGCATTGGGCTACCCCGTGTGGGCTCAAGATACTCTGTGGGCATGAAGTAGGAACACCGAGGATCCCCTGGTCCCTGCACATGTGCAGTTGGATGGCACTTTCTTCTGTAAGGGGACTTATGCTGCTCTGTATTTTTTTCCTTCCACACCAAACAGGTGTCTCAACTTCCCCTTTCATAAATTCCTGCCGATGTGGGTTGCCCCCCGTGGGCCTGAGATGCTCCTTGGGCACAAACAAGGGACTCCCAGGATCCCATGGGACTTGCACATGCGTGGTTGGCAGGCAGTTTCTCCCGTGGGAGGGATTTCTGCCACGTCTTTTTTTTTTCCTTCCACACCACACAGGTATATCTACCTCCCCTTTCAAGCCTTCCTACCGCTTTGGGCTGCCCCATGTGGGCCGAAGATGCTCCCTAGGCATGAACCAGGGATGCCCATGATCCCCTACATCTCATGCATGTGCGATGTGGAGGCACTTTCGCCCGTGGGGTCAGACCTCTACCTCGACCTTTGTTTTCCCTTCTACAACACAGTTGCCTCCACCTCCTCTTTCAAGCCTTCCTTCCACCTTGGGCTGGCCCCTATAAGCCCGAGGCGCTCCCTGGGTGTGAAACAGGGACCACTAGGGTCCCCTGGGCCCCACACATATGCAGTTCAGGGGCTCTTTCACCCATTTTTGGGAACCTCTGATTCACCATTTGTGTTTTCCTTCCACAACACAGGTGACTCCAAGTCCAAATTCAAGACTTCCTGGGGCCTTAGGCTGACCCCATGGGCCCGAGCCCCTCCATGGGTGCTAACCAGGGATGGCCAGTGTCCCCTTGGCCCTGCACTTTCACGGTGGGGAGGCACTTTCACCCGATGTGGGGAACCTCTTTGGCGCCATTTGTGTTTTCCTTCCACAACACACGTGCATACACTTCCCCTTTCAAGGCTTCCTGCCACCTTGGGCTGGACCCCGTGGGCCCGAAGCACTCCTTGAGCATGATCAGGGGTGTCCAGGGATGTCCAGAGTCCCCTTAGCCCTGCACATGTGTGGTGGGGAGGCACTTTCGCCCATGTGGGGGGACCTCTGCCTTGCCAAGACTCTCCAAGGGTGCTAACCAGTAAAGCCGAGCATCCCCTGGGCCCTGCAGCAGTGCTGTTGGGGATTATTTCTCCCATGGAGAGGACCTGTGCTGTGCCTTTTTTTCCTTCCACACCACACAGGTGCCTCAACCTCACCTTTCAAACCTTCCTGCTGCTCTAGATTGCCCCTCATGGGCCCAAGGCAATCCATGGACATGAACAAGGGATGTCCAGGGTCCACACCTCTATTGTGCCTTTTTTTCCTTCCACACCACACAGGTGCCTCAACCTTCCCTTTGAAGACTTCCTGCTGTTTTAGGCTGCCCCCATGTCCCCAAGACGCACTGTGGGTGTGAAACAGGGACTCCCAGGATGCCCAGGGTCCAGTGCATGAGTGGTTAGGAAGCACTTTCGACTTTAGGGAAGACCTATGCCATGCTATTTGTTTGTTTCCACAGCACTCAGGTGCATCGACCTCCAATTTCAAGACTTCCTGCTGCTTTGGGCTGCCCCCGTGGGCCCAAGATGCTCTGTAGGCATGCCCGTGAGGGGACCTCTGCCGTGCCATTTTGTTTTCCTTCCACACCACACAGGTGCCTCGACTTCCCCTTTCAAGCATTCCTGCCGCTTTGGGCTTTCCCCCATGGGCCCGAGATGCACCGTGGGTGTGAATCAGAAAAGCCAAGGAGACCCTGGGCCCCGCACATGCGTGATTGGGAGGCACTTTCGCCTGCGGTGAGGACCTCTGTTGCACTGTATCTTTCTCCTTCCTCACCACACAGGTGCCTCGACTTCGCTTTCCAGGCCTTCCTGCCACTTTGGGCTACCCCCCGTGGGAGCAAGACTCTCCATGGGCATGAATCAGGGATGACTAGGATCCCCTAGTCCCTGTGCATGAGCGGTGGAGAGGCACTTTTGCCTGTGGGGGGCGGACCTCTGCCTAGCCATTAGTTTTGTCGCTCTACAAGGTAGGTGCATTCACCTCCTCTTTCAAGCCTTCCTGTTGCCTTGGGCTGTGCCTTGTGGGCCCGACGTGCTCCGTGGGTGCAAGTCAGGGATGCCCAGTGTCCCCTGGGCCCCACGCATGCGCGGTGGGGAGGCTCTATCACCCTTCGTGGGGGAACGTGTGATTCGCCTTTTGCGTTTTCCTTCCACAACACAGGTAACGCCACCTCCCATTTCAACACTTCCTGATGCCGTGGGCTAATCCCGTGGGCCTGAGCCCCTCCATGGGTGCCACCCAGGGATGCCCATGGTCCCTAGTGCCCCACACACGCCCTGCTGGGAGGCACCATGGCCCACTGGGGGAACCTCTGCCGCACCGTTTTTCTTCACTTGCACACCACAGTGGTAACTCGACCTCCTCATTCAAGCATTCCTGCCGCTTTGGGCTGCTCCCCTTTGGCCCGATACATTTGTGGGTGTGGATCAGGAGAGCACAAGTTCCCTAGGGCCCCATGCATGCGTGTTTGGGAAGCACTTTCGCCGCTTTGGGGACCTGTGCCTCGCCGTTTTTTTTTTTTTTTTTTCCACACCACCCATGACTCGACCTCTCTTTTCAAGCCTCCCTGCAACTTTTGGCTGCAACTCATGGGCCAGAGACGTTCCGTGGGCACCAACCAGTGACACCCAGGATTTTCTGGGCCACGCACATGTACCTTTGGGATGAATTTCGCTTATGGGGGTGGGTCCTGGAGTGCCGTTTTTTTTCCTTCCACACCACACAGGTGCCTCGACCTCTCCTTTCAAGCCTTCCTGCCACTTTGGGCTGTCCCCCAAGGGCCCAAAACGATCCTTGGGCTTGACCCAGTGATGCCTCTAATCCCCCTGGGTGCAGTGAATGTGCAGTTGGGAAACTTTCACCCTTTTTGGGGACATCTGCTGCTCTGCTTTTTCGTTCCTTCCACAACACACAGGGACCTTGACCTCCCCTTTCAAGATTTCCTGCCACTTTGGGCTGCAGACGCTCCAAGGGTGCCAACCAGGGGAACCCAGGATCCCTTGGGCCATGCGCTTGCATGGCTTGGGGCTATTTTGCCTGTGAGGAGGACCTCTGCTCTGCCTTTTTTTCCATTCCACACCACATAGGTGCCTCGACCTCCCCTTTGAAGTCTTCCTGCTGTTTTGGGCTGCCCCGCATGTCCCCAAGATGTTCTGTGGCTGTGAATCAATGGCGCCCAGGATCCCCAGGGCCCCATACATTCACGGTTAGGAGGCACTATCGCCTTTAGTGAGGACCTAGGCAAAGCCATTTTTTTTTTTTCATTCCACAACACACAGGTGTCTCAACCTCCAATTTCAAGACCTCCTGCCAATTTGGGCTGTCCCCATGGGCCTGAGATGCTCTGGGTGCATGAATCAGGGATACCTAGGATACCTGGGCCCTGTGCATGCTCGTTTGGGAGGCACTTTCGCCTGTGGGGTGGACCTCGGCCGCGCCGTTTTTTGTCCTTCCACACCACATAGGTGTCTCAACCTCGCCTTTCAAGCATTCCTGCCACTTTAGGGAGAACCTGTGGGCCCGAGACCCTCCACGGGCATGAACCAGGGATACCGAGGATACCCCGAGTTTCACGCATGCACGGTGGAACCAGGGATACCGAGGATCCCCCTAGTTTCACGCATGCATTTTCTTCCATGGGGGGGACCTTTGCCGAATCATTTTTTTTCCTTACACACCACTCAGATGACTCGACCTCCCATTTCAAGCCTTCCTTCCTCTTTGGGATGCCCCCTCTGGGCCTGAGATGCTCCATGGGAGTGAAAAAGGGATGCCCAGGATTCCCTGGGCCCCACACATGCACAGTTGAGAGGCACTTTCGTCTTTCAGGGGGACCACTGCCATGCTATTTTTTTTTCCTTTCACATCAAACTGGTGTTTCGACCTCACATTTCAAGCCTTCCTGCCTCTTTGAGCTGCCACTTGTGGTCCCGAGATGCTCTGTGCCCAAGAACCAGGGAAACCTAGGATCCCCTGGGACCCCCATCTGCGCGTTTGGGTGGCAATTTCGCCCTTGGGGGGGAAACTATGCGGCTCCATGTTCTTTTCCTTTCAAACCACAAAAGTGGCTCGACCTCCCCTCTCAAGCCTTCCTGCCGCTTTGGGCTGTCCCTTGTGGCCCCGAGACACTGCATGGGCATAAACAGGGATGCCCAGTATCCTTTGGGCCCCACGCATGCACGGTTGGGAGGCACTTTTACCCGTGGGGGACTTCTGATGTGCCATTTTTTTTTCAGTCTACACCACACAGGTACCTCGACCTCGCCTTTCAAGCCTTCCTGCCTATTTGGGCTGCCCTCCTTGGGCTCAAGATGCTCCGTGGGCATGAATCATGTAACCCCAGGATCCTCTGGGATCCGCACATACGTGGTTGATAGGCAATTTTGCCTGTCGCGGGGACCTCGGCCGTGCCATTTTTTTGTCCTTCCGTACCACACAGGCACCTCGACTACCCCCTTGAAGCATTGCTGCCGCTTTGAGCTGCCTCCAGTGGGCCTGAGACACCCTGTGGAATTGAAGCAGGGAAGCCCAGGATCCCCTGGGCCCTGCACATGCACGGTTAGGAGGCACGTTCGCCTTTAGGGAGGACCTATGCCACGACATTTTTTTTTCCTGACACAGCACTCATGTGCCTCGACCTCCAATTTCAAATCTTCCTGCCACTTTTGGCTAGGCCCCGTGGGCCCTAGATGCTTTGTAGGCATAAACCAGGGATGCCTAGGATTGCATGGGCCCCCCGCATGCACGGGTGAGAGGCACATTCACCTTTGGTAGGGAACTATGCCTTGTCATTTTTTTCTCCTTCCACAACAGACAGGTGACTCGACCTCCTCTTTCAAAATTTCCTGCCGCTTTGGGCAGATGCTATGGGCCCAAGACGCTCTGGTGCATGATGCAGGGATGTGCAGGATCCCCTAGGACCCATGAATGCTCATTTAGGAGGAACTTTTGCTCATGGGACAGACCTCGGCCGTACCATATTTTTGTCCATCTGCACCACATAGGTGCCTCCACTTCCCTTTTCAAGCCTTCTTGCCGCTTTAGGCTTCACCCCACTGGCCTGAGGCTCTCCATGGGCGTGTACCAGCGATGTCAGGTACCCCCTGGGCCATGCACATGCACTGTTGGCAGGCACTTTCTTCCGTGAGGGGGGACCTCTGCTGCGCCATTTGTTTTTCTTTCACACCACACAGCTGACTCTACCTCCCTTTTCAAGCCTTCCTGCCACTTTGGGCTGCTCCCCATGGGCCTGAACCGCTCCATGGGCATCAACCAAGGATGCCCAGGATTGCCTGGGCACAACACACGCACAGTTGGGAGGCACTTTCGCCCATAAGGACAACTGTGCCATGGCGTATTTAGCTCTTTCCACACAAAACTAGTGCCTCTACCTCCCCTTTCATGCATTCCTTCCACTTTGGGCTGCCCAATGTTGGCCCGAGACTCTGCATAAGTGTGAACCAGGAATGCCCGGGATCCCCTGGGCCCTGTGTGGTGAGGAAGGAAAACACAAGTAGCGAATCATGCTCCCTGCCACACATGTGTGGGGCTCCAGAGACTTTGGGGGTCCCTTGTTCACACGCATGCAGCACCTCGGACCCAAGGGTGCCTGCCCAAGGTGGCAGGAAGGCTTGAAAGAGGAGGTGAAAGCACCAGTGTTGTGGAGGGAAAAAACAAATGATGAGGGAGAAGTTTGCCCCCCACGGGCAAAAGTGCCTCCCCACTGAGCATGCACTGGGCTTAGGGGATCCTGGACATCCCTGGTTCATGCCTACAGAGAGACTTGGGCCCACAGAGAGACTTGGGCCCACAGGCAGCAGCCCAAAGCAGCAGGAAGGCTTGGAAAGTGAGGTCAAGGCACCTGTGTGGTGAGGAAGGAAAAAAATACAGCGCGACAGAGGTCTACACCACGGGTGAAAGTATCTCCCAACCACACATGCTCAGGGCCCAGGGGATCTTTGGCATTTCTGCTTCACACCCACAGTGCGTCTCAGGCCCAAGGGTGGCAGCCCAAAGTGGCAGGAAGGCTTGAAATGGGAGGTCGAGACAACTGTGTGGTGTGGCAGGAAAACAAAACAGTGCAGCAGAGGTCCCACCACGGGCGAAAGTGCCTCCCAACCACTCATGTGTGGGGCCCAGGTGTTCCTGGGCTTCCCTGGATCACACCCTCACCATGTCTTGGGCCCACGGGGGGCAACTCAAAGCCACAGGAAGGCTTGAAATTGGAGTTTCAGTCACCTGGGTCCTGAGGAAGGGAAAAGAAACGGCACAGGAGATGTCCCCCCATGGGCGAAAGTGCCTCCCAAAAGCACATGCATGTTGCCCAAGGGATCTTGGGCATCCTTGGTTGACGCCCATGGAGTGTTGGAGGCCCATGGGGGGCAACCCAAAGTGGCAGGAAGCCTGAAAAGGGAGGTCGAGTCACCTGTGTGGTGTGGAAGGACAAAAAAAAGGCAAGGCCAACATCTGCCCCATGGGCAAAAGTGCCTCCCAAACGAGCATGTGTGGAAGCCAGGCGATCCTGGGCATCCCTGGTCATGCACCCGGAGGGTCTCAGGCCCACGGCGGCTGCCCAAAGCAGCAGGAAGATTTGACAAAACGGTACAGCAGACGTCCCCACACGGGCCAAAGTGCCTCTGAACTGTACATGCGTAGGGCCCTGGAGTTCCTGGGCATCCCTAATTCACCCACACGGAGTGTCTTGAGCACAAGGGGGCAGCCCAAAGCGGCAGGAAGGCTTGAAATTGGAGGTCAAGACACCTGAGTGTTGTGGAAGGAAAAAAAAATGGCGCAGCATAGGTCCCACTTAAGGCGAAAGTGTGTCTCAACTGTGAATGCGTGGCACCCAGGGGATCCTGGGCATCCCTAGTTTGTGCCTACGGAATGTCTTGGGCTCACAGCGAGCTGTTCAAATCAGAGGAAGTCTTGAACTAGGAGGTGGAGGCACCTGTGTGGTGTGGAAATAAAAAAATCAGCAAAGCAGAAGTACCCCCAGGGTTGAAAATGCCCCCCCCAACCACTCATGTGCTTGGCCCAGGGGATCTGGGGCATCACTTTTCATGCCCACAGAGCATCTTGGACCCACTGGGGGCAGCCCAAAGTGCCAGGAAGTCTTCAAATGGGAAATCGAGGCCCCTGTGTGGTGTGCAAGGAAAAAAATACGGTACGGCAGACTTCCCCCCAGAGGCGAAAGTATCTCCCAATTGCAGATACACAGGGTGCAGGTAATCCTAGGCTTGCCTGGTTGGCACCCACAGGGCGTCTCAGGCCCACAGGGGTCAGGTTAAAGTGACCGAAATGCTAGAAAGTGGAGATCGAGGCACTTTTGTCATTGTGAAAGGAAAAAAAAAGGCGCGGCCAAGGTCCCCCCCACAGACAAAAATGCCTCCCAACCACGCATGCACAGGGCCCAGGGGATCCTTGGCGTCCCGGTTCACATCCACGCAGAGTCTCAGGCCCACAGGGGGAAGCCGAACGTGACAAGAAGTCTTGAAAGGGGAGGTCGAGGCACCTGTGTGATGTGAAAGGAAATAAAAACGGTACGGCAGAAGTACCCCGATGGGCGAAAGTGCCTCCCAACAGGGCATGTGTGGGGCACAAGGGACCGTGGCCATCCCTGCGTAGCATCCACACTGTGACTGGTGCCCACAAGGTCAGCCCAAGGCGGGAGGAAGACTTGAAATGGAAGGTCGAGGCACCTGTGTTGTGGAAGGAAAACACAAATGGCGTATCAGAGATCAACCCCCATGGGTGAAAGAGCCTCCCCACAGCATATGCGTGGGGCCCAGGGGACACTTGGGGTCCCTGATTCACACCTACGGGGTGCCTTGGGACCACGGGGGCCAGCCCAAGGTGGCAGGAAGACTTGAGAAAGGAGGTGAAGTCACCTGCATTGCGGAGGGAAAAACCAAACGGCGAGCCAAAGTTCCGCCCCTAAGGGCGGAAATGCCTCCCCACCGTGCACATGTGGGGCCTAGCGGATACTGAGCATCCCTGATTCATGCCCACGGAGAATCTTGGGCCCACGAGGGACAGCCCAAAGCCACAGGAAAGCTTGAAAAGGGAGGTGGAATCATCTGTGTGGTTAGGAAGGAAAAGAGAATGCCGCTACAAAGGTCCCGCCCACCGGCAAAAGGGCCTCACATGCACGCAAGCGCAGGGTCCAGGGGATATTGGGCTTACCTGATTTGTGCCCACGGAGTATCTGGGGACCACGCAGGGCAGACCAAAGTGGCAGGAAGGCTTGAAAGGGGAGGTTGAGGCATCAGTGTGACGTGGAAGGAAAAAAAAACTTCGTGGCAGAAGTCCCCACCACGCGTGAAACTGTCTCCCAACCGCGCATGCGCAGGGCCCAGGGAATCCTGAGCTTCCCTGGTTCGTGCACACAGGGCATCTCAGTCCTGCATGGGCAGCCCAAAGCAGAAGGAAGGCTTGAAAGCGGAGGTCGAGGCGCCCGGGTGGTGTGGAAAGAAAAAACAAACAGCATGGCAGAAGTCCCTCCCACGGAAGAAACTGCCTCTGAACCGTGCGTGCGTGTGGCCCAGGGGATCCTGTGTGTCCCTGGTTCGTGCTCACAGAGCTTCTCATGCCCAAGAGGGACAGGCCAAAGCGGCAGGAAGGCTTGAACTGTCGAGACACCTGTGTTGTGAAAGGAAAAAAAAAACAAAAAACTGCAGAATAGGTTCCCATAGGGAAGAAATTCCCTTCCAAACAATCATGTGCCGGGCCCAGGGTGTCCTGTGTCCCTGCTTCACCTTCATGGAGTGTCTCAGGGATATGGGGGGCAGATCAAAGCCGAAGTAAGGCTTGAAAGTGGAAGTCGTGGCACCTGTGTGGTATGGAAGGAAAAAAAATGGCGCAGCATAGGTCCCCCTTAAGGCGAAAGTGCCTCTCAACCTCACATGCCTGGGGCCCAGGGGATACTGGGCATTCCTAGTTCATGACTACGGAATGTCTCTGGCCCACAAGGGGCTGTCCATATCGGAGGAAGTCTTCATCTAGGAGGTGGAGGCACCTGTGTGGTGTGGAATGAAAAAAAAAAACAGGGGCAGAAGTACCCCCAGGGGCGAAAGTGCCTCCCGACTGCGTATGTGCATGGCCCAGGGCACCTGGTGCATCACTGATTCATGCCCATGGAGCATCTTGGACCCACGGGGGACAGCCCAAAGAGGCAGGAATTCTTGAAATGGGAAGTCGAGACACCTGTGTGGTGTGGAAGGACAAAAAAATGGTGCCGCAGAGGTCCCCGCACACAGGCGAAAGTGCTCCCAAAAGCGCATGTGTGGGGCCCAGGGGATCCTGGGCATCACTGATTCATGCCCACAGAGTGTCTCAGGCCCATGAGGGGCAGCTCAAAGTGGCAGTAAGGCTTCAAAGTAGAAGTCGAGGCAACTGTGGAGTATGGAAAAACAAAAAAAACTCACGGCATATATCCCACTGATGGGGGAAAATGATTCCCAACCGCGCATGTGGGGATCCCAAGGAATGCTTGGCATCCCTAACTTATGCCCACTGAGTATCGTGGGCCCATAAAGGGCAACCCAAAGAGGCAGGAAGGCTTGAAAGGGGAGGTCGAGGCATCTGTGTGGTGCAGAAGGAAAAAAATGGTGTCTCAGAGGTCCCGTCATGGGCGAAAGTGCCTCCCAACACACATGTGTGGGGCCCAGGGAATCCTTGGTGTTTCTGGTCCACACCCACGTAGACTCTCGAGCACACTGAGGGGCAGCCCAAAACAACAGGAAGGCTTGAAATGGGAGGTCGAGTCACCTGGGTCTTGAGAAAGGGAAAAAAACAGCATGGCTGATGTCCCTCCAAGTGCGAAAGAGCCCCCAACCATGCATGTGCAGGGATCAGGAGAACCTCAGAGTCCTTGTTTTGTGCCCACTGAGAGTCTTGGTCCCACGTGTGACAGCCCAAAGCAGCAGGAAGTCTTGAAAAGGGAGGTCGAGTCAACTATTTGGTGAAGAAGGAAAAGAAAATGGTGTGGCAGAGGCCCCGCCCATGGGCGAATGTGCCTCCCAACCGTGCATGCGCATTTCCGATGGTGTCCGGGCTGTCCCTGGTTCATGCTGACACAGTGTCTCAGGTCCAGCGGGGGCAGCCCAAAGCGGCAGGAAAGCTTGAAAGGGGAGGTCGAGGCATGTGTGATGTGGAAGGAAAAAAAAGGGCGAGGCCGAGGTCCCCCCAAAGGCGATAGTGCCTCCCAACAGTGCATGTGTAGGGCACAAGGGACCATGGACAACCCTGGGTAGCACCCATGGAGCAGCTCGGGCCCACAGAGTCAGCCCAAGGCGGCAGGAAGGCTTGAAAGTGTCGGTGAAGTCACCTGTATAGTGGAAGGAAAACGGAAATGGTGAATCAGACGTAACCCCACGGGTGAAAGAGCCTCCCCATTGCCCATGCCTGGGGCCCAGGGAACCTTGAGCACCCCTGGTTCACACCCACAGTGCGCCTCGGGCACACGAGGGCCAGGTCAATGTGGCTGGAAATCTAGAATGAGGAGGTGAAGGCACCTATGTTGTGGAGAAAAAAAACAAATGGGTAGGTAGAGGTCCGCCCCCCATGGGAGAAAGTGCCTGCCCACCACATTTGCGTGGGCCTTGGGATCCTGAGCATCCCTGATTGGCATCCCTGGAGCATCTCGGGCTCACAGGGGTCAGCCCAAAGCGCCATGAAGTCTTGAAAGTGGAGGTAGAGGCACTTGAGTGGTGTGGAAGGAAAAAAAAAATGGCACGGCAGAGGTCCTCCGTACGGATGACAGTGCATGCCAACCGTGCATGCGTGGGGCCCAGGGGATCCGGGGTGTCCCTGGTTCATGGGCATGGAGCTCCTCTTGCCCACAGGGGGCAGAATAAAGCAGCAGGAAGACTTGAAACAGGAGGTTGAGGCCCCTGTGTGTTGTGGAAAGAAACAAAAAAGCATAGCTGCAAACGTCCTCACAGCAGGCGAAATTGCCTCCCAACCTCACATTCAGTGCACACAGGCCATCATGGGCATCCCTGATTCAGAGGCAAGGAGTGTCTCAGGCCCACGGGAGACAGCCCCAAGCGGCAGGAAAGCTTGGAAGGTGAGGTCGAGACACCTGTGTGGAGTGAAAGGAAAAAAACACGTTGCCCCAGAGGTCCCCAGCACTGTCGAAAGTGCTCCCAACCGTGCATGTGCATGGCCCAGGGGACCTTGGGTGTCCTTGCTTCATGTCCATAGAGTGGCTCAGGCCAACAGTGGGTGGCTCAAAGCGGCAGTAATGCTTCAAAGGGAAGTCAAAGCACCAGTGTGGTCTGGAAGGACAAAAAACCGTCGCGGCAGAGGCTCCCCAAAGTGGCTCCAAACCGCATATGCGCGGGCCCTGGGGGATCTGGGGCATCCCTGTTATGCACCCATGGAGCATCTCAGACCCACAAAGGGCAATCCAAAGCGGCAGGAAGGATTGAAAGGGGAAATCGAGGCATCTGTGTGGTGCGGAAGGAAGAAAAACATCACAGCACAGATCCCCCAATGGGCGAAAGTGTCTCCCAACCACGAGTGCATGGGGCCCTGGGTATCCTGGGCTTCCCTGGTTCGCCCCCACAAAGTGATTCGGGAAAAAGAAGGGCTTCCCAAAGCGGCAGGAAGGCTTGAATGGGGAGGTTAGGGCACCTGTGTCCTGTGGAATGAAAAAAAGACGCGACAGATGTCCCCCCGACATGCAAAAGTACCCCCCAACCACGCATGCGTGGGGCCCAAGGGATAATGGGCATCCCTGTTTCGTGCCCACGGGACATCTCAGGCCCACTGGGGGCAGCACAAAGTGGCAGGAAGGCTTGAAAGGGGAGGTGGAAGCACCTTTGTGGTTTGAAAGGAAAAAAACATGGTGCGGCAGAGGTCCCCACCAAGGGCGAAAGTGCCTCACAACTGCACATGCGAGGGTCCCAAGAGATACTAGGCCTCCTTGTTTCTTGCACACGGAGTGTCTCAGGCCCACAGGGGGAAGCTCAAAGCGGCAGGAAGGCTTAAAATTTGAGGTCGAGGTAATAGAAGGAAAACAAAATGTTGTGGCAGAGGTCCCCCCCCAAAGAAGAAAGTGCGTCTCAACTGTGCATGTGTGGGACCCACGGGATCCTGGGCATCCCTGGTTCATGCCAAAGGAGGGTTTTGGGCCCTCAGAGGGAAGCCCAAAGCTGCAGGAAGTCTTGAAAGGGGAGGTCGAGGCAACTTTGTGATGTGGAAGGAAGACAAAACTGGGTGGCAGAGGTCCCACCATGGGCGAAAGTGCCTCCCAGCCGCACATGCATGGGGGTGCCCCAGGTTGATGCCCACAGAATGCCTTGGGCCCACAGGGGCAGCCTAAAGCAGCAGGAAAGCTTGAAATGGGAGGTCGAGAGACCTTTGTGGTGTGAAAGGAAAAAAAGTTTGGCGTGGCAGATGTCCCCCCAATGGGCGAAAGTGCCAACCATATGAGCATGCGTGAGGCGCAGGGGATCCTCGGTGTCCCTGCTTTGTGCACCCAGCGCATCTCAGGCCCACGAGGGACTGCCCTAAGCATCAGGAGTGCTTGGAATTGGAGGTTGATACACCTGAGTGTTGTGGAAGGAAAAAAAAAACGGTGTGGCATAGGTCCTCCCTGAAAGCGAAGTGCCCCAGAACAACAAACGCATGGAGCACTGGGGATCCTGGGTGTCTCTGTTTTACACCCAGAGGGCATCTTGGGGATATGGGGTGAAGCCCAAAGCAGCAGGAAGGCTTCAAAGGGGAGGTAGAGGCACCTGTGTGGTGTGGAAGGAATAAAATGGCACAGCAGAGGTCCTCTCCAAGGTCAAAATAGCCCCCAACTGTGCATGCGTAGGGCCCAAGGGCTCCTGGGCTGCCCTGGTTGGCACCTCAGATCATCTCTGGCTCACGGAGGGCAGCCCAAAGCAGCAGGAAGCCTTGAAAGGAGAGGTCAAGGCAGTTGTGCTGTGTGAAAGGAAAAAAAAATGCAGCAGCAGAGGTCCCCCTACAGGAGAAAGTGCCTCACAACTGCTCACTCACGTTGTCCAGAAAATTCTGCGTGTCCCTACTTCGTGTTCACGGAGTGCCTCAGGCCCATGGAGGGTAGAGAAAGTGGAAGTAAGGCTTGAAAGCGGAAGTCGAAACATATGTGTTGTAAGGAAAGATAAAAAACGAGGCTGCAGAAGTGCTCCCACGGGCAAAAGTGCCTCCCAACAGTGCATGCACAGAGCCCAGGGAATCCTGGGCTTCCCTGGCTCATGCCCTCTAAGCCTCTCCAGCACAATGGGTCAGCCCAAGGTGACAAGAATGCTTGAAAGGGGAGGTCGAGGCCCCTGTGTTTTGTGGAATAAAAAACCACGGAGCTACAGAGGTCCCACCAACGGGTGAAAGTGCCTCCCAACTGTACAAGAACTACCCCCAGGGGATTGTGGGTATCCCTGTTCAGGCCCAAGGAGCACCTCGGGCCCACAGGGGACAGTCCAAAATGGCAGAAATGCATGAAAGGGAAGGTCAGGATACCTGTGTGGTGTGGAAGGAAATAAATATGGAATGGCGGAAGTCCCCCCAAGGGAGAAAGTACCTCCCAACTGTGCATGCGCTGGGTCCAGGGTTTCCTGTGCATCCCTAGTTCACACCCACGGTGCATCTCGTGGCCATCGGGGGCAGCCCAAAGTGGCAGGAAGGCTTGCAACGGGAGGTCGAGGCACCTCTGTGGTGTTGAAGGAAAAAAAATGCAAGGCAGAGGTCCTCCTCCACGGGCGAAAGTGCTCCCAAACGTGCATGCGCCAGGCTCAGGAGATCCTGGGTGTCCCTGGTTGGCATGTACGGTGCATCTCTGTCCCACGGGGGCAGACCAAAACGTCAGGAGGGCTTTAAAAGACAGGTCGAGGCACCAGTGTGGAATGGAAGGAAATAAAAAACGGCGCAGGAAGGATCCCACACATGGGCAAAATTGCCTCCCACCAAACATACGCAGGGCCCAGGGTATATGAAGCATCCTCCTTTGTGCCCATGTTGCATCTCGGACCCATGGGGGGCAGCCCAAAGTGTCAGGAAGTCTTGAAAGAGGAGGTCGAAGCACTTGTGTGGTGTCAAATGAAAAAAAAAAAGTCCAAGGCAGAGGTCCCCCAACGGGATAAAGTGCCTCCCAACTGCTCATTCACGGGGCCCAGGGGATCCTGCTTGTCCCTGCTTGCCTTCATGGAGTGTTTCAAGCCCACAGCGGGCAGATCAAAGCAGAAGTTAGGCTTCAGAGGGGAAGTCGAAGCACTTGTGTCATATGGAAAAAAATAACGGTGCAGCAGAGGTTCCCCAACGGGTGAAAATGCCTCTGAACCACGCGTGTGCAGAGCCCTGGGTATCCTCCTCTTCCCTGGTTCATGCCCACAAGGTGTATCGGGCCAAACGGGGGCAGCCCAAAGCGACAGGAAGGCTTGAATGGGAAGGAAGAGGCACCAGTGTGGTGTGGAAGGAAAAAAAACGGCGCAGCAGAGGTCCCCCCCACGGGCAAAAGTACCTTCTAACCATGCATGCACAGGTCCTAGGGTTTCCTGGGCATCGCAGTTTCACATCCAAGGAGGGTCTCAGGGCCACAGGGGCAACCTAAAGTGGCAGGAATACTGGAAAGGGGAAGTCGAGTCACATGTGTGGTGTGGAAAAATAATAATGGAGCGGAAGAAGTCCCCTCCACGGGAGAAACTGCCTCCCATCCACGCATGCGTGGGGCTCACGGGATCCTGAGCATCCCTTGTTTACTCCCATGGAGCATCTCGGGCCCACGGGGGCCAGCCTAAAGTGGCAGGAAGGCTTGATTGAAAGGGGAGGTAGAGGCACCTGTGTGGTGTGTAGGGAAAAAAATACAATGTGGCAGAATTGCCCCACGGGCGAAATTGCCTTCCAACCGTGCATGCACCGTGCCCAGTGTACCCTGGGTGTCCCTAGTTCACACCAACGGAGCATCTCAGGCCTACGGAGAGCAGCGCAAAGCGGCAGGAACGCTTGAAAGGGGAGGTCGAGGCACCTATGACGTGTGAAAGGAAAAAAGAAAGGGCGCAGCAGGGGTCCCACCAAAGACGAAAGTGCCTCCCAAACCAGCATGTGTGGGGCCCAGGACATCCTGGGCATCCTTGATTCATGCACCCAAGGTGTCTCGGGCCCATGGGGGTAGCCCAAAGCGGCAGGAAGTCATGAAATTGGAGGCCGAGGCACCTGAGTGTTGTGGAAGGAAAAAAAAAAAAACACGGCAAAGTTCCCCCTTAAGGCGAAAGTGCCTCTCAACCACACACGAGTGGGGCCCAGGGCATCTGGTTGTCCCTGGTTCATGCCTAAGGAGTGGCTCGGCCTCGCAGGGGGCTGTCCAAATCGGGGGAAGCTTTGAAATAGGAGGTGGAGACACCTATGGAGTGTGGAAGGAAAAAAAAATACAGAGTGGCAGAAGTACCCCAAAGGGTGATAGTGCCTCCCAACGTCATATGTGCATGGCCCAGGGGATCCGCATCATCCCTGATTCATGCACATGAAGTGTCTTGGGCCCAGAGGGGTCAGCCTAAAGCGGCAGGAAATCTTGAAAGGGGAAGTTGAGGCACCTGTGTGGTGTGGAAGGAAAAAAATACAGCATGGCAGACGTCCCCCCACAGACGAAATTGCCTCCCAACTGTGCATATACGGGGCTCAGGGGTTACTGGGAGTCTTTGGGTCACAGCCAAGGAGCATCTCAGGACCACACGGTGAGCCCAAAGTGGCAGGAAGGCTTGAAAGGGGAGGTTGAGGCACCTGTGTGGTGAGGAAGAAAAATAAAATGGCACAGCAGAGGACCCCCACGGGAGAAAGTGCCTCCCAAGCCTACATGCATGGAGCCTTGGGGATCCTGAGCATGCCAGGTTCTCACACACGGAGTGCTTCAGCCCACAGGGGCCAGCCCAAGGCAGCAGGAAGGCTTGAAAGGGGAGGTGCAGGCTCCAGTGTTGTGAAAAGAAAACATAAACGGAGAGGCAGAAGTCCCCCCAACATGGGGGAAAGTGCCACTTCTCTGCACCTGCCTGGGGCCCAGAGGACCCTGGGGGTCCCTTTTTCACCCCCAGTGAGCACCAAGGGCACACGGGGTCCAGCCCAAGGTGACAGGAAAGCTTGAAAGAGGAGGTGGAGGCACCTGTGTTGTGGAAGGTAAAAACAAATGGCGAAGCAGAGGTCCCACCCCAAGGGCTAAAGTGCCTCCCCAATACACACGTGTGGGGTGTAGGGGATCCTAGTGGTACCTGGTTAAGTCCATGGAGTGTCTCGGGCCCACGTGGGGCAGACCAAAACTGCAGGAATTCTTGAAAGGGGAGGTCGAGGCACCTGTGTGGTGTGGAAAGAAAAAAAAAGGCAGGGCAGGCAGTGATACCACCAGGGGAGAAACTGCCTCCCAACTGTGTGTGCATGTTGCCCGGTGGATCTGGGGCATCACTGATTCATGCCCATGGAGCATCTCATCCCCACACAAAGCAGCCCAAAGTGGCAGAAAGCCTTGAAATGGGAGGTTGAGGCACCTGTGTGGCATGGAAGGAAAAACAAAATGGCGTGACAGAGGTCCCCCCACGGCCTCCAAAATGAGCATGCACAGGGCTGAGGGTATCCTGTGCATCTCTGGTTCTCACGCACGGAGCTTGGGGGGCCCACAGGAGGCAGCCGAAAGTGGCAGGAAGGCTTCAAAGGGAAGGTGGAGTCACCTGTGTGGTGTGGAAGGAAGTAAACACGGCACGGCAGAGGTCCCTCCACTGGCAAAAGTGCTTTCCTACCTCTCATGCGTGGGGCCCAGGGTTTCCTGAGTGTCCCTGGTTCACAACTACGGAGCGCCTCTGGCCAACGAGGTGAGGCCCAAAGAGGCAGGAAGGCTTGATAGCGGAGGTCGAGGCACCTGTGTGGTGAGGAAGAAAAACACGGTGGGGCACATGACCCCCAAAGGCGAAAGTGCCTCCCAACAGTGCATGTGCGGGGCACAGGGGAACATGGGCATCCCTGGGTAGCACCCATGGAGAGACTCGCGCTCACGCATCAGCCAAAGGTGGCAGGAACACTTTAAAGGGGAAGTCGAGTCACCTGTTTTGTGGAAGGAAAGGAAAAATGGCGAAACTGAGGTCCCCCCCAATGGGCTAAAGAGTCTCACCACTGCAAATGCGTAGGGCCCAGGGGACACGGGGGGTCCCTGCTTCCCACTCAAGCAGGGCATGGGGCACACGGGGGCCAGCCCAAGGAGACTGGAAGGCTTGAATGAGGAGGTGGAAGGCAGCTGTGTTGTGGAGCGAAAAAACAAAAGGCGAGGCAGAGCTCCGCTCCCCACGAGCAAAAGTGCTTCACCGCCGTACATGTGCGGGCCTGAGGGGAACTTGTGCATCCCTGGTTCACGCCTACCGGGAGTCTTGGGCCCATGAGGGGCAGCCTAAAGCGGCAGGAAGGCTTGGAAAATGAGGTCGAGGAAACTGTGTGCTGAGGAAGGAAAAAAATTACGGTTCAACAGAGGTTCCCCAAACAGGTGAAAGTGCCTCCTAACCGCGCATGCCCAGGGCCCAGGGTATCTTTGGCATTTCTGTTTCATGCCCACTTTGTGTCTCGGGCCCGTGGGAGGCAGCCCAAAACGGCAGGAAATCTTGAAAGGGGAGGTCGAGGCACCTGTGTGGTGAAGAAGGAAAAAAAAGCGGCACAGCAGATGTCCCTTCACCGACGAAAGTGCTTTCCAACTGCAAACGCGTGGGGCCCAGAGGATCCTCGGCATCCCTGATTTGTGCCCATGGAGAATCTCGTTCCCATGGGGGGCAGCTCAAAGCGGCAGGAATGCTTGAAAGGGGAGGTCGATTCACCTGTGTGGTTAGGAATGAAAAGGAAACTGCAGGGCAGAGGTCATGCTCGTAGGCGAAAGTGCCTCCCAACCGCATATTTGCGGGGCCCAGGGGATATTGGACGTCCCTGATTCGCACCCACAGAGTGTCTGGGGCCCACAAGGGGCAGGCCAAAGCAGCAGGAAGGCATAAAACTGGAGGTAGAGGCCACTGTGTGTTGTGGAAGGAAAAAAATACGGCGTGGCCGAGGTGTCCCTCCGTGAGGAAGTTGTGAAACTCCCTCACAACCACACATGCGTGGGGCCCACGGTATCCTGGGCTTCCCTGATTCACACGCACAGAGCATCTCATGCCCACGCACACAGCCCAAAGCGGAAGGAAGTCTTGAAAGGGAAGGTCAAGGCACCTGTGTAGTGTTTAAAGAAAAAACAAATGGTGGGGCAGAAACCCCCCCACGGGAGAAAATGCCTCCCAACCTTGCATGTGCAGGCCCTAGGGGATGCTGGTGGTCCCTGATTCATGCCCACAGATGGTCTCATGCCCACGGGGGCAGCCCAAAGTGGAGGGAAAGCTTGAAAGGTGAGGTCAAGACACCTGTGTTGTGAAAGGAAAAAAAGAAAGCATGGCAGAGGTCCACCCCATGGGCAAAAGTGCCTCCCAAACGAGCATGCTTAGGACCCGGGGTATCCTGGGCATCCCTGGTTCGTGCACCCAGAGCATCTCGGGCCCATGTGGGGCTGCCCAAAGTGGCAGTAAGGTTTGAAAACGGAGGTCGAGGCACCTGTGTGTTGTGCAAGGGAAAAAAAATGACAGCATAGGTCCCAACTAAAGGGGAAAGTGCCTCCCACTCGTGCTTTTGCGGGATGCAGGAGATCCTGAGCTTCCCTGGTTTGTGCTCACAGGGCATCTCGGGCCCACGGTGGGCAACCCAAAGCGGCAGAAATGCTTGAAAAGGGAGGTCGAGGCATTTGTGTGGTGTGAAAGGAAAAAAAAAGCGCCGCGGCAGAGGTCCCCTCAAGGGAGAAACTGCCTTCCAACTGCTCATTCAAAATGCTCAGGGGATCCTGCTTGTACCTGCTTCATGTTCACAGAGTGTCTGAGGCCCCCGGGGGGCAGATCAAAACATAAATAAAACTTGAAAGGGGAAGTCGAGGCAACTGTGTGGTATGGAGGGAAAAAAATGGCAAGGCAGAGGTCCCCCCACGGGTGAAAGTGCCTCCCAACTGCTCATGTTGGGGCGCAGGGGATCCTGGGCTTCCCTGGTTCACGCCCACGAAGCGTCTCGGGCCCAACGGGGGTAGCCCAAGTGGGCAGGAATGCCTGAGAAGGGAGGACGAGGCCCCTGTGTGTTGTGGAAGGAAAAATAATGGAGCCACAGATGTACCTCCAACAGGTGAAAGTGCCTCCCAACCGCACATTCAGTGAGCCCCCTGGATTCTGTGCCTCTTTGGATCAGGCTGAAGGAGAGTCTCGGCACCATGGGAGACAGCCGAAAGAGGCAGGAAATTTTAAAAAGTGATGTCGAGGCCCCTGTGCGGTGTGGATGAATAAAAATACAGCGCCCAAGAGGTCTCCCCCACAGGGAAAGTGTTACCAACCGCACATATGTGGGGCCCAGGGGATCCTGTGCGACCCTGCTTCATGCCTAGAGAGTGTCTCAGGCCCACGGGGGCCAGCTCAAAGCAGCAGTAAGTCTTCAAAGGGGAAGTCTAAGCACCTGTTTGGTACAGAAGGACAAAAAGTCACAGCAGAAGTTCCCCCCACAGGTGAAAGTGACTCCCTAATGGGCAAGTGTGGGTTCCAGTGAATCCTGAGCACTCCTTGTTCACGCCCATGGAGAATTTGGGGCCCACAGGAGACAAGCCAAAGCGGCAGGAAGGATGGAAATGGGAGGTCGAGTGATCTGTGTGGTGTGGAAGGGAAAAAAAGAAACAGCACAGCAGATGTCCCCATACGCGTGAATCTGCCTCCCAACCACACAAGCATGGGGCCCCGGAGATCCTGGGTTTCCCTGTTTCGCACCCACAAAGTGTATCGGGCCAAAGGTGGGCAGCCCAAAGCAACAGAAACGCTTTAATGGGTAGGTCGTGGCACCTGGGTGGTGCGGAAGGAAAAAAGAAACGGCAAGACAGAGTTTCCCCACAAGGGCAAAAGTAACTCCCAACCGTGAATGTGTGGGGCCCAGAGGACACTGGGCATCCCTGTTTCTCACCCACAGAGCGTCTCGGGGCCATGGGGGCAGCCTAAAGTGGCAGGAAGCCTTGAAAGGGGAGGTTGAGGAGCCTGTGCGGTGTGGAAAGACAAAAAAATGGCGCGGCTGATATCCGTCCCACGAGCAAAAGTGCCTCCAAAAAGAGCATTCTTGGGGCTCAGGGGATCCTGGGCATCCCCTATTCATGCCTATAGAATGTCGTGAGCCCATGGCAGCTGCCCAAAGCGGCAGGAACGTGAAAGTGGAGGTCGAGGCACCTGTGTGTTGTGGAAGGAAAAATACATGGCGTGGCATAGGTCCTCCCTAAATGATAAAGCGCCTCCTAACCACGCATGCATGAGACCCTGGGGCTCCCGGGCTTCCCCGTTTCAAACCCACGGAACATCTTTTGGTTATGGGGGGAAGCCCAAAGCAGCAGAATGGCTTCAAACGGGAGATAGAGGCACCTGGGTGATGTGGAAGGAAAAATAAACGGCACAGCAGAGGTCCTAACTACAGGCGAAATAGCCCCCATCCGCACATGCGCGGGGTCCAGGTGATCCTGGGCTACCCTGGTTGGCACCTTGGAGCATCTCAGGCTCATGGTGGGCAGTCTAAATCGACAGGAAGGCTTGAAATGGGAGATCAAGGCACTGGAGTGGTGTGAAAGGGAAAAAAATAACGTCGTGACAGAGGTCCACCTGCGGGAGAAAGTGCCTCCCAACTGCTCATTAGTGAGGTTCAGTGGATCCTGTGTGTCCCTGCTTCACATTCACGGAGTATCTCAGGAGCACGGTGTCAGCCCAAGGCGGCAGGAAGGCTTGAAAAGGGTGGTGGAATCACCTGTGTTTTGGAAGGAAAACACAAATGGCGAATCAGAAGTCCTCCCCAACGGATGAAGGAACCTCCCCACCGTGCTGGTGTGGGGCACAGAGGACCCTGGGGGTCCCTGGTTCTCACACATGGAGTGCCTCGGGCCCATGGGGACAAGGACAAGGGGGCATGAAGGCTTGAAAGAGGAGGTGAAGGCATCTGTGTTGTGGAGGGGAAAAGCAAATAACGAGACAAATGCCCGCCCCCACGGGCCAAAGTGCTTCCCCACCGCACATGCGTGGGGCATGGGGATCCTGGAATCACTAGTTCACATGCACAGAGAGTCTTGGGTCCATGGGGGTCAGCCCAAAGCGGAAGGAAAGCTTAAAATGGGAGGTCGAGTCACCTGGGTCTTGAGGAAGGAAAAAAATGGCGTGGCAGATGTCCCCCCACGGGTGAAAGTACGTTCCAACCACTCGTGTGTGGGGCACAGGTGGTCCTGGGCATCCCTGGTTCATGCCCATAGAGCGTCTCATGCCCACAGGGCAGCCCAGAGTGGAAGGACGTCTTGAAAGGGGGGGTAGAGACACCTGTGTGGTGGAAATGAAAGAAAAAATGGTGCGGCAGAGGACCCCCTCAGGCGAATGTGCCTCCCAAACGAGCATGCACAGGTACCAGGCTATCCTTGGTGTCTCTAGTTCTCACACAGGGAGTGTCTCATAACCACGTGGGGCAGCCCAAAGCGGCAAAAAGTCTTGAAAGGGGAGGTCGAGTCACCTTGTGGTTAGGAAGGAAAAGAAAATGCCGTGGCAGAGGTCCCGACCACCAGCGAAAGTGCCTCCCAACTGCTCATGCTTGGGGCCCAGGGTACAGTGGGCATCCCTGATTCGCACCCACGATGTGTCTGGGGCCCACACAGCGCAGGCCAATGCGGCAGGAAGGCTTGAAAGGGGACGTCGAGGCACCTGTGTGTTGTGGAAGGAAAAAAAAAACGGCTCACAGAGGTCCCCACCACAGATGAAACTGCGTCCCAACTGCACATGCGTGAGGCCCAGGGGATCCTGAGATTCCTTGGTTCATGCACACCGGGCGACTCAGGCCCATGCAGGCAGCCCATAGGGGAAGGAAGTCTTGATATGGGAGGTTGAGGCGCTTGTGTGGTGTTAAAGGAAAAAGAAACGGCGTGGTATATGTTCCCCCACGGGAGAAAGTGCCTCACGACCTCCCATTTGCGGGGCCTAGGGGATCCTGCGTGTCCCTCTTTCACGTTCATGGAGTGTTGCAGCCCACCGGGGGCAGATCGAAGCAGAAGTAAGACTTGAAAGGGGGAGTCGGGGCACCTGTCTTTTACGGAAGGAAAAAAAAGTGGCACAGCAGAGGTCCCTCCAAGGGCGAACGTGCCTCCCAACCACACATTCTTCGGGCCCAGGGGATCCTGGGCTTCCCTGGTTCGTGCCCACGAAGCATCTCAGGCCCAGTGGGGCAGCCCAAGGTGGCACGAATGCTTGAAATTGGAGGTCGAGTCCCCTGTGTGTTGTGAGAGGAAAATAAAAACGGAACCACAGAGGTCCCCAGAATGAGCAAAAGTGCCTCCCAAGCGCGCATTCATTGTGTGCATCCCTGCTTCAGGCCCAAGCCGTGTCTTAGGCCCAAGGGGAACAGCCCCAAGTGGCAGGAAGATTTGAAATGTGAGGTGGAGACACCTGTGTGGTGTGGAAGGAAAAAAAAAAAAAAAAACGGTGCAACAGAGGACCCAACAAGGGGGAAAGCGCTCCCAACCACGTATATGTGGGGTCCAGGGGATCCTAGGTATCCCTGCTTCATGCCCTGTTTCACGCTGACAGAGCATCTCAGGTCCACTGGGGGCAGCCCAAAGCGGCAGGGAAGCTTGAAGTCAGAGGTCGAGGCACTTGTGTGGTGGTGAAAGGCAAAAAAAAAC
Organism: Pongo pygmaeus; assembly: GCF_028885625.2. Taxonomy (NCBI): domain Eukaryota; kingdom Metazoa; phylum Chordata; class Mammalia; order Primates; family Hominidae; genus Pongo; species Pongo pygmaeus. Next base: position 11,991,193 of record NC_072388.2, on the reverse strand, counting down.
CGGTGTGGCCGAGTTCACCTCCACAGGAAATAATGTCTTGCAGCCACGCATGCACAGGGCTCAGGGTATCCTTGGCGTTCCTGTATTGCACCCGCGCAGTCTCGGGCACATGGGGGCAGCCAAAAGAGGCAGGAAGGCTTGAAATGGGAGCTCGAGGCACCTGTGTGGTGTAGAAAAAAAATCCTTGGTTCATGCCTACGGAGCTTCTCGGACTGACAGCGGAGGCAACCCAATGTGGCAGGAAAGCTTGAAATTGGAGTTCAAGTCATCTGAGTGTTGCAGAAGGAAAAAAAACTGTCATGGAATAGGTACCCCTTAAGGCGAAAGTGCCCCCATCTGTGAATGTGCTTGGCCCAGGGGATCCTGGGTGTCCCTGGTTCCTGCAATACGGAGTGTCTCAGGCCGACAAGGGGCTGCCCAAGTTGAAGGAAGTCTTGAAATAGGAGGTGGAGGCACCTGTGTGGTGTGGAAGGAAAAAAGAAACAGCTTGCCAGAAGTGTCCCCAGGGGTGAAATTGCCTGACAACCGCACATGTGAGTGACCCAGTGGATATGGGGCATTGATGGTTCACGCCCACGCAGCATCTTGGACATGGGGGCAGTGCAAATCAGCAGGAAGCCTTGAAAGGGGAAGTCGAGGCACCTGTGTGGTGTGGAAGGAAAAAAATACGGCTCGTCAGACGTCCCTCCACAGAAGAAAGTGCCCCCAACCACGTATATGCGGGGCCCAGGGGTGCCTGAGCATCTTTGGTTCACACCCACGGATAGTCTCGCGCCCACAGGCGGTAGCCCAAAGTGGCAAGAAGACTTAAAAGTGGTGCTCGAGACACCTGTGTAGGAAGAAAAAAAAAAAAACAGCACACCTGAGGTCCCCCACTGGTGAAATTGCCTCCCATCCCCGCGTGTGCAGAGCCCTGGAGATCCAGGGCATCCCAGGTTCTCGCTCATGGAGTGCCTCAACCCACAGGGGCCAGACCAAGGTGGCAGGAGGGCTTGAAAGGGGAGGCGCAGGCTCCAGTGTTGTGAAAGGAAAACACAAACTGCGAGACAGAGGCACCCCCACAAGGGCGAAAGTGCCGTCCCACCGTACATGTGCAGGGCCCAGGAGACTCTGGGCATCCCTGATCCGTGCCCAAGGAGTGCCTCAGGCCCAAGGGGTCAGCCCAAGGTGGCAGAAATTCTTGAAAGGGGAGGTGGAGTCACCTGTGTTGTGGAAGGAAAACACAAATTGTGAACCAGAAGTCCCCACTAACGAGCAAAAGTGCCTTCCAACCACACATTTGCAGGGCCCTGGAGATCCTGCGTTTCCCTGTTTCACGCCCATGGAGCACCTCTGGCCTATGGGGGACAACCCAAAGTGGCAGGAAGGCTTGAAAGGGGAGGTTGAGGCACCTTTGTGGTTTGAAAGGAAAAAACATGGCGTGGCAGGGGTCCCCCCCAAGGGTGGAAGGGCCTCCCAGCCGCGCATGCGAGGGTCCCAGGTGATCCTAGGCATCCCTGGTTCTTGGGCACAGAGCATCTGAGGCCAATGTGGAGCAGCTCAAAGCGGCAGCAATGCTTCAAATGGGAGGTTGAGGAACCTGTTTGTTTTAGAAGGAAAACAAAATGGAGTGGTAGAGGTCCCCCCCAAAGAAGAAAGTGCCTTTCAACCATGAATGCCTGGGGACCAGGGGATCCTGGGTAACCCTGGTTCGCACCCATGGAGGGTTTTAGGCCCACGAAAGGCAGCCCAAAGCGGCAGGTAGGCTTGAAATGGGAGGTCGAGTCACCTGTGTGGTGTGGAAGGAAAGAAAAAATGGCACGACAGAGGTCCCCCCCACGGACGAAAGTGCCTCCCAACTGCACATGCGTGGGGCCCAGGGAATCCTGGGCATCCCTGGTTCATGCCCACAAAGTGTTTCATGCCCACGGGGGGCAGTCTAAAGTGGCAGGAAGTCTTGAAAGGGGAGGTCGAAGCACGTGGGTGTTGTGGAAGGAAAAAAATTCGCGTGGCATAGGTCCCTCCTTAAGGCGAAAGTGCCTCATAATCCCCCATGCACGGGGCCCTGGCGATCCTGGGCATCTCTTTTTCACACCCACGGAGCGTCTTGGGGACATGAGGGGAAACCCAAAGCAGCAGGAAGGCTTCAAAGTGGAGGTCGAGGCACCTGTGTGGTTTGGAAGCAAAAAGTGGCACAAGAGCAGTGCTCCCCACAGGCGAAATAGCCCCCACCCTCGCATGCGCAGGGCCCAGGGGATCCTGGGCTTCCCTGGTTGGCCAGCTGGGAGCTTCTTGGGCTCACAGGGTGCAGCCCAAAGCGGCAGGCATCTTTGAAAAGGGAGGTCGAGGCACTTGTGTGGTGTGAAACAAAAAAAGACGCCACACCAGAGGTCCCCCTATGGGAGAAAGTGCCTCCTAAGAGCTCATTCGCGGGGCCCAGGTGATCCTGCGTGTCCCTGCTTCACATTCACGGAGTGTCTCAGGTCCAAAATGTGCAGATCAAAGCGGAAGTAAGGCTTGAATGGGGAAGTCAAGGTATCTGTGCGGTATGGAAGGAAAAAAAAAATGACGGGGCACAGTTTCCCCCTCGGGCGAAAGTGCCTCACAAATACTCTTGCATAGGGTCCAGGGGAGCCTGGAGTTCCCGGATTCATGGCCACAAAGCGACTCGTCCCCAAGGGGGGCAGCTTAATGAGGCAGGAATTCTTGAAAGGGGAGGTTGAGACCCCTGTGTGTTGTGGGAGAAAAAAAAAAAAAGGAGCCCAGAGGTCCCCCGAACGGGAGAAAGTGCCTCCCAACCACACATTCACTGCACCAAGGGGATTATGGGCATCCCTGGTTCAGGTCCATGGGAAGTCTCATGCCCACGGTGGACAGCACAAAGTGGCAGGAACGTTTGAAAAATGAGGTCGAGTCACCTGTGTGGCGTGAAAGAAAGAAAAGCAGCACACCAGAGGTATCCACCACAGGCGAAAGTTATCCCAACAGCGCAAGTGCCAGGCACACGGTCTCCAGGCCATCCCTCCTTCATGCCCACAGGATGTCTCGGGCCCACGGGGGGCTGCCCAAAGCGGCAGGACGCTTTGAAAGAGGAGGTCGAGGCACCTGTGTGTTGCGGAAGGGGGAAAAAAAATGGTGCACCAGAGGTGCCCACCAAATGCAAATGTGCCTCTCACCCAAGCAAGCGTGAGGCCCAGGGAATCCTGTTTGTCTCTGGTTCACGCCCACGGAGCTTCTGGGGCCCATGGGAGCAACCCAAAGCGGCAGGGAAGATTGAAAGTGGAGATCGAGGTATCTGTGTGGTATGGAAGGAAAAGAAAAAGGCACGGCAGAGGTACCCCAAGGGGTGAGAGTGCTCCCAATCGCGCATGCGCTGGTCACAGGAGCTACTGGGTGTCCCTGGTTGATGCCCATGTAGTGTCTCTGGCCCATGGGGGACAGCCAAAAATGGCAGGAATACTTCAAAGGGGAGCTCGAGGCACCAGTGTGGAGTAGAAGGAAATAAAAAAATGGCATGTGAGAGATGCCACTCTCGGGCGAAATTGCCTCCAACCACGCATTCTTGGGGCCCAGGGTATCCTGGGCATCCCTCCTTCATGCCCATATAGCGTCTCGGGCCCACGGGGGGCAGCCCAAAGCGACAAGAAGCCTTGAAAATGGAGGTCGATTCACCTGTGTTGCGTTGAAGGAAAAAAAAAAACATGGCACGACAGAGGTTTCACCCACTGATGAAAGTGCCTACCACTTTCGCATGCATGAGGCCCTGGGAATTCTGGGAATCCCTGTTTCTTGACCTTCGAGCATCTCAGGGTCATGGGGGCCAGCCCAAGGTGGCAGGAAGACTTGAAAGGGGAGGAGGCACCTCTGCTGTGGAAGGAAAACACAAATGCCGAGGCAGAGGTCCTGCCCAATGGCAAAAGTACCTATGCACCGTGAATGTACAGGGCCCAGGGGACTTTGGGCGTCCCTGATTCATGCCCACGGAGCACCTCAGGCCCTAGGGGGCCAGCTCAAGGAGTCAGGAATGCTTGAAAGAGGAGGTGGAGGCACCTGTGTTATAGAAGGAAAAACCAAATGGCAATGCAGAGGTTCCCCCCACACAGGAGAAAATGCCTCCCAACTGCACATGCACGGGGTCTAGGGGATCCTGGGCGTCCCTCGTTCATGCTCACAGAGTGACTCAGGCCCACGTGGGGCAGCACAAAGGGGCAGGAATCCTTGAAAGCAGAGATGCAGGCACTTGTGTGGTGGTGAAAGGAAAAAAAATGGCGCGGCCAGTTCCCCCAGACATGCAAAACTGCCTCCCAACCACGGATATGTGGGGCCCAGGGGATCCTTGGCATCCCTGGTTTGCACCCTCGCAGAGTCTCAGGCCCATGGAGGGCAGACAAAAGTGGCAAGTAGTCTTGAAAAGGGAGGTCTAGGCACCTGAGTGGTGGAAAGGTAAAAAAAAAAAAAAAAAAAAAAAAAAACAGCACGGCAGAGGTCCACCCACAGGCGAAGCTGCCTCCTAAAAGAGCATGCACACAGCCAAGGGGACTTTGACCATCACTGTTTCACGCCCAAGGGGCGTCTCATGCCCAGACGGGACACGCTAAAGCAGCAGGAAGTCTTGAAAGGGAGGGTTGAGGCGAGTGTGTGCTATGGAAGTAAATAAATATGGCGTGGCAGATGTCCCCCCACGGGCGAAAATGCCTCCCAACTGCGCATGCGTGGAGCCCAGGGTTTCCTGGGAGTCCCTGGTTCACACTCACAGAGTATCTCGGGCCCACAGGGGGCAGACCAAAGTGGCAGGAAGGCTTGAAAGGGGAGGTTGAGTCACCTGTGTGTTGTGGAACGAAAAAAATGGCGCAACATAGGTCCCCCGTAAAGGGGAAAGTGCCTCTCAACCGCGCATGTGCAGATCCCAGGGGATACTGGGCATCCCTAGTTCATACCTACGGAGTGACTCGGGCCCACGGGGCGCAGTCCAAATCGGAGAAAGGCTTGAAATAAAAGGTGGAAGCACCTATGTGGTGTAGAAGGAAAAAAAAAAAAAAAACAAAAAAAGGCCTGGCAGAGGTCCCCCCCACGGGTGAAAGTGACCCCATCCACGGATGCGCGGGTCCCAGGGCATCCGGGGCATCACTTATTCTTGCCCATGGAGAGTTTCAGGCCAACGGGAGCATCCCAAAGCGGCAAGAAGGCTTGAAAAGGGAGGTCGAGGCACCTGCAAGGTGTGGAAGGAAAAAAGAACCGCATGGCAGAGGTACGCCCAGGGGAGAAAGTGCCTCCGAAACACGAATGCCCATGGCCCAGGGGATCTGCGGCATCACTGCTTCATGTCCAAGGAGAGCCTCAGGCCCATGGGGTGGCAGCCCAAAGCAACAGGAATTCTTGAAAGGGGAAGTCGAGGCACCTGTGTGGTGTGGAAGAAAAAAAATATGGTGTGGCAGACGTCCCCCCACAGGAGAAAGTCCCTCCCCACTATGCATATGTGGAGCCCAGGGGATCCTGGGCATCCTCGTTTCACACTAACGGAGCATCTCGACCCCACAGGGGGCATCCCAAAGCAGCAGAAATGTTTGAAAGGTGAGTTCAAGGCACCTGTGTGTTGAGGAGGAAAAAACAAACGGAACATCAGAGGTCCCCAAGAGTGAAAGTGCGACCCAACTGCGCATGCTTGGAGACCTGGGGATCCTGGTTTTCCCAAGTTCTCATCCATGGAGTGCCTTGGCCCATGGGGGCCAGCCCAAGGCGGCAGGAAGGCTTGAATTTGGAGGTGCAGGCTCCAGTGCTGTTAAAAGAAAACAAAACCGGCAAGGCACAGGCTCCCCCACCAACTGGCAAAAGTGTCTCCCCACTGCACATGCGCAAGGCCAAGGGGACCCTGGTCATCCCTGGTTAGCACCCATGGAGTGGCTCGGAGCCACGGGGTCAGCATAAGGCAGCAGGAAGTCTTGAAATGGGAGGTGTAGTCACCTGTGTTGTGGAAGGAAAACACAAATGGTGAATCAGAGATCCCCCAAACGGGTGATGGCGCCTCCCCACCATGCATGCATGGGTCCCAGGAACACTGCAGGTCCCTTTTTCGCACCCATGGTGTGCCTCAAACCCACGGGGACCAGCCGAAGATGGCAGGAAGTCTTGAAATAGGAGGTTCCTGTGTTGTGGAAGGAAAAAACAAACGGCGGGGCAGAGGTTCCCCCTGCCACAACGTGGCGAAGTGCATCTCCACCAGGCATGCACGGGGCCTACGGGATCCCGAGCATCCCTGGTTCATGCCCACACAGCGTCTCAGCCCCACGTGGAGTAGCCCAAAGCGGCAGGAAAGCTTGAAAGCGGAGGTTGAGACATTGTGTGGTGGTGAAAGTAAAAAAAAAACGGCACGGCCAAAGTCCCCACCACAGGCAAAAAGCCTCCCAACCACGCATGTGCTGGGCCCAGGGGATCCTGGGCTTCCCTCGTTCACAACAACTCAGAGTCTCAGGCCCACGGGGGGGCAGCCGAAAGCGGCAGGTAATCTTGAAAGGAGAGGTCCAGGCACCAGTGTGGTGTGGAAAAAAATGGCACTCAGAATTCCCCCCCACGGGAGAAACTGCCTCCCAACCGCACATGCGCATGGCCCATGGGATCCAGTGCGTCCCTTGTTCATGCCCACGGAGCATTTCAGGCCCAAAGGGGACAGCCCAAATCTGCAGGAAGGCTTGAAAGGGGAGATCAAGGCACCTGTGTCTTGGAAACGAAAAGAAAACTGGGTGGCAGAGGTCCACCCACGGGTGAAATTGCCTACCAAACGAGCATGAGCGGGGCCCAGGGTTTCCTGGGAATTCCTGGTTCACGCCCATGGAGTGTCTCAGGCCCATGGGGTGCAGGCAAAATCGGCAGGAAGGTTTGAAAGGGGAGGTCGAGGCACCTGTATGGCTAGGAAGGAAAAGAAAATGGCGTGGCAGAGGTCTCGCCCACAGGTGAAAGCTCCTCCCAACCGTGCATGTGTGGGGACCAGGGGATCCTCAGCGTCCGTGGTTCATGTCCACGGTGCATCTGGGGCCCACGAGGGGCAGGCCAAAGCAGGAGGAAGGCTTGAAAGGGAAGGTCGAGGCACCAGTGTGGTGAGGAAGGAAAAAAAAACGGTGTGGCAGATGTGCCCCCACAGGCAAAAGCGCTTCCAACTACGCCTCCGTGGGGCACAGGGGACCATGGGCATCCCTGTGTAGCACCATGGAGTGGCTAGGGCCAACGGGGTCAGTCCAAAGTGGCAGGAAGTTTTGAAAGAGGAGGTGAAGTCACCTGTGTTCTGGAAAGAAAAAACGAATGGCGAGGCAGATGTCCGCCCTCAACAGGCAAAGTGCCTCCCCACCGTGCATGTGTGGGGCCTAGGGGATCCTGGGCATGCCTGGTTCAGACCCTCAGAGAGCCTTGTGCCCAAGGGGTGCATCTGAAAAAAGCTGAAAGGCTTGAAATTCAAGGTTGAATCACCTGAGTGTTGTGGAAGGAAAAATAAATGGCCCGGAATAGGTCCCCCTTAAGGCGAAAGTGCCTCTCAACCGCGTATGCCCGGGGCCCAGGCGATCCTGGGCATCCCTGATTTGTGCCTGCGGAATGTCTCATGCCCACAGTGGGGTTTCCAAATCGGAGGAAGGCTTGAAATAGGAGGTGTAGGTACTTGTGTGGTGTGGAAGAAAAACAAACCAGCGTGGCAGAAGTAGTCCCAGGCGCGAAAGTGCCTCCCAACTGCACATGTGCGTGTCCCAGGTGATGCAGGGCGTCGCTGGTTCATTCCCCCGGAGCATCTCGGGCTCAGGGGTGGCAGCACAAAGTGGCAGGAAGGCTTGAAAGGGGAAGTCGAGGCACCTGTGTGATGTGGAAGGAAAAAAAACACGGCGGAGCAACGTCCCCCCAAAGACGAAAATGTCTCCCAACTGGGCATACGCGAGGCCCAGGGGTTATTGGGCATCTTTATTTCATGCCCATGGAGCATCTCACGCCCACAGAGGGTAGCCCAAAGCGGCAAGAAGACACAGGTGATTCCACCTCCCCTTTCAAGACTTCCTGCCTCCTTGTGCTGACCCCATGGGCCCGAACCACTCCATGGGTGCTAAACAGGCATGCCCAAAGTCCCCTGGGCCCCCTGCATTCACGGTGGGGAGGCACTTTCGCCCTTGGGGGGAACTCTGCCTCGTTGTTTATGTTTTCCTTCCACAACACAGGTGCCTCCACCTCCGCTTTCAAGGCTTCCTGCTACCTTGGACTGGACCCCGTGGGCCCAAGGCACTCCTTGGCCATGGAACTAGGATGCCCAGTGTCCCCTGAGCCCCTTGCATGTGAGATGGGGAGGCACTTTCTCCCGTGTTGGGGGGACCTCTGCCTCACTGTTTGTGTTTCCCTTTCACAACATTGGAGCCTGCACCTCCCATTTCAAGCCTTCCTGCCGCTTTGGGTTTGCACCTGTGGGCCAAAGCTCTCCATGTGTGAGAACCTGGGATGCCCCAGATCCCCAGGGCTCTGAGCATACACGGTTGGGAGGCACTTTGGTCTGTGGAGGGACGTCTGCCGTGCTGTATTTTTTCCCTTCCACACCACAGAGGTGCCTCGACTTCACCTTTCAGGCATTCCTGACGCTTTGGGCTACCCCCTCTGGCACGAGACGCTTTTTAGGCGTGAACCAGTGATATCCCAGATCCCCTGGGCCACGGACATGCATGGATGGGAGGCATTTTCACCCCTGCTTGTACTTCTGCCAAGCCGTTTTTTTTTTTTTTTCCTTCCACACCACACAGGTGCCCCCACCTCCTATTTCCACACTTCCTCGGATTTAGACAGACACCCGTGGTCCTGAGACACTCCGTAGGCACGAATCAGGGATGCCCAGGATACCCTGGCCCTGCACATGCGCGGTTGAGATGCACTTTCGCCTTTAGTGGGACCTATGCCATGCCATTTTTTTTTTTTTTTTTTTTTTTTTTTACCTTCCACAACACTGAGGTGCCTCGACCTCCAATTTCAAGCCTTCCTGCCGCCTTGGGATGCTCCCCATAGGCTCAAGACACTCCGTAGGCAGGAACCAGGGATGTCCAGGGTCCCCTGGGCTGTGCGAATATGCAGTTAAAAGGCATTTTCGGCTTTGGTGGGGACCAATGCCGCTTCATTTATTCTTTCTTCCACAACACACAAGTGCCTCTACCTCCCCTTTCAAATTTCCTGCAGCTTTGGGCTGCCCCCGTGGGCCTGAGATGCTCTGGGTGCATGAATCAGGGAGGCCCAGGATGCCCTGGGCCCCCAGCATGCTCGTTTGGGGGGTACTTTCGCCTGGGGGGGACCTCTGCTGTGTCATTTTTTTTCCTTTCACACCACACAGGTGCCTCCACCTCCCCTTTGAAGACTTCCTGCCGCTTTGGGCTGCCCCCAGTGGGCCCAAGATGATCGATGGGTGTGAACTAGGGACAGTGCGGATACCCTGGGCCCCATGAAAGCTCGTTTGGAAGGCACTTTCACTCTTGGTGGTCCTCTGCCGCAGCGTTTTTTTTTTCCTTTCCACCACACAGGTGCCTCGACCTCCCATTTCAAGACTTTCTGCCGCTTTGGGCTGCACCCCTTGGGTATAAGATGCTCTGTGGGCATGAACGAGGGATACCCAGGATCCCCTAGGCCCCACTCATGCATGGTTGGGAGGAAGTTTCTCCCGTGGGTTGGACTTCTGACGCGAAGTTTTTTTTGTTTGTTTGTTTGCACACCACACAGGAGCCTCAACCTGTGAAGGAAGTTTCAAGACTTCCTTCCGCTTTGCGCTGCCCGCGTGGGCCTGAGGCACCCTGCACACGTGAACTAGGAAAGCCCATGATCCCCTGGGCCCTATACGTGCCTGGTTGGGAGGGATTTTCGCCCGTGGGGGGACCTCTGATGCGTTATTTTTTTATTCCTTCCCCACCACACAGGTGTCTCAAACTAACTTTTCAAGAATTCCTGCCGCTTTGCACTGCCACCCGTGGGCATGAGATGGTGCGTTGGTGCCAACAAGGGAGGCCCAGGGTCCCTGAAGCCCTGCTCGTTCATGGTTGGGAAGCACTTTCACTTGTGGTGGGGAGCTCTATTACGCCTTAGTTTTTTTCCTTCCTCACCACATATGTGCCTCGACCTGTTTCCAAGACATCCTACCCCTTTGGACTGCCCCCCGTGGGCCCAAGACTATCCGTGAGCATGAATCAGGGATGCCCAGGATCCCCTAGGCCACGTGCAAGCGTGGTGGGGAGGCATTCTCCCCCGTGGAGCAGACGTTTTCCTCGCAATTTGTTTTTTCCCTGTACAACACAGGTGCCTTTACCTCGTCCTTTAAGCCCTCCTACCACATTGAGCTGGCCCTCGTGGGCCCGAGGCACTTCGTGGGTGTGAACCAGGGACACCCATGGTCCTCTGGGCACCATGCACGCGCGGTTAGGAGGCTCTTTCACCCGTTGGGGGGGACCTCTGAGTTGTCATTTGTGTTTTCCTTCCACAACACAGGTGACTCCACCTCCACTTTGAAGTCTTCCTGCCGCCTTGGGCTGACCCCATGGGCCCAAGCCACTCCATGGGTGCTGCTCAGGGATGCCATGGTCCCCTGTGCCCCACACACACGTGGTTGGAAGGCACTTTATCCCATGGGGGGACATCTGCCGCACTGTTTTTTTTCCTCCGTGGGCGTGAACCAGGGATGCCCAGGATCCCCGTGTCGCCGTGCATGCTCATTTGGGAGGCACTTTCATCCGTTGGGGGACCTCTACCATGCCGTATTTTGTTCCTTCCACATCACACAGGTGACTCGACCTCCCTTTTCAAGATTTCCTGCCGCTTTGGAATGCCCCCCATGGGCCTGAGACACTCTGTAGGTGAGAATAAGGGATGCCCAGGATCCCATTGGCCCTGCTCATTCGCAGTTGAGAGGCAGTTTCTCCCTTGGGGGGGGTCTTCTGAAGTGCCATTTTTTTTTCCACACCACACATTTTCCTCGACCTCCCCTTTCAAGAATTCCTGCCACTTTTGGCTGCCCCCTATGGGCCGAGACTCTGTGTCGGTGTGAAACGGGATATCCAGGATTTGCCTCGGACTTGTGTGTGCACGACTGGGAGGCACTTTTGCCCGTGGTTGGGACCTCTGTCGCGAAGTACTTTTTTCCTTACTCACCACACAGGTGCCTCAACCTCACTTCCAAGCCTTCCTGCTACATTTGGCTGCTCCCTGTGAGCCTCAGAATCTGCGTCCTATGAACCTGGGACGCCCAGGATCCCCTGGGCCTGTCGCAAGTGCGGTTGGGAGGCACTTTTGCTGTGGGAGGGGGATGTCGGCCGTGCTGTTTGTCTTTCCTTTCACCACCACACAAGTGCCTCAACCTCCACTTTCAAGCATTTCTGCCACTTTGGTCTGTGCCTTGTGGGCTTGAGACACCTGTGGGTGCGAAACAGGGAATCCCAGGATTCCCTGGGCCCTGCTTTTGTGTGGTTGGGAGGCACTTTCGCCTGTTGGGGGACGTCTGCAGCACCGTACTTTTTTCCTTGCACACCACACAAGTGCCTCGACTTCCCCTTTCAAGACTTCCTTCCCCTTTGGGCTGCCCACATGGGCCCGAGACGTTACTTGGGCATGAAGCAGTGATGCCCCGGATCCCATGGGCCATGCATATATGCGGTTGGGAGACAGTTTCGCACCTTGGGTAACACTGCCATGCCGTTTTTTTTCCTTCCACATGACACAGGTGCCTCGACCTCCCCTTTCAAGCCTTCCTGATGCTTTGAGTTGCCCCACGTTGGCACTAGACGCTCTCTGGGCATGAACTGGGGACACCCAGGAGCCCCTCCACCCTGCGCATGTGCATTGGGGAGCCACTATCGCCCCCGTGGGGTGGGACCTATGCATTGCCATTTGTTTTTTCCTTCCACAGCACAGGTGCCTACACCTCCTCTTTCAAGCCTTCCTCCCACCTTGGGCTGGCCGCTGAAGGCCCGAGACCCTCTCTGCGTGTGAAACAAGGAACCACAGGATACGCTGGGCCCCACGCATGCGAGGTTGGGTGGCTATTTCTCCCGTTGTGGGGGAACTATGATTCGCCATTTATGTTTTTCTTCCACAACACAGGTAACTCCATCTCACCTTTGAAGACTTCCTGCCTCCTTGTGGTGACCCTGTGGGCCCGAGCCACTCCGTGGGTGCTAACCAGTGATGCCCAAACTCCCTTGGGCCCCATGCATGCGCTGTGGGGAGGCACTTTCGCCCATGGGTGGGGACCTCTGCCTCTCCATTTGTTTTCCTTTCACAACACAGGTGGTTCCACCTACCATTTGAAGGCTTCCTGCCGCCTTTGGTAGGACCACGCAGGCCCGAGGCACTCCTTGGGCATGGAACAGGGACACCCAGATTCCCCTGGGTCCCATGCATGCACAGTTGGTAGGCATTTTCGCCCATGTTTGGGGGAAAATTGCCTTCCCGTTTGTGTTTTCCTTTCTCAACTCTGGAGCCTGCACCTCCCCATTCAACACTTCCCACCGCCTGGGGCTAACTGCTGTGGACCGAAGCACTCCGTGTGTGAGAACCTGGGAATCCCAGGATCCCCACGGCTCCAGGCATGTGCTGTTGGGAAGCACTTTCGTCTGTTGGGTGATGTCTGCCGCGCCGTATTTTTTTCTTTCCACACCACACAGGAGCCACTACTTCCCCTTTCAAGCATTCCTGCCGCTTTGGGCTGCCCCCTCTGGCACGAGACGCTTTGTGGGCATGAACCAGTGATGCCCCAGATATTCTGAGCCAAGCACCTGCGTGGTTGGGAGGCATTTTCGCCCCTGGGGGTACTTTTGCCACACCGTTTTTTTCCCTTCCACACCACTCTGGTGCCTCCACCTCCTATTTCAAGACTTCCTCTGATTTTGACAGCCCACTGTGGGCCCGAGACACTCCATGGCCATGAAACAGGGATGCCCAGGATCCCTTGTGCCTCGCACATGTGCGGTTGGGAGGCACTTTCGCCCTTGGGGGGGACCTCTGCCACGCCGTATTTTGTTCCTTCCACCCCACACGGATGACTCGACCTCCCATTTCAAGCCTTCCAGCTGCTTTGGGTGTCTCCCCTTGGGCCTGAGACACCTTGTTGGAGGAAACCACAGATGCCCAGGTTCCCCTGGGCCCCAGGCATGTGCAATTGCTATGGATTTTGGCCCGTTGTGGGGGACCTCGGCTGCACAGTTTTTTCGTCCTCCCGCGGAACACAGGTGCCTCAACCTCCCGTTTCAAGCCTTCCTGCCGCTTTAGGCTGCCCCCTTGTGGGCCCAAGGCACTCCAGCGGCATGAACCAGTGGCACCTAGGATCCTCTGGGCCCTGTGCATGCACGGTTTGGAGGCACTTTCTTCCTTGGGGAGCCTTTGCCGTGCCATTTTTTTTCCTTCCACACCAAGCAGGTGACTCTACCTCCCTTTTCAAGCCTTCCTGTCGCTTGGGGCTGCTCCCCGTGGGCCTGAAACCCTCCATGGGCATGAAGCAGGGATGTCCATGTTCTGCTGGATCCCATGCATGTGTGGTTGAGAGGCACTTTCGTCTTAGGGGGAACCTCTGCCACGTCATTTTCTTTTCATTCCACAACAAACATTTGCCTCGACTTCCCCTTTCAAGCCTTACTTATGCTTTGATCTGCCCTCTGTGAGCCTAAGACACTCTGTGAATGCGAAGCAGGGACATGCAAGATCCCCTGGGACCCTGGCATGAGCGATTGGGAGGCACTTTCCCCTTTGGGGGGACCTCTGCCATGCCATGTTTTTCTTTTTCTTCCACACCACACAGGTGCCTCAACCTCCCCATTCAAGACTTCCTGCAGCTTTGGGCTGCCCCCTTTTGGCCTGATATGCTTTGTGGGCACGAATCAGGAAAGTCCAGGATCCCCAGACTTGCGGGCATGCGTGGTTGGAGACACTTTCGCACCTTGTTGGACCTTTGCTGTGCCATTTTTTTTTCCTTCCACACCACACAGATGCCTCGGCTTCCCCTTTCAACCCTTACTGCCACTTTGAGTTGCACCCCGTGGACCTACGACGCTCTCTGGGTGTGAAGCAAGGATGCCCAGAATTCCCTGCACCTCTGGCATGCCCAGTTGGCAGGCACTTTCGCCCATGGGGGGACATCTGCCGCACCATTTTTTTTTTCCTTTCACACCACATAAGTGTCTTATCCTCCCATTACAAGCTTTCCTGCCGCTTTGGGTTGCCACCCATGAGCCCAAGATGCTCCAAGGGCAAAAATCAGGGACCAGGAACCCCTGGGTCCCGCACATCTGCCACTGGGAGCACTTTCCCTCATGGGGGGCACCTCTGGCGCACCGTTTTTTTTGTTTTTTTTTTTATTCCATACCTCTCAGGTGCCTCGACTTTTTCTTTCAAGGCTTATTTATGCTTTTATCTCCCCACATGAGCCTGAGACACTCCGAGAAAGTGAAGCAGGGACACGCAGGATTCCCTGGGTCCCGCAAATGAGTGGTTGGGAGGAACTTTCTCCCGTGTGGGGACCTCTGCCACAGCATTTTTTTTTCCTTTCACACCACACAAGTACCTCGACCTCCCCTTTCAAGGATTCTTGCCACTTTGGGCTGCCCTCCGTGGAGCCAAGAAACTCTGTATGCAAGAAAAAGGGATGCCCAGGATCCCCTGGGCCACACACTTGCGCGGTTGGGGGCCTATTTCGCCCATGGGGATGACCTCTGCTATGCCTTTTTTCTTCCTTCCACACCATACAGTTTCCTCGACCTCTAATTTGAAGGCTTCCTGCTGCTTTGGGCTTCTCCCCATTTCCCCAAGACACTCCTTGGGTGTCAAACAGGGACGCCCACGATCCCCAGGGCCCCTTGTATGCTCTTTTAGGAGGCACTTTCGCCTTCAGGGAGGACGTATGCCACGCCATTTTTTTTTCCACGACACTAAGGTCCCTCGACCTCCAATTTCAAGCAATACTGCTGCCTTGGGCTGCCCCCTGTGGGCCCGAGATGCTCTGTAGGCACGAAGCAGGGAAGCCCAGGATCTCCTAGGCCCTGTGCATGCAGGGGTGAGAGGCACATTCGCATTTGGGGGTACTATGC
This sequence comes from Pongo pygmaeus, assembly GCF_028885625.2. NCBI lineage: Eukaryota > Metazoa > Chordata > Mammalia > Primates > Hominidae > Pongo > Pongo pygmaeus. Next base: position 11,976,149 of record NC_072388.2, on the reverse strand, counting down.
CGCGTCACTTTTTTTCCTTCGACAACACACAGGTGTCTTGAAGACCTCCCTTTCAAACCTTCCTGCCGCTTTGGCAGCCCCCCGTGGGTCTGAGATGCTCTGCGTACACAAACCAGAGAGTCTCAGGATTCCCTGGGCCCTGCACATGTGCCGTTGTGAGGCACTTTCGCCCATGGGGGACATCTGCCAACCCACTTTTTTTTCCTTCCTCACCACACCAGTGACTCAACCTTCCCTTTCAAGCCTTCCTGTCACTTTGGGCTGCCCCCCATGACCCCAAGACAGTCCGTGGTTGTGAACTAGGGATGCCAAGGATCCCCTTGGCCCCACGCATGCTTGTTTGGGAGGCACTTTCTCCTGTGGGGGGACCTCTGCCGTGACATTTTTTTCCACCACACAGGTGCCTTGACCTCTCCTTTCACGCCTTCTTGCCATTTTGGGCTGACCCCATTGGGATAAGATGATCTCTGGGCACGAATCAGGGCTGCCCAAGATCCACTGCACCATGTAGGCTGGAGACTCTGAATGGGCGAGAACAAGGGATGCCCAGAATTCCCTGGGCCCCACGATGCACGTCTGGGAGGCACTTTTTCCTGTTGAGGGAACTTAGCTGCGCTGTTTTTTGTTCTTTCACCACCACACAAATGCCTGGATGTCTGCTGCTCCGCCATTTTTTTTTTCTTCCTCACCACACAGGTGCCTCAACCTCCCTTTTCAAGCCTTCTGGCCGCTTTGGGCTGCCCCTTGTGGACCAGAGGGGCTCCTTGGACATGAAAGGAAGATGCCCAGGACCCCCTGGGCCCCACATTTTGCGTTTGGAAGGCACTTTCGCCTGTGGGAGGACGTGTGCCACACTGTATTTTTTTCCTTCCACACCACATAGGTGCCTCTATTTCCCCTTTCAATACTTCCTGCCACTTTGGGCTACCTCTGTGGCCCTGAGATGCTCTGTGGGTGTGAAACAGGGATGTCCAGTATACCCTGGGACCCATGCATGCACGGTTGGAAGCACTTTTGCCCATGCGAAGGACCTCTCGCGTGCAGTTTTTTTATCCTTCCACACCACACAGGTGCCTCTACCTCACCTTTCAAGCCTTCCTGCCACCTGGAGCTGTCCCCCGTGGGCCCGAGACACTCCTTGGGCCCGAACCAGGGATGCCTACAATTGCCGGTTGCAGTGAATGCGTGGTTGGGAGGCACTTTCGCCATTGGGGGGGACCTCCTCTGAGCTGTGTTTTTTTCCTTTCAAACAACAAAGGTGCCTCGACCTCCCCTTTCAAGCTTACCTGCCGCCTTGTACTATCCCACTTGGGCCTGAAACCCTTCGTGGGCTTGAATCACCGAAGTCCAGGATCCCCAGGGCCCTCTGTGTGCATGCTCTGGATGCAGTTTCGCCCTTTGGGGGAACCTCTGTCTCGCCATATTTTTTCCTTCCTCACCAAACAGGTGCCTCGACCTCACTTTCCAAGACTTCCTGTCACTATGGGCTATCCCCCACGGGCCCAAAACTCTCCATGTGCATGAACTGTGGATGTCCAGGATTTCCTCAGCCCTGTGCATGTACGTTGGTGAGGCACTTTCACCCATGGGGGTACCTCTGCCTCACCGTTTTGTTTTTTTTTAACCTCCACAACACAGGTGTCTTCACCTCCTCTTTCAAGTCTTCCTGCCACCTTGGGCTGGACCCGTGTGCCCGATATCCTCTGGGGGTGTGAACTGGGGATCCCCAGGGTCTCCTGTGCCTCATGCACGCATGGTGGGGAGTCTCTTTCACCCTTTGGTGGCCACTGATTCATGATTTGTGTTTTTCTTCCATAACACAGGTGACTCCACTTCCCCTTTCAAGATTTCTTGCCACCTTGGGTTGACTCCGTGGGCCAGAGACACTGCATGGGTCCTATCCAGGGATGCCCATGGTCCCCTGTGCCCCACACACGTGCTGTTGTGAGACACTTTTGCCCGCGGGTGGCATCTGCTGCACAGTTTTTTTCCCTTCCTCAACACATAAGTGCCTCGACCTACACTTTCAAACCTTCCTGCCGGTTTGGGCTGCACCGCTTTGGCCTGAGACCTCCAAGGGCATGAACCAGAGAAGCCCAGGAAACCACACATGCACAGTTGGAGGCACTTGCCCTCCTGGGCCGACCTCTGCCGCACCATTTTTTTTTCTTTCCATCACACAGGTGTCTTGACTTCCCTATTCAATGTTTTCTGCCTCTTTGGGCTGCCACCTGTGGGGATGAGATGCACTTTGGGCATGAAACAGGGACGCTAGAATCCCCTGCACCCAGCACATGCATGGCTGGTTGGCACTTTCACCCGTAGGGGGATCTCTGCCACGCCGTATTTTGCTCCTTCCCCACCACACAGATACCTCAACCACCCCATTCAATCCTTCCTGACGCTTTGGGTTGTCCCTTGTGTTCCCGAGATGCTCCAAGGACACGAATCAGAGACGACTAGGATTCTCTGAGACCTGCGCATGTGCGGTTGGGAGGCATTTTTGCCTGTGTGGAGACCTCAGCCACGCCGTTTTTTTCCTTTCACCACCACACAAGTGCCTCGATCTCTGCTTTCAAGACTTCTTGCCAGTTTGGCCTATCCGCAGTGGACTTGAGACGCTCTGTCAGCGTGAAACAGGGACACCTAGGATCCCATTGGCACCATGCATGCTCAGTTGGGAGGCACGTTCGCCCATGGGCGGGACCTCTGCTGCTCCATTTTCTTTTCCTTCCTCACCACACAGGTGACGCCACCTCCCCTTTCAAGCCTTCCTGCCACTTTGCGCTGCCCTGCGTGGGCCCATGAAACTCCATGAGAATGAAAAAGGGACTATGAGGATCCCTTGGGCCATGCACATGCACGATCGGGAGACACTTTGCCCATGTGGTGACTACTGCCGTGCCATTTTTTTTCCTTAAACACCACACGGGTGCCTCGACCTCCCCTTTCAAACCTTCCTGCCACTTTGGGTTGCCCCCGTAGGCCTGAGATGCTCTGTGGTCATGAACCAGGGATGCCCAGTATTCCCTGGGACCCACGCATACTTGGTTGGGAGTCACTTTTGCCCGGGGGGGGGTGACCTCGGCAATGACGTTTTTTTTTTTCCTTCCACACCACACAGGTGACTTGACCTCCCCTTACAAGCATTCCTGCTGCTTTCAGCTGCACCACGTGGGCCTGAGACACTCTGTGGGTGTGAAGCAGGGACACCCAGGATCCCCAGGGCCATGCGCATGAGCAGTTGGATGGCACTTTTGCCCCTTAGGGGACCTCGTGCTTGCCGTTTTTTGTTTCCTTTCCACCACACAGGTGCGTCGACCTCCCAATTCAAGACTACCTGCTGCTTTAGGTTGCCTCCTGTGGGCCTGAAATGATGGGTGTGAAACAGGGATGTCCATGTTCTCCTGGGCTTCATGCATGCAAGTTTTAGAGCCACTTTCCTCTTTGAGGGTGATCTCTGCCATACAATTATGTTTTCCTTCCACAACTAACAGGTTCCTCGACCTCCCATTTCAAGCCTTCCTGCCCCTTTTAGCTGCTCCCCGTGGGCCCAACACACTCTGTGCAAGAACCAGAGATGCCTAGGATCCCATGGGAACCTCACATGCACAGTTGGGAGGCACTTTTGCCCTTGGGGGAAACCTCTGCCAAAGCAGGTTTTTTCCTTTCAAACCACAAAGTGCCTCGACCTCCATTTTCAAGACTACAGGCAACTTTGCATTGCCTCCCTTGGGCCCTAGATGCTCCAAGGGCACGAGTCAGGGAACATCAAGATCCTCTAGGTCCCGCGCATGTGTGGTTGTTGGGCACTTTTTCCTGTGGGGGAACCACAGCCCCGACATTTTTTTTTCTCTTCTGCCCCACACAGGTACCTCGACGTCCTTTTTCAAGCCTCCCTGCTTCTTTGGGTTTCTGCCCGTGGGCCTGAGACACCCTTTGGGAGCAAACCACAGGCGTCTATGATCCCCTGGGCTGCAGGCAAGTGCAGTTGGGAGGGACTTTGACCCGCGTGGGGGACCTCGGCAGCGCCGCTTTTTTGTCCTTGCACAAAACACAGATGCCTCAACCTCCACTTTCAAGTCTTCCTGCAGCTTTGGGCTGCCCCCTGTGGGCCTGAAATGAGCCTTGGGTGGGAAACATGGATGATCAGGATCTCCTGGGCCCTGCGCATGCACGGTTTGCAGGTACTTTCTTCCATAGGGGGGACCTCTGCTGTGCCTTTTTTTTTCTTCCACACCACACAGTTGACTCGACCTCCCATTTCAAGACTTCCTGCCGGTTTGGGCTGCCCCCAGTGGTCCCGAGATGCTCTGTGCACAAGAAGCAGGGATACCTAGGATCCCCTGGGACCCTCCCATGCGAGATTGGCAGGGAAATTCACCTTTGGGGTGGACCTCTGCCGCGCCATGTTTTTTTTCTTCCACACCATACAGGTGCCTTGACCTCCCCATTCAAACCTTCCTGCCGCTTTTGGTTGCAGCCGGTTCACCCGAGATGCTCCATGGGCGTGAAACAGAGATACCCAGGAAATAGCGCATGCATGGTTGGAAGGCACTTGCGCCTATGGGGGGACATCTGTCACGCCGTTTTTTTTTTTTTTTCCCTTTCCACCACAAAAGTGCCTTGACATCCCCTGTCAAGACTTCCTGCCACTTTGGGCTGCCACCCATGGGGATGAGATGCCCTGTGGGCACGTAAAAGGGACTCTGAATATGCCCTGCTTCCCACCCATGCGTGGTTGGGCGACACTTTCATCCGTGGAGGGGATCTCTGCCATGCCGTATTTTGCTCCTTCCACACCACACAGAAGCCTCGTCCTCCCCATTCAATCCTTCCTGCTGCTTTGGGTTGCCCCCTGTGTGCCCGAGATGCTCCGTGGATGTGAACCACAGATGCCTAAGATTCTCTGGGACCTGCACATGCGTGTCTGGGAGGCATTTTCCCCCGTGGGGTGACCTCGGCCGTACCATTTCTTTTTTTCCTTCCCCCAGTGGGCTGGAGATGCTCCATGGGCTTGAACCTGAGATGTCCAGGAACCTCTTGGACGCAGCATGCTCGTTTTTGAGGCACTTTGGCCCATGGAGAGACCTCTGCCGCACCTTTATTTTTTTTCCTTTCGTCCACACAGGTGCATCGACCTCACCTTTCAAGACTTCCTGCTGCTTTGGGCTGCCCCCTGTCGGGATGAGACCTTCTGTGTGCATGAAACAGGGACGCCCAGGATCCCCTCTGTCCCACACATGTGAGGTTTGGAGGCACTTTCAGCCATCGGGAGATCTCTACCATACCATATTTTGTTCCCTCCACACCACACAGGTGCCTCTACCTCCCTTTTCAAGCCTTCCTGCCGCTTTGAGCTGCCCCACGTTGGCCTGAGATGCTCTGTGTGCGTGGACCAGGTACACCCAGGATCCGCTTACCCCGCGCTTGCACGGTGGGTAAGCACTTTTGCCCGTGTGGTGGGAGGGACGTCTGCCTCACTGTTTGTGTTTTGCTTTCACAACACTGGAGCCTGCACCTACCTTTTCAAGCCTTCCTGTCGCCTAGGGCTGGCCCTGTGGCCGAGGCGATCAGTGGGCGAGAACCTGGTACACCCAGGATCCCCAGGACTCTGCATGTGGGGTTGGGAGGCACTTTTGCCCGTGGGGACCTCTGCTGTGCCTTTTTTTTTTTTTCCTCCTCACCACACAGGTGCTTCGAACTCCCCTTTCAAGCGTTCCTACCGCTTTGGGCTGCCCCCTGTGTGCCCAAGACGCTGTGTGGGCATGAACCAAAGATGCCCACGAACACCTGGGCCCCGCATATGCGCGGTTGGGAGGCACTTTCGTCTGTGTGGGGACGTCTACCATGCCGTATTTTTTTTCCTTCCACACCAAACAGGTGCCTTGACTTCCCCTTTCAAGCCTTCCTGCCACTTTGGGCTGCCACCTCTGGGTCCGAGATGCTCTGTGGGCAAGAATGAGTGATGCCCCGGATCCCGTGGGCCACGCACATGTGCTGTTGGAAGGAACTTTCTCCCCTGCGGGTTCTTCTGCCACACTGTTTTTTTTTTTTCATTCCACACCACACTGGTGCCTTCACCTCCTATTTCAAGCCTCCCTCCGATTTGGACAATCCTCCGTGGGCCCGAGACACTCCGCAGGCATGAACCAGCGATGCCCATGATCCCCTGGGACCCACACATGCGTGGTTGAGCGGCACTTTCACCGTAAGGGGGACCAATGCCTCGCCATTTTTTTTCCTTCCATAACAGGTGATTCAACGTCAAATTTCAAGGCTTCCTGCCACTTTGGGATGCCCCCTGTGGATCTGAGACACTCTGTAGGCATGCACCAGGGATGCCCAGGATCCCCTGAGAACCGTGCATGTGCTAGTGAGAGGCACTTTCCCCTTTGGGGGGAATCTATGCAGCGTCATTTTTTTTCTTCCACAACACACTGGTGCCTCGACCTTCCCTTTCAAGTTTTCCTGCCGATTTGGGCTGCCCTCCAACGGCCCTAGACACTCTGGGCCCCGTGCGTTCTTGTTTGGGAGGCACTTTGGCTCATGGGGGAGACCACTGCTGCGTCGTTTTTTTATCCTTTCACACTAAACAGGTGCCTCGACCTCCACTTTCAAGCCTTCCTGCCTCTGCACTACCCCCATGGGCCCGAAACTCTCCATGGGCGTGAACTACAGAGAACCAGGATACTCTGGGCCCCGCAGTTTCTCATTTTGGAGGCGCTTTCACCCGTGGGGGTCCGCAGCCTCATCTTTTTTTCCTTTCACACCACACAAGTGCCTCGACCTCCCCTTTCAATGATTCCTGACGCTTTGTGCTGCCCCCTGTGGGCCCAAGACCCTATGTAGGCAAGAACCAGGGATGCCGAGGATCCCCCGGACACGCGCATGTGTGGTTGGGGACCATTTCGCCTGTCGGGAGGACCTCCGCTGTGCCTTTTTTTTTCCTTCCACACCACACAGAAGCCTTGATCTCTAATTTGAGGACTTCCTGATGCTTAGGGCTTCCCCTCAAGTCCCCAAGACCCCCTGTGGATGTGAAACACGGACACTCAGGATCACCATGGCCCCATGCATGTGCGGTTCAGAGGCACTTTCGCCTTTAGGGATGAACTATGCCACGTCATATTTTTCCTTCCAAAATACACAGGTGCCTCAACCTCCAATTTCAAGCCTTCCTGCGGCTTTGGGCTACTCTCCGTTGGCCCAAGATGCTCTGTAGGCATGAACCAAGGACGTCCAGTATCCCCTGGGCCCCTCACATGCACAGGTGAGAGGCACAATAGCCTTTGGTGAGGACCTGTGCCGCATCATTTTTTTTCCTTCCACAACACACAGGAGCCTCGACCTCCCCTTTCAAACCTTCCTGTCGTTTTGGGCAGCCCCCCGTGGGACACAGATGCTCTGGGTTCATGAAACTGGGAGGCCCAGGATCCCCTGCGCCCCACACTTGCTCGTTTGGGAGGCACTTTCGCTAGTGGGTGGGTCCTATGCTGTGCCGTTTTTTTTTCTTTCACAACACAGCTGTCTCGACCTCACCTTTCAAGATTTCCTGCCGCTTTGGGCTCCCCCTCATGGGCGTTAATGCTCTGTGCGCGTGAACTAGGTATACCCAGGATCCCTTGCGCCCCAGGTATGCACGGTTGGGGGGAAGCTTTTCCCTTGGGGGGCAGTTCTGCCATGCCGTTTGTTTTTTCTTTCCACACCACACAGGTGCCTCTACCTCCCTTTTCAAGACTTCCTTCTGCTTTGGGCTGCTGGCTTGGGCCTGAGACGCCCTGTGCACATGAACCAGGGAAGCCCAGGATCCCCTGGGCCCCAAGAATGTGCAGTTGGGAGACATTTTCAGCCATGGTGGGGACCTCGGCCGAGCGGTTTTTCTTTCCTTCCACATCACACAAGTGCCTCAACCTCTCCTTTCAAGCCTTCCTGCCTCTTTGGGCTGTCCCCCATGGGCCCCAGACACTCCATGGGCATGAATCAAGGATGCCCAATGTCCCCTGGGTCCCGCGCATGTGCGGTTGGGAGGGACTTTCGCCTGTGGGGGGTCGTATTTTTTTCCTTACACACCATACGGTGCTTCGACTTCCCATTTCAAACATTCCTGCCGTTTTGGGCTGCCCCCCGTGGGCCTGAGATGCTCTGTGAGCATGAGCTAAGGACACCCAGGACACCCTAGGCACCACACATGCTCGTTTGGGAAGCACCTTCACCCGTGGGGGTCCTCTGCCGCGCCGCTTTTTTTTCCTTTCTGCCACACAGGTTCCTTGACCTCCCATTTCAAGCAGTCCTGCCACTTTGGGCTGCCCCCTGTCAGCATGAGATGCTCTGTGGGCATGAACCAGGGATGTCAAGGATCCCCTGTGCCCTGCGCATGCGCGGTTGGGAGGCGTTTTCCCCGTGGTTTAACATCTGCCACGCCATTTTTTTTTAACCTTCCTCATGACACAGCTGACTCAACCTCCCATTTCAAGCCTTCCTCCCGCTTTGGGTTGTCCCCTATGGGCCCTAGACGCTCCGAGATCGTGAATCAGGGAAGCCCAGGAACCCCTGGGCCCCACGCATGTGCGGTTGGGAGACACTTTCGCCCATGGAGGGATCTCTGTCGTGCCGTATTTTTGTCCTTCTACACAGCACAAGTTCCTCGACCTCCCCTTGCAAGCCTTCCTGACGCTTTTGCATGCCACCTGTGGGCCTCAGACGCCCCATGGGCACAAAACAGGGATGCCCAGGATACCCTGGGCCCCACACATGAGTCTTTGGGGGACACTATCGCCCGTAGGCGGGACCTCAGCTGCACCATTTTCTTTTCTTTCCTAACCACACAGGTGCGTTGACCTCCCCTTTTAAACCTTCTTGCCTCTTTGGGCTGCACGCCATGGGCCCAAGATGCTCCGTGGCCAGGAATCAGGGATTCCCAGGAAACCCTGGGCTGCATGCATGCTCATTTGGGAGTCACTATCACCCGTGGTGGGACGTCTGCCACACCGTATTTATTTCCTTCCACACCACACAGGTGCATCGACCCTTTCAAACCTTCCTGCTGCTTTGGGCTGCTCCCCGTGGGCCCGAGATACTCCGTATGTGTGAACTAGGGATGCTCAGGATTCCCTCCACCCTTCATATGCTCGTTTGGGAAGCACTTTTGCCAGTGGGGGGACCTATTCAGCGCTGTTATTTTTTTCGTTTCCAACAGTTGTCTCAACCGCCCCTTTCAAGGCTTCCTGCTGCTTTGGGCTGGACCCGAGGGTATAAGATACCCTGTGGGCATGAACCAGGGATGCCCAGGATCCCCTGCAACCTGCACATGTGTGGTTGGGAGGCACTTTCGCCCATGGGGGATCTCTGCCATTCTGTATTTTGTTCCTTCCACACCACACAGGTCCCTTGACCTCCCCTTTCAAGCCCTCTTTCCACTTTGGGCTTCCTCCCGTGGGCCTGGGATGCTCGGTGGGCATGAACAAGGGACTCCCAGGGTCCCTTGGGCCCCACGCATGAGCGGTTGTGGGACATTTTCTCCCAAGGGCGGGAGTTCGGCTGTGCCTTTTTATTTCCACAACACACTTGTGCCTCGAACTGCGTTTTGAAGACATCCTGCCACTTTCGGCTTCCCCCTGTGGGCCCGAGACTCCGTGTTGGTGTGAACCACGGATGCCCAAGATCCCCTGAGCCCTGCACATGCACTGTTGGGAGACACTGTAGCGTTTTGGCGGGATCTTGGCTGTACCGTTTTTATTTCCTTTCACCAGCACACATGTGCCTCGAACTCCGCTTTCATTCCCTCCTGCCCCTTTGGGCTGGTCACCTTGGACACGAGGTGCTCCCTGGGTGTGAACCAAGGAACCCCAGGGTCCCCTGGGTCCCAGGCATGTTCGGTTGGGAGGCTGTTTGCCCCACTGGGGGAGATCTCTGATTCACCATTAGTGTTTTCCTTCCACAACACAGGTGATTCCACCTCCCATTTCAAGACTTCCTGTCGCCTTAGGCTGACCCCATGGGCCTAAGCCACTATATGGGTGCTAACCAGGTATGCCCAGGTTCCCCTGGGCCTTGCACAAGTGTGGAGGGGAAGCACTTTCACCTGTTTAGGGGAACCTCTGCCATGTCATTTGTGCTTTCCTTCCACAACACAGGTGACTTAACTTCCTCTTTCAAGATTTCCTGCCACCTTGGGCTGGACCCCGTGGGCCCAAGGCACTCTTTTGGCGTGGATGAGGTAAGTTCAGGATCCCCTGGGCCCTGTGCATGTGCGGTGGTCATCCACTTTCGCCCATGTGGGGACACCTCTGCCTTGCCATTTGTGTTTTCTTTTCACAAGAGTGGAGCCTGCACTTCCCCTTTCAAGACTTCCTGCCGCCTTGGGTTGGCCCCCGTTGACAAAGGCTCTACGTTGGTGAGAACCTGGGAACCAAAGGATCCCCACGGACCCATGCATACATGGTTGAGAGGCACGCTCGCTCGTGGGGGATCTCTATTCTGCTGGGTTTTTTTTCTTCCTCACCACACAGGTGCCTCGACCTCCCGTTTCAAACATTCCTGCTGCTTTGGACTGTACCCTATGAGCCCGAAATGCTCCGTGTGAAACAAAGATGCCCAGGATCCCCTGGGCTCCACATATGTGCAGTGGGTAGGTACTTTCGCCTGTGGGAGGACGTGTGCTGCACCGTATTTTTTTCCTTCTGCTCCACACAGGTGCCTCTGCTTCCCTTTTCAAGCCTTCCTGCTCCTTTGGGCTGCCCCCCTGGACCCAAAACACTCTTAGGGAGTGAAGCACCAATGCCCCAGATCCTCTAGGCCTAGCACATGCGCGTTTAGGAGGCACTTTGGCCCCTGGGCGTACTTCTGCCATACTGTTTTTTTTCCTTCTGCACCACGCAGGTGCCTCGAACTCCCCTTTCAAGCTTTCCTGCCTCTTTGGTCTGCCCCCCCATTGGCGTGAAACACTCTGTGGGCATCAAGGAGGGATGCCCCAGATGCCCTGGGCCCCACGCTTATGTGGTTGTGGGTCACTTTCGCCCATTGAGGGGACATCTGCTGCGCCATTTGTTTTCCTTCTACACCACGTAAGTGCTTCCACCTCTTATTTCAAGGCTTCCTCTGATTTGGACTTTCTCTATGGGCCGAAGACACTCTATAGGCAGGAACCAGGGATGCCCAGCATCCCCTAGGATCTCCACAGGTGTGGTTGAGAGGCACTTTCACCTTTACAGAGGACCTATGCTGCGCCATTTTTTTCCTTCCACAACACTCAGGTAACTCGACCTCCGCTTTCAAGCCTTCCTGCTGCTTTGGGCTGCACCCTGTGGACTCGAGACGCTCCATGGGTGTGAAACAGGCTTCCCAGGAAAAGCTGGGCCCCACGCATGAGCAGTTGGGAGGCACTTTTTCCCTTGGGGCGACCTCTGCTGTGCCATATTTATTTCCTTCCACACCATGCAGGCTCCTCGACCCTCCCTTTCAAAACTTCCAGCGGCTTTGGTCTGGCCCCTGTGGGCCCGAGACACCTCTTGGGCATAAATCAAGGATTCCCAGGATCCCCTGGGGCCTGCACATGCTCGTTTAGGTGGCACGTTCGCCAGTGGGGGGACGTATGCCGTGCCATTTGTTTTTTCCTTTGCACCACACAGGTGACTCGACCTGCCCTTTCAAGACTTCCTGCCGCTTTCCTCTGTCCCCCATGGGCCCAAGACTCTGCGTGGGCACAAAGCACGGAGGCCCAGGATCCCCTGGGCATGAACAAGGGACATGCTCTGTGGGCATGAACAAGGGACACCCAGGATACCCTGGTCCCCGTGTATGTGCGGTTTGTGAGGCATTTTCGTCCATTGGGGGGACCTCTGTCACACTCTATTTTTTCCTTCCACACCACACAGGTGACTCGACCTCCCATTTCAAGTCTTCCTGCTCGTTTGGGCTTCCTTCCATAGGCCTGAAATGCTCCATGGGCATGAGTGAGGGATGCCCAGGATCCCCTGCACCCCACACATGTGCAGTTCAGAGGCACTTTCATCTTTGGGGGAACCTCTGCCATGCCATTTTTTTTTCCTTCCCCAAAACTCAGGTGCCTCCACCTCCAATTTCAAGCATTCCTGCCAGTTTGGGCTGCTTCCCGTAGGCCCAAGACGCTCTGTAGACACTAACCAAGTATGCTCCAACCCCCCTGGGCCCCGCACATGTGCAGATGAGAGGCACTTTGGCCTTTGGTGGGGACTTATGACACGTCATTTTTTTTCTTTCCACAACACACATGTGCCTTGACCTCCCCTTTCAAGCCTTCCTGCTGCTTTGGGCTGCCCCATGTGGGCACGAGACCCTCCGTGGGCATGAATCAGGGACACCCAGGATCCCCTATGCCCCACACATGCGCAGTGGGGAAGCACTTTCTCCCATAGGGTGGGACTTCTGCCTTGCCATTTGTTTCTTCCTTCCGCAACACAGGTGTTTCCACCTCTTCTTTCAAGACATCCTGCCGCCTTGGGCTGGAACATGTGTGGCTGAAGTGCACCCTCGGTGTGAAACAGGGACCCCAGGGCCCCCAGGGCCCAAGCATGAGCAATTGGGAGGCTCTTTCCCCCATTGCAGGGACCTCTGATTCACCACGTGTTTTCCTTCCACAACACAGGTGACTCCACCTCCCGTTTCAATAAATCCTGCTGCCTTGGACTGATGCCATGGGCCCAAAACGCTCCATGGATGCTAACCAGGGATGCCCAGGGATGCCTGTGGTAGAGGGAACTCTGGGGCACCGTTTGTGTTTTCCTTACACAACACAGGTGCCTCCACTTCCCCTTTAAAGGCTTCCAGCCACCTTGGGCTGGACCCCATGGGCCCAAGGCACTCCTTGGGCATGGATCGGGGATGCCAAGAGTCCCCTGGGCCCTGCACATGCCAGTGGGGAGGAACTTTTGCCACAGTTGGGAGGCGTCTGCCTCGTTCTTTGTGTTTTCCTTTCCTAACAGAGGAGTCTGCACCTCCCATTTCAAGCCTTCCAGCCACTTTGGGCTGGCCCCCGTGGGCGGAGGTGTTCCGGGGTTGAGAACCTGGGATGCCCAGTGGGAGACACTTTCCCCTGTGTGGGACCTCTGCGTTGCCATATTTTTTTCCTTTCACATCACATAGGTGCCTCAACCTCCCCTTTCAAGCCTTGCTGCTGCTTTTGGCTGCTCCATGTGGGACCCAGACGCTCTATGGACATGAACTAGGGACACCCAGGTTACCCTGGGCCTCGCGCATGCTCGTTTGGGGGCACATTCCCCCGTGAGGGTCCTCTGCTTTGCCATTTTTTTTTTTCCTTTCCACCACACAGGTTCCTCGGCCTCCCCTTTCAAGCCTTCCTGCCGATTTGGGCTGCTCCCTGTGGGCATGAGATGCTTTGAGGGCATGAACCAGGGACTCCCAGGATCCCCTGTGCCCTGCACATGCGAGGCTCGAAGATACTTTGGCCGGTGGATGCAACTCTGCCGCACAATATTTTGTTCCTTCCACACCACAGAGGTGCCTTGACCTCCCTTTTCAAGCCTTCCTTTCTCTTTGGGCTGCCCCCTTTGGGCCTGAGATGCTCTGTGGATGCAAACTAGGGAGGCCCAGGATCCCATGGGTCCCTCACATGCGCGGTTGGGAGGCATTTTCTCCCATGGGAGGGACTTCAGTCACGCCATTTTTTTTCCACACCACACAGGTGCCTCGAACTCCCATTTCAAACATTCCTGTTGCTTTTGGCTGCAACCAGTAGGCCTGGAACTCGAGTGGGTGCAATTGAGGGATGCCCAGGATTCCCTGGGCCCTGTGCATGCACGGTTGTGAGGCATTTTTGCCTCTGGGGGGAACTTGGCTGCACCATTTTTTTTCCTTTCACCACCACACAAGTGCCTCGAACTCCGCTTTCAAGCTCTCCTGATGCTTTAGGCTGGCCCCAGTCGACTTAAGATGCTCTGTTGATGCGAACCAGAGATGCCCAGGATCCAGTTGGCAATGCCTCTGCGTGGCTGGGAGGCACTTTTGCCAGTGGGAGGGACCTCTGCCGTGCCATTTTATTTTCCTTCCTGACCTCACAGGTGACTCGACCTCCCCTTTCAAGATTTCCTGCTGCTTTGGGCTGCCCCTTATGGGCTCGAGATGCTCCGTGGGTGTGAATCAGGGAAGCCCAGGGACCCCTGGGCCCTGCACATGCGCGGTTGGGTGGCACTTTTGTCCGTGGGGGGACATCTGCCGCGCCCTTTTTTTTCCCTTCCTCAAGACCCAGTTGCATCTTCCTCCCTTTCGAAACTTTCCTGCTGCTTTGGGCTTCCCCTCACGTCGCCAAGACGCTCCATGGGTGTGAAACAGGGATCCCCAGGATCCCAAGTGCCCCATGCATGCCCGATTAGAAGGCACTTTCCCCTTTAGGGAGGACCTATGCCGTTCCATTTTTTTTCCTCCTGCAAGTCTCAGGTGCCTTGATCTCCAATTTGAAGCCTTCCTGCTGCTTTGGGCTGCCCCGTGCGGGCCCGAGACGCTCAGTAGGCACGAACCAGAGATGGCTATGATCCCCTGGTCCCCACGCATGCGCGGGTGACAGGCACATTCACCTTTGGTGGGGACCTATGTCACGTCATTTCTTTTTCCTTCCACAACACACAGGTACCTTGACCTCCCCTTTCAAAATTACCTGCTGCTTTGGACAGCCCCCCCGCGAGCCTGAAAAGCTCTGGGTGCATGAAGCAGGAACACCGAGGATCCCCTGGACCCGGTGCATGTTCGTTTTGGAGGCATTTTCGTCTGAGGTGCAGACCTCTGCCACGCCGTTTTTTTTTTCCTTCCACACCACACTGGTGCCTAAACCTCCCCTTTCTAGCCTTCCTGTGGCTTTAGGCTGCCCACGTGTGCCCGAAGCGCTCCATGGGCATGAATCAGGGATGCTCAGGATCCCTTGAGCCCTGCACATGTGCGGTTGGGAGGCATTTTTGTCTGTGTGGGGACCTCTCCCACACCGTTTTTTTTCTTCCACGCCACACAGGTGATTCGACCTCCCATTTTAAGCCTTCCTGCCACTTTGGGCTACCCGCTGTGCTTCTGAAATGCTCCATGTGCGTGAACCAGGGATGCCTAGGATCCCCTGGGCCCCACAAATGCGTGGTTGAAAGGCACTTTTGTCTTTGGGGGGGACCGCTGCCACTCCATTTTGTTTTTTCTTCCACAACAAACAGGTGCCTCGAAATCCCATTTCAAGCCTTCCAGCTGCTTTAAGCTGCCCCCCGAGGGAACAAGACGGTCTGTGCACAGGAACCAAGGAGGCCTAGGAAGCCCTGAGACCTTCGCATGTGCAGTTGGGAGGGACTTTCGCCCTTAGAGGGGACCTCAGCCGTGCTGTGTTTTTTTCCTTTCAAACCGCAGAGTTACTTTACCTCCCCTTTTCAAGCCTTCCTGCCACTGTGGGCTGCCCCCCGTTGGCCAAAGATGCCCTGTGGGCATGAAACAGGGATGCCCAGTATTCCCTGGGACCCACGCATGCGAGGTTGGGGGATACTTTGCCCGTGGGAGGGACCTCTGCTGCGCCGATTTTTTTTTCCACACCACACAGGTGTCTCGACCTCCCCATTCAAGCATTCCTGCTGCTTTGGGCTGTCCCCGTTTGCTCTGACATGCCTTGTGGGCGTGAACCAGGGAAGCCCAGGATCTCCAGGGCCCCAGTCATGCTCGGTTGGGAGTCAGTTTTGCGCATGGGGGGAACCTCTGCCACGAAATTTTTGTCCTTGCATACCATACAGGTGCCTCGACTTCCCCTTTGAAGAGAACTGCCACTTTGAGCTGTCCCCCATGGGCCTCAGACACTCTGAGGGTGTGAATCAGGGATGCCCAGGATACCCTGGGACCCACACATGAGCGGTTGGCAGCACTTTCACCCGTGGTGGGGACCACTGGTGTGCCGTTTATTTTTCCTTTCACACCACACAGGTGCCTCGACCTCACATTTCAAAACTTCCTGCCACTTGGGACTGTCCCTCTTGGGCCCAAGATGCTGGTTGGGCCTGAACCAGGCATGCCCACAATACCCTGGGTGCAGTGAATATGCGGTTGGGAGGCACTTTCGCCTGTTGGGGAACCTCTGCTGCTCCATTTTTTTTCGTCTCACAACACACAGGGGACTCGACCTCCCCTTTCAAGCATTCCTGCTGCCTTGGGCTACACCCCTTGGGCCCAAGACGCTTCCTGGGTGCGAATCAGGGAAGCCCAGCACCCCCCAGGTCCCGTCATGCGCAGTTGGGAGGCTCTTTTGGCTGCGGGGAGAACTCTGTCTCGCCATTTTTTTTCCTTCCATACCACACAGGTGTCTCGATTTCCCCTTTCAAGCCTTGCTTCTCTCTGATCTGCCTCTACTGGGCCGGAGACACCCAGTGAATGTGAAGCAGGGGCACGCAGGATACCCTGGGCCCCGAGAGTGAGCAGATGGGAGGCACTTTTTCCTGTGTGGGGACATCTGCTGTGGCATTTTTTTTTCCTTTCACACCACACTAGTGCCTCCACCTCCCTTTTCAAGATTTCATGCTGCTTTGGGCTTCCTCCCGTGAGTCCAAGACACTCCAAAGGTGTGAACCAGGGAAGCCCAGGACCCCCTGGACCCCATGCATGAGCGGGTGAGAGGCACATTCGCCTTTGGTGATGACCTATGCCATGTCATTTTTTTTTTCTTCCACAACACACAGGTGCATCGACCTCCCCTTGGAAACATTCCTGCCGTTTTGGTCTGCCCCTCGTGGTCCTGAGACATTCTGGGTGCATGAACCAGTGATGCCCATGATCCCCTGGATGGACTGCGTGCTCGTTTGGAGGCACTGTTGCCCGTGGGGCGGAACTTGTATGCGCCGTTTTTTTGTCCTTCCACACCACACAGGTGCTTCAATCTCCTTTTAAAAGACTTCCTGCCGCTTTAGACTGCCACCTGTGTGCCTGAGGTGCTGCATTGACATGAACCAGGGATGCTCAGGATTCCTTGGGCCTGGCGTATGTGCAGTTGGGAGTCACTTTCTTCCATGGTTGGGACCTCGGCCGCGCCTTTTTTTTTTTTTTTTTCTCTTCCGCACTACACGGTTGAGTCGACCTCCCATTTCAAGCCTTCTTTCCACTTTGGGCTGCTCCCTGTCGGCATGAAACCCTCTATGGACTTTAACCAGGGATACCTAGGATCCCCTGGGCCCCATGCATGCACGGTTTTGAGGCACTTTCGACTTTGGGGGGGACCTCTGCCACACCATTTTGTTTTCCTTCCACAACAAACAGGTGCCTCTGCCTCAGATTTCAAGCCTTCCTGGCACTTGGAGCTGCCCCCTGTGGGCCTGGTATGCTCTGTGTGCAAGAACCAGGGATGCCTAGGCTCCTCTGGGACCCTCACATGCTTGGTTGGGAGGCACTTTCTCCCACTGTGGAGACCTCTTTGGCTCCTTTTTTTCCTTCCATGACACACAGGGGCCTCGACCTCCCATTTCAAGCGTTTCTGCCTCATTGGCCTGCCCTACTTGGGCCCGAGATGCTTCTTGGGCGTGAATTGCAGAAGCCCAGCATCCGCTGGAACCCGTGAATGCACGGTTGGGAGGCACTTTCGCCCATAGGGGGACCAGTGCCGCACCATTTTTTTCCTTCCATACCACACAGGTGCCACAACTTCCCTGTTCGAGCCTTACTTCTGCTTTGATCTGCCCCCCCAAACGCCTGAGACACTACATAAACATGAAGCAGAGACTCACAGGATACACTGGGCCCTGCAAATGAGTGGTTGGGATGCACTCTGTCACGTTGGGGGACCTCTGCTGCGGAGTTTTTTTTTCCTTTCACCACACAAGCGCTTGACCTCCCTTTCAATGATTCCTGCCACTTTGGGCTGCCCTTCGTGGACCTACGACCCTCTGTGGGCATGAAACAGGGAAGCCGAGGAGCCCCTGGGCCCCTCGCACTTGCAGTTCGGTGCTATTTTGCCCATGGGGAGACCTCTGCTGTGCCTTTTTTTTTTTCCTTCCACACCACACAGGTGCGTTGACCTCTTATTTGAAGGCTTCCTGCTGCTTTGAGCTGCCCGCCATGGGCCCCAGACGCTGTGAAGGCATGAAACAAGGACGTCCAGTATCCTCTGGTCCCTATGCATGCGTGGGTGAGAGGCAGATTCGTCTTTTTGGGGGACCTATGACACATCATTTTTTCCTTCCACAACACACAGGTGCCTAGGCATTCTTTTCAAACCGTCCTACCTCTTTGGACGGCACCCCTTGGGCCTGAGATGCTCTGGGTGCACGAACCAAGTAGGCCCAGGATACCCTGGGCCCCGTGCATGCTCGTTTGGCAAGCACTTTCGTCCATGTGGGGGACCTCTGCCACACCATTTTTTTTCCTTTCACAACACATGTGTCTCTACCTCACTATTCAAGCCTTCCTGCCTGTTTGGGCTGGCCCTCATCGGCATGAGATGTTCTGTGGGCAAGAACAAGGGATACCCAGGATTCCCTGGTCCCTGCGCATGCACGGTTGGAAGGCAGTGTATCCCGTGTGGGGGACTTCTGTCACGCCATTTGTTTTTTTCTTTCCACACCACTCAGGTTCCTCCACCTCCCCTTTCAAGGTTTCTTGCCGCCTTGGGTTAGACCCTGTGGGCCCGAGGCACTCCTGGGGCACTGATCAGGAATGATCAGAGTCCCCTGGGTCCCTAAGCATGTGCTTTGGGGAGGCACTTTCTCCTGTGTGTGGGTACTTCTCCCTTACCATTTGTGTTTTCCTTTCACAACACTGGAGACGGCCCCTTCCCTTTGGAGACTTCCTGCCATGTTGGGCTGGCCCTCATGGGCCAAGGAGCTCTGTAGGTGAGAACCTGGGATGCCAAGGATCCCCAGGGCTCCACGCCTGCAGATTTGGTGGTACTTTGGCACTTGGGGGACCTCTGCTACTCCTTTTCTTTTTCTTCCTCAACGCACAGGTACCTAGAAGTCCCCTTTCAAGCCTTCCTGCCTTTTTGGGCTGCACCCTGTGGGCACGAGATGCTCCGTGTTCATGAATGAGGGATGCCTAGGATTCCCTAGGACCTGCACATGCATGGTTGGGAGTCATTTTCGCCCTTGGGGGGAACCTTTGCAACGACTGTATTTTTCCTTTCATACAACACAGGTGCCTCGACTTCCACTTTGAAGCCTTACTGCCGCTTTGAGCTACCCCCTTTGGGCCTCAGCCACTCTCTGGCCACGAAGCAGGGACGACCAGTATTCCCTGGGCAATGCGCATGCGCCGGTGAGAGGCACTTTCGCCTTTGGTGGGGACATAAGCCATTTTTTTTCCTTCCCAAACACACAGGGACCTCTTTTTCCCCTTTCAAACATTCCTTCCACTTTGGGCAACCCCCGTGGGCCCGAGACGCTCTGGGTGCATGAAACAGGGATGCCCAGGATCCACTGTGCCCCATGCTTGCTCATTTTGGAGACACTTTAACCTGTGGGGGGATCTCTGCAGGGGTGTTTTTTTTTTTCTTTCACAACACAGGAGTCTTGAACTCACCTTTCAAGCATTCCTGCAGCTTTGGGCTGCCCCTCGTGGGCATGAGATGCTCTGTGTGCATGAACCAGGGACATCCAGGATCCCCTGCGACCCAGGCATGCATGGTTGGGAGGCAGTTTCTCCCCTGGGGGGGACTTCTGCCATGCCATTTGTTTTCCTTTAAACACCACACAGGGGTCTCGACCTCCGCTTTCAAGACTTTATTCCACTTTAGGCTGCCCGCATGGGGCTGAGACGCCCTCTGAGTGCAAATCAGGGATGCCAAACATTCCCCTGGGCCCTGCTCATGCGCAGTTGAGAGGAATTTTGCTGGTGTATGAGACGTTTTCCACGCTGTTATCTTTTCATTCCTAAAAACACAGGTAACTCGACCTCCCCTTTCAAGCCTTCCTGCAGCTTTGGGCTACCCCCCTTGTGTCCAAGATGCACCGTAGTTGGGAACCAGAAACACCAAGGATCCCCTGGGCCCTGCGCATGCGCGGATGGGAGGCACTTTAGCCTGTGGTTGGAATTCTATCATGCCGTATTTTTTTCCTGGGTGCAAAGCAGGGACTCATAGGGTCTCCTGGACCCCATGCATGGGGAGGCTCTTTTGCTCGTTGGTGGGGGGGGGGACCTCTGATTCGCCATTTGTGTTTTCCTTCCACAGCATAGGGGACTCCATCTCCACTTTCCAGCCTTCCTGCCGCCTTGGGCTGACCCTGTGGGCCTGAGCCACTCCATGGGTGCTACTCAGGGATGCCCGTGGTTCCCGGTGCCCCACACACGCACTGTTGGGAGGCACTTCCGCCCGTGGGGAACATCTGCCACACCGTTGTTTTTCCTTTCTCACCACACGTGTGCCTCAAACTCCCCTTTCAAGGCTTCCTGACGCTTTGGGCTGCACCCAGTTGGCCCAAAACACTCCATGGGCGTGAACCCGGAATGCCCAGGATCCCCACGGTCCACAGCATTGTCGTTTGGGAGGCACTTTCGCCTCTGGGTGGACGTCTGCTGTGACATTTTTTTCCTTTCCACCACACAGGTGCCTCGACCTCCCCTTTCAAGCATTCCTGCCACTTTGGGCTGCCCCCAGGGGGATCAGACGTTCTCCAGGCATGCAACAGGGATGTCCAGGTTCCCCTGCACCTTGCAAGTGCGTGGTTGGGGGTACTTTCGCCCATGGGGGGACTCTACCATAACGTATTTTGTTCCTTCCACAACACACAGGTGCCTCGACTTCCCCTTTCAAGACTTCCTTCTGCTTTGGGCTGCCCCTGTGGGTCTGAGATGCTCCGTGTGTGCAAACAAGGGATCCCCAGCATCCCCCGGGCCCTGTGCATGCGAGTTTGTGGGCAGGTTCTCCTGTGTGGTGACTTCTGCCTCGCCACTTTTTTCCCAAACTACACAGGTGTTTCGACCTCCCCTTTCAAGCCTGCCTGCCGCTTTCGGCTGCTCCCTGTGAGCCCGAGAGTCTGAGTGGGTGTGAGTCATGAATGTCCAGGATCACCTGGGACATGCACCTGTGTGGTTTGAAGGCACTTTCCCCATAGGGGGACCTCGGCCGTGCCATTTTTTTTTCTTTCCCACCATACAACAGCCTCAACCTCCGTTTTCAAGCATTTCTGACGTTTAGCCTGCTCCCTGTGGGCCTGAGATGCCCTGTGGGTGTGAACAAGGGAAGCGCTGGACCCCCTCAGCCCCACGTATGAGCGGTTGGGAGGCAGTTTTGTCTGTGGGGGGAATTCTGCCTCGCTGTATTTTTTCCTTGCACACCACACAAGTGCCTCGACTTCCCCTTTCAAGATTTCCTGCCGCTTCGGACTGCCCAACTTGGGCCTGAAATAATCTGTGGTGTGAACAGGGATACCCGGGATCTGTTGGGCCATGCGCATATTCAGTTGGGCGGCTGTTTCACACCTGGGGGTATGCCATGCCTTTTTTTTCCTTCCACACCACACAGGTGCCTCGACCTTCCCTTTCGAGACTTCTTGCCATTTTAGGCTGCCCTGCAAGGGCCCGAGACACTCTGTGGGTATGACCAAGGATGCCCAGGATCACCTACACCCCACACATGTGCGTTGGGGAGGCATTTTCCCCTGTGGGGTGGGACCTCTGCCTTGCCGTTTGTTTTTTTCTTCCACAACACAGGTGCCTCCACCTCCTCTTTCCTACCTTCCTGCCACCTTGGGCTGGACTCCATGGGCCAGCAGCACTCCTGGGTGTGAAACAGGGAACCCCAGGGTCTTCTGGGCCCCATCCATGCATGGTGGGGAGGCTTCTCTGCCCGTTGGTTGGGACCTCTTATTCGCCATTTGTGTTTTTCTTCCACAACACATGTGACTCCACCTCCCCTTTCAAGATTCCCTGCCGCCTTGGGCTGACCCTGTAGGCCCGAGTCGCTCCATGAGTGCTATCCAGGGATGCCCAGGGTCCCCTGGGCCCTACGAATGCTTGGTGGGGAGACACTTTCGCCCATGGGGGGACCTCTGCCTCCCCATTTGTGTTTTCCTTCCACAACACAGATGAATCCACATCCCCTTTCAAGGCTTCCTGCTGCCTTGGGCTAGCCCCTGTGGACCGAAGCCCTCTGTGTGCATGAACCTGGGATGCCCAGGATCCCCAGACCTCTGCGCATGCAGGGTTGGGAGGCACTTTTGCCTGTGGCGGACTTCTGCTGCACCATTTTTTTTCTTCCTCACCACACGGGTTTATCGACCTCCCATTTCAAGCCTTCCTGCCGGTATGGGCTGCCTCCTGTGGGCCCAAGACTCTCTGTGTGTGTGAACCACAGATGGCCAGGAAACCCTGGGCCCTGCTTATGCACCATTGTGAGGCACTTCCATCTGTGGAGGGACGTATGCCACACAGTATTTTTTTTTCTTCCACAACACACAGGTGCCTCGACTTCCACTTTCAAGCATTCCTGCTGCTTTGGGCTGACACCTCTGGCCAAAAGACTCTTCGTGAGCATGAATCAGGGATGCCCTGGATCCCCTGGGCCATGCACATGCGAGATTGCGAGGCACTTTTGCCCTTTGGGGTAATTCTGCCATGCTGTTTTTTTTCCTTCCACACCACACAGGTGCCTCCACCTCCTGTTTCAAAACTTCCTCTGATTTGGACAGCTCCTCGTGGGCCCAAGCCCCTCTGTAGGCATGAGCCAGGGATGCCCAGGATATCCTGGGTCCCGTGCGTGTGCAGTTGAGAGGCACTTTCGCCTTAAGGGGGAACTATGCCACGATTTTTTTCCTTCCACAATACTCACGTGCCTCAACCTCCAATTTCAAGGCTTCCTGCTGCCTTGGGGATGCCCCCTGTGGGCTCATGATGCTCCGTAGGCATGAAGCAGGGACACCCAGGATCCCCTGGGTTCTGCCCATGAAAGAGTGAGAGGCCCCTTTGCATTCTGGGGGAACCTATGCCACGTCATTTTTTTTCCATCCACAACACACAGGTGCCTCGACCTCCCCTTTCAAGACTTCCTGCCACTTTGGGCTGCCTCCGTGGGCTCAGAACGCTCTGGGCATGAATCAGGGATACCCAGGATATTCTGGGCCCTGAGCATGCTCATATGTGGGGCACTTTTGCCCTTGACAGGGACATCTGCTGTGCCACTATTTTTTCCTTTGACACCTCTCAGCTGCCTCAACCTCTCTTTTCAAGCCTTCCTGCTGCTTTAGGCTGCACCCTGTGGGCCTGAGATTCTCCATGGGTGTGAACTAGGGACACCCAGGATATCCTAGGCCCCATGCATGCTCGTGGGGAGGTACTTTCTCCTGTGGGAGTCCGTTAATTTTTCCCTTTCCACCACAAAGTTGCCTCGACCTCCCCTTTCAAGACTTCCTGCCGCTTTGGGCTGCCACCTGTGGGTGAGAAACACTCCAAGGGTGTGAACTAAGGATGCCCAGGATCCCCTGTGCCCCACACATTCAGAGGCTTGAAAAGGGAGGTCGAGGCACCTGTGTGGTGTGAAAGGAAAAAAACCGGTGCAGCAGAGGTCTCCCCACAGGAGAAAGTGCCTCTCAAACGAACAAGCATGGGGACCAGGCCATCCTGGGTGTCCCTGGTTCACTCCCACAGAGCCTCTCGGGCCAACAGGGTGCAGCCCAGAGCAGAAGGAAGTCTTGAAAGAGGAGGTCGAGGCACCTGTGTGGTGAGGAAGGAAAAAATATGGTGAGACACATGCCCCCCAAGCACTAAAGTGCCTCCGAACAGCTCGTGTTCAGGGAACAGGGGACCATGGGCATCTCTGGGTAGCACCCATGGAGCAGCTCTGGCCCACGGGTTCAGCCCAAGGAGGCAGGAAGGCTTGAAAGGGCAATTGGAGTCACCTGTATTATGGGAGGAAAACACAAATGGCGAATAAGAGGTCCCCCATCACGGGTGGAAGAGCCTCCTCACCATGCATGCACAGGTCTCAGGGAATCCTGGGTTTTCCTGGTTTGTGGCTACAGAGCATCTTCGGCCCACAGGGGGCAACAAAATGCAGCAGGAAAGATTGAAAGGGGAGGTCAAGGCATCTGTGTGGTGTGGAAGGAAAGAAAACCGGCATGGCAGAAGTCCCCAAATGGGTGAAAGTGCCACACAACCATGCATGCACAGGGCCCTGGGATAGTGGGCTTCCCTGGTTCACATCCACAAATCGTATCAGGCCAAAGGGGATCAGCCTAAAGCGGCTGGAAGTCTTGAATTGGGAGGTCGAGGCACCTGTATGATGTGGAAGGAAAAAAATGGCACAGCAGATTTCCCTCCCATGGGCAAAAGTACATCGCAACCACGCATGCTTGGGGCCCAGGCGATAGTGGACTTCCCCATTTCATGCTCACGAAGCATCTCGGGGCCACGGGGGGCATTCCAAAGTGGCAGGAAGGCTTGAAAGGGGAGGCCGAGGGACCTTTGTGGTTTTAAAGGAAAAAAACACGGCTTGACAGTGGTCCTCCCCACGGATGAACGTGCCCCCCAACCGCGCATTCAGGGGTCCCAGGGGATCCTGGGCATCCCTGGTCCTTGCACCTAGAGCATCTTGGGCCAACAGTGGGGTGCCCAAAGCTGCAGGAATGTTTGAAAGGGGAGGTCGAGGCACTTGTGTTTTGTGGAAGGGAAAAAAAATGAGGCGGAATACATCCTTCCTACAGGCGGAAGTGCCTCCTAACCATGCTTGCACGGGGCCTTGGGGATCTTGAGCATCCTTGTTTCACACCGATGGAACGTCCTTGGGACATGAGGGGCAGCTCAAAACAGCAGGAAGTCTTCAAATGGGGGGGGGGGGTCGAGACACCTGTGTGGTATGGGAGGGGAAAAAAGGCACAGCAGAGGTCCTCCCCGCGGGTGAAATAGCCCCCAACCATGCATGCGCGGGGCCAGGGCATCCTGGGCTTCCCTGGTTTGCAGCCTCTGTGTCTCGGGCCCACGAGTGGCAGTCTAAAGGAGCAGAAAGGCTTGAAAGGGGATTGCGAGGCACTAGTGTGGTATGGAAGGAAAATCAACAACGCAGAAGAGGTCCCCACACGGGTGAAAGTCTCTCCCAACTGTGCATGTGATAGGCCCAGGGGATCCTGGGGTTCACTGATTCGTCCCCACGGAGCATCTCGGGCCCAAAGGGGGAAGCCCAAAGAGGCAGGAAGGCTTGAAAGGCGAGGTGGAGTTACCTGTGTGGTGTGGAGGGAAAAAATGCCACATCTGAAGTTACACCACGGGTAAACGTGCCTCCTAACTGCGCTTTTGCAGGGACCAAGGGATACTGGGCCTCCCTGTTTCATGCCCATGCAGCATCTCGGGTCTAGGGGGTGCAGTCCAAAGCTTCAGGAAGGCTTGAAAGGGGAGTTCGAGGCACTTTGGTGGTTTCAAAGGGAAAATACACGGCGTGGCAGAGGTCCCCCCCAAGGGCAAAAGTGCCTCCCAACCACTCATACCAACATCCCAGGGGATCCTACACATCCCTGGTACTTGGGCACAGAGTGTCTCAGATCCATGGGGCGCAGCTCAAAGCAGCAGGAATGTTTGAAATGGGAGGTCGAGGCACAAGTTTGTTGTAAAAGGAAAACAAAATGGCGTGGCTGAGGTCCCCTTCAAAGACGAACGTGCTTCTCAACCATGCATGTGTGGGGCCCATGGGATCCTGGGCATCCCTGGTTCGCACCCATGAGTGTTTCAGGCCGACAAGGGGCATCTCAAAGCGGAAGGAAGGCTTGAAATGGGAGGTCCAGTCATCTGTGGTGTGGAAGGGAAAAAAAACAGTGCGGCAGAGATCTCCCCACGGACGACAGTGCCTCCCAACCGCGCATGCGTGGGGCCCAGAGGATCCTGGGAGTCCCTGGTTCATGCACCCAGAGTGTCTTAGGCCTACTGTGGGCTGCCCAAAGCGGCTGGAATGTTAGTAATGGGAGGTTGAGGCACCTGTGTTTAGTAGAAGGAAAAAAGTGACATGGAATGGGTCCTACCTACAGTCGAAAGTCCATCCAAACTGCACATGCATGGGGCCCTGGGGATCGTAGGCATCCTTGTTTCACACTCATGGAGCATCTTTGGGACATGCGGGTCAGTCCAAAGCAGCAGGAAGCCTTCAAAGGGGAGGTTAAGTCACCTGTGTTGTTCGGAAGGAACAAAATACAGCGTGGCAGAGGTCCACCACAGGCGAAAGTGCCTCCCATCTGCGAATGTGTGGGGCCCAGGGGATCCTTGGCGTCCTTGTCGTATGTGCACAGAGGGTCTCATACCCACGGGGTGCAGCCAAAAGCGTCAGGAAGGCTTGAAAACGTAGGTCAAGGCACTAGTGTGGTGACAAGGAAAAAATGGTGTGGCAGAAGTCCCTCCACGGGCGAAAGAATCTCCACACAGCAATGCACTGGGCCCAGAGGACACTGGGCATCCCTGGTTAGCACCCTTGGGGCAGCTCGGGCCCATGGGATCAGCCTAAGGCGGCAGGAAATCTTGAAATGGGAGGCGGAGTCACCTGTGTTGTGGAAGGAAAACACAAATGGCGAATCACAGGTCCCCTTCAACAAGGGAAAGAGCCTCTCCACCTTGAATGTGTGGTGTCCAGGGCACCCTGGAAGTCCCTGGTTCACACCACAGAGAGCCTCAGACTTACGGGGACACGTCCAAGGTGACAGGAAGTCTTGAAATAGGAGGTGGAGGAACCTGTGTTATAGAAAAAAAATAAATGGGAAAGCAGAAGTCAGCCCCCTACCAGCGAAAGGGCCCACCCACCACGCATTCTCAGGGCCTAGGGGATACTGGGCATCTCTGGTTCATTCTCAAAGAGAGTCTTGGGCCCATGGGGGCCAGCCCAAAGCGGCAGGAATTCTTGGAATGTAAGTTCGAGGCACCTGTGTGGTGAGGAAGGAAAAACATATGAGGCGATAGACTGTCCCCCCATGGGCGAAAGTATCTCCCAACCTCATGTGTCTGGCCCAGATGCTCTTGGAATTTCTGGTTCATGCCCACGGTGCATCTCGGGCCCACAGCGGGCAACCCAAAGCAGCAGGAATGCATGAAAGGGGAGGTCGAGGCACCTGTGTGGTGTGGAAGGAAAACAAAATGGTGCATCAGAGGTCCCAACACGGGTGAAAGTGCGGCCCAGCTGCACAATCGCGGGGCCTAGGCGTTCCTGCATGTCCCCGTTTCACACTCACGGAGAGTCTCGAGCCCAAGGGGGGCAACCCAAAGCGGCAGGAAACCTTGAAATGGGAGGTCGAGTCACCTGGGTCTTGAGGAAGGGAAAATAGCAGTGTGGCAGAGATCCCCCCACTTGAGAAAGTGCCTCCCAAACACACATTCGTGGGGCCTAGGGGTTCCTGGTCATCCCTGGTTGTTGCCCACAGAGTCTCAAGCCCACGGGGGGCAACCGAAAGTGGCAGGAATTCTTGAAATGGGAGGACAAGTCACCTGAGTCTTCAGGAAGGAAAAAAAATGTCGTGGCAGATGTCCCCCATGGGGGAAAGTGCCTCAGAACCGCGCATATATGGGGCACAGGGGATTCTGGGCATCTCTGGTTCATGCCCACGGAGCATCTCACGCCCACGGGGGCAGCCCAAAGCAGCAGGAAGGCTTGAAAGGGGAGGTCGAGTCAACTGTGTGCTGTGTAAGGAAAAAAAATAGCACAGCATATGTTCCCCCACAGGCAAAAGTGCCTTCCGACCACGCATACATGGGCCCAGGGGTTACTAGGCATCTTTGATTCACGAACAAGGAGCATCTCGTGCCCAAAGGGGGCAGCCCAAAGTGGCAGGAAAGTTTGAAACTGTAGTCAAGGCACCTATGTGGTGAGGAAGAAAAAAAAAAAACGGATCAGCAGAGGTCCCCCACGGCTACAGTCCCTCCCAATCCCACATGAGCATAGCTATTGGGACCCTGGGCAACCCAAGTTCTCGCCCACAGAAGGTGTCGGCCCACAGGGACAACTCAAGGCGGGAAGAAGGCTTAAAAGTGGAGTTGCAGGCCCCAGTGTTGTGAAAGGAAAACACAAATGGCGAGACTGAGGCCCACTCCCAGGGCGAAAGTACCTTCCAACCATGCATGCACAGGGCCCACAGGGTCACCCCAAGTCGGCAGGAAGTCTTGAAATGGGTGGTGGAGTCACCTGTGTTGTGGGAGGAAAACAAATGGCAATTCAGCAGTCACCCCAACAGGAGAAAGAGACTCCCCACCATGCATGCATGGGGACCAGTGGACCCTGGGGGTCCCTGTTTCACACCCAATTAGTGCCTTTGGCCCACGGGGGCCAGCCGAAGGCATCAGGAAGGCTTGAAAGAGGAGGTGGAGGCACCTGTGTTGTGGAAGGAAAAAACAAACGGCAAGGCAGAGGTCCAAACCCACGGGCGAAAGTGCCTCTCCACTATGCATGTGCGGGGCATTGGGGATACTAGGTATCCCTGGCTCACGCCCACAGAGCGTCTCGGGCACACATGGGCCCCCCAAGTCGGTAGGAAGTCTTGAAAGGGGAGGTAGAGGCACCCGTGTGATGTGGAAGGAAAACAAAACGCCAAGTCAGAGGCCCCCACACGTGGGCGAAAATGTCTCTCTAACATGCATGCGTGGGGCCCAGGGGACTCTGGGCATCCCTGATCCATGCCCAAGTAGTGCCTTGGGACCACGGGGTCCAACCCAAGGTGGCAGGAAGCCTTGAAAGGGGAGGTGGAGGCACCTGTGTTGTAGAAGGAAAACACACGGCACCACAGAGTTCCCCCCAACACGGGCAAAAGTGCCTCACCACCACACATGCATGGGACATATGGGCCCTGGGTATCCCTAGGTAGCACCCATGGAGTTGCTCCCACCCGTGGGTTCAGCCCAAGGCGGCAGGAAGTCTTGAAATGGGAGGTGGAGTCCCCTGTGTTGTGGAAGGAAAACAGAAATGGTGAATCAGAGGTACCCCCAAATGGGTGAAAAAGCCTCCTGACCGCACATGCGTGGGTCCCAGAGGACCCTGGATGTTGCTGTTTCACACCCAGTTAATGCCTTGGTCCCATGGGGGCCAGGCCAAGGCGGCAGGAAGGCTTGAAAGAAGAGGTGGAGGCACCTGTGTTGTGGAAGAAAATAACAAACCATGAGGCAGAGTTCGCACTCCACGGGCGAAAGTGCTTCTCCGCCACACATGTGTGGGGCGTAAAGGATGCTGGACATCCCGGATTCATACCCACGGAACGTCTCAGGCCCACATGAGCTGGCCAAAGTGGCAGGAAGACTTGAAAGTGGAGGTAGAGGCACCTGTGTGGTGTTGATGGGAAAAAAGTGGTGCAGCAGAAGTCCCCCAAGGGAGAAACTGCCTCGCAACCTTGCATGTTCAGGGCACATGGGATGCTGGGCATCCCTTGTTCGTGCCCACAGAGCGTCTCACACCCACGGTGGCAGCCTAAATTGGTAGGAAGGCTTGAAACGGAAGGTTGAGTCCCCTGTGTGTTGTGGAAGGAAAAAAAGAAGCAGAGCTGCAGAGGTCTCCACAATGGGTGAAAGTGTCTCCCAACCGCATATTCACTGCACCCAGGGGGTTGTGTGCATCCCAGTTTCAGGCCCAAGGTTTGTCTCAAGCCCAAGGGGGCAGCCACAAGCGGCAGGAAGGCTTGAAATGTGAGGTCGAGGCACCTGTGTGGAGTGGAAGGAAAAAAAAACGGTGCGTCAGTGGTCCCCACCACTGGCGAAAGTGCTCCCAACTGTGCATATGTGTGGCCCAAGGGATCCTGGTCTTCCCTGTTTCATGCACACAGAGTGTCTCAGGCCCCCACGGGGCAGATAAAAGAGGCAGTAAGTTTTCAAAGGGAAGTCAAGGCACCTGTGTAGTATGGAAGGACAAAAAATCGCGGCAGAGGTTCCACCAACGGGCGAAAGTGACTCCTAACCGCACATGCGTGGGTCCCAGGGAATCCTGGGCATCCCTGGTTCGTGTTCACAGAGCATCTCGGGCCCACAGGGGGCAACCCAAAGCGACAGAAAGGCTAGAAAAGGGAGGTCAAAGCTTCTGTGTGGTGTGGAAGGAAAAAAAATGGTCCGGCAGAGGTCACCCATCAGGCAAAAGTGCCTCCCAAATACGCATGCACGGGGACTTGGGGATAGTGCGCTACCGTGATTCACACCAACAAATTGTATCAGGCCAAAGTGTGGTAGCCCAAAGCTGTAGGAAGTCTTAAATGGGGAAGTATTGGCACCTGTGTGGTGTGGAAGGAAAAAAACAGAGCGGAAGAGGTCCCCCACGCATGGGCAAGAGTACCCCCAAACAGTGCATGCGTGGGTCCCAGGGGATAATGGGCTTCCCTCTTTCATAGCCGAGGAGCATCTCGGGCCCACGGGTTCAGCCCAAATTGGCAGCAAGGCTTGAAAGTGGAGGCCGAGGCACCTTTTTAGTTTGAAAGGAAAAAAAAACAAGGCGTAGCAGAAGTCCCTGGGAAGGGCAAAAATTCCTCCCAACCGTGAATGCGAGGTTCCCAGGACATCCTAGGCCTCCTTGGTTCTTGCACACTGGTGTCTCAGGCCCATGGGGGGCAGCCCAAAGTGGCAGGAAGGCTTGAAATGGGAGGTCGAGTCACCTGTGTGGTGTGGAAGGAGAAAAAAAAACCTGGCGCTACAGATGTCCACCCCAGGGACGAAAGTGCATCCCAGCCACACATGCATGTGTGAGTCTCTGGTTCATGCCCATGCAGTGCCTTGGGTCCACCGGGGGGCAACCTAAAGTGGCAGGAAGTCTTGAAAGGGGAGGTAGGGACACCTGTGAGGTGTGGAAGGACAAGAAAATGGCATGACCAAGATCCGCCCCACGGGGGAAAGTGCCTTCCAAACAAGCATGCACAGGGCCCAGGGGATCCTGGGCATCCCTGATTCATTCACCCAGAGCATGTCGGGCCCACAGAGGACTGCTCAAAGCAGCAGGAATATTTTAAAGGAGAGGTCGATGCACCTGTGTGTAGTGGAAAGAAAAAAAATGGCCCAGCAGGGGTGCCTCCACGGGCAAAAGTACCTCCCGATAGCGCATGCCTGGGGCCCCGGGTGTCCTGGGCTTCCATGCTTCATGCCCACAAGTCATCTCAGGTCCACAGGGAGAAGCCAAAAGTGGCAGGAAGGCTTCTAAGGGGAGGTTGAGGCACCCTTGTGGCATTGAAGGAAAAAAATCGTCGCAGCCGAGGTCCCCGTGACAGGCAAAAGTGCCCATAAACCGCCCATGTGCTTGTCCTAGGGGATCCTGGAGTTTCCTGATTCGTGTCCACGGAGCATCTCGGGCCCAAGGGGTGCAGCCTAAAGCAGCAGGAAGGTTTGAAAGGCGAGGTCAAGGCACCTGTGTGCTGCGACAGAAAAAAAAAGGCACTGCACAAGTCCCTCTAAGGACAAAAGAGCCTCCCAGCCGTGCATGTGCAGGGCCCAGGGGATAATGCACATCCCTGTTTTGTGCCCACGGAGTGTCTTGGGGCCACGGGGCCAGCCCAAAGCAGCAAGAAGTCTTGAAAGGAAAAATCGCGATGTGTCAGAGGTATCCCTAAGGGTGAAGTGCCTCCCAACCACGCATGTGAGGCTCTCAGGGGATCCTAGACATCCCTGATTGTTGCAAACGGGGCATCTCGGGCCCTCAGGTGGCAGCTCAAAGCGGAAGGAAGGCTTGAAATGGGAAGTCAAGGCACCTGTGTGTTCTGGAAGGAAAAAAAAATGACTCGCCATAGGTCCTCATCAAAGGTGAAAATGCCTCTCACCCGCACATGTGCAGGGCCCAGACGATACTAGGCATCTCTGCTTCATGCCTACAGAGTGTCTTGGGCCCACTGGGACCAGCCCAATATGGCATTATTCTTTGAAAAGGGAGGTCGAGTCACTTGAGTGGCGTGAAAGGAAGAAAAAATAAATGCCACGGCAGAGGTCCCCGCACGGGCAAATGTGCCTCCCAACCGCGCATGCACAGGGGCCAGGGGATCCTCTGCTTCCTTGGTTCGTGCACACGAAGTGTCTCGGGACCAAAGGGGCAGCCCAACGCGTCAGGAATGCTTGAAAGGGGAGGTCGAGGACCCTGTGTGTTGTGAGAGGAAAAAAAAAAAAAACAGGGGAGCAGAGGTTCCACTCAACGGGTGAAAGTGCCTGCCAACCGCGCATTCACTGCACCCAAGGTATTGTGGGCATACAGGGTTTAGGCACAAGGAGCAACTCGGGCCCATGGGGGCCAGCTCCAAGCTGCAAGAAGGTTTGAAAGGGGAGGTCGAGGCACTTGTGTGGCATGAAAGGAAAAAAAATGGCGCGCCAGAGGTCCCCACCACAGGCGAAAGTGCTCCCAACCTCACATGTGCGAGGCCCAGGGGATCCTGGGCGTCCCTGCTTCATGCCCACAGAATGTCTGAGGCCCACAGAGGCTAGCTCAAAGCGGCAGTAAGGCTTCAAAGGGGAAGTCCAGGCACCTGTGTGGCATGGAAGGAAAAAAAAAAATGTCGCAGCAGAGGTTCCCCTACAGGTGAAAGTGACTCCCAACTGCACATAAGCAGGCCCAGGACATCCTGGGTGTCCGTGATTCACACCGACGGAGAACGTCGGGCCCACAGGGGGCGACCCAAGCAGCAGGAAGTATTGAAAGGGGAGGTCGAGGCATCTGTGTGGTGTGGAAGAAAAAAAATCGGCACGGCAGAGGTTCCCCAACGGAAGAAAGTGCCTCCCAACCAAGCATGCTTGGGGCCCTGGATATCCTGGGCTTCCCTGCTTTGGGCCCAACAAGTGTATCTGGCTAAAGAAGGGCAGGCCAAAGCTGCAGGAAACCTTGAATGGGGAGGTCGAGGCACCTGTGTGGTGTGGAAGGAAAAAAAAACGGAGTGACAGAGGTCCAGCCCACAAGCAAAAGTACCTCCCGACCCCACATGCGTGGATCCCAGGGGATACTAGGTGCCCCTGTTTGATGCCCTTGGAGCGTCTCAGGCCAACAGGGGCAGCCCAAAGCAGCAGGAAGTCTTGAAAAGGGAGGTCAAGGCACCTGTGTGGTGTGGAAGGAACAAAATACGGCACAGCAGAGGTCTGTCACAGGTGAAAGTGCCTCCCAAACGAGCATGCATGGGGATGAGGGACTCCTGGGCATCCTTGATTCATATCCATGGAGCCTCTCAGAACGACGGGGGGCATCCCAAAATGGCAGGAATGCCTGAAATGGAAGGTGAGGCAGCTGTGTGGTGTGGAAGGAAATAAATACGGTGCAGCAGAGGTCCCCCATAGGTGAAAGTGCCTCTCAACCACACATGCGCAGGGCCCAGGGGATCCTGTGTGTCCCTGGTTCATGCCCACAGAGCATATCATGCCCACGAGGGGCAGCCCAAAGGAGCAGAAAGGCTTGAAAGGTGAGGTCGAGACACCTGTGTTGTGAAAGGAAAAAAGTCAGCGTGAACCCAGAGCATTGGGACCACAGGGGGCTGGCCAAAGTGGCAGGAAGGTTTGAAATCGGAGGTCAAGACACCTGTGTGTTGTGGAAGGAAAAAAAAAAATGACACGGCATAGGTCCACAACCGAGGTGAATGTCCCTCTTTCCCAAGTAGATGCACAGCCAGGGGATAGTAGACATCCTTGGTTCATGCCTACAGAGCGTCTCGGGCCAAAGGAGGACAGCCCAAAGCCACAGGAAGACTTGAAATTGGAGGTCAAGGCAACTATATGGTGGAAAGGAAAAAAAAAAAAAGCGGCACAGCAGATTCCCCCCAACGGGCGAATGTGCCACTCACCCTCGAATGAGCAGGTCCCAGGGGATTCTGGGCATCCCTGGTTCACGGCTATGGAGCATGGTCCACATAGGGCAGCCCGACGCTGTAGGAATGCTTGAAATGGGAGGACGAGGCACCTGTGTGGTATGGAAGGAAAAAAAAATGGTGTAGCAGATGTCACCCCACGGGAGAAACTGCCTCCCAACTATGCTTGTGTGGGGTCCAAGTTATCCTGGGTCTCCATTATTCATGCCCACAGAACATCTCAGGCCCACAGGGGCATCCCAAAGCTGCAGGAATGCTTGAAAGGGGAGTTCAAGGCACTTGTGTGCTGTGGAAGGAAAAGAAACGGTGCAGCAGAGGTACCCCCAGAGACGAAAGTGCCTCCCAACCGTGCATGAGCATGACCCACGGGATCCAGGGCATCACTGGTACACACCATGGAGGATCTCGGGCACGCGGGGGCAGCCCAAAGCGGCAGGAAGGCTTGAGAGGGGAAATCAAGGTACCTCTGTGGTGTGGAAAGAAAAAAATATGGCACAGCAGATGTCCCCCCACAGGCGAAAGTGCCTCCCAGCCACACATATGTGGGACTCATGGGTTCTTGGGCATCCCTTTTTCACACCCACGGAGTGTCTCAGGCCCACGGGGGGCAACCCAAAGCGGCAGGAATTCTTGAAAGGGGAGGTCGAGGCACCTGTGTGATGTGGAAGGAACAAAAAACGGCACGGCAGAGGTTCCCCCACTGGCGGAAGTCCCTCGTAAATGAGCACCCGCAGGGCTCAGGGGATACTGGGAATCCCTGATTCAT
This sequence comes from Pongo pygmaeus, assembly GCF_028885625.2. Taxonomy (NCBI): domain Eukaryota; kingdom Metazoa; phylum Chordata; class Mammalia; order Primates; family Hominidae; genus Pongo; species Pongo pygmaeus. The sequence continues at coordinate 11,941,700 of NC_072388.2, read as the reverse complement.
GCATCCAGAGCATCTCAGTCCCATGAGGGGCTGCCCAAAGCGGCATGAAGATTTGAAAGGGGAGGTCGAGGTACCTTTGTGTTGTGGAAGGAAAAAAAATAATGTGGCATAGGTCCCCACCAAATGAGAAAGTGCCTCTCACTCACATGGGAGAGGAGCCCAGGGGATTCTGGGCATCCCGCCTTGTGCCTACAGTGTGACTCAGGCCCAAGGGGGACAGCTCAATGTGGCAGGAAGGCTTGAAATTGGTGGCCAAGGCACCTGAGTGTTGTGGAAGGAAAACACATGGCAGAGGTCCCCCGCAACTGGTGAAAGAGCCTCCCCACCGCGCATGTGCAGGGGGCAGGAGACCCTTGTTATCCTTTCTTAGCACCCATGGAGTGGCTTAAGCCCATGGGTTCAATCTAAGGCTGCAGGAAGTCTTGAAATGGGAGGTGTGTTGTGGAAGGAAAATACAAATGGCGAATCAGAGGTATCCCCAAGCAGCGAAAGAACCTCCCCACTGCACATGCATGGGACCCAGGGGAAACTGGGTTCCCTGCTTCACACCCCGGGATCCACGGGTACCAGCCCAAGGCGGCAGGAAAGTTTGAAAGAGGAAGTGGAGGCACCTGTTTTGTGGAAGGAAAAAACAAATGGCGAGGCAGAAGTCTCCACTCACGGGTGAAAGTGAATCCCCACCGCACACACGCAGGACCTAGGGGATCCTGGGCATCCCTGGTTCACACCCACAGTGCGTATCAGGCCCACGTTGAGCAGCCCAAAGTGGCAGGAAAGCTCGAAAGTGCAAATTGAGGCACTTGTGTGGTGGTGAAAGTAAAAAAAAAAAACAAAAAAAAACCGGCACGGCCAAGTTCTTCCCTAGAGTCAAAAGTGCCTCCCAACCGCGCATTTGTGGGGCCCAGAGGATCCTGTATATGTCCCTCGTTCACACCCATGCAGAGTCTCGGGCCCATGGGGGCAACCGAAAGTGGCAGGAAGTCTTGAAAGGGGAGGTCGAGGCAATACTATTGTGTGGGAAAAAAATGGCGTAGTGGAAGTCCCCACCATCGGAGAAACTGCATCCCAAACGCGCATGTGCAGGGCCCACGGGATCCTGCACTTCACTTGTTTGTGCCCAGGGAGCATCTCAGACCCATGGAGGGCAGCCCAAATCTGCAAGAAGTCTTCAAAGGGGAGGTCGAGGCAACTGTGTGATGAGGAAGGGAAAAAATTGTTGTGGCAGATGTACCCCCACGGGCGAAAATGTTTCCCAACAGCATGTCTGTGGGGCACAGGGTACCATGGGCATCCCTGCGTAGCATCTATGGAGTGGCTTGGGCACACGGGGTCATCCCATGGCGGCAGGAAGTCTTGAAAGGGGAGGTAGATGCACCTGTTTTTGTGGAAGGAAAAAAAAAATGAAGCGACATACTACTTCTCCCCAAAGGCAAAGTTACCTCTAAGTCGCTCATGCACGAGGCCCAGGGAATACTGAAAATTCCTGGTTCCGGCCTACAGAGCAACTCGGGCACGTGGGGGTGGTCCAAATAAGAGGAAGGCTTAAAATAGGAGGTGGAGGCACCTGTGTGGTGCGGAAGGAAAAAAAACAGGGTGGCAGATGTACCCCCAGGGGCCAAAGTGCCTCCCAATCGTGCATGTGCATGGCCCAGGTGATCAGGGGCATCATTAGTTCACATCAGTGGGGCATCTCAGGCCCAGGTGGGGCAACACAAAGCAGCAGGAAGGCTTGAAAGGATTAGTCGAGGCACCTATGTTGTGTGGAAGGAAAAAAATAACGTGCAGCAGATTTTTCCCCACGGAAGAAAGTGCCTCCCAACTGTGCATACGTGTGGTGCAGGGTTCCCTGGGCATCTTTGGTTCATGCCCACTGAGCTTCTCAGACCCAGAGGGGGCAGCCCAAAGTGGAAGAAAGGCCTGGAAGGGGAGGTCGAGGCACCTGTGTGGTGAGGAAGAAAAAAAGGCACAGCAGAGGTCCCTCATGGGCGAATATGCCTCCCAACCCCACATGTGCGTATCCCTGGGGATCCTGGGCTTCCCAGGTTCTCACCCACAGAGTGCCTTGGCCCACAGTGGCCAGCCCAAGGTGGCAGGAATGCTTGAAAAGGGAGGCGCAGGCTCCAGTCTTGTGAATGGAAAACACAAACGGCAAGACAGAAGTCACCACCAGAAGGGCGAAAGTGCCTCTCGACCACACATGCGTGGGGCCCAGAGGACTCTACGTGTCCCTGATCCATGCCCAAGGAGTGCCTCGGGCCCTCGGCGTCCAGCCCAAGGCAGCAGGAAGCCTTGAAATTGGAGGTGGAGACAACTGCGATGTGGAAGAAAAACACAAATGGTGCCACAGAGGTCCCCCACTATGGGCAAAAGTACCTCCCCACCACACATGTGGGGGGCCAATGGGACCCTGGGCATCCCTGGTTAGCACTCATGGAGTAACTCGGGCCCACGGAGTCAGCCCAAGATGGCAGGAACTCTTGAAAGGGGAGGTGGAGTCACCTTTGCTGTGGAAGGAAAACACAAATGGCGAATCAGAGGTCCCCACCACAATGGGCGAATGAGCCTCCCCACCGTGCATGCGTGGGTCCCTGGTGACCATGGTCTCCCTGTTTCACACCCAGGGAGGGCTTCGGGCCCACGGGGGCGAGCACAAGGAGGCAGGAATGCTTGAAAGGGGACATCGAGGACTCTGTGTGTTGTGGAAGAACAACAACAACAAAAAAAACAGAGCTGTAGAGGTAGCCCCAACGGGAGAAAGTCCGCCCACAACCGTGCATTCACTGCAACCAGGGGATTGTGGGCATCCCTGATTCAGGCTCAAGGGGCATCTCTGGCCCATGGGGGACAGCCCCAAGTGGCAGAAAGACTTGAAAGGTGAGGTCGAGGCATCTCTGTGGTGTGGAAGGATAAAAAAAGGCATGCCAGAGGTTCCCACCATGGGTGAAAGTGCTTCCAATCACGCATGTGCTGTCCCCAAGGGATACTGGGCATCCCTGTTTCACACTTACAGAGCGTCTCAGGGCCACCGGGGTAGCCCAAAGCAGCAGGAAGTCTTGAAAGGGGAAGTGGCGGCACCTGTGTGCTTTGGAAGGAGAAAAATATGGCGCGACAGACGTCCCCCACAGGGGAAAGTGCCTCCCAACCGTATAACGCAGGACCCAGGGTATCCTGGGCATCTTTGTTTCATGTCCAAGGAGCGTCTCAGGCCTACTAGAGGCAGCACAAAGCGACAGGAATGCTTGAAAAGGGAAGTCGTCACCTGTGTGGTGATGAAGAAAAAACTGGCAGAGCAGAGGTCCCCCACGGGCGAAAGGGTCACCCAACCGTGAATGCATGGAGCGCTGAGGATCCTGTGCATCCCAGGTTCTCACCCATGGAGCGCCTTGACCCTCAGGGGCCAGCCCAAGGCAGCAGGAAGGCTTGAAAGGGGAAGTGCAGGCTCCAGTGTTATGAAAGGAAACACAAATTGTGAGGCAGAGGTCCCCCAACACGGGCGAAAATGCCTCCCCACCACACATGATTGGGGCCCAGGGTATTCTGGACATTCTTGATACACGCCCAAGGAGTGCCTCGGGCTACAGGGTCCAACCCAAGGCGGTAGGAAGCCTTGAAACGGGAGATGGATGTCCCTGTGTTGTGGAAGGAAAACAAAAATGACGTGGCAGAGGTCCCCCCAACAGGTGAAACAGCCTCCCCATGGTACAACTGTGGGGCACAGGGGACCCTTAGCATCCCTGGTTAGCACCCATTGAGCCACTCGCGCCCACGGGGTCAGCCTAAGGCTGCAGGAAGTTTTGAATTGGGAGCTGTAGTCACCATTGTTGTGGAAGGAAAACACAAATGGTGAATCAGAGGTCTCCCACAATGGGTGAAAGAGCCTCCCTACCGTGCATGTGTGGGACTCAGGGCTAGCTGGGTTTCCCTGATTCACACCCACGGTGCGCTTCTGGCCTACAGGGGTAAGTCCTAGGCGACAGGAAGGCTTTAAAGGGGATGTGTAGACCCCTGTGTTGTGGAAGGAATAAACAAATGGTGAGGCAGAGTTCCCACCCCACGGGAGCAAGTGCCTCACCACTGATCATGCACAGGGTGTAGGGGATCCTGAGCATCCCTGATTCATGCCCACGGAGCATCTCAGGACCACTTGGGGCAGCCCAAAGAGGCAGGAAGCGTTGAAAGGGGAGGTAGGGGCACCTGTGTAGTGTGGTAGGATAAAAAATGGCACGGCAGAAGTCCACCCCCCACGAGAGAAAGTGCTCACCAGCTGCACAAATGTGTGGCCCACAGGATCCTGCACTTCCCTTTTTCACGCCCATAGAGCGACTCAACCCCACGGGGGAAGCGCAAACCTGCAGGAAGTCCTGAAAGGGGAGTTCAAGGGACCTCTGTGGTGTGGAAGGAAAAAAAACAGCCTCAGCACAGGTCACCCCAGAGGTGAAAGTGCCTCCCAACAGCACATGTATTTAGCACAGGGGATCCAGAAAATCACTAATTCGTATTCATGGAGCGTCTCAGATCCAGGGGTGCAGCCCAAAGTGGCAGGAAAGCTTGAAAGGGGAAGTCGAGGTACCTGTGTGGTGTGGAAGGAAAAAAATACGGTGGGGCAGACGTCCCCCCACGGGCGAAATTGCCTCCCAACCACGCGTACCTGTGGCACAGGGGATCATGAGCTTCCCTGGTTCCCACCCACAGGGCATCTCAGGCCCACAGGGGGCAGGCTAATACAGCAGAAATGCTTGAAAGCAGAGGTAGAGGCACTTGTGTGGTGGTGAAAGAAAAAAAGATGGCGCAGCCGAGGTCCCTCCCACAGGCAAAAGTTCCTCCCAACCGCCCATACATGGGGCCCAGGGGATCCTGGGTATCCTTGATTCACACTCACAGAGAGTCCCCGTCCCACGGCAGGCAGCCAAAAGTGTCAGGAAGACTTGAAAGGAGAGGTAGAGTCACCTGTGTGATGTGGGAAAAAAAAAATCGATGCGGCAGAAGTCCCCCCACGGGAGAAACTGCCTCCCAAACGAGCAAGTGCAGGGCCAAGAGTATCCTTGGCATCCCTGATTCATGCCAACGGATCATCTCCGGGTCACGGGGGGTAGCCCAAAGTGGCAGGAAGGCTTGAAAGGAAAGATCGAGGCACCTGTGTGGTGAGGAAGGAAAACAAACAGCACGGCAGATGTCCCCCCATAAGGGAAAGTGCCTCCCAACCGCACATGCGTGGGGCCCAGGGGACAATGGGCATCCCTGATTCATGCCCATGGAGCACCTCAGGCCCACGGGGGCAAACTAAAGCGGCAGGAAATCTTGAAAGGGGAGGTTGAGGCACCTGTGTGGTGTGGAAGGACAAAACAATGGTGCCACCGAGGTCCCCCACATGGGCGAAAGTGCCTCACAAACGAGAAAGCTCAGGACCCAGAGTATCCTGGACATCCAAGTTTCAAGCACCCCTAGCATCTTGGGCCCACGTAGGGCTGCCCAAAGCAGCAGGAATCTTTGAAAGCAGAGGTCGAGGCTCCTGTGTGTTGTGGAAGGAAAAAAATGACTTGGCATAGGTCTTCCCGAAAGGCGAATGTGCCTCTCACCCTCACATGCGCAGGGCCCATGAGATCCTGGGTATCCCTGCTTCATGCCCACATAGCGTCTCGGGCCCACAGGGGGCAGTGCAAAGTGACAGGAAAGCTCGAAATTGGAGGTCGAGGCACCTGAGTGCTGTGGAAGAAAAAAAATCGACTTGGCATACATCCTCCCTAAAAGCAAAAGTGCCTCCTAACCACGCATGCATGGGGCCCTGGGGATTATGGGTATCCCTGTTTCACACCCACGGAGCATCTTGTGGACAGGGGTGAAGCCCAAAGCAGCAGAATGGCTTCAAATTTGAGGTCGAGGAACCTGTGTGGTGTGGAAGGGAAAAAAAGGCGCAGCAGAGGTCTTCCTCACGGGTGAAATTGGTCCCAACCGCGCATTCTTGGGGCCCAGGGGATCCTAGGCATCCCTGATTCATGTCTATAGAGCTTCTCGGCCCCCCAGGGGCAGCCCAAAGCGGCAGAAATCCTTGAAAGGAGAGGTCGAGGCACCTTTGTGGTTTGTAAGGAAAAAAACACGGCCCGGCAAAGTTCCCCCCAAGAGCGAAAGTGCCTCCCAACCAGGCATGTGAGGATCCCAGGCGACGTTAGGCATCCCTGATTCTTGCCCACGGTGCACCTCGGGCCCACGTGGGCCAGCCCAAGGCGGCAGGAAGGCTCAAAAGGGGAGGTCGACACACCTGTGTGGTTAGGAAGAAAAAGAAAATGGCACAGCGGAGGTCCTGCACATGGGCGATAGTGCCTCCAAACCGTGCATGTGTGGGGCCCCGGAGATCCTGGGCATCCCTGGTTCATGCTCACGGAGCATCTGAGGCCCACGTGGGACAGGCCAAAGAGGCAGGAAGGATTGAAAGGAGAGGTAGAGGCACTTGTCTGGTGTAGAAGGAAGAAAATACGACGTGGCAGAGATCCCTCCGCGGGCGAAAGTGACTCCCACCCGCGCATGCGTGGGGCCCAGGGCTTCCTGGCAGCCCTGGTTCACAGACTCAGAGCTTCTGGGGCCCACGGGGGATATCCCAAAGAGGCAGGAAGGCTTGAAATGGGAAGTTGAGTCACCTGTGTGATGAGGAAAGCAAAAAAATGGCAGGGTAGATGTCCCCACACAGGGCAAAATGTCCCCCAGCCACGCATGCATAGGGACCAGGGGATCCTCATCATCCCTGCTTCATGCCCACAGAGTGTCTCAGGCCCAGGCAGGACAGCCCAAAGTAGAAGGAAGGCTTGAAAGGGGAGGTTGAGTCATCTGTGTGGTGTGGAAGAAAAATAAAATGGCATGGCAGAGATCCCTTCCACGAGCGAAAGTGCTTCCCAACTGCACATGCTTGTGGCCCAGGGGATCTGGAGCATCCAGGGTCCACTCCCAAAGAGTGTCTCGGGCCCATGTGGGGCAGCCTAAAGAGGCAGGAAAGCATGAAAGGGAAAGCCGAGGCACCTGTGTGGTGTGGAAGGGAAAAAATACTGCGTGGCAGACCTCCTCCCACAGATGAAAGTGCCTCCCAACCATGCATACCTGGAGCCCAGGGGACCCTAGGCATCTTTGATTCATGCCCACGGAGCTTCTCAGACCCACAAGGAGCAGCCCGAAGCGGCAGGAAGGCTTGACAGTGGAGAACAACCCACCTATGTGGGGAGGAAGAAAAAAAGGCAAAGCAGAGGCCCCCACGGGCGAACGTGCCTCCCAACCCCGCATGCCCAGGGCCTTGGAGATCCTGGGTGTCCCAGGTTCTTGCCCACGGAGGGCTTCCACCCACGGGTACCAGCCCAAGGCAGCAGGAAGTCTTGAAAGGGGAGCTGCAGGCTCCAGTGTTGTGATAGCAAAATACAAACAGCAAGACAGATGTCCACCCCACACGGGCGAATGTGCTGCCCCACCGCACATGCGCAGACCCTACGGGACTGTGACATCCCTGATCCGTGCCCAAGGAGTGCCTGGGACCCACAGGGTCCAGCCTAAGGCTACAGGAAGCCTTGAAACGGGAGGCAGAGGCACCTGTGTTGTGAAAGGAAAACATAAATGGCGTGGCAGAGGTCCACCACCTCGGGCGAAACTGCCACCCTACTGTGCATGAGTTGGGGCCACGGGACCCTGGGGGTCCCTGTTTCACATCCAGTTGGTGCTCTGGCTCAAGGGGGCCATCCCAAGGCAGCAGGAAGGCTTGAAATAGGAGGTGGAGGCACCTGTGTTGTGGAAGGAAAAAGAAACAGGGAGGCAGAGGTCCCCCCATACGGGCGAAAGTGTCTCCCCACTGCACATGCTTGGGGTGGAGGGGATCCTGCGCCTCTGTGAGTCATGCCCACAGAGCATCTCAATCCCACATGGGGCAGCCCAACGTGACAAGAAGGATTGAAATGGGAGGTAGAGACACCAGTGTGGTGTGTAATGATTAAAAAAAACTGCACGGCAGAGGTCCCCACCACGGGGGAAAGTGCCTCCCAATTGCCCATGCACTAGGCCCAGGGGATCCTGGGTGTCCCTAGTTAACGCCCGTGGAGCAACTCCAGCCCACGGGCGACAGCTCAAAGAGGCAGGAAACCTGGAAATGGGAGGTCAAGGCAGTTGTGTGGTGTGAAAGGGAAAAAAAAAACGCCGCTACAGGGGTCCCCCCACTGGAGAAAGTGCCTCCCAACCGCTCATTCACAGGATCGAGGGGATCCTGCGTCTCCTTGCTTCGTGCCCATGGAGTGTCTCAGGCAGACGGTGGGCAGATCAAAACAGAAGTGAGCCTTGAAAGGGTAAGTCCAGGCATCAGAGTGGTATGGAAGGAAAAAAAAAGGCATGGCAGAGGTTTCCCCAAGGGCTAAATTGTCTCACAACCATGCATGTGTGGGGCCCAGGGGATCCTAGGCTTCCCTGGTTCTCAACCATGAAATGTCTCGGGCCCAAGGAGGGCAGGACAAAGTGGCAGGAAGTCTTGAAAAGGGAGGTCGAGGCACCTGTGCAGAGCGGCAGGAAAAAAAATGGCGCAGCAGAGATCCACCGCACAGCTGAAAGTGCATCACAACCACGCATTTGCAGGGCCCAAGGGATCCTGGGTACCCCTGCTTCATGGCAAGGGAGAATCTCAGGCCCACTTGTGGCAGCCCAAAGCTGCAGGATGGCTTGAATGGAGCTTCTAAGCACCCGTGTGTTGTGGAAGGAAACAAAAATTGTGCAGCAGTGGTGCCCCCCACAGGCGAATATGCCTCCTGAGTGCGCATATGTGGGGCCCACGGGATCCTCCGCATCCATGATTTGTGGCCACGGAACATCTCGGCCCCACAGGTGGCAGCCCAAAGCAGCAGGGAGGAGTGAAAAGGGAGGACCAGGCACTTGTGTGGCCATGGCACAACGCCATGGCAAAGGTCCCCCAACGGATGAAAATGCCTCTGACCTGAGCATGTGCAGGGCCCACAGAAGCTGGGTTTTCCTGCGTCACACCCACAGAGTGTCACAGGCCCATGGGGAGCAGATCAAAGCGACAGTAACGCTTCAAAGGGGAAGTCGAGGCACCTGTGTGGTATGGAAGGGCAAAAAAAGTCCTGGCAGAGGTCCCCACCACTGGAGAAAGTGACTGCAAACCGTGAACTCGCACGTTTCAGGGAATCCTGGGTGTCCCTGAATCGTGTCCACGGAGCATCTCGGGCCCACAGGGGGCAACCCAAAGAGGCAGGAAGGCTTGAAAGGGGAGATCTAGACATCTGTGTTGTGTGGAAGGAAAAAAAGGTGTGGCAGAGGTACCCACCGTGGGCAAAAGTGCTCCCAACCGTGCATGAACGGGGCCCAGGGGATTCTGGGCATCCATGATTCATGCCCACGGAGTGTCTCTGGCCCATGGGGTGCAGGCAAAAACGGCAGGAAGTATTCAAAATGGAGGTTGAGACACCAATGTGGAGTGGAAGGAAAATAAAAATTGCACGGGACAGATCCCACGCACAAGCGAAATTGCCTCCCAATCACACATGTGCTGGGCCTAGAGTATCCTAGGTGTAGCTTCTTCATGCCCACGTCGCATCTCAGGCCCACAGGGGCAGCCTAATGTGACTGGAGGGCTTGAAATTGGAGGTCGAGGCACCTGTGTTTTGTTGAAGTGAAAAAATATGGTGCGGCAGAGGTTTCCCCCATGGGCAAAAGTGACTTGCACCAGCGCATGCGTGGGGCTCTTGGAATCCTGGGCATCCCTGTTTCTTGACCGCAGAGCATCTCGGGGCCACGGGGCCAACTCAAGATGGCAAGAAGACTTGAAAGGGGAGGGGGAGACACCTGTGTTGTGGAGGGAAAACAAATGTCAAGACAGAGATGCCCCCCACCAGGGGCAAAAGTACCTCCTGAACCCTCATGCGTGGCACCTAGGGGACTTTGGGCATCCCTTTTTCATGCCCACAGAGTGCCTTGGGCCCACTGGGGCCATCCCAAAGCAGCAGGAAGGCTTGAAAGGGTAGGTGGAGGCTCCTGTGTTGTGCAAGGGAAAAACAAATGGCGAGGCAGAGATCCCCCACCCACGGGCAAAAATGCCTCAACACTGCACATGCATGGGGCCCACAGCACCCTGGGCGTCCCTGGTTCATGCCCATGGAGCGTCTTGGGCCCACGGGGAGCAGCCCAAAGCGGCCGGAAGGCTTGAAATGGGAGGCCGATGCACCTGTGTGGTATGGAAAGAAAAAAAATGGCGTGGCATGGGTCCCCTCACGGGCAAAAGTGCCTCACAACCACGCATGCATGGGGCCCAGGGGATCCTCAGTGTCCCTGTTTCGTGCACCCACAGCGTCTCAGGCCCAAGGGGGGCTGCCCAAAGCGGCAGGAAGTTTTGAAAGTGTAGGTCGAGGCACCTGTGTGTTGTGGAAGGAAAAAAATGACGCGGCATAGGTCCCCATCAAAGGTGAATATGCCTCTCACCCGCGCATTGGTGGGGCCCAGGGAATACTGGACGTCCTTGATTCATGCCTTCAGAGCATCTCGGGCCCACGGAGGACAGCCCAAAGCAGCAGGAAACCTTGACATTGGAGGTCGAGGCACCTGGGTGTTGTGGAAGGAAAAAAACAATGGCGAGGCCTCGTTCCTCCCTAAAGGTGAAATTGCCTCTGAACCCCATATGCATGGGGCCCAGGGGATCCTTTGTGTCCCTATTTCACTTCCACAGAGCATCTTGGTGACATGGGGGAAAGCCAAAGCAGCAGAAAACCTTCAATTTAGACGTCGAGGCACCTGTGTGGAGTGGAATGAACAAAAAAAGCACAGCAGAGGTCCTCACCAAGGGGAAAATAGCCCCCAAACGCACTTCCGTGGAGCCCAGGGAATCCTTGGCATTAGTGCTTCATGCCTACAGAGGGTCTTGGGCCCAAGGTGGGAAGCTGAAAGTCGCAGGAATCCCTGAAAGGGGAGGTGGAGGCACTTCTGTGGTGTGAAAGGACAAAAAAAAAAAAAAAAACGCTGCGGGAGAGGTCCCCTTTGGGGAGAAAGTGCCTCCCACCCATTCATTCACGGGATCCAGGGGATCCTTAGTATCCCTGTTTCACATTCACGGAGTGTCTCAGGCCCACGGGGGGCAGATCAAAGTGGAAGTAAGGTTTGAAAGGGGAAGTGGAGTCACCTGTGTGGTATGGAAGAAAAAAATCCCTGCATGGTAGAAGGCCCATCACGGGCGTAAGTGCCTCCAAACCACATACGCGTGGTGTCCAGGTGATCCTGTGGTTCCATAATTCATGCCTACGGAACATCTCAGGCCAATGGGGGCAGCCCAAAGAGGCCGGAATTCTTGAAAAGGGAGGTCGAGGCCCCTGTGTTTTGTGGTAGGAAAAATAAACCAAGCCACATAAGTCCCCCCAACACACGAAAGTGCCTTCCAACCATGATTTCACTACACCCGGGGATTGTAGGCATCACTGTTTGAGGCACAAGGAGCATCTCAGGCCCATGGAGGCAGCCTCAAGGAGGCAGGAAGCCTTGAAAGGGGAGGTGGAGGCACATGTGTAGGGAAGGAAAAAACAAACAGCACGGCAGAGGTCCCCCACAACGGACAAAAGAGCCTCCTCACTGAGAATGCTTGGGGCCCAGGGGACCCTGGGGGTCCCTGTTTCACCCCCACGGAGTGCCTTGGACCCACGGGGACCAGCCTAAGGCGGCAGGAAAGCTTGAAATAGGAGGTGGAGTCACCTGTGTTGTGGAAGAAAAAAACAAAAAGTGAAGCAGACATCCCAACCCACGGGTGAAAGTGCATCCCCACTGTGCATGTGCAGGGCCTAGGGGAACCTGGGCTTCCCTGGTTCACGAATAAGGAGGGTATCCTGCCCATGTGGAGCAGCCCAAAGCAGCAGGAATTCTTGAAAGTGGAGGTCGAGGCACTTGTGTAGTGGTGGAAGTAAAAGAAACAGCACGGCCAAGGTCCCTCCACAGGCAAAAGTGCCTCCCAACTGTGCATGTGTGGGGTTTAGGGGCTCCTGGAAGTCCCTGGATCATGTCCACGGAGATTCTTAAGCCCACATGGGGCAGCCCAAAGCGGCAGGAAAGTTTGAAATGGGAGATACAGGCACCTGTGTAGTGTGGAAGAAATAAAAACGATGTGGCCAAAGTCTCCCCCATGGGAGAAACTGCCTCCCAACCACAGATGCCTGGTGCCCACGGGAACCTGGGCTTCCCTTGTTCGTGCCCACGGAGGGTCTCAGGCTCAGGGGGGTCAGCTCAAAGCGGCAGGAAGGCTTGAAAGAAGAGGTTGAGACATCTGTGTAGTGTGGAAGGAACAAAATATCGCATAGCAGAGGTCCCCCACAGGTGAAAGCGCCTCCCAACCACGCATGTGCGGGGCACAGGGTATCCTGGGCATCCCTGTTTCAGGCCCACAAAGTGTCTCATCCCCACAGTGGCCAGCCCAAACTGTCAGAAAGACTTGAAATGGCAGGTCGAGGCACCTGTGTGGTGGAAAGGAAAAAAAGCGGTGTGGCAGAGTTCCCCTCATGGGCGAATGTGTCTCCCAAAGGAGAGTGTGCTGGACCAAGGGAATCCTGGTCATCCCTGGTTCATGCCCACGGAGGATGTTGGGCCCACAGGGGCAGCCAAAAGTGGTAGGAAGACTTGAAAGGGAAAGTTAAGGCACCCGTGAGGTGTGGAAGGAAATAAATATGGTGCAGCAGAGGTCCACCCACGGGTGAAAGTGCCTTCCAAATGATCACGTGCGGGGCCCAGGGCATCCTGGGTGTCCCTCTTTCATGCCCATGGAGGGCCTCGGTCCCACATGGGGCAGTCCAAAACGGCAGAAAGGCTTGAAAGGGGAGGTAGAGACACATGTGTTTTGGAAGGAAAACACAAATGGCCCATCAGAGGTTCCCAAAGCGATGATTGAAAGAGCCACCACATTGTGCGTGTGTGGGGCCCTGGAGAATTTGGGAGTCCCTGGTTCACATGTGAGGAGTGCTTCAGGCCCACAGGGGCCTGCCCAAGGTGGCAGGAAGGCTTGAAAGAGGAGGTGAAGGCCCCTGTGTTGTGGAGGGAATATACAAGGCTTCAAAGGGAAGGTCCAGGTACCCATGTGATGTGGAAGGAAATAAATACGACGAGGCAGAGGTCCCCCCACGGACGAAAGTGCCTCCCAGCCGCGCACACTCGGGGCCCAGGGCATCCTTGGCATTTCTGGTTCACACACATGGTGTATCTCGGGCCCATAGTTGGCAGCCCAAAGTGGTAGGAAACATTGAAAGGGGAGGTCGAGGCACCTGTGTGGTGTGGAAGGAAAACAAAACGGCATGGTAGAGGTCCCCTCACAGCGAAAATATCTCCCAACCGCTCATGCGTGGGGCCCAGAGATTCCTGGGTGTCCCTGATTCACACCCACAGAGCGTCTGGAGCCCACGGGGGGGGAACCCAAAGTGGCAGGAAGGCTTGAAATAGGAGGTCGAGTCATCTGGGTCTTTAGAAAGGGGAAAAAAATGGCGCAGCAGATGTCCTGACACAGGGGAAAGTGCCTCTCAACCGCTCATGTGTGGGGCCCAGGGGATTCTCAGAGTCCCTGCTTCATGCCCACGGAGTGTCTGGGCCCAGGCGGGACAGCCCAAAGCGGCAGGAAGGCTTTAAAGGGGAGTTCCAGCCACCTGTGTACTGAGGAAGGAAAAGAAAATGGCGCAGCAGAGGTCCCGCCCACAGGTGAAAGTGCCACCCAAACGCGCATGCTAACGGGATGCTGGCCGCCCCTGTTTTGCACCAACAGAGTGTCTCATGTCCACTGTGGGCAGCCCAAAGCGGCAGGAAATCTTGAAAGCGGAGGTCGAGGCACTTTTGCTGTGTTAAAAGATAAAAAAAAAAACGGTGTGGCCGCGGTCCCCCCCTCAGGCAAAAATGCCTCACAACAGCGCATGTGTGGGGCCCAGGGTATCCTGGGCATCCCTGGTTCACAACCACACAGAGTCTCAGGCCAACCGGGGACGGCCCAAAGTGGAAGGAATGCTTCAAAGGGGAGGTCGAGGAAACTGTGTTGTGTGGTAGGAAAAAAATACGCCATGGCAGAGTTGTCCCCACGGGCGATAAGGCCTCCCGACCGTGCATGTGTGGGGCATAGGAGATCCTGGGTGTCCCTGGTTAATGCCTGCAGAGCATCTCATGCTCACAGGGGGCGGCCCAAAGTGGAAGAAAGGCTTGAAATGGGAGGTCGAGGCACCTGTTTGTTGTGGAAGGAAAACAAAATGGTGTGGCAGAGGCCCCAGCAAAGACGGAAGTGTCTCTCAACCGCGCATGTGTGGGGCCCATGGGATCCTGGGCATTCCTGGTTCATGCCCATGGAGTGTTTCAGGACCACAGGGGGCAGCCCAAAGCGGCAGGAAGGTTTCAAATGGGAGATAGAGTCATCTGTGTGTGTGGAAGGAAAAAATAAACTGCGCCGCAGAGGCCCCACCCAACGGACGAAAGTGCCTCCCAACCGCGCATGTGCAGGGCCCAGGGGATCCTGGGTGTCCTGGGTTCATGCCCATGTAGTGCCTTGGGCCCACAAGGGTCAGGCTAAATCGGCAGGAAGTCTTGAAATGGGAGGTTGAGGAACCTGTGTGGTGTGGAAGGACAAAAAAATGGCATGGCAGAGGTCCTCCCCAAGGGCCAAAGTGTCTCCGAAACGAGCATGTGTGGGTCCCAGGGGATCCTGGGCATCCCTGATTCATGGACCCAGAGCATCTCCAGAACACGGCGGGCTGACCAAAGCAGCAGGAGTGTTTGAAAGGGGAGGTCGAGGCACTTGTGTGTTGTGGAAGTAAAAAAAAAAAATGATGTGACATATGTCCCCACCAAAGGCGAAAGTGCCTCTCACTGGCACATGTGCAGGGTCCAAGGGATGCGGGAAGTCCCTGGTTCAGGCCTACACAGCGTCTCAGGCCCATGGGGGGCAACCTAAAGCTCCAGGAAGGCTTAAAACTGAAGGAAGAGTCACCTGAGTGCTGTGGAAGGAAAAAAAATGGGGCAGCATAGGTCCTCCCTTAAGTTGAAAGTGCCTCCTAACCACACATACACTGGGCCCTGGGCATCCTGGGCTTCCCTTTTTCACACCAATGGAGCATCTTGGGGACATGGGGGGTAACCTAAAGCAGCACGAAGTCTTCAAAGGGGAGGTCAAGGTACCTGTGTGGTGTGGAAGGAAAAAAATAGGCACAGCAGAGGTCCTCCCCAAGGGTGAAATAGCTCCAATCAGCACAGGCGCTGGGCCCAGGGGATGCTCAGCTTCCTGCTTTGCACCCTCGGAGCATCTCAGGCCCACGGCGGGAGCCCAAAGCGGCAGGAAGTCTTGAAAGGAGAGGTCGAGGCACTTGTGTGGTGTGAAGGGAAAAATAACTCCGCGGCATAGGGCCCCTACTAGAGAATGTGCCTCCCAACCACTCATGTACGGGGCCAAGGGCATCCTGTGTGTCCCTGTTTACGTTCACAGAGTGTCTCAGGCCCACAGGGCAGATCAAAGCGGAAGTAAGTCTTCAAAAGGGAAGTTGAAGCACCAGTGTCATATGGAAGGACAAAAAAAATCACGGCAGAGGTCACCCCCACGGGCGAAGGTGATGCCCAACCATGCATGCGTGGGTCCCAGGGAAACCTGGACTTCCCTGGTTCATGCCAATAAAGGGTATTGGGCCAAAGTGGGCAGCCCAAAGTGGCAGGAACTCTTGAATGGGGAGGTGGAGACAACTGTGTGGTATGGAAGGACAAAAAACGGGGTGGCAGATGTCTCCCCCATGGGCAAAAGTGCCTCTCAACCGTGCATGCACTGGACCCTGGGGATACTAGGCATCCCTGTTTCGCACCCATGGAGTGTCTCGGGCCAAAGGGGGCAAGCCCAAAGAGGCAAGAAATTTTGAAATGGGAGATAGAGGCACCTGTGTGGTGAAGAAGAAAAAAAAACGGCACAGCAGATGTCCCCACAGGAAAAAGTGTCATCCAACCCCACAAGTGTAGAGCCCTGGGGATCCTGGGCATCACAGGTTCTCACCCATGGAGTGCCTTGGCCTATGAAGGCCAACCCACAGTGGCAGGAATGCTTGAAAGGGGAGGTGCAGGATCCAGTGTTGGGAAAAGAAAACACAAACGGCGAGGCAGAGGTACTTCAACACGGGCAAAAGTTCCTCCCCACTGCACATGCGTTGGGCCCAGGGGACTCTGGGCATCACTAGTCTGTGCTCAATGAGTGCCTCAAGCTCACAGGTTCCAGCCCAAGGCGGCAGGAAGCCTTGAAAGGGGAGGTGGAAGCACCGGTGTTGTGGAAGGAAAACAAAAATGGCGCCGAAGAGGTCCCCAACAACGGGCGAAAGTGCCCCCCACCATGCAAGCACAGGTCCCAGGGAACCTGGGCATCCCTGCATAGCACCCATGCAGTGGCTTGGGCCCACGGCGTCAACCTAGGGAGGCAGGAAATCTTGAAATAGGAGGTGAAGTCACCTGTGTTGTGGAAGGAAAACGCTAATGGCGAATCAGAGCTCCCCCACAAAAGGCGAAAGATCCTACCCACTGCACAAACGTGGGGTCCAGGAGACCCTGGGTATCCCTGTTTCAGAAACAGTGAGGGCCTCAGGTCTACAGGGACCAGCCCAAGACGGCAGGAAGGCTTGAAAGAGGAGGTGGAGGCAACTGTATTGTGGAAGGAAAAAACAAACGTCAAGGCACAGGTCTGACACCACAGCCAAAAGTGCCTCCAAACTGAGCATGCGCAGGGCATAGGGGATCCGAGCATCCCTGATTCACACCCATGGAGCATCTTGGGCCCAGGTGGGGCAGCCCAAAGCAGCAGGATGGCTTGAAAGGGGAGGTAGAGGCACCTGTGTGGTGTGGAATGAAAAAGAAACGGCACGGCAGAAGTCTCTTCCACGAGAGAAAATGTCTGCCAACCACGCATGAGCTAGGCCCACGAGTTCCTGGGCATCCCTGGTTCATGCCCATGGAGTGTCTCAGGCCCACCAGGGCAACCCAAAATGGCAGGAAAGCTTAACATAGGAAGTCGAGGCTCCTGTTTGGTGTGGAAGGAAAAAAAATACGGCACGGCTGATGTCCCCCCACAGGAGAAAGTGTCTCCCATCCGCGGATACTCGGGGTCCAGGAGATCCGGAGTTTCCCTGGTTCATGACCACCAGGGGCCTCAGGCCCACAGGGGCCATGTGAAAGTAGTATAAATGCTTGAAAGCAGAGGTCGAAGCAATTGTTCAGTAATGCAAGGAAAAGAATGGCGTGGCCGAGGTCCCCCCTCAAGCCAAAGTGCCTCTGAACCGCGTGCGTGAGGGGCCCTGAGGATCCTGGACATCTCTGTTTTACATCCACGCAGAGTCTCGGGCCCACGGGGAGCAGCCGAAAACGGCTGGAAACGTTGAAAGGAGACATCGAGGAACCTGTGTGGTGTGGAAAAAATATCGGCATAGCAGGAGTCCACCCAACGGGAGAAATGCCTCCCACCTGCACATGGATGGTGCCCACGCTATCCTGGGCATTCCTTGTTTGTGCCACGGAGAGAATCAGGCCCATGGGTGGCAGCCAAAAGTGAAAGGAATTCTTGAAATGGGAGGTCGAGGCACCTGTGCGGTGTGGAAGGAACAAAATACGATGTGGCAGAGGTCCCCCCACGGGCAAAGGTGACTCCTAAACACGCATTTGCGAGGATCAGGGGATCATGGGCATCTCTGGTTCATGCCCACCAAGAGTGTCATCTCCATGGGGGCAGGCCATATTGGCCGGAAGTCTTGAAATGGGAGGTCCAGGCACCTCTATGGTGGAAAGGAAAAAAAAAGGGTGCTGTAGAGGTCCCGGCAGGGGCGAAAGTGCTTCTCAATCGAGCGTGCATTGGGCCAAGGGGATCCTGGGCATCCCTAGTTCATGCTGATGGAGCGTCTCGGGGACATGGGGGGCAGCCAAAAGTGCCAGGAAGGCGTGAAATGGAAGGTTGAGGCACCTGTGTGGTATGGAAAGAAATAAATACAGCACGGCAGAGGTCCCACCACGGGCGGAAGTATCTCCCAACCGTTCATGCATGGGGCCCATGGTTTCCTGTGCATCCCTGATTCATGCCCACGGAGCATCTCGGGCCAACGAGGTGCAGCCCAAAGTGGCAGGAAAGCTTGAAATTGGAGGTCGAAGAACCTGTGTGGTGTGGAGGAAAAAAAATGGCATGGCAGAAGTCTCCCCACCAGCAAAAGTGCCTCTCAACCGCACATGCATGGGACCCATAGGATACTGCACATCCCTGATTCAAGCCCACGGACCATCTTGGGGCCAAAGGGGAGAGCCCAAAGCAGCAGGAATTCTTGAAAGTGGAGGTCAAGACACCTTTGTGGTTTGAAAGGAAAAAATCTCGGCCTGGCAATGGTCCACACCAAGGGTGAAAGTGCCTCCCAACCGCACATGCAAGGGTCCCAGGGGATCATAGGCATCCATGATTCTTGTTCACGGATCTACTTGGGACCACGTGGGGCAGCTCAAAGCAGCAGGAAGGCTTGAAATGGGAGGTCGAGGCATCTGTTTGTTGTGGAAGGAAAATAAAATAAAATGGCATGGCAGAGGTCCCCCCCAAGACGAAAGTGCCTCTCAACTGTGCATGTGTGGGGCACAGGGGATCCTGGGTATCCATGTTTCATGCCCATGGAGAGTTTCAGGTCCACGGGGGCAGCCCAAACGGGCAAGAAGGCTTGAAAGGCGAGGTCGAGTCACCTCTGTAGTGTGGAAGGAAATAAAACAGCACGGCAGAGGTCGATCCCACAGCGGGAAACAGTGCCTCCCAACCACGCATGCAAGGGGCCCTAGGGATCATGGGCCTCCCAGGTTTGCATCCACAAAGCTTATCGGGCCAAAGGGGAGCAGCACAAATCGGAAGGTAAGCTTGAATGGGGAGGTCGAGGCACCTGCCTGGTGTGGGAGGAAAAAAACGGCACAGCCGACGTTCCCCGCAGGGGCAAAATTACCTGGCAACTGCCCATGCATTGGGCCTAGGGGATCCTGGGCATCCCTGCTTCACGCCCATGTAGCGCTTCAGGCCCATGGTAGGCAGCCCAAAGCGGCAGGAAGGCTAGAAAAGGGAGGTCGAGTCACCATTTTGGTGTGGAAGGAAAAAAAAAAGGCACAGCAGAGGTCCCTCCCACGGAAGAAAGTGCCTCACAACTGTGCATGCGTGGGGGCTAGGAGTTCCTGAGTGTCCCTGATTCATGCCGATGGACAGCCTCGGGCCCACGGGGGGCAGCCTAAAGCGGCAGGAAATCTTGAAAAGGGAGGTTGAGGCAACTCTGTGGTGTGGAAGGACAAAAAATGGCACAGACGAGGTCCCCACCACAGGCCAAATTGCCTCCCAATCACACATGCATGGTGGCTATGGGAATTCTGGTCATCCATGGTTTGGGAACACAGGGTGTCTTGGGCCCATGGGGATAAACCCAAAGCGGCAGGAAGACTTGAAAGGAGAGGTCGAGGTACCTGTGTGGTATGGAAGGAAAAAAGACGTCGTGGCCGAGGTCCCCCCCACAGGCAAAAGTGCCTATAAAGCACGCATGGGTGCATCCCAGAGCATCCTAGGGTTCCCTGATTCATGCCGCTGGAGCATTTCAGGCCCAAGGGGGGAAGGTCAAAGAGGCAGGAAGGCTTGAAAGGCAAGGTCGAGGTGCCTGTGGGGTGTGGAAAATGATGGCCCATCAGAAGTCCCCCCATGGGCAAAAGTGCCTCAAAACCTTGCACGCATGGGGACCAAAGGATACTGGGCATCCCTGTTTCACATGCAAGCAGCATCTCAGGTCCACGGGGGACAGCCGAAAACAGGATGTCGAGGCACCTTTGTGGTTTGAAAGAAAAAAATCACGGCGCTGAAGAGGTCCCCAACAAGGGCGAAAGTGGCTCCAAGCTGCGCATGCGAGTGGCCCAGGGGATCCTAGGCATCCCTGGTTCTTGGGCACAGAGTGTCTAGTGCCCACGGGGGACGGCTCAAAGAGGCAGGACGGCTTGAAATAGGAGATTGAGGCATCAGTATATTTTGAAAGGAAAACAAAATGGTGTGGCAGAAGTCCCCCCGAAGAGGAAAGTCCCTGTCAACTGCACATGCACAGGGCCCAGGGTATCATGTGAATCCCTGGTTCACGCCCATGGAGGATTTCAGGCACACAGGTGGCATCCCAAAACGGAAGGAATGCTTAAAATGCGAGGTGGAGTCATTTGTGTGGTGTGGAAGGAAACAAAAAAAGGTTTGACAGAGGTCCACCCCACAGAGGAAAGTGTGCCCCAATCGTGCATGCGTGGGGCCCAGAGGATCCTGCAAGTCCCTGGCTCATGCCCCTGGAGGAACTCGGGCCCACAGGGGGCAGCCTAAAGCAGCAGGAATGCTTGAAATAGGAGGTTGAGGCATATGTGGTGTGGAAAGACAAAAAAATGGTACAGCCGAGGTCTGCCCCACCGGCGAAAGTGTCTCCCAAACGAGCATGTGCGGGACCCAGGGGATCCTGGGTGACCCTGGCTCATGCACCCAGAGCATCTTGGCCCGGCAAGTGGCTGCTCAAAGAGGCAGGAATATTTGAAAGGGGAGGTCGAGGCACCTGTGTTTTGTGGAAGGAAAAAAATTGCGCTGCATAGGTCCCCACCAAAGGCGAGTATGCCTCTCACCCGAGCATGCGTGTGGCCCAGGGGTTCCTGAGCATCCCTGTTTCATGTCTACAGAGCATCTCGGGCCCATGGCAGCAGCCCAAATCAGCAGGAAGGCTTTATATTGGAGGTCGAGGCACCTGAGTGCTGTGGAAGGAAAATATTTGCGTGGCATAGGTCTCCCTAAAGGCGAAACTGCCTCCTAACCGTGCATGCATGTGGCCCAGGTGATACTGGGCATCTCCGTTTCACAGCCATGGAGTGTCTTGGGGACATGGGGGGAAGCCCAAAGCAGCAGGAAGTCTTCAAAGGGGAGGTCGACGCACCTCTTTGGTGTGGAAGGAAAAAAAAGGAATAGCAGGGTCCTCCACACGGGTGAAATAGTCCCCAACCGTGCATGCGTGGAGCCCAGGGGATCCTGGGATTCCCTGGTTGGCACCCTCTGAGTGTCTCTTGCTCACGGGGTCAGCCCAAAGCAGGCATGAAGTCTTGAAAGTGGAGGTGGAGGCACTTGTGTGGTGTGAAAAGAAGCAAAAATGCTACAGCAGAGGTCCCACCACGGGAGAAAGTGCCTCGAAACTGCTCATTCACAGGGCCCAGGGGATCCTGCTTTTCCCTGCTTTGCATTCACGGAGTGTCTCAGACCAGCGGGGTTCAAATCAAAGCCAAAATAAGGCTTGAAAAGGGAAGTCGAGGCACATGTGTGTTATGGAAGGAAAGAAAACTGCTTTGGCAGCAGTCCAACCACGGGCGAAAGTTCCTCCAAACCGCCCATGTGCAGGGCCCAGGGGATCCTGGGTTTCCGTGGTTTGCACCCACGAAGAGTCTCGGGCCCAAGGCGGGCAGCTCAAGTTGGCAGGAATGCCTCAAAGGGGAGGTCGAATCCCCTGAGTGTTGTGAGAGAAAAAAAAACGAAGCAGCACAGGTCCCCCCAAAGGGAGAAGGTGCCTACCAACCGTGCATTCACTGCACCCATGGGATTGGGTGCATCCCAAGTTCAGGTGCAAGGAGCATCTCCGGCCCACGGGGGACAGCCCCAAGAGGCAGGAAGTCTTGAAAGGGGAGGTATATGCACCTGTGTGGTGTGGAAGGACATAATATGGCACGGCTGAGTACCCCCCACAGGCCAAAGTGCCCCCCAACTGCACATGCCTAGTGCCCAGGGGATCCTGATCATCCATGGTTCATGCCACAGGGCTTCTCGTGCCCACAGGGAGAAACCCAAAGCGGCAGGACAACTTGAAAGGGGAGGTCGAGGCACCTGTGTGGTGTGGAAGGAAAAAAAAGTCACGGCTGAGGTCTCCCCCATGGGAAAATGTGCCCATTTACCGCACCTGCGTGGGGCCCAGGAGGTGAAGGGCATCTCTGGTTCACACACACAGGGTTCTGAGGCGAACACGGACAGCCCAAAACAGAAGGAAGGCTAGAAAGGGGAGGCCGAGGCACCGGAGTGGTATGGAAAGGAAAAAAATCATGGCGTGGCAGAAGTCCCCCCAACAGGAAATCTGCCTCCCAACCACTCTTATGTGGGGCCCAGGGGTTCCTGGGTGTCCCTGGCTCATGCCCACAGAGCGTCTCATACCCACAGGGGTTAGCCCAAAGCTGCAGAAAGGCTTGAAATGGAGGTCGAGACACCTGTGTGGTTTGTAAGAAAAAAAAACGATGCGGCATAAGTTCCCCCACGAGAGAAAGTGCCTCCCAACCACGCATGCCTGGGGCTCAGGGCTTCCTGGGCGTCCCTGGTTCGTGCAGCCAGACTGTGTCGGGCCCACAGGTTGCTGCCCAAAACGGCAGGAAAATTTGAAAGAGGAGATCGAGGCACCTGTGTGTTGTGGAAGGAAAAAAAATGACACGGAATAAGTCCCCACCAAATGGGAATGTGCCTCTCACCTGTGCATGTGCAGGGCCCAGGTGATCCTGGTTGTCCCTGGTTCTTGCCTACAGAGAGACTCGGGCCCACGAGGGGCAGCCCAAAGCGACAGGAAGGCTTGTAATGGGAGTTCGAGGCACTTGTGTGGTGTCAAAGGAAAAAAATAGCCGTAGTGGGGGTCCCCCTACGGGCAAAATTGCCTCCCAAAAGCACATGCAATGGGGTCATGGGATCCGGGACTTCACTGGTTCGTGCCCATGAAGTGTCTTGGGCCTAAGAAGGGCAGCCCAAGGCGGTAGATTTGCTTGAAAGGGGAGGTCGAGGACGCTGTGTGTTCTTGAAGGAAAAAAAGAAAACGGAGCCGCAGGGGTCGCCCCAACGGGGGAATGTGCCTCCCAACCGCGCATTCACTGCACCCAGTGGATTGTGGGCATCCGAGGTTCAGGCCCAAGGAGCGTCTCTGGCCCATGGGGGACAGCCCCAAGTGGCAGGAAGGCTTGAAAGGTGAGGTCGAGGCACCTGTGTGGTGTGGATGGAAAATAAACCAGTGTGCCAGAGTTCCCCACCAAAGGTGAAAGTGTTCCCAACCGTGGATTTGCGGGTCCCAGGGTATACTGGGCATCGCTATTGCATGCCCACAGAGAGTCTTGGGCCCATGGGGGCAACCCAAAGTGGCAGGAAAGCTTGAAATGGGAGGTCGACTCACTTGTGTGTAGTGGAAGGAAGAAAAACCGGCGCGGTAGACGTCCCACCCACGGAAGAAAGTGCCTCCCAACCGTGCATGTGTGAGGTGCAGGGGATTCTGGGCATCACTGGTTCATGCCCATGGAGTGTCTCGGGCCCACAGGGGAAAAACTACAGTGGCAAGAATGCTTGAAAGGGGAGGTTGAGGCACCTATGCGGTGTGGAAGGACAAAAAAACGGCCACGGTCCGCCTCACGGGCTACAATGCCTCCCATACAAGAATGTGCAGGGCCCAGGGGATCCTGGGCGTCTCTGGTTCGTGCACCCAGAGCGTCTTGGACCCAAGAGGGGCAGCCCAAATCGACAGGAAGGCTTGAAATTGGAGGTCGTGGCTCCTGAGTGTTGTGGAAGTAAAAAAAAAATGGCACAGCATAGGTCCTCCCTAAATGCGAAAGTGCCTCCTAACCGCGCATCACCAGGGCCTTGGGGATCCTGGGGGTGCTTGTTTCACAAACAGGGAGCATCTTGGGGACATGTAGGACAGCCAAAAGCAGCAGGAAGTCTTCAAATTGGAGGTCGAGGCACCTGTGTGGTGTGGAAGGGAAATATTAGGCACAGCAGAGGTCCTCCCCACGGGCATAATAGCCCCCAGCTGCGCATGTGCAGGGCCCAAAGGATCCTGGGCTTCCCTTGTTGGCATCCTCAGAGCATCTCAGGCCCATGGGGGAAAGCTCAAATCGACAGGAAATCTTGAAAGTGGAGGTCGAGGCCCCTGTGTGTTGTGGAAGGAACAAAAAACGGAGAAGCAGAGGTCCCCCCAGTGGGAGAAAGTGCCTCACAACCGCGCATTTACTGCACTCAGCGTGATTGGGGGCATCCCTGGTTCAGGCCGTAGGAGAGTCTAGGGCCCACGGGGGACAGCACAAAGCAGCAGGAATGCTTGAATGGGGTGGTCGAAGCAACTGTGTAGTGTGGAAAGAAAAAAAACCAGCGCAGCAGAGATTCCCCCCACGGGCGATATTGCCTCCCAACAGTACATGTGCAGGACACAAGAGACCATGGGCATCCCTGGGTAGCACCCACAGAGCGGTTCGGGCCCACGGGTCAGCCCAAGGTGGCAGGAAGTCTTGAAAGGGTAGGTGGAGTCACGTGTGTTGTGGAAGGAAAACACAAATGGCGTTTCAGATGTCCCCCCCCGGGTGAAAGAGCCTCCCCAAAGGGCATGTGTGGGGCCCAGGGGAATCTGAGTGTCCCTGGTTCACACCCGTTGAGCACCTCGGGCCCACAGGTGCCAGCCAAAGGCGGCAGGAAGGCTTGAAACAGGAGGTGAAGGCACCTGTGATGTGCAGGGGAAAAAGAAATGGTGAGGGAGAGGCCCGCCCCTTAAGGGAGAAAGTGCTCCCATACCGTGAATGTGCAGGGCCTATGGGATCTTGGCTACCCCTGGTTCATGCCCACAGAGAGTCTTGGGCCCATGGGCGGCAGCCCAAAGCGTCAGGAATGCTAGAATGCGGAGATCAAGGCCCCTGTGTTGTGTGGAAGGAAAACAAAACGACTCAGCAGAGGTTCCCCCACGAGAGAAAGTGCCTCCCAACCGCGCATGCGTGGGGCCCAGAAATTCCTGAGCTTCCCTGTTTCACATCCACGAAGAGTCTCGAGCCTACGGGGGCAGCCCAATGTGGCAGGAAGTCTTGAAATGGGAGGTCGACTCACTTGGGTCTTGAGGAAGGGAAAAATAACGGCGTGGCAGAATTCCCCTCACAAGCAAAATGCCTCTCAAATGCGCATGCACAGGGCTGAACGGAACCTCAGAGTCCCTGCTTCATGCCTACAGAGCATCTCTGGTGACACGGGACAGCCCAAAGTGGCAGGAATGCTTGAAATGTGAGGTAGAGACACCTGTGTGGTGTGGAAGGAAAACAAAATGGCAAGGCAGATGTCCCTCAAAAGGGGGGAAAGTGCCTCCCAACCATGCATGGGCAGGGCCCAGGGGACTCTGGGAATCCCTGATCTGTGCCCAAGTAGGGCCTCTGACCCACTTTGTTCTGCCCAAGGCGGCAGGAAGCCTTGAAAGGGGAGGTGGAGGCACCTGTGTTGTTGAAGGAAAACACGAACGGTGTAGCAGAGGTCACCCACCACAGGCGAAAGTGCCTCTCAACTGCACATGTGTGGGGCCTAGAGGATCCTGGGCATCCCTGTTTCCCGCCCATGGAGAATTCTGGGCTCAACAGGGGAATCCCAATGCAGAAGGAAGACTTGAAATGGGAGACTGAATCATCTGTGTGGTGTGGAAGGAAAAAAAATATGATGCGGCAGAGGTCTCCCCAATGGACGAAAGTGCCTCCCAATCTCGCATGCGCAGGGCCCAGGGGATCCTGGGCATCCTTGGTTCATGTCCATGGAGTATCTAGGGCCCACAAGTGGTAGCCTAAAGGGGCAGGAATGCTTGAAAGGGGAAGTTGAGGCACCTATGTGATGTGGAAGGACAAAAAAATGGCATGGCCGAGGTCTACCCCACGGGTGAAAGTGCCTCCCAAATGAGCATGCACAGGGCCCACGGGATCCTGGGCATCCCTGTTCCATGCACCCAGAGCATCTCAGCCCCACAAGGGGCTGCCCAAAGCCGCAGGAATGTTCTAAAGGGGAGGTTGAGGCACCTGTGTTTTGTGGAAGGAAAAAAATGACGCAGAGTAGGTCCACAGCAAAGGCCACGATGTCTCCCACCTGTGCATGTGCGGGGCCTTGGGGATACTGGGAGTCCTGGGTTCATGCCTACAGAGCGTTCATGCCCCCCAAGGGGAAGCCAAATTCGCAGGAAGGCTTAAAATTGGAGGTCAAGCCACCTGAGTGTTGTTGAAAAAAAAAATGGCATGGCATAGGTCCTCCTCCCTAAAGGTGAACGTGCCTCATAACTGCACATCCACGGGGTCCTGTGAATCCTGGATGTCCTTGTTTCAAACTCACAGAGCGTCTTGGGGACAGGTGGGGCAGCCCAAAGCATCAGAAACTCTTCAAAGGGGAGGCTGAGTCACCTGTGTGGTGTGGAAGGGAAAAAAAGGCACAGGGTTGGCACCCTCGGGCATCTCGAGCCCATGGGGGGCAGCCCAAAGAGGCAGGAAATCTTGAATGAAGAGGTCAAGGCCCTTGTATGTTGTGGAAGGAACAAAAAACGGAGCAGCAGAGGAACCCCCAACGGGTGAAAGTGCCTCCCAACCATGCATTCACTGCACCAAGGTGATTGGGGGTATCCCTGTTTCAGGCCCGAGGAGCATCTTGGGTCCACAGGGGACAGCCCCAAAGCGCAGGAAGGCTTGAAAGGTGAGGTCAAGGCAACTGTGTGGCGTAGAAGGTAAAAAACGGCACACCAGATGTCCCCTCAACAGGCGAAAGTGCTCCCAACTGTACATGTGCAGGGAACCCTGGGTATCCTTGGTTGGCACTTGCAGAGCGTTTCGGACCCACGAGAGGCAGCCAAAAGTGGCAGAAGGCTTGAAAGGGGAGGACAAGGCACTTGCGTTGTCTGGAAGGAAAAAAACTGATGCTGCAGAGGTCCCCCCACGGGAGAAAGTGCCTCACAACCTCGCATGCGTGGGTCCCAGGGCATCATGGGCGTCTGTCCGTCACACTCACACAGTGTCTTAAGCCCACAGAAGGCAGCTCAAAGCAGCAGTAAGGCTTCAAAGGGGAAATCGAGGCACCTGTGTGGTATGGAAGGGCAAAAATAGTCGCGGCTGAAATCCCCCCCACAGGCGAAAGTGACTCCAAATCGCGCAGGGGCGGGTCACAGAGAATCCTGGGCCTCCCTGGTTCATGCCCACGGAGCATCTCGGGCCCACAGGGGACAATCCAAAGCGACAGGGAGGCTTGAAAACGGAGGTTGAGGCTTGTGTGGTGTGGAAGGAAAGAAAAAAGGCACCGCAAATTTCCCCCCCAACGGGCGATAGTGCCTGTCAACTGCCTGTGCAGGGCACAAGAGATCATGGGCATCCCTGGGTAGCACCCGTGGAGTGGCTCGGGCCCACGGGGTCAGCCCAAGGCGGCAGGAAGTCTTGAAAGGGGAGGTGGAGTCCCCTGTGTAGTGGAAGGAATACACAAGTGGCGAATCAGGCATCGTGCCCCGGGTGAAAGAGCCTCCCCGCCGTGCATTTATGGGGCCTAGGGGTTCCCTGTTTCACACCCACGGAGCGCCTCCAGCCCAGGAGGGCCAGCCCAAGGCAACAGGAAGGCTTGAAAGAGGAGGTGAATGCACCTGTTGTGGAGGGAAAAAACAAATAGCTAGGCAGATGTCCGCCCCCCACGGGCGAAAGTGCCTGCCCATCGCGCATGCTCGGGGCCTCAGGGATCCTGGTCACCCCTGGTTAATGCCCACGGAGAGTCTTGGGCCCACGGGGTGTAGTCCAAAGCGGCAGGAAGGCTTGGAATGCGAGGTCGAGGCCCCTGTGTGGTGAGGAAGGAAAAATATGTGGCGCGACAGAGGTCCCCACCACCGGAGAAACTGCCTCCCAACCGCGCATGTGTGGGGCCCAAGGCATCCTTGGAATTTCTGCTTCACACCCACTGTGCGTTTCGGGCCCACGGGGGACAGCCCAAAGAGGCAGGAAGGCTTGAAACTGGAGGTCGAGGCACCTGTGTGGTGTGGGGAAAAAAAAAAAAAAAGGGCACACCTGAAGTCTTCCCCGCTGGAGAAACTGCCCCCCAACCGCGCATGGGCAGTGTATTATTCGCCCCGTGTGCATGAACCAGGGATGCCCCGGATCCCCTGGGCCATGCACATGTGCAATTAGGGGCACTTTCGCCCGTAGGGACAACTCTGCCATGGCGTAATTTGTTCCTTCCACACCACACAGGTGCCTCGACCTCCCCTTTCAAGCCTTCCTTCTGCTTTGGGCTGCCCCCTGTGGGGCCACGACTCTGCGTGGGTGTGAGGCCAGGGATGCCCAGGATCCCCTGGGATCGACGCGTGTGTGGCTGGGAGGCATTTTTGCCTGTGTTGGGGACCTTGGCCCCGCCGTATTTTTTTCCTTTCACCACCACTCAAGTGCCTCAACCTCTGCTTTCAAAGTTTCCTGCCCCTTTGGGCTACCCCCACTGGACCTGAGAAGCTCTGTTGGTGCGAACCAAGGATGCCCAAGATCCTGCTGGCACCGCGCATGCGCGGTTGGGAGGCATTTTCGCCCATGGGCAAGACCTCTGCCGCGCGATTTCCTTTTACTTCCAAAGCACTCAGGTGACTCAACCTCCAATTTCAAGCCTTAATGCCGCTTTGGACTGTCCCGATTGGGCCGGAGACGCTTCCTGGTCACGAAGCAGGGACTCTGATGAGCCCCTGTGCCCCACGCATGCGCGATTGGAAGGCCCTTTCCCCCATGGGGGGACATCTGTTGCGCCATTTTTATTCCCTTCCTCAAGACCCAGGTGATTCGACTTCCCATTTCAAGGCTTCCTGACGGTTTGGGCTGCCCCCGTGGGCTCGAGACGCTCCATAGGTGTTAATCAGGGATGCCCAGGTAACCCTGGTGCCCTTGCATATGCGGTGGGAAGGCACTTTGGCCCGTGGGGGGTGCACTTCTACCTCGCCATTTGTTTTTTCCCTCCATAACACAGGTGCCTTCACCTCCTGTTTCAAGCCTTCCTGCCACCTTGGGCTGACCCCGTGGGCCTGAGCTGCTCCATGGGTGTTACCCAGGGATGCCCATGGTCCCCTGTCCCCCACACCTGCGCTGTTGTGAGGCACTTTCGCCCGTTGGGGGATATCTATCTCACCTTTTTTTTTCCTTCCTCACCACACAGGTGCCTCGACCTCCCCTTACAAGACTTCCTGCCACTTTGGCCTGCCTCCGTGGGCCCCATATGCTCAGTGGACATGAACCACGGACACCCAGGATCCACTGGACTCCACACATGAGTGGTTGGGAGGCACTTTCACCCGTGGGTTGTACCTCTGCACGCCGTTTTCTTTTTCTTCCTAACCACAAAGGTGCCTTGACCTCCCCTTTCAAGCCTTGACCTCCCCTTTCAAGCCTTCCTGCCGCTTTGGCCTACATTCCGTGGGCCAGACACCCCCCAGAGCATGAGCCAGGAATGCCCAGAAATCCCTGGGCCCCGCGCATGCTCGTTTGGGAGGCACTTTTGCCCGTGGGGGGATATCTACCTCACCATTTTTTTTCCTTTCCACCACACAGGTGCCTTGAACTCCACTTTCAAGCCTTCCTGCCACTTTGGGCTGCCCCCCGTGGGCATGAGATACTCTGGGGGCATGAATCAGGGATGCCCATGATCACCTGCACCCCGCACTTGTGCGATTGTGAATCACTTTCGCCCAGGGGGCACCTCTGCCTCTCCGTATTTTGTTCCTTCCACACCACACAGTTTCCTCTACCTCCCTTTCAAGCCTTCCTGCAGATTTGGGCTGCCCTCTGTTGGCCTGAGATGCTCTGTGGGCACGTGTAAGGGATATCAAGGATCCCTAGGACCCCGCACATGCACGGTTGGGTGGCAGTTTCTCCCGTAGGGGGGACTTATAACATGACATTTTTTTCCACACAATACTAGTGCCTCGACCTCCCCTTTCAAGAATTCTTGCTGCTTTCGGCTGCCCCCTGTGCACCCAAGACACTCCATTGGCATGAACCAGGGATGACCAGGATCCCCTGGGATCTGCTTATGTGAAGTGAGAGGCACTTTCTCCTTTGGGGGGGGACCTATGCTGCATCACTTTTTTGTTCCTTCCACAACACACAGGTGGGTCGACCTCCACTTTTAAGCCTTCCTGCCACTTTTGGCTGCCCCCAGTGGGCTCGAGATGCTCTGGGTGCATGAAACAGGGATGCCCAGGATGACCTGGGCCCCGCGCATGCTCATTTGGGAAACACTTTCGCCGTTGGGGCGGACCTCTGCGGCGCCGTTTATTTTCCTTTCACAACACACAAGTGCCTCGACCTCCCATTTCAAGACTTCCTGTTGCTTTAGGCTGCCCTATGTGGCCCCGAGATGCTCTATGGGTGTAAACTAGGGACACCCAGAATACGCTGAGCCCCACGCATCCTCGTTTGGGAGGCATTTTCGCCCCTGGGGCTTCTCTGCAGCGTGGTTTTTTTCTTTTCCTTTCCACCACACGTGTCTCAACTTCCCCTTTCAAGACTTCCTGCCACTTTGGGCTGGCCTCTTGGGCATGAGATGCTCTGTGAGCATGAACGAGGGATGCCCAGGATCCCCTGTCCCCTGCACATGTGCGGTTGGGTGGAAGTTTTGCCCGTGGGGGTACCTCTGCCAAGCCATATTTTGCTCCTTCCACACTTCCACACCACATAAGTCCCTCCACCTTCCCTTTCAGGGCTTCCTGCTGCCTTTGCCTGCCCCCCATCTGCCCAAGACTCTGTAGGGATATGAACCAGGGACACCGTGAATTCCATTGGCACTAAACATGTGCAGTTGGGAGGCAATTTCTCCCGTGGGCAGGACCTCTGCCGCGCCATTTTCTTTCCTTCCTCACCACACAGGTGACCCGACCTCCCTTCTCAAGACTTCCTGCCGCTTTGGGCCGTGCCACATGGGCCCGAGACACTCTTTGGGCATGAAGCAGGGGCTCTGAGAATCCCCTTGGTCCCGAGCATGTGTGGTTGGGAGACACTTCCGCCCGTGTGGGAGATCTCTGTTGCGTCGTCTTTTCTTCCTTCCTCACCACACAGGTGCCTCGACCTCACTTTCCAAACAATCGTGCCATTTTGGGCTGCCCCCCGGGGTACAAGACTCTCTGTGGGCATGAACCAGGGATGCTCAGGATCCTCTAGGCCCCGTGCATGCACAGTGGGGAGGCACTTTCCCCCGTGGGCGGCGAAACCTCTGCCTTGCCATTTTTTTCCCTCCACAACACCCGTGCCTTCACCTCCTCTTTCAAGCCTTCCTGCCGCCTTGGGCTGGCCCCCGTTGGTCCAAGGCTCTCCGTGGGTGGAAACCAAGGACCCCCACTGGGTCCCTTGGACCCCACTCATGCGCGGTGGGGAGGCTTTTTTGCCCGTGGGGCGGGACCTCTGATTAGCCATTTGTGTTCTCCTTACACAACACAGGTGACTCCACCTCCCCTTTCAAGACTTACTGCCACCTTGGGCTGATCTCTTGGGCCCAAGCCACTCCATGGGTGCTACCTAGAGTTGCCCATGGTCCCCTGTGTCTGGCACACTCGCTGTTCGGAGACACTTTCACCCGTGGGGGACATCTGCCACACCGTTTTATTTTCCTTCCTCACCACACAGATGCCTCGACCCCCCTTACAAACCTTCCTGCCGTTTTGTGCTGCACCCCGTCGGCCTGAGATGACCTGTGGGCATAAACCACTGTCACGCAGGAAACCCTGGGTCCCTCACATGTGAGGGTGAGAGGCACTTTGTCCCGTGTGGAGACCTCTGCTGCACCATATTTATTTCCTTCCACACCACACAGGGGCCTGGACCTCCTATTTCAAGACTTCCTGCAGTTTTGGGCTGCCCCCCGTGGGCCTGAGGTGCTCCATGGGCATGAGCAAGGGATGCCCAGGATCCCGTCATCTGCACGCATGTGTGGTTGGGAGGCAGTTTCTCCCGTGGGGAGGACTTCTTTCATACCTTTTTCTTTTTCACACCACTGACGTACTTCTACATCCCCTTATAAGCTTTCCTGCCACTTTGGGCTGCCCTCTGTGGCCCAGAGATGCTCCATGGGTGCGAACTAGGGACACCCAGAATACACTGGGCCTTGGGCATGCTCATTTGGGAGGGACTTTCGCCTGCGGGGGTTCTCTGCAGCGCAGTTTTTTTATTTTCCTTTCCACCACACAGGTGTGTCGACTTCCCCTTTCAAGCTTTCCTTCCGCTTCGGGTTGCCCCCACTGGGCATGAAATGCTCTGTGAGCATGAACCAGGGACGCCCAGGATCCCATGTGCCCTTCATATGCGCAGTTGGGAGGCACTTTTGCCAGTGGTGGTAACTCTGCCACGCCATATTTTCTTCCTTCCACACCACATGGGTGCCTCGACCTTCCATTTCAAGGCTTCCTGCCGCCTTCGGCTGCCCCCTGTATGCCCAATACCCTGTAGGGGTGTCAACAGGGGACACCTAGGATCCCGTTGGCACCAAGCATGCGCAGTGCGGAGGAACTTTTGCGCGTGGGCAGGACCTCTGCCGCCCCATTTTCTTTTCCTTCCACACCACACAGGTGACTCGACCTCCTCTTTCAAGCCTCCCTGCCGCTTTGGGCTGTGCCGCGTGGGCCCAACATGCTCCATGGCAACAGAGAAGGGACCCTGAGGATTCCCTGAGCCCCACTCATACGTGGTTGGGAGACACTTTGGCCCGTGTGGGGGACCTCTGCCGTGCCGTATTTTTTTCCTTCCTCACCACACAGGTGCCTCGGCCTCACTTTCCAAGCAATCCTGCCGTTTTGGGCTGCCCCCCGTGGACCCAAGCCTCTCTGTGGGCATAAATCAGGGATGCCCAGGGTCCCCTAGGCCCCACGCATGCACGTTGGGGGGGAAGTTTCGTCCCTGTGGGGGGGGACCTCTGCTTCGCCGTTTGTGTTTTCCTTCCACAACACAGGTGCCTCCACGTCCCATTTGAGGCTTCCTGCTGCCTTGGGCTGGACCCCGTGGGGACGAGACACTCCTTGGCCACAGACCAGGGATGCTCAGAGGCCCCTGGGCTCCATGCATGTGCGGTGTGGAGACAATTTCGCTAGAGTCTGGGGGACCTCTGCCTTGCCGTTTGTGTTTTCCTTTCACAACACTGGAGCCTGTACCTCCACTTTCAAGCATTCCTGCCACCTTGGGTTGGCCCCCGTGGGCTGAAGCGCTCCGTGGGTGATAACTTGGGATGTGCAGGATCCCCAGTGCTCTGTACATGAGGAGTTGGGAGGCACTATCGCCCGTGGGGGAACTCTGCTGCGCCATTTCTTTTTACTTCCTCACCACACAAGTGACTCAACCTCCCCTTTCAAGCCTTCTTACTGCTTTGAACTGTTCCCCTTTGGCCTGATATGCTTTGTGGGCATGAACGCCATATTTTTTTCCTTCCACACCACGCAGGTGCCTCGACCTCCCCTTTCAATCATTCCTGCCACTTTTGGTTGCCCGTTGTGGGCCCCAGATGCTCTTTTGTTGCAAATCAAGAATGCCGAGGATCCCCTGGGCACCGCACATGAGTGGTTTTGAGCACTTTCACCCGTGGAAGGGACATCTGTCTCACTATTTTTTTGTCCTTCCACACCACACAGGTGTGTCGACCTCACATTTCAAGATTTCCTGCCACTTGGGGCTGTCGCCCATAGGCGAGAGGCACCTCTTAGGCCTGAACCAAGGATGCACACAATCCCCTGGGTGCAGTGAATGCACGGTTGGGAGGCACTTTTGTCCGTTGGGGGGACCTCTGAGTCTCCGTTTTTTTGGTTCTTTCCACAACACACAGGGGCCTTGACCTCCCATTTCAAGAAGTTCTGCCGCCTTGGGCTGCCCCCTTTGGGCCCAATACAGTTCAATGGGTGTGATCCAGGTAAGCCGAGTATCCCATGGTCCCCACGCGTGCGCGGTAGGGAGGCGGTGTCTCCCATCAGGGGGACTTCTGCCCCATCGTTTTTTTTCTTTCCACACCACACAGTTGCCTCGACCTCCACTTTCAAGCTTTCCTTCCGCTTTGGGCTGCACCCCGTTGGCCCAGGACACTTCGTGGGTGTGAATCAGGGATGGCCAGGAAACACTGAGCCCTGCACATGCGCTGTTGGTAGGCAACTTCGCCCATGGAGAGCCCTCTTCCGCGCTGTATTTATTTCCTTCCACACCACACAGGTGTCTCGAACTTCCCTTTCAAACATTTCTGCCGGTTTCCGCTGCCCCCTGTGTGCCCCAGGCTCTGCATTGGTGTGAAGCAGGGATGCCCAGGCACCCCTTGGCCATGCACGAGTGTTTGGTAGGAACTTTTGCCTGTGGAGGGGACCACGGCTGTTTCGTTTTTTTTTTCCTTTCACCACCACACAAGTGCCTCAACCTCCACTTTCAAGCATTTGTAGCGCTTCAACCTGCCCCCTGTGGGCCTGAGACACCCTGCGGGCATGAACCAGGGAAGCCCAGGATACCCTGGGCCCTGGGCCCTACATATTCGCGATCGGGAGGCACTTTCTCCTTTGGGGGGACTTCTGCCACACCGTATTTTTTTCCTTTCACAGCACACAGGTGCCTCGACTTCCCCTTTCAAGCCTTCCTGCCGCTTTGGGCTGCCCCCCTTGGGCCTGACAGTTTCCGGTGGTGTGAGCCAGTGATGCCCCGGATCCCCTGGGACAGGCTCATGCGTGGTTAGGAGGCACTTTAGCCCCTGGGGGTATCACTGATGTGCCATTTTTATTTCCATCCACACCACACAGGTGCCGCGAACTCCCATTTCAAGATTTCCTGCAGTTTTGTGCTGCCCACCTTGATCCTGAGATGCTCCGTGGGTGTGAACAAGGGATGTCCAGGATCCCGTGGGCCCCACGCATGCGCGTTTGGGAGGCAGTTTCTTCTGTGGGGTGACTCCTGCCGCGCCATTTTTTTTTCCTTCCACACCACAGAGGTGCCTCTACCTCCCCTTTTAAGCCTTCCTGCAGCCTTAGGCTGGCCCCTGTGGGCCCGAGGTGCTCCCTGGGTGTGAAACCGGGACACCCAGGGTCCCCTGGGCCCCACGCATGTGTTGTGGGGAGGCTCTTTTGCCCGATGTCGGGACATCTGATTCGCCATTTGTGTTTTCCTTCCACAATACAGGTGACTCCGCCTTCCTTTCAAGACTTCCTGCCACCTTGGTCTGACCCCGTGGGCCCTTGCTGCTCGATGGGTGCTAACCACGGATACCTAGGGTCCCCTGGGCCCTGTACATGTGTGGTTGGAAGGCACTTTCCCCTGTGGGAGGACCTCTGCCACGCCATTTTATTTTCCTTCCACACCACACAGGTACCTCGACCTCCCATTACAAGACTTCCTGCTGCTTTGGGCTGCCCTCATGGGCCCAAGATGCTCGGTGGGTGTGATCCAGCAATGCCCTGGATACCCTAGGCCATGCACATGTGCGGTTGGGAGGCACTTTTGTCCCTGTGGGTAATTCTGCCACTCTGCTTTTTTTTTTCCTTCCACACCACACAGCCGCCTCCATCTTCTATTTTGAGTCTTCCTCCAATATGGACAGCTCCCCGTGAGCCTGAGGCATTCTGTACGCATAAATGAGGGTTGCCCAGGATCTCCTGGGCCCACGCATGCATGGTTGAGAGGCACTTTCACCTTAAGGGGGAACTATGCCACGCCATTTCTTTTCCTTCCACCACACACAGGAGCCTCTACCTCCCCTTTCAAACCTTCCTGCTGCTTTGTGCTGCCCCCGTGGGCCCGAGATGCTCTGGATGCATGAACCTGAGATTCCCATGAAGCCCTGGGTCATGTGTATGCTCATTTGGGACGCACTTTCGCCCATGTGGGGGACCTCTGCTTCATCATATTTTTTTCCTTTCACACCACACAGGTCTCTCGACATCCCCTTTCAAGACTTCCTGCTGCTTTGAGCTGCCCTCGTGGGCATGAAATCCTCGGTGCCAATGAAACCAGGACGCCAAGGATCCCCTGTGCCTCGCACATGCTCAGTTGGGAGGTACTTTAGCCTGTGGGGACAACTCTGCCAAGCTGTATTCTGTTCCTTCCACACCACACAGGTGCCTCGGCCTCCCCTTTCAAGCATTGCTTCCGCTTTAGGCTGCCACCCTTGGGACTGCGACACTCTGTGGGTGGGAACAAGGGACGCCAAGGATCCCATGGACCTTGCGCATGTGCGGTTGGGAGGCAGTTTCTCCAGTTGTGGGGGGACTTCCGCCATGCCATTTTTTTTTCAACACCACACAGGTACCTCGACATCCTCTTTCAAGTTTTCATGCTGCTTTCTGATTACCCCATCGGCCCAAGAGTCTGCGTGGTGTGAACCAGGGAAGCACAGGATCGCCTGGGCCCCACGCATGCACAGTTGGGAGTCATTTTTGCCTGTGGGGGGACCTCGGCCGCACCGGTTTTTTTTTTTTTCCTTTCACCACTACAGAGGTACCTCGACCTCCACTCTCAAGCATTTCTGCCTCTTTGGCCTGCCCCCTGTGTGCCTGAGACGACCTGTGTGCACGAACCAGGGATGCCCAGGATCCCCTGGGCCCCATGTATGCGTGGGTGGAAGGAACTTTCGCCCTTGCATGGGACCTCTGCCACGCTATATATTTTTCCTTGCACACCACTCAGGTGCCTGGATTTCCCCTTTCAAGCCTTCCTGCCACTTTGGGTTGCCCCTGTGAGCCGGAGACCCCCCCATGGGCATGAACCAGTGATGCCCATGGTCCCCTGGGCCCTGCTCATGCACTGTTGGGAGACACGTTCGCCCGTGGGGGCACATCTGCAGCACCGTTTTTTTTCCTTCCTCTACACAGCTGCCTCAACCTCCCATT
Organism: Pongo pygmaeus; assembly: GCF_028885625.2. NCBI lineage: Eukaryota > Metazoa > Chordata > Mammalia > Primates > Hominidae > Pongo > Pongo pygmaeus. The sequence goes on along the minus strand of NC_072388.2, from coordinate 11,905,074 downwards.
TCAAGCCTTCCTGCTGCTTTTGGTTGTCCCCTGTGGGCCTGAGACACTCAGTGAGTGTGAACGAGGGAAACCCAGCATCCCATGGGCCCCACACATGCGTGGTAGTGAGGCAGTTTCTCCCGTCTGGTGGACTTCTGCCATGCCATTTTTTTTTTTAACACACTACACTGGTGCCTCGAACTCCCCTTTCAAGCCTTCCTGTCGCGTTTTGCTGCCCCTTGTGGGCCCGAGACCCTGCGTTTGTGTGAACCAGGGAAGCCCAGGATCCCCTGGACTTGGAGCATGCACGGTTGGGAGGCACATTTTCCCGTGGTGGGGAGCTAGGCCACGTCTTTTTTAACTTCCACCACCACACAAGTGCCTAGACCTCCACTTTCAAAATTTCCTGCCGCATTGGACTGCTCCACGTGGGCCCAAGACACTTGGTGGGCATTAATCAGGTATGCCCAGGATCCCCTACACCCTGCGCAGTCATGGTGGAGATGCACTTTTGCCCGTGGGTTGGGGGGTCCTCTGCCTCCTCTTTTGTTTTATTCTTCCACAAAACAGGTGCCTCCACTTCCTATTTCAAGTCTTCCTGCCGCGTTGGACTGATCCTCGTGGGTCTGAGGTGCTCCGTGCGTGAGAACCAGGGAGGCCCAGAGTCCCCTAGGCCCCACGCATGTGCGGTTGGGAGGCTTCTTCATGCATAGTGGGGGACTTCTGATTCGCCATTTGTGTTTTCCTTACACAACACAGGTGACTCCACCTCTCATTTCATGACTTCCTACCGCTTTAGGCTTGACCCCTTGGGCATGAGACCCTCCGTGGGTGTTAACCAGGGATGACAAGGGTCCCCTGGGCCCCACACTTGTGTGGTGGGGGAGCACTTTCGCCCATTAGAAGGGACCTCTGCCATGCCATTTGTCTTTTCCTTCCACAGCAGAGGCTCCTCCACCTCCCATTTCAAGGCTTCCTGCTGCCTTGAGCTGGACCCCATGGGCCTGAGGCACTCCTTGGGCATGGACCAGGGATGCCCAGAGTCCCCTGGGTCCCACGCACGTGCGGTGGGGGAGGCAATTTCGCCTGTGTAGGGGTATATCTCCCTCGCCATTTGTGTTTTCCTTTCACAAAACTGGAGCCTGCACCTCCCCATTCAAGCCTTCCTGCTGTTTTGGGCTGCCCCCCTTTAGCCTGATGCGCTATGTGGGTGGAAACCAGGGAAGATCTCCAGGGCTCCACGCATGCGTGGTTCGGAGGCACTTTCGCCCATTTGGGGACCTCTGCTGCGCCATTATTTTTTTCCTTCCACACCACACAGATGCCTGGACCTCCCCTTTCAAGCCCTCCTGCAGCTTTGGGTTGCCACCTATGGGCCTGAGATGTTCCGATAATGCAAAGCAGGGGCACGCAGGACCCCCTGGGCCCCGCGAATGAGCAGTTGGGGGGCACTTTCTCCCATAGCGGGACCTCTGCTGTGGCGTTTTCTTTTTCCTTTCACACCACACAAGTGCCTCGATCTCCCTTTATAAGACTTCATGAAACTTTAAGCTGCCTCCCATGAGCCCAAGATTCTCTGAGCATGCCAAGCAGGGAAGCCCAGGATCATCTGGGTCCCACGAATGCATGGTTGGTGGCTGTTTCGCCCGTGGGTAGGATCTCTGCTGTTTCTTTTTTTTCCTTTCACACAACGCAGGTGCCTCTACCTCCCCTTTGAAGACTTCCTCTGCTTTGGGCTTCCCCACAAGTCCCCAAGAAGCTCCGTGAGTGTGAAACAGGGAGGCCCAGGATACCCTAGGCCTTGTGCATGTGGGGTTAGGAGGCAGTTTCGCCTTTCAGGAGGACATATGCTGAGCCATTTCTGTTTCCTTCCACAACACTCAGGTGCCTCGACCTCCAATTTTAAGCCTTCCTGCAGCTTTGGGCTGTCCCCTGTGGGCCTGAGTCGCTCTGTAGGCATGAAACAGGGAAGTCCAGTATCCCCTGGGCCCCGTTCATGCATGGGTGAGAGGCACATTCGCCTTTGGTGTGGAGATGTTCCTTCCACAACACACAGGTGCCTCGACCTCCCATTTCAAAATTTCCTGCGGCTTTGGGCAGCCCCCCATGGGCCCGAGATGATGTGGTTGCATGAATTAGGGGCGTCCAGGATCCCCTGGGCCCCACACATGCTCGTTTGGGAGGCACTTTCGCAGGTAGGGCGGACCTCGGCCGCGCAGTTTTTTTCTCCTTCCACACCACAGTGGTGCCTCAACCACCCCATTCAAGGCTTCCTGCCACTTCAGGCTTCCCCCTGTGAGCCCGAGGTCCTTCATGTGCATGAAGTAGGGATGCCCAGGATCCCCTGGGCCCATCACATGTGCAGCTGGGAGGCACATTCGTCCGTGAGGGGGACCTCTGATGCGCTGCTTTTTTTTTTTTTCCTTCCACACCACACAGATGACTCGACCTCCCATTTCAAGTCTTCCTGCCTCTTTGGGCTGCCCCTCATTGGCTCAAAACGCTCAAGGGGCACAACCAGGGACGCCCAGGATCCCCTGGGCCCCACGCATGCATGGTTGAGAGGCACTTTCGTCTTTGGGGTGGACCTCTGCCACGCCATTTTGTTTTCCTTGCAAAACAAACAGGTGCCTTGACTTCCCTTTGAAGTCTTAGGGCCGCTTTGAACTGCCCCCCGTGGGCATAAGACACTCGGTGGGCATAAAGCAGGCATGTCCAGGATCCACTGGGCCACACACATGCACGGCTGGAGCTCTTTCTTTCGTGGTGGGGACCTCTGGCCTGCCATGTTTTTTTGCTTCCACTCCACTCAGGTACCTCGATCTCACCTTTGAAGACTTCCTGCCACTTGGGACTGTCCACCGTGGGCCCAAGATACTCCTTGGGCCTGAATCAGGATGCACACAACACCCTGGGTGCAGTGAATGCGAGGTTGGCATGCACATTCGCCCTTTGGGGATACCTCTGTGGCTTCTTTTTTTTTTTCCTTCCACAACACACAGGGGTCTCGACCTCCCCTTTCAAGCATTGCCTCCGTCTTGGGCTGCTCCCTTTGTACCTGAGATGCTTCATGGGCATGAACCAGGGAAGTGCAGGATCTGCAGGTCCCCTAGCATTGTGTGGTTGGGGGGCACTTTCCCCTTTGGGGGACTTCTGCTGCACTTTTTTTTCTCCCTTCCACACCACACAGATGCCTCGACCCCCTTTTTCAATAATTCCTGCCGCTTTGGGTTGCCCCTGGGCCCAAGATGCTCTGTGGGCAGGAATCAGGGACACCCAGCATTCTCTGGGACCCACGCATGTGTAGTTGGGAGTCACTTTAGCTCTTGAGGGGAACCTATGTTGTGACGTTTTTGTGTCCTTCCATACCACACAGGTGTCTCGACTTCTTATTTGAAGCCTTACTGTCGCTTTGAGCTGCCTCCTGTAGGCCTGAGACACTGTGTGGTTGTGAAGCAAGGACACCCAGGATCCCCTGGGTCTGGCACATGCACGGTAGGGAGCACTTTCGCCAGTAGTGGGGACCGCTGGTGTGCTGTTTTTTTTTTTTTTTTTCCTTCCACACCACACAGGTGTCTCGACCTCACATTTCAAGCCTTCCTGCCACCTGGGGCTGTCTCTCATGGGCCCAACACACTCTTAGGGCCTGAACCAGGGATGCCCACAATTCCCCAGGCACAATGCATGTGCGGTTGGGAGGCACTTTCACCCACTGGGGGGACCTCTGTGGCTTCGTTTTATTTTTCCTTCCACAACACACAGGGTCCTCGACCTCCCCTTTCAAGAATTCCTGCCGCCTTGGGCTGCCGCCTTGGGGCTAAGACCCTTCATGGGTGCGAACAAGGGAAGCCCGGGATCACCTGGGCCCTGCGCATGCATGGTTGGGAAGTACGTCTGCCCATAGGGGGAACTCTGCCGTGCCGTTTTTTTTCCTTACATACCACACAGGTGCCACAACGTTCCCTTTCAAGTTTTACTCCTGCTTTCATCTTCCCCCCTCCGTGGGCCTAAGACACTCCGTGAACATGAAGCAGGGACACTCAGGATCTCCTGGGACCCTCCTGGGCTGTTGGGCGGCACTTTTTCCCGTGGGGGGACCTCTGCTGCAGAGTTTTTTTTTTTTCCTTTCACACCACACAAGTGCCTCGACCTCCCCTTTCAAGACTTCCTGCCACTTTGTGCTGTCCCCTGTGGGCCCAATAAACTCTGTAGGCATGAATCAGTGACTCACAGTATCCTCTGGGCCCTGTGCTGCACTTTTGGGAGGCACTTTCGCCCGAAGGAGGGACCTCTGCCACGCCATTTTTTTTTTTCGTTCACAACACAGGTGTACTGATCTCACATTTCAAGGCTTTCTGCCGCTTTGGGCTGCCCCTGGTGGGCAAGAGACGCCCTGTGGGTATGAACCAGGGACACCCAGGATCCCCTGAGTCTGGTGCATGCAGTTGGGAGGCAGTGTCCCCCGTGGTGGGGACTTCTGCTGCAGCGTTTGTTTTTTCTTTCCACAACTCACAGGTGCCTCAACCTAAATTTTCAAGTCTTGCTTCCACTTTGATCTTCCCAGGTGGGCCTGAGAAACCCTGTGCCCATGAAGTGGGGAAGCCCAGGATCCCCTGGGCTCTAAGCATGTGCCTTTGGGATGCAGTTTCACCCGTAGTGAGGACCTGTGCCCCATCGTGTTTTCTTTCCTTCCACATCCCACAGTTGCCACAACCTCCCATTTCAAGCCTTCCTGCCGCTTTGAACTGCCCCCCCTTGGGCCTCAGACACTCCGTAGGCGCGAATCAGGGGCGCCCAATATCCCCTGGCCCCTGTGCATACGAGGTTGGGAGGCACTTTCGTCAGTGGGCTGGACCTCTGCTGCGCCATTTTCCTCTCATTCCTAACCACACAGTGACTCGACCTCCCATTTCAAGGCTTCCTGCCAATTGGCAGTGTCCCCCGTGGGCAAGAGAAGTTCCGTGGCATGAAGCAGGGATGCCAAGGATCCACTGGGCCCCGAGCATGAGCAGTTGGAAGGCACTTTTGCCCATAGGGGGACATCTGCTGCGCCACTTTTTTTTCCTTCCTCATCACACAGGTGCCACGACCTCCCCTTTCAAGATTTCCTGCCGCTTTGGACTGCCCCAGGTGGGTCTGAGATGCTCCTTGGGCACGATGCAGGAAGTCTGAGGATCCCGTGGGCCCTGCCCATGAGCATTTGGGTGGCAGTTTCCCCCATGGGGGGCAGACTTCTTCGCCATTTGTTTTTCCCCTCCACAACACTGGTGCCTTCACCTCCTCCTTCAAGCATTTCTGCCGCCTTGAGCAGGCTCCCGTGGGCCTGAGGGGCTCCGTGGTTGTGAATCAGGGACCCCCATGGTCCCCTGGGCTCAAGGCATGCGCAGTGGAGAGGCTCTTTCCCCAGTGGTGGGGGGACCTCTGATTCACCATTTGTGTTTTCCTTCCACAACACAGGTGCCTCTACCTCCCATTGCAAGCTTTCCTGCCGCTTTGGGCCGCCCCCATGGGACAAGGAGATCCATAAGTGTGAATTAGCGACATTCAGGATACACTGGGCTCCATGCAGTCTCGTTTGGGAGGCACTTTCACCAGTGGGGGTCCTCTGCCACGCCGTTGTTTTTTTTTTTTTTCCTTTCCATCATACAGGTGACTTGACCTCCTATTTCATGCTTTCCTGCTGCTTTGGGCTGCACCCCTTGGGCATGAGATGCTCTGTGGGCATGAACTAGGGATGGCCAGGATCCTCTGGGCCCCACGCATGTGCCGTTCAGAGGTAGTATCTCGCGTGGGGGGGACATCGGCCGCACCGTATTTTTTTTCTTTTCACACCACACAGGTGCCTCGACCTCTGGCTTCAAGCCTTCCTTCTGCTTTGAGTTGCCCGTATGGGCCTCAGGCGCCCTATGCAATCCAACCAGGGAAGCCCAGGATCCCCTGGGCCCAGCAAATGCTCAGTTGGAAGGCAGTTTCACCCTTGTTGGGACCTGTACCACGTCATTTTTTAATTTCTTCCACACCACACAGGTGCCTCAACCTCCCCTTTCAAGACTTCCTGCCACATTGGCCTGTGCCCCTTCGCCCCCAGACGCTCTGTGGGTGCGAATCAGGGACACCCAGTATCCCCTGGGCCCCACGCATGCGCGGTTTGGAAGCGATTTCCCCGGTGGGCAGGACCTCTGTCGCGCCATTTTCTTTTCCTTCCTGACCACACAGGTGACTCAACTTCCCTTTTCAAGACTTCCTGCCACTTTCAGCTGCCCAGTGTGGGCACAAGACGCTCCGTGGGCATGAAGCAGGGAGAGGGAGGATCCTCTGGGCCCCTCGCCTGCGCAGTTGGAAGTCACATTCACCCATGTGGGGAGATCTGCCCCGCTGCTTTTTTTCCCTCCTCACCACACATTTGCTTGGACCTCCCCTTTCAAGCCTTCCTGCCGCTTTGGACTTCCCCCCGTGGGACACAGACACTCTGTTGGTTCAAACTAGGGACGCCCAGTAGACCCTGGGCAACACGCAAGTGTGGTTGGGAGGAACTTTCACCAGTGGGTGGGACTTCTTCTGACCCGTTTTCTTTTCATATCTAACCGCACAGTGACTCGACCTCCAATTTCAAGCATTCGTGAAGCTTTGAGCTCTACCCCATGGGACCAAGACATTCTGTAGGCATGAACCAGGTGTGCCCGGGATCCCCAGAGCCCTGCACATGGGTGGAGAAGAGCAGCATTCGCCTTTGTTGGGACCTATGCTGCATCGTTTTTTTTTCCTTCCACTACACACAAATGCCTCGCCCTCCCCTTTCAAGCTTTCCTGACACTTTGGGAAGCCCTCTGTGGGCCCAAGACTCTCTGAGTGCATGATCCAGGGATGCCCAGGATCCCCTGGGCCCTGTGTATGCTCTTTTGAGAGGGACTTTCGTCCGTGAGGGGGAACTTGGCCGCGTCGTTTCTTTGTCCTTCCACCCCACACCGTTGCCTCAACCTCCCATTTCAAGCCCTCCTGCCACTTTAGCCTTCCCCCCTTGGGCCCAAGGCACTTCTTGGGCATGAACCAGGGATGCCCATGATCCACTGGTCCCTGTGCATGTGCAGTTGGGAGGCACTTTCGTCAGTGGTGGGGACTTCTGCTGTGCCGGATTTTTTTTCCTTCCACATCACACAGGTGACTCAAGATCCCAATTCAAGCTTTCCTGCTGCTTTCGGCTGCCCCCCTTGGGCCTGAAATGCTCCATGGGTGCGAACCAAGGACACCCAGGATGCGCTGGGCCCCAAGCATGTACGGTTGACAAGCACTTTCGTCTTTGTGAGGGGGAAATCTGCCATACCATTTCATTTTCCTTCCAGAATAAACAGGTGCCTCGACCTCCCATTTCAAGCCATCCTACTGCTTTGAGCTGTATCCAGTGGGCCTGAGACCCTCCGTGTATAAGAACCAGGAACTCCTAGGATCCCCTAGGACCCTCTCCTGTGCGGTTGGGAGGCACTTTCACCCTTGCCGGGGACTTCTGTCTCGCCATGATTTTTTACTTTCAAACCACAAAGGTGCCTTGACCTCCCTTTCAAGGCTTTCTGCTGCAGTGGGCTGCCCCCTGTGGGCCTGAGACGCTCCGTGGGCATGAAACAGGAATGCCCAGTATTCGCTGTGACCCGTGCATGTACAGTTGGGAGGTACTTCTGCCCGTCGGGGGGACCTCTGTGGCTCCGTTTTTTTTTTTCCTTCCACAAAACACAGGGGCCTCGACCTCCCTTTTCAAGCTTTCCTGCCGCCTTGGGCTGCCCCCCTGGGCTCGAGCCGCTTCATCGTCTGCCGGACGTTTTTTTTCCTTCTTCACCACACAGGTGCCTCGACCTCCCCTTTGAAGCCTTCCTGCCACTTTGGTCTGCACTCCGTTGGCAAGAGATGCTCCATGGGTGTAAACCAGGGATGCTCAAGAAGCACTTGGCCCCATGCATGCACGGTTGGGAGGGCCTTTTGCCCATGCAGTACCTCTAACGCACCATATTCATTTCCTTCCACACCACACGGGTCCCTCAACCTTCCCTTTCAAGCCTTCCTGCCACTTTGGGCTGCCCACCGTGCACCCGAGTCACTCCGTGGGCATGAACCAGGGATGCCCAGTATCCCCTCGGCCCTACACATGCTCGTTAGGGAGAGAACTTCGCCCGTGGGGGGACCTCTGCCGTGCTGTTTTTTTTTTCCTTTCCACCACACTGGTGCCTCAACCTGCCATTTCAAGCTTTCCTGCCACTTTGAGCTGGCTCCCGAGTGGATGAGACACTCTGAGGGCCTGAAAGAGAGACACCCAGAATCCCCTTCACCTTGTACATGAGCGGTGGGGAGGCACTTTCACCCGTGGGGGGGACCACTGCCACGCTGTATTTTGTTCCTTCCACACCACACAGGTGTCTCGACCCCCTCTTTAAAGCCTTTCTGCTGCTTTGGGCTGCCCTCTGTGGGTCTGAGACACTGTGAGCATAAACAAGGGACGCCCAGGATCCCGTGGGCCCCTCACATGCACAGTTGGTAGGCATTTTCTCCTGTGGGGGAGACTTCTGCTTCCCCGTTTTTTTATTCCCTTCCACACCACACAGGTGCCTATACCTTCCATTTCAACCTTTCCTGCCACTTAGGGCTGCCCCATATCTGCCCGAGATACTCTGTGGGAATCAAACAGGGACTCCCACATCCCCTACACCCTGTGTAGGCGCGATTGGGGGGCACTTTTGCCTGTGGTGGGGACCTCGTCGGCACCATATTTTTTGTTACTTTCACCACCACACAAGTGCCTTGACCTCCGCATTCAAGACTTCCTGCTGTTTTGGGTTGCTCCACATGGGCCTGAGACATTCCGTGGGCAGAGAAATGCTCAGGATCCCCTAAGCCCCACGCATGCCTGGTGGGGATGCACCTTCGCCCCGGACGGGGGGGAACCTCTGCCTCACCGTTTGTTTTTTTCTTCCACAACACAGTTGCCTCCACCTCCTAATTCAAGCCTTGCTGCCACCTTGGGCTGGTTCCCGTGGGTCCAAGGCACTCCTTGGTTGCGAACGAAGGACCCCTAGGGTCCCTTGGGTCCCAAGCATGTGCAGTGGGGAGACTCTTTCACCCTTTTGGGGCGACCTCGGTTTTGCCATTTGAGTTTTCCTTCCACAACACAGCTGACTCCATCTCCCATTTCAAGACTTCCTGCCACCTTAGGCTGACCCCTTGGGCCCAAACCACTCCATGGGTGCTAACCAGGATGCCCAGGGTCACCTGGGTCCCACACACACGTGGCAGGGAGGCACTTAAGCCCGCTGGGGAGTCCCTTGCTTTGCCGTTTGTGTTTTCATTCCACAACAACGGTGCCTCCACCTCCTCTTTCAAGGCTTCCAGCCTCCTTGGGCTGGACACTGTGGGCCCGAGGCACTCCTTGGGAATGGATCAGGGACACTGGGAGTCCCTGGGCCCTGGGCATGTGTGGTGTGGGGGCACTTTCGCCCATGTTGGGGACCTCTGCCTCGCTGTATGTGTTTTACTTTCACAACGCTGGAGCCTGCACCTCCCCTTTCAAGCCTTCCTGTCAACTTGGGCCAGCCACCGTGTGCCAAAGCCCTCCGTGGGTGAGAACCTGGGATGCCCAGGATCCCCAGGGCTCCAAGCATGTGTGGTTGGGTCGCAATTTCGCACGTGGGGGACCTCTGATCTGCCGTTTTTTTTTCTTCCTCACCACACAGGTGGCTTGACCTCCGCTTTCAAGACTTCCTGCCACTTTGGGCTGCCCCCCTTGGGCCTGAGATGCTCTGTGGGCACGGATCAGGGAATCCCAAGATCCTCTTGGACCCACGCATGCGTGGTTGACAGGCACTTTTGCCTGTGTGGGGGACCTCGGCTGCAACTCTTTTTTCCTTCCACACTGCACAGGTTCCTCAAACTCCCCTTTCAAGCCTTGCTGTCACTTTAGGCTATGACCTGTGGGCCCAAGTCTCTGGGTGGGCATGAATCAAAAATGCCCAGGAACCACTGGGCCCTGCCTATTTGTGGCTGAGAGACATTTTCATCTGTGGGGGGACGTCTGACATGCAGTATTTTTTTTTTTTATTTCATTCCACACAGGTGCCTTGACTTCCTCTTTCAAGCATTCCTGCTGCTTTGGGCTGCCCCCTCTGGGCCCGAGACATTCCCTGTGCATGAACCAGTGATGCACCAGATCACCTGGGCCACGCACGTTTGCGGTTAGGAGGCACTTTTGCCCCTAGGCATAATTCTGCCACCCTGTTTTTTTTGCTTCCACACGACGCTGGTGCCTCCACCTCCTATTTCAAAATTTCTTCTGATTTAGGCAGATCCCGTGGGCTTGAGATCCTACATAGGTATGAGCCAGGTATGCCAAGGATCCCCTGGGCCCTGCAAATGCATGGTTGAGAGGCACTTTCACCTTAAGGGGGACCTATGCCTCGCCATTTTTTTCCTTCCACAACACACAGGTCCCTCAACCTCCCCTTTCAAAACTTCCTACCGATTTGTGTCGTCCCCCATGGGCCCAAATGCTCTGGGTGCATGAAGCAGGGATACCCAGAATCCCTATGGCCCCATGCATGCCCGATTTGGAGATACTTTTGCCCATAGGGGGATCTCTAATTAACCTTTTTTTTTCCTTGCTCACCGCCCAGATGCCTCAACTTACCCTTTCAAGCATTCCTGCCACTTTGGGCTGCCCCACTTGGTCCTGACAGGCTCTGTGGGCCTGACTCAGGGAACTCTAGGATCCTCTGGGACCCGCGCATGCACGGATGATAGGCACTTTTCCCTGTTGGGGGGACCTCGGCCGCGACTTTTTTCCCCTTCCAAAACACACAGGTAACTCGACCTCCACTTTCAAGGCTTCGTGCCACATTCACCTTCTCCCCTGGGCCCGAGACGCCCTGTGGGCGGTAACCATGGGCACCCAAGAGCCCCAGGCCCAGGCATGTGCGGTTGGGAGGCATTTTCGCCCATGGGGGAGACTTCGGTCTTGCCGGTTTTTTGTCCTTCAACACCACACAGGTGCCTCAACCTCCCTTTTCAAGCCTTCCTGCAACTTTAGGCTGCCACCAACCGGTGGGCGTGAGGCACCCCATGGGCATAAACCATGAATACCCAGGATACCCTGCACCCTGTGCATGCACGGTTGGGATGCCCTTTCTTCCTTGGGGTGGACCTCTGCCACGCCGTTTTATTTTCCTTCCAAACCACACAGGTGTCTTGGCCTCCCTTTTCAAGACTTTCTGCTGCTTTGGGCTGCTGGCCGTGGGACTGAAACCATCCATGTGCATGAAGCATGGATGCCCAGGATCCCCTGGACCCCAAGCATGTGCGGTTGAGAGACACTTTCATCTTTAGGTGGGACCTCTGCCACGCCATTTTGTGTCCCTTCCACCACAAACACCTGCCTCGAACTCCCAATTCAAGCCTTCCTGCTGCTTTAAGCTGCCCTCTCTGCGCCCGAGACACTCCATCCACAAGATCAAGTGAAGCCTAGGTTCCTCTGGGACACTCGCATGCACGGTTGGGAGGCACTTTCGTCCTTGGGGGAGACCTCTGCTGCGCCGTGTTTTTTTAGTTTCAAACCACAAAGGTGCCTGGACCTCCCCTTTCAAGCTTTCCTGCCTCTTTGAGCTTTCCCCCATGGCCCCGAGATGCTCTGTTGCTATGAAACAGGGAAGCCCAGGACCCCCAGGGACCCCAGCATGCGTGGTTGGGAGGTAATATCACCCATGGTGGGGACCTCTGTGGCTCCTTTTTTTTTTCCCCTTCCACATCACACAGATGCCACAACCTCCCTTTTGAAGCCTTCCTGCCGCTTTGGGTGGCCCCCTGTAGGCCCAAGACACTCCTTGGGCCTGAAGCAGGGATGCTCACAAGCCCCTGGGCACAGTGAATGTGGTGATGGGAGGCACTTTCACGCGTTGGGGGGACCTCTGCCTTTCGGTTTTGTTTTTCTTCCACAACACACAGGGGCCTCAACCTCCCATTTTAAGCATTCCTGCTGCCTTGGGCTGCCCCCCTAGGACCTGAGACGCTTCAGAGGCATGAAGCAGGGAAGCCCTGGATCCCCTAGGCCCCACGCACGCGCGGTTGGAAGGCACTTTCGCCCGTGGGGGGACTTCTGCAGTGCCATTTTTTTTCCTTCCATACCACACAGGTGTCTCCAGTTCCCCTTTCAAGCCTTACTTCAACTTTTATCTGCTCCCCATGGGGCTGAGACCCTCGTGAATGTGAAGCAGGGACACGCAGGATCCCCCGGGGCCCACAAATGAGTGGTTTGGGGGTACTTTCTCATGTAGGGGGATGTCAACTGTGGCTTTTTTTTTTTTCCTTTCACACCACACGAGTGCCTCGAACTCCCCTTTCAAGACTTCCTACCGCTTTTGGCTTCACCCCGTGAGCCCAAGTCGTTCCGAGGGTGCCAAACAGGGAAGTCCAGGATCCCCTGGGCCCCACCCATATGCAGGTCGGGGCTATTTCCCCCATGGAGAGGACCTCTGCTGTGACATTTTTTTCCTTCCAAACCACACAGGTCCCTGAAACTTCCCTTTGAAGACTTTCTGCTGCTTTGGGCTTCCCCCATGGCCCAAAGCACTCCGTGGGTGTGAAAGAGAGATGACCAACAACCCCAGAGCCCCATGCTTGTGGGGTTAGGGGGCACTTTTGCCTTTAGGAAATACCTATACCACGCCATTTTTTTTTTTCATTTCACAATATTCAGGTGCATTGACTTCCAATTTCAAGATTTACTGCCTCTTTGGGCTGCCCCCCTTGGACCCAATCCGCTCTGGGTGCATGAACCATGAATGACCAGGATCCCTGGGGCTCTGAGCATGCTCGTTTGGGAGGCACTTTAGCCCATCGAGCAGACATTGGCCACGTCATTTGTTTGTCCTTCTACACCACACAGGTGTATCAACCTCCCTTTTCAAGTCTTCCTGTTGCTTTTGGCTGTCCCCCATGGGCTCGCGATGCTTGATGGGCAGGATCCGGGGATGCCCAGGATCGCCAGGGCCCTATGCATATGGGCTTGGGCAGCACGTTCGTCCATCAAAAGGACCTTTGCCGTGCCGTCTTTTTTTCTTCCACATCACACAGGTGTCTCGACCTCCCATTTCAAGTCCACCTGCCACTTTGGACTGGCCCCTGTCAGCCTGTAACACTCCGTGGGCATGAACCAGGGCTGCCCAAGATCCCCTGGGCCCCATGCATGTGTGGATTAGAGGAACTTTCGTCTTTGGTGGGACCTCTGCCACGTCATTACTTTTTCCTTTCACAACAAACAGGTACCTCGACCTCCCATTTCAAGCCTTCTTCCCTCTTTGAGCTGCCCCACATGGGCCCCAAACACTCCCTGCACAAGAACCAGAAACGCCTAGAATCCCCTGGGCCCTGGCATGCGTGATTAGGAGGTACTTTTGCCCGTAGGGGGGACCTTTGCCACGCCGTTTTTTTTTTTTCCTTCCAAGCCAACCAGGTGCCTCGACCTCCCCATTCAAGCCTTCCTTCCGCTTTGGGATGCCCACCTTTGGCCCAACACGCTTTGTGGGCACTAATCAGGGTAGACCAGGATCTCCAGGTCCCACGCTTTTGGGGTTGCAGGGCACTTTTGCCAGTTGGGGGACCTCTGCCACGCCAATTTTTTTTCCTTCCACACCACACAGATGTCTCAACCTCCCCTTTCAAGCCTTCCTGCCGCTTTGGGCTGCACTATGTGGGCTCGAGACACTCTGTGGGAGAGAAGTAGTTCCTACACCCCTCGGATGCGCAGTGGGAAGGCACTTTGGTCCGTGGTGTGGGTCTTCTACCTCGCCCTTTGCTTTTTCCTTCCAAAACACATGTGCCTCCACCTCCTATTTCAAGCCTTCCTGCCCCCTTGGGCTGTCGGCCGTGGGCCAGAGGCACTCCCTGAGTGGAAAACAGGGACCCCCAGGGTCCCATAGGCCCCATGCATGCACGGTGGGGAGGTTCTTTCTCCCGTTCGGGGCACTTCTGATTCGCCACTTGTCTTTTCCTTCCACAACACAGGTGACTCCACCTCCCCTTTCAAGACTTCCTGCCACCTTAGGCTAACCCCGTGGGCCTGAGCTGCTCTATAGATGCTAATCAGGGATACCCAGGGTCCCCTTGGCCCCATGAACGTGTGTTTGGGAGGCACTTTCCCCGTGGGGGAGAAGTTTGTGGCACTTTTTGTCTTTTCCTTCTGCAACACAGATGACTCCACGTCCACCTCCAAGGTTTTCTGCCAAATTTGGCTGGACCCGAGGCTCTCCTTGCACACGGATCAGGGACGCCCAGAGTCCCCTGGGCCCTATGCATGTGGGGTGGGTTAGCACTTTCGCTCATGTCGTGGGGCTTCTGCCTCGCCCTTTTTGTGAATTTTTTTCACAACACTGGAGCCTACACCACTCATTTCAAGGGTTTCTGCCCCTTTAGGATGGACCCCGTGTGCTGGGGCACTCCGTCGGCTAGAACGTGGCATGGCCAGGATCCCGACGGCTCCACCTATACGGAATTGGGAGGCATTTTCACCCGAGGGAGACCTCTGCTGCGCTGTTTATTTTTTCCTTTCACGCCACACATGGGCCTCGACGTCCCATTTCAAGACTTCCTGCCAGGTTGGGCTGCCCCCCATGGGCCAGAGACTCTCCATGTCCATGAACTAGGGACACCCAGGATACCCTGGGCCCACACATGCTCTTTTGTGGGTCACATTTACCCGTGGGGGTCCTCTACCGTGCCTTCTTTTCCTTTCCACCACACAAACGCCTCGACCTCCTCTTTTAAACCTTCCTGCCACTTTGGGCTGCCCCCCATGGGCATGAGATGCTCTGTGGGCATGAATCAGGGATACCCAGTATCCATTCTGCCTCACCCATGCACGGTTGGGGGGCACTTTCGCCCGTGGGGGAAACACTGCCACACAGTATTTTGTTCTTTCCACACCACACAGTTGACACGACCTCCCCTTTCAAGACTACCTTCCCATTTGGGATGCCCAAATGGGCCTGAGATGCATTGTGGGAGTGAACAGAGGACGCCCAGGATCCCCTGGGACCCATGCATGCGCGGGTGGGAGGCAGTTTCTCCTATGGGGGGGACTTCGTCCATGCCATTTTTTTTCCACACCACACAGGTGCCTCAACCTCCTCTTTCAAGACTTCCTGCCGCTTTTGGCTGCCTCCCGTGGGGCCGTGACTCTATCTGGGTGTGAACCAGAGACCCCCAGGATCCCCTGGAGCCCGTGCATTTGTGGTTGGGAGGTATTTCTCCTGTGGGGGTGCCCTGGGCTACGCAGTTTTTTTCTTTTCCTTTCACCACCACAGAAGTGCCTCGACCTCTGCTTTCAAGTTTTCCTGCCACTTTGGGCTGACCCAGTGGACCTGAGATGCCCTGTAAGCATGAACCAGGGACACCCAGGATCCCGCTGGCAACGTGCAAGCTCGGTTGGGAGGCACTTTTGACAGTGGGCAGGAACTCTGCTCTTCCATTTTCTTTTCCTTACTCACCACACAGTTGCCTCCACTTCCTATTTAAAGACCTCCTCCGATTTGGACAGCCCCCCATGGGCCCCAGACACTCCATAGGCATGAACCAGGGACAGCCAGGATCCCCTGGGCCCTGTGCATGTGCGGTTGAGAGGCACTTTCACCTTAATGTGGATCTATGCTGCACCATTTTTTTTCCTTCCTCACCACACAGGTGCCTCGACCTCATTTTCCAAGCCTTCCTGTCACTTTGAGCTGCCCCCTGTGGGCTCAAGACTCCCCGTGGGCATGAATCCGGGATGCCCATGATCCCCTAGGTCCCGCTCATGCACGGTGGGGAGGCACTTTCTCCTGTTGGGGGCAGACCTCTGCCTCGCCGTTTCTTTATTTCCTCCATGACACAGGTGACTTCACCTCTTCTTTCAAGCCATCCTGCCGCCTTGGGGTGGTCCCCGTGTGCACGAGGTGCCCCGTGGGTGTGAACCAGAGATCTCCAGGGTCCCTTAGGCCCCACGCATGTGTGGTGGTGCAGCTCCTTCACCTTTTGGCAGGGACCACCGATTCGCCATTTGTGTTTTCCTTCCACAACACAGGTGACTCTAACGCCCCTTTAAAAACTTCCTGACGCCTAGCGGTGTTCACGTGTGCCCAAGCTGCTCCATGGGTACTACCCAGGGATACCCATGGTCTGCTGTGCCCCACATCCACATTGTTGGGAGGCACTTCGGCCCGTTGGGGCATCTTACGCCCCGTTTTTACCTTCCTCACCACACAGGTGCCTCGACCTCCCCTTTCAATCATTCCTGCCGCTTTTGGCTGCACCCAGTTGGCCCAAGATGTTCTGTGGGTGTAAATAAGGAAAGCCCAGGAAACCCTAGGCCCCACGCATGCGCTGTTGGGGGGCACCTTCGCCCGTTGGAGGAGCTCTGCAGCGCCATATTTATTGCCTTCCACAACACACAGGTGCCTCGATCTTCGCTTTCAAGACTTCCTGCCACTTTTGGCTGCACCCCGTGGGCTAGAAACGCTACTGTGTGTAAACCAGGGATATCCAGGATCCCCTTGGCCCAGCGAATGTTTGTTTGGAAAGAACTTTCGCCCGTGAGGGGATAGCTGCTGGTCCGTTTTTTTTTTTTTTTTTTTTTTCCTTTCCACCGCACAGGTGCCTCGACCTCCCATTTCAAACATTCCTGCTGCTTTGGGCTGCCTCCTGTCGGGATGAGATGCTCTATCAGCATGAACCAGGGATGCACAGGAGGTACTCTCGCCCATCGGGGACCTTGGCGATGCCGTATTTTGTTCATTCCACACCACACAGGTGTCTCGACCGCCACTTTCAAATCTTCCTCCCGCTTTCAGCTGCCCCCTGTAGGCCTGAAACACTCCCTGGGCACGAACAAGGGACAGCCAGGGTCCTGTGCGACCTTCACATGCATGGTTGGGAGGCAGTTTTTCCCATAGTGGGGACTTCTGCCGTTCCGTTTTTTCCACACCACACAGGTGCCTTGAACTCTCCTTTCAAGATTTCCTGCTGCTTTAGGCTGCCCCCACTTGGCCCGAGGCTAGCAATGGGCTGCCTCCACTTGGCCCGAGGCTAGCAATGGGCATGAGCCACGAAAGCTCAGGATCCCGTGGGCCTGGCCCATGCACCGTTGGGAGGCACTTTCGTCGGGGGGCCCTGTGCCATGCTGTTATTTTTTTCCTTCCACACCACACAGATGACTCGACCTCCCATTTCAAGCTTTCCTGCCAATTTGGGCTGCCCCCCATTAGCCTGAAATGCTCCATGAGCGTGAACCAGGTATATGCAGGTTCCCCTGGGCCCCACAAATGCATGGTTGAGACTCACTTTGGTCTTTGCAGGGGACCTCTGCCACGCCATTTTTTTTTCCTTCCACAACAATCAGTTGCCTAGTAATCCCATTTCAACACTTCCGGCCACTTTGAGCTTCCCCCATGGACCCGAGATGCTCCAGATGCAAGAAACAGGGACACCTAGAATCCCCCGGGACCCTCACATGAGCGGTTGGAAAGCGTTTTTGTCCTTAGTGGGGGGCCTCTTCCCCATGGCGTTTTTTTCTTTTGAAACTGCAAAGTTACCTCGACCTCCCCATTCAAGACTTTCTGATGATTTGAGTTCCCCCCATGGCCCTGAGATGCTTCCTGGGCATCAAACAGGAATGCCCATTATCCCCTGGACCCCAAGCATGCACAGTTGGGAGGCAATTTTGTCCGTGGGGGGACTTCTACCGTACCATTTTTTTCCTTAAATGCCCCACAGGATTAAGAAAATGTGGCACATATACACCATGGAATACTATGCAGCCATAAAAAATGATGAGTTCCCGTCCTTTGTAGGGACATGGATGAAATTGGAAATCATCATTCTCAGTAAACTATCGCAAGAACAAAAAACCAAACACCGAATATTCTCACTCATAGGTGGGAATTGAACAATGAGAACACATGGACACAGGAAGGGGAACATCACACTCGGGACTGTTGTGGGGTGGGGGGAGGGGGGAGGGATGGCATTGGGAGATATACCTAATGCTAGATGACGAGTTGGTGGGTGCAGCGCACCAGCATGGCACATGTATACATATGTAACTTACCTGCACATTGCGCACATGTACCATAAAACCTAAAGTATAATAATAATAATAATAATAATAATAATAAAAGAAAAAAAAAATAAAAATAAAAAAAAATATCTTCTCAAAAAAAAAAAAAAAAAAAAAAATGTCCCACAGGTTTTTCGACCTCCCCTTTCAAGCCTTCCTAACGTTTTGGGCTGCTCCCCTTGGGCCTGAGTTGCTCCGTGGGTATGAAGCAGGGAATCCCAGGATGCTCTGAGACCCGCGAATGCACGGCTGATGGGCATTTTTGCCTGTGGGGGTGACCTGAGCCACAACTTTTTTTTGCTTCCACACCACACAGGTGCTTCAACCTCCCTTTACAAGGGTTCCTGCTGTTTTGGGTTGACACTGTGGGCCTGACGCACTCTGTCGATGTGAAAAAAGAGTGCCCTATATCCCCTGCAACCCGTGCATGTGCGATTCAGAGGAACTTTCATCTTTGCGGAGCTGTATTTTTTTTTTCCTTTCACACCACGTAGGTGTCTCGACCTCCATTTCACGCTTTCCTCCCTGTTTGGGCTTCCCCCAGTGGGCCCGAGACGCACCGTGGGATCGACTGCATCCGGTGCGACGGATCCACTGCACCCCGCACATGCGTGGTTGGGAGACATTTTCGCCCGTGGGGGAGACCTCTGTCATGCCATATTTTTCCTTCCTCACCACACAGGTGACTCGACCTCACTTTCCAAGCCTTCCTGCCGCTTTGTGCTGCCCCCCGTGTGCCCAAGACTCTCAGTGGGCATGAACCAGGGAAGCCCTGGATCCCCTAAGCCCCGTGCATGCACGGTGGGGAGGCATTTTTGCCCGTGAGGGGCGGACTTCTGCCTCGCCATTTGTTTTTTCCCTCCACAAAACAGGTGCATTCACCTACATTTTTAAGTCTTCCTGCCAGCTTGGGCAGTCCCTCTTGTGCCAAGGCACACCATGGGTGTGAACCAGGGACCCCAGGGTCAACTGGGCCCCATGCATGCGCGGTGGGGAGGCTCTTTCACCCAGTGCGGGACATCTGATTCACCGTTTGTGTTTTCCTTCCACAACACAGGTGACTTCACCTACCCTTTCAAGGCTTACTCCCGCCTTAGACTGACCCAGTGGGCCTGAGCTGCTCCATGGGTGCTGTCCAGGGATGCCCATGGTCCCTTGTACCCCACACATGCACTGTTGGGAGGCACTATCACCAGTGGGTGGGAACTCTGCTGCGTTATTTTTTTTTTTTTTCCTTCCACACCACACAGGTATCTTGACTTCCCCATTCTAGCTTTCCTGCCAGTTTAGGCTGCCCCTGTTTGAACCGATACACTTTGTGGGCATGAATCAGGGAAGCCCAAGTTCCCCAGGGACCCGAGTATACATGGTTGGGAGGCACATTCGCCCGCTGGGGGACCTGTGCCGCATCATTTTTTTCCTTCCACACCACACATGTCTCGACCTCCCATTTCAAGCCTTCCTGCCACTTTGCGTTGTCCCCTGTGGGCCTGAGATACTCTGTGGGCATGAATCAGGGATGCACAGGATTCCCTGGGACCCACACATGCGTGATTGGGAGTCACTGTCACCCGTGGGGGAGATCTCTGCTGTGATACTTTTTTGTCCTTCCATACCTCACAGGTGCCTTGACTTACACTTTGAAGCCTTACTGCCACTTTGAGCTGCCCTCCGTGGGTGTGAAACACTGTATGAGGGTGCAGGATGGACTCACAGGATTCCCTGGGCCACATGCATGCACGGTTGAGAGGCACTTTTGCTCTTAAGGGGACCTTTGTGATGTCTTTTTTTTTCCTTCCACACCACACAAGCACCTCTTCTTCCCTTTTCAAGCCTTCCTGCCACTTTGGGCTGCCACTTCTGGGCTTCAGACACTCCATGGGCACCAAAAATGGATGCCCAGGATTATCTGGGTCTTGCAAATGAGCAGTTGGGAGAACTTTCCTCCGTGGGGGGGAATTCTGGGGTGCCATTTTTTTTTCTTCCCTGCCACACAGGTGCCTTGTCCTCACTTTTCAAGCCTTGCCGCTTTGGGCTGTCCACTGTGGGCCTGAGATGCTCCTTGGGCCTGAACTACCGATGCCCCCAATCACCTCAGTGGAGTGAATGCACGGTTGGGAGGCCCTATCACCCACTGAGGGGACCTATGCTGCTCCGTTTTTTGTTCCTTCCACAACACACAGGGGCCTCGACCACATTTTCAAGATTTCCTGCCACTTTGGGCTGCCACCCGTGGGAAAAAGATGCTCTGTGGGTATGAAGCAGGGACACCGATGATGACCTGGGCCCCACACATGCACAGTTAGAAGGCAATTTCGCCCGTGGAGGTACATCTGCCACACCACTTTTTTTTCCTTCCTCACCACACATGTGCCTCGACCTCCCCTTTCAAGAATTCCTGACACTTTGGGCTGTCCTCCATGGGCGTGAGACGCTCTGTAAGCATGAACCACGGACACCCAGGAACCTCTGGGCACCATGTATGAGCAGATGGGTTGCACTTTCGCCCGTGGGGGGACCTCTGCCACATCGTTTTGTTTTCCTTCCACACCACCCAGGTGCCTGGACCTACTCTTTCAACTCTCCTGCAGCTTTGGGCTGCCCCGTGTGGGCAAGAGATGCACCATGGGCATGAATCAGAAACGCCAATGATCCCCTGGGACCTATGCATGCACAGTTGGGAGGCACTTTCGCCCATTGGGGAGACTTCTGTCGTGATGTATTTTTTCCTTCCTCACCACACAGGTGCCTTGACCTCACTTTCCAAGCCTTCCTGCCCCTGTGGGCTGCCCCCTGTTGGCCCAAGATGCTCTGTGGGTGTGAAAAAAAATACCCAGGAATGCCTGGGCCCTGCATATGTTGGGTAAAGAGGTGCTTTCCTCTGTGATGGGACATCTGCTGTGCTGTATTTTTTTTCCTTCCACAACACACAGGTGCCTCAACTTCCCCTTTCAATACTTCCTGCCGCTTTGGGCTGTCCCCCCGGGTCCAAGATGTTGTGTAGGCATGAGGGAGCGATCCCCTGGATCCCCTGGGCCACGCACATGTGGGTATGGGAGGCACTTTTGCCCCTGGGGGTACTTCGGCCACGCAGTTTTATTTTTCCTTCCACACCACACAGGTGCCTCCACCTCCTATTTCAAGACTTCCTCCGATTTGGACAGCCCCCCATGGGCCTGTGACACTCCATAGGCACGAGCCAGGGACCCTTAGGGGCCCCTGTGCCCTGTGCATGCACAGTTGACAGGCACTTTCGCCGTAAGGGGGAACTCTGCCACGATATATTTTTTTTTTGTTTCACAACACTCTGGTGCCTCGACCTCCAATTTCAAGCCTTCCTGCTGCTTTTGTATGCCCCCCGTGCGCCCAAGAAGCTTTTTAGGCATGAACCAGTGATGCCCAGGATCCACTGGACCCCATGCATTCGCGGGTGAGAGGCACTTTCGCCTTTGGGAGGGACCTATGCTGCATAATTTTTTTCCTTATACAACACAGTGGTGCGTCGACCTCCCCTTTCAAGCCTTCCTCCCACTTTGGGTTGCCCCCCCCGTAGGCATGAGATGCTCTGGGCTCATGAATCATGGATGTGCAGGATGCCCAGGGCCTGGCACATCCTCGTTTGGGAGGCACTTTCACCCATGGGGGTGACCTCTACTGTGCCTTTTTTTTTTCCTTTCACACCACACAGGTGCCTCGACCTCCCGTTTCAAGGCTTCCTGCCACTTTGGGCTGGCCACAATGGGCCCAAGACGCTCCATGGGCGTGAACTAGAGACACCCAGGATACCCTTGGCTCCATGCATGCTCATTTGGGGGACACTTTCTCCCGTGGGGGTCCTCTGCCGCACAGTTTTTTTTTCTTTACATCACATTGATGCCTCGACCTCCCCTTTCAAGCCTTCCTGTCGCTTTGGGCTGCTCGCCCTTGGGCATGAGACTCTCTGTGGGCATGAACCAGGGATGCCCAGGATCCCCTGTGCCACACACATGCACGGTTGTGGGAACTTTCTCCCGTGGGGTAACTCTGAAACGACATATTTCTTTCCTTCCACACCACACAGTTACGTCGACCTCCCCTTTCAAGCCTTCTGTCCACTTTGGGCTGCCCCCGGTGGACCTGAGACACTCCGTGGGTATGAACAAGGGAATACCAGGATCCTGTGGGCCCTGCCTATGCACAGTTTTGAAGTAGTTTCTCCCCTGAGGGGGAGTTCTGCCCCACCGTTTTTTTTTTCCAAACCACACAGGTGCCTTGACCTTCCCTTTCAAGGCTTCCTGACGTTTTTGCCTGCCCCCCGTTGGCCCGAGACTCTGCATAGATGTGAACCAGGGATGCCCAGGATCCCCTGGGCCCCCGCACATGCACAATGGGGAGGCACTTTCTCCCCTGTTGAGTGGCCTCTAACTCGCCATTTGTGTTTTCCTTTCACAACACCGGACCCTGCACCAGGAAAGCTTGAAAACGGATGTCGAGACACTTCTGTGGTGGTGAAAGTAAAAAATAAATGGCTCGGCCAAAGTCTCCCCCACAAGCAAAAATGTCTCCCAACCATGCATGTGTGGGACCCAGGGGAATCCCGGACTTCCCTGGTTCACAGCCATGCAGAGTCTCTTGCCCATGGGGACAGGCAAAAGCTGTAGGAAGGCTTGAAAGGGAAGGTGGAGGCACCTGTGTGGGGTGGAAAAAAAATTGCACAGCTGAAGTCCCTGCCACAAGAAAGACTGCCTCCCAACTGCCCATTGGCAGTGCCCACAGGATCCTGGGTGTCCCTTATTCTAAACCATGGAGCGTCTAAGGCCCATGAGGGGCAGCCCAAAGTGGAAAGAGGGCTTGAAAGAGGAGGTTGAGGTACCTGTGTCGTGTGGAATGAACAAAATACGGCAGGCCTCCCAACTGCTTATGTGTGGGGAACAGTGGATCCTGGACATCCCTGGTTCATGCCCACAGAGAATCTCATGCCCAGGGGGTGTAGCCTGAAGCCGCAGGAAGGCTTGAGATGGGAGGTGGAGTCACCTGTGTGTTGTGGAAGGGGAAAAAAAAGGCACAGCAGAGGTTCTCCCCATGGGCGAAATAGACCTCAACTGCGCACGCGTGGGGCCCAGAGGATCCTGGCTTTCCCTGTATGGTGCCCTCAGAGCATCTCAGGCCCATGAGGGGCAGCCCAAAGTGGCAGGAAACCTTGAATGGGGTGGTCGAGGCCCCTGTGTGTTGTGGAAGTAACAAAAAAACAGAGAGCAGCAGAGGTCCCCCCACTGGGTGAAAGTGACTCCCAACCACGAAATTCCTGCACCCAGGGGATTGGGGCATTGCTGGTTCAGGCCCAAGGAGCATTTCATGCCCATAGGGTACAGCCCCAAGTGGCAGGAAAACTTGAAATATGAGGTCGAGGCACCTGTGGGGAATGGAAGGAAAAAAAACGGGGCACCACAGATCCCCCCCAACAGGCGAAAGTGCTCCCAACCGCACATGTGCAGGGCCCAGGGAATTCTGGCATCCTTGTTTGGCGCTGAAGGAGCATCTCAGGCGAAGAGTGGCAGCCAAAAGTGGCAGGACGTTTGAAAGGGGAGGAAGAGGCACTTGTGTGGTTAGGAAGGAAAAAAAATGACACGGTAGAGATCCCCCCACGGGCGAAAGGGCCTCCCAAATGCACATGTGCGGGTTGCAGGGCATCCTCCCACAGGCAAACTTGCCTATCAACCATGCATGCGTGGAGCCCTGGGTATCCTGGGGTTCCCTGATTCATGCCCATGGAGAATTTTGGGTCCAAAGAGTGTAGCCCAAAGCGGCAGGAATGCTTCAAAGGTGAGGTCGAGGCACCTGTGTGGTTTGGAAGGAAAAAGAAATGGCACAGTAGAAGTCCCCCACGGGCAAAATTACCTCCCAACCACACATGTGAAGGTCCCAGGGGATACTGGGCATGCCTGTTTCACACGCTCGGAGAGTCTTGCAGATGGGGGGGCATACCAAAGCAGCAGGAACTGTTGAAAAGGGAGGTCGAGGCACCGTTGTGGTTTGAAAGGAAGAAAACACGACGTGGCAGAGGTCCGTCCCAAGGCTGAAATTTCTTCCCAACTGCACATGTGAGGGCCCCACGGGATCCTAGGCCTCCCTGAATCTTGCACACTAAGCATCTTGTGCCCACCGGGGTCAGCTCAAAGCAGGCAGGAAGTCTTGAAATGGGAAGTCGAGGCACCAGTTTGTTGTGGAAGTAAAAGAAAATGGCATGGCCAACGTCCCCAACGTAGGCCAAAGTCCTCAACTGCACATACACAGGGCTCAGGAGATCCTGAGCTTTTCTGGTTCATGTGCATAGGGCATTTCATGCACACACAGGGAGCCCAAAGTGGAAGGAAGTCTTGAAAGAGGAGGTCGAGGCACCTGTGTGGTGTGGAAAGGAAAAAAAAAAACGGCGCTGCAGAAGTCCCCTACATGGGAGACACTGCCTCTCAACCGTGCATGTGCAGGGCCCAGAGTATCCTGGTTGTCCCTGATTCAGGCCCACAGAGCGTCTCATGCCCACCTGGGGTAGCCCAAAGTGGCAGGAAGGCTAGAATGGGGAGGTCAAGACACCCGTGTGGTGTGAAGGAAAAAAAAAAAAAAAAAAAACGCCACTGCAGAGGTCCCCCTACCGGGTAAACGGCCTCTCAACCACTCGTTCACAGGACTAAGGGTGTCCTGCGTGTCCCTGCTTCATGTTCACGGAGTGTCTCAGGCGCATGGGGAGCAGATCAAAGC
Organism: Pongo pygmaeus; assembly: GCF_028885625.2. Taxonomy (NCBI): domain Eukaryota; kingdom Metazoa; phylum Chordata; class Mammalia; order Primates; family Hominidae; genus Pongo; species Pongo pygmaeus. The sequence continues at coordinate 11,880,245 of NC_072388.2, read as the reverse complement.
AGAAGTAAGGCTTGAAAGGGTAAGTCAAGGCGTCTGTGTAGTATGGAAGAAAAAGAGCATGTCAGAGGTCTCCCCACGGGCGAAAGTGTCTCACTACCGTGCATGACCGGGGTGAGGGGATCCTAGGCTTCCCTGGTTTGCACCCCCGAAGCGTCTCGGTCCCAAGCAGGGCAGCCCAAGGCTGCAGGAATTCTTGAAATGGGAGGTCAAGGCCCCTCTGTGTTGTAGAAGGAAAATAATTGGAGCCACAGAGGTCCCCCCAACTGGCGAAAGTGCCTCTCAACTGCACATTCACTGCACCCAGGGGATTGTTGGCATCCCTGATTCAGGCCCAAGTAGCATCTCGGGCCCAGGGGGACAACCTCAAGCGGCAGGAAGGCTTAAAATGTGAGATCCAGGCACCTGTATGGTGTGGAAGGGAAAAAAACGGCACGCCAGAGGTTTCCCCCCAGGGGAGAAAGTGCTCCCATCCACGCATATGCAGGGCCCAGGGGATCCTGGGCATCCCAGCTTGGTGAACACGGATCATCTCGGCCCACAATGGACAGCCCAAAGCGGAAGGAAGGCTAGAAATTGGAGGTCGAGGCACCTGTGTGGTGTGGAAGGAAAACAAACTGGCACAGCCGATGTCCCCTCACGGGAAAAGGTGTCTCCCAACTGCGCAAGCCTGGGGCCCAATTGATACTGGGCATCTGTGGTTCGTGTCCACAGGGCTTCTCGAGCCCATGGGGAGAAACTCAAAGCGGCAGGAAGGCTTGAAAGAGGAAGTCGAGACACCTGTGTGTTGCAGAAGAAAACAAAAGCGGCTCAGCAGTGGTCCCCCGCACGGAAGAAAGTGCCTTCAAAACGTGCTTGCATGGGGCCCAGGGCATCCTGGGCGTCCTTTGTTAATGCACATGGAGTGCCTCAGGCCCATGTGGGACAGCCTAAAGTGGCAGGAATGCTTGAAAGGGGAGGTTGAGGCACTTGTGTGGTATGAAAGGAGAAAAAAACTCCAAGGCAGAGGTCCCCCTACCGGAGTTAGTGCCTCCCAAAAGCCTATTACAGGGGGCCCAGGGGATCCTGTGTGTTCCTACTTCACAATCACGGAGTGTCTCAGTCCCACAGGGCACAGATAAAAGTGGAATAAGACTTGAAATGGGAAGTCGGGGCAACTGTGTGGTATGGAAGGAAAAAGAAATGGCGTGGCAGAGGTCCGCCCACGGGCAAAAGTGCCTCCAAATCGCGCATGCACGGGGCCCAGGGCATGCTGTGCTTCCCTGATTCTCACCCACGGAGTGCCTCTACCCACTGGGGCCAGCCCAAGGCAGCAGGAAGGTTTGAAAGGGGAGTTACAGTCTCCAGTGTTGTGAAAGGAAAACACAAACGGCGAGGCAGAGGTCACCCCCACACGGGCGAAAAAGTTTTCCAACCACTCATACACAGGGCCCAGGGGAGTCTGGGCATCCCTGATCCATGCCCAAGGAGTGCCCAGGGCCCACAGGGTCCAGCCCTAGGCGGCAGGAAGTCTTGAAATTACAGGTGAAGGCACCTGGGTTGCGGAAGAAAAACACAAATTGTGCAGCAGAGGCCCCCCACAACGGTCAAAAGTGCCTCCCCACCACTCATCTGTGGGTCCAAGGGGACCTTGGGCAACCATGGTTAGCCATGGAGGGACTCGGGCCCACGGAATCAGCTCAAGAAGGCAGGAAGTCATGAAAGGAGAGGTGGAGTCACCTTTGTTGTGGAAGGAAAACACAAATGGCGAATCAGAGGCACCCCCTAAAGGGAGAAAGAGCCTCCTCACTGTGCATGCTTGGGGCCCACGAGGGCCAGTCCAAGGCTGCAGGAAAGCTTGAAAGAATATGTGGAGGCATCTGTGATGCAGAAGGAAAACAAATGGCGAGGCAGAGGTCCCATTCCATGGGCAAAAGTGCCTCCCCACCGCACAGGTATGGGGCCCACGAGATCCTGGGCATCCCTTCTTTGCAAACACAGAGCATCTCACGCCCACTGAGGGCAGCCCAAAGAGGCAGGAAGGCTTCAAAGAGGAGGTCGAGGCACCTGTGTGATGTGGAAGGAAAAAAAATGGCCCAGCAGAGGTACCTCCAGGGGCGGAAGTGCCTCCCAACCGCACATGAGCATGGCCCAGAGGACACGGGGAATCACTGGTTCATGCCCATGGAGAGTCTCAGGCCCAAGGGCGGTAGCTCAAAGCGGCAGGAAGGCTTGAAAGGGGAAGTCAAGACACCTGTGTGGTGTGGAAGGAAAAAAATATGGTGCAGTAGACGTCCCTGCACAGGCGAAAGTGCTTCCCAACCATGCGTATAGAGGGCCTGGGGGATCCTGGTCTTCCCAGGTTTGCACCCACAGGGCGTCTCAGGCCCATAGAGGGCAGGCCAAAGCAGCAGAAATTCTTGAAAGCAGACATTGAGGCACTTGTATGGTGGTGAAACAAAAAAAAAAATCTCTTTCGAGGTCCCCACCACGGGTGAAACTGCCTCCCAGCCACGCATGTTCAGGGCCCAGGGGATCCTGGGCTTCCCTGGTTCACAAGAACAGGGCTTCAGAGGCCCACACGGGCAGCCCAAAGCAGAAGGAAGTCTTGAAAGGGGAAGTCGAGGCACCTAGGTGGTATGGAAGGACAAAAATTTGCAGCTTAGGTTCCCCACACGGGCGAAAGTGACTCCCAAACGTGCATGCGTGGGTCCCAGGGGATCCTCGGCATCCCTGCTTCACACACACAGTGTGTCTTAGGCCCACGGGGGGCATCTGAAAGTGACAGTAATGCTTCAAACGGGAGGTCGAGGAAACTGTGTTGTGTGGAAAGAAGAAAAAAAAGCACAGGCGAGGTCCACCCCACAGGCAAAAGTGCCTATCAACCACCCATGCTTGGGTCTCAGAGGATCTTGCAGTTTCCTGAGTCATACTCAAGAAGCATCTCAGGCCTAAGGGGTGCAGCCCAAAGCGGAAGGAAGGCTTGAAAGGATAGGTCGAGGCACCTGTGTGGAGTTTAAGGGGAAAAAATGGCATGGCAGAAGTCTCACCATGGGCAAAAGTGTCTCCCAACTATGCATGTACAGGGCCCAAGGCATAATAGGCTTCCCTGTTTCATGCCCACGAAGCGTCTGGGGGCCACGAGGGGCAGCCCAACGCATCAAGAAGGCTTGAAATGTGAGGTCGAGTCACATGTGTAGTTTGAAAGCGAAAAAAAACACTGTATGGCAGAGGTCCCCCCAAGGATGAAAGTGCTTCCCAACAGCGCAATCGAGGGTCCCAGGAGATCCTCGGGATCCCTGGTTCTTGCCTTCAGAGCATCTCGGGCCCACGTGGGGCAGCTCAAAGAGGCAGGAACGGTTGAAATGGGAGGTCGAGGCACCTATTTGTTGTGGAAGGAAAACAAAATGAAGTGACAGAAGTCCCCCGCAAAGACGAATGTGCTTCTCAAGTGCACATGAGTGGGGCCCAGGGTATCCCTCACATCACTGTTTCATACTCATGGAGAGTTTCAGGCCCACGGGGGCAGCCCAAAGCAACAGGAAGGCTTGAAAGGGGAGGTCGAGGCACCTGTGTGTTGTGGAAGGAAAAAAAATGATGCGGCATAGGTCCCCACCAAATGCGAAAGTGCTTCTCACCTGTGCATTTGCAGTGTCCAGGAGATAATAGACTTCCCCAATTCATGCCTACAGAGCATCTCGGGCCCACAGGGGGCAGTCCAAAGTGGCAGGAAAGCTTGAAATGGGAGGTCGAGACACCAGTTTGTTGTGGAAGGAAAACAAAATGGCGTGGCAGAAGTCTCCCCCAAAGACGAATGTGCCTTTCCACCGCACATGCTTGGAGCCCAGGGGATCATGGGCATCGCTGTTTCTCTCCCATGGAGAGTTTCAGGCCCAAGGGGTGCAACCCAAAGCAGCAGGAAATGTTGAAAAGGGAGGTTGAGTCACCAGTGTGGTGTGGAAGGACAAAAAAATGGGGCGGCCGAGGTCCCGCACCCGGGCCAAAGTTTCTCCCAACCACACATGCTTGGGGCTGAGAGGATCCTGTGCATCTGTGTTTCACGCCCACAGGGCATCTTGGGCCCACGCGGAGAAACCCAAACCATCAGGAAGGCTTGAAAGAGGAGGTCGAGGCACTTGAGTGTTGTGGAAGGAAAAAAAAATGGTGTGGCATATGTCCTCCCTAAAGGCGAGAGTGCCTCCTAACCGTGCATGCACAGGGCTCTAGAGATCCTGTGTGTCCCTGTTTCACACCCAAGTGGACAAGGGGGCAGCCCAAAGCAGCAGGAATGTTTCAAAGTCGAGAGGCACCTGTGTGCTGTGGAAGGGAAAAAAAAGGCACTGCAGTGGTCCTCCCCACGAGCGAAGTGACCCCCAATTGTGCATGCGCGAGGCCCAGGGGATCCTAAGCTTCCCTGGTTGCCACCCTCAGAGCATCTCGGGGCCACAGGGGACAGCACAAAATGGCAGGAGTTCTTGACAGGGGAGGTCGAGGCTCCTGTTTGTTGTGGAAGGAAAAAAAAAACCGGTGACACAGAGGTACCCCCAGTGGGTGGAAGTGCCTCCTAACCACACATTCACTGTGCCCAGAGCATTAGGAGAATCCCTAGATCAGGACCAAGGAGTGTCTTGGGCCCACAGGGGACAGTACCAAGTGGCAGGAAGGCTTGAAAGGTGAGGTCGAGGCACCTGTGTGGTGTGAAAGGAAAAAAATCTGTGCACCAGAGGTCCCCCCTCACGGGCAAAAGTGCCTCTCTCCCACCCAGGGTATCCTGAGTGTCCCTGCTTCCTGCCCAGAGTGTCTCAGGCCCAAGGTGGGCAGCTCAATGCAGCAGTAAGTGTTCAAAGGCAAAGTCGAGGCAACTTTGTGGTGTGGAAAAACAAACAAAAAAAAAAAACGTGGCGGTAGAGATCCTCTGCACCGGTGAACTTGACTCCCAGTCGCACATGCGTGGATCTCAAGGAATTCTGGGCATCCCTGGTTCATGCCCATGGAGCATCGTGGGCCCATAGGGGGAAAAGCAAAGTGGCAGGAAGACTTAAAAGTGGAGATCGAAGCATCTGTGTGGTGCGGAAGGAAAAAAAAGGGCGTGGCAGATGTCCCCACACGGGTGAAAGTGCCTCCCAACCGTGCATGTGTCGGGCCCAAGGGATCCTGGGATTCCCTGGTTTGCACCCACGAAGGGTCTCAGGCCCAAGGGGGGCAGGCCAAGGTGACAGGAATGCTTGAAAGGGGAGGTCGAGGCCCCTGTGTGTTGTGGAAGGAAATAAAATAAGGACCCACAGAGGTCCCCCCAAAGGGGGTAAAGGGCCTACAAACCGCAATTTCACTGCACCCAGGGGATTGTGGGCATCCCTGGTTCAGGACCAAGGTGTCTCTTGGGCCCACGGGGGGCAGCTCCAAGTGTCAGGAAGTCTTCAAATGTGGGGTCGAGTCACCAGTGTGGTGTGGAAGGACAAAAAAATGGCGCGGCCGATGTCCCTCCCATGGCCAAAGTGTCTCACAACTGTGCATGCCTGGAGCCGAGGGGATCCTGGGCATCTGTGTTTCACGCCCACAGGGTGTCTCAGGCCCACGGGGAGAAACCCAAAGCACACACGGGGGACAGCCAAAAGTGGCAAGAATCCTTGACAGGGGAGGTAGAGGCACTTGTGTGGTGTGAAAGGAGAAAAAACACTCCAAGGCAGAGGTCCCATCACGGGAGAAAGTGCCTCCCAGCTACTCATTCTCGGGGCTCAGGGCATCCTACATGTCTCTGCTTCACATTCATGGAGTGTCTCCGGCCCACGGGGCCAGATCAAAGCAGAAGTAAGTCTTGAAAGGGGAAGTCGAGGCACCAGTGTGGTGTGGAAAGAAAAAAAAAAACCGTGCTGCAGAGGCACACCAATGGACAAAAGTGCCACCCAACCATTCATCCACGGGTCTCGGGGGATCCTGGGCTTCATTGATTAGTGCTCACGAAGCGTCTCGGGCCCAAGGAGGGCAGCCCAGGGAGGTAGGAATGCTTGAAAGGAGAGGTTGATTCACCTGCGTGTTGTGGAAGGAAAAAAAACGGTGAAGCAGAGGTCCCCCAAACGAGTGAAAGTGCCTCCAACTGCACATACACAGGGCCCAGGGGAGTCTGGGCATCCCTTTTTCATGGCCATGGAGCACTTCCGGCTCACGGGGGCACCCTAATCCGTCAGGAAGTCTTGAAAAGGGAGGTTGCGGCACCTGTGTAGTGTGGAAAGATAAAAAAACAGTGTGGCCGAGTTTCCCACCATGGGCGAAGAGGACTCCCCCAAAGGAGCATGTGTGTGGCCCAGCAGATCCTGGGCATCCCTGTTTCATGCACCCAGAGAGTCTCGGGCCCACGGGGGGCTGCCCAAAGAGGCACAAAAATTTGAAATTGGAGGTCGAGGCAGCTGTGTGTTGTGGTAGGAAAAAAATGTGACACGGCATAGATCCCTACCTAAGGCGAATGTGCCTCTTGCCTTCGCATGCACAGGGCCCAGGGGATACTGGGCATCCTTGTTTCATGCCTACGTACTGTCTCGGGGCCATAGGGGGCAGCCCAAAGCTGCAGGAAGGCTTAATATTGGAAGTCAAGACAACTGAGTGTTGTGGAAAGAAAAAGAAATGGTGAGGCATAGGTCCCTCCTAAACACGAAAGTGCCTCCTAAAACTGCATGCACAGTGCCCTGGGGATCCTGGGCATCTCCATTTCACAACCACGGAGAGTCTTGGGGACATGGGGGGAAGCCAAAAGCAGCAGGAAACCTTCAAAGGGGAGGTCGAGGCACCTGTGTGGTGTGGAAGGAAAAAAGTGGCACAGCAGACGTCCTCCCCACGGGTGAAATAGCACCAACCGATGCAGGCATGGGGCCCAAGGGATCCTGAGCTTCCCTGCTTGCCACGCTTAGAGTGTCTCGGGCTCACGGGATGCAGCCCAAAGCGGCAGGAAGGCTTGAAAGGGGAGGGCGAGGCACTTGTGTGTTGTGAAAGGAAAAAAAATATGCCGTGGCAGAGGTCCCTCTACGTTAGAAAGCGGCTCCTAACTGCTCATTCGCAGGGACCAGGGGATCCTGAGTGTCCCCAGTTCGCCTTCAAGGAGTGTCTCAGGCCCGCAGGGGGAAGATAAAAGTGGAAGTGAGGCTTGACAGGGGAAGTCGAGACACCTGTGTCGTATGGAAGGATAAAAAACAGCGAGGCAGAGGTCCGCCCAACGGGCGAAAGTGCCTCCCAAACGAGCATGCATGGGGCCCAGGGACTCCTGGGCATCCCTGCTTTATGCACCCAGAGTGTCTTGGGCCCATGGCAGACTGCTCAAAATGGTAGGAAAGTTTGAAAGGGGAGGTGGAGACACCTGTGTGTTGCGGAAGGAAAAAACAATGACACGGCATATGTCTCCACCAAAGGCAAATGTGCCTCTCACCCACACATGCTCGGAGCCCAGGTGATCCTGGGCGCCACTGGTTCATGCCTACAGAGCAACTCTTTCCCACGGGGGGCAGCCTAAAGTGGCAGGAAGTCTTGAAATTGGAGGTCGAGGAAACTTCAGTGTATTGGAAGGCCGCCCTAAAGGCGAAAGTGCCTAATAACCGCGCATGCATGGGGCTGTGGGGATATTGGGCATCCCTGATTGGCACCCTCAGAGCATCTGGAACCCACAGGAGGCAAAGCAAACGGTAGGAGACCTTGAAATGAGAAGTCGAGGTCCCTGTTTGTTATGGAAGGAACAAAAAAACGAAGCAGCAGAGGTCCCCCAAACGAGTGCAATTGCCTCCCAGCTGTGCATTCACTGCACCCAGGAGATTGTGGGCATCCGTGTTTCACGCTGAAGGAGCGTCTCGAGCCCACAGGGGGCAGCCCAAAGCTTCAGGAAGGCTTGAAAGGTGAGGTGGAGGCACCTGTGTCAAATGGAAGGAAAAAAAACAGCACGCCCAAGTTCCCCCCCACGGGCGAAAGTGACTCCCAACAGCACAGGTGTGAGACACAGGGGACCATGGGCATCCCTGCGTAGCATGCACAGAGTGCCTCAGGCCCACAGGGGCCAGCCCAAGGCGGCAGAAATGCTTGAAAGAGGAGGTGAAGGTAAATGAGTTGTGGAGGGAAAAAACAAATGACGAGGCAGAGGTCTGCCCCATGGGCGAAAGTGCCGCCCCACCGTTCATGCGTGGGGCCTAGGGCATTCTGGGCATCCCCACTTCATGCCCAAGGAGAGTCTCTGGCCAACTGTGGCAGCCCAAAGCGGCAAGAAAGCTTGGAATGAGAGGTCGAGGCACCTGTGTGGTAAGGGAGTAAAAAAATAACGAGGGACAGAATTCCCCCAACGGGTGAAAGTGCTTCCCAACCGCACATGCACAGGGCCCAGGGGATCCTTGGCATTTCTGATTCATGCCCAGAGTGCATCTCTGGCCCACGAGGGGCAGCCAGAAGTGGCAGGAAGGCTTGAAAGGTGAGATCGAGGCACCTGTGTAATGTGGAAGGAAAACGAAACTTCACAGCACAGGTCCCACCATGGGCGAAAGTGCCTCCCACCCTTGCACGTGCGGGGCCCAGGGGTTCCTGAGCTTCCTTGTTTCATGCCCACGGAGCATTCCAAGCCCACAGGGGGCAGCCCAAAGCGGCAGGAAGGCTTGAATGGGGAGGTCGAGGAACATCTAGAAAGAGGAATGGAAGAAAAGCGGTATGGCAGATGTCCCCCCACTGGCGAAAGTGCCTTCCAACCTCGCATGTACAGGGCCCAGGGGATCCTAGGTGTCTCTGCTTCATGTACACGGAATGTCTCTTGTCCATGGGGAGCAGCTGAAAGTGGCAGGAAGACTTGAAAGGGGAGGTTGAGTCACATGTTTGATTAGGAAGGAAAAGAAATTGGCACGGCAGATGTCCCGCCCAATGGCGAAAGTGCTTCCCAACCGCGCATATACGGGCCCCAAGGGATACTGGGCATCCCTGATTCGCACCTTCGGAGGGTCTGGCGATCACATGGGGCAAGCCAAAGCGGCAGGAGAGCTACAAAGTGCACGTCGAGGCACATGGGAGGTGTGGGAAAATAAATAATGGCGTGGCAGTGTTCCCCACCACGGAAGAAACTGCCTCCCAATCGCGCATGCTGGAAGCCCAGAGGATTCTGGGAATCCCTGGTTCATGCCCACAGAGCATCTCATGCCCAAGGGGCACAGCCCAAAGAGGTAGAAATTCTTGAAAGGGGAGGTCGAGGTACCTGTCTGGTGGAAAGGAATAAAAAGGCATGGCAGAGGACCCCACGGGCGAAAGTGCCTACCTATACGAGCATACGCGGGGCCCAGGGCATGCTGGGCATCCCTGTTTCATACACCCAGAGTGTCTTGGGCCCGGGGGGACAGAACAAAGTGGTAGGAAGGCTTGAAAGTGGAGGTTGAGGTCCCTGTGTTTTGCGGAAGGAAAAAAAAAATGATGCAGCATAGGTCCCCACAAAGGCAAAAGTGTCTGTCACCCTCACGTGCGCTGGGCCCAGGGGATCCTGATCCTCCCTGGTTCATGCCTACAGAGTGTCTTGGGCCCACAGGGGGCTGTCCAAATTGGAGGAAGTTTAGAAATAGGAAGTGGAGGCACCTGTGTGATGTGGAAGGGAAAAAAAAACAGTATGGCAGAAGTACCCACAGCGGCAATAGTGCCTCCCAACCGTGCATGTGCATGGCCCAGGGGATCCAGGACATCACTGGTTCTTGCCTATGAAGCATGCTGCCTCCCCAGCTTGCACGCACAGGGTGTAAGGGATCCTGGGTGTCCCTGGTTCATGCTCACCGGGCATCTTGGGCCCACGTGGGGCAGCCCAAAGCGACAGGAAGGCATGAAAAGGGAGGTTGATGCACCTGTGTAGTGTGGAAGCCAAAAAAAAATGGCATGACAGAGGTACCCCCATGGGAGAAAGTACCTCCCAGCCACACATGCGTGTGGTCCAGAGGACCTGGGGCATCACTGGTTCACACACACAGAGCATCTCGGACCCACAGGGGACAGCCCAAAGTGGAAAGAAGGCATGAAACGGAAGTCGAGGCATCTGTGTGGTGTGCAAGAAAAAAAATGTGGTGTGGCAGACGTCCCTCACAGGTGAAACTGCCTCCCAACCACGCAAACTTGGGTCCCAGGGAATCCTGGGCTTCCCCTGTTCATGCCCACAGGACATCTCAGTACCACAGGGGGCAGGCCAAAGCAGCAGAAATGCTTGAAAGCAGAGATTGAGACCTTTGTGTGGTCTCACGGCTGAGGAACCCCTACAGGAAAAAGTGTCTCCCAAACGCTCATGTGCAGGGCCCAGGGGATCCTGGGCACCCCTGATTTGCACCCACACAGAATCTCGGGCCCACTGGAAACAGCTGTAAGCCGGAGGAAGGCTTGAAATGGGAGGTCGAGGTACCTGTGTCGTGTGAAACTATCAAAATATGGTGTGGCAGAGGTCCGCCACGGGCGATAATGCCTCCCAACCATGCATGTGCTGGGCAAAGGGAATCCTGGGCGTCCCTGGTTCATGCCCACAGAGCATCTCATCCCAACAGGGGACAGCCAAAAGCAGAAGGAAGTCTTGAAAGACAGGTCGAGGCACCCATGTGGTTGAAAGGAAAAAAAAAAAATGGCATGGCAGAGGTCCCCTCATGGGTGAAAGTGCCTCTGCCTGCGCATGCGCGGGGCCCAGTGGATACTGGGCAACCCTGGTTGGTGCCTACAGAGCGTCTCGGGCCTACAGGGGTCATCTCAAAGTGTCAGGAAGGCTTGAAATTGGAAGTTGAGGCATCTGAGTGTTGTGTAAGAAAAAAAAAAAAACGGAGTGACATAGGTCTCCTTAAGGTGAAAGTGCCCTAAACCGCAAGTGAACAGGGCCCAGGGATTCTGGGGCGTCCATGGCTCTCGCCTACAGAGTGTCTGAGGCCCACACAGGGCTATCCAAATAAGAGAAAATTTTGAAATTGGAGGTGGAGGCACTTGTGTGGTGAGTATGGAAAAAAAAACAGCGAGGCAGAAATACCCCCAGGGGTGAAAATGCTTCCTAACCTTGCATGTGTGTGGCTCAGGGGATTTGGGCATCACTGTTTCATGGCCACGAACCGTCTCAGGTGAGAGGGGACAGCCAAAAGCGGCACAGATGCTTAAAAGGGGAAGTCGAGGCACCTGTGTGGTGTGGATGGAAAAAAATATGGCGCAGCACACGTCCGTCCGCAGACGAAAGTGCCTCCCAACCACGCATATGCTGGGCCCAGTGGTTCCTGGTCATCTTCGGTTCACACACATGGAGGGTATCGGGTCCACAGGGTGCAGCCCAAAGTGGCAGGAAGGCTTGAAAGAGGAGGTCGAAGCAACTGTGTCGTGAGGAAGAAAAAAAATGGCACAGCATAGGTCCCCCCCACAGGAGAAACTGCCTCCAAACCCCATATGTGCAAAGGCCAGGGGATCCTGGGCTTCCCAAGTTCCCACATGGAGAGCTTCCACTCACGGGGACCAGCCCAGGGCGGCAGGAAGACTTGAAAGGGGAGGTGAGGCTCCAGTGTTGTGAAAGGAAAACACAAACGGCGAGACAGAGGTCCCCCCAACATTCGTGAAAGTGCCCCCCCACCACGCAAGTGATGGGCCCAGGGGACTCTGAGCATCCCTATTCTGTGCCCAAGGAGTGCCTCGGTTCCATGGGGTCCAACACAAAACAGCAGGAATCCTTGAAAAGGGAGGTGGAGGCAACTGTGTTGTGGAAGGAAAACACAAAAGGCAAGGCAGAGGTCTCTCCGCATAGGCCAAAGTGCCGCTCCACCACGCATACTTGGGGCCTAGGGTTAGCACACATGTGCTAGGAATCCCTAGGAATCCCTGGTTAGCACCCATGTGGCGGCTCAGGCCCACAAGGTCAGCCAAAGGCGGCAGGAAGTCTTTTAAGGGGAAGTTGTCACCTTTGTTGTGGAAGGAAAACACAAATGGCGAATCAGCAGTCCCCCTCAAACAGGCGAAAAAGACTCCCTAGCACACATGTGTGGGGCCTAGGGGACGCTAAGTGTCCCTGTTTTGCACCCCAAGGAGTGTGTCCTGCCCACAGGGGCCAGCCCAAGGCGGGAGGAATTCTTGAAAGAAGAGGTGTAGGCACCTGTGTTGTAGAAAGAAAAAACAAACGGCGAGGCAGAGGTCCCACCCTATGGGTGAAAGTGTCACCCCAACGCGCATGTGCCTGCTGTAGTGGTTCCTGGGCATCCCTGGTTCATGCCCACGGAACATCTCAGGCCCACGTGGGGCAGCCCAAAGCGGCAGAAAGGCTTGAAAGTGTAGGTCGAGGCACATCTGTGGTGTGGAAGGAAAAAAAAAAGGCATGGCAGAGGTACCCCCATGGGCAAAAGTGCCTCCCAACAGCTCAAGTGCGTGGCCCAGGGGATCTGACGCATCACTGATTCACGCTCATGGAGTCTTTCGGGCCCATGGGGGGCAGCCCAAAGTGGCAGGAAGGCTTGAAAAGGGAAGTCAAGGCACCTGTGTGGTGTGGGAGGAAAAAAATACAGCTCGGCAGACTTCCCACCACAGGTGAAAGTGCCTCCCAACTGCACATACGCAGGGAAAAGGGGATCCTGGGCTTCCCTGTTTTGCACCCACAGGGCATCTCAGGCCCACACTGGGCAGACCAAGGCGGAAGAAATGCTTGAAAGCAGAGGTCGAGGCACTTGTGTGGAGGTGAAAGAAAGAAAAAACGGAGGGGCCGAGGCACCCCCACAGCCAAAGTGCCTGCCAACTGCTCATGTGCGAGGCACAGGGGATCCTGCCTGTCCCTGGTTCGCACCCACGCAGTCTCGGGACCACGGGAGCAGCTGACAGTGGCAGGATTGAAAGGGGAGGTTGAGGCACATGTGTGTTGTGGGAAAAAAATACGGCGAGGCAGATGTCACCCCTACGGGAGAAACTGCTACGGGAGAAACTGCTCCTTAACCACGCATGCACAGGGCCTATTGGATCTCGGGCATCCCTTGTTCGCACCCATGGAGAGTCTCAGGCCCATGGGGTGCAGCCCAAAGTGACAGGAATGCTTGAAAGGGGAGGTCGAGGCACCTGTGTGGTGTGGAAGGAACAAAATATGGCGTGGCAGTGGTCCCTCCCTGGGCGAAATTGCTTCCCACACGAGCATGCTGAGGGCCAAGGGGATCCTCTGCATCCCTGTTCCATGCCTACGGAGTGCCTTGGGCCCACAGGTGGCAGCTGAAAGCGGCAGGAAGGCTTGGAATGGGAGGTCGAGGCATATGTGTGGTGTGGGGAAAAAAATGGCTTGGCAGAAGTGAGCACCACGGGAGAAACAGCCTCCCAAGAGTGCATGCTCAGGGCTGGGGCCATCCTGGGTATCCCTGGTTAACACTCACGGAGTGTCTCATGCCCACGGGTGACAGCCCAAAGCCTCAGGAAGGCTTGAAAGGAGAGGTCGAGTCTCCTGTGTGGTTAGGAAGGAAAAGAAAATGGTGGGGCAGAGGACAGGCCCACCTTCGAAAGTGCTTCACAACCGCACATGAGTGAGGCCCAGGGCATACTACTCAACCCTGTTTCATGACCTCGAAACGTCTGGGGATGACAGGAGGCAGGCCAAAGCGGAAGGAAGGCTTGAAAGTGGAGGTTGAAGTACCTGTGTGATGTGGAAAATAATAAAAACGTTGCAACAGAAGATCCCCCCCCCCCGCCCCACGGGATAAACTGCCTCCGAACTGCGCATGCATGGGATCCAGGGCATCCTGGGCATCCCTGGTTCGTGCCGACAGAGCATCTCACGCCCATTGTGGGCAGCCCAAAGCGTCAGCAAGGCTTGAAAGGGGAGGTTGAGGCACCTGTGTGGTGTGAAATTAAAAAAAAATGGCGAAGTAGAGGTTCCCCCCATGGGTGAAAGTGCCTGCCAAATGAGGATTCGAGGGGCCCAGAGTCCATGGTTCACACCCACAGGGCTTCTTGGGCCCATGGGGAGAAGCCCAGACCGGCAGGAAATCTTAAAATGGGAGGTCCAGGCACCTATGTGGTATGGAAGGAAAAAAACGTTGCGGCCGAGGTCCCCCCACAGGCAAAAGTGACTATCAACCGCGCATGCGCGGGTCCCAGAGCATTCCAGGCTTCCCTGATTCATGCCCACAGAGCATCTTGGGCCCAAGGGGTGCATCCGAAAGCGGCAGGAATTCTTGAAAGGCGAGGTCGCGGTACCTGTGTGGGGTGGAAGGAAAAAAATGGGCGCATCAGAAGTCCCCCCACGGGTAAATGTGCCTCCCAAGTGCGCATGTGCGTGGCGCAAGGGATACTGGGCATCCTTGTTTCACACCCACACAGCATCTCAGGGCCATGGGGGACAGCCCAAAGCAACAGGAAGGCTTGAAAGGGGAGGTCGAGGCACTTCTGTGGTTTGAAAGGAAAAAAACACGGCGGCGTGGCAGAGGTCCCCCCGAAAGGCTAAAGTGCCTCCCAACTGTGCATGTGAGGGTCCCAGATGTTCCTAGGCATCCCTGGTTCTTTGGCACAAAGCGTCTTGGGCCTACAGGGGGCAGCTCAACGCTGCAGGAAGGCTTGAAATCAGAGGTTGAGGCACTATTTTGTTGTGAAAGGAAAACAAAATGCTGTGGCAGAGGTCCCCACCAAAGAGGAAAGTGCCTCCCAACCGCACATGCATGGGGCCCATGGGACCTGGGGCATCCCTGGTTCAAGCCAACGTAGAGTCTTGGGCCCATGGGATGCAGCCCTAAGTGACAGGAAATCTTTGAAAGTGAGGTCGAGGCACCCGTGTGTGAGGAAGGAATAAACTACAGCGCAACTGATTTCCCCCAAAGGGCAAAAGTCCCTCCCAACTGGGCATGTGTGGGGCCCAAGGGATCCTGGTCATGCCTTGTTTGCACCCACGGAGCGTCTGAAGCCCATAGGGGACAGCCGAATGCGGAAGGCTTGAAAGGGGAGGTCGAGTCACATGTGTGGTATGGAAGGAACAAAATACGGCATGGCAGAGAGGTCCCCATGGGCAAAAATGACTCCCAACCGCACATGCCTGGGACACAAGGGATCACTTGCGTCCCTGATTCATGCGCACAGAGCATCTCATGCCCACAGTGGGCAGCCCAAAGTGTCAGGAAAGCTTGAAAGTGGAGGTCGAGGAACCTGTGTGGTGGAAAGGAAAAAAAACGGCAAGAGAGAGGACCCCCACGGGAGAAAGTCCCTCCCAAACGAACATGCATGATGCCCAGGGTATCCTGGATTTCCTTAGTTCACACCTATGGTGCATCTCGGGCCCACAGGATGCAGCCCAAAGCGGCAGGAATGCTTGAAATGGGAAGTCGAGGCAGGCACCTGTGTGGTGCGAAAAGAAAAAAAAAAGGCACAGCATAGGTTACCCAGACGGGCGAAAGTGCATCTAAAACAGCATGCATGGGGCCCAGGACATCATGTGCAACCCTGTTTCAGGCCCATGGATCACCTGGGCCAACGGGGCGGGGTGGGGGGGGCAGCCTAAAGCATCAGGAAGGATTGAAAGGAGAGATTGAGGCACCAATGTGGTTTGGAACGACAATAAAAAAGGCATGGCCGAGGTCCCCACCGCGGGTGAAAGTGCCTCCAAAACGAGCATGGGCTGGGCCCAGAGGATCCTGATTTTCCCTGGTTCGTGCACCCAGAGTGTCTCGGGCCCATGGGCGGCCGCCCAAAGTGGCAGGAAGGTTTGAAAGGGGAAGTCGAGTCACCTATGTGTTGTGGAAGGAAAAAAAATGAGTCGGCATAGGTCCCCACCAAAGGCGAATGTGCCTCTCGCCCGTGCATGTGTGGGGCCCAGGGTATCCTAGGAGTCCCTGGTTCATGCCTACGGAGTGCCTCATGCCCACGAGGGGCATCCCAAAGCAGCAGCAAGGCTTGAAGTTGGAGGTGGAGGCACCTGAGTGTCATGGAAGAAAAAAAATGGCACAGCATAAGTCCTTGCTAAAGGGAAAAGTGCCACCTAACCCTGCATGCACAGGGCCCTGGTGATCCTGATCTCTGTTTCACACCAATGGAGTGACGGGGAAACGGGGAGTAGACTAAAACAGCAGTAAGGCTTCAAAAGGGAGGTCAAGGCACCTGTGTGGTGTGGAAGGAAAAAAAATGGCGCAGAAGAGCCCCCATCTATGAAATAGCCCCCATTCGCGGGTTCCAGGGGATCCTGAGCTTCCCTGGTTGGCTCCCTTGGAGCATCTCAGGCTTACATGGGGCAGCCCAAAGTGGCAGGAAGTCTTGAAAACGGAGGTCGAGGCACCTGTGCGGTGCTGAAGGAAAGCAAAATGGCACGGCAGAGGTCCCCTCGACATCACCTCCCAACCATGCATCCGCGGGGCCCAGGAAATACTCGGCGTCCCTTTTTCGTGCCCATGGAGCATCTCGTGCCCACGGGGTGCAGCCCTTAGCGACAGTAAGCCTTGAAAGAAGAGGTCGAGTCACTGTGAGGTTAGGAATGGAAAGAAAATGGCCTAGCAGAGGTCCCGCCCACCAGCGAAAGTGCCTCCCAATCGCGCATGTGTGAGGACCAGGTGCTATTGGGCGTCCCTGATTCGTGCCCCTGGATTGTCTGGAGCCCATGGCGCAAGGCAAAGCCCCAGGAAGGCTTGAAAGGGGAGGTCGAGACAACTGTGTGGTGTGCAAAGTAAAAACAAACGGCGCAGAAGAAGTTCCCACCACGGAAGGAACTGCCTCCCAACCATGCATACGTGGGGCCCAGGGGATCCTGGACATCCCTGGTTCATGCCCACAGAGCGTCTCATCCCCAGGAGGTGCAGTCCAAAGTGGCAGGAAAGCTTGAAATTGGAGGTCGAGGCACCTGTGTGTTATGGAAGTAAAAAAAAATGACGTGGCATAGGTCCCCACCAAAGGCGAAAGTGCCTCTCACCTGCACTTGTGTGGGGCCCAGGGGATCCTGGGCTTCCCTGGTTCATGCCTTCAGAGCTTCTCGGGTTCACAGTGGGCAGCCCAAAGTGGCAGAAAGGCTTGAAAGTGGAGGTCAAGGAACCTGTGTTGTGTGGAAAGAAAAAACAAATGGCGTGGCAGAAGTCCTCCCCATGGGAGAAACTGCCTCTTATCCGCGCTTGCGTGGGGCCAGGGGACCCAGGGCTTCCCTGGTTCATGCCTACGGAGTGTCTCAGACCCACAGGGGGCAGATCAAGGCGGCAGGAAAACTTGAAAGGGGAGATCGAGGCCCCCAGTGTTGTGGAAGGAAAAAAACGGAGCCGCAGAGGTCCTCCAAAAGGGGAAAAGTCTCAAAACTGTGCACACACTACACCCAGGGTATTGTGGGCATCCCTGCTTCAGGCACAAGGAGCATGTCGGGCCCATGGAGGGCAGCTCCAAGCAGCAAGAAGGCATGAAAGGTGAGGTCGAGGTACCTCTGTGGTGTGGAAGGAAAAAAAAAACCGTGTGCCAGAGGTCCCTTCCACAGGTGAAAGTGCTCCCAAGCGCCCATGTGCGGTTCCTAGAGGGAAACTGGGCATCCCTGCTTCACACTCAGAGTGTCTCAGGCCCACGTGGGGCAGCTCAAAGCGGAAGTAAGGCTTCAAAGGGGAAGTCGAGGTATCTGTGTGGTGTGGAAGGAAAAGAAAACGGCGCGGCTGAGGTCCCCCAGTGGGCAAAAGTGTCTCCCAACCACGAATGAGCGGGAACCCGGGGATCCTGGGCTTCACTGACTCACACCCACAAAGCACATCGGACCAAAGAGGGACAGCCCAGAGTGGCAGGAAGTCTTCAATGTGGAAGAAAAAAAATGGCACACCAGATTTCCCTACCATGGTGAACATGCTGCCAACCATGCATGTGCGGAGCCCACGGGATATTGGGCGTCCCTGCTTCATGCCCACAGAGTGTCTCAGGCCCACGGGGGGCAGCTCTAACTGGCAATAACTCTAAAAATGGGAAGTTGAGGCACCTGTGTGATATGGAAAGACAAGAGGTTCCCCCGGTGTGCAATGGTGACTCACAACAGCGCATGCGCTGTTCCCAGGAAATCCTGGTCGTTTCTGGTTCATGCCCACGGAGCATCTCGTGCCCATAGTGGGCAACCCAAAGCGGCAATAAGGATATAAAGGGGAGGTCGAGGCATCTGTGTGGTGTGGAAGGAAAAAAATGGTGCAGCATAGGTCCCCCAATGTGAGAATCTGCTTCCCAACCATGCATGCGTGGGGCCCTGGGGATGCTGGGCTTCCCTGGTTCATGCCCACAAATAATACCAGGCCAAAGGGGGGCAACCCAAAGCGGCAGGAAGCCTTGAATGGGGTGGTCGAGTCACTTGTGTGTTCTGGAAGGAAAAAAAAAACGACCAGGCAGACGTCTCCCCAAAGGCAAAAATACCTCTGATCCGCACATGCATAGACCCAGAGGATACAGGGCATCAATGTTTCACACGCACGGAGTGTCTTGGGCCCACGGGGAGTAGCCCAAAACTACAGGAAGACTTGAAAGAGGAGGTCGAGGCACCTTTGTGGTTTGAAAGGAAAAAATCACAGCACCGCAGAGGAACCCCCCAAGGGCAAAAGTGCCCCCCAACCGCACATGTGAGGGTCCCAGGGGATTCTAAGCATCCCTGGATCTTGTGTTTGGAGCATCTCGGGCCCACCGTGGGGATCTCAAAGTCACAGGAATGCTTGAAGTGGGAGGTCGAGGCACCTGGTTGTTGTGGAAGGAAAATAAAATGGCGTGGCAGAGGTCCCTGCCAAAGACGAAAGTGCCTCTGAAACGTGCATGCCTAGGGCCCAGTGGATCTTACCCATCCCTGGTTCACACCCGTGGAACATTTCAAGCCCACGGGGAGCAGCTCAAATCGACAGGAAGGCTTGAATTTGGAAGTCGAGGTACCTGAGTGTTGTGGAAGGAAAAAAAAATGGCGTGGCATAGGTCCTCCCTAAAGGCGAAAATACCTCCTAACTGCACATGCACAGGGACCTGGGGATCCTGGGCATCTCTGTTTCCCACCCAAGGAGCATCCTGGGGACATGGGGGGAAGCCTAAATCAGTAGGAATGCTTCAAATTAGACGTCGAGGCACCTTCGTGCTGTGGAAGAAAAAGAAAGGCACAGCAGAGGTCCTACCCACGGGCAAAATAGCCCCCAACTGCGCATGCGCAGGGCCCAGGGCATCCTGGGCATCCCTGGTTCATGCATACAGAGCATCTTGGGTCCATGGGGTGAAGCTCAAAGCAGCAGGAATCCTTGAAAGGAAGGTCAAGGCAGTTGTGTGGTATAAAAGGAAAAAAAAAAAACGCAGCAGGAATGGTTCCTCCACGGGAGAAAGTGCCACCAAAGTGCTCATTCACGGGGCCCAGGGCATCCTGCGTGTCCCTCCTTCACGTTTACAGAGTGTCTCAGGCGCATGGTGGGCAGACCAAAGTGAAAGTAATGCTTGAAAGAGGAAGTCGTGGCACCTGTGTGGTATGGAAGGGAAAAAAAAAGCAGCGTGGCAGAGGTCCCCCTACAGGAGAAAGTGCCTCCTAACCGTGCATGCTCGGGGTCCAGGGGATACTAGTCTTCCCTGGTTCATGCCCATGCAACATCTCGAGCCCAAATAGGGCAGCCCAATGTGGCAGGGATGCTTGAAATGGGAGGTCGAGTCCGCTGTGTCTTATGGAAGGAAAAAAAGTGACGCAGCATAGGTCCCCATCAAAGGCGAAAGTGCCTCTCACCTGCACATGTGTGGGGCCCAGGGGATCCTGGGCATCCCTCGTTCATGCCTATAGAGCTTCTCGGGCTCATGTGGGGCAGCCCAAAGCGGCAGGAAGTCTTGAAATGAGAGATTGAGGCACCTGTGTGGTGAGGAAGGAAAAAAAAAATGGCGAAACAGAGGTCCGCCATGGGCGAAAGTGCCTCCCAACCCCGCATAGGTGGAGACCTGTAGATGCTGGACATCCCAGGTTTTCACCAACGGTTTGCCTCGGTCCACGGGGCCACCCCAAGGCGGCAGAAAGGCTTGAAAGGGGAGGTGCAGGCTCCAGTGTTGTGAAAGGGAAACAAAAACGGTGAGGAAGAGACCCCCCCACTGCACATACACAGGGCCCCGGGAATTCTGGGCATTACTGATCTGTGCCCAAGGAGTGCCTTGGGCCCACGGGGTCCAGCCCAAGGAGGCAGGAAGCCTTGAAAATGGACGTGGAGGCACCTGTGTTGTGGAAGGAAAACACAAGGGGTGAGGCAGAGGTCCCCCCCAAGGGCGAAAGTGTTGCCCCACCACGCATGCACGGGTCCTAGGGGACCCAAGTCATCCCTGACTAGCACCCACTGGGGGGCCGGGGCCCACGGGGTCAGCCCAAGGCGGAATGAATTCTTGAAATGGGAGGTGGAGTCACCTGTATTGTGGAAGGAAAACACAAATGGTGATTCAGAGGTCCCCGGCACAGGGTGAAAGATATTCCCCACCATGCATGAGTGGCCCAGAGCCCCTGGGTGTCCCTGTTTTGCACCCAGGGAAGCGCCTTGGGACCATGGGAACCAGTCCAAGGCAGCAGGAAGGCTTGAAGGAGGAAGTGAAGTCACCTGTGTTGTGGAAGGGAAAAACAAACGGTGAGTCAGAGGTCCCACATCACAGGGGAAAGTGCTTCCCCACTGTGCATGTGCATGGCATAGTGCATCCTGCCCATCCTGGGTTCATGCTCAGGGAGTGTCTCATGCCCACATGTGGCAGCCCAAAGCGGCAGGAAGGCTTGAAAGGGGAGGTAGAGGTACCTGTGTGGTGTGGAAGGAAAAAAAAAAAAAAACAGCGCTGTAGAAGTCCCCCACACGGGAGAAACTGCCTCACAATCGCTAATGTGTAGGGCCAAAGGGATCCTTGGCATCCCTTGTTCACACCCACGGAATATCACCAAAGAAGCGGCACGAAGACTTGAAAGGGTAAGTCGAGGCACCTGTGTGGTGTGGAAGGGGACCTCCACATACACAATTTCAAGGTGACCACAGGGCATCTCATACCCACGGCGGGCAGCCCAAAGCAGCAGGAATGCTTGAAAGGGGAGGTCGAGGCACCTGTGTGGTGCAGAAGGAAAACAAAACAAAGTGGTGCAGCATAGGTCCCCCTACAGGCATAAGTGCTTCCCAACTGTGCATTCCTGGGGCCCAGAAGTTCCTGCACATCCCTGGTTCACGCCCCCGAAGTTTCTCCAGCCCACGGGCGACAGCCCAAAGCGTCAGGAAGCGTTGAAATTGTAGGTCAAGGCACATGTGTGGTGAGGAAGGAAAAAAAAAGTGGCACGGCAGATATCCCATCCGCCGGCAGAATTGGTTTCCAACCGCACATGCGCGGGGTCCAGGGGTTACTGGGTGCCCCTGATTGATACCCACGGAGGGTTTCATCCCCACGGGGGGCAGCCCAAAGCGGCAGGAAGGCTTGAAATGGGAGGTCGAGGCACATGTGTGCTGAGAAAGGAAAAAAAAAATCCGCGCAGCACATGTACCCACAAGGGGGAAGTTACCTTCTAGCTATGCATGCGTAGGGCCCAGGGGATCGTTGTTGTCCCTGCTTCATACCCACGGAGCGTTTCATGACCACGGGGCGTAGCCCAAAGCTGCAGGAAGGCTTGAAAGGGGAGGTCGAAGCACCTGTGTGGTATGGCAGGAAAAAAAAAAAAACGGTGCGGCCGAGTTCCCACCACAGGTGAAAGTGCCTCCCAACCGCACATGTGTGGGGCCCAGGGGATCCTGGGATTCCCTGGTTTGAACCCACGAACGATCTTGGGCCCAAGGGGGGCAGCCAAAGGCGGGAGGATTGATTGAAAGGGGAGGTGGAGGCCCCAGTGTGTTGTGGAAGGAGAAAAAAAGGAGCCACAGAAGTTCCACCAACGGGCAAAAGTGCCTAACAATCGAGCATTCACTGCACCCAGGGCATTATGGGCATCCCTGATTCAGGCCAAAGGAGAGTCTCACGCCCACGGAGGACAGCCCCAAGTGCAGGAAGGCTTGAAAGGTAAGGTCCAGGTACCTGTGTGGTGTGTAACGGGAAAAAAAAAAAAAAAAAAAACCGGCATGCCAGAGGTCCCCAACATGGGCAAAAGTGCTACCAACCATGCATGTGCAGGGCCCACGGGATCCTGGGAATCCCTGCTTCGTGCCTACAGAGTGTCTCAGTCCCACGGGGGGGCAGCTCAAAGCGGCAGTGAGGCTTAAAAGGGAAGCCAAGGCACCTGTGTGGTATGGAAGGACAAAAAAGTCACAGCAGAGGTTCCCCCCCAGGCACAAGTGACTCCCAACCGCACATGTGCGGGTCCCAGGGAACCCTGGGAATCCCTGTTTCATGGTCACAGAGCATCTTGGGCCTACAGGTGACAAGACAAAGCAGCAGGAAGGATTCAAAGAGGAGGTCGAGGCATCTGTGTGGTGTGGAAGGAAAAAAACTAAT
Source organism: Pongo pygmaeus (assembly GCF_028885625.2). Taxonomy (NCBI): domain Eukaryota; kingdom Metazoa; phylum Chordata; class Mammalia; order Primates; family Hominidae; genus Pongo; species Pongo pygmaeus. Next base: position 11,857,940 of record NC_072388.2, on the reverse strand, counting down.
GGCGTGGCAGAGGTTCCCCAACGGGCAAAAGTGCCCCCAAACCCTGCATACGTGGGGCCCTGGGGATCATGGGTTTCACTGTTTCACAAGCATGAAGCATCTCGGGCCCAAGGGGGGCAGCCCAAGGCGGCAGGAATGCTTGAAAGGGGAGGTCGAGGCCCCTGTGTATTGTGGAAGGAAAGAAAACGGGGCCACAGAGTTCTCCCAAATGGACGAAAGTGCCTCTCAACGGAGCATTCACTGCACTGAGAGTATTGTGGGCATCCCTGATTCAGGCCCAAGGAGCATCTTGGGCCCAGAGGGGACAGCCCGAAGTGGCAGGAAGTCTTGAAAAGTGAGGTCGAGGCACCTGTGTGGTGTGGAAGGAAAAAAAAATGTCATGCCAGGGGTCCCCAGCATGGGCAATTTTCCCCCAACTGCGCATGTGCTGGGTCCAGGGGATCCTGGACGTCCCTACTTCATGCCCACAGAGTGTATCAGCACATGGGGGCAGCTCAAAGCGGCAGTAAGTCTTCAAAGGAGAAATCGAGGCACCTGTGACTTATGGAAGGACAAAAAACAACGTTGTGGCAGAGGTTACCCCGAGGAGAAAGTGACTCCCAACCGCCCGTGCATAGGTCCCAGAGAATCCAGGGCATCCCTGTTTCACACCCATGGAGTATCTCGTTCCCACAGGGGGCAAACCAAAGAGGCAAGAATGATTGAAAGATGAGGTCAAGGCATCTGTGTGATGTGAAAGAAAAAAAATGGTGCTTCAGAGATCCCCCAGTGGGTGAATCTGCCTCTGAACCACGCATGTGCAGGGCCTGGGGATCCTGGGCATCCCTGCTTCATGCCCACAAAGCATATCGGGTCAAAGGGGGGCAGCCCAAAGTGGCAGGAAGGCTTGAATGGGGAGGTCGAGGCCGCAACGTACTGCTTATGCTCAGGGGTCTCAGGGTCCCTGGGGTCTGGAGTTCATGGCCCAGGGTGGCAAGGCCCCACGGGGAGAGTCCCAATGAGGCAGGAAGATCTGCAAAGGGAGTCCAAAACACCGGTGCACGCATAAACCACAGGGCGACACAGTGCGGAGGCGGGGACACAGGCCGCCACGTGCCGCAGATGCTTGGGGTCCCGAGGTTTCTGGGGTCCCTGCTTCTAGCCTCTCTGGAGTGTAGGCTACACAGGGAGGATCCCAACGTGGCAAGGAGGCCTGCAAGAAGAGGCCGAGGCACCAGTGCAAGCAAAAACCACACAGTGATTCAGTGCAGTTGGCGGGGACTCTGGCCTCATTGTGCCACGCATGCTTGTGGTCCTGGGATTTCTGGGGTCCTACTTCTAGCCCCTCTGATGGGTAGGACCCCTGGGGTGGGTCCCAACGCAGCAAGGAGGCCCGAAAGGGGAGGCCAAAGCACCAGTACAGCACAAACCACATAACTATTCAGGGTAGGGGACGGGGAATCTGGATGCAAAGTGCTGTGTATGTTCAGGGTTTCAGGGGTCCCTGTCGTCCAGAGTTCATGGCCCAGGGGCGGCTGATTCCAGTGGGAAGGGTCCCAATGCGGCAGGGAGAACTGCAAGGGGACGCCAAGGCATCAGTGCAAGCACAAACCACATGGAGATTCAGTGCTGGGGACGGGGAATCTGGCCTCCCCATGCTGCACAAGCTCACTGTCTTGGGGTCCCTGTGGTCTCGGGTTCACATCCCAGGGGCGGCTGGGGCCCCCGGGGAGGGTCCTAAAGTGGCTGGGATACTTACAAGGGGAGGATGAGGCACTGGTGAAAGAACAAAATACACAGCAATTCATTGCGTGTTTCGGGGACTCTCGCTGCAACCTGCTGCACATGCTCAGGTTGTCAGGTTTCCTGGGGTCTGGCATTCATGGCTCAGTGGTGGCTGGGCCCCGCAGAAATGGTCTCAATGTCGCAGAGAGGCCTGCAAGGGGTGGCCGAGGCACTGGTACAATCAGAAGCCACAGGGTGATTCACTACAGGGGGCAGGGACCCTGGCCTTCCCGTCCTGCACATTCTCGGGGTCCTGCAGTTTCTGGGCTCCCAGCTTCTAGCCCCTCTGGCAGGTTGGCCCAGCGTGGAGGGTCCCAACATGGCAGGGAGGCCTGTAAGGGGAGGCTGATGCAACGGCGCAAGCACAAGCCACACAGCGATTCAATGCAGGGTTTGGGGACCCTGGCCGCCACCTGCCACGCATGCTCGGGATCCCCAGGTTTCCGGGGTCCAGGATTCATGGGCTGGGGGAGCTTGGCCCCGCGTGCAGTTTCCCAATGAGGCAGAGAGGCCTGCAAGGGGACTCTGAGGCACCGATGAAAGCACAAACCACACAGCGATTCAGTGCAGGGGTCAGGGACTCTAGTATCCCCGTGCTGCACAGGCTTAGGGTCCTGGGGCTTCTGGAGTCCCTGCTTTTATACCCTCTGGCGGGTAGGCCCCGCAGAGAGGATCCTAACGTGTCAGGGAGGATCCTAACGCATCAGGGAGGACACAAGGGGAGGCCAAGGCAGCTATGTAAGCACAAACCACACGATGATTCAGTGCATGGGTCGGGTACTCTGACTGCAAATTGCTGCACATGCTCTAGTCCCTCTGATGGGTAGGCCCTGCGGGGAGTGTCCCAATGTGGCAGGAAGGCCTTCAAGGGGAGGCAGAGGCACTAGTGCAAGCACAAACCACATGGCAATTCTGTGCAGGGATCGGGGATTCTGGCACCGTGCCATGCATACTTGGAGTCCCGGGTTTTCTTGGGTCCCTGCTTATAGACCCTTTGGCTGGTAGGCCTTGCGGGGAGGGTCCCAATGGGGTAGGGAATCCTGCAAGCAGAAGACTAGGAACCGGTGCAAACACAAACCACACAATGATTCAATGCAGTGGTCGGGGCTCTGGCCACCCTGTGCCATGAATACTTGAGGTCCCGGGGTTCCTGGGTCCCCTGCTTCTAGCCCTTTTGGTGGGTAGGCACCGTGGAGCGGGTCCCATTGCAGCAGGGAGGACTGCAATATGAGGCCGAGGCACCGGTGGAAGCACAAACCATACGGTGATTCTGAGCTGGGGTTGCGGACCCTGGCCGCAACATGCTGTGCATGCTCGAGGTCTCGGGGTCCCTGGGGTCTGGGGTTCATGGCCCCCGGTGGCTGTGCCAAGCAGGGAGGGTGCCAACAAGACAGGGAGCCCTGCAAGGGGATGCCGAGGCAAGAGGGAAGCACAAACCACATGGTGATTCAGTGCAGATGGTGGGGACTCTGGCTATCCTGTCCCTCTCATGGTCAGAGTCCCAGGATATCTGGGGTCCCTGCTTCTAGCACCTCTGTCGGGTAGGCCCCATGGGGAGGCTCCCAACAGGACTGGTGGCCTGCAATGGGAGGCCGAGTTACCAGTGAATGCACAAATCTCAGCGATTCAGTGCAGGGGGTGATGATTCTGGCTGCCCCATGCCGCAGAACATGCTCAGGGTCGCAGTTTCTGGGGTCCATGCTTCTGCCCCCAGTGTTGGGTAGGCCCCACGGGGAGGGTCCCACGTGGCAGGGAGGCCTGCAAGGGGAGGCCAAGTCACCAGTGCAAGCACAAACCACATGGCAATTCACTGCAGTGGTCAGGGATTCTGACCGCCCTGTGCCATGCATGTTCATGCTCCCTTGGTTTTTGGGGTACCTGCTTTTACCCACTCTGGTGGGTAGACTCCACGGAGAGAGTCTCAATGCAGCAGGGAGGCCTGCAAGGTGAGGCTGCAGTACCTTTGCAAGCACAAATCACATGGCGATTCAGTACATTGGTCAGGGACTCTGGCCACAAGGTGCTCTGCATGCTCAGGGTCTTGGGGTCCCTGGGGTATGCGCTTCATGCAGCAGGGGAAGCTGGTCACTGCGGGGAGGGTCCCAACGTGGCAGGGAGACCTGCAAGTGGAGGCGGAAGCAATGGTGCAAGCACAAACCACACAGGAATTCAGTGAAGGAAGCGGGGACTCTGGCCGCCCCTGCCACGCATGATCAGGGTCCCTGGGTTTTTGGGGTCCCTCCTTCTAGACCCTTTGGCAGGTAGGCATGGCGATAAGGCTCCCAACGTGGCAGCAAGGCCTGCAAGTGGAGGCTGAGGCAATGGTGCAAGCACAAACCACACAGCAATGCAGTGCAGGGTGCGGGGAGTCTGACCGCCCCTTGCCACTCATGCTCAGGGTCCCTTGTTTCTGGGGTCCCTGCTTCTAGCCCCTCCGGTGGGTAGGCCCTGCGGGGAGGGTCCCAGTGCAGCAGGGAGGCCAGCAAAGGGAGGCCTCCCGAGCATACTCAGGATCACGTGGTTTCTCAGGTCCCTGCTTCTAGCCCTTCAGGCAGATAGGCCCCACGGCGAGGGTCCAAACATGGCAGGGATCCCTACAAGGGGAGACTGAGGCACTGGTGCAAGCACAAACCAGATGGCAATTCAGTGCATTCGATGGGGACTCTGGCTGCCATATGCCATGAATGCTCAGGATCCGGTGGTATCTGGAGTCCCTTCTTCTAGACCCACTTGCTGGTAGGCCATGCTAGGAGGGTCCCAATGCAGCAGGGAGGCCTGCAAGTGGAGGCTGAGACAACGGTGAAAGCACAAATCACATGGCAATTCAGTGGAGGGGGCGGGGACTCTGGCTGCAAAGTACTGTGCATGTTCAGGGTCTCAGGGTAACTGTGGTCCAGGCTTCATGGCCCAAGGGTGGCTGGGTCCCACAGGGAGTGTCCCAATGCTGCAGGGATGCCTGAAATGGGAGGCCAAGGCACTGGTGCAAGCACAAACCACATAGTGATTCAGTGAAGCGGGCTGGGACTCTGGCCTCACTGAGCCGCACTTGCTGAGAGTCCTGGGGTTTCTGGGGTCCCTGCTTCTAATCCCTCCGTCGGGTAGGCCATGCCCGGAGGGTCCAAAAGCTGCAATGAGGCCTGCAAGAGGAGGCTGAGTCACCGGTGCAAGCACAAACCACACGGCCATTCAGTGCAGTGTTTGGGGAATCTGGCCACAACATGCTGCGCATGCTCAGGGTCTTGGCATCCCTGGGGTATGTGGTTCGTAGCCCAGGGGTGGCTGGGCCACGCAGTGAGAGTCCCAACACGGCAGGGAGGCCTGCAAGGGGAGGCCAAGGCACCAGTGCAAGCACAAACCACACGGCGATTCAGTGCACTGGGCGAGGACTCTGGCCACCACATGCGACACATACTCAAGGTCCTGCGGTTTCTGTGGTCCCTGCTTCTAGCCCCTCTGTCGGGTAGGCCACGCTGGGAAGGTCGCTACAGGGCAGGGAGGCCTGCAAGACAGGGCTGTGGCAATGGTGCAAGCACACAACACATGACGATTCAGTGCAGGGGTCGGGGACTCTGACCGCAACGTGCTGCACATGCTCGGGGTCTTGCAGTCCCTGGGTTCCAAGTTCACTGAACAGGACTGGCTCTGCCCTTCTAGGAGGGGGCAACGTGGCAGGAAGGCCTGCAAGGGGAGGCCGAGGCACAGTTGCAAGCACAAACTACAGGGCGATTCAGTGCAGGGGTCGGGGACTCCAGCCTCAACGTGCTGCATATGCTCAGGGTCTCAGGTACCTGGGGTATGGGGTTCATAGCTGGGCCCCACGGGGAGGGTCCAAACGAGGTAGGGAGGCCTGCAATGGGAGGCAGAAGCACCGATTCAAGCACAAACCACACGACAATTCATTGCAGGGGGTGGAGATTCTGGCCGCCCAGCACCGCGCATGCTCTGGGTCCTGGGGTTTCTGGGGTCTCTGATTCTAGCACCTGTAGTGGGTAGACCGTGCGGAGAGGGTCCCAACGCGGCAGTGAAGTCTGCAAGTGGAGGCCGATGCACTGGTACAAGCACAAACCACACGGCAATTAAGTGCAGGGGTCACAGAAAAAGGCCACACCTTGCTGCACATATTCAGTCTCCCGGGGTTTCTGGGGTCCCTGCTTTAAGAACCTCTGGCGGGTAGGCCCCGCGGGGAGGGTACCAACTCGGCAGGGAAGCCTGCAAGGGGTGGCTGAGGCTCCAGTGCAAGGACAAAACATATGGCGATTCAGTGCAGGTGTCGGGGACTCTGGCCACAAGGTGCTGTGCATGCTAGGTGTCTCAGGGTCTCTGGGGTCCAGGATTCGTGGATCAGAATCAGCTGGGCCCAGTAGGGAGGGTTCCAACATTGCACAGAGGCGTGCATGGGGAGGCCGAGGTACCAGTGCAAGCACAAACCACACGGTGTTTCAGTGCTGGGGGTGGGAATTCTGGCATAACTGTGCCGCGCATGCTTGGGATCCTGAGGTTCTGGGGTCCCTGTTTATAGTCCCTGTGGCAGGCAGGCCTAGCGGGGATGATCCCAATGGACCAGGGAGGCCTGCAACGAGAGGCCGAGGCACCAGTGCAAGCACAAACCACACGGTAATTCAGTGCATGGGGCGGGGAATCTGGCCTCCCCGTGCTGCGCAAGCTCAGGGTGCTGGGGTCCCTGGGGTCTCAGGTTCCTGGCCTAGGGGCAGCTGGGGCCTGTGGTGAGGGTCCCAACGAGGCAGAGAGGCCTGCAAGGGGAGGCCGAAGCACTGGTGAAAGCACAAAACACAAGGCAATTCAGTGCAGGGCTCAGGTACTCTGGCCACAATGTGCTGTGCATGTTTGGGGTCTCAGGGTAACTGGGGCCCAGGTTCGCAGCCCACGGCAGGCTGGGTCCTGTGGGGAGGGTCTCAACTGGGCAGGGAGGCCTGCAAGTGGAGTCCAAGGCACCGGTGGAAACACAAGTCTCAAGGCAATTCACTGCAGGGGGCGGGGATTCTGGCCTCCCCATGCCACAAATTCTGGGGGTCCCATGGTTTCTCGGGTCCCTGCTTCTAACCCTTCTGGCGGGTGGGCCCAGTGTGGAGGGCCCCAACACGGCAAGGAGACCTGCAAGTGGAGGCCAAGACACCAGTGCAAGAACAAACACATGGCAATTCAGTGCAGGGGTCAGGGACACTGGCCGCCCCATGCCACACATGCTCAGGGTCCGCAGGGTCCATGGGCTCTGGGGTTCATGGGCCATGGGTGGCTGGGCCCCGCGGGGAGGGTCCCAAAGCGGCAGGGAGGTCTGCAAGGGGAGGCCAAAGCACCATTGCAAGCACAAACCACACAGTGATTCAGTGAAGGGCTCAGGGAATCTGGCCGCAAATGTGCTGCACGTGCTCGGGGTGTTGGGGTCTCTGGGTTCTGGGGTTCACAGCTGAGGGGCGCTAGGCCCCGCGGTGAGGGTCCCAACACGGCAGGAAGTCAGGCAAGTTGAGGCCGAGGCACCGGTGCAAGCACAAATCACACGGCGAATCAGTGCATGGGCTGGGGACACATGCCGCACCATGACGCCCATATTCAGGGTCCCAGGGTTACTGGAGTCCCTGCTTCTAGCCGCTCTGGAGGGTAGGCCCTGTGGGGTGGGTCCCAACGTGGCAGGGAGGCCTGCAAGTAAAGGCCGAGGCACCTTTCCAAGCACAAACCACATGGCGATTCAGTGCAGGGGTCGGGGACTCTGGCCTACCTGTGCTGCATATGCTCGGGGTCCCGGGGTCCCTGCAATCTGGGGTTCATGGCCCAAGGGTGGCTGGGCCCTGCAGGGAAGGTCCCAAAGCTACAGGGAGGCCTGCAAAGTGTGGCCATGGCAGTTGTGCAATCTCAAACCACACGACGATTGAGTGAGGGGACGGGACACTGGCCGCACCGTCTCACACATTCTCAGGGTCCCCGGGGTTCTAGGGTACCTGCTTCAAGCCCCTCTGGCAGGTAGTCACCACGGGGAGGATTCCAATGCGACAGGGATTCCTGCAATTTGAGACCAAGTCACCAGTGCAAGCATAAACCACAGGGCAATTCAATGCAGGAGACGGGGACTCTGGTCGCCTGTGCCATGCATGCTTGGTGTCATGGACTTTCTGAGGTCCCTTCTTCTAGCCCCTCTGGTGAGTAAGCCCCGCATGTAGGGTCCCAAAGGGGCAGGAATGCCTGCAATGGGAGGACAAGGCACCGGTGCAATCACAAACCACATGGCCATTCCGTGCATGGGACAGGGACTTGGCTGCCCATGCCACACATGCTTGGGTTGAAGGGGTTTCTGAGGTCCCTTCTTCTATCCCCTTTGGCAGGTAGGCCCTGTGGGGAGGGTCCCAACCCGGAAGGGAGGCCTGCAAGGGGAGACCTAGGGACTGGTGCAAGCACAAACCACAGGGCGATTCAGTGAAGGGGACAGGGAAACTGGCCTCACCATGCCATGCATGCTCAGGGTCCTGGAGTTTCTGGGTTCCCTGCTTTTATCTCCTCTGGTAGGTAGGCCGCGAAGGGAGGTTCCCAACGCGGTAGGGAGGCCTGCAAGAGGGGGGCAAGGCTGCAGGGCAAGCACAAACCACATGGCGATTCAGTGCACAGGACGGGTATTCTAGCCGCACAGTGCTGTGAATGCTAGGTATCCTGGGGTCCCTTGGGACCTGGGTTCACGGCCTAGGGGAGTCTGGGTCCCACGGGGAGTGTCCCAACGTGTCAGGGAGACCTGCAAGTGTACACTGAGGCACCACTGTGAGCACAAATCATGCGGTGATTCAGTGCAGTGGACGGGGACTCTGGACCCCCGTGCCGCACATGCTTGGGGTCACTGAGTTTCTGGGGTCCCTTCTTGTAGCCCCTCTGGCGGGAAGACCCCGCAGAGAGGGTCCCAACGCGGCAGGGAGACCTGCAAGGGGAGGCCGAGGCAATGGTGCAAGCACAAACCACACGAAGTTTCAGTGCAGGGGACAAGGATTCTGGCTGATGCATGCTGAGCATGATCGGGGTCCTGGGGTCCTTCGGGACCGGGGTTAGCAGCCTAGGGGCGGATGGCCTTCGTGGGGAGGGTCTCAACGCGGCAGGGAGGCCTGCAAGTGGAGGCTGAGGCACTGGTGCATGCTCAAACCACACAGAAGTACAGTGCAGGGAACGGGGACTCTGTCTGCCACTTGCTGTGCATGCTCATGGTCCTGGGGTTTCTGGTGTACCTGCTTTTAGCCCCTCTGGTGGGTAGGCCCCGCAGGCAGGGTCCCAACGCCTCAGGGAGGCCTGCAAAGGGAGGCCAAGGCACTGCTACAAGCACAACCCACACGGCTTTTCAGTGCAGGGTTTGAGGACTCTGGCCGACACGTGCTGCACATGCATGGGATCCCGGGGTTCCTCAGATCCAGGGTTCATGGCCCAGGGGTGGCTGGGTCCTGTGGGGAGGGTCCCACAATGGCAGAGAGGACTGCAATGGGAGACTGAGGCACTGGTGCAATCACAAAACACGGAAATTCGGCGCAGGGGACAGGGACTCTGGTCACCCTGTGCTGTGCATGCTTGGGGTCCTGGTGTGCCTGTGGAATGGTGTTCACGGCCAAGGTGGGGATGGGCCACGCTGGGAGGGTCCCAGCGCGGCACGGAGGCATGCAAGGGGAGACTGAGGAACCGGTGTAATCACAAACCACATGGCAATTCATTTCAGGTAATGGGGACTCTTGCCACCTCATGTCACGCATACTTGGGGTACTGGGGTTTTTGGGGCCCCTGCTTCTAGCACCTCTGTCCTGTAGGCCCCGCAGGAAGGGTCCCAACGTGGCAGGGAGGCCTGTAAGGGGAAACCAAGGCACTGGTGCAAGCAGAAACCATATGGCGATTCAGTGCAGGAGACGGTGACCCTGGCCGCCCCGTGCTGTGCATGCTCAGGGTCCCACGGTCACAGGGGACCGGAGTTCATGGACTAGGGACCGATGAGCCCCGCGGGGAAGGCCCCACAGCGGCTGGGAGGCCTGCAAAGGGAGGTCAAGGCACTGGAACAGGCACAAACCATATGGAAATTTAGTGCGGAGGTTGGGGACTCTGGTCGCCTCATGCACATGCTCGGGGTCCTGGGGTCCCTAGGGTCCGGGGTTCGCAGCCCAGAAGCAGCTGGGCACCATGGGGAGGGCCTCAATGCAGAAGGGACGCCTGCAAGGGAGGCCGAGATATCCGTGCAAGCACAAAATCACGGCGATTCAGTGCAGGGTACGTTCACTCTGGCCACCCTGGGCCACGCATGCTCCAGGTCACAGGGTTTCTGAGGTCCTTGTTTCTAGCCCCTGTGGTGGGTAGGCCCCGCTTGAGGATCCGAATGCTGCAAGGAGGACTGCAAGTGGAGGCAGAGGCACCAGTGCAAGCACAAATCATGGTAATTCAGTGCAGTGGACAGAGACACTGGCCGCACTCTGCTGCACATGCTCGGGATCCAGGGGTCCCTGGCGACAGGAATTCACAGCCCAGAGTTGGCTGAGCCCCACGGGGAGGGTCCCAGAGTGGCAGGGAGGCCTGCCAGGGGAGGACTAGGCACCGATTCAAGCACAAACAACACACCAATTAAGTACAGGGGACGGGATTCTGGCCGCACTGTGCCGCACTTGCTTGGGGTCATGGAGTTTCTGGGGCCCCTGTTTCTAGCTCCTGTTGCCAGTAGGCCCCGCGGGGAGGCTCCCAATGCGGCAGGGAGGTCTGCAAGGGGAGGCTGAGGCACCGGTGCAAGCACAAAGAACACATCAATTCAGTTCGTGAGTGAGGGACTCTGGCGTATCCATGCTGCACATGTTCAGGGTCCTGGGATCCCTGAGATCTGGGGTTCAAGGCCCTTGGGTGGCTAGGCACCGCGGGGAGGGTCCCAACATGGCAGGGAGGCCTTCAAGTGGAGGCAGAGACACTGGTGCAAGTAAAAACCACATGGAGATTCAGTGCAGGGAACGGGGAAACTGGCCACCCCGTACTGCACATGCTCAGGGTCACTTGGTTTTTGGATTCCCTGTTTCTAGTCTGTCTAGCTCTTAGGCCCCGCGGTGAGGGCCCAAACGCGTCAGGGAGGCCAAAAAGGGACCCGAGGCCCCAATGCAAGCAGAAACTACACAGTGATTCTGAGCAGGGGTCGGGGATGCTGGCTGCCCCATACCACCCATGATCTGTGTCACAGGGTTGCTGGGGTCCCTGATTCTTGCCCCTCTGGTGGATAGGCCCTGCTGAGAGGGCCCCACGTGGCAGGTGACATGCAAGGGGAGGCCGAGGCACCAGTGCAAGCACAAACCACATGGTGTTTCAGTGCAGGGGACAGGGACACTGGCCACCCCATGCCATTCCTGCTCAGGGTCACAGGGTTTCTGGAGAACCTGCTACTCGTCCTTCAGGTGATTAGGCCCCACGGGGAGTGTCCCAATGTGGCAGGGAGGCCTGCAAGGGGAGGCCAAGGCACCGGTGCAAGCAGAAACCACACAGCAATTCAGTGCAGGTGTTGGGGCTCTGACCGCACCATGTCGCAAATGTTCGGGGTTAAGGGGATTTTAAGGTCCCTGTTCCTAGACACTCTGGGGGTTAGTCCCCACTGTGAGGGTCCCAAAGCGGCAGGGAGGCCTGCAATGGGAGGCCGAGGCTCCAGTGCAAGCACAAACCATATGATGATTCAGTGCAACGGACGGGGCCACTGGCCACTCCGTGCCAAGCATGGTCATGGTCATGGGGTGTCTGGCGTCCCTGCTTCTAAGCCCTCTGTCCGGCAGGCCCTGCGGGGAGGGTTCCAACGTGGCTGGGAGGCCTGCAAGGGGAGGCTGAGGCACCAGTGTAAGTACAAACCACAAGGCGATTCAGTGCAGGTGACAAGGACTCTGACTGACCTGTGCTGCACATGCTCCTGTTCCTGGTGTCCCTGGGGAGCGAGATTCACAGACCAGGTGTGGCTGGGCCCTACGGGAAGGGTCCCAACGCGGCAGGGAGGCCTGCAATTGGAAGCCGAGGCACCTGTGCAAGCACAAAGCATACGGTGATTCAGTGCAGTAGACGGGATACTGGCCACACCGTGCCGTGCATGCTTGGGGTCCCGGGGTCCCTGGAGTCCGGGTTATCAGCGCAGGCGTGGCTGGGATCCACTAGGAGGGTCCCAAAATGGCAGGGATGCCTGCAATGGGAGGCAGGGGCACCGGTACAAGAACAAACCACACAACGATTCAGTGCAGGAGATGGGATTCTGGCTGCAACATGCCGTGCATGCTCAGGGTGCCAGGGTTTCTGGGGTCCCTGCTTCTAGCCCCTCTTGCAGGTAGGCCCCAAGGGGAGGGTCCCAACGCCTCAGGGAGGTATGCAAGCAGAGGCCAACGCACCAGTGCAAGCACAAAGCACACAGCGATTTATTGCAGGGGTTGGGGATTCTGGCCACCCCATGCCACGAATGCTCAGGGTCTTGGGGTTTCTAGGGTACTGCTTCTAGCCCGACTATCAGGCAGGCCCTGCGGGGATGGCCTCAACACAGCAGGTAAGCCTGCAAGGAGAGGCTGAGGCACTAGTGCATGAACAAACCACACAGCAACTCAGTGCCTGGGTAGGGGCTCTGGCCTCTCCATGCTGCACATGGTTGGGAACCCGGGGTCCCAGGGGTCCGGGTTTCATGGCCCAGGGGCAGCTGGGCCCCATGGGGGTGGTCCCAATGTGATGGAGAGGCCTGCATGGAGAGGCCGTGTCACCAGTGCAAGCACAAACCACAAGGCAATTCAATGCAGGGGACAGGACTCTGGCCACCCCATGCCATGCATGCTCAGAGTGCCAGGTTTTCTGGGATCCCTTCTTCTAGCCCCTCTGGCAGGTAGGCCCCAAGGGGTGGGTCCCAATGCAACATGGAGGCCTTCAAGGGGAGGCCAAGTTACTAGTGCAAGCACAAACCACACAGTGACTCATTGCAGGGGTCAGAGACTCTGGCTGACCTGTTCGCACATGATCAGCATCCCGGGGTCCCTGGGGGCTGGGGATCGTGGCCCAGGGGTGGCTTGGACCTGTGAGGAGGGGCCAAACGTGGCAAGGAGTCCTGCAAGTGGAGGTCGATTTAACGGGCCAAGCAGAAACCAAATGGTGATTCAGTGCAGGAGACGGGAAATCTGACCTCTCTATACCACGCATACTCGGGGTCATGTGGTTTCCGGGGTCGCTATTTCTAGACCCTCTGGCAGTTAGGCCCGGCGGGGAGGGTTCCAGCGTGGCAGGGAGGCATGCAAGGTGGGTGGAAGCACCTGTGTGAGGACAAATCGCACAGCAATTCAGTGCAGGGCTTGGGGACTCTGGCCAACCCGAGCAGCACATGGTCAGGATCCCAGGTTCCCTGGAGTCCAGGGCTCATGGCCCAGGGGTGGCTGGGACCCACGGGGAGGGTCTGAATGCAGCAGGGAGGGAGGCCTGCATGTGGAGGCCAAGGCACCAGAGCAAGCACAAACCACACGTTGATTCAGTGCAGGGGACAGGGACTCTTGCAGACCCGTGCCATGCATGCTCGGGGTCACGGGGTTTCTGGGGTCCCTGTTTCTAGCCTCTCTGGTGGTGAGGCCCTGTGGAGAGTTTCCCAACGTGGCTGGGAGGCCTGCAAGTGGAGGCCGAGGCACCGGTGCAAGCACAAACCACATGGCAATTCTGTGAATTGATCAGGAACTCTGGCCGCCCCGTGCCTCACATGCTCAGGGTCGTGGGGTATTTGGGGTCCCTACTTCTAGACCCTCTGGTGGGTAAACCCTGCAGGGAGGATCCCAATGCGGCGGGGAGGATTTTAAGGGGAGGCTGAGCACTGGTGCAAGCACATACCACATGGAAATTCTGTGCAGGGGACGGGTACTCTTACCTCTCCATGACACGCATGCTCCGGGTCATGGGGTTTGTGGGGTCCCTGTTTCTAGACCCTCTGGTGACTAAGCCCCGCAGGGATGGTCCCAACGCGGCAACTAGGCCTGCCAGGGAGGCTGAGGCACCAGTGCAAGCACAAACCACAAGGTGATTCAATGCAGGGACAGAGACCCTGGCCGTCCTCTTCCGTGCATGCTCGTGGTCTTGGGGTTTCTGGGATCCCTGCTTCTAGTCTATCTGATGGGTAGGCCCTGCAGGGAGCGTTCCAAAGAGGCAGGGAGGCCTGCAAGGAGAGGCCAGGGCACCAGTGCAAACACAAACAACACAGAGATTCAGTGCAGGGGTCGAGGACTCTGCCCGCCCTGTGCTGTGCATGCTTGGGGTCCTGGGGTCCATAGGAACTGGGGTGCGCAGCCCAGGGATGACTGGGACACGCCAGGAGGGTCCCAACGTGGCAGGGAGGCCTGTGAGGGGAGGACAAGACACCAGTGCAAGTAGAAATCACACGGCGATTCAGTGCAGGAGATGGGACCCTGGCCGCCCTATGCCACGCATACTCGGGGTCTCAGGGTTCCTGGGGTCCCTGGTTCTCACCCCTCTGGCAGGTAAGCACCAAGGGGAGGGTCCCAATGCGTCAGGGAGACCTGTAAGCTGAGGCTGAGGCAACAGTGTAAGCACAATCCACACGGTGATTCATTGCATTGTTCGGGGACTCTGGCCGACCTGTGCTATGCATGTTCAGGGTGTTGGTGTCCGTGGAGTCCGGGGTTGGCAGCCCAGGGGTGGCTGGGCCCCACGGGGAGGGTCCCAAAGTGGCACGGAGGCCTGCAAGTGGAGACCATGACACCAGTGCGAACAAAAACCACACGGAGATTCAGTGCAGGGGACGGGGACTTTGGCCGCCCCATGCCAGGCATGCTCAAGGTCACGGGGTTACTGGGGTCCCTGTTTCTAGCCCTTCTGGTGGTGTGGCCCCAGGGGAGGGTCCCAACATCTTAGGGAGGCCTGCAAGGGGAGTTCGAGACATCAGTGCAAGCATAAACCACATGGCAATTCAGTGCAGGAGACGGGGACTCTGTCCACCACGTGCCACGCATACTCGTAGTCAAGGGCTTCCTGGGGTCCAGAGTTCATGGCCCAGGGGTGGAAGGGCCCAGCGGACAGTGTCCCAACGCGGCAGGGATGCCTGCAAGGGGAGGTCATGGCACTGTTGCTAGCACAAACCACTCGATGATTCAGTGCAGGAGATGGGGACTTTGTCTGCCCTGTGCTGCACATTCTTGGGGTCACGAGGTTTTTGAGGTCCTTTTTCTATCCTTTCTGGCGGTTATGCACTGCAGGGAATGTCCCAACGTTTCAGGGAAGCCTGCAAGCGGAGGCCAAGGAAGCAGTGCAAGCACAAACCACACAGCAATTCAGTGCAGCAGATGAGGACTCTGGCCGCCCCCCGCCACGAATGCTTGGGTCCGTGGGTTTCTGGGATACCTGCTTCTAGCCCCTCTGGTGGGTAGGCCTTGCGGGAATGGTCCCAACATGGCAGGGAGGCCTGCAAGTGGAGGTCGAGGCACCGGTGCAAGCACAAACCACACAGCGATTCAGTGCAAGGGATGCAGACTCTGTCCGGCACGTGCTGCACATGCTCGGGATCAAGGGGTTTTTGAGGTCCTTTTTCTATCCCCTCTGGCGGTTACGCACCACGGGGAATGTTCGAAAGCATCAGGGAGGCCTGCAAGTAGAGGGAGAGGCACCAGCGCAAGCACAAACCACAGGGCGATTCAGCGCAGCTAATGGGGATTCTGGCTGCCCTGTGCCGTGAATTATCGGGGTCCCTGGGTTTCTGGGGTACCTACTTCTAGCCCTTCTGGCGGGTAGGCCCTACAGGAAGGGTTCTAATGTGGAAGGGAGGCCTGCAAGAGGAGGCCAAGGCAACTGTGCAAGCACAAACCACATGGCTATTCAGTGCAGGAGACCTGACTCCGGCAACTCCGTGCCATGGATGCTTGGGGTCCCGGGTTTTCCGGGTACCTGCTTCTAGCCTCTCTGGTAGATAGGCCCCAAGGGGAGGGTCCCAAAGTGGCAGGGAGGCCTGCAAGTGGAGGCCGAGACACTGTTGCAAGCCCAAACCGCAGGGCGATTTGATGCAGAGGTTGGGGTCTCTGGCCAAACCATGCTGCACTTACTCCCCATCCTGGGGACCCTGTGGTTCCTGTGGTTCCTGGCCCAGGAGCAGCTGGGCCCCATGGGCAGTTTCCCAACCTGGCATGGAGGTCTGCAATGGGAGGCCAAAGCACAGGTGCAAGCACAAACAACACAGCAATTCATCGCAGGTGACGGGGGTTATGGCTACACCGTGCCAGGCATGCTCGGGGCCACAGGGTTTCTGGGACCCCTTTATGTAGACCCGCTGGCTGGTAGGCCCCGCAGTTAGGGTCCCAACGCAGCAGGGAGGCCTGCTAAGGGAGGCCACGGCACCAGTGCAAGCACAAACCAGACGGCGATTAATGGCAGGGGTCGGGGACTCTCGCTGATTCGTGCTGCACTTGGTCGGGGTTCTGGGATCCCTGAGGTCCAGGGTTCATGACCCAGGTGTGGCTGGACCCCACAGGGAGGGTCCTATCATGAAGGGAGACCTAAAAAGGGAGGCCTTGATATCGGTGCAAGCACAAACCACATGACGAAACAGTGCAAGGGCCGGAGACTCTGGCTGCACCGTGACGTGAATGCTCGGGGTTGTAGGGTTTCTGGGTTCCCAGCTTCTAGCCCTTCTTGCAGGTAGGCCACTCGGGAAGGGTCTCAATGCGGCAGGGAGGCCTGTAAGGGGAGGCTGAGGCAGCAGAGCAAGCAGAAACCACACTGATTCAGTGCAGGGACTTGGACTCTGGCTGCCCTGTGCCGTATATGTTTGGGGTCAAGGAGTTTCTGGGGTCCCTGTTTTCATCCCCTCTGTCAGTTAGACCCCACGGGGAGGGTACCAACGTGGCAGGGAGGCCTGCCAGGGGAGGCAGAGGCAAAGGTGCAAGCACAAACCACACGGCCATTCAATGCAGGGGTGGGGAATGTGGCCGCCCCGTGCTGTGTATGTTCGGAGTGCTGGGGTCCCTGGGGTCCATGTTTCATGGCCCAGTGGTGGCTAGGCCCCTCAGGGAAGGATCCAATATGGCAGTGAGGCCTGCAAATGGTGGCCGAGGCACCAGTGCAGGTACAAAACACATGGCGATTCAGTGCAGGGGATGGGGACTCTGTTTACCCTGTTCTGTGCATGCTTGGGGGCCCGGGGTCACTGGGGAATGGGGTTGGCAGCCCAGGGGTGGATGGGCCCCGCGAGCAGGGTCTCAATGCGGCAGAGATGCCTGCAAGTGGAGGCCAAGGCAGTGTTGCAAACAAGTCACACGGCAATTCAGTGCAGAGGACAGGGACTCTGTATGTCCCTTCCCACATATGTTCAGAGTCACGGTGTTTTCAAGGTCCTTTTTTTAGCCCCTCTGGTGGTTACGCCCCACAGGGAAGATCCCAATGCGTCAGGGAGGCCTGCAAGGAGAGACCAGTGCACTGGTGCAAGCACAAAACACACAGTGTTTCAACGCAGGGGAAGGAGACCCTGGCTGCCCATGCTGCGCATGTTAGGGGTCCCGGGGTTTCTGGAGTCCCTGCTTCTAGCCCCTCTGGCAGGTGGGCCCCAAGGTGAGGCAGCGAGGCCTGCAAGGAGAGTTCGAGGCACCCGTGCAAGCACAAACCACATGGTGATACATTACAGGGGTCGGGTACTCTGGCGTACTAGTGCTGTGCATGGTTGGGGTCAGGGGCTCACTGGGGTCTGTGGTTCGCATTTCAGGGGCGGCTGGGCCCACTGGGAGGGTCCCAACACTGCCGGGAGGCCGGCAAGGGGAGACCAAGTTGCCGGTGCAAGCACAAACCACACAGTGATTTATTGCACAGGATAGGACACTTGCCGACGCATGCCACTTACGCTGGCAATCGCTTGGTTTCTGGTGTGCCTGCTTCTAGCCTCTCAGGTGGGTAGGCCCCAAAGGGGCAGTCACAACGCAGGAGGCAGTCCTGCAAGGGGAGGCCGAGGCATTTGTGCAAGCACAAACAACACAGCAATTCACTGCACTGTTCGGAGACTCTGGCCACCCCGTGCTGTGCATGCTTAGGGTCCTGGGGTCTCTGGGGTCCAGGATTCACGGCCCAGGGTAGGCTAGGCCTCTCGGGGAGGGTCCCAATATGGCAGGGCGCCCTGCAATGGGAGGCTGAGGCACCGGTGCAAGCAAAAGGCACACGGTGATTCAGTGCGGGGACGGGGACTCTGGCCACCCCGTGCCACTCATGCTCTGGATTCTGGGGTCCCTGAGGACCGGGGTTGGCATTACAGGTGTGGCTGGGTCCCGCTTGGAGAGTCCCAACGGTGCAGGGAGGTCTGCAAGTGGAGGCCAAGGCACCATTCCAAGCACAAAACACACGGTGATTCGGTGCAGGAGAAGGGACGCTGGCCGCACCCTGACGCTCATCTTAGGGGCCTCGGGGTTTCTAGGTCCCTTATTCTAGCCCCTCTGGGGGTTAGACTCCTCGAGGAGGGTCACAATATGGCAGGGAGGTCTGCAAGTGGAGGCTGTGGCAACACTGTAAGCACAAAAAACACAGCGATTCATTGCAGGGGTCGGGGAGTCTGGCCAAACCATGCTGTGCATGGTCTGGGTCCTCGATTCCCTGGGGTCCGGGTTTCATGGCCCAGGGAAGGCTAGGTCCCACAGGGAGGGTCCCAACGTGAAAATGAGGCCTGCATTAGGAGGCCGAGGCACTGGAGCAAGCACAAACCACATGGCAATTCGGTGCAGTGGATGGGGACTCTGGCTGCCCTGTACTGCACACGCTTGGGGATCCGGGGTCCTTGGGGTCTGGGGTTTGTGGCCCAGGGTTGACTAGGCCCCGCGGGGAGGGTCCCAAGGTGGCAGGGAGACCTGCAAGTGGAGGCAGAGGCACAGGGGCAAGCCAAACCACACGGCAACTCAGTGCATTAGACAGGACTCTGGTGGCCCCATGTCGCACATGCTCGGGGAGGCAGGGTTTCTGGGGCCCCGCTTCTAGCCCCTCTGGTGGATAGGCCCTGTGGAGAAGGTCCCAATGCCACAAGGCCTGCAAGGGGAGGCGATGCAATGGAGCAAGCCCAAACCACACAGCCATTCAGTGCAGAGGACGTGGACTCTGGCTGTCCCTTGCCACACATGCTTGGGGTCAATGGGTTTCTGGAGTTCCCTTTTCTAGCCCCTCTGGCCATTAGACCCTGCTGGAAGGGTCCCAACATGGCAGGGAAGCCTGCCAGTGGAGGTAGAAACAACAATGCAAGCATAAACCACATGGTGATTCAATGCAAGAGCGGGGACCAGGGCCGCACTGTGCTGCATGTGTTCGGGGTGCTGGTGTCCCCGGGGTCCCTCTTTCATGGCACAGGGGTGGCTGGGCCGAGCCGGGAGGGTCCCAACGTGACTGAGGCCTGCAATGGGAGGCCGAGACAGCAGTTCAAGCACAAACCACACAGCGATTCAGTGCAGGGTACGGGGACTCTGGCCATCTCATGCTGTGCATGCTCAGGGTCCCGGGGACACTGAGGACAGAGATTCATGGCCAGGGTCGGATGGGCCCCACGGACAGGGTCTCAATGTTGCAGGGAAGCTTGCAAATGGAGGCCAAGGAACCGTTGCAAGCACAAATGACATGATGATTCAGTGAGGGGGCAGGACTCTCTACACCCCGTACCGCACATGCTCTGGGTCACGGGGTTTTCTAGGTCCTTTATCTAGCTGCTCTGGTGCAACTGGAGGCTGAGGCACTGTTGGAACCACAAAGCACATGGTGATTCAGTGCAGGGTTCGGGGACTCTTACCAACCCATGCTGTGCATACTCAGGGTCCTGGGGTCCCTCAGTCCAGGATTGGAGGTCCAGCGGTTGCTGGGCCCCACTTGCAGTGTCCCAATGTGGCAAGGAGGACTGCAAAGGGAGGCCAAGGCACCAGTGCAAGCACAAACCACACGGTGATTCATTGCAGAGAGCGGGGACTCTGGCCGCCAAGTGCTGTGCATTGTCGGGGCCCCAGGGTTTCTCAGGTCCTTGCTTCTAGGCCCTCTGGCAGGTAGGCCCCATGAGGAGGGTCCCAGCGTGGCAGAGAAGCCTGCAAAGGGATGCCGAGTCACTGGTGCAAGCACAAACCACAAGGTGATTCAGTGCAGTTGTCGGGGACTCTGGCCGCACCATGCCATACATGCTTGGAGTCCCAGGGTTTCTGGGGTCCCTGCTTCTAGCCTCTCTGGCGTGTAGGCCCCGTTGGGAGGGTCCCAATCAGGCAGAGAGGCCTGCAAGAGGAAGCATAGGCACCTGTGCAAGCACAAACCGCATGGCTATTCAGTGCAGGCTTCAGGGAATCTGGCTGCCTCATGCTGCACGTGCAGCCCCTCTGGTGTGTAGGCCGTGCTCAGAGGTTTTCAATGTGGCAAGGAGGCCTGGAAGTGGAGGCCGAGGAAATGGTGCAAGCACAAACAACACAGAGATTCAGTGTAGGGGACATGGACACTGACCAAACTGTGCCATTCATGCCTGGGGTCCCCAGGTTCCTGGGGTAAGGCATTCATGTACAAGGGGCGGCTGGGGCCGTGGGGAGTGTCTGAACACAGCATGAAGGCCTGTAAAGGGAGGCTGATGCACCGGTGTAAGCAGAAACCACACGGCGATTCAGTGCAGGGGTTGGGGACACTCGCCACCCCATGCCACACATGCTCGGGATCCCAGGGTTTCTGGGGTCCCTCCTTCTAGCCCCTCTGGAGGGTAGGTCCGGGAGTAGAGTCTCAAGGTGGCAGGGAGCCCTGCAAGTGGAGGCCAAGGCACCAGCTCCAGCACAAATCACTCGGCAATTCATTGCAGGGTTAGGGAACTCTGGCCACAACGTGCTGTGCATGATCGGGGTCTTGTTTTCCGCTGGGTCCAGGGTTCATGGCCTAGGGATGGCTGGGCCATGCAAGGAGGGTCATAATGTGGCAGGGAGACCAGCAAGGGGAGGCTGAGGCTCTGGTGCAAACACAAACTACATGGCAATTCATTGCAGGGGGCGGGGACTAAGGCCATCCCGTGCTGCACATGCTCGGGTTCCCAGGGTTTCTGGGGTCCTTGCTTCTAGTCCCTCTGGCATGTTGGCCCTGCAGGGAGGGTCTCCACACGACAGGTAGGCCTGCAAAAGGAGGCTGAGGTACTGGTGCAAGCACAAGCAGCACAGCGATTCAGTGCAGGGGTCAGGGTCTCTGGCTGCCCCATGCTGCACCTGCTCAGAGCCTCGGGGAACCTGGGGTCCTTGCTTCTAGCTGCTCTGGAGTGTAGACCCTACAGGGAGGGTCCCAAAGTGGCATGGAGGCCTGCAAGGGGAGGCCGAGGTAGTGGTGCAAGCACAAATCACACAGTGATTTGTTGCAGGGGTCAGCAACCCGAGCTGCCCTGTGCCACATATGCTCGGGTTCCCAGGGCTTCTGAGGTACCTTCTTCTAGCCCCTCTGGTGTGTAGGCCTCGTGGAGAGGGGGCCAACCTGGCAGGGAGGTCAGCATGGGGAGACCAAGGCACAGGGGCAAGCACAAACCACACGGCAATTCAGTGCAGGGGTTGGGGACTCTGGCCACACTGTGCTGCACATGCTTGGGGTCTGGGTGTCCCAGGTTTTGGGGTCCATGGCTCAGGGACGGCTGGTCCCCGCGGGGAGGATTCCTACTCGGCAGGGAGGACTGCAAGTGGAGGCCAAGGCACTTGCATTGGTACAAGCACAAAACACATGGCTATTCAGTGAAGGGTTCGGGGAGAGTGGCTGCCCAGTGCTGCATATGCTTTCAGTCCCGGGGTTTCTGGGGTCAGTGCTTGTAGACACTCTGTAGGGTAGACCCCTCGAGGAGGGTCCCAACATGGCAAGGAGGCCTGCAAGGGGAGACCAAGGCACCAGTGCAAGCACAAACCACACGGTGATTCAGTGCAGGGGTTGGGGATTCTGGCTGCCCCGTGCTGTGCATGCTTGGCGTCCAGAGGTCCCTTGGTCCTGGGTTCACGTCCCAGGGGCAGCTGGGACTCACAGGGAGGGTTCAAATGCGGCAGGGAGACCTACAAGGGGAGGCTGAGGCACCATTAAAACGAGAAACCACACGGCAATTCAGTCCAGTGGTTGGGGACAGTGGCTGCCAAGTGCTGTGCAAGACCGGGGTCCTGGGGTTCCTGGGGTCCCTGCTTCTAGGCCCCTTGGCCTGTAGGCCCCACGGGGAGGGTCCCAACGTGGCAGGGAGGCCTGCAAGTGAAGGCCAAGGCACGAGTGCAAGCACAAACCTCACGGCAATTCAGTGCAGGGTTAGGGAACTCTGGTCACTCTGAGCCATGCATGATCAGGATCCCGGCGTTTCTTGGGTCCCTCCTTCTAGCCCCTCTGGCAGGTAGACCCTATGCGGGTTTGTGCAAGCACAAACCACCCGGTTAGTGAGAGCCCTGTTCGGGTACCATGGCTGCCCCATGCCATGCATGCTTGGGGGCCCGGGGGCCCTGGGGTGTGGAGTTCTTGGCCCCAGGGTGGCTGGGCTGCTAGGTGAGGGTACCAACGCCCCAGGTAGACCTGAAAGGGGAAGCCAAGGCATGGGTGCAAGCAGAAGCCACCCGGTGAGGCGGGGCAGAGGTCAGGGTCCGTGGCCACCATGTGCAGCGCGTGCTCGGGGACCTGGCACCCTGTATTCCAGGGATGGTGGCACCAGCGTGGCTAGGCCTCTGGGGAGGGTCCCAAAATGGCAGGGAGGTCTGTAAGGGGAGGCCGACGCACGGGTGCAAGCACAAACAACCCGGCAATCAGAGCACGGTTCAGGGCCCTTGGCCGCCACATGCCATGCATGTTTAGGGGCCCACGATCCCTGGGTTCACAGCTTCGCACCACTCTGGCGGCTGGGCCCTGCAGGGAGGGTCCCAATGCAGCAGGGAGGCCTACAAGGGGAAGCAGAGGCACCAGTGCAAGCGCAAACCACAGGGAGAGTCAGAGCAGGAGTCTGGGCCCCCGGTCGATAAGTGCCTGGCATGCTCAGTGTCCCGGGGTCCCTCGGGTCTGGGGTTCATGGGCCCAGGGAAGCTGGGCTCCACAGTGAGTTCCAAAGTGGCAGGGATGCCTGCAGGGGAGGCTGAGGCAATGATGTAGGCACAAACCAGCCAGTGAGTCAGAGCAGGTTCGAGACCCCTGGCCACCCCATGGCCCTCATGCTCCTGGTCCTTGGGTCCCTGGTGTCCCAGCTTTGCAATCTTCTGGCAGATGAGCCCAGCAGGGAGGGTCCCAACATGGCAGGGAGACCTGCATGGGGAGGCCAAGGCACCGGTGCAAGCACAACCCACATGGCGAGTAAGAGCAGGGGTTGAGGACCGTGGCCGCCACCTGCTATGCATGCGCATGGCCCCAGGGTCACTGGCATCCACCATTCCTGGCCCTGGGGAGGCTTGGATCTGTGCGGAGGGTCCCAACGTGGTAAGGAGGCTGGCAAGGGGATTCCAATGCAAGAGTGCAAGCATAAACAACCTGGTGAGTCAGAGCAGTATTCGGGGCACCTGGCCATGCCGTGCCATGCATGCTCGGGGTCCTGGGGTCCCCAGTGTCCCGTCTTCATGCCCCTCTGGCATCTGGGACCCACGGGCAGGGCTCCAATGCGGCAGGGAGGCCTGCAAGGGGAGGCTGAGGCACTGGTGTAAGCACAAAAATGTGGCGAGTCACAGCAGGAGTCTGGACTCCTGGCCACACTGTGCCACACATGCTTGGGGTCCTGGGGTCCCTGGGGTCGGAGGTCATGGCCTCGGGACCACTGGGCCTTGCAAAGAGTGTCCCAACGTGGCAGGGAAGCCCACAAGGGGAGGAGGAGTCCCCGGTGCAAGCGCAAACCCCGTGGCGAGTCACAGCAGGGATCAGGGCCTCTGTCCGTCCCGTGCCATGCTTGCTTGTGGTCTGGGGATCCTGGGGCCGGGGATCATGGTCTTATTGTGGCTGGGCCTTGCAGGGAGGGTCCCAATGCAGCAGTGCTGCTTTCAAGAAAGTGGAGGCCAAGGCACCGGTACAAGCACAAACCAGCCAGAGAGGAAGAGCAGAGGTCAGGGTCCCTGGCCTCCCCGTGAAGCACATACTTGGTTTCCCATGGTCCTTAGGGTCCCAGTTTTGCGACCCTCCAGTGGCTGGGCCCCACAGTGATGGTCCCAACGTGGCAGGGAGGCCTGCAGTGGGAGGCAAATATACCAGTTCAAGCAAAAACAAGCGGTGAGTCAGCTACAGTCGGGGCTCCTGGCCGACACATGCAGTGCATGCTCAGGGTACCCGGCGTCTTGGCTTCATATCCCTCTGGCAGCTGGGCCCCCTGGTGAAGGCCCCAACATGGCATGGAGGCCTGCATGAGGAGGCTGAGGAACCGGTGCAAGCACAAAAAACCCGTTGAGGCAGAGTAGGGGTCGGGACACCTGGCCGCCCCATGCCTCACATGCTCAAGGTCCTGGGGTCCCTCGGATCCAGCTTCAAACCCATCTGATGGCTATGCCCTGCTGGGAGGGTCCCAATAGAGCAGGGAGGCCTGCAAGGGGAGGCCGAGGTACCGGTGCAAGCACAAACCACCTGACATGTCACACCTGGGTTCGGGGCACCTGGCCGCACCATGTCGTGCATGCTTGGGGTCCCAAGGAACCTGTGGTCACGGTGTTGTGCCTCTCTGGTGGCTGGGCCCATCAGGGAGGGTCCCAATGCGGCAGGGAGGCCTGCAAGGAGAAGCTAAGGCACCAGTGAAAACACAAATCAGCTGGCGAGTCAGAGCAGGGATCGGGGCCCCTAGGCACCCCGTGCCACTCATTCTCAGGGTCCCAGGGTCCCTGGGGTCTGGCATTTATGGCCCTGGAGCAACCTGACCCTGCGTGAGTGTCCCAACACAGCACAGAGGCCTGCAAGCAGAGGCCAAGGCACCAGTGCCAGCACAAAACACCCTGCGAGGCAGAGCAGGGTTCTGGGACCCTGGCCACCCCGTGCTATGCATTTTCTGGGGCCCACGGTCCCTGATGTCCTGGATACACTCCCCTCTGGCAGCTAGGCCATGGGGAGAGGATCCCAACACGGCAGAGAGGCCTGCAACTGGAGGCCGAGGCACAGGTGCAAGCACAAACCACACGGCGAGGCAGAGCAGGGTCAGGGCACCAGGCCACAAAATACCATGCATGCTCAGGGTCCTGAGGTCCCTGGGGTCCTAGCTTCATGCACCTCTGGCAGCTGGGCCTCGTGGTGGGGGTCCCAACGCGGCAGAGAGACCTGCAAGGGGAGGTCGAGGCATCAGTGTAAGCACAAACTAGCTGGTGGGGCAGAGCACGGTTTGGAGCCCTTATTGTCCCGTGTCACGCATTTTCAGGGTCCCAGGGTTCCTGTGGTCCTGGCTTCATGGCCCTCTGGCAGCTGGGCCCCACGGTGAGGGTCTCAACATGACAGGAAGTCCTGCAAGGGGAGGCCGAGGCACCAGTGCAAGCACAAACCAGCCGGCAAGTCAGAGCAGGGGTCAGGGACCCTGGCCGCACCGTGCTGCAAATGCTTGGGGTTCCTGGGCACCGGAGTTCACAGCCCTGGGGCAGCAGGACCCCACAGGGAGGGTCACAACATGGCAAGGAGGCCTACAATGGGAGGACAAGGCATCTGTGCAAACACAAAAAACAGGGCAAGTCTGAGCAGGAGTCTGGTTTCTTGGCCTCCAGGTACCACGCATGCTCAACATACTGGTGTCCGTGGCTTCTGGGGTTCATGGCCCCAGGATGGCTGGGCCCAGCAATGAGGGCCCCAACATGGCAGGGAAGCCCACAACGGGAGGCTGAGGCACCAGTGTAAGCACAAACCACCCGGCAAGGCAGAGCAGGGGTTGGGGCCACTGGCCGCCCCATGCTGCACATTCTCAGGGTCCCAGGGTCCCTGGGGTACTGGCTTCATACCCCGCTGACAGCTGGCCTTGCAGTGACGTTCCCAACGAGGCAGGGAGGACAGCAAGGGGAAGCCGAGGCACCCATGCAGGCACAAACTACCCAGCGAGGCAGAGCAGGGGTTGGGGCACCTGGCCGCCCCATGCTGTGCCTTCACATGGTCCCTGTTTTGCGCCATTCTGGCAGCCGGTCCCCACAAGGAGTGTCCCAATGCATCAGGGAGGCCTGCAAAGGGAAGCCAAGGCACTGGTGCAAGCACAAACAACCAACAAATCAGAGCAGGAGTCAGGGCTCCTGGCCATCCCATGCCACTTCTGCTTGGTTTCTAGGGTCCCTGGGGCCCGGGGTTCATGGCCCCATGGAGGCTCGGCCCTGTGGTGAGGGTCCCAACATGGCAGGGAGGCTTGCAAGGGTAGGCTGAGGCACAGGTGCAAGCACAAACCACCTGGTGAGTCAGAGCCAGGGTTGGGGACCCTAGCCGCCCTCTGCCACACATGTTCTCGGTCCCTGGGTCCCTGTGGGCTGCAGTTCATGGCCCCGGGTCGGCTGGGCCCCACAGAGAGTGTCCCAACCCAACAGGGATGCTTGCAATGGGAGGTCAAGCCACCAGTACAAGCATGAAGAAGCGGCAACTCAGAGCAGGAGATGGGGCTCCTGGCCACCCCTTGCCACACATGCTCAGAATCATGGGGTCCTTGGGGACCAGCAATCACCACCCCGGTGCTCCTGGGCCTCAGGGTTAGGATCCCAAGGCATCAGAGACACCTGCAAGGGGAGGCCAAGGCACTAGTGCAAGCACAAACCACCCGGCTAGTCACAGCAGGTGTCAGGGCTCCTGGCCGCCCTGGGCCACAAATGCTCAGGGTCCAGGGGTCCCTGGGGTCCTGCCATCACTCCCCTCTGGCAGCTGAACCCTACAGTGACAGTCTCAACATAACAGAGAGGCCTGCAAGGGGAGGCCAAGGTACCAGTGTAAGCCCAAACCAGCAAGAGAGGCAGGGCAGGGGTCACAACCCCTGGTCGCCCAGTGCCACGTATGCTCAGGGTCCCGGGGTTCCTGTAGTCCTGGTTTCATTGCCTTCTGGCAGCTGGGCCACGCGGTGAGGGTCCCAAAGTGACAGGGAGGCCTACAAGTGGAGGCCGAAGCACTGGTGAAAACACAAACCAGCCGGCGAGTCAGAGCAGGTGTTGTGGTCCCTGGATGCCTGGTGCCTCACACACTTGGGGTCCCGGGGTCCCTGGGTTCTAGGGATTGTTGGTGTGGAAGGAAAAAAAGGTGCAGTAGAGGTCGACACCATAGACAAAAGTGCCTCCCAACTGAACATGCATGGGCCTCAGGGGACCCTGGGCCTACCTAGTTCATACCTATGGAGGGCCATGGGCCCAAGGGGTGCAGCCTAAAGTGGCAGGAAGGCTTGAAAGGGGAGGTTGGGGCACCTGTGTGGTGTGGAAGGACACAAAAAGGGCACGGCCAAGGTTCACCCCACGGGTGAATGTGCCTACCAGCCGTACAGGTGCAGGGCTCAGGGGAACGTCAGAGTCCCTTTTTTGTGCCCACAGAGCATCTCTAACCCACGCAAGACAGCCCAAAGCAGCAGGAAGTCTTTAAAGGAGAGGTCCAGGCACTTCTGTGGTGAGAAAGGCAAAAAAAAAAAAAAAAAATGCCACTGCAGAGGTCCTCCAATGGGAGAAAATGCCTCTCAATCGCTCATTTGCAGGGCTCTGGGGATCCTGCGTGCCACTGCTTCACGTTCATGGAGTGTCTCAGGCCCACGGGGAGCAGTTCAAAGTGGAAGTAAGGCTTTAAAGGGGAGGTCGAGGTACCTGAGTGCTATAGAAGGAAAAAAAACGGCACAGCAGAGGTCTCCATCGGGCAAAAGTGCCTCCCAACCACGAATACGCTGGGCCCAGGGTATCCTGGACTTCCCCGTTTCATGCCCATGAAACATCTTCGGCAGAAAGAGGGAAGCCCAAGGCGGCAGGAGTGCTTGAAAAAAAAGGTCGAGGCCCCTGTGTCTTGCGGAAGGAAAAAAAAAAACAGAGCCACAGAGGTCTCCCCAATGGGTGAAAGTGCCTCCCAGCCGTGCATTCACTGTGCCTCAGGGATCATAGGCATCCCTGGTTCAGGCCCAAGGAGCGTCTTGGGCCCATAGGGGAAAGCCTAAATCGGCAGGAAGGCTTGAAAGGGGAGGTTGAGGCACCTGTGTTGTGTGGAAGGACAAAAAAAACAGCACGGCCGAGGCCCACTGCATGGGCGAAAGTGTCTCCCAAATGACAATGTGCAGGGCCTAGGGGGTCCTAGGCATCCCTGGTTCATGCACCCAGAGCTTCTCAGGCCCACGGGGGACTACCCAAGGTGACAGGAATGTTTGAAAGGGGCAGTCCATGCACCTGTGTGTTCTGGAAGGAAAAAAAAATGACGTGGCATAGGTCCCCAACATAGACGAATGTGTATCTCACCTGCACATGTGCAGGGCCCAGGAGATACTGGGTGCCCCAGGTTCGTGACTACAGAGTGTCTCTGGCCCATGGTGGGCAGTCCAAAGTGGAAGGAAATCTTGAAATTGGAGGTCAAGGTACCTGAGTCTTGTGGAAGGAAAAGAAAATGGCACAGCATAAGTCCTCCCTAAAGGCGAAATTGCCTCCTAACCGTGCATAAATGGGGCTCTGGGGATCCTGGGATTCTCTGTTTCAGACCCATGGAGCATCTTGGGGACATGGGAGAAGATCAAAGCAGCAGGAAGGCTTCAAAGGTGAGGTAGAGGCACCTGGGTCTTGAGGAAGGGAAAAAAATGGCATGGCATATGTCTCCCAATGGGCAAAATTGACTCACAACCACGCATGTGTGGGGCCCGTGTTTCATACCCACGGAGCGACTCGAACCCATGGGGGTCGGCCCAAAGTGGCAGGAAAAGTTGGAACTTGGGCATCCCTGATTCACGCCCACGGAGTGTTTCGGGCCCACATGGGGCAGCCCAAAGCGGCAGGAAGGCTTGAAAGTGGAGGTTGAGACACTTCTGTGGTGGTGAAAGTAAAAAACAATGGCACAGCTGAGGTCCCTCCCACAGGCAAAAGTGTCTCCCAACCACGCATGTGTGGGGCCCAGGGGATCATGGGCATCCCTGTTTCACAACAAGTCAGAGTCTCTGGCCCATGGGGGGCAGCCCAAAGCCCCAGGAAAGCATGAAATGGGAGGTCGAGTCATCTGTGTGGTGTGGAAGGATAAAAAAACGGCACGGCAGAGATCCCCACCACTGGTGAAACTGCCTCCCAAACATGCATGCTTGGGGCTCAAGGGATCCTGGGCTTCCCTGGTTCATGTGCACAAGACGTCTCATGCCCACACGGGCAGCCCAAAGCAGAAGGAAGTCTTGAAAGGGGAGGTCGAGGGACCTGTGCTGTGTGGAAAGAAAAAAAAAAAACAGTGAGGCAGAAGTCCCCACCACGAGAGACACTGCCTCCCAACAGCACATGTGCAGGGCCCAGGGGATCCTGGGCATCCCTGGTTGATGCCCACAGAGCATCTCATGCCCACAGAGGGTAGCCCAAAGCTGCAGGAAGCCTTGAAATGAGAGGTCGAGACACCGGTGTGGTGTGAAACGAAAAAAAATAAGGCGAGGCAGAGGTCCCCTCAACGGACGAAAGTGCCTCAAAAACGAACATGCACAGGGCCCAGGGTGCCCTGGACATTCCTGAATTATGCATCAGAGAGTCTTGGCCCCATGGGGGGCTACGCAAAGAGGCAGGAAAATTTGAAAGGGAAGGTTGAGGTACCTGTGTGTTGTGGAAGTTAAAAAAATATTAAGTGGCATAGGTCCCTACCAAAGGCGAAAGTGCCTCACACCCACGCAGGCATGGGGCCCAGGGGATCCTTGGCATCCCTGATTCGTGCCTAAAGAGTGTATCGGGCCCAAGGGGGGCAGTCCAAAGGGGCGGGAACGATTGAATAGGGAGGTTGAGGCATCTGTGTGGTGTGGAAGGAAAAAAAAAACTGCACGGCAGAGGTCCCCCCATAGGGAAAAATTACTCCAAAAAGCGCATGCGCAGGGTTCAGGGGATCCTGGGTGTCCCTTGTTCAAACAGACACAGTGTCTCGGGTCCATGGGGGGCAGCCAAAGGCGGCAGGAAGTCTTGAAAGGGGAGATAGAGGCACCTGTGTGGTGTGGAAAATAAAACGGAGCGACAGAAGTTACCCCCCACGGGAGAAACTGCCTCACAACATCTCATGCATGGGGTCCAAGGGATCTTGGCCATGTCTTGTTTGCACACACGGAGTTTCAGGCCCATGGGGGGCAACCCAAAGTGGAAAAAAGGCTTTAAAGGGTAGTTCGGAGCAACTGTGTGGTGTGGAAGGAACAATATACAGCGTACAGAGATGTCCCCACGAGCGAAAGTGCGACCCAGCCGCGCATGCACAGGGCCCAGACGATCCTGGGCTTCCCTGGATTGCAGTCACTAAGTGTCTCGGGCCCAAAAAGGGCAGGCCGAGGCGACAGAAATGCTAGAAAGGGAAGGTCGGGGCCCCTGTGTGTTGCGGAAGGAAAAAAAAAAACGAAGCCACAGAGGTCCCCCCAATGGGTGAAAGTGCCTCCCAACCATGCATTCATTGCACCCAGGGGATTGGGGGCATCCCTGCTTCAGGCCCAAGGAGTACATCGGGCACAGGAGTGGCAGCCCGAAGTGGCAGGAAGGCTTGAAAAGTTAGGTCGAGGCACCTGTGTTGTGTGGAAGGAAGAAAAACGCCACGACATAGGTTCCCGCCATGGGTGAAAGTGCCTCCGAACCGCCCGTGTAAGGGGCCAAAGGGATCATGGGTGTCCTTGCTTCATGTCCAGAGAGTGTCTGAGGCTGACGGGGGGTAACTCAAAGAGGCAGTAAGCCTTCAAAGGGGAAGTTGAGGCAACTTTGTGGTATGGAAGGACAAAAATGTCGCAGCAGAAGCCCCCCAGTGGGCGTGAGTGTCTTCCAATCATGCATGCGTGGGACCTGGGGATACTGGGCTTCCCTGGTTCATGCCCACAAAGCATACCACACCAAAGTGGCACAGCCCAAAGCAGCAGGAATACTTCGATGGGGAGGTTGAGGTACCTGTGTGGTTTGGAAGAAAAGAAAAATGGTGTGAGAGACCTCCCCACTATGGGCAAAAATACCTCCCAACCGCGCATGTGCGGTTCCCAGGTAATACTGGATATTCCTATTTCGCGTCCACGGAGCATCTCGGGACCACAGAGTTCAGTCCAAAGCGGCAGGAAACTTGAAAGGGGAGGTCAAGACACCTTTGTGGTATGAAAGGAAAAAAACATGGCGTGGCAGAGGTCCACCCCTAGGGCGAAAGTCCTGCCCAGCCACGCATGTGAGGGTCCCAGGAGATACTAGGCATCCCTGGTTCTTGCTCACAGAGCACCTTGGTCCCACGGAGGGCAGCTCAAAGCAGCAGGAAGGCTTGAAATGCGAGGTCGAGACAGCAGTTTGTTGCAGAGGGAAAACAAAATGGGTGGTAGAGGTATCCCCCAAAGAGGAATGTGCCTCTCCACCATGCATGCTTGGAGCCTAGGGGATCCTGGGCATCCCTGGTTCACGCTCATGGAGAGTTTCAGGGCCACAGGGGACAGCCCAAAAAGGCAGGAAATCTTGAAAAGGAAGGACGAGGCACCTGTGTGGTGTGGAAGGCCAAAAAAAACGGTGTGGCTGAGGTCCCCGCCACGGGCCAAAGTGTCTCCCAACTGCACATGCCTGGGGCCCAGGGTTCGTGCCCACAGGGCATGTCAGGCCCATGGGGAGAAAACCAAAGTGGCAGAAAGGCTTGAAAGAGGAGGTCCAGGCACCTGTTTCTTGTGGAAGAAAAAAATGGTAGTGCAGTGTTCTCCCCCTGGGAAGACAGTGCTTCCAAACCGTGCATGTGTGGGGCTCAGGGGATCCTGAGCGCCCCTGGTTCATGCCCACTCAGTGCCTTGGGCAAATAGGGTGCAGCCTAAAGCAGCAGGAAGGCTTGAAAGGGGAGGTCACGGCACCCCTGTGGTGAGGAAGGAAAAAATAAAGTGCGGCAGATGACCCCACGGGCAAAAGTACCTCCCAACAGCGCATGTGCTGGGTACAGGGGACCATAGGTATCCGTGGGTACCACCCATGGAGTGGCTGTGGTCCACTGGGTCAACCCAAGGCAGTAGGAACTCTTGAAATGGGAAGTGGAGTCACCTGTGTTGTGGAAGGAAAACACAAATGGCCAATCAGTGGTTCCCCCCCACTGGTGAAAGAGCCATCCCATCACACATCCATGGGGCCCAGCAGATCCTGGGGTCCATGTTTCACACCCACGGAGCTCCTTGGGCCCACGGGGTCTGGCCCACAGCGGCAGGAAGCCTTGAAAGAGGTGAAGGCACCTGTGTTGTGGAGGGAAAAAACAAACGGCAAGGAAGAGGTCCGCACCCCACAGGTGAATGTGCCTCACCACCGTACATGCACAGGGGCGAGGGGATCCTAAGCAACCCTGGTTTACGCCCACAGAGAGTATTCGGCCCACACCGGACAGCCCAAAGTGGCAGGAATACTTGTAAAGTGAGGTCGAGGCACCTGTGTGGTGAGGAAGAAAAAAAACACTGCGTGACAGAGGTCCAACCCACGGGAGAAAGTGACTGTGAAAAGCACATGCGTGGGGCCCAGGGGATCCTCGGCATTTCTGGTTCATGCCCATGGTGCGTCTCATTCCCATGGAGTCAGTCCAAAGTGGCAGAAAGGCTTGAAAGGTGAGGTCAAGGCAGCTATGTGATGTGGAAGGAATAAAAAGCAGTGCAGCAGATATCCCTCACAGGCGAAAGTGCCTTCCAACCGCGCATGCTGAGGGTCCAGGGGATACTTGGCATCCCTACTTCATGCCCACGGAGCATCTCATTCCCTTGGGGGGCAGCCCAAACTGGCAGGAAGGCTTAAAGGGGAGGTCGAGTCACCTGTGTGGTTAGGAATGAAAATAAAATGGTGTGGCAGAGGTCCCGCCCACTGGCAAAAGTGTCTCCCAACCGCACATGCGTGGGGTCCAGGAGATATTGGGGGTCCCTCATTTGCACCCAGGGAGTGACTTGGGCTCACGGGGGGCAGGCTAAAGTGGCAGGAACTCTTGAAAGGGTAAGTCAAGGCACCTGTGTGATGTGGAAGCAGAAATAGCTGGCGCAACAGAGGTCTCCACCAGGGGTAAAACTGCCTCCCAACCGTGCATGCACGGGGCCCAGGGGATCCTGGGCTTCCCTGGTTCGCATGCACAGGTCGTATCAAGCCCACGCAGGCTGCCCAAAGCGGAAAGAAGGCTTGAAATGGGATGTCAAGGAACCTGTGTGGTGTTTAAAGAAAAAAAAAGGTGTGGCAGAAGTCAACCACAAGGGATAAACTGTCTCCCAACCATGCATGCGTGGGTCCCAGCGGATCCTGCGTGTCCCTGTTTCATGCCCACGGAGAATCTCATACCCACGGGGGGCAACCCGAAGTGGCAAGAAAGCTTGAAAGGTGAGGTTGTGACACACGTGTTGTGAAAGCAAAAAAAAAAAAAAAAAGTACTGTAGAGGTCCAAACCACGGGTAAAAGTGCCTCCCAAACAAGCAGGTGGCATCCCTGGTTTGTGCACTCAGAGAGTCTTGGGCCCACAGGGGGCAGTCCAAAGCAGCACAAATGTTTGAAAGTGGTGGTCGAGGCACCTGTGTGTTGTGGAAGGAAAAAAAAATGACGCAGCATAGGTCCCCACCAAAGGCAAAAGTACCTCTCACCCGCATTTGTGCAGGGCCCAGGGTATCATGGGCATCCCTGGTTCGTGCCTACAGAGCATCTCGGGCACACAGTGGGTAGCCCAAAGTGGCAGGAAGGCTTGAAAGGGGAGGTCGAAGCACTTGTGTGGTGCAAAAGGAAAAAAGAAGCTGCAGTAGAAGTCGTCCCACGGGAGACAGTGCCTCCCAACTGCCCATTCCTGGAGCCCAGGGAATCCTGCATATCCCTGATTCATGTTAGCAGAGTATATGAAGCCAAGGGGGGCAGACCACAGCGTAAGGCTTAAAAGGGGAAGTAGAAGAACATGTGTGGTATGGAAGGAAAAAAAATGGCATGGCCGAGGTTCCCCCACGGGCGAAAGTACCTGCCAACTGAGCATTCCAGGGGCTCAGGGGATCCTGGGCTTCTCTGATTCACACCCACGAAGCATCTCGGGCCCAAAGGGGGGAGCCCAAGGTGGCAGGAATGCTTGAAAGGGGAGGTCAAGGCCCCTGAGGGTGGTGAAAGAAAATAAAGGTGTCACAGAGGTCCTCCCTAAGGGCGAAAGTGGCACCCAACCATGCATTCACTGCACCCAGGGTATTGTGGGCATCACTGTTTCAGGCCCGTGGAGCATCTCAGACCCACAGGGGAGAGCCCCAAGCCTCAGGAAGGCTTGAAAAGTGAGGTTGAGGCACCTTTGCGATATGGAAGGAAAAATAAAACGGCGGGACACAGGTCCCCCCATGGACGAAAGTGACTCCTAACCATGCATGTGCGGGTCCCAGGGAATTCTAGGCATCCCTGGTTCATGCACCCAGAGCATCTTGGGCCCATGGGAGGTGTGCCCAAAGCTGCAAGAAGGTTTGAAAGGGGAGGTCAATGCACCTGTGTGTTGTGGAAGGAAAAAAAAGGGCACGGCATAGGTCCACCTAAAGACTAAATTGCCTCTCAACCGTGTATGCGTGGGGCCCAGTGGATCCTTGGCATCCCAGGTTCATGCCTGCAGAGTGTTTTGGGCCCACGGGGGGCTGTCCAAATCGGAGGAAGTTTGAAATAAAAGGTCAAGGCACCCGTGTGGTGTGGAAGGAAAAAATAGCAGAGTGGCATAAGTACCCACAGGGCTGAACGTGCCTCCCAATTATGCATATGTGTTGCCCAGGGCATCTGGTGCATCCCTGGTTCATGCACGTGAAGTGGTTTGGGCCCAGAGGGGGAAGCACAAAGCGGCAGGAATGCTTGAAAGGGGAAGTCGAGGCACCTGTGTAGAGTGGAAGGAAAAAAATGCAGCATGGCAGACGTCCACCACAGACAAAACTGCCTCCCAACTGCGCATACGTGGGGTCCATGGGTTCCTGTACATCTTGGGTTCACTCCCACGGTGCATCTCGGGCCCACCGGGGGCAGCCCAAAGTGGCAGGAAATCTTGAAAGGGGATGTCAAGGCTCCTGTGTGGTGAGGAAGAAAAAAGAAATGGCACAACAGAGGTTCCCCAAAAGCGAAAGTACCTCCCAAGCCTGCATGTGCAGAGCACTGGGGATCCTTGGTGTCCCAGGTTCTCACCCACGTAATGTCTCAGCCCACAGGGGCCAGCCCAAGGTGGCAGGAAGGCTTGAAAAGGGAGGTGCAGGCTCCAGTGTTACGAAAGGAAAACACTAACGAAAAGGCAGAGGTCCCCCTAACACGGGTGAAAGTGCCTTCCCACCAAACATGCGTGGGGCCTAGAGGAATCCGAGTGTCCCTGATCTGTGCACAAGGAGTGTCTCAGTCCTACTGGGTCCAGCTCAAGGCAATAAGAAGCCTTGATATGGGAGGTGGAGTCACCTCTGTGGTGGAAGGAAAGCACAAACGATGAGGCAGAGGTCCCACACCACGGGAGAAAGTGCCTCCCCACCACAAATGCGTGGGGTCTAGGGACACTGGGCATCCCTGGTTAGCACGATGGAGGGGCTTGGGCCCATGGGGTGAGCCCAAGGTGGCAGAAAGTCTTGAAAGGGGCGGTGGAGTCATATTTGTTGTGGAAGGAAAACACAAATGGTGAATCAGAGGTCATCCCCAGTGGGCGAAAGAGCCTCCCCAACATGCATGCCTGGTGCATAGGGGTTCTTGGGCATCCCTGGTTCATGCCCACATAGTGTCACCAGCCCACTTGGGGCAGCCTGAAGTGGCAGGAAGTTTTGAAAGAGGTTGTCCAGGCACCTGTGTGGCGTGGAAAGCAATAAATACTGTACAGCAGAGGTCCCTACTCGGGCAAAAGTGCCTCCCAACCACACATGCGTGGGGCCCACGGTTTCGTGGGCATCCGTGATTCACGCCCATGGTGTGCCTCGGGCCAATGGGGTGCAGCCCAAAGCGGCAGGAAGGATTGAAAGGGGAGGTTGAGGCACCTGTATGGTGAGAAGGAGAAGAAACGGTGAGGCAGATGTCCCCCAAGGGCGAAAGTGTCTCCCAAAAGCACGTGTGAAATGCAGAGGGGACCATGGGCATCCCTGGGTAGCACTCATGGAGTGGATCAGGCCCACGGGGTCAACCCAAGGTGGCAGGAAGACAGGAAAGGGGAGGTGGAATCACTTGAGTTGTGGGAGGAAAACAAAAATGGTGAATCAGTGGTCCCCCCCACGGGTGAAAGAGCCTCCCCACCACACATGCGTGGAGGCCTGGTGACCCTGTGTTTCCCTGGATCATAGCCACGGAGCGCCTAGGGCCAATGGCGGCTAGCCCAAGGCGTCATAAATGCTAGAAACAGGAGGTGGTGAATGCACCTGTGTTGTGGAGGGAACAAACAAACCGCGAGGCAGATGACCGCTCCCCACCAGCGAAAGAGCCTCCCCACCATGCATGCCCAGGGCCTAGAGTATCCAGAGCATCCCTGGTTCATGCCCATGGAGAGTTTTCAGCGCAGGGGAGCAACGAAAAGTGGCAGGAAAGCTTGGAAAGTGAGGTAGAGGCACCTGTGTGGTCAGGAAGGAAAAAAATACGGCGCGAAAGACATTCCCTCTAAGGGTGAAAGTGCCTCCAAACTGTGCATGCACAGAGACCAGGGGATCCTTGGAGTTTCTGTTTAAAAACTGCGATGCATCTCGGGCCCACGGGGGTAGCTTTTAATGGGAGGTCGAGGCACCTTTGTGGTGAAGAAAGAAAAAAAATTGGAGCAGCAAATGTTCCCCCATGGGTGAAAGTGCCTTCCAACCGTGCATGCGTGGGGCCTAGAGGATCCTCAGCGGCCCTGCTTTGTGTCCACGGAGCATCTCGTTCCCACGCAGGGCAGCCCAAAGCGGCAGGAAAGTTTGAAAGGGGAAGTCGAGTCAACTGCGTGGTTAGGAAGGAAAAGAAAACGCCAGGACAGAGGTCCTGCCCACCGGCAAAAGTGCCTCCCAAACACGCATGCGTGGGAACCAGAAGATATTGGGCATCCGTGATTCGCACCACAGAGTGTCTGGGGTCCAAGGGGCAGGCCAAAGTGTCAGGGAGTCTTCAAAGGGGAGGTCGACGCACCTGTGTGAAGTGGAACGAAAAAAAACCCTGGCGTGACAGTGGTCCTCACCACGGGTGAAACTGCCTCTGAACCCACATGCGTGGGACCCAGATGATACTGGGCTTCCCTGGTTCACACACACAGGGTGTCTCAGGCCCACACACGCAGCCCAAAGCGGAAGGAAGCCTTGAAAGGGGAGATCAAGGCACCTGTGTGGTGTATAAAGAGAAAACAAATGGCCCAGCAGAAGTCCCCCAACGAGAGAAACTGCCTCTCAACCATACAGGCGCGGGTTCCAGGGGATCCTGGGTGTCCCTGATTCATGCTGCAGAGCGTCTAATGCCCACGGGAGGCAGCCCAAAGCGGCAGGAAGGCTTGAAATATGAGGTTGAGACACCTGTGTGGTGAAAAGGAAAAAAAAAAAAAAAAAACAGCGCGGCAGAAGCCCCACGAAGGGCGAAAGTGCCTCCCAAATGAGCATTCGCAGGGCCCATGTGATCATGGGCTTCCCTCTTTCATGAACCCAGGGCATCTTGGGCCCAGGGGACGCTGCCCAAAGGGGCAGGAATGGTTGAAAGGGGAGATCGAGGAACCTATGTATTGTGGAAGGAAAGAAAAAATGAAGAGGCATACATCCCCACCAAAGGCGAAAGTGCCTCTCACCCACATTTGCATGGAGCCCAGGGAATCCTGGGCATCCCTGATTCGTGCCTACAGAGCATCTCAGGGGCACAGGGAGCAGCCCAAAGCAGCAGGAAAGCTTGAAAGGGGCGGTCACAGCACTTGCGTTTTGTGAAGGGAAATAAAAATGCCAGGGCAGAGCTCCCCCATGGGAGAAAGTGCCTCCCAAACGCTCATTCCTGGGGCCCAGGGGATCCCGAGTATCCCTGCTTCGCTTTCACGGACTGCCTCAGGCCCATGGTAGGCAGATCAGAGCGTAAGCCTTCAAAGGGGAATTTGAGGCACCTGTGTGGTATGGAAGCAGAAAAAAAAGGCACTGCACAGGTCGCCCCAAGGGCGAAAGTGACTCCCAACCGTGCATGCGTGGGGCCCAGGGAATCCTGGGCTTCCCTGTTTCACAACCACCAAGTGTCTAGGGCCCAAGGGGGGCAGCCCAAGGCGGCAGGAATGCTTCAAAGGGGAGATTGATGTCCCTGTGTGTTGGGGAAAGAAAAAAAAAAAAAACGGAGCCGCAGAGGTCCCCACAACGGGCGAAAGTGCCTCCCAACCGTGCATTCACTGCACCCAAGGGATTGTAGGCATCCCTGGCTCAGGCCCAAGGAGTGACTCAGGCGCACAGGCAACAGCCCCAAACAGCAGGAAGTCTTGAAAAGTGAGGTCGAGGCACCTGTGTACTGTGGAATGGAAAAAGAAACAACCATCCAGAGGACCCCTCCACGGGCGAAAGTTCTCCCAACTGTGCATGAACGCATCCCTGGGGATACATCTCATTCCTGTTGCATGCCCACAGAGTGCCTCAGGGCCATGGAGGCAGCCCAAAGAGTCAGGAAGTCTTGAAAGGGGAAGTAGAGGCACCTGTGTTGTGTGGAAGGAAAAAAATACGGCATGACTGACGTTCCCCCACAGGAGAAAGTGCCTCCCAACCACACAACGCGGAGCCTAGCAGATCCTGGGGATCTATGTTTAAAGTCCATGGAGCTTCTCAGGCCCACAGGGGGCAGTTGAAAGCAGCAGAAATTATTGAAACAGAAGGTCAAGACACCTGTGTGGTTAGGAAGGAAAAAAA
The DNA here is from genome assembly GCF_028885625.2 of Pongo pygmaeus. Classification (NCBI taxonomy): domain Eukaryota; kingdom Metazoa; phylum Chordata; class Mammalia; order Primates; family Hominidae; genus Pongo; species Pongo pygmaeus. Next base: position 11,819,395 of record NC_072388.2, on the reverse strand, counting down.
GAGCACATCAGAGGTCCCCAACGGGTGAAACTGCCACCCAACTGCTAATGTGTGGAGCCCTGGGGATCCTGGGCTTCCCACGTTCTCACCCAAGGAGGGCCTCGGCCTATGCGGGCCAGCGCAAGGCGGAAGGAAGGCTTGAAAGGGGAGGTACAGGCACCAGTGTTGTGAAAGGAAAACACAAACATCTAGGCAGAGATACAGAGGTCCCCCTACACGGGCGAAAGTGCCTCCCCAATGCACACGTGTGGGACCCACGGGACTCGGGGCATCCATGATCCATGCTCAAGGAGTGCCTCAGGCTACAGGGTCCAGCCCAAGGACGTAGGAAGTCTTAAAATGGGAGGTGGACTCACCTGTGTTGTGGAAGGAAAACACAAATTGCGAACCAGAGGTCCCCCACAACAGGCGAAAGAGCCTCTCCATCGCACATGCTTGTGTCTCAGGGGATCCTGGGTGTAACTTTTTTTGTGCCCAGGGACCACCTCGCGCCTATGGGGGACAGGACAAGACGACAGGAAGGCCCGACAGAGGATGTGGAAGCACCTGTGTTGTTGAAGGAAAAACAAAGGACGAGGCAGAGGTAGCATCCCATGGGCGAAAGTGCCTACCCACTGTGCACATGCAGGGCATATGGGATCCTGAGCATTCCTGGTTCATGCCCACGGAGTGTCTCGGGCCCACGTGGGGCAGCTCAAAGCGGCAGGAAGTCTTGAAAGGGGAGGTAGAGACACTTGTGTGGTGGTGAAAGGAAAAAGACAGTGAGGCCGAGGTCCCCCCGACAGGAAAAAGTGCATCCCAACGGTGCATGCATGGGGCCCAGCAGATCCTGGGCATCCCTGGTTCGCACCTATGCAGAGTCTCGGGCCCACAGGGGACAGCCAAAAGTGGCAGGAAGGCTTGAAAGGGGAGGTAGAGGCATCTGTGTGGTGTGGAAAAAAAAAACGGTGCGGCAGAAGTCCCCCACCACGGGAGAAACTGCCTCCCAACTGCACATGTACGGGGAACACGGGATCCTTTATGTCCCTTCTTCACACCCACGGAGCGTCTCAGACCCACAGGGGGCAGCCCAAAGTGGAAGGAAGTCTTGAAAGGGGAGGTCGAAGCACGTGTGTGGTGTGGAAGGAACAAAATACGGCATTGCCGAGGTTCCCCCACAGGCGAAAGTGCCTCCCAACCATGCAAATGCGGGGCGCAGGGGATCCTGGGCATCCCTGATTCATGCCCACAGAGCGTCTCATCCCCACGGATGGCAGCCCAAAGCGACAGGAAGGCTTGAAAAGGGAGGTCGAAACACCTATGTGGTTTGAAAAGATAAAAACACAGTGGGGCAGAGGTTTCCCCCAAGGGAGAAAGTGCCTCCCAACCATGCGTGCGAGGGTCCCAGGGGATCCTAGGCATCACTGGTTCTTGCACGCAGAGTGTCTCGGGCCCACGAGGGGCAGCTCAAACAAGCAGGAATGCTTGAAATGAGAGGTCGACCCACCTGTTTGTTGTGGAAGTAAAACAAAATGGCATGGCAGAGGTCTCCCCCAAGGAAGAAAGTGCCTCTCAACCACGCATGCGTGGGTCCCAGAGGATCCTCTGCATGGCAGGTTGGCACCCATGGAGCATTGCAGGCCCACAGGGGGCAGCCCAAAGCGGCAGGAAGACTTGAAATGGGAGATTGTGGCACCTGTGTGGTGTGGAAGGAACAAAATACGGCGTGGTAGAGGTCCCTCATGGACGAAAGTGTCTCCCACCTGTGTATGTGCTGGGTGCAGGGGACCCTAGGTGTCCCTGATTCATGCCCACAGAGAGTCTTTTCTCTACAGGGGGCATCGAGGGCCCAGAGGGGGCAACCCAAAGCGGCAGGAAGGCTTGAAAGTGGAGGTCAAGGCATCTGTGTGGTGGGGAAGGAAAAAAAATAATGGCTCAGCAGAGGTCCCCCAACGGGTGAAAGAGCCTCACAACCACGAGTGCACAGAAACCTGGGGATCCTGGGCTTCCCTGGTTGACACCCACAAAGTATATCGGGCCCACAGGGGGCAGCCCAAAGCCGCAGGAAGTCTTGTATGGGGAGGTTGAGGCACCTGTGTGGAGTGGAAGGACAAAACAATGGCACAGCCGAGGTCGCCCCCATGGGCAAAAGTGTCTCCCAAAGGAGCATGTGTGGGTCCCAGGGGATCCTGGGCGTCCCTCGTTCAGGCACTCAGAGCATCGTGGGCAAACGCGGCACTGCTCAAAGCGTTAAGAAGCTTCAAAAGGGGAAATCGAGGCACCTGTGTGGTATAGAAGGAAAAAAAAAACGGAGCCGCAGAGGTCCCCACAGCGGGCAAAAGTGGCTTCCAACCAGGCATGTGCGGGGCCTATGGCATTCCGGGCTTCCCTGATTCACACCCACGAAGCATCTCGTTCCCAAGCGGTGCAGCACAAGGCGGCAGGAACGCTTGAAATGGGAGGTCTAGGGCCCTTTGTATTGTAGAAGGAAAAAAAAAAAACGGAGCCGTATAGGTCCCCCCAGCAGGCAAAAGTGGCTACCAAACGTGCATTCACTGTGCCCAGGGGATTGTGGGCATCCCTGCTTCAGGCCCAAGGAGAGTCTTGGGCACACAGGGGACAGCCCCAAGCGGCACGAAGTCTTGAAAGGTGAGGTCGAGACACCTGTGTGGTGTGGAAGGAGAAAAAAAAAAACAGCACAACAGAGGCCCTCCAAACGGGCAAAAGTGCACCCAACCACACATGTGCAGGGCCCTGGGGATCCTGGGTGTCCCTGGTAGTCACCCATGAGCGTGTTGTGCCCACTGTTTGCAGCCCAAAGTGGCAAGAAGTTTTGAAAGGGGAGGACGAGGCACTTGGGAAGGAAAAAAAAAAAACGCCCAGGCAGAATTCCCATAACGGGTGACACTGCCTACCAACTGCATATGCGCGTGGCCCAGGGGATCCTGAGCATCCCTGCTTCAGGCCTACAGAGTGTCTCAGGCCTATGGGGAGGCAGCTTAAAGCAGCAGTAACGCTTCAAAGGGGAAGTCGAGGCACTGTGTTGTATGGAAGGTCAAAAAAAGTCATGGCAGAGATCCCCCCCATGGGCGAAAGTGACTCTCAACCACTCATGCGCGGGTCCTAAGGTATCATGGACGTCCCTGGTTCACGGCCACGGAGCATCGCAGGACCACATGGGGCAACCCAATGTGGCAGCAAGGCTTGAAAGGGGAGGTTGAGGCATCTGTGTGGTGCAGAATGAAGAAAAAAAAAAAGGAAGAGCAGAGGTCCCCAAGTGGGAGAAATTGCCTCCCAATCACTCATGCGTGGGGCCCTTGGGATCCTGGGATTCCCTGGTTCATGCCCACAAAGCATATCATGCCAAAGGGGGGCAGCCCAAAGAGGCACGAAGGCTTGAAAGAGGAGGTCGAGGCATCTGTGTGGTTCAGAAGCCAAAAAAAAAAAAAAAAAAAAAAAAAACAGTGCAGCAGAGGTTCCCCCCGACAGGCGAAAATCCCTCCCAAATGAGCATTCGTGGGGCCGAGGGGATGCTGGGTGTCCCAGGTTCATGCACCCAGAGGGTCTCGGGCCCATGGGGGTCAGACCAAAGAGGCAGGAAGGCTTGAAACGGGAGGTCGAGGCACCTGTGTGCTGTGGAAGGACAAAAAATATGACGCAGCGTGGGTCCCCCACAAAGGTGAAAATGCCTCTCACCTGTGCCTGCGTGGGGCCCAGGGGATCCTGGGCATCCCTGGTTTCTGCCTACAGAGTGTCTCGGGCACACAGGGGGCTGTCCAAATCGGAGGAAGTTTTGAAATAGGAGGTGGAGGCACCTGTGTGGTGTGGAAGAAAAAAAAATCAGCGTGGCAAAAGTACCCCCAGGGGTGAAAGTGCCTCCCAACCGCGCATGTGCATGGCCCAGGGGATCCGGGGTACCGCTGTTTCATGCCCACGAAGTGTCTCGGGCCCAGAGTGGGCAGCCCAAAGCGGCAGGAACGCTTGAAAGGGAAAGTCGAGGCACCTGTGTGATGTAGAAGGAAAAAAATACAGTGCGGCAGACGTCCCACCACAGACGAAAGTGTCTCCAAAGCATGCATATGTGGGACCCAGGTGTTTCTGGGCATCTTCACTTCATGGGCACGGAGTGTCTCGGGCCCACAGGGGGCAGCCCAAAGCGGCAAGAAGGCTTGAATGAGGACGTAGAGGCACCTGTGTGGTGAGGAAGGGAAAAAAGAACGGCGCAGCAGAGGACCCCACGGGCGAAAGTGCCTTCCAACCCCACATGCGTGGAGTCCTGGGTATCCTGGGCATCCTAGGTTCTCACACACGGAGTGCTTCGGCCCACGGGGCCCAGCCTCAGGTAACAGGAAGGCTTGAAAGGGGAGGTGCAGGCTCGTGTTGTGAAAGGAAAACACAAACGGTGTGGCAGAGGTCCCCACAAAACGGGCGAAAGTGCCTTCCCACCGCGCATGCAAGGGGCCCAGGGGACTCTAGGCATCCCTGATGTGTGCCCAAGGAGTGCGTCGGGCCCATGTGGTCCATCCCAAGGCGGCAGGAAGCCTTGAAAGTGGAGGTAGAGGCACCTTTTGGTAGGAAAACACAAACGGCGAGACAGAGGTCTCCCCCAAAGGGGGAAAGTGCCTCCCCACCGCGCATGTGCAGGGTCCAGGGGACCCTGGGAATCTCTGCAAATCACCCGTGGAGCCTCTCCGGCCCAAGGGGTTAGCCCAAGGTGGCAGGAAGTCTTGAATGGGGAGGTGGAATCAGCTGTGTTATGGAAGGAAAAAACAAACGACGAGGCAGAGGTCCCACCACGCGGGCGAACGTGCCTCCCCAACATGCAAGCACAAGGTGTAGGGGATACTGGGCATGCCTGGTTTACGCCCATGGAGCATCTCAGGCACAGGTGGGACAGGCCAAAGTGGCAGGATTGCTTGAAAGTGGAGGTCGAGGGACCTGTGTGGTGTGGAAGGAAAAAAATGGCAAGGCAGAGGTACCCCCAGGGGCAAAAGTGCCTCCCAGCAGCGCATGCACGTGGCCCAGAGTCCCGGCGCATCACAGGTTCATGCCCACGGAGCGTCTCAGACCCAAGGGGGGCAACACAAAGCGGCAGGAAGGCCTGAAAGGGGAAGCCCAGGCAACTGTGTGGTGTGCAAGGAAAAAATTATGGTGGGTCAGACGTCCCCACACAGGAGAAAGTGCCCCCCAACCGAACATACACGAGGCCCAGGGGATCCTGGGCTTCCCTGATTCATGCCCGGAGGGCACCTCAGGCCCACAGGGGTCACTCCAAAGCAGCAGAAATGCTTGAAAGCGGAGGTAGAGGCATTTGTGTGGTGGTGAAAGGAAAAAAAAAACAAACGGACGGCCGAGGTCCCCCACAAAGGCAAAAGTGCATCCCAACCGCACATGCGCGGGGCCCAGGGAATACTGGGAGTCCCTGATTCGGACCCATGGAGAGTCTCGGGCCCACGGGAAGCAGGCAAAAGTGGCAGGAAGGCTTGAAAGGGGAGGTCGAGGCACCTGTGTGGTGTGGAAGGAACATAATACGGCATGGCAGAGGTCCCACCACGGGCAAAAGTGCCTCCCAAACGAGCATGCTCAGGGCCAATGGGATCCTGGGAATCCCTGATTCATGCCCACGGATCATCTCGGGCTCACGTGGGCAGCCCAAAGTGGCAGAAATTCATGAAAGGGAAGGTGGAGGCACATGTGGTGTGGAAGGAAACAAATAAGGCATGGCAGAGGTCACCACATGGGCGAAAGCGCTTCCGAAGCTCACATGTGCAGAGCGCAGGGTTTACTGGGTGACTCTGATTCATCCCACGGAGCGTCTCGGGCCAACAGAGTGCAGCCCAAAGCGGCAGGAAGGCTTGAAAGGGGAGGTCAAGGAACCTGTGTAGTAGGAAGGAAAAAAATCTGTGTGGCAGACATCCCCCCACGGTCGAAAGTGCCTCCCAACAGCGCGTTTCAGGGGTACAGGGGACGATGGGCATCCCTGGGTAGCACCCATGAAGCAGCTCAAGCCCACGGAGTCAGCCCAAGGTGGCAGGAAGGCTTGAAAGGGGAGGTGGAGTCACCTGTGTTGTGGAAGGAAAACACAAATGGTTAATCAGAGATCCACGACCACGGGTGAAATAGCCTCCCCACCGCGCATGGGAAGGACCCAGGGGACCCTGAGTGTCCCTGTTTCACACCCACGGAGCGCCATGGGCCCACATGGACCAGCCCAAGGAGGCAGGAAGGCTTGAAAGAGGAGGTGAAGTCACCTGTGTTGTAGAGGAAAAAAATGGCGAGGCAGAGTTCTGCCCACCACGGGCGAAAGTGCCTCCCCACCGCACGTGCGCAGGGCCTAGGGGATCCTGGGCATCCCTGGTTCATGCCCACAGAGCATTTCATGCCCAAGGCGGGCAGCCCAAAGCGGCAGGAAGGCTTGAAAGGGGAGGTCAAGTCATCTGTGTGCTGGAATGGAAAAAAAAAACAAAACCCGGCAGGGCAGAAGACCCCCAAGGGCGAAAGTACCTCCTAAAGGAGCAGGCACGGGGCCCAGGGTATCCTGGATGTCCCTAGTTCATGCCTATGGAGCTTGTTGGGCCCAGGAGGGGCTGTATTCTGTTCCTTCCACATCACACAGGGCCTCTACCTCACATTTCAAGCCTTCCTGACGCTTTGGGCTGCCCCTTGTGGGGCTGAGATTCTCTGTAAGCCTGAACAAGGGATGCCGAGGATCTTGTGGGCCCCGAGCTTGTGGAGTTGGGAGGCAGTTTCTCCCGTGGGGAGGACTTCTGCAGCAACTTTTTTTTTTTTTTTTTTTTCCATACCACACAGGTGCTTGGGCCTCCCCTTTCAAGCCTTTCTGCCACATTCGGCTGCTCCCCCTGGGACCGAGACTCTCCGTGGGTGAGAACCAGGGACGCCCAGGATGCCCTGGGCCTTGCGCATGTGCGGTTGGGAGGCACTTTTACCTGTGGGGTGAACCTCGACTGCACCTTTATTTTTCTTTCACCACCACAGAAGTGCCTAGACCTTCGCTTTCAAGCATTTATGCCGCTTTGGTTTGCCCCCTGTGGACCTGAGACGCCCTGTGGGCATGAATCATGGAAGCCCAGGATCCCTTTCGCACTGCGCATGCTTTTTTGAGAGGCACTTTCACCCGTGGGGGTCCTCTGCTGCGCCGTATATTTTTCCTTGCACACCACACGTGTCTCAACTTCCCGTTTCAATCCTTCCTGCCGCATTGAGCTGCCCCCCATGGGACGGACATTCTCCGTGGGCGTGAACCAGTGATGCCCCTGATCCTCTGGGCCATGTGCATGTGTGGTTGGGAGGCATTTTCTCCCCTGGGGTTACCTCTGCCACGCCGCTTTTTTCCTTCCACAAAACAGGTGTCTCCACCTCCCCTTTCAAAGCTTCCAGACACCTTAAGCTGACCCCGTGGGCCTGACCTGATCAATGGATGCTAACCAGGGATAGCCAGGGTCCCCTGGTTCCTGCGCTTTCGCAGTGAGGAGGCACTTTCGCCCATAGGGGTGGACCTATGCCGCACCGTTTGTGTTTTTCTTCCAGAACACACGTGCCTCTACTTCCACTTTCAAGGCTTCCTGCCGCCTTGGGCTGGAATTCTGGGGCCTGAGACACTCCTTGGTCGCAGATCAGGGATGTTCGGAGACCTCTGCGCCCTGCACATGCACAGTAGGGAGGCATTTTTGCCCGTGTGGGGGTGACCTCTTCCTTGCCCTTTTGTGTTCTCCTTTCACAACACTGGAGCCTGCACCTTCCTTTTCAAGCTTTCCTGCCACTTCAGCTGGCCTCTGTGGGCCGAGGCTCTTCGTTGGCCACAAAATGGGACACCCAGGATCCCCGGGGCTCTGCACATGTGGGATTGGGAGTCAATTTTGCCTGTTGAACCTCTGCTGTGACTTTTTTTTCTTCCTCACCATACAGGTGCCTCGACCTCCCCTTTCAAGCCTTCCTGCCGCTTTGGGCTGCACCCTGTGGGCCCGAGATGCTCCGTGGGCGTGAAACAAAGATTCCCAACAACACTGGGCCTCGCGTATGCCCAGTTTGGAGACATATTCATCTGTGGGGGGACGTCTGCCGCACTGTGTTTTTTTCCTTCCACATCACACAGGTGCCTCGACTTCCCCTTTCAAACTTTCCTGCCACTTTGCCCTGCAACTCCTGGGCCCAAGATTCTCCGTGGACATGAAACTGCGATACCCTGGATCCCCTGGGCCATGCACATACGCAGTTGGGAGGCACTTTCGCCCCTGAGAGTACTTCAGCCATGCTTTTTTTTTTTTCTTCCACACCACACAGGTACCTCCACCTCCTATTTCAAGCCTTCCTCCGATTTGGAAATCCCCCCGTGGGCCTGAGACATTCCGTAGGCATGAACCAGGGGTACCAAAGATCGCCTGGGCCCCGTGCATGCGTGGTTGAGAGGCAGTTTCGCCTTAAGGGGGACCTATTCTGGGCCATATTTTTTCCTTCCACAACACTCAGCTGATTCAACCTCCAATTTCAAGCCTTCCTGCCCCTTTTGGATGCCCCCCGTGGGCCCAAGATACTCCATAGGCATGAACCAGTGATGCCCGGGATTCCCTTGGCGTCATGCATGCACAGGTGAGAGGCCCTTTCGCCTTTAGGTGGGACCTATGCCACGTCATTTTTTTCCCTTCCACAACACACAGGTGCCTCGTCCTCCCTTTCAAGCCTTTCTGCCGCTTTGGGCTTCCCCCTGTGGTCCCAAGATGCTCGGAGTGCAAGAACCAGGGGCCCCTAGGATGCCCAGGGTCCCGCGTAAGCTCGCTTGGGAGGCACTTTCGCCCATTGGGAGGACCTCTGCTGTGCCGTATTTTTTTCCTTTCACACCAAACAGGTGCCTTGACCTCTCCTTTCAAGACTTCCTCCCGCTTTGGGCTGCCCCCTGTGGGCCAAAGACCCTCCGTGGGCCTGAACCAGGGATGCCCAGCATCTCCTAGGCCCCACGCAAGCGTGGTGGCTAGGCACTTTGACTGTCGTGGGGACTTCAGCCATGCCTTTTTTTTTACTTTCACCACCACACAATGTCTCAACCTCAGCTTTCAAGCCTTCCTGCTGCTTTGGGCTGCTCTACGTGGGCCTGAGATGCTGTGTGGGCATGAACCAGGGACTCCCAGGATCCCCTAGGCCCCGTGCATGCACGGTGGGGATGCTCTGTCCCCCGTGGGGTGGGGGGGGAACCCTGCCTCGCTGTTAGTTTTTTCCTTCCATAACGCAGGTGCCTCCCCCTCGTATTTCAAGCTTTCCTCTCACCTTAGGCTGGTCCCCGTGGGTTCGAGGCACCCCCTGGGTGCGAAACAGGGACCCCAAGGCTCCCTGAGCCCCATGCATGCATGGTGGGGAGGCTCTGTTGCCCGTTGTGGGGGTCCTCTGATTCGCCATTTGTGTTTTCCTTCCACAACACAGGCAACTCCACCTCCTATTTCAAGAATTCCTGCCACCTTAGGCTGACCCTATGGGCCCAAGCCGCTCCATGGGTGTTTTGGCCTGGACCCTGTGGGCCTGAGACGCTCTCTAGGCATAAAACAGGGACGTCCAGGATCCTCTGGACCTCTCACATGCCCAAGTGAGTGGCACTTTCGCCTTTGGTGGGGACCTAAGCCCAGTCATTTTTTTTTCCTTCCACAACACACAGGTGCCTCGACCTCCCATTTCAAACTTTCATGCCGCTTTTTGTAGCCCCTCATGGGCACGAGATGCTCTGGATGCACGAACGAAGCACTCCCTGGATCCCCTTGTCCCAGCGCATGCTCGTTTGGGAGTCACTTTCTTCCATGGGGCAGACCTCAGTCATGCCATTTTTTGTCCTTCCACACCACACAGGAGCCTCAACCTCCCATTTCAAGACTTCCTGCCACTTTAGGATTCCCCCCCAGGCCCAAGGTACTCCATGGGCATGAGCCATCGATGCCCAGGATCCCCAGGACCCTCGCGTGTGAGTTTGGGAGACACGTTCCCCTTTGAGGGAAACCTCTGGGTGCTGTGGGTTTTTTTTCTTTCAAACCACAAAGATGCCTTGACCTCCCCTTTCAAGCGTTCCTGCTGCTTTGGCCTTCCCCCCGTGGGCAGCAGATACTCTGTGGGCATGAACCAGGGATGCCCAGGATCCCTTGGGCCCTGAACATGCGTGATTTGGAGGCACTATCACGCGTGGGAGGGATCTTTGCCCCACCATTTTCTTTTCCTTCCTAATCCCACACACCACACAGATGCCTCGACCTCCATTTTCAATCTTTCCTGCCGCTTTTCATTGCCCCTGTGGGCCCGAGAAGCTCCGTAGGCATGAACCAGAGACACCCTGGATTCCCTGGGCCCCTCGCAGGCACCGGTGAGAGTCACATTTGCCTTTGGTGGGGACCTCCGCCCCGCCTTTTTTTTTCCTTCCACACAGCACAGACTCCGAATTACCCGTTCTAGCCCTACTTCCGCTTTGATCTACCCTTTTTGGGCCTGAGACATTCCGTGAATTCAAAGCAGGGACACGCAGGATCCCCGGGGCCCCACGAATAAGCCTTTGGGAGGTACTTTCTCCCGCGGCGTTTTTTGTTTTTTTTTTTTTCATTTCACACCACACAAGTGCCTCGACCTGCCCTTTCAAGCCTTCCTGCCGCTTTTGGGGGAGCCCGGGAAGCTCCCAGCATGCCAACAAGGGAAACCAGGATCGGCTTGGCCCCTAGCATGTGCGACTGGGGGCTATTTCGCCCGTGGGGAGCACGGCTGCTGTGCCATTTTTTCCTTCCAAACCATACCGGTCCCTCGACCTCCCCTTTGAAGCCTTCCTGCTGCTTTGGGCTTCCCCCACATGTTCCAAGGAAGCTCCGTGGTTGTGAAACAGAGATGCCCAGCATCCCCAGGAACCCGTGCATGGGAGGTTAGGAGGCACTTTTGCCTTAAGGAAGGACCTATGCCACGCCATTTTTTTTTCCTTCCACAACCCTCAGTTGCCTCGACCTGCCCTTTCAAGCCTTCCTGCCACTTTAGACTGCCCCCTTGGGCATGAGACAGTCTGTGCGTATGAACCAGGAATACCCAGGATCCCCTGGGCCCCGGGCGTGTGCAGCAGGCACTTTTGTCCGTGGGGGGACCTCTGTTGGCTCGTTTTTTTTTTTCCTTCCACACCACACCCATGACTCGACCTCCTATTTCAAGCCTTCCTGCCAATTTAGGCTGTCACTAGTGGTCCTGAAATGCTCCATGGGTGTGAACCACTGAAGTCCAGGAACCTCCGGGGCCCCGCGCATCCGCGGTTGAGAGGCACTTCCGTCTTTGGGGGGGATCTCTGCCATGCCATTTTGTTTCCCTTACACAACAAACAGGTGCTTCAACCTCCCATTTCAAGCATTCCTGCCTCTTTGAGCTGCTCTGCGTCGGCCTGAGATGCTCTTTTCCCATGAACCAGAGACGCCTAGGATCACCTGGGTCCCCAGAATGCATGGTTGAGAGGCTGTTTCGCCCTTGGGCCATACCTCTGCTATGCTCCGTTTTTTTCCTTTCAAACCACAAAGGTGTCTCAGACTCCCCTTTCAAGCCTTCCTGCCGCTGTGGGCTGTCCCCCATGGGCCTGAGACACTCCATAGACTTGAAACAGGGAAACCAAGGATCCCCAGGGCCTCATGCATGCGTGGTTGGGAGGCACTTTCGCCCTTTAGTGAGGACCTCTGATTCGCCATTTGTATTTTCCTTCCACAACACAGGTGACTCCACCTCTCATTTCAAGAATTCCTGCCTCCTTGGGCTGACCCCGTGGGCCCAAAGCATTCCTTGGGCATGGATCAGGGATGCCCAGAGTACCCTGGGCTTTGCACATGTGCAGTGTGGAGGCATTTTCGCCCCTGTGGGGGGCCTCTGCCTTGCAGTTTGTGTTTTCCTCACACAACACTGGAGCCCGCACCTCCCCTTTCAAGCCCTCCTGCCACCTTGCTTTGGCCCCTGTGGACTGAGGTGCTCTCTAGGTTAGAACCTGGGATGCCTTGGATCCCCAGGCCTCCACACATGTGGGGATGGGAAGGACTTTCTCCTGAGGGGGACCTCTGCTGCGCTGTTTTTTTTTTCTTCCTCCCCACACAGGTGACTCCACGACCACTTTTAAGACTTCCTGCCCTTTTGGACTGTCCCCTGTGGGCCGGAGACCCTCCATGGGCGTGAATCAAAGATACCCAGGAACGCCTGGTCCCTGCGTATATGTGGTTTATGGGCAATTTCGTCTTCGGGGGTAGGTCTGCTGCACCATATTTTTTTACTTCCACACCACACAGGTGCCTTGACATCCCATTTCTAGCCTTCCTGCTGCTTTGCGCTGCCCCCCAACCCCCGTGCCCAAGATGCTCCTTGGGCTTCAACCATTGATGCCTTATATCTGCTGGGTCATGCACATGTGTGGTTGGGAGGCACTTTCGCCCCTGGGGTTACTTCGGCTATGCTGTTTTTTTTTTTCCTTCCACAACACACAGGTGCCTCCACCTCCTATTTCAAGCTTTCCTTCCGCTTTGGGCTGCTCCCAGTGGACCTGGGATGCTCTGTCGGCACGAAACAGGGAGTGAAGCAAGGACTCTGAGGATTTCCTGGGCCCCACACATGCGTGGTTAGTAGCACTTTCGCCCGTGGTGGGGGCCTCTGGAGCGCCATTGTTTTTTCCTTCTACATCACACGGGTGCCTCACCCTCACATTTCAAGCCTTCCTTCTGCTTGGGTTTGTCCCACTTGGGCCTGAGACGCTGCTTCACTCTGAAACAGGTATGAACACAATGCCCTGGGTGTAGGGAATTCGTGCTTGGGAGGCACTTTTGCCCATTGTGGGGACCTTTGCAGCTCCATTTTGATTTTCCTCCCACAACACATAGGCTACTCGACCTCTCCTTTCAAGCATTCCTGCCTCCTTGGGCTGCCCCCTGCTTGGGCCCAAGACACTTCATGGTCATGAACCAGGGAAGCCCAGGATCCCCTGGGCCTAACGCATGTGTGGTTGGGCGGCACTTTCGCCGGTGGGGAGACCTCTGCCATGCCATTTTTTTTCCTTCCATGACACACAGGTGCTCCGACTTCCCCTTTCAAGCCTTACTTCTGCTTTGATCTGCCCCCGGTTGGCCTGAGACACTCCGTGAATGTGAAACGAGGACACACAGAATCCCCTAGGCCCCGCGAATGAGCAATTTGGAGGCACTTTTTCCCGTGGGAGGACATCTGCCACGCTGTTTTGTTTTTTTTTTTTTCCTTTCACACCACACAAGTGCCTCGACCTCCCATTTCAAGACTTCCTTCTGCTTTTGGCTGCCCGCGTGGGCCTGAGATGCCCTGTGTGCATGAACCAGGGAAGCTCAGGATCCCCTGGGCCCCACACACGTGCAGTTGGGATGCAGTTTCACCTGTGGTGGGGACCTCCGCGAACCGTATTTTTTTCCTTCCACATCACACAGGTGCCTCGACCTCCCCTTTCAAGACTTCCAGCCACTTTGGCCTTCCCGTGTGGGCCCCAGACACCCGTGGGTGCGAATCAGGGATGCCTAGTATCACCTGGCCCCACACATGCACAGTTTGGAGGCACTTTCGCTGGTGGTTGGGACCTCTGCTGTGGCATTTTCTTTTTGTTCCTAACCACACAGTGACTCGACCTCCCCTTTCAAGCCTTCCTGCCACTTTGGGCTGCCCCCTGTGGGCAGGAGACACTCCTTGGGTGAGAACTAGAGACACCCAGGATACCCTGGTCCCCAAGCATGCCCGTTTGGGAAGCACATACGCCTGTGGGGGTCCTCTTCCATGCCGTTTGTTTTTCCTTTCCACCACACAGGTGCCTCTACCTCCCCTTTGAAGACTTCCTGCCACTCTGGGCTTTCCCCCATGGGCATGAGATGCTCTGTGTGCATGAAACATTGACACCCATGATCACCTGTGCCCTGCACATGCGTGGTTGGGACGCACTTTCGCCTGTGGGGGGATATCTGTCATGCTATTTTTTCCCTTCCTCAAGACCCACGTGACTCGACTTCCAATTTCAAGTTTTCTTGCCGCTTTGGGCTGCCCTCCGAGGGCCCAAGACTCTCCGTGCACATGAACTAGGGATTCCAGGATCCCCTAGGCCCCACGCATGCGTGGTGGGGAGGCACTTTCGCCCATGGGGGGCGGAACTCTGCCTCGTCATTTGCTTTTTCCATCCTCTACACAGGTGGCTTCACCTCCTCTTTCAAGCATTCACGCCCCCTTGGCCTGGCCCCCACTGGCCCCAGGCACTCCATGGGTGAGGATCAGGGACCCCTAGGGTTCCCTGGGCGCCACACCTGAGCGGTGGGGAGGCTCCTTCACCCGTTGGGGAGGACTTCTGATTCGCCATTTGTGTTTTCCTTCCACAACACAGGTGACTCCACTACCCCTTTCAAGACTTCCTGCCGCCTTGGGCTGACCCTGTGGGTCCAAGCCACTGCTTGGGTGTTACCTAGGGATGCCCATGGCACTGTTAGGAGACACTATCACCCGAGGAGGGACATCTGCCACACCATTTTTTTCCCCTCACCACAAAGTTGCCTCGACCTCCCCTTTCAAGCCTTTCTGCAGTTTTGGGCTGCAACCCACGGGCCAAGAAGTGAATCAGGGCTGCCCAGAATCCCCTGGGCCCTGCACATGTGTGGTTGGGGGGAACTTCTACCTGTAGGGGGGACCTCAGCCGTGCCATTTCTTTCCTTTCACACCACACAAGTGCCTCGACCTCCCATTTCAAGACTTTCTTCCACTTTCGGCTGCCCGTGTGGGCCTGAGACGCTCTGTGTGCATGAACCAGGGAAGCTCAGGATCCCCTGGGACCCACACATGAGTGGTTGGGATGCAGTTTCACCTGTGGTGGGGACCTCTGCTAACCGTTTTTTTTCCTTCCACATCACATAGGTGCCACGACCTCCCCGTTCAAGTGCATTTTCAGGGCACATGGTACCAGGGGCATCCCTAGGTGTCACCCATGGAGTCACTTGGGCCCACAGGGTCAGCCCAAAGCGGCAGCAAGACTTGAAAGCGATAGTAGAATCACCTGTACTGTGGAAGAAAAACACAAATGGCGAATCAGAAGTCCTCCCCAACAGGTAAAGGAGCCTCCCCATCACTCAGGTGTGGGGCCCAGAGTACGCTGGGGGTCCCTGGTTCTCACCCATGGAGTGCCTGGGGCCCCTGGGGACCAGGCCAAGGGGGTGTGAATGCTTGAAAGAGGATGTTCCGCTTTGGCCTGCCCTGTGTGGGCCCCAGACACCCATGGGTGCGAATCAGGGATACCCAATATCCCCTGGGCCCCACGCATGTGCAGTTTGGAGGCACTTTTGCTGGTGGTCGGGACCTCTGCTACAGCATTTTCTTTTCATTCCTAACCACGCAGTGACTCGACCTCCCCTTTCAAGCCTTCCTGCCACTTTGGGCTGCCCCCTTTGGGCATGAGACACCCTCTGGGTGAGAACTAGAGACACCCAGGATATCCTGATCCCCAAGCATGCCCGTTTGGGAGGCACATACACCTGTGGGGGTCCTCTGCCATGACATTTTTTTTCCTTTCCACCACACCGGTGCCTCTACCTCCCCTTTCAAGTCTTTCTGCCACACTGGGCTGTCCCCTGTGGGCATGAGATGCTCTGTGTGCATGATACAGGGACACTCATGATCACTTGTGTCCTGCATATGCGTGGTTGGGAGGCACTTTCGCCCTTGGAGAGACGTCTGCTGTGCCATCTTTTTCTCTTCCTCAAGACCCAGGTGACACGACCTCCAATTTCAAGTTACCTGCCACTTTGTGCTTTCCCCCGAGGGCTCAAGACTCTCTGTGCGCATGAACTAGGGATTCCAGGATCCCCTAGGCCCCACAGGTGCGTGGTGGGGAGGCACTTTCACCCACGGGGGCGGAACTCTGCCTCGTCGTTTGCTTTTTCCCTCCACTACACAGGTGCCTTCACCTCCTCTTTCAAGCATTCACACCCCGTTGGCCTGGTCCCCATGGGCCCCAGGCACTCCATGGGTGAGAACCAGGCACCCCCAGGGCCATCTAGGCCCCACACCTGAGCGATGGGGAGGCTCCTTTACCTGTTGGGGAGGACTTCTGATTCGCCATTTGTGTTTTCCTTCCACAACACAGGTGACTCCACTACCGCTTTCAAGTCTTGCTGCAGCTTTGGGCTGACCTTGTGGGCCCAAGCGACTCCATGGGTGATACCTAGGGTTGCCCGTGGTACCCGGTGCTCTGAAAATGCACTGTTGGGAGACACTATCACCCGTGGAGGGACATCCGCTGCAACATTTTTCTTTTCCTCACCACACGGGTGCCTCGAACTCCCCATTCAAGACTTTCTGCCGTTTTGGGCTGCAACTGAGGGGCCAAGATGCTCCAGGAAAGTGAATCAGGGCTGCCCAGAATCCCCTGGGCCCTGCGCATGTGCGGTTGGGAGGCACTTCTGCCTGTGGGGGGGACCTCGGCTGTGCCTTTTTTTCCTTTCACCACCACACAAGTGTCTCGACCTCCGCTTTCAAGAATTTCTGTGGGTCTGCCCCCCTGTGGGTCTGAGACGCCCTGGGGGCACGAATCAGGGAAGCCCAGGATCCCCTGGATCCCACATATTCTCTGTTGGGAGGCAATTTCTCCCGTTTTGGGACCTCTGCCACACCGGTTTTTTTTTTCTTTTCATACCTCAAAGGTGCCTCGACTTCCCCTTTCATGCCTCACTTCCGCTTTGATCTGATGGCGTGGGACTGAGACACTCCATGAATGCAAAGCAGGGACCCACAGGATCCCCTGGGCCACGAGAATGAGAGGTTGGGAGGCACTTTCTCCTGTAGGTGGACCTCTGCAGTGACGTTTTTTTCTTCTTTCACACCACACAAGTGCCTCGACCTCCCATTTCAAGACTTCCTGCTGATTTGGGCTGCCCCCCGTGAGCCCAAGACGCTCTGAGAGTGCCAACCAGGGAAAACAAGGATCCCCTGGGGCCCATGCATGTGCTGATGGGGGCTATTTCTCCCGTGGGTAGGACCTCGGCTGTGACTTTTTTTTTTCTTCCACACCACACTGGTGCCTCTACCTCCCGTTTAAAGCCTTTCTGCTGCTTTGGGCTACCCCCATGTCCAGAAGATGCTCCGTGGGTGTGAAGCAGGAAAGGCCAGGATCCCCAGGGCCCCAGGCATGCGTGGTTAGGAGGCCCTTTCGCCTTTAAGGACAACCTACGCCATGCCATATTTTTTCCTTCCACAAAACACAGGTGCCTCGATCTCCCATTTGAAACTTTCTTGCCACTTTCGGCAGCCGCCGTGTGCCCTAGGCACTCTGTAGCCACAAATCAGGGATGCCTAGGATCCCCTGGGCTCCACGCATGCTCGTTTTGGAGGCATTTTTGCCCGTGGGGTGGACCTCGGCCGCACACTTTTTTTGTCCTTCCACACAGCACAAATTTGTCATCCTCCCCTTTCAAGCCTTCCTGCCACTTTACGTTGCCCCTTCAAACCACAATGGTGCCTCAACCTCCAATTTCAAGACTTCCTGCCACTTTGGGCTGCCCCCGAGGCCCCAAGACACTCTAGGCCTGAAACAGGGATGCCCAGTATACCCTGGGCCCCACACATGTGAGGTCAGGATGTACTTTTGCCCTTGGGGGGGGACCTTCCACACCACACAGGTTCCTCAACATCACCACTGAAGCCTCTCTGCAGGTTTGGGCTGCCACCCTTTGGCCCAGTACTCTTTGTGGGTGTCAGTCCTTGAAGCCAAGGATCCCCAGGGCCATGCACATGTGTGATTTGGAGGCTTTTCTCCCGCTGGGGGACCTCAACCACGCTGTTTTCTTTTTTTCCTTCCACACCACACAGATGCCTCGACCTCCAAATTCAATCCTTCCTGCCACGATGGGTTGCCCCCTGTGGGCCCGTCATGCTCTGTGGGTGCAAACCAGTGATGCCCAGAATTCCCTGGGATCCTCGCATGCGCGGTTGGGAGTCACTTTTGCCCATGGGGTGATCCTATGACGTGACCTTTTTTCTCCTTCCATAGCACACAGGTGCCTCGACTTCCCCTTTGAAAACTTACTGCCACTTTGAGCTGACCCCGTGGGTCAGATGCACTCTGTGGGTGTGGAGCAGGGAAGCCCAGGATCACCTGGGCACCGCGCTTGCACGCTTGGGAGCACTTTCGCCTGTGGTGGGGACCTCTGGCGCGCCTTTTTTTTTTTTCCTTCCACAATACGCCGGTGCCTCGACCTCACCTTTCAAGCCTTCCTGCTGCTTGAAGCTGTCCCCCATGTGCCCGAGACACTCCTTGGGCCTGAAGCAGTGTTGCCCACTATCCCTTGGTGTAGTGTATGCACGGTTGGGAGGCACTTTCGCCTGTTGGGGGGACCTCTGCATCTCCGTTTTTTTTTCCCTCCACAATACACAGGGACCTCGATCTCCCCTTTCAAGCATCCTTGCCGCCTTGGTCTTTCCCCCCTCCCCCCCATGGGACTGAGACACTCTGTGGCTGCGAACCAGGGAAGCCCGTGATCCCCTGGGCCCCACACAAGCACGTTTAAGTTTCAGTTTCTCCGGTAAGGGGGACTTCTGCAAAGCCATTTGTTTTTTCTTTCCACACCACACAGGTGCTTTGACTTCCCCTTTCAAGCCTTCTTGCCGCTTTGGGCTGCCCCCTGTGGGCCCAAGACGCTCTGTAGACATGAACCAGGGACTCCCAGGATCCCCTGGGCCCCACGCATGAGCAGGTGAGAGGCACTTTCGTGTTCGGTGGGGATCTTTGCCATATCATTTTTTTTTTTCCCGCAACACACAGGTGCCTTGACCTCCCCTTTCAAGCTTTCGTGCCGCTTGGGGCTGCCCCCGGTGGGCCCGAGATGCTCTGGGTGCATGAATCAGTGATTCCCAGTTTGCCCTGGATCCTGTGTATTCTCGTTTAGAAGGCACTTTCGCCCGTGGGGGCGACCTTTGCTGTGCTGTTCTTTTTTCCATTCACATAAAACACAGGTTCCTAGACCTCCCATTTCAAGCATTCTTGCCGCTTTTGGCTGCTCCCTGTGGGCATGAGATGCTCTATGGGCATGAAATAGGGAGGCCCAGGATCCCCTGTGCCCAGACATGCACGGCTTGGGGGTACTTTCGCTCTTGGGGATAATTCTGCCATGGCGTATTTTGTTCCTTCCACAACACATAGGTGTCTCGACCTCCCATTTCAAACATTCCTTCCATTTTGGGCTGGCACCCTTTGGCCCGAGACTGCGTGGCTGTGAACCAGAGATGCCCAGGAGCCCCTGGGGCCCACACATGCGAGGTTGGGAGGCACTTTCTCCTGTGGGAGGGAACTCTGCTGAGCCATTTTCTTTTCCTTCCTCACCACACAGGTGACTCGACCTCCCCTTTCAAGTCTTCCTGCCGCTTTGGACTGTCCTGAGTGGACCCGAGGTGCTCCGTGGCATGAAGCAGGGTCTCTCAGGATGCGCTGTGCCCTGTGCATGCACGGATGGGAGGCCGTTTCCCCCACGGGGGGACATCTGCCAAGCCGTTTTTTTCCCTCCCTCAAGATCCAGGTGACTCGACCTCACATTTCAAACCTTCCTGCTGCTTTGGGCTGCCACCCCGTGGGCTCAAGACGTTCAGTGGGTGCCAACCAGGGATGCCCAGGAATCCCTGGTCCCCAGGCATGTGCAGTTGGGAGGCACTTTCGTCCGTGGGGGAGACCTCTGTCAAGACGTATTTTTTTCCGTCCTCATCACAGAGGGGCCTCGATCACAATTTCCAGGACTTCCTGCCGTTTTGGGCTGCCACCTGTGGGCCCAAGACTCTCCGTGGGCATGAACCAGGGATGCCTAGGATGCAGTAGGCCCTGGGCATGTGCAGTGGAGAGGCACTTTCGCCCATGGGGGGCAGACATCTGCCAAGCCCTTTGTTTTTTCCCTCCACAACACTGGTACCTTCACCTCCTCTTTCAAGCCTTCCTGTCACCTTGAGCAGTCCCCCATGTGCCCGAGCACTGCGTAGGTGTGAACCAGGGGCGCCCAGTGTTCACTGGGCCTCAGGCATGTGCAGTGGGGAGGCTCTTTAATCCGTGGGGGTACCAATGATTCACTGTTTGTGTTTTCCTTCCACAACACAGATGCCTCGACCTCCCCTTTCAAGCATTACTGCCACTTTTGGCTGCCCCCATGGGCTCAAGACACTCCATGGGCATGAACTAGGGACACCCAGGATACCCTGGGCCCCACACAGGCTCGGTTAGGAGGGACTTTCGCCCGTAGGGGTCCTCTGCTGCACCGTTTTTTTCCTTTCCACCACACAGGTGCCTCGACCTCCCTTTTAAAGCCTTCCTACCGCTTTGGGCTGCACCCTTTGGGCATGACATGCTCTGTTGGCATGAAGCAGGGATGCTCAGGATCCTGTGGGCCCCACACATGCAAGCTTGGGCGGCAGTTTCTCCCGTTGGGGGACGTCTGCCATGCCATTTTTTTTTTATTTCCACTTCACACAGCTGCCTCGACCTCCAGTTTCAAGACTTCCTTCTGCTTTGAATTGCCCTCGTGGGCCTGAGGTACCCTGTGCACACGAACCAGGGAAGCCCAGTGTCCCATGGGCCCCACACATGCACGATGCAAGGCAGTTTCGCCTGGGGGGACCTCTGCAGAACCGTTTTGTTTTCCTTCCACACCTCACGCGTGCCTCAACCTCCCATTTCAAGCCTTTCTGTCGCTTTGGACTGCCACCTGTGGGCCCCAGACACACCATGGGTGTGAATCAGAAATGCCAAGGATCCCCTGGGCCCCGCGCATTTGCGATTGGGAGGCACTTTCGCCCGTGGTGGCAATTCTGCCACACCGTATTTTTTTCCTTCCACACCACACAGGTGCCTCGACTTCCCCTTTCAGGCCTTTCACTTGGGAATGCCCCCGTGGGCTTGAGATGCTACGTGATTGCGAACAAGGGATGCCCAGGATACCGTTGGCCCAGCGCATGCACGGTTAGGAAGCAGTTTCTCCTTTGGGGGGATACTTTGGCTGCGCCGTTTTTTTTCCACACCACACAGGTGTCTCAACCTCCCATTTCAAGCCTTCCTGCCGCTTTCAGCTGCCCCCCGTGGCACAAGACTCTGGGTGGGTGTGAAGCAGGGAAGCCCAGGATACCCTGGGACCCGCGCATGCACAGTTGGGAGGCATTTAGCTTGTAGGGGGGACTTCAGCCACGTCGTTTTTTTTTTGTTTTTTTTTTTTTTGTTTTTTGCTTTCACCACCACACAAGTGCTTCGACCTACATTTTCAAGCTTTCCTGCCACTTTGGGCTGCCCCCATTGGAACTGAGACGCTCTGTTGTCACGAAACAGCAAAGCCCAGGATCCCATTGGCAACCCGCATGCGTAGTTGGGAGGCACTTTCGCCCGTGGTGGTGTCTTCTTCTGCTCCATTTTCTTTTCCTTCCTCACCAAGCAGGTGACTCGACCTCCCGTTTCAAGCCTTCCTGCTGTTTTGGGCTGCTCCCCGTGGGCCCGAGACACTCCGTGTGCAAGAGTCAAGGAGGCTTAGGATCCCCTGGGACCCTCGCATGATCGGTTTGGAGGTACTTTCGCCCTTGGGGCGGAACTCTGCCACGCCGTGTTTTTTAACTTCGAAACCACAAAGGTGCCTCGACCTTCCTTTTGAAGACTTCCTGCCGCTATGGGCTGCACCACTGTGGGGCTGAGACGCTCCATGGTGTGAAACAGGTATGCCATTTAACCCCCAGGCCCCAAGCATGCGCGGTTGGGGTGTACTTTTGCCCGTGCCGGGGACCTCAGTCTCCCCGTTTTTTTCCTACCACACCACACAGGTGCCTCGACGTCCCCATTCAAGCCTTCCTGCCGCTTTGGGCTGCCCTCCTTTGGCACGAAACACTTTGTGCACATGAACCAGGGATGCCCAGGATTCCTTGGGACCCATGCATGCATGGTTGGGAGTCACTTTTGCCTGTAGGGGGAACCTCAGTCATGACGTCTTTTTGTCCTTCCATATCACAAAGTTGCCTTCACTTCCAATTGAAGGCTTACTGCCACTTGGAGCTGCCACCTTTGGGAGTGAGACACTCTGTGGGTGTCAAGCAGGGACGCCCAGGATCCCCGGGGCCATGCACATGCACGGTTGGGTGCACTTTTGCACTTTGCGGGTACCTTTGCTGCTCCGCTTTTTTTTTTTCCTTCCAAAACACACAAGGGCCCCAAACTTATATTTCAAGCTTTCCTGTCGCTTTAGACTGCCCCCTGTGGGTCTGAGAGGCTCCGTGGACATGAACAAGGGATGCCTAGGATCCCGAGGGCCCCGCACATGCGCGGTTTGGAGGCAGTTTCTCCCATGTGGGGGAATTCTGTTGCGCCTTTTTTTTTTTTTCCTTCCACACCACACAGGTGCCTCTACCTCCTGATTCAAGGATTCCAGCCACTTTGGGCGGCACCATGTGGGTCCCAGCCACTCCGTGGGCATGCACCAGGGATGTTCGCCATACCCTATGCCCCACACATGCGCGGTGGGGAGACACTTTCGCCCGTGGGGTGGGAACTCTGCCTCATCGTTTGTTTTTTCCTTCCACAACAGGTGCGTCCACCTCCTCTTGGAAGCCTTCCTGCCGCCATGGGCTGGCCCTTGTGGGCCCGAGGCACTCCTTGGTTTTGAACCAGGGACCCCCAGTGTCCCCTGGGCCCCACGCATGCTCGGTGGGGAGGATCTTTCATCTAGGGGGGACGTTGGATTCGCCATTTGTCTTTTCCTTCCACAACACAGGTGACTCCACCTACCCTTCAAGTTTTCCTGATGCCTTGGGCTGACTCCGTTGGCCCAAGCCGCTCCATGGGTGCTACCAAGGGATGCCCGTGGTACCTTGTGTCCCACGAATGCACTGTTGGAAGGTACTATTGCCCGTGAGGGAGATCTCTGCTGCGAAGTATTTTTTTCCTTACACTCCACACAGGTGTGTCTGCCTCCCCATTCAAGCTTTCAGGACGCTTTGGGCTGTCCCCCTTTGGCCTGATACGCTTTGTGGGCATGAACCAGGGAAGCCCATGTTCCCCAGGGCCCTGTGCATGTGTGGTTGGGAGGAACTTTGGCCCGTTGGGGTACCTGTGTGGCACCGTTTTTTTTTTTTCTTCCAAACCACACATGCCTCGAACTCCCCTTTCAAGCCTTTCTACCGCTTTGTATTGTCCCCTATAGGCCCGAGGTGATCCGTGCACGTGAACCAGGGATGCCCAGGATTCCCTGGGACCTGAGCATGCGTGACTGGGAATCAGTTTCACCCATGGGGTGATCTCTGCCGCAACTTTTTTTGTCCTTCCATACCACACAGGTGCCTCGACTTCCTCTTTGAAGACTTATTACCTCTTTGAGCTTCCGTTCATGGGCTTGAGACACCCTGTAAGTGTGAAGGAAGGATGCACAGGATCTCCTGGTTCCCACACATGCATGCTTGGGAGGCACTTTCCTCTTTGGGGGGACCTCTGTTACGCCATTTTGTTTTCTTTCCACAAAAAACAGGTGCCTAGATCTCCCATTTCAAGTCTTCCTGCCAGTTTGAGCTGCCCCCCATGGGCCCGAGTCACTCCATGCGCAAAAACCAGGGATGCCTAAGACGGCCTGATACCCTCGCATGAACAATCAGAGGCACTTTCGCTCTTGGGGGGGACCTATGCCCTGCCGTGTTTCTTTCCTTTCAAACCACAAAAGTGCCTTGACTTCACCTTTCAAGCTTTCCTGCCGCTTTGGGCTGTACCCTGTGGCCGCAAGACCGCTCCGTGGTCATGAAACATTGAAGTGCAGTATCCCCTGGGCCCTGGGCATCGTCAGTAGGGAGCACTTTTGCCTGTGGGGAGACTTTTGCCATGCCATTTTTTTTCCTTCCACACCACACACCACACACAGCCTCCCTTTTCAAGCTTTCTTGCAGCTTTGGGCTACACCACGTTCGCCTGAGACCCGCCGTGGGCATGTACCAGGGTCACACAGGAAAAAATGGGCCCCATGCATGAACAATTGGAAGGCACATTCACCCGTGGTGGGACCTCTGCCGCGCTGTATTTACTGCCTTCCACACCACACAGGTGCCTCAACCTTCCATTTCAAGCCTTCTTGCCACTTTTGGCTTCCTCCCGTGAGCCCAAGATGCTCCGTGGGCATGAACCAGGGTATCCCAGGATTCCCTGCACCTTGCACTTGTGCAGTTGGGAGGCACTTTTGCCCATGCGGGGACCTCTGCCATGATGTATTTTGTTCCTTCCATACCACACAGATTCCTCGACCTCCCTTTTCAAGCTTTCCTGCTGTTTTGGGCTGCCCCTGTGGGCTTGAGATGCTCTGTGGGTGCGAACAAGGGACTCCAAGGATCCCGTGGGCACCACACATGTGCATTTGGGAGGAAATTTTGCCTGTGGGTGGGACCTTCCGGAGCTCATTTTTTTTCCTTTCACCACCACACAAGTGCCTTGATCTCTGCTTTGAAGCCTTCCTGCCCCTTTGTGCTGCCCCACTTGGGCCCGAGACCTTCCGTGGGAGTGAACCAGAGATGCCCAGAATCCCCTAAGCCCAGCGCATGCGCGGTGGGGAGGCACTTTCTCCTGCTGGGGGGGACCTCTGCATGGCCATTTGTTGTTTCCTTCCACAACACAGGTGCCTCCACTTCCTCTTTCAAGCCTTCCAGCGGCCTTGAGCTGGCCCCCTTGGGCCCAAGGCACTCCATGGGAATGAATCAGGGATGCCCATGGTCCTTGGGCCATGCGCATGCACAGTAGGGGGGCATTTTCTCCCGTGAGGTGGACTTCTGCCTCACCATTTGTGTTTTCCTCCACGACATGGGGGCCTCTACCTCTCCTTTCAAGACTTTTTGCCACCCTGGGCTACCCCCATGGGCCCAAGGCGCTCCATGGGTGTGAACCAGGGACACTCAGGGTCTCCTGGGCCCCATGCATGAGCGTTCTGGAGGTACTTTCTTCCGTAGGGCGGTACTTCTGCTTCATCGTTTGTGTTTTCCTTCCACAACACACTTGCCTCTACCTCTCCTTTCAAGCTTTCCTGCCGCCTTGGGTTGGCCCCCGTGGCCCTGAGATGCTCTGCAGGCATGAAACTGGGATGCCCAGGATTCCCAGGGTCTCATGCATGAGCTGGTGGGAGGCATTTTCGCCCGTGGGGGAAACCTCTGCTGTGCCATTTTTTTCCTTCAGCACAACACAGGTCAATCGACCTCCACTTTCATGGTTTCTTGTTGCTTTAGCCTGCTCCCCGTGGGCCTGAGACGCTACAGGGGCATGAAGGACAGATGCCCAGGATACCCTGAGCCCCAAGCATGCGTGTTTGGGGGCAGTTTAGACCGAGCCTGTGATCTCTACTGAGCCATTTTTATTTCCTTCTACTCCACATTGGTGCCTCAAACCCCTTTGAAGGCTTCTGCCCCAGTGGGCCAGAAACACTCCATTGGTGGCAATCAGGGACACTCAGGATTCCCTGTGTCCCACGCATGCACGGTTGGGAGGACTTTCACCCGTTGGGGACCTCTGCCATGCCTTTTTTTTTCCTTCCACACCACACTAATGCCAAGACCTGCCCATGCAAGCATTCCTGCCACTTTGGGGTGCCCACCTTTGGCAAGATATGCTTTGTGGGCATGGATCAGGGAAGCCCAGGATCTCCACGTCCCCACGCATGCATGCTTAGGCAACACTTTCGCCCACTGGGGGACCTCTGTCACGCCATTTTTTTTCCCTTCGACACCACACAGATGCCTCGACCTCCCGTTTAACTCCTTCCTGCCGCTTTGGGTTGCCCCCTGTGGGCCTGAGATGCTCCTTGGCCATGAACCAAGGACACCCAGGATTCCCTGCGACCCCCGCATACACGGTGGGGAGTCACTTTCGCCCGTGGAAGGACCTCTGCCGCGTTGATGTTTTTTTCCTCCCACAACACACAGGGTCTCGACCTCCCCTCAAGCATTCCTGCCATCTTGGGCTGCCCCCCACTTGGGTGCAAGACGCTTCGCGGGCTTGAATCAGGGAAGCCCAGGATCCCATGGGCCCCGCGCATGTGCAGTTGGTGGGACTTTTTCCCGGAGGGGGAACTTCTGAACCTCCGTTTTTTTTTCCTTCAATATCACACAGGTGCCTTGAATTCCCATTTCAAGCTTTACTTCCACTTTGATTTTTCCCAGTGGACCTGAGACACTCCGTGAATACAAAGCAGGGAGACACAAGATGCCCTGGGCCCAGTGAATGTGCTGTTGGGAGGCACTTTCTTCCGTGGCGGGACCTCTGTCGCAGCGTTTTTGTTTTTTTTTTTTCTTTCACACCACACAAGTGCCTCAGCCTCCCGTTTCAAGACTTAATGCCGCTTTGGGCTGCCTCCTGTGAAACCAAGACAGCTGAGCGTGCCAAC
Source organism: Pongo pygmaeus (assembly GCF_028885625.2). NCBI lineage: Eukaryota > Metazoa > Chordata > Mammalia > Primates > Hominidae > Pongo > Pongo pygmaeus. The sequence continues at coordinate 11,793,026 of NC_072388.2, read as the reverse complement.
TGGGGAAGCCCAGGATCCTCTGGGCCCATGCATGCATGGTTGGGGGCTATGTCCCTCGTGGGGAGGACCTCTGCTGTGCCTTTTTTTTCTTCCAAACCACACATGTCCCTCTACCTCCAGTTCAACGCCTTCCTGCTGCTTTGGCCTTCCCCCCATGTCCCCAAGATGCTCCGTGGGTGTGAAACAAGGATGCCCAGGATCCCCAGGGCCCTGTGCTTGTGCAGTTAGGAGGCATTATTGCCTTTAGGGAGGACCTATGACACGCCATATTTTTTTCCTTCCACAGCACTCAAGTGCCTCAGCCTCCAATTTCAAGCCTTCCTGCCGCTTTGCGCTGCCCCCTGTGGGCCCGAGACGCTCTGCAGCCATGAACCCAGAGGCTCCCAAGACCACCTGGGACCCACACATGCATGGGCGAGAGGCACATTTGCCTTTTGTGGGACCTATGCTGTGTCATTTTTTTTTTTTCCTTCCACAACACACAGGTGCTTTGACCTCCACTTTAAAATCTTCCTGTCGCTTTGGGCAGCCCCTTGTGGGCCCAAGACACTCTGGTTGCATGAACCAGGGATGCCAAGGATGCCCTGGACCCCTCACATGCTCCTTTGGGAGACTCTTTCGCCTGTGGTGTGGATCTTGGTCTTGCATTTTTTTGTCCTTCCACACCACATAGGTGCCTCAACCACCCCTTTAAAGACTTCCTGCCACTTTTGGCTGCTCCCTGTCGGCCTGAGGCCCTGCATGGGCATGAAGCGGGGATGCCCAGGATCCCCTGAGCCAGGTGCATATGTGGTTGAGAGTCACCTTCATCCGTGGGGGAGACCTCTGCCGCGCCGCTTTTTTCTTTTCACACCACACAGGTGATTCGACCTCCCCTTTCAAGCCTTCCTGCCGCTTTCGGCTGCCCCCTGTCCACCTGAAATCCTTCATTCGCGTGAACCAGGGATACCCAGGATCCCCTGGACCCCAAGTGTTTGAGGTTAAGTGGCACTTTCGTCTTTGGACGGGACCTCTGCCATGCCATTTTTTTTTTTTCCTTCCACAGCACTCAGGTGCCTCGACCTGCAATTTCAAGCCTTCCTGCCTCTTTGAGCTGCCCCCAGCGGGCTTGGGACGCTCTGTGTGCAAGAACCAGGGATGCGTAGGATGACATAGGACCCTCGCATGCGCAGGTGGGAGGCACTTTCGCCCTTGGAGGGGACCTCTGCTGCGCCATGTTTTTTTTCCTTTCAAACCACAAAAGTGTCTCGACCTCCCCTTTCAAGGCTTCCTGCCACTTTGGGATGCCCACCATGGTCTCAAGACACTGCGTGGGTATGAAACAGGCAGGCCTATTATCCTCTGGGCCCAATACTAGCAGGGTTGGGGGTACTTTTGCCCAGTGGGGGGACCTCTGCAGTGCCATTTTTTTTTTCCTTCCACACCACGCAAGTGCCTCGACCTCCCCATTCAGGCCTTCCTGCTGATTTGGGCTGCCCCTCCTTGGCTGGATATGCTTTGTGGACATGAACCAGGGAAGTTCAGGGCCCTCAGTTACCAGTGCATGCATGGTTGGGAGGCACTTTCACTTGTTGGGGGAGATATGCACTGCTGTATTTTTTTCCTTCCTCTCCACACAGGTGCCTCGATTTCCCCTTTCATGCCTTCCTGCCGCTTTGGGCTGCCCCTGGTGGACCTGAGATGCTTTGTGGTCATGAACCAATGATGCCTGGTATCCCCTGGGCCACACGCATGCGCAGTTCGGTGGCAATTTCTCCCCTGGTTGTACCTCTGCTGCACCGTTTTTATGCCTTCCACTCCACACAGGTGCCTCGACCTCCCCTTTCAAGGCTTTTACAGCATTGGGCTGCTGCTGGCCGTCCTGAAACATGCCGTGCTTGTGAACAAGTGACTTCCAGGATCCCATGGGTCCCATGCATGCGTGGTGGCGAGGCACTTTTGCCCGTTTGCTGGGACGTCTGCCTCGCCATTTGTTTTTTCCTTCCACATCACAGGTGCCTCCACATCCTCTTTCAAGCCTTCTTGCCTCCTTGGGCTGGCCCCCATGGGCCTGAGGTGCTCCCTGTTTGTGAAACAGGGACCCCCAGCGTCCCCTGGGACTCAGGTGCAGAGGGGAGCTCTTTCGACCATTGTGGAGGGCCTCTGATTCGCCCTTTGTGCTTTCCTTCCACCACAAAGGTGACTAAACCTCCCCTTTCAAGAGTTCCTGTGGGCTCATGCTGACCCCGTGGGCCCGAGCCACTCCATGCGTGCTAACCAGGGATGTCCAGGGTCCCCTTGGCCTTGTGTATTTGCAGTGGGGAGGCACGTCCACCCATTGTGAGGGACTTCTGTGATACCGTTTGTATTTTTCTTCCATAACACAGATGTCTCCATCTTCCCTTTAAAGGCTTCCTGCCACCTTGGGCTGGACCTGAGGCATTCCTTGGGCATGGACCACGGATGCTGAGAGTCCCCTGGGCCCTGTGCATGCGTGGTGGGGAGGCACTTTTGCCCGTGTGGGGATGAACTCTGCCTCGCCATTTGTGTTTTCCTTTCACAACACTGGAGCCTGCACCTTCACTTTCAAGCCTTCCTGCCACCTTGAACTGGCCCCCGTGTGCCAAGGCACTCCGTAGGTGAGCACCTGGGACACCCAGAATCCTCAGGACTTCGGACATGTGGGGTTAGGAGGCACTTTCGACCCTGGGGGAACTCTGCTGTGCCTTTTTTTTTTTCTTCTTCACCACACAGGTGCCTCGACCTCCCTTTCCAAGGCTTCCTGCCTCTTTGGGCTGCCCCTGTGGGCCCAAGACTCTCCGTGGGCATGAACCAAAGATGCACAGGAACCTCTGGGCCCTGTGTATTTGCGATTGGGATGCACTTACGTCTGTAGGGGCACATTTGCCAAGCCATATTTTTTTCCTTCCACACTGCACAGGTGCCTTGACTTCGGTATTCAAGCCTTCCTGCCACTTTTGGCTTCCCCACGTGGGCCTGAGATGCTCTGTGGTTGTGAACAAGGGATGCCCAGGATCCCATGGGCCTTGTGCATGTGTGGTTGGGAGGCAGTTTGTCCTGTTGGGGGAACTTCTGCCATGCCATTTTATTTTTATTTTTTTTCACACCACACAGGTGCTTCAACCTCCCCTTTCCATTCTTCCTTCTGCTTTCGGCTGCTCCCCGTGGGCCCGAGACTCTGAGTGGGTGTGAACTAGGGACACCCAGGAACCCCTGGGTCCCACGCATGCGCGATTGCATGGGACTTTTGCCTGTGGCTGGGACCTTGGCCGCGCCATTTTTTGTTTTCCTTTCACCACCACACAATGCCTTGACCCCCATTATCAAGCATTTCTGCCCGTTTACCCTGATCCCTGTGGGCCTGAGACTCCCTGTGGGCATGAACCAGGGTAACCCAGGATCCCCTGGGTCCCGTGTATCCTCGGTTGGTAGGCAGTTTCACCCGTGCTCGGACCTCTTCCACGCCAGATTTTTTTCCTTCCATACCACACAGATGCCTCGACTTCCGCTTTCTAGCCTTACTTCCACTTTGATCTGACCCCGTGGGCCTGAAACACTCCGGCCTGAAACACTCCATAAGTGCGAAACAGTGACACACAGGATCCCCTGGGCCCCAAGAATGAGCAATTGAGAGGCACTTTCTCCTGTAGACGGACCTCTGCCGCGGCGTTTTTTTTTCTTTCATAAGACACAAGGGCTTCAACCTCCCTTTCAAGATTTCCTGCCACTTCGGGCTGCCCCTCTTGGGCCTCAAATGCTCCAAGCATGCCAAGTAGGGAAGCCCAGGATCCCCTTGGCCCCGCGCATACACGGTTGGGGACCATTTTGCCTGTGGGAAGGACTTCTGCTGTGCCTTTTTTTTACCTTCCACACCACACAGGTGCCTCAGTCTCCCCTTTGAAGAATTCCTGCTGCTTTAGGCTGCCCCGAATATCCCCAAGATGCTCTGTGGTGTGAAGTAAGGATGTCCAGGATCCCCAGGGCCCTGTGCACGCCCAGTTAGGAGGCACTTTTGCCTTTAGGAAGTACCTATGGTGTCCCATTTTTTTTCCTTCCACAACACTCAGGTGCCTCGACTTCCAAATTCTAGTCTTCCTGCCGATTTGAGCTTCCCACTGTGGGCCCAAGGCACTCTGTAGGCTCAAACCAGGGATGCCCAGGATCCCCTGGGCCCCACACATGCACGGTTGAGGGGCACATTTGCATTTGGTGGGGAGATATGCCACGTCATTTTTTTTTTCCTTCCAAAAAACACAGGTGCCTCAACCTCCACTTTAAAACCTTCCTGCCATTTTGGGCAGCCCCTCGTGGGCCCGAGACACTTGGGTGCATGAACCAGTGGCCCAGGATGCCCTGGGTCCTGCACATGCTCGTTTGGGAAGCACTTTTGCCCGTGGAGCGGACCTCGGCCATGCCATTTTTTTGTCCTTCCACACGACATAAGTGTCTCAACCTCCCCTTTCAAACCTTCCTGCCGCTTTAGGATGCCCCGCGTGGGCCAGAGATGCTCCATGGGCATGAACCAAGTATGCCCGGGATCACCTGGGCCCGTGCATGCGTGGTTGGGAGCACTATCGCCCGTGGTGGGGACCTCTGCCACACCGTTTTTCTTTTCCTTCCACACCACACAGATGATTCGATCTCCCATTTCAAGCCATCCTTCCGCTTTGGGATGCCCCCCGTGGACCTGAGACACTCTGTGGGTGCGAAAAAGGGAAGCCCAGGATTCCGTGGGCCCTGCAAATGTGCAGTTGGGAGACACTTTCTCCCGTGGGCTGGACTTCTGCCAAGTGTTTTTTTTTTTTTCCTTCTACACCACACAGTTGCCTGGACCTCCTATTTCAACATTACCTGCTGCTTTGGGCTCCCCAATGTGGGCCCGAGACGCTCCATGGGCGTAAACCACAGAGGCCCAGGATCCCCCATGCTCCACGCATGTTCGATTGGGAGGCATTTTTACCTGTGGGGGTGACCTCGGCCGCTCCTTTTTCCTTTTACTTTCACCACCAAACATATGCCATGACCTTCGTTTCAAGACTTCCTGACGCTTTGGGCTGCTCCACTTGGGCCCGAGACGCTATATGGGCATGAATCAGGGATGCCCAGGATCCCCTGGGCCCCAAGCATGTGCGATGGGGAGGCTCTTTCAACTCTGATTCGCCATTTGTGTTTTCCTTCCACAACACAGATGCCTCCACCTCATGTTTCACCTCTTCCTGCAGCCTTGGCCTGGGTCCCGTGGGCCCAAGGCACCCTTTGGGCATGGATCAGGGACGCCGAGAGACCCTTGGGCCCCGTACAGGTGTGCTGGGGAGGCACTCTCGCCCGTATGCGGGGAACTCTGCCTCGCCATTTGTGTTTCCTTTCAGAACATTGGAGCCTTCACCTCCTCTTTCAAGCCTTCCTTTTCTCCTTTGGCTGGACCCCATGGGCCGAGGTGCTCCTTGGGTGACAAACTGGGATGCCCAGATCCCCAGGGCTCCATGCAGGTGTGGTTGGGTGGCACTTTCACCCGTGGGGGAGCTCTGCTGAGTCTTTTTTTTTCTTCCTCACCACACAGGTTCCTCCAGCACCCCTTTCAAGATTCCTGGTGCTTTGGGCTGCCCCCCTTGGGCCCGAGATGCCCCATGGGCATGAATCAAGGAACTCCAGGATCCTCTGAGGCCCATGCATGTGCAGTTGATAGGCACTCTTGACTATGTGGGGGACCTCAGCCACTCCTTTTCTTTTTCCTTCCGCACCAAATAGGTGCCTCAACCTCCCCTTTCAAACCTTCCTGCCGCTTTAGTCTCCCACCCGTGGGCCTGAGTCTCTCCATGGGCATGAACCAGGGATGCCCAGGATCCCCTTGGACCCATGCGTGCACAGTGGAGAGGTACTTTCTCCCGTGGGTGGGACCTGTGTTGCGCCATTTTTTTTTCCTTCCATGCCACACAGGTGATTCGACCTCCCTTTTCAAGCCTTCCTGCCATTTTGGGCTGTCTCCCGTGGGCCTGATATGCTCCATGGGCATGAATGAGGGATGCACAGGATCGCCTGGGACCCACACATGCACGGCTGAGAGGTACCTTCGTCTTTGGGGTTGACCTCTGCCATGCCATTTTATTATACTTCCACAAAAAACAGGTGCCTCGACCTCCCATTTCAAGCCTTCCTACCATTTTGAGCTGCACCCTGTGGGCCTAAGATGCTCCGTATGCAAGAACCAGGGACACCGAAGATCCTCTGGGACCTTCACATGTGCAGTTGGGTGGCACTTTGACCCTTGTGGGGGACCTCTGCCATGCCGTGTTTTTTCCTTTCAAACCACAAAAGTGACTCGACCTCCCGTTTCAAGCCTTCCTGACACTTTGGGCTGTCCCCCTTGGGCCAGAGATGCTCCATGGGCTTGAAACAGGGATGCCCAGTGTCCCTTTGGCACTGCGCATGTGTGGTTGGGAAACAATTTTGTCCCTGCGGGGGACGTCTGCCATGCCGTTTTTTGTTCCTTGCACACCACGCAGCTGCCTCGACCTCCCCATTCAAGCCTTCCTGCCTCTTTGGTTTGCCCCCCCCCTTTGGCCCGATACGCTTGGTGGGCATGAAACAGGGTAGGCGGTAGGCCAGGATTTCCAGGGCCCTACGCATGAATGATTGAGAGGCACTTTTTCCTGTCGGGGGACCTCTGCTGCACCGTTTCTTTTTTTCTTTTCCTTCCACACCACCAGATACCTCGACCTCTCATTTCAATCCTTCCTGCCACTTTGGGTTGCCCAGTGTGGGCCCAAGATGCTCCATGCACGTGAGCCAGGGATGCCTAGGATTCCCCAAGATGCTTTGTGGACATGAAACAGGGATGCCCAGTATCCCCTGGGCACCACGCATGCGCAGTTGGGAAGTAATTTTGCCCATGCGGGTCCTCTGCCATGCCATTTTTTGTTCCTTCCACACCACGCAGTTGCCTCGGCCTCCCCATTCAAGCCTTCCTGCCACTTTGGGTTGCCCCACTTTGGCCCGATACGCTTGGTGGGAATGAACCAGGGAGGCCCAAGATCCCCAGGGCCGCACACATGCGTGGTTGAGAGGTGCTTTCACCCGTTGGGGGACCTCTGCTGCATCTTTTTTTTTTCCTTACACACCACACAGGTCTCTCGACCTCCAATTCAAGACTTCGTGCCACTTGGGGCTACCCCTTGTGGGTATGAGACACTCTATGGGCATGAACCACGGATGACCAGAATCCCTTGGGCCCTGGGCATGCGCGGTTGAGAGGCAGTGTTTCCCGTTGAGGGGACTTCTGCCGCGCCGTTTTGTTTTTCTTTGCACACCACACAGGTGCCTCGACCTCTACTTTCAAGTCTTCCTTCTTCTTTGGGCTTTCCGTGTGGGCTTGAGACGCCCTGTGGACATGAACCAGGAATACCTTGTATGACCTGCACACCGCGCATGCGCAGTTGGCATGCACTTTTGCCCGTGGGGGAATTTCTGCTGCACCATTTTTTTTCCTTCCACACCACAGAGGTGCGGTGCCTCAACGTCCTCTTTCAAGCCTTCCTGCCACTTTCGGCTACCCACCCTATATGGTCCGTGGGCATGAATGAGGGAACCCCAGAATCCTTTGGCACCCGCGCATGCATGGTTGATAGACAGATTTGCCTGTGGTGGGGATCTCAGCAGCGAATTTTTTTGCTTCCACACCACATAGGTGTCTCGACCTCCCCTTTCAAGCCTTCCTGCTACTTTAGGATTCTCTCCGTGGGCCCAAGACTCTCTGTGGCATGAACCACTGATGACCAGGATCCCCTGTGCTCCAGGCATGTGAGGGTGGGAGGCACTTACGCCAGAGGTGTGGGGACCTTGTTGGCACTGTATTTTGTCTTTTCACACCACACAGGTGCCTCTACCTCCCAATTCAAGCCTTCCTGCCGCTTTAGGCTGGCCCCCATGGGCCCAAGTCACTCCATAGACATGAACGAGGGAAACCCAGGATCCCCTAGGCCCCACGCATGCAAAGTTGGGAGGCACTTTCTTCCATGGGGGGGACCTCTGCAACGCCGTATTTTTTTTCCTTCCACACCACACAGGTGCCTAGACCTCCCCACTGAAGCTGTCCTGCCGCTTTGGGTTGCCACACATGGGCCTGAGGTGCTCTGTCACATTAAGCAGGGATGCCCAGGATCCCCTGAACCTGGCGCTTGCGGGGTTGGGAGGCATTTGCACCTGTACGGGGAAGTCTCTCCCGTGCCATTTTTTCCCTACTGCTCCTTACGGGTGACTAGACCTCCCCTTTCAAGATTTCCTACCGTTTTTGGCTGCCCCCCTAGGGCTCGAGACCTTCGTGGTGCCAACCAGGGAAGCCTAGGATTCACTGAGCCCCATGCATGCACGCTTGTGAGACACTGTTTCCTGTGTGGGCACCTCTGCCACGCCTTTTTTTTCCTTCCATACCACACGGATTCTTCGACTTACTTTTTCAAGTCTTACTTCCGTTTTGATCTGCCTGCCATGTGCCTGAGACACTCTGTGAATGCAAAGTAGGGACTCGCAGGATCACCTGTGTCCCGTGAATGAGCGGTTGGGAGGCACTTTCTCCCTTGGAGGGACCTCTGCAACAGCGTTTTTTTTTTTCCCCTTTCACACTACACAAGTGCCTCAACCTCCCATTTCAAGCCTTTCTGTCTCTTTGGGCTACCCCCTTGGGCCCGAGATGTTCCATGGGCATTATCTAGGGACACCCAGGATACCCTGGGCCCAGCGCATGCACGGTTGGGAGGCACTTTCGCTTGTGGGCGGGACCTCTGCTGCACCATTTGCTTTTTCTTCCTCACCACTCAGGTGACTCGACCTCCCCTTTCAAGCCTTCCTGACACTTTGGGCTGTCCTGGGTGTCCCCAAGATGCTCCATGGTCACGGAGCAGGGAAGCTGAGTATCCCCTGGGCCCTGTGCATGCGCGATTGGGAGGTAATTTCCCCCGTGGGGGGACATCTGCCCTGGAGGGTTTTTTTGCCTTCCTCATCACACAGGTGACTCAACATTCCATTTCAAGGATTTCTGCCTTTGGGCTGAACCAGGTACTCGCTGGAACCCTTGGGCCCCAGGCATGCGCAGTTGGGAGGCACTTTCGCCCGTGGAGGGATCTCGGCTGCTCCATATGTTTTTAATTCTACACAACACAAGTGCCTCGACCTTCCCTTTCAAGTCTTCCTGCTGCTTTGGGCTGCCCCCCTTGTGCCCCAGATGCTCTGTGAGCATGAAACACGGAAGTCCAGGATTCCCTGTGCCTCCCACCAACGTGGTTGGGAGGCACTATCGCCCGTGAGCGGTACCTCTGTGTGCCATTTTCTTTTCATTCCTAACCACACAGTTGCATCGACCTCCCCTTTCAAGCCTCCCTGTCGCTTTGGGCTGCCCTCCATGGGCCCGAGATGCTCTGTGGGAGTGAACCAGGAATTCCCAGGAAACCCGGGGCCCCATGCATGCATGGCTGGAAGGCATTTTCGCCTGTGGGGAGGAGTCTGCCCTGCCATATTTATTTCCTTCCACACAACATATGTGCCTCGACCTTCCCTTTCAAGACTTCCTGCCTCTTTGGGCTGCCCCCCGTGGGCCAGAGACACTCCGTGGGCATGAACCAGGGATGCCCAGGATCCCCTGGGCCCCACACCTGCTCGTTTGGGAGGCCCTTTCGCCCATGGGGGGACCTCTACGGTGCCGTATTTTTTCCTTTCCACCAAACAAGTTCCTCAGCCTCCGCTTTGAAGAATTCCTTTCGCTTTTGACTGCCCCCCATGGGTATAAGACCCCCTGTGGGCATTAACCAGGGAGGCCCAGGATCCCCTGCACCCTGCACATGCATGGCTGGGAGGCACTTTCACCCATGGGGGACCACTGCCATGCCGTAATTTTTTCTTTCCACACTACACAGGTGCCTCGACCTCCCATTTCATGCCTTCCTGCCACATTGGGCTTCCCCCCATGTCCAGATGATGCTCTCTGGGTATGTAACAGGGACACCCAGGTTATCCAGGGCCTGGTGCATGCACAGTTAGGAGGCACTTTCGCCTTTAGGGAGGATCTATGTTGCACATCCTTGGTTCGTGCACCCAGAGCATCTCAGCCCAAAGAAGCAGAAAAATTTGAAAAGGTAGGTCGAGGCACCTTTGTGTTGTGGAATAAAAAAAATGAGGAAGCTTAGGTCCTTAATGAAGGTGAATGTCCATTGCACCCCCTCATGTGTGGGGCCCTGGGTATCCTGGGCGCCTCTCGTTCATGCCTACAGAGCCTCTCAGGCCCACAGAGAGCAGCCCAAAACCGTAGGAAGTCTTGAAATATGATTTCAAGGCACCTTAGTGTTGTGAAAGAAAAAAACTGATGGAAAATGCCTCCAACCACACATGCATGGGGTCCTGGGGATCATGGGCTTCCCTGTTTCTCACCCACAGAGCATCCTGGGGACATGGGGGGAAGCCCAAAGCAGCAGGAAGGCTTCAAATGGGAGGTAGAGCCACCTGTGTGCTGTGGAAGGAAAAAAAAAAGGCACAGCCGAGGTCCTCCCCACAGGGAAAATATCCCGCAACCATGCATGCACAAGGCCCAGGGGATTGTGGGCTTCCCTGGCTTGCTCCCTTGGATCATCTCAGGATCACAGGGGGCAGCCCAAAGCAGCATGAATGCTTGAAAGCGGAGGTCGAGGTACTTGTGTGGTGTGAAAGGGAAAAAAAAACACCCCGGCAGAGGTCCTGCCAGCAGAGAAAGTGCCTTCAAACCTCTCATTCGCGGGACCCAGGGAATCCTGCATCTCCCTGCTTCACTTTCAAGGAGTGTCTCAGGCCCACAGGGAGCAAATCAAAGCAGAAGTAAGGCTTGAAAAGGGAAATCGAGGCACTTGTGTGGTATGGAAAGAAAAAACTGGCGCGGCAGAGGTCCTCCCCAACGGGCGAAAGTGCCTCCCAACCACGCATGTGCAGGGCCCCTGTGATCCTTGGCATTTATGGTTCACACACACGGTGCATCTCAGGCACACGGCGGGAAGCCCAAATAAGCAGGAATGCTTGAAATGGGAAGTTGAGGCACCTGTGTGGTGTGGAAGTAAAACAAAACGGTGCAGCATAGGTCACCCCATGGGCGAAAGTGCCTCCCAACTGCACATGAGTGGGCCCCAGTGGAAACTGAGAGGCCCTGCTTTGTGCCCACGGAGCCTCTGAGGCCCACTCGGGAAAGCCCAAAGAGGCAGGAAGGCTTGAAAAGGGAGGTCGAGTCACCTGTTTGGTGAAGAAGGAAAAGAAAATTGCGTGGCAAAGGTCTCGCCCACGGGTGAAGGTGCCTCCCAACTGCACATGTGCATTGCCAACAGGATTCTGGGATCCCTGCTTCACACTGACAGAGTGTCTCAGGTCCACTGAGGGCAGCCCAAAGCAGCAGGAAAGCTTGAAAATGGAGGTCGAGGCATGTGTGGTGGTGAAAGGAAAAATAAACTGCACAGCAGAGGTCCCCCCCACAAGCAAGAATGCCTCCCAATTGCACATGCGTGGGTCCCAGGCGATCCTGGTCTTCCCTGTTTCACAACCTTGCAGAGTCTCTTGTGCACGGGGGGCAGCAAAAACCAGCAGGAAGGCTGAAATGGGAGGTCAAGGCACTTGTGTGGTGTGAAAAAGAAAACGGCGCAGCTGAAGTACCCCCCCCAAGGGAGAAACTGCCTCCCAACCGCATATGCTCATGGCCCACTGGATCCTGGGCATCGCTTGTTCACAACCCTGGGGCGTCTGGGGCCCACAGAAGCCAACCTAAAGTGGATGGAAGTCTTGAAAGTGGTGGTCAAGTCACCTCTGTGGTGTGGAATGAACAAAATACGGCGTGGCAGAGTTACCACACTGGGAAAAGTGTCTCCCAACCGTGCATGTATGCATCATGGAGGATACTGGGCATCCCTGTTTCATGCCCACAGAGCAGCTCATGCCCATGGAGGGCAGCTCGATGCAGCAGGAAAGCTTGAAAATTGAGATAGAGACACCTGTGCAGTGGAAAGGAAAAAAAATGGCACAGCAGAGGACCCCCACGGGCGAATGTGCCTTCCAACAGAGCATGCACAGGCTCCAGGGTATCATGGGTGTCCCTAGTTTGCATCCATGGAAATTCTTGGGCCCACAATTGGCAGCCCAAACCAGCAGGAAGGCTTGAAATGCGAGGTCAAGGCACCTGCTTGTTGTGGAAGGCAAACAAAATTACGTGACAGAGGTCCCCTTGAAAGACGAAAGAGCCACTCAGTCTCGCATGCCTGTGTCTGAGGGGATCCTGGACATCCCTGATTCACACCTATGGAGCGTTTCAGGCACACAGGGAGCAGCCCAAAGCGACAGGAATGCTTGACATAGGAGGTCAAGTCACCCGTGTGGTGTGGAAGGAAAAAAATGTCTCGGCAGAGGTCTTCCCCCACGAACGAAAGTGCCTCCCGACTGCAAATGCATGGGGCCCAAGGGATCCTGGACATCCCTGATTCATGCCCATGGGGTGCCTCGGGCCCATGAGCAGCAGCCTAAAGGGGCAGGAAAACTTGAATGGGAAGGTTGAGGCACCTGTGTGGTGTGGAAGGATAAAAAAATGGCGTGGCTGAGGTCACCCCCATGGGCGAAAGTGCCTTCCAAACGAGCATGTGTGGGCCCCAGGGCATCTGTGGCATCCCTGATTCATGCAACGAGAGCATCTTGGGCCCACAGAGGGCTGCCCAAAGCGGCAAGAATGTTTGAAAGGGCAGGTTGAGGCATCTGTGTGTTGTGGAAGGAAAAAAAAAATGACATGGCATAGGTCCCCACCAATGGCGAAAGTTTCTCTCACACCCACATGCGTGGGGCCTAGGGGATCCCGGGCATCCCTGATTCATGCCTACAGAGCATCCTGCACCCACGGGGTCAGCCCAAATCGACAGGAAGCCTTGAAATTGGAGGTCGAGGCACCAGAGTGGTGTGGAAGGAAAAAAAATGGCACGGAATAGGTCTTCACTAAAGGAGAAAGCATGCACGGGGCCGAGAGGATCCTGAGCATCCCTGGTTCACACCCACACAGAATCTCGAGCCAACACGGGGGCAGCCCAAAGTGACAGGAATGCTTAAAAGGGGAGGTCGAGGCACCTCTGTGGTGAGGAAGGAAAAAAAAACTGTGTGGCAGATGCTGCCCGCAGGCTAAAGTGCCTCCCAACAGCCCATGTGCGGGGAACAGGGGACCATGGGCATCAATGGGTAGGACCCAGGGAAGAGCTTGGTCCCACGGGGTCAGAGAAAGGCAGCAGGAAGACTTGAAAGGGGAAGTGGAGTCGCCTGTGTTGTAGAAGGAAAACACAAATGGCGGCTCAGAGAGCTCCCCACCACAGGTGAAAGAGCCTCCCCACTGCACATGTGCGGGGACCAGGGGATACTGAGATTTCCTGATTTGCATCCACAGAGCTTCTGGGGACCACAGAGGACCAAAGCGGCAGGTAGGTTTGAAAGGGGAGGTCGAGGCAGAAGAGTGTTGTGGAAAGAGAAAAAAAGGAGGGGCAGAGATCCCCCCCAACCACTGGCGAAAGTGTCTCACAAACTACCATGCACAGGTGCCAGGGTACCATGTGTGTCTCCTGTTCTTGCACCACAGGGGACTGCGCAAAGAGACAGGAATGTTTGAAAGGGGAGATCTTGGCACCAGTGTGTTGTGGAAGGAAAAAAAAATGACGCGGCATAAGTCCCCATGAAAGGTGAAAGTGGCTCTCACCCTTGCATGTGCGGGGCCCAGGGGATCCTAAGAGTCCCTGATTGGTGCCTACAGAGCATCTCAGGCCCACGGGAGGCAGCGCAGAATGGCAGGAATACTTGAATTGGGAGGTGTAGGCACCTGTGTGGTTAGAAAGGAAATAAAATGCCGCAGCAGAGGTCCCCCAGCGGGGGAAAGTGCCTCCCAACCTCTCATTTTCGTGGCCCAGGGGATCCTGCATGTCCCTGCTTCATATTCACGGAGTGTCTAATACCCACCAGGGGCTGTTCAAAGCATAAGTAACTCTTGAAAGGGGAAGTCGAGGCAACTGTGTGGTATGGAGGGAAAAAAATGGCGTGGCAGAAGTCCCCCCACGGGCAACACTGCGTCCCAACTGCGAATGCGAGGGGCCCAGGGGATACTGGGCATCCCTATTTTGCACCCTCAAATCATCTCGGGCCCACGGAGGGCAGCCCAAAGCGGCAGGAATGCTTGAACAGGGAAGTCGAGGCACCTTTGTGGTTGGCAAGGAAAAACACACGGCGCCATAGGGTTTGCCCCAATGGCGAAAGTGCCTCCCAACAGCACCTGCCAGGGCCCCAGGGGATCCTAGGAGCGCCTCGGGCCCACGTGTGGCAGCTCAAAGCAGCAGGAAGGTTTGAAATCGGAGGCCAAGTCACCCGTTTGTTGTGGAAGGCAAACAAAATTGCGTGGCTGAGGTCCCCCTCAAAAAAAAGAGTGCCTCTCAACTGCACATGCCTGGGGCCCAGGGGATCCTAAGAATTACTGCTTAGCACCCATGAAGCATCTCTGCCCAAGTGGGGGCAGCTCAAGGCAGCAGGAATTCTAGAAACGGGAGGTCGAGGCCCCTGTGTGTTGTGGAAGGAAAAAAAAAATACGGAGCCCCAGAGGTCCCCCCAATGGGCGAAAGTGCCTCCAAATAGCGCATTCACTGCACCCAGGGGACTGTGGGCTTCCCTCCTTCAGGACCAGGTAGGGTCTGGGACCCAAGGGGGACAGCCCCAAGTGGCAGGAAGGCTTGAAAGGTGAGGTCCAGGCACCTGTGTGGTTTGAAGGGAAAAAAAATTGGCACGACAGAGGTGCCCCCCACAGGCGAACGTGCCTCGAAACACGCATGTGCGGGGACTAGGTGATCCTGGGCACCTCTGTTTGGCGCCCATGGAGAGTCTCGGGTCCACCAGCGGCAGCCCGAAGTGACAGGAATCCTTGAAATGGGAGTATGAGGCCCTTGTGTGTTGTGGAAGGAAAAAAAAAAAAAAACAACGCCGTCGCACAGGTCGCCCCACGGGCGAAAGTGCCTCCCAACTGTGCATGTGAGGGGCCTAGGGGATCCTGGGCGTCACTGCTTCACACCCACGGAGAGTCTGAGGCCCAGGGGGGGCAAGTCAAAGAGGCAGTAAGTCTTCAAAGGGGAAGTCAACGCACATGTGTGGTATGGAAGGACTAAAAAACGTCGCAGCAGAGGACCCCCTCACTGGCGAAAGTGACTCCCCACAGTGCATGCGAGGGACCCAGGGAATCCTTGGCATCCCTGGCTAATGCCCACGGAGCATCTCGGGCCCAGAGGGGGCAATACAAAGCAGCAGGTAGTCTTGAAAGTGGAGGTCGAAGCACCTGTGTATTGTGGAAGAAAGAAAATATGGCACCACAGATGTCCCCCTGAAGGGCAAAACTACCTCCCAACCGTGCATGCACAGGTCTCAGGTGATACTGGGTACTCCTGTTTCATGCCCAAGGAGCATCTTGGGGCCACGGGGGGCAGCACAATGCGGCACAGAGGCTTGAAAGGGGAGATCGAGGCACCTTTGTGGTTTGAAAGGAAAAAAATATGGCGTGGCAGAGGCCCCCCCAAGGGCGAACGTGCCTCACATCCATGCATTCGAAGGTCCCGGGGGATACTAGACGTCCCTCATTCTTTTGCATGAAGCATCTCGGGCCAATGGAGGGCAGTTCAAAGCTGCGGGAAGGCTTAAAATGTGAGGTCGAGGCACCTGTTGTGGAAGGAAAAAAAAATGGCGTGGCAGAGTCCCCCCAAAAGACGAAAGTACCTCTCAACCACACATGGTTGGGGCCCATGGGATCCTGGGCATCCCTGGTTCATGCCTATGGAGATTTTCAGGCCCACAGAGGCAACCCAAAGCAGCAAGAAGGCTTGAAAAGGGATTTCGAGTCGCCTGTGTGGTATGGAAGGAAAATAAAACGGCTCTGCCAAAGTCCCCCCAATGGGCCAAAGTGCCTGCCAACCGTGCATGCTTGGGGCACAGGGGATCCTGGGCTTCTGTAATTCGTGCCCACAGGGCATCTCGGGCCCATGGGGAGAAACCCAAAGCAGCAGGAAGGCTTGAAAGAAGAGGTCGAGACACCTGTGTGGTGTGGAAGGAAAAAGAAACTGTGGCCGAGGTCACCCACAGAGGCATAAGTGCCTAACAACCTCGCATTCGGGGGTCCCAGAGGTTCCTGTGGTTCCCTGATTCATGCCCAAGTAGAATCTCAGGCCTAAGGGGGACAGCCCAAAGCGACAGGAACGCTTGAAATGGGAGGTCGAGGCACCTGAGTGCTGTGGAAGGAAAAAAAATGGCCTAGCAGAATTCTCCTCACGGGCCAAGGTGCCTCCCTACCGCGCATGCACGGGGCCCAGTAGATATTGGGCATCCTTGTTTCACACTCACGTAGTGTCTCAGGCCCACGGGGGGCAGCCAAAAGCTCCAGGAAGTCTTGAAATTGGAGGTAAAGACACCTGAGTACTGTGAAAGGAAAAAAAAAAATGGCAAGACATAGGTCCTCCCTAAAGGTGAAAGTGCCTGCGAACCACACATGCAAAGGGACCTCAGGATCCTGGATGTCCCTGTTTCACAGCCACGGAGGGTCTTGAAGATATGGGGGGCAGCCCAAAGCAGCAGGTAGCCTTCAAAGTGAAGGTCGAAGCACCTGTGTGGTGTGGAAGGAAAAAAAGAAAGGCACAGCAGAGGTCCTCCCCATGGGCTAAATAGCCCCCAATCATGCATGTGTGAGGCCCAGGGGATCCTGGGCTTCCCTGCATGGCACCATCAGAGTACCTCAGGCCCGCAGCAGGCAGCTCAAAGTGGTAGGAATCTTTGAAAGGGGATGTTGAGGCACTTTGGTGTGAAAAGAAAAAAAAACAACGCCACGGCAGAGGCCCACCCACGGGAGAAAGTGCCTCCCAATCGCTCATTCGAAGGGCCAAGGGTATCTTGCGAGTCCCTGTTCACATTTACAGAGTGTCTCCAACCCATGGGGGGGCAGTTCAAAGCGGAAGTAATGCTTAAAATGGGTAGTCGAGGCACCTGTGTGGTATGGAAGGAAAAAAAAGTCACCCCACGGGAGAAAGTGCCTCCCAATCGCACATGTGCATCACAAGTACATTCTGGGCTTCACTGGTTCATGCCCACGAAGTATCTCGGGCCTAAGGTGGGAAGCTCAAGGTAGCAGGAATGCTTGAAAGGGGATGTCGAGGCCGCTGTTTGTTGTGGAAGAAAAATATAAAGGAAGCAACAGAGGTCCCGCCAATGGACAAAAGTTCCTCCCAAGCGCATATTCACTTCACCGAAGGGATTGTGGGCATCCCTGGTTCGGGCCCAAGCAGCGTCTCAGGCCCACGGTGGACAGCCCCAAGCGGCAGGAAGACTTGAAAGGTGAGGTCGAGGCACCTGTGTGGTGTGGAAGGAAAAAATACGGTGCACCAGATGTCCACCCCATGGGCAAAAATATTCCCAATCACACATGTGCAGGGCCCCAGGGATTCTGGGCATCCCTGGTTGTGCCCACGGGGCGTCTTGGACCCATGGGTGGCAGCCCAAAGCAGCAGCAAGGCTTGAAAGGGGAGGACGAGGCACTTGTGTGTTGTGGAAGGAAAAAAAATGCCAAGGCAGAGGTCCCCCGACGGACCAAAGTGCCTCCCAACCGTGCATGCTCGGGGCACAGGGGATCCTGGACATCCCTTCTTCATGCCCACAGAATGTCTCAGGCCCACTGGGAGCTGCTTAAAGCGACAGTAAGACTTCAAAGGGGAAGTAGAGGCACCTGTGCGGTATGGAAGGACAGAAAACGTCATGGCAGAGGTCCCACACACGGGTGAAAGTGACTCCCTACCATGCATGTGAGGGTCCCAGGGAATCCTTGGCATCCCTTGTTCATGCCCACAGGGCATCTCATGCCCACAGGTGGCTACCCAAAGAGGCAGGAAGGTTTGAAAGGGAAGGTCTAGGCACATGTGTGATGCAGAAGGAAAAAAAAAAACAGTGGGGCAGAGGTCCCCCAGTGGCCGAAAGTGCCTCCCAACCACACATGCATGGGGCTGTCGGAATCATGGGCTTCCCTGGTTCATGAACACAAAGTGTTTCGGGCCAAATGGGTGCATCCCAGTGAGGCAGGAAAACTTGAAAGGGGAGGTCAAGGCACCTGTGTGTTGAAGAAGTAAAAAAAATATGGTGCGGCAGAGGTCCTCCCAACTGGCAAAAGTACCTCACAACCGTGCATGCATAGGGCGCATGCGATCCTGGGTGTCCCTTGTTCACACCCACGGAGTGTCTCAGGCCCAAGGGGTGCAGCCCAAAGCTGAAGGAAGGCTTGAAAAGGGAGGTCAACGTACCTGTGTGGTACGGACAGAACAAAATACGGCGTGGCTCAGTTACCCCCACGGGCGAAAGTGTCTCCCAACCGCTCATGTGAGGGGCACAGAGGATTTTGGGATTCCCTGATTTGAGCCCAGGGAGTGTCTCGGGCCCAATGGGGGCAGCCCAAACTGGAAGGAAGGATTGAAATAGGAGGTAGAGCCCCCTGTGTGGTGTGGAAGGAAAAAAAAATGGCGTGGCAGAAGTTCCCCCAAGGGCAAAAGGGCCTCCCAACCGTGCATGCGCTGGTCCAGGGGATCCTGGGCATCCCTGTTTCTCAGCCACGGAGCATCTCGGGCCAATGGGGGGCAGCCCAAAGTGACAAGAAAGCTTGAAAGGGGAGGTCGAGGAGCCTTTGTGGTTTGAAAGGAAAAAAAAAAACATGGAACGGCAGAGGTTTACCCCACGGGCGAATGTGCCTCCCAATAGCACATGCAAGGGTCTCAGGGGATCCTAGGCTTCCCTGGTTCCCGGGCACAGAGAATCTCGGGCCCATGCAAGGCAGCTAAAAGCAGCAGGAAGGTTTGAAATGGGAGGTCAAGGCCCCTGTTTGTTGCGGAAGGAAAACAAAATGGCATGGCAGATGTCTCTCCCAAAGACAAAAGTGCATCTGAACGCAGGGGGCACAGGCATCCTAGGCGTCCCTTGTTCACACCCATGGAGTGTTTCAGGCCCACAGGGGGCAGCCCAAAGCGGCTTGAAGGCTTGAAAAAGGAAGTAGAGGCACCTGTGTGTTGTGAAAGGAAAAAAAAATGGCGCGGCAGAGGTCACCTCGATGAAAGTGCCTCCGAAATGAGTATGTGTGGATCCCAGGAGATAATGGATGTCTCCATTTCACACCCACGGAGCATCTCAGGACAGCAGGGGGCAGCCCAAAGATGCAGGAATGCTTGAAAGAAGTTGAGGCACGTGTGTGGTGTGGAAAGAAGAAAATACGGAGCGGCAGACATCCCCCCACAGGCAAAAGTGCCTCCAACCGCACTTGAGTGGAGCCCTGGGGATCCTGGGTGTCCCAGGTTCTCACTTACGGAGCTCCTCCACCCAAGGGGCTAGCCCAAGGTGGCAGGAAGTCTTCAAAGAGAAGGTGAATGTCCAGTGTTTTGAAAGGAGAACACAAACGAGAAGGCAGAGGTCCCCCAATATTGGCGAATGTGCCTCCCCAATGCACATGCGCAGGGCCCAGGGGACTCTGGGCATCCCTGGTCCGTGCTCAAGGAGTGTCCTGGGCCCAAGGGGTCCAGCCCAAGGAGGCAGGAAGCCTTGAAAGGGGAGGTGGAGCCACTTGTGTTGTGGAAGGGAAGCACAAATGGCACAGCAGAGGTCCTCCACAATGGGTGAAAGTGCCTCCCTACCATGCATGTGCAGGGCCCAGGGGACCCTGGTAATCCCTGGTTAGCACCCATGCAGCGATTTGGGCCCACAGCGTCAGCCTAAGGCAGCAGGAAATCTTGAAATGGGAGGTGGAGCCACCTGTGTTGTGGAAGGAAAACACAAATGTTGAACCAGAGGTCCACCCCAACAGGCGAAAGAGCCTCCCAACCGCATATGCGTGGGACCCAGGGTACCCTGAGCATCCCTGTTTTGCACCCAAGGAGATCCTCGGACCCACAGGGACCAGCCCAATGCGGCAGGAAGGCTTGAAAGAGGAGGTGGAGACACCTATATTGTGGAAGGATAAAACAAACTGTGAGGTAGAGGTTCCAAACTACGGGGGAAAGTGCCTCCCCACCATGCATGCACGGGCCCTAGGGGATCCTGGGCATCTCTGGTTCACACCTACAGAGCATCTCTGGCCCAGGTGGAGCAGCCCAAAAGGGCAGGAAGTCTTGAAAGCGGAGGTCAAGGCATTTGTGTGGTTGTGAAAGGAAAAAAAATGGCGTGGCTCAGGTCCCCTACACAGGCAAAAGAGACTCCCAACCGCTAAAGTGCAGGGCCCAGAGGACCCTAGGGGTCCCTGATTCACACCAGCAGAGAGTCTCGGACCTACGGGGGGCAGCCGAACGCAGCAGGAAGTCTTGAAAGGGGAGGGCCAGGCACCAGTGTAGTGTTGAAAAAAATGGCGCGGCAGAAGTCTCCCCCACGGGAAAAACTGCCTCACAACTGCACATGTGTGGGGCCCAGGGATACTGGGCATCCCTTGTTCATGCCAAAGGAGCATCTCAGGCCCAGGGTCCACAGCCAAAATCTGCAGGAAGGCTTGAAATGGGAGGTCGAGGCACCTGTGTGTTGTGGAAGAAACAAAATATGGAGAGACAGAGGTTTCCCCACGGGCGAAAGTGCCTCCCAACCATGCATGTGCAGGGAGCAGTTGATCCGTGATGTCATTTTTTCATGCCCACCGAGCATCTTATACCAATTGGGGGCAGCACAAAGTGGCAGGAATGCTGGAAAGGGGAGGTGGAGGCACCTGTGCGGGGAAAAGGAAATAAAAAAGGCATGGCAGAGATCCCCCCACGGGTGAAAGTACCTCCCAACCGCGCATGTGCGGGGCATAGGGTATCCTGCGCATCCCTGGTTCATGCCCACGGAGCGCCTGGGGGCCACGGGGTGCAGACCAAACCAGAAATGGCACGTCAGACATCCTGACCACAGGTGAAAGTGCTCCCAACCGCACATGTGCAGGTCCTAGGGAATCCTAGGGATCCCTGCTTCACTTCCACAGAGTGTCTTAGGCCCACAGAGGGCAGCACAAAACGGCAGTAAATCTTCACAGGAGAAGTCGTGGCCCCTGTGTGGTATGGAAGGACAAAAAAAGGTCACGGCAGTTTCCCTCCACGGGCAAAAGTGGCTCCCAGCCGCACATGCACGGGTCCCAGGGAATCCTTGGCATCCCTGGTTTGCACCCTCCGAGCATCTCCAGCGCACAGAGGGCAACTCAAACAAGTAGGAAAGGTTGAAAGAGGAGGTAGAGGCATCTGTGTCGTGTGGAAGGGAAAAAAAAACGGTGCGGGCAGCAGAGGTCCCCCAACAGGCGTAAGTGTCTCCCAACCATGCATGCCTGGGGCCCTGGATATCCTCAGCTTCCCTGGTTCACGCTCACAAAGAGAGTCGTGCCAAAGGGGCAACTGAAAGTGGCAGGAAGCATTGAAAGGGGAAGTCGATGCACCTGTGAGGCGTTGATGGCAAAAAATACAGCGCAGCAGAGATCCACCACAGAACAAAGTGCCTCCCAATTGCACATACACAGGATCCAGGGCTTCCTGTGCATATTTGATTCACACTCACGAGCGTCTTGGGCCCACAGAGGTCAGCCAAAAGTGGCAGGAAGCCTTGAAAGGGGAGGTCGAGGCACCTGTGTGGTGAGGAAGGAAAAAGAAATGGCGAAGCAGAGGTTCCCCTACGGGCGAAAGTGCCTCCCAACTCTGCATGCATGGAGCACTGGGGATCCTGGACATCCCAGGATCTCACCCACGGAGGCCCTCTGCCCACTGGGGCCAGCCCAAAGCTGCAGGAAGTCTTGAAAGGGGAGGTGCAGGCATCAGTGTTGTGAAAGAAAAACACAAACGGCAAGGCAGACGTTCCCACCACACGGGCGAAAGGGCCTACCCACCACACATGCGTGGGGCCCAGGATAATCTGCCAACCCTGATGCATGTGCAAGTGCCTCAGGCCCACAGGGTCCAGCCCAAGGCTGCAGGAAGCCTTGAAAGGGGAGGTGGAGGCACCTGTGTTGTGGAAGGCAAACACAAATGGCAAGGCAGACATTCCCACAAAGGCTGAAATTGCCTCCCCACACACATGCACGGGGCCTAGAGGACACTGGGCATCCCTGGTTAGCATCCATGGAGAGGCTCAGGGCCACGTGTTCAGCCCAAGGTGGCAAGAAGTCTTGAAAGAGGAGGTGGAGGCACCTGTGTTGTGGAAAAAATAAACAAACGGCAAGGCAGAGGTTTCACACCACGGGCAAAAGTGCCTCCCCACCATGCATTCCGAGGGTGTAGGGGATCCTGGGCATCCCTGGTTCATGCTCACGGAGTGTCCTGGGCCCACGTTGGGCAGCCCAAAGTGGCAGGAAGGCTTGAGAGCAGAGGTAGAGACACCAGTGTGGTGGGGTAAAAAAAACGGCGTGGCAGAAGTTCCCCCCACGGGAGAAACTGCCACCCAACCACGCATGCGAGGGCCCCAGGGGATCCTAGGTGTCCCAGGTTCTTGTGCATGGAGCATCTCAGGCCCACATGTGGCAGCTCAAAGCAGCAGGAAGGCTTGAAATCAGAGGTTGAGGCACTGGTTTATTGTGGAAGGAAAAAAAATTGCATGGCTGAGGTACCCCCAAAGAAGAAAGTGATTCCCTGCCACGCATGCATGGGGCCTAGGGGATACTCGGCTTCCCTGGTTGACACGGCCGGCAGCCCAAAGCAGCAGGAATGCTTGGAAAGTGAGGTTGAGGCACCTATGTGTTGAGGAAGGAACAAAATACAGCACGACAGAGGTTGCCCCCGCATTTCTGGTTCATGCCCACAGTGCGTCTCGGGCCCACAGGGGGCAGCCCAAAGCGGCAGGAAAGCTTGAAAGGGGAGGTAGAGGCAACTCTGTGGTGTGGAAGAAAAAAAAACGGCATAGCAAAAGTCCCCCATGGGCGAAAGTGACTCCCAGGTGTGCATGCGTGGAGCCCAGAGTTTCCTGGGCATCCCTGGTTCACGCTCAGGGAGCTTCTCGAGCCCACGTAGGGCAGCACAAAGTGGCAGGAAGGCTTGAAATGCGAGGTCGGAAGAAGGGAAAAAAAACGGCACAGTAGACGTCCCCCCACTGGCAAAAGTGCCTCCCAACAGCTCATGCTTGGGGCCCAGGGGATCCTCAGAATCCCTGTTTCTTTCCCACGGATCATCTCGGTCCCACGTGGCACAGCCCAAAGAGGCAGGAAGGCTTGAAAGGTGAGGTCCAGGCAAATGTGTGGTGTGAAGGAAAAAAAAAGTGGTGCACCAGAAGTGCCCCCCACGGGTGAAATTTCTTCCAACCACACATGTAAGGGAACCACGGGATCCTCGGCTTCCCTGGTTGTCGCCCATAGAGCATCTCGGGCCCACGGGTGGCAGCCCAAAGCGGCAGGAAGGCTTGAAATGAAAGGATGAGGCACTTGTGTCGAGTGGAAGGAAAAAAAAACTCTGCGACAGAGGTCCCCACATGGGCGAAAGTGCCTCACAACTATGCATGCGAGGTGCCCATGAAATCTAAGGAGTCTCTGCTTCATGCCCACAGTGTGTCTGAGTCCCACGGGGGTAACTCAAAGAGGCAGTAAGTCTTCAAAGGAGAAGTCAAAGCACCTGTGCTGTATGTAAGGACAAAAAAACGTCGGGGCAGAGGCCCTCCAACAGGTGAAAGTGCCTCCCAACCACAGATGCATGGGGCCTTGGGGATCCTGGGCTTCCCTGCTTCAATCCCACAAACCGTTTTGGGCCAAAGTGGCGCAGCCCAAAACGGCAGGAAGGCTTGAATGGGGCGGTGGAGGCACCTGTGTGGTTTGGAAGAAAAGAAAACAGCACGGCAGAAGTCCCACCGCAACGGGCAAAAGTAACTCCCGACCGCACATGCACAGGTCCCAGGTAATACTGGGCATTCCTGTTTCAAGCCACGGAGCATCTCGGGGCCACGGGTTTCAGCCCAAAGTGGCAGGAAGCCTTGAAAGTGGAGATCGAGGCATCTTTGTGGTTTGAAAGGAAAAAAAAAACATGGCGTGGCGGAAGTTCCCCCCAAGGGCAAAAGTCCCTCCCAACCGTGCATGCTATGGTCCCAGAGTATCCTAGACGTGCCTCATTCTTGCACATGGAGCATCTCGGGGCCACAGGGGCAGCTCAAAGCAGCAGGAAGTCTTGAAATGGGAGGTTGAGGCACCTGTTTATTGTGAAAGGAAAACAAAATGGTGTGGCACAGTTCTCCCCCACGGAAAAAAGTGCCTCCAAACCGTGCATGTGGGGTGCCCAGGTTATCCTGGGCATCCCTGGTTCATGTCTCTTGAGAGCCTCGGGCCCCAGGGGGGCAGCCTAAAGCAGAAGGAAGCCTTGAACAGGGAGATCGAGGCACCTGTGTGGTGTGAAAGGAAAAAAAAAAGGCGTAGAAGAGGTCCCCACCACGGGAATAAGTGCCTCCTTAACAAGCATGCATGGGGTCCACAGCATCCTGAGCATCCCTGTTTCATTCATGCAGAGCATCTCTGGCCCACAGGGGGCAGCCCAAAGCGGCAGGAATTCTTGAAACGGGAGGTCGAGACACCTATCTGTTGTGGAAGGAAAAAAAAATGGCGTGGCATTGGTCCCCCTTAAGGCGAAAGTGCCTCTTAACTGCCCATGCGTGAGGCCCAGGGGATCCTGAGCATCCTGGTTCATGCCTACAGTGTGTCCCGGGCCCATGGGGGCTGTCAAAATTGGAGGGAGTCTTGAAATAGGAGGTGGAGGCACCTGTGTGGTGTGGAAGGAAAAAAATGCATGGCAGAAGTACACCCTGGGGTGAAAGTGCCTCCCAACCACACATGTTCATGGCCCATGTAATCCAGCCCATTGCTAGTTCATGCTCACGGAAAGTCTCGGGCCCAGAGGAGGCAGCCCAAAGCGGCATTAAGCCTTGAAAGGGGAAGTCAAGTCACCTGTGTGGTGTGGAAGGAAAAAAATATGGCAAGGCAGACATTCCTCCACAGAAGAAAGTGCCTCCCACCCGCGCATACGCGGGGCCCAGGGGTTCTGGGCCTCTTTGGTTCATGCCCACAGAGCACCTTGGGCCCAAAGGGGAAGCACAAAGTGGCAGGAAAACCTGAAAGGGGAGGTCCAGGCACATGTGTGGTGAGGAAGAAAAAAAAGGCGGCACAGCAGAGGTCATGCAAGGGCGAAATTGCCTCACAAACCCACATAGGTGGAGCCCTGGTGATTCTGGCCATCCCAGGTTCTCGCCCACGGAGCATCTCAGCCCACCGTGGCAATCAAACTCAGCAACAAGGCTTGAAAGGGAAGGTGCAGGCTCCAGTGTTGTGAAAGGGAAACATAAACAGCAAGCAGAAGCCCCCCACGAGGGCAAAAGTGCTTCCCCATCATGCATGCGTGGGGCCCAGGGGAATCTGGTGGCATCCATGATTGGAGCCCAAGGACTGCCTCGGGCCCACGGGGTCCAGCGCAAGGCGACAGAAACCTTGAAAGGGGAGGTGGAGGCACCTGTGTTGTGGAAGGCAAACACAAACGGCACTGCAGAGTTCCCCAACCATGGGCGAAAGTGCCACCCCAACGCGCATGCGCAGGGCCCAGGGGACTTTAGGCATCCCTAGTTAGCACACTTGGAGCAGCTCAGACGCCCAGGGTCAGCCCAAGGAGGCAGGTAGTTTTGAAATGAGAGGTGTAGTCACCTGTGTTGTGGAAAGAAAACACAAATGGCGAATCAGAGGTCCCCCACAACGGGCGAAAGTACCTCCCCACCGCGCATGTGCAGGGCATAGGGGATCCTGAGGATCCATGGTTCATGCCTGGGGAGGCTCTCGGGCCCACATGGGGCAGCCCAAAGCTGCAGGAAGGCTTGAAAGGGGAAGTAGAGACATCTGTGTGGTGTGGAAGGAAAAAAAAATGGTGTGGCAGAAGTCCTACCCAGGGGAGAAACTGCCTACCAACTGCGCACGCACAGGGCCCACAGGATCCTGGTCATCCCTTCTTCGGGCCCACGGAGCATATCAGGCCCACGGGGGGCAGCTCAAAGCTGCAGGAAGGCTTGAATGAGGAGGTCAAGGCACCTGTGTGGTGTGGAAGGAAGAAAATACGTCATGGCAGAGGTCCCCTCACGGGTGAAAGTGCGTCGTAACTGCACATGTGTGGGGCCCAGGGGATCCTGCGCATCCCTGTTTCATGCCCACAGAGCGTCTCATCACCATGGGATGCAGCCGAAAGTATCAGGAAGTCTTGAAAGGGGTCCTTGAGGCACCAGTGTGGTGGAAAGAAAAAAAAAGGCACAGCAGAGGTCCCTCCGTGGGTGAAAGTGTCTCCCAAACGAGCATGCATGGGGCCAAGGAGATCCTGGGCATCCCTGGTTCACACCCACAGAGCATCTCGGGCTCACGGGCAACAGCGTTAAGTGGCAGGAAGCCTTGAAAGGGAAGGTCGAGGCACCTGTGTGGTGTGCAAGGAATTTAATATGGTACCTCCCAACCGCACATGCGGGGGAACCAGGTGATACTGGTCACCCCGGTTTTGCACACACGGAGCATCTTGGGGCAAAGGGTGACAGCCCAAAGCGGCAGGTAGACTTGAAAGTAGAAGTTGAGACACCTGTGTGGTGTGGAAGGAAAAAAATACTGCACGGCAGACGTCCCCACCCAGGTGAAAGTGCCTCCTAACCATGCATACAGGGGTCCCAGGCGATCCTGGCAATCTTTCTTTCTCGCCCAGGGAGTGCCTAGGGCCCACAGGTGGCAGCCCAACATGGGAGGAAGGCTTGAAAGGGGAGGTCGAGGCACCTGTGTGGGGAGAAAGAAAAAAATGGCACATCAGAGATCCTCCATGGGTGAAAGCGCCAACCAGCCAAACATGCGTGGAGCCCTTGGGATCCTGGGCATCCTAGGTTCTTACCTACAGAGAGCCTCGGCCAACGGGGGTCAGCCCAACGCGGAAAGAATTCTTGAAAGGGGAAGTGCAGGCTACAGTGTTGTGAATGGAAAACAAAAATGGAGAGGCAGAGATCCCCCCACATGGGCGATCATGCCTCCCACCACATATGCGTGGGGCCCACAGTACTCTAGGCCTCCTTGATCTGTGCCAAAGGAGTCCAGCCCAAGGCTGCAGGAAGCCTTGAAAAGGTAGGTGGCGGCACCTGTGTTGTGGAAGGAAAACACAAAAGGCAGGGCAGAGTTCCCCCGCAACGGATGAAAGTGGCCCCTAACGCACAAGTCTGGGGACCAGGGGCCCCTGGGCAACCCTGGTTAGCACCCATGGAGCGGCTTAGACCCATGGGGTCAGCCTATGGCTGCAGGAAGTCTTCAAATGGAAGATGGTGTCATCTGTGTGTTGGAAGGAAAACACAAATTTCGAATCAGATGACCCCCTCAGCGGGCGAAAAAGCCTGTACACTGCGAATGCGTGGGGCCTAGAGGACACTGGGGGTCACTGTTTCACGTCCACAGAGCACCTCGGACCCACAGGGGCCAGCCCAAGGCGGCAGGAAGGCTTGCAATAGGAGGAGAAGGCACCTGTGTTGTGGAAGAAAAAAACAAATGGCGAGGCAAAGGTCCAACCCCCCGGTGAAAGTGCCTCACCACCGCGCATGCACGGGGCCTAGGGGATCTTGGCCATCCCTGATTCATTCCCACAGAGGGTCTTTGGCCCACAGGGGCACCCCAAAGGGGCAGGAAGTCTTGGAAAGTGAGGTCGAGGTACATGTGTGGTGAGGAAGGAAAAAAATACAGCATGATAGACGACCCCCCATGGGTGAAACTCCCTCCCAACAGCGCATGCCCCTGGCCCAAGGGATCCTTGGCATTTCTGGTTCATGCCCACCGTGTGTCTCAGGCACACAGGGGACAGTCCAAAGCGGCAGGAAAGCTTGAAAGGTGAGGTTGAGGCACCTGCGTGGTGGGGAAGGAAATCAAAATGGCGCAGCAGAGGTCCCCCCATGGGCGAAAGTGCCTCCAACCGCGCATTTGTGGGGCCCAGAGGTTCCTGGGCATCCCTGTTTCACGTCCACGGAGAGTCTCGAGTCCATGGGGTGCCACCCAAAGCGTCAGAAAAGCTTGCAATGGGAGGTTGAGTCGCTTGGGTCTTGAGGAAGGGAAAAAAAATGGCGTTACATAGGTTACACCATGGGCGAAAGTACCTCCCAATCACACATGTGCAGGGCACAAGGGATCCTGGGCTTCCCTATTTCATGCCCACAGAGCATCTCACGCCCACAGGGGGCAGCCCAAAGCGGCAGGAAGGATTGAAAGGGGAGGATGAGACACCTGTGTTTTGGAAAGTTAACAAAAACGACATGGCAGAGGACCCCCACAGGCGAATGTGCTTCCCAAACGAGCATGTGAGGGGTCCAGGTTATCACAGGTGTCTCTAGATTGCACCCTTGGGGCATCTTGGGCCCACAGGGGGCAGCCCAAAGCGTCAGGAAGGCTTGAAAGGCGAGGTCGAAGCACCTGTGTGGTGTGAAAGGAAAAAAACAGGTGCAGCAGAGGTTGCTCCCCCTGAGAGAAAGTGCCTCAAGCAAGAGCATGGGCAGGGCTCAGGACATCCTGGGCATCCCTGGTTCATCACCCAGAGGGTCTCGGGCCCACGGGGTCAGCCCAAAGCAGAAGGAAGTCTTGAAATGGGAGGTTGAGGCACCTGGTTATTGTGGAAGAAAAAAATGACGCAGCATAGGACCCTCTTAAGGGGAAAGTGCCTCTCAACTGCGTATGTGCGGGACCCAGGGGATCCTGGGCATCCCTGGTTCGTGCTTACAGAGTGTCTCGGGCCCACGGGGTGCTGTCTAAATCAAGGGAAATCTTGAAATAAGATGTGGAGGCACCTGTGTGGTGTGGAAGAAAAAAAAAACAGCAGGGCAGAAATACTCCCAGGGACGAAAGAAAAAAAATACTGCGCGGCAGACGTCCCCCTACAGAGGAAAGTGCCTCTCAACCTCACAAACGCAGTGTCCAGGGGTTCCTGGGCATCTTTGATTCACAAACACGCAGCATTTTGGGCACAGAGGGGGCAGCCCAATGTGGCAAGAATGCTTGAAAGGGGAGGTCGAGTCACCTGTGTGGTGAGGAAGAAAAAAAAAGGCACAGCAGAGTCCCCCACGGGAGAGAGTGCCTCCCAACCCCACATGCGTGGAGCCCTGGGGATCCTGAGTGTCCCAGGTTCTTGTCTATGGAGGGCCTCGGCCCATGGGGGCCAGCCCAGGGTGGCAGGAAGGCTTGAAAGGGGAAGTGCAGGCTCTAGTGTTGTGAAAGGGAAGCAAATGGTGAGGCAGAGGCCACCCGACAGGGGTGAACGTGCCTCCACACCACACATGCACTGGGGCCAGGAGACTCTGGGCATCTCTGATCCGTGCCCAAAGAGTGCCTTGGGCCCACGGGGTCCAGCCAAAGTAGGCAGGAAGCCTTGAAAGGGGAGGTGGAGACACCTGTGTTGTGAAAGGAAAACACGAGAGGCGCCGCAAAGGTCCCCCTTCACGGGCGAAAAAGCCTCCCCACCATGCATGCCTGGGGTGCAGGGGACCCTGGGCATCCCTGGTTAGCACCCATGGAACAGCTCAGGCCGAAGGGGCCCAGCCCAAGGCGTCAGGAAGGCTTGAAAGGGGATGTGGAGGCAGCTGTGTTGCAGAAAGAAAAAACAAACCGTGAGGCAGAGGTCCCATCTCAAGGGCGAAAGTGCCTCCCCACTGCACATGAGCAGCATGTAGGGGAAGCTGAGCATCTCTGGTTCATGCCCACTGAGTGACTCGGGCCCTCATGTGCCCCCCAAAGTGGCAGGAAGTCTTGAAATGGGAGGTAGAGGCACCTGTGAGGTATGGAAGGAAGAAAAAACGGCGAGGCAGAAGTCCCCCCATGGGAGGAACTGCCTCCCAACCGTGCATTTGCAGGGCACACAGAATGCTGGACATCCCTTGTTCGCACACGTGGAGAGTCTCAGGCCCAAGGGGACAGCCTAAAGTGGCAGAAAGTCTTGAAACAGAAGGTTGAGTCCCCTCTGTGTTGTGGAAGGAAAAGAAAAAGAGAGCCGCAGACGTCCCCCCAGTGGGCGAAAGTGCCCCCAACCACGCATTCACTGCACCCAGGGTATTGTGGGCATCTATGGTTCAGGCAAAAGGAGGGTCTGGGGCCCACGGGGCACAGCCCCAAGCAGCAGGAATGTTTGAAAGGTGAGATTGAGTCACTTGTGTTGTGTGGAAGCAAAAAAAAAAACGGCGCACCAGAGGTCCCCACCATGGGCGAAACTGCTCGAAACCGTACATGTGCAGGCCAAGGGGATCCTGTGCGTCCCTGCTTCATGCCAACAGAGTGTCTCAGGCCCACAGAGGGTAGCTCACAGCAACAGAAAGATTTCAAAAGAGAAGTCGAGGTACCTGTGTGGTATGGAAGACAAAAATCGTCGCAGCAGAGGTTCCCCCCCAGGCGAAAGTGACTCCCAACTGCGCATGCACATGTCTAGGTAATCCTGGGTGTCCCTGGTTCACACCCATGGAGTACCTTGGGCCCACAGGGGGCAACCCAAAGGAGCAGGAAGGATTGAAAGGGGAGGTCGAGGCATCTGTGTGGTGTGGAGGGAGAAAAAAATGGTGTGGCAGAAGTCCCCCAGTGGGCGAAGGTGTCTCCCAACTACGCAAGTGCAGGGCCCTGGATATCCTGGGATTCCGATTCGAGCACAAAAAGCGTATGGGGCCAAAGGGGGCAGCCCAAAGTGGCAGGAAGCCTTGAATGGAAGGAAAAAAAAAATGGCACGGCAGAGGTCCACCCCACGGGCAAAAGTATCTCTCAACCTCCGTATGCGTGGGTCCCAGGGGATCCTGGGGATCCCTGTTTCGTGCCCACAGAGCATGTCAGGCCCACGAGGGGCAGCCCAAAGCTGCAGGAAGGCTCGAAATGGGAGGTCGAGGCACCTTCGTTGTTTGAACAGAAAAAAACATTATGAGGCAGAGGTCCCCCCCAAGGGCGAAAGTGCCTCCCAACTGCGTATGTGGGGGTCCCAGGGGATCCTAAGCATCGCTGGTTCTTGTCCTTCCATACCACTCAGGTGCTTCGACTTCCCCTTTAAAGACTACTTCCTCTGTTCTGTCCCCAGTGGGCCTGAGACACTACATGAATGCAAAGCAGGGACACGCAGGACCCCCTGGGCCCCGCGATTGTGTGGCTCGGGGGCACCTTTGCCTGCTGGAGGGACCTCTGCTGCTCTATTTTTTTTCTTCCCACAACACACAGGAAACTCGACCTCCTCTTTCAAGCATTCCTGCCGCCTTTGGCTGCCCCCGTTGGGCCCCAGAAGCTTCGTGGGCACGAACCAGGGAAGCCCAGGATCCCCTGGGCCCCATGCTTGCATGGTTTGGAGGCACTGTCGCCCATGGGGGGACCTCTGTTGAGGCCGGTTTTTTTTTCACAAGAAACTGGGGCCTCCACCTCCCATTTCAAGCCTTCCTTCCATTTTGAGCTGATCCCCATGGGCTGATCCCCTTGAAAGGGGAGGTCAAGGCACATGTGTGCTGTGAAAGGAAAAAAAATGTCACGGCAGAGGTCCATGCCATGGGCAAAATTATCTCCCAACCCTGCATGCGCTGGCCCCAGGGGACATTGGGCATCCCTGTTTCATGCCAGCACAGCATCTCAGGCCCACGGGGGGGCAGCCCAAAGCTGCAGGAAGGCTTGAAAGGGGAGGTCGAGGCACCTTGGTGTGAAAGGAAAAAAATACGGCGTGGCAGACGTCCTCCCCAAGAGCAAAAGTGCATCCCAACCACGCATGGGAGGGTAACAGGGGACCAAATGTTTCCCTGGTTCTTGCACACAGAGCTACTCAGACCCACAGAGGGCAGCCCAAAGTGGCAGGAAGTCTTGAAATGGGAGGTCGAGACACCTGTTTGTAGTGGAAGGAAAACAAAATGGTGTGGCAGAGGTCCCCCCCAATAACGAAAGTGCCTCTCAACAGCGCATTTGTGGGGCCCAGGGGATCCTGGGCATCCCATGTTCACGTCTATGAAGCGTTTCAGGCCCACGGGGGGCAACCCAAGGCTGCAGGAAGGCTTGAAAGAGGAGGTCGAAGCACCTATGTGCTGTGGAAGGAACAAAATACGGCATGGCAGAAGTCCCGCTCACGGAAGACTCTGCCTCCCAACCGCGCACATGTGGGTCAGAAGGGATCCTGGGTGTCCCTGATTCATGCCCACAAAGTGTCTCATGCCCACGGGGTGTAGCCCAAAGCAGCAAGAATGCTTGAAAGAGGAAGTCAAGACACCAGTGTGCTGGAAAAGAAAAAAAAAAATGAAGCAGCAGAAGTCCCTCCCAACGGGTGAATATGCCTCCCAAACGAGCATTCGTGGGGTCCATGGCATCCTGGGCATCCCTAGTTCATTCACCCAGCGTGTCTTGGGCCCACGGAGGGCATCCCAAAGCAGCAGGAAGCCTTGAAAGTGGAGATCAATGCACCTGTGTGAGGAGGAAGGAAAAAAAATGGTGTGGCACAGGTCCCTCTTAAAGCTAGTGTCTCTCAAATGTGCATGCATGGGGCCCAGGGTATCCTGGACTTCCTGGTTCCTACCTACAAAGTGTCTTGGGCCCATGGGGGGGCTTTTCAAATCGGGAGATGGCTTGAAATAGGAGGTGGAGGCACCTCTGTGGTGTGGAAGGGAAAAAAAAAAAAAACAGCGTGGCAAAAGTACCCATTGGGGCGAAAGTGCCTCCCAACCGCGCATGTGCGTGGCCCAGGGGATCCGGGGCATCACTGTTTTATGGTCACGTAGCATCTCGGTCCCAATGGGGGCAGACAAAAGTGGAATTAATCTTGAAAGGGGAAGTCGAGGCACCTGTGTGCTGTGGAAGTATAAAAAATACAGCACAGCAGACGTCCCCCTACAGAGGAAAGTGCCTCCCCACCGCACATGAGGGGGATCCAGGGGACTCTGTGCATCCCTGATCCTTACCCATGGAGTGCCTCAGGGCCACGGGGTCCAGCCCAAGGTGGCAGGAAGCCTTGAAACGGGAAGTGAAGTCACCTCTGTTGTGGAAAGAAAACACAAACGGCGAGGCAGAGGTCCCACCCCAAGGGTGAAAGTGCTTCCCCACCATGCATGCGAGTGGACGAGGGGACTCTGGGCATCGCTGGTTAGCACCCATGGAAGGGCTCGGTCAGCCCAAGGCAGCAGGGAGTATTGAAAGAGGAGGTGGAGGCATCTGGGTTGTGGAAGAAAAAAACAAATGGTGAGGCAGAGGTCCCACCCAGGGGGCAAAAGTGCCTCCCCACTGCACATTAGTGGGTGTTAGAGGATCCTGTGAGTATCTGGTTCATGCCCACAGACTCTCGGGCCACGTGGGGCAGCCAAAGATGCAGGAAAGCTTGAAAGGGGAGGTCAAGGCATCTGTGAGGTGTGAAAGGAAAAAAAATGGTGCAGCAGAGGTCCCACCCAAGGGCGAAGTGCCTCCCAAATGAGAATGCGTGGGGCCCAAGGCATCCTGGGCATCCCTGATTCATGCACCCAGACTGTCTCAGGCCCATGGGGGACAGCAAAAAGAGGCAGGAAGGCTTGAAATTGGAGGTCAAGGCACCTGAGTGTTTTGGAAGGGAAAAAAAATCGTGGCATAGTTCCCCCTAAAGAGAAAGTGTCTGTCAACAGCGCGTGTGTGGGGTGCAGGGGTTTTCCTGGGCATCCCTGGTTCATGCCTACAGAGTGTCTCGGGCCCACATGGAGTTGTCCAAATCGGAGGGAGTTTTGAAATAGGAGGTGGAGGCACCTATGTGGGGTGGGAAAAAAAAAACAGCATGGCAGAATTACCCCAAGGGGCGAAAGTGTCTCCCAAACATGCATGTGCATGGACCAGGTGATCCGGGGCATCCCTGGTTCATGCACAAGAAGCATCTCGGGCCCAGAGGGGTCAGCCCAAACTGGCAGGAATGCTTGAAATGGGAAGTCGAGGCACCTGTGTGGTGTGGAAGGAAGAAAATACGGTGCGGCAGACATCCCCCCACAGAGGAAAGTGCCTCCATCTGCGCATACGCCAGGTCCAGGGGTTCCTGGTCATGTTTGATTCATGCCCACGGACAGTATTGGACTCACGAGGGGTAGCCCAAAGCGGCAGGAAGGCTTGAAAGGGGAGGTCGAGGCACTTGTGTGGTAAGGAAGAAAAAAAAAGGTGCAGCAGAAGTTCCCCACGGGCAAGAGTGTATCCCAACCACCCATACGTAGAGAGCCGGGGATCCTGGTCATCCCAGATTCTTGCACAAAGAGCACTTCAGCCCATGGGACAAGCCCAAGGAGGGAGGAAGGCTTGAAAGGGGAGATGCTGGCTCCAATGTTGTGAAAGGAAAACACAAAGGGCAAGGGAGATGTCCCTCCCACACTGGCGAAAGTGCCTCCCCACTGTGCATTCACGGAGCCCAGGGGACTCTGGGCTTCCCCGAGCAGTGCCCAAGGAGTGATTTCAGCACACGATGTCCAGCCCAAGGTGTCAGGAAGCCTTAAAAGGGGAGGTGGAGGCACCTGTGTGGTGGAAGAGAAACAAATGGCGAGGCAGAGGTCGCTTTGAGGCCTATGCTGGGAAATGAAATATCTTCATCTAAAAACTAGACAGAAGTATACTCAGAAACTTGTGTGTGATGAGTGCATTCAACTCACAGACTTGAACGCTCCTTTTGAAAGAGCAGTTAGGAAACACTCTTTTTGTAGAATCTGCAAGTGGACATTTGGAGCGCTTTGAGGCCAATTCTGGAAAAGGAAATATCTTCACATAAAACTAGACAGAAGCATTCTCAGAACTTCTTTGTGATGAGTGCATTCAACTCACAGACTTGAACCTTTCCTTTGAAAGAGCAGTTTTGAAACATTCTTTTTGTAGAATCTGCTAGTGTATATTTGGAGCGCAGTGAGGCCTATGCTGGGAAATGAAATATCTTCACCTAAAAACTAGACAGAAGGATTCTCAGAAACTACTGTGTGAGGAGTGCATTCAACTCACAGACTTGAACGTTCCTTTTGATAGAACAGTTTTGAAACACTCCTTTTGTAGAATCTGCAAGTGTTTATTTCGAGCGCTTTGGGGTCTATGCTGGAAAAGGAAATATCTTCACATAAAAACTAGACAGAAGCATTCTCAGAAACGTCTTTGTGAAGAGTGCATTCAACGCACAGACTTGAACCTTCCTTTCGAAAGAGCAGTTTTGAAACACTCTTTTTGTAGAATCTGCAAGTGTTTATTTAGAGTGCTTTGAGGCCTATGCTGGAAATGGAAATATCTTCACATAACAACTAGACACAAACATTCTCAGAAACTTCTATGTGATGAGTGCATTCAACTCACAGACTTGAATATTCCTTTTGAAACAGCAGTTTTGAAACACTCTTTTTGTAGAATCTGCAAGTGGATATTTGGAGAGCTTTGAGGCCCATGCTGGGAAAAGGAATATCTTCACCTAAAAACTAGACAGAAGCATTCTCAGAAACTTCTTTGTGATGAGTGCATTCAACTCACAGACTTGAACGTTCGTTTTGAAAGAGAAGTTTTGAAACATTCTTTTTGTAGAATCTGCAAGTGGATATTTGGAGAGCTTTGAGGCCTATGCTGGGAAAAGGAAGATCTTAACCTAAAAACTAGACAGAAGCATTCTCAGAAACTTCTGTGTGATGAGTGCATTTAACTCACAGATTTGAGCGTTCCTTTTCATAGAAGAGTTTGGAAACACTCCTTTTGTAGAATCTGCAAGTGTTTATTTGGAGTGCATTGAGGCCTATGCTGGAAAAGGAAATGTCTTCACATAAAAGCTAGACAGAAGCATTCTCAGAATCTTGTTTGTGGTGACTGCATTCATGTCACAGAGTTAAACCTTCTTTTTGATAGAAGAGTTTTGAAACTCTCTTTTTGTAGAATCTGCAAGTGAATATTTGGAGCTGTTTGAGGCCAATGCTGGAAAAGGAAATATCTTCACATAAAAACTAGACAGAAGCATTCTCAGACACTTCTTTGTGATGAGTGCATTCAACTCTCAGACTTGAACCTTTCTTTTGAAAGAGCAGTTTTGAAACACTCTTTCTGTAGAATCTGCTAGTATATATTTGGAGCGCACGGAGGCCTATGCTGGGAAATGAAATACCTTCACGTAAAAACTAGACAGAAGGATTCTCAGAAACTACTGTGTGATGAGTGCATTCAACCCACAGACTTGAAAGTTCCTTTTGATAGAATAGTTTTGAAACACTCTTTTTGTAGAATCTGCAAGTGTTTATTTCGAGCGCTTTGAGGCCTATGCTGGAAAAGGAAATATCTTCACAAAAAAACTAGACAGAAGCATTCTCAGAAACTTCCTTGTGTTGAGTGCATTCAACTCACAGACTTGAACGTTCCTTTTAAAAGAGCAGTTTTGAAACACTCTTTTTGTAGAATCTGCAAGTGGATATTTGGAGCGCTTTGAGACCTATGCTGGGAAAAGAAATATCTTCACCTAAAAACTAGACAGAAGCATTCTCATAAACTACTGTGTGATGAGTGCATTAAACTCACAGACTTAAAAGTTCCTTTTGATAGAACAGTTTTGAAACACTTCTTTTGTAGAATCTGCAAGTGTTTATTTCGAGCGCTTTGGGGCCTATGATGGAAAAGGAAATATCTTCACATAGCAACGAGACAGAAGCATTCTCAGAAACTTCTTTGTGACGAGTGCATTCAACTGATAGACTTGAACGTTCCTTTGAAAGAGCAGTTTGGAAACACTCTTTTTGTAGAATCTGCAAGTGTTTATTTAGAGCGATTTGAGGCCTATGCTGGAAATGGAAATATCTTCACATAACAACTAGACACAAACATTCTAAGAAACTTCTTTGTGATGAGTGTATTCACCTCACAGACTTGAACTTTCCTTTTCAAAGAGCAGTTTTGAAACACTCTTTTTGTAGAATCTGCACGTGGATATTTGGAGAGCTTTGAGGCCCATGCTGGGAAAAGGAATATCTTAAACTAAAAACTAGACAGAAGCATTCTCAGAAACTTCTGTGTGATGAGTGCATTCAACTCACAGACTTGAGCGTTCCTTTTCATAGAAGAGTATGGAAACACTCCTTTTGTAGGATCTGCAAGTGTTTATTTGGAGCGCTTTGAGGCCTAGGCTGGAAACGGAAATATCTTCACATAAAAGCTAGACAGAAGCATTCTCAGAATCTTGTTTGTGATGACTGCATTCTTGTCACAGTGTTAAACCTTCTTTTTGATAGAAGAGATTTGAAACGCTCTTTTTGTAGAATCTGCAAGTGGATATTTGGATGTGTTTGAGGCCAATGCTGGAAAAGGAAATATCTTCACATAAAAACTAGACAGAAGCATTCTCAGAAACTTCTTTGTGATGAGTGCATTCAACTCACAGACTTGAACCTTCCTTTTGAAAGAGGAGTTTTGAAACACTCTTTTTGTACCATCTGCAAGTGGATATTTGGAGCACCTTGAAGCCTATGTTGGGAAATGAAATATCTTCACCTAGAAACTAGACAGAAATATTCTCAGAAACTTCTGTTTGATGAGAGCATTCAACTCACAGACTTGAACGTTCCTTTTGAAAAAGCAGTTTTGAAACACTCTTTTTGTAGAATCTGCAAGGGGATATTTGGAGCGCTTTGAGGCCTATGCTGGGAAAAGGAATATCTTCACCTAAAAACCAGACAGAAGCATTCTCAGAAACTTCTGCGTGACAAGTGCATTGAACTCACAGACTTGAGCATTCCTTTTCATAGAACAGTTTGGAAACACTCCTTTTGTAGAATCTGCAAGTGTATATTTAGAGCGCACTGAGGCCTATGCTGGGAAATGAAATATCTTCACCTAAAAACCAGACAGAAGTATTCTCAGAAACTACTGTGTGATGAGTGCATTCAACTCACAGACTCGAAAGTTCCTTTTCATAGAACAGTTTTGAAAAATTCTTTTGTAGAATCTGCAAGTGTTTATTTCCAGCGCTTTGTGGCCTATGCTGGAAAAGGGAATATCTTCACATAACAACTAGACAGAAGCATTCTCAGAAACTTCTGTGTGATAAGTGCATTCAACTCACAGACTTGAGCATTCCTTTTCATAGAACAGTTTGGAAACACTCCTTTTGTAGAATCTGCAAGTGTTTATTTAGAGCGCTTTGAGGCCTATGCTGGGAAAGGAAATATCTTCACATAAAAACTAGACTGAAGCATTCTCAGAATCTTGTTTGTGATGACTGCATTCTACTCGCAGAGTTGAACCTTGTTTTCGATAGAAGAGCTTTGAAACTCTCTTTTTGTAGAATCTGTAAGGGGATATTTGGAGCTGTTCGAGCCCATTCTGGAAAATGAAATATCTTCACATAAAAACTAGACAGAAGCATTCTCAGAAACATTTTGTGATGGGTGCGTTCAACTCACAGACTTGAACCTTTCTTTTGAAAGAGCAGTTTTGAAACACTGTTTTTGTAGAATATTCTAGTGTATATTTGGAGCGCACTGAGGCCTATGCTGAGAAATGAAATATCTTCACCTAAAAACTAGACAGAAGGATTCTCAGAAGCTATTGTGTGATGAGTGCATTCAACTCACAGACTTGAACGTTCCTTTTGATAGAACAGTTTTGAAACACTCCTTTTGCAGAATCTGCAGGTGTTTATTTAGAGCGCTTTGTGGCCTATGCTGGAAAAGGAAATGTCTTCACATAACAACTAGACAGAAGCATTCTCAGAAACTTCTTTGTGACAAGTTCATTCAACTCACAGACTTGAACGTTCCTTTTGAAAGAGCAGTTTTGAAACACTCTTTTTGTACAATATGCAAGTGTTTATTTAGAGTGCTTTGAGGCCTATGCTGGAAATGGAAATATCTTCTCATAACAAGTAGACACAAACATTCTCAGAAACTTCTGTGTGATGAGTGCATTCAACTCACAGACTTGAGCGTTCCTTTTCATGGAACAGTTTGGAAACCCTCCTTTTGTAGAATCTGCAAGTGTTTATTTGGAGCTCTTTGAGGCCTATGCTGGAAAAGGAAATATCTTCACATAAAAACTAGACAGAAGCATTCCCAGAAACGTCTTTGTGATGACTGCGTTCAACTCACAGACTTGAACCTTTCTTTTGAAAGAGCAGTTTTGAAACACTCTTTTTGTAGAATCTACTAGTGTATATTCGGAGCGCACGGAGGCCTATGCTGGGAAATGAAATATCTCCACCTAAAAACTAGACAGAAGGATTCTCAGAAACCACTGTGTGATGAGTGCATTCAACTCACAGACTTGAACGTTCCTTTTGATAGAACAGTTTTGAAACACTCATTTTGTAGAATCTGCAAGTGTTTATTTTGAGCGCTTTGAGGCCT
This sequence comes from Pongo pygmaeus, assembly GCF_028885625.2. Lineage (NCBI taxonomy): Eukaryota > Metazoa > Chordata > Mammalia > Primates > Hominidae > Pongo > Pongo pygmaeus. The sequence goes on along the minus strand of NC_072388.2, from coordinate 11,753,726 downwards.
ATGCTGGAAAAGGAAATATCTTCACATAAAAACTAGACAGAAACATTCTCAGAAACTTCCTTGTGTTGAGTGCATTCAACTCACAGAGTTGAAACTGACTTTTGATAGAGTAATTTGGAAACACTCTTTTTGTAATTTCTGCAAGGGGATAGTTGGAGCGACTGCGGCATCTAGTAGGAAAGGAAATACATGCAGATGAAAACTAGATAGAACCATTCTCAGAAACCTCCTTCGGAGGAGTGAGTTCAACTCACAGACTTGAACGTTCCTCTTTAAAGAGCAGTTTTGAAACACTCTTTCTGTAGAATCTGCAAGAGGATATTTGGAGTGCTCTCAGGTCTATGCTGGAAAAGGAAATATGTTCACGTAAGAACTAGACAGAAGCATTCTCAGAAACCTCTGTGTGATTAGTCCATTCAACTCACAGACACGAACGCTCCTTTTGATAAAACAGTTTTGTAACACTCCTTTTGTAATATCTGCAAGTGTTTATTTGGAGGGCTTTGAGGCCTACGCTGGAAAAGGAAATATCTTCACATAAGAACTAGACAGAAGCATTCTCAGAAACTTCTTCATGATGAGAGCTTCCAACTCACAGACTTGAACGTTCCTTTTGATACAACAGTTTGGAAACACTCCTTTTATAGAATCTGCAACTGTCTATTCGGAGGGCTTTGAGGCATATGCTGGAAAACGAAATATCTTCACATAACAACTAGACAGAAGCATTGTCAGAAACTTCTTTGCCATGAGTGCATTCAACTCACAGACTTGAATGTTCCTTTTGAAAGAGCAGTTTTGAAACACTCTGTTTGTAGAATCAGCAAGTGGATATTTGGAGCACTTTGAGGCCTGTGCTGGGAAATGTCGTATCTTCACGTAAAAACTAGACAGAAGTATTCTCAGAAACTTCTGTGTGATGAGTGCATTCAACTCACAGACTTGAACGTTCCCGTTGAAAGAGCAGTTTTGAAACACTCTTTTTGTAGAATCTGCAAGTGGATATTTGGAGCGCTTTGAGGCCTATGCCGGGAAAAGGAATATCTTCAAATAAAAACTAGACAGAAGCATTCTCAGAAACTTCTGCGTGATAAGTGCATTGAACTCACAGACTTGAGCATTCCTTTTCATAGAACAGTTTGGAAACACTCCTTTTGTAGAATCTGCAAGTGTTTATTTGGAGCGCTTTGAGGCCTATGCTGGAAAAGGGAATATCTTCACATAAAAATTAGACAGAAGCATTCTCAGAATCTTGTTTGTGACGACTGCATTCTACTCACAGAGGTGAACCTTCTTTTCGATAGAAGAGTTTTGAAACTCTCTTTTAGTAGAATCTGCAAGGGGATATTTGGAGCTGTTTGAGGCCAATTCTGGAAAATGAAATATCTTCACATAAAAACTAGACAGAAGCATTCTCAGCAACTTCTTTGTGATGAGTGCATTCAACTCAAAGACTTGAACCTTTCTTTTGAAAGAGCAGTTTTGAAACACTCTTTTTGTAGAATCTGCTAGTGTATATTTGGAGCACACTGAGGCCTATGCTGGGAAAGGGAATATCTTCACCTAAAAACTAGACAGAAGCATTCTCAGAAACTACTGTGTGATGAGTGCATTCAACTCACAGACTTGAACGTTCGTTTTGATAGAACAGTTTTGAAACACTCCTTTTCTAGAATCTGCAAGTGTTTATTTTGAGCGCTTTGTGGCCAATGCTGGAAAACGAAATATCTTCACATAAAAACTAGACAGAAGCATTCTCAGAAACGTCTTTGCGATGACTGCATTCAACTCACAGACTTGAAAGATTCTTTTGAAAGAGGAGTTTTGAAACACTCTTTTTGTAGAATCTGCTAGTGTATATTTGGAGCACACAGAGGCCTATGCTGGGAAATGAAATATCTTCACCTAAAAACTAGACAGAATGATTTTCAGAAACTACTGTGTGATGAGTGCATTCAACTCACAGACTTGAACGTTCCTTTTGATAGAACAGTTTTGAAAAACTCCTTTTGTAGAATCTGCAAGTGTTTATTTCGTGCGCTTTGAGGCCTATGCTGGAAAAGGAAATATTTTCACATAAAAACTAGACAGAAGCATTCTCAGAAACTTCCTTGTGTTGAGTGCATTCAACTCACAGAGTTGAAACTGACATTTGATAGAGTAGTTTGGTAACACTTTTTTTGTAATTTCTGCTAGGGGATAGTTGGAGCGACTCCGGCATCTAGTGGAAAAGGAAATACATGCAGATGAAAATTACATAGAACTATTCTCAGAAACCTCCTTCTGAGGAGTGAGTTCAACTCACAGACTTGAACGTTCCTCTTGAAAGAGCAGTTTTGAAACACTCTTTTTGTGGAATCTGTAAGTGGATATTTGGAGCGCTCTCAGGTCTACGCTGGAAAAGGAAATAGCTTCACAGAAGAACTAGACAGAAGCATTCTCCGAAACTTCTGTGTGACGTGTGCATTCAACTCACAGACACGAACGTTACTTTTGATATAACAGTTTTGTAACACTCCTTTTGTAATATCTGAATGTGTTTATTTGGAGGGCTTTGAGGCTTACGCTGGAAAAGGAAATATCTTCACATAAGAACTAGACAGAAGCATTCTCAGAAACTTCTTCGTGATGAGAGCTTTCAACTCACAGACTTGAACGTTCCTTTTGATACAACAGTTTGGAAACACTCCTTTTATAGAATCTGCAACTGTTTATTCGGAGCGCTTTGAGGCTTACGCTGGAAAACGAAATATCTTCACATAACAACTAGATAGAAGCATTCTCAGAAACCTCTTTGCGATGCGTGCATTCAACACACAGACTTGAACCTTTCTTTTGAAAGAGTAGTTTTGAAACACTCTTTTGTAGAATCTGCTAGTGTATATTTGGAGCGCACTGTGGCCTACGCTGGGAAATGAAATATCTTCACCTAAAAACTAGACAGAAGGATTCTCAGAAACAACTGTGTGATGAGTGCATTCAACGCACAGAGTTTAACCTTCCTTTTGAAAGAGGAGTTTTGAAACACTCTTTTTGTACAATCTGCAAGTGGATATTTGGAGCGCCTTGAAGCCTATGCTGGGAAATGAAATATCTTCAGCTAGAAACTAGACAGAAGCATTCTCAGAAACTTCTTTGCGATGCATGCATTCAACTCACAGAGTTGAGACTGACTTTTGATAGAGTAGTTTGTAAACACTCTTTTTGTAATTTCTGCAAGTGGATATTTTTAGCGACTGCGGCATCTAGTGGAAAAGGAAATACATGCAGATGAAAACTACATAGAACCATTCTCAGAAACCTCCTTTTGAGGAGTGAGTTCAACTCACAGACTTGAACGTTCCTCTTGAAAGAGCAGTTTTGAAACACTCTTTTTGTAGAATCTGCAAGTGGATATTTGGAGCGCTCTCAGGTCTATGCTGGAAAAGGAAATAGCTTCATATAAGAACTAGACAGAAGCATTCTCAGAAACTTCTGTGTGACGAGTGCATTCAACTCACAGACACGAACGTTCCTTTTGAGATAACAGTTTCGTAACACTCCTTTTGTAAAATCTGCAAGTGTTTATTTGGAGGGCTTTGAGGCCTAAGCTGGAAAAGGAAATATCTTCACAGAAGAACTAGACAGAAGCATTCTCAGAAACTTCTTCATGATGAGAGCTTTCAACTCACAGACTTGAACGTTCCTTTTGATACAGAGGTTTGGAAACACTCCTTTTATAGAACCTGCAACTGATTATTCGGAGGGCTTTGAGGCATATGCTGGAAAAGGAAATATCTTCACATAAAAACTAGACAGAAGCATTCTCAGAAACTTCTTTGCGATGAGTGCATTCAACTCACAGACTTGAACGTTCCTTTTGAAAGAGCAGTTTTCAAACACTGTTTCTGTAGAATCTGGAAGAGGATATTTGGAGCGCTTTTAGGCCTATGCGGGGAAAAGGAATATCTTCACCTAAAAACTAGAGAGAGGCATTCTCAGAAACTTCTGTGTGATGAGTGCATTCAACTCATAGACTTGAGCATTCCTTTTCATAGAACAGTTTGGAAACACTCCTTTTGTAGAAACTTCAAGTGTTTATTTGGAGCGCTTTGAGGCCTATGCTGGAAAAGGAAATATCTTCACATAACAACTAGACAGAAGCGTTCTCAGAAACTTCTTTGCGATGAGTGCATTCAACTCACAGACTTGAACGTTCCTTTTGAAAGAGCAGTTTTGAAACACTCTGTTTGTAGAAACTGCAAGTGGATATTTGGAGCGCTTTGATGCCTATGCTGGGAAATGAAATATCTTCACCTTCAAACTAGACAGAAGTATTCTCAGAAACTTCTTTGTGATGAGTGCATTGAAACCACAGACTTGAACGTTCCTTTTGAAAGAACAGTTTTGAAACACTCTTTTTGTAGAATCTGCAAGAGGATATTTGGAGTGCTTTGTGGCCTATGCTGGGAAAAGGAATATCTTCAACTAAGATCTAGACAGAAGCATTCTCAGAAACTTCTGTGTGATGAGTGCATTCAACTCACAGACTTGAGCATTCCTTTTCATAGAACAGTTTGGAAACACTCCTTTTGTAGAATCTGCAATTGTTTATTTGGAGCGCTTTGAGGCCTATGCTGGAAAAGGAAATATCTTCACATAAAAACTAGGCAGAAGCATTCTCAGAATCTTGTTTGTGATGACTGCATTCTACTCACAGATTTGAACCTTCTTTTCAAAAGAAGAGTTTTGAAACTCTATTTTTGTAGAATCTGCAAGTGGATATTTTGAGCTGTTTGAGGCCAATTCTGGAAAAGGATATATCTTCATATAAAAACTTGACAGAAGCATTCTCAGAAACTTCTTTGTGTTGAGTGCATTCAACTCACAGACTTGAATCTTTTTTTTGAAAGAGCAGTTTTGAAAAGCTCTTTTTGTAGAATCTGCTAGTGTATATTTGGAGCGCACTGAGGCCTATGCTGGGAAATGAAATATCTTCACCTAAAAACAAGACAGAAGCATTCTCAGAAACTTCTGTGTGATGAGTGTGTTCAACTCACAGACTTGAAGTTTCCTTTTGATAGAACGGTTTTGAAACACTCCTTTTGTAGAATCTGCAAGTGTTTATTTCGAGCGCTTTGTTGCCTATGATGGAAAAGGAAATATCTTCACATAACACCTAGAGAGAAGCATTCTCAGAAACTAGTTTGTGACGGGTGCATTCAACTGACAGACTTGAACGTTCCTTTTGAAAGAGCAGTTTTGAAACACTCTTTTTGTAGAATCTGCAAGTGGATATTTGGAGAGCTTTGAGGCCTATGCTGGGAAAGAGAATATTTCACCTAAAAACTAGACAGAAGCATTCTCATAAACTTCTGTGTGATGAGTGCATTCAACTCACCGACATGAGCGTTCGTTTTCATAGAACGGTTTGGAAACACTCCTTTTCTAGAATCTGCAAGTGTTTATTTGGAGCGCTTAGCGGCCTATGCAGGAAATGGAAATATCTTCACATAACAACTAGAAACAAACATTCTCAGAAACTTGTTTGTGATGACTGCATTCTACTCACAGAGTTGAACCTTCTTTTCAATAGAAGAGTTTTGAAACTCTCTTTTGTAGAATCTGCAAGTGGATATTTGGAGCTGTTTGAGGCCCATTCATGAAAAGGAAATAACTTCACATAAAAACTAGACAGAAGCATTCTCAGAAACTTATTTGTGATGAGTGCATTCAACTCACAGACGTGAAACTCTCTTTTGAAAGAGCAGTTTTGAAATACTCTTTTTGTAGAATCTGCTAGTGTATATTTGGAGCGCACAGAGGCCTATGCTGAGAAATGAAATATCTTCACCTAAAAACTAAACAGAAGCATTCTCAGAAACTTCTGTGTGATGAGTGCATTCAACTCACGGACTTGAACGTTCCTTTTGATAGAACAGTCTTGAAACACTCCTTCTGTAGAATCTGCAAGTGTTTATTTCGAGCGTTTTGGGGCCTATGATGGAAAAGGAAATATCTTCACATAACAACTAGACAGAAGCATTCTCAGAAACTTCTGTGTGATGAGTGCATTCAACTCACGGACTTGAACGTTCCTTTTGATAGAACAGTCTTGAAACACTCCTTCTGTAGAATCTGCAAGTGTTTATTTCGAGCGTTTTGGGGCCTATGATGGAAAAGGAAATATCTTCACATAACAACTAGACAGAAGCATTCTCAGAAACTTCTTTATGATGAGTGCATTCTACTCACAGAGTTGAACCTTCTTTTTGATAAAAGAGTTTTGAAACTCTCTTTTTGTAGAATCTTCTAGTGGATATTAAGTGCGATTGCGGCATCTAGTGGAAAAGGAAATACATGCAGATGAAAACTAGATAGAACCATTCTCAGAAACCACTTTCTGAGGACTGCGTTCAAGTCACAGACTTGAAGGTTCCTTTTGAAAGAGCAGTTTTGAAACACTCTTTTTGTAGAATCTGCAAGTGGATATTTGGAGCGCATTGTGGCCTGTGCTTGAAAATGAAATATCTTCATCTAAAAACTAGACAGAAGCATTCTCATTAACTTCTGTGTGATTAGTGCATTCAACTCACAGACATGAACGTTCCTTTGAATATAACAGTTTTTTAACACTCCTTTTGTAGAATCTGCAAGTGTTTATTTGGAGCGCTTTGAGGCCTATGCTGGAAAAGGAAATAACTTCACCTAAGAACTAGATGGAAGCATTCTCAGAAACTTCTTGGTGATGAGTGCATTCAACTCACCGAGTTGAATACTCCTTTCGAAAGAGCAGTTTTGAAAGACTCTTTTTGTGGAATCTGCAAGTGAATATATGGAGTGCTTTGAGGCCTATGCTGGGAAAAGAAATATTTTCACCTAAAAACTAGACAGAAGCATTCTCAGAAACTTCTGTGTGATGAGTGCATTCAACTCACATACATGAAACGTTCTTTCTGATGGAACAGTTTGGAAACACTCCTTTTGTAGAATCTGCAAGTGTTTATTTGGAGCGCTTTGAAGCCTATGCTAGAAAAGGAAATATCTTCACATAAAAACTAGACAGAAGCATTCTCAGAAACTTCTTTATGATGAGTGCATTCTACTCACAGAGTTGAACCTTCTTTTTGATAGAAGACGTTTGAAACTCTCTTTTTGTAGAATCTGCAATTGTTTATTTCGAGCGGTTTGAGGCATCTGCTGGAAAAGGATATATCTTTACATAACAAGTAGAGAGAAGCATTCTCAGAAATTTCTTCGTGATGAGTGCTTTCATCTCACAGACTTGAACTTTCCTTTTGAAAGAGCAGCTTTGAAACACTCTTTTGGTAGAATATCTTAATGTATATTTGGAGCGATCTGCGGCCTATTCTGGGAAACGTAATATCTTCACCTAAAAACTAGACAGAAGGATTCTCAGAAACTTCTGTGTGATGAGTGCATTCAACTCACAGACTTGATCGTTCCTTTTGATAGAACAATTTTGAAACACTCCTTTTGTAGAATCTGCAAGTGTTTATTTCGAGCGCTGTGAGGTGTATGCTGGAAAAGGAAATATCCTCACGTAACAACTAGACAGAAGCATTCTCAGAAACTTCTTTGTGATGAGTGCATTCAACTCACAGACTTGAACCTTCCTTTTGAAAGAGAAGTTTTGTAACAATCTTTTTCTAGAATCTGCAAGTGATTATTTGGAGTGCTGTGAGGCCTATGTTGGAAAAGGAAGTATCTTCCTATCAAAACTTGACAGAAGCATTCTCAGAAACTTGTTTGTGATGAGTGCATTCAACTCACAGACTTGAACCTTCCTTTTGAAAGAGGAGTTCTGAAACACTCTTTTTCTACAATCTGCAAGTGTATATTTGGAACGCTCTGAGGCCTATGCTGGGAAATGAAATAATTTCTGCTAAAAACTAGAAAGAAGCATTCTCAGAAACTTCTTTTTGATGTGTGCATTCAACTCACAGTGTTGAAACTGACTTTTGATAGAGTAGTTTGGAAACAATCTGTTTGTAATTTCTATAAGAGTGTATTTTGGGCGATTGCGGCATCTATTGGAAAAGGAAATACATGCAAATGAAAACTAGATAGAACAATTCTCAGAAAACACTTTCTGATGATTGCGTTCAAGTCACAGACTTGAACGTTCGTTTTGAAAGAGCAGTTTTGAAACACTCTTTTTGTAGAATCTGCAAGAGGATATTTGGAGCGCGTTGAATCCTATGCTTGGAAATGAAATATCTTCACCTAAAAACTAGACAGAAGTATTCTCAGAAACTTCTGTGTGATTAGCGCATTCAACTCACTGACATGAACGTTCCTTTGGATAAAACAATTTTGTAACAATCATTTTGCAGAATCTGCAAGTGTTTATTTGGAGCGCTTTGAGACCTATGCTGGAAAAGGAAATATCTTCACATAAGAGCTAGACAGAAACATTCTCAGAAATTTCTTTGTGATGAGTGCATTCTACTCACAGAGTTGAACCTTCTTTTGATAGAAGAGTTTTGAAACTGTCTTTTTGTAGAATCTGCAAGTGTTTATTTTGAGCGCTTTGAGGCCTATGCTGGAAAAGGAAATAACTTCACATAACAACTAGACAGAAGCATTCTCAGAAACTTCTGTGTGATGAGTGCATTCAACTCACAGACTTGAAACTTCCTTTTGAAAGAGCAATTTTGAAACACTCTTTTTGTAGAATCTGCAAGTGGATATTTAGAGCAATTTGAGGCCTATGCTGGGAAATGAAATATCTTCACCTAAAAACTAGACAGAATCATTCTCAGAAACGTCTGTGTAATGACTGCATTCAACTCAGAGACTTGAACGTTCCTTTTGATAGACCAGTTTTGAAACACTCCTTTTGTAGAATCTGCAAGTGTTTATTTGGAGCGCTTTGAGGCCTAAGTTGGAAAAGGAAGTATCTTCGTATAAAAACTAGACAGAAGCATTCTCAGAAACTTGTTTGGGATGAGTGCATTCAACTCACAGACTTGAACCTTCCTTTTGAACGAGGAGTTTTGAAACACTCTTTTTGTACATTCTGCAAGTGGATATTTGGAGCGCTCTGAGGCCTATGCTGCGAAATGAAATATCTCCAGCTAAAAACTAGACAGAAGCATTCTGAGAAACTGCTTGGCAATGCGTGCATTCAACTCACAGAATTGAAACTGACTTTTGATAGAGTAGTTCGGAAACACTCTTTTTGTAATTTCTGCAAGTGGATATTTGGGGCGATTGCGGCATCTAGTGGAAAAGGAAATACATGCAGATGAAAACTAGATAGAACCATTCTCAGAAACCTCTTCCTGATGAGTGCGTTCAACTCGCAGACTTGAAACTTCCTTTTGAAAGAGCAGTTTTGAAAGTCTCTTTTTGTCGAATCTGCAAGTGGATATTTGGAGCGCTTTGAGGCCTATGTTGGGAAAAGGAATATCTTCACCTAAAAACTAGACAGAAGCATTCTCAGAAACTTCTGTGTGATGAGTGCATTAAACTCACAGACTTGAAAGTTCCTTTTGATAGAACAGTTTTGAGACACTTCTTTTGAAGAATCTGCAAGTGTTTATTTCGAGTGCTTTGAGGCCTATGCTGGAAAAGGAAATATCTTCACATAACAACTAGACAGAAGCATACTCAGAAACATGTTTGTGATGAGTGTATTCTACTCACAGAGTTGAACCTCCTTTTTGATAGAAGAGTGTTGAAACTCTCTTTTTCTAGAATCTGGAAGAGGATATTTGGAGGTGCTTGAGACAATGGCTGGAAAAGCAAATATCTTCACATAAAAACTAGACAGAAGCATTCTCAGAAACATCTTTGTGATGAGTACATTCAACTCACAGACTTAACATTTCTTTTGAAAGTGCAGTTTTGAAATACTCTTTTTGTAGAATATGCTAGTGTATATTTGGTGCGCTCTGAGGCCTATGCTGGGTAATGAAATATCTTCACCTAAAAACTAGATGGAATCATTCTCAGAAACTTCTGTGTGATGTGTGCATTTAACTCACCGACCTGAACGTTCCTTTTGGTAGAACAGTATTGAAACACTCCTTTTGTAGAATCTGCAAGTGTTTTTTTCGAGCGCGTTGAGGCCTATGCTGGAAAAGGAAATATCTTCATGTAACAACTAAACAGAAGGATTCTCAGAAACTTCTTTGTGATGAGTGCATTCAACTTACAGACTTGAAAGCCCCTTTTGAAAGAGCAGTTTTGAAACACTGTTTTTGTAGAATCGGCAAGTGGATATTTGGAGCGTTTTGAGGCCTATGCTGGGAAAAGAAATATCTTCACCTAAAAACTAGACCAAAGCATTCTCAGAAACTTCTGTGTGATGAGTGCATTCAACTCACAGACTTGAACCTTTCTTTTGATAGAAGAGTTTGGAAACACTCCTTTGGTAGAATCTGCAAGTGTTTATTTAGAGCGCTTTGAGGCCTGTGCTGGAGAAGGAAATATCTTCACATAACAACTAGACAGAAGCATTCTCAGAAACTTCTACGTGATGAGTGCATTCAACTCAAAGACTTGAACATTCCTTTTGAAAGAGCAGTTTTGAAACACTCTTTTTGTAGAATCTGCAAGGGATATTTGTAGCGCTTTGAGGCCTATGCTGGGAAAAGAAATATCTTCACCTACAAACTAGACGGAAGCATTCTCAGAAACTTCTTTGTGATGAGTGCATTCAACTCACAGACTTGAGCGATACTTTTGGTAGAACAGTTTGGACACACTTCTTTTGTAGAATCTGCAAGTGTTTATTTAGAGCGCTCTGAGGCCTATGCTGGGAAAAGAAATATCTCCAGCTAAAAAGCAGACAGAAACGCTCGCAGAAACTTACTTGAAATGCGTGCATTCAACTCCCAGAGTTGAAAATGACTTTTGATGGAGTAGTTTGGAAACACTCTTTTTGTAATTTCTGCAAGTGGATATTTGGAGCGATTGCGGCATCTAGTGCAACAGGAAATACATGCAGATGAAAACTAGATAGAACCATTCTCAGAAACCACTTTCTGATGAGTGTGTTCGATTCACAGACTTGAACATTCCTTTTGAAAGAGCAGTTTTGAAATACTCTTTTTGTAGAATCTGCAAGTGTTTATTTAGAGCGCTCTGAGGCCTATGCTGGCAAAAGAAATATCTCCAGCTAAAAAGCAGACAAAAACGTTCTCAGAAACTTACTTGCAATGCGTGCTTTCAACTCCCAGAGTTGAAAATGACTTTTGATGGAGTAGTTTGGAAACACTCTTTTTGTAATTTCTGCAAGTGGATATTTGGAGAGATTGTGGCATCTAGTGCAACAGGAAATACATGCAGATGAAAACTAGATAGAACCATTCTCAGAAACCTCTTTCTGATGAGTGTGTTCAACTCACAGACTTGAACATTCCTTTTGAAAGAGCAGTTTTGAAACACTGTTTTTGTAGAATCTGCAAGGGATATTTGTAGCGCTTTTGAGGCCTATGCTGGGAAAAGAAATATCTTCACCTACAAACTAGACGGAAGCATTCTCAGAAACTTCTTTGTGATGAGTGCATTCAACTCACAGACTTGAGCGATCCTTTTGGTAGAACAGTTTGGACACACTCCTTTGGTAGAATCTGCAAGTGTTTATTTAGAGCGCTCTACGGCCTATGCTGGGAAAAGGAATATCTCCAGCTAAAAAGCAGACAGAAACGTTCTCAGAAACTTACTTGCAATGCGTGCATTCAACTCCCAGAGTTGAAAATGACTTTTGATGGAGTAGTTTGGAAACACTCTTTTTGTAATTTCTGCAAGTGGATATTTGGAGCGATTGTGGCATCTAGTGCAACAGGAAATACATGCAGATGAAAACTAGATATAACCGTTCTCAGAAACCTCGTTCTGATGAGTTTGTTCAACTCACAGACTTGAACATTCCTTTTGAAAGAGCAGTTTTGAAATACTCTTTTTGTAGAATCTGCAAGTGGATATTTGGAGCGCTCTGAGGACTATGCTGGAAAAAGAAATATCTTCACATAAGAACTAGACAGAAGCATTCTCAGAAACTTCTTTGTGATGAGTGCATTCAACTCACAGACTTGAAACTTCCTTTTGAAAGAGCATTTTGAAACACTCTTTTTGTAGAATCTGCAAGTGGATATTTGGAGCGCTTTCAGGCCTATGCTGGGTAAAGAAATATCTTCACCTAAAACTAGACGGAAGAATTCTAAGAAACTTCTGTGTGATGAGTGCATTCAACTCACGGACTTGAACGTTCCTTTTGCTAGAACAGGTTGGAAACACTCCTTTTGTAGAATCTGCAAGTGTTTATTTGTAGCGCTTTGAGGCCTATGCTGGAAAAGGAAATATCTTCTCATAAAAACTAGATAGAAGGATTCTCAGAAACATTTTTGTGATGAGTGCATTCAACACACAGACTTGAACATTTCTTTTCAAAAAGCAGTTTTGAAACACTCTTTTTGTAGAATCTGCTAATGTATATTTGGAGCGATCTGAGGCCTATTCTGGGAAACAAAATATCTTCACATAACAACTAGACAGAAGCATACTCAGAAACTACTTTGTGATGAGTGCATTCAACTCACAGATTTCGACGTTCATTTTGAAAGAGCAGTTTTGAAACACTCTTTTTGTAAAATCTGCAAGTGGATATTTGGAGCGCTTTTTGGCCAATGATGGGAAAAGAAATATCTTCACCTAAAAGCTAGACAGAAGCATTCTCAGAAACTTCTGTGTGATGAGTGCATTCAACTCACAGACTTGAACGTTCCTTTTGATAGAAGAGTTTGGAAACACTCCTTTGGTAGAATGTGCAAGTGTTTATTTAGTGCCCTTTGAGGCCTGTGCCGGAAAAGGAAATATCTTCACATAATAACTAGACAGAAGCATTCTCAGAAACTTCTTCGTGATGAGTGCATTCAACTCACAGACTTGAAGTTTCCTTTTGAAAGAGCAGTTTTGAAACACTCTTTTTGTAGAATCTGCAAGTGGATATTTGGAGCGCTTTGAGGCCTATGTTGGGAAAAGGAATATCTTCACCTAAAAACTAGACAGAAGCATTCTCAGAAACTTCTGTGTGATGAGTGCATTAAACTCACAGACTTGAAAGTTCCTTTTGATAGAACAGTTTTGAGACACTTCTTTTGAAGAATCTGCAAGTGTTTATTTCGAGGGCTTTGAGGCCTATGCTGGAAAAGGAAATGTCTTCACATAACCACTAGACAGAAGCATACTCAGAAACTTGTTTGTGATGAGTGTATTCTACTCACAGAGTTGAACCTCCTTTTTGATAGAAGAGTGTTGAAACTCTCTTTTTCTAGAATCTGGAAGAGGATATTTGGAGGTGCTTGAGACCATGGCTGGTAAAGCAAACATCTTCTCATAAAAACTAGACAGAAGCATTCTCAGAAACATCTTTGTGATGAGTACATTCAACTCACAGACTTGAACATTTCTTTTGAAAGTGCAGTTTTGAAATACTCTTTTTGTAGAATCTGCTAGTGTATATTTGGTACGCTCTGAGGCCTATGCTGGGTAATGAAATATCTTCACCTAAAAACTAGACGGAAGCATTCTCAGAAACTTCTGTGTGATGTGTGCATTTAACTCACAGACCTGAACGTTCCTTTTGGTAGAACAGTTTTGAAACACTCCTTTTGTAGAATCTGCAAGTGTTTATTTCGAGCGCGTTGAGGCCTATGCTGGAAAAGGAAATATCTTCATATAACAACTAGACAGAAGCATTCTCAGAAACTTCTTTGTGATGAGTGCATTCAACTCACAGACTTGAAAGCTCCTTTTGAAAGAGCAGTTTTGAAACACTGTTTTTGTAGAATCTGCAAGTGGATATTTGGAGCGTTTTGAGGCCTATGCTGGGAAAAGAAATATCTTCACCTAAAAGCTAGACAAAAGCATTCTCAGAAACTTCTGTGTGATGAGGGCATTCAACTCACAGACTTGAACGTTCCTTTTGATAGAAGAGTTTGGAAACACTCCTTTGGTAGAATCTGCAAGTGTTTATTTAGAGCGCTTTGAGGCCTGTGCTGGAAAAGGAAATATCTTCACATAACAACTAGACAGAAGCATTCTCAGAAACTTCTACGTGATGAGTGCATTCAACTCACAGACTTGAACATTCCTTTTGAAAGAGCAGTTTTGAAACACTCTTTTTGTAGAATCTGCACGGGATATTTGTAGCGCTTTGAGGCCTATGCTGGGAAAAGAAATATCTTCACCTACAAACTAGACGGAAGCATTCTCAGAAACTTCTTTGTGATGAGTACATTCAACTCACAGACTTGAGCGATACTTTTGGTAGAACAGTTTGGACACACTCCTTTTGTAGAATCTGCAAGTTGTTTATTTAGAGCGCTCTGAGGCCCATGCTTGGAAAAGAAATATCTCCAGCTAAAAAGCAGACAGAAACGCTCTCAGAAACGTACTTGCAATGCGTGCATTCAACTCCCAGAGTTGAAAATGACTTTTGATTGAGTAGTTTGGAAACACTCTTTTTGTAATTTCTGCAAGTGAATATTTGGAGCGATTGCGGCATCTAGTGCAACAGGAAATACATGCAGATGAAAACTAGATAGAACCATTCTCAGAAACCTCTTTCTGATGAGTGTGTTCAACTCACAGACTTGAACATTCCTTTTGAAAGAGCAGTTTTGAAATAGTCTTTTTGTAGAATCTGCCAGTGGATATTTGGAGGGCTCTGAGGCCTATGCTGGAAAAAGGAATATCTTCACATAAGAACTAGACAGAAGCATTCTCAGAAACTTCTTTTTGATGAGTGCATTCAACTCACAGACTTGAAACTTCCTTTTGAAAGAGCATTTTGAAACACTCTTTTTGTAGAATCTGCAAGTGGATATTTGGAGCGCTTTCAGGCCAATGCTGGGTAAAGAAATATCTTCACCTAAACCTAGACGGAAGAATTCTAAGAAACTTCTGTGTCATGAGTGCATTCAACTCACGGACTTGAACGTTCCTTTTGCTAGAACAGTTTGGAAACACTCCTTTTGTAGAATCTGCAAGTGTTTATTTGTAGCGCTTTGAGGCCTATGTTGGAAAAGGAAATATCTTCCTATAAAAAATAGATAGAAGGATTCTCAGAAACATCTTTGTGATGAGTGCATTCAACACACAGACTTGAACATTTCTTTTGAAAAAGCAGTTTTGAAACACTCTTTTTGTAGAATCTGCTAATGTATATTTGGAGCGACCTGAGGCCTATTCAGGGAAACAAAATATCTTCACCTAAAAACTAGACAGAAGGATTCTCAGAAACTACTGTGTGATGAGTTCATTCAGCTCACAGACTTGAACGTTCCTTTTGATAGAAGAGTTTGGAAACACTCCTTTGGTAGAATCTGGAAGTGTTTATTTAGTGCGCTTTGAGGCCTGTGCTGGAAAAGGAAATATCTTCACATAATAACTACACAGAAACATTCTCAGAAACCTCTTCATGATGAGTGCATTCAACTCACAGACTTGAACATTCCTTTTGAAAGAGCAGTTTTGAAACACTCTTTTTGTAGAATCTGCAAGGGATATTTGTAGCCCTTTGAGGCCTATGCTGGGAAAAGAAATATCTTCACCTACAAACTAGACGGAAGCATTCTCAGAAACTTCTTTGTGATGAGTGCATTAAACTCACAGACTTGAAAGTTCCTTTTGATAGAACAGTTTTGAGACACTTCTTTTGAAGAATCTGCAAGTGTTTATTTCGAGGGCTTTGAGGCCTATGCTGGAAAAGGAAATGTCTTCACATATCAACTAGACAGAAGCATTCTCAGAAACTTGTTTGTGATGAGTGTATTCTACTCACAGAGTTGAACCTCCTTTTTGATAGAAGAGTGTTGAAACTCTCTTTTTCTAGAATCTGGAAGAAGATATTTGGAGGTGCTTGAGACCATGGCTGGAAAAGGAAACATCTTCACATAAAAACTAGACAGAAGCATTCTCAGAAACATCTTTGTGATGAGTACATTCAACTCACAGACTTGAACATTTCTTTTGAAAGTGCAGTTTTGAAATACTCTTTTTGTAGAATCTGCTAGTGTATATTTGGTGCACTCTGAGGCCTATGCTGGGTAATGAAATATCTTCACCTAAAAACTAGACAGAAGCATTCTCAGAAACTTCTGTGTGATGTGTGCATTTAACTCACAGACCTGAACGTTCCTTTTGGTAGAATAGTTTTGAAACACTCCTTTTGTAGAATCTGCAAGTGTTTATTTCGAACGCGTTGAGGCCTATGCTGGAAAAGGAAATACCTTCATATAACAACTAGACAGAAGCATTCTCAGAAACTTCTTTGTGATGAGTGCATTCAACTCACAGACTTGAAAGCTCCTTTTGAAAGAGCAGTTTTGAAACACTGTTTTTGTAGAATCTGCAAGTGGATATTTGGAGCGTTTTGAGGCCTATGCTGGGAAAAGAAATATCTTCACCTAAAAACTAGACAAAAGCATTCTCAGAAACTTCTGTGTGATGAGTGCATTCAACTCACAGACTTGAACGTTCCTTTTGATAGAAGAGTTTGGAAACACTCCTTTGGTAGAATCTGCAAGTGTTTATTTAGAGCGCTTTGAGGCCTGTGCTGGAAAAGGAAATATCTTCACATAACAACTAGACAGAAGCATTCTCAGAAACTTCTACGTGATGAGTGCATTCAACTCACAGACTTGAACATTCCTTTTGAAAGAGCAGTTTTGAAACACTCTTTTTGTAGAATCTGCAAGGGATATTTGTAGCGCTTTGAGGCCTATGCTGGGAAAAGAAATATCTTCACCTACAAACTAGACGGAAGCATTCTCAGAAACTTCTTTGTTATGAGTGCATTCAACTCACAGACTTGAGCGATCCTTTTGGTAGAACAGTTTGGACACACTCCTTTTGTAGAATCTGCAAGTGTTTATTTAGAGCGCTCTGAGGCCCATGCTGGGAAAAGAATTATCTCCAGCTAAAAAGCAGACAGAAACGTTCTCAGAAACGTACTTGCAATGCGTGCATTCAACTCCCAGAGTTGAAAATGACTTTTGATGGTGTAGTTTGGAAACACTCTTTTTGTAATTTCTGCAAGTGGATATTTGGAACGATTGCGGCATCTAGTGCAACAGGAAATACATGCAGATGAAAACTAGATAGAACCATTCTCAGAAACCTCTTTCTGATGAGTGTGTTCAACTCACAGACTTGAACATTCCTTTTGAAAGAGCAGTTTTGAAATAGTCTTTTTGTAGAATCTGCAAGTGGATATTTGGAGCGCTTTCAGGCCAATGCTGGGTAAAGAAATATCTTCACCTAAAACTAGACAGAAGAATTCTAAGAAACTTCTGTGTGATGAGTGCACTCAACTCACGGACTTGAACGTTCCCTTTGCTAGAACAGTTTGGAAACACTCCTTTTGTAGAATCTGCAAGTATTTGTAGTGCTTTGAGGCCTATGCTGGAAAAGGAAATATCTTCCTATAAAAATTAGATAGAAGGATTCTCAGAAACATCTTTGTGATGAGTGCATTCAACACACAGACTTGAACATTTCTTTTTAAAAAGCAGTTTTGAAACACACTTTTTGTAGAATCTGCTAATGTATATTTGGAGCGATCCGAGGCCTATTCTGGGAAACAAAATATCTTCGCCTAAAAACTCGACAGAAGGATTCTCAGAAACTACTGTGTGATGAGTGCATTCAACTCACAGACTTGAACGTTCCTTTTGATAGAAGAGTTTGGAAACACTTCTTTGGTAGAATCTGCAAGTGTTTATTTAGAGCGATTTGAGGCCTGTGCTGGAAAAGGAAATATCTTCACATAAAAACTAGACAGAAGCATTCTCAGAAACCTCTTCGTGATGAGTGCATTCAACTCACAGACTTGAAGTTTCCTTTTGAAAGAGCAGTTTTGAAACACTCTTTTTGTAGAATCTGCAAGTGGATATTTGGAGCGCTTTGAGGCCTAGGTTGGGAAAAGGAATATCTTCACCTAAAAACTAGACAGAAGCATTCTCAGAAACTTCTGTGTGATGAGTGCATTAAACTCACAGACTTGAAAGTTCCTTTTGATAGAACAGTTTTGAGACACTTCTTTTGAAGAATCTGCAAGTGTTTATTTTGAGGGCTTTGAGGCCTATGCTGGAAAAGGAAATATCTTCACATAACAACTAGACAGAAGCATACTCAGAAACTACTTTGTGATGAGTGCATTCAACTCACAGACTTTGACGTTCATTTTGAAAGAGCAGTTTTGAAACACTCTTTTTGTAGAATCTGCAAGTGGATATTTGGAGCGCTTTGTGGCCAATGATGGGAAAAGAAATATCTTCACCTAAAAACTAGACAGAAGCATTCTCAGAAACTTCTGTGTGATGAGTTCATTCAACTCACAGGCTTGAACGTTCCTTTTGATAGAAGAGTTTGGAAACACTCCTTTGGTAGAATCTGCAAGTGTTTATTTAGTGTGCTTTGAGGCCTGTGTTGGAAAAGGAAATATCTTCACATAATAACTAGACAGAAGCATTCTCAGAAACCTCTTCGGATGAGTGCATTCAACTCACAGACTTGAGGTTTCTTTTTGAAAGAGTAGTTTTGAAACACTCTTTTTGTAGAATCTGCAAGTGGATATTTGGAGCGCTTTGAGGCCTATGTTGGGAAAAGGATTATCTTCACCTAAAAACTAGACAGAAGCATTCTCAGAAACTTCTTTGTGATGAGTGCATTCAACTCACAGACTTGAAGCTTCCTTTTGAAAGAGCATTTTGAAACACTCTTTTTGTAGAATCTGCAAGTGGATATTTGGAGCACTTTCAGGCCTATGCTGGGTAAAGAAATATCTTCACCTAAAAACTAGACAGAAGCATTCTCAGAAACTTCTGTGTGATGAGTGCATTCAACTCACGGACTTGAACGTTCCTTTTGCTAGAACAGTTTGGAAACACTCCTTTTGTAGAATCTGCAAGTGTTTATTTCGAGGGCTTTGAGGCCTATGCTGGAAAAGGAAATATCTTCACATAACAACTAGACAGAAGCATACTCAGAAACTTGTTTGTGATGAGTGTATTCTACTCACAGAGTTGAACCTCCTTTTTGATAGAAGAGTGTTGAAACTCTCTTTTTCTAGAATCTGGAAGAGGATATTTGGAGGTGTTTGGGACCATGGCTGGAAAAGCAAACATCTTCACATAAAAACTAGACAGAAGCATTCTCAGAAACATCTTTGTGATGAGTGCATTCAACTCCCATACTTGAACATTTCTTTTGAAAGTGCAGTTTTGAAATACCCTTTTTGTAGAATCTTCTAGTGTATATTTTGTGCGCTCTGAGGCCTATGCTGGGTAATGAAATATCTTCACCTAAAAACTAGACGGAAGCATTCTCAGAAACTTCTGTGTGATGTGTGCATTTAACTCACAGACCTGAACGTTCCTTTTGGTAGAGCAGTTTTGAAACACTCTTTTTGTAGAATCTGCAAGTGTTTATTTCGAGCGCGTTGAGGCCTATGCTGGAAAAGGAGATATCTTCATATAACAACTAGACAGAAGCATTCTCAGAAACTTCTTTGTGATGAGTGCATTCTACTCAGAGACTTGAAAGCTCCTTTTGAAAGAGCAGTTTTGAAACACAGTTTTTGTAGAATCTGCAAGTGGATATTTGGAGCGTTTTGAGGCCTATGCTGGGAAAAGAGATATCTTCACCTAAAAACTAGACAAAAGCATTCTCAGAAACATCTGTGTGATGAGTGCACTCAACTCACAGACTTGAACGTTCCTTTTGATAGAACAGTTTTGAAGCTCTCCTTTTGTAGAATCTGCATGGTTTATTTGGAGCGCTTTGAGGACTATGTTGGAAATGGAAATATCTACATATAAAAACTAGAAAGAAGCATTTTCAGAAACTTCTTTGTGATATCTGCATTCAACTCACAGACTTGAACTTTCCTTTTGAAGACCAATTTTGAAACACTCTTTTTGAAGATTCTGCAAGTGGATATTGGGAGCGCTCTGAGGCCTATGCTGGGAAATGAAATATCTTCACCTAAAACTAGACAGAAGCAACCTCAGAAACTTCTGTGTGATGAGTTCATTCAACTCACATACTTGAACGTTCCTTTTGATAGAACAATTTTGAAACACTCCTTTTGTAGAATCTTCAAGTGTTTACTTGGAATGCTTTGAGGCCTATGCTGGAAAAGGAAATATCTTCACATAAGAACTAGACAGAAGCATTCTCAGAAACTTCTTTGTGATGAGCACATTCTACTGACAGATCTGAACGTTGTTTTTGATAGAAGAGTTTTGAAACTCTCTTTTTGTAGAATCTGCAAGTGGATATTTGGAACAGTTTAACCTATTCTGGAAAAGGAAATATCTTCACATGAAAGCTAGACAGAAGCATTCTCAGAAACTTCTGTATGATGAGTGCATTCAACTCACAGACTTGGAATTTCCTTTTGACAGATGAGTTTTGCAGCCCTCCTTTTGTAGAATCTGCAAGTGTTTACTCGGAGGGCTTTGAGGCCTATCAGGAAAGGAAAATATCTTCACATTAGAATTTGACAGAAACATTCTCAGAAACTTCTTTGTGATGAGTGCCTTCAAGTAACAGACTTGAACCTTCCTTTTTAAAGAGCAGTTTTGAGACACTGTTTTTGTAGAATCTGCAAGTGGATATTTGGAGCGCTTTGAGGCCTATGCTGGGAAATGAAATATCGTCACCTAAAAACTAGGCAGAAGCATTCTCAGAAACTTCTGTGTGATGAGTGCTTTCAACTCACAGACTTGAACGTTACTTTTGAAAGAGCAGTTTTGAAACACTCCTTCAGTAGATTCTGCAAGTGGATATTTGAAGTGTGAAGAGGCCAAATCTGGAAAAGGAAATGTCTTCTCTTAGAAACAAGACAGAAGCATTCTCACAAACTTCCCTCTGCTTTATGCATTCAACTCACAGAGTGGAAATTTCCTTTTTATAGCACAGTTTTGAAACACACTTCTTTTTGTAGAATCTGCAATTGGATGTTTGGAGCACTTTGAGGCCTATGTTGGAAAAGGAAACATCTTCACATAAAAGCTAGACAGAAGCATTCATAGAAACTTCTTTGTGATGACTGCATTCAACTCACAGAGTTAAACCTTTCTTTTGATAGAGCAGTTTTGAAGCACCCTGTTTGTAGGATCTGCAAGTGAATATTTGGAGCGATTTGAGGCCTACAGTGGAAAAGGAAATATCTTCACATAAAAACTAGACAGAAGCATTCTTAGAAACTTCTTTGTCATGAGTGCATTCAACTCACAGACTTGAACCTTCCTTTAGAAAGAGCAGTTTTGAAACACTCTTTTTGTAGAATCTGCATGTGGATGTTTGGAGCTCTTTGAAGCCTATGCTTGGAAATGAAATATCTTCACATAAAAACTAGACGGAAGCATTCTCAGAAACTTCTTCATGATGTGTGTATTGAACTCACAGAGATGAACCTTCCTTTTGATAGTGCAGCTGTGAAACACTCTTTTTGTAGGATCTGCCAGTTGATAATTGGAGCGCTTTGAGGCCTATGCTGGAAAAGGAAATATTCACATAAAAACTAGACAGAATCATTCTCAGAAACTTTTTTGTGATTTGCACATTCATCTCACAGAGTTGAAACTTCCTTTTCATAGAGCAGTTTTGAAACACTCTTTTAGTCGAATCGGAAGTGGATATTTTGAGTGCTTTGAGGCCTACACTGGAAATGGAAATATCTTCACATAAAACCTAGACAGAAGCATTCTCAGAAACTTCCCTGTTCTTTATGCATTCAACTCACAGTGTGGAACCTGCCTTTTGATAGCGCAGTTTTGAATCACTCTTTTTGTAGAAACTGCAAGTGGATATTTGGTGAGCTTTGAGGCTTATGCTAGAAAAGGATATAACTTCACATAAAAATTAGATTGACTCATTCTCAGAAACTCCTTTGTGATGTGTGCATTCAGCTCACAGACTTGTAACTTCCTTTTGATAGAGCAGTTTTGGGACACTGTATTTGTAGAATCTTCAAGTAGATATTTGTTGCGCGTTGAGGCCTCTGCTGGAAAAGGAAATATCTTCACATAAAACTAGACAGAAGCAGTCTAAGAAACTTCTTTGTGATGAGTGCATTCAACTCACAGAGTTGAACCTTCCTTTTGATACAGCAGTTTTGAAACACTCTTTTTGTAGAAGCAGCAAGTGAATATTTGGGGCGCTTTGAGGCCTATTCTGGAAAAGGAAATATCTTCACATGAAAATTAGACAGAAGCATTCTCAGAAACTTGTTTGGGATGACTGCATTCAACTCACTTACTTGAACCTTCCTTCTGAAAGAGCAGTTTTAAAACACTCTTTTTGTAGAATCTGCAATTGTATATTTGTAGTGCTTTGAGGCCTATGCTGGAATAGGAAATATCTTCACATAAAAAGTAGACAGAAGCAAACTCAGAAACTTCTCTTCGATGAGTGCCTTCAAATCACAGAGTTGAACCTTACTTTTGATAGAACAGTTTTGAAACTCTCTTTTTGTAGAATCTGCAGTGGATATTTGGAACGCTTTGAGGCCTATGCTGGAAACGTAAATATCTTCACATAAAAACTAGACAGAAGAATTCTCAGAAACTTCTCTGTGATGTGTGCATTCAACTCACAGAGTTGAATCTTCCTTTTGATATAGCAGTTTTGAAACACTCTTTTAGTAGAATCTGCAAATGTATATTTGGAGTGCTGTGTTGCCAGTACTGGAAAAGGAAATATCTTCACATAAAAACTAGACAGAAGAATTCTCAGAACCTCCCCTGTGCTTTGGGCATTTACCTCACCGAGTTACACCTTCCTTTTGATAGAGCAGTTTTGAAACTCTCTTTTTGTATAATCTGTAAGTGAATATTTTTAGCGCTTTTAGCCCTATGCTGGAAAAGGGAATACCTTCACATAAAGCTAGACAGAAGCATTCTCAGAAACTTCTTTATGAAGAGTGCATTCATCTCACACAGTTGAACCTTCCTTTTGATAGAGCTGTAAGTGGCAGGAAATCTTGAAATGGGAGGTCAAGGCCCCTCTGTTTTGTGGAAAGAACGAGAACACGGAGAAGCAGATGTCCCCAAAAACGTTGAAAGTTTCCCAAGTGCACATTCACTGCACCCAGAGGGATTAGGGGTATCACTAGGTCAAGCCCAACGATCGGTTTGGGCCCTTTGGGGACAGCCCAAATTGGCAGGAATGCTTGAAATGAGAGGTTGACGCACCTGTGTCGTGTGGAAGGAAATAAAATGACACTCCTAGTCCCCCCCACCCCATAAGCGAAATTCTTCCCAAAGGCATATGTACATGGCCCAGGGAATCCTGGGCGTCACTGGTTGGTGCCCACCGAACGTCTCTGGCCCATGAGTTGGAGCCAAAATTTGCAGGGAGGCTTGAAAAGAGAGGTTGAGGCATGTGTGGTGTGGGTAAAAAATAAAATAAAATAACGGCGAGGCACAGGCCCGCAAATTGGCTAAAGTAACTCCCAAACACGCATGCATGCGGCCCTGGGGAACTTGTGCTCTCCTGATCCACACCCACAAATATATCAGGCCAAAGGGGAGCAGCCCAAAGCGACAGGAATGCTTGAATGAGGAGGTCGGGGCACCACTGTGGTGTGCAAGGAGAGAAAAACAATGTGGCAGAAGTCCCCCCAGTGGGCCATGTTGCCTCCCAGCAGTGCATGTGTGGGCCAGTAGGGACCATGGGCATCCCTGGGTAGTACCCATGGAGCGGCTCAGTCCCACGGGGTCAGCCCACGGCATCAGGAATTGTTGGAATGGGAGGTGGAGTTACCTGTGTTGTGGAAGTAAAACGCAAAAGGCGAATCAGACGTTCCCCCACGAAGGGTAAAAAAGCCTCCCCACTGCGCATGCGTGGGGCCCAGGGAACACTGGGCATCACTGGCTTGCACCCACGGAGCGCCTCGGGCCCACAGGGCACAGCCCAAGGCGACAGGAAGGCTTGAAAGAGGAGGTGAATGCACCTACCTTGTAGAGCGACAAAACTAATGACTAGGCAGAGGTCCGCCCCCCACAGGCGAAAGTGCCTCTCCACCGCTCATGCACAGGGACTAGGGGATCCTAGTCATCCCTGATTCATGCCTACGGAGAGTCTTGTGCCCACGGGGGGCTGTCCAAAGTGGCAGGAATGCTTGGAAACGAGGTCGAGGCACCTGTGTGGTGAGGAAGGAAAAAGATACAGTGCAACAGAGGTCCTCACCACAGGCGAAAGTGCCTCCCAATCACGCATGCGCGGGGCCCAGGGTCTCCTTGGCTTTTCTGATTCACACCCACGGTGCATCTCGGGCCCATGGGGGAAAGCCCAAAGCGGCAGGAATGCTTGAAATGGGAAGTTGAGGCACCTGTGTGGTGTGGAAGGAAAACAAAATGGCGCAGCAGAGGTCCCCTCATGGGCATGCCTACAGAGCGTCTCGGGCCCACCGGAGGCTGCCCAAAGCAGCAGGAAGTCTTGAAATTGGAGGTCGAGGCACCTGAGTGCTGTGGAAACAAAAAAGTATCGTGGCATAGGTCTTCCCTAAAGTCAAAAGTGCCTCCTAACCACTCATGCACTGGACCCTGGGCATCCTGGGACTCCCTGTTTCAAACCCACAGTGCGTCTTGGGGACATGGGGGCAGCCTAAAACAGCAGGAAGACTTCAAAGGGAAGGTTGAGGCACCTGTGTGGTGTGGAAGGAAAAAAAGGCACAACAGAGGTCCTTCCCATGGATGAAAGTGCCCCCCAACTGCGCATGCATGGGGCCCAGGGGATCCTGGACATCCCTTGTTCATGTCCATGGAGTGCCTTGGGCACATGAGGGGCAACCTAAAGCAGCAGGAAGGTTTGAAAGGTGAGGTCGATGCACCTGTGTGGTGTGGAAGTGAAAAAAAGGCACAGCACAGGTCCTCTCCATGGGAGAAATAATCCCCAACAGCACTGGTGCAGGGCCCAGGGAATGCTCGGCTTTCCTGGTTGGCACCCTTGGATCATATTGGCAAGGCAGAGGTCCCCCCACACGGGCGAAATTGCCTCCCCACCACACATGTGCAGGGCCAAGGGGACTCTGGACATCCCTGATCGTGCTCAAGGAGTGCTTCGGGCCCACGGTGTCCAGCCCAAGTTGGCAGGAAGCCTTGAAAGGGGAAGTGTAGCTCCTGTGTTGTGGAAGGAAAACACAAATGGCGCCAAAGAGGTTCCCCACATCAGGTGAAAGTGCCTCCCCACCGTGAAAGTGCAGGGCCAAGGGGACACTGGCCATCCCTGGTTAGCACCCATGGAGGGGCTCGGGCCCACGGGGTCAGCCTAAGGCCCCAGGAAGTCTTAAAATTGGACTTGGAGTCACCTGTGTTGTGGAAGGAAAACACAAATGGTGAATCAGAGGTCCCCAAAAATGGGTGAAAGAGCCCCCGCACCGCTTATGTGTGGGGCCCAGTGGACCCTAGTGGTCCCTGTTTCACACCCAGGGATCGCCTTGGGCTTATAGGGGCCAGCCCAAGGTAGCAGGAAGGCTTGAAAGAGGAGGTGGAGGCAACTGTGTTGTAGAAGGGAAAACAAAGGTCGAGGTAGAGGTCTGACCCCACGGGCGAAAGTGCCTCCACATCCCACATGCATGAGATGTAGGGGATCATGGGCATCCCTGGTTCATGCCTAGGGAGCATCTTCGGCCCACATGGGGCAGCCCAAAGTGGTTGGAAGGCTTGAAAGGGGAGGTAGAGGTACCTGTGTGGTGTGGAAGGAAAAAAAAGACGTGGCAGAAGTCCCTCCCACGGGAGAAAATGCCTGCCAACCACGCATGTGCAAGGACAATGGGATCCTGGGAGTTTCTTGTTTGTGCCCAAGGAGCATCTCAGGCCTATGGGGGGCAACCCACATCGGCAGGAATTTGTGAAAGGGGAAGTTGAGGCACCTGTTTGGTGTGGAAGGAAAAAAATCCAGAGCAGCATAAGTCCCCTCACAGAAGAAAGTGCCGTCCAACCGCGCATGTGCAGGGACCACGGGATCCTCGGTGTCCCTACTTCATGCCCACAGAGTATCTTGAGCCCACACGGGGCAGCCCAATGCGGCAGGAATTCGTGAACTGGGATGTCGAGTCACCTGTCTGGTTAGGAAGGATAAGAATACGGTGTAGCAGAGGTCCCGCCCACTGGAGAAATTGCTTTCCAACCGCGTATGGGTGGGACCTAGGGGATACTGGGCTTCCCTGATTCGCACCCACAGAGCATATGGGGATGATGGAAGGCAGTCCAAAGCGGCAGGAAGGCTTGAAAGGGGAGTTCGAGGCACCTATGTGGTGTGGAAGAAATTAAAAAACGATGCGGTAGAGGTCCCCACCAAGGGTGAAACTGCCTCCCAACCATGCATGCCCAGGGCCCAGGTGACCCTGGGCTTCCCTGGTTCGTGTGTACAGGGCGTCTCAGGCCCACGCGGGCAACCCAAAGCGGAAGGAAGCCTTGAAACCTTAGGTTGAGGCACCTATGTGGTTTGGAAAGAAAAAATATACGGCACAGCAGAAGTTCCCATGACAGGAGAAAGCGCCTCCAAACCGCACATGCGTGGGGCCCAGGAGATCCTGGGCATCCCTTGTTCATGCTCATGGAGAATCTCAGGCCAACCAGGGGCACCCCAAAGCTGCAGGAAGATTTGAAAGTGGAGGTCGAGGCACCTGTGTGGTGTGGAAGGAAAAAAACACAGCATGGCAGTGGTCCCCCATGGGCGAAAGTGCCTCCCAAATGAACATGCACGTGGTCCACTTGATACTGGGAGTCCCTGGTTTGCACTCACGCAGAGTCTCAAACCCACAGGGGGCAGCCAAAAGCGGCAGGTAGTCTTGAAAAGGGAGGTCGAGTCGTCTGTGTGGTGTGAAAAAATGATAAACGGAGCTGCAAGAGTCCCACCTAATGGGAGAAACTGCCTCCCAACCGGGCATGCAAGTGCCTCCACGGGATCCTGGGTATCACTTGTTCACACCCATGGAGCATCTCAGGACCACGAGGGCCAGACCAAAGTGGCAGGAAGACTTGAAAGGGGCGGTCGAGGCTTCTGTGTTGTGTGAAAGGAAAAAAAAATGCTAAGCAGAGGTCCCACCTATGGACGAAAGTGCTTCACAAACGAATATTCCCGAGGATGATGGCATCCTGGGCTTCCCTGGTCCATACACCCAGAGCGTCCCGGATCCACGGGGGGCAGCCCAAAGCAGTAGGAAAGCTTGAAAGTGAAGGTTGAAGCACTTGTGTGTTGTGGAAGAAAAAAAAGTGATGCGGCCTAAGTCCCACCCAAAGGCGAAAGTGCCTCTCACCCACGCATGTGCAGAGCCCACGGAATCCTGGCCTTCGCTGGTTCGTGCCTACGGAGTGTCTCGGGCCCATGGGGGGCATCCCAGGAGCAGGAGGTCTTGAATTTTGTTGTCGAGGTACCTGAGTGTTGTGGAAGGAAAAAAATGGCATGGCATACGTCCCCTTTAAGACAAAAGTGCCTCTCAACCACGCATGGGCAGGGCCCAAGGGATCCTGGGTGTCCCTGCTTCATGCCTAAATAGTGTCTTGCGCCCATGGGGGGCTGTCCAAATAGGAGGAAGATTTGAAATAGGAGGTGGAGGCACCTGTGTGGTGTGGAAGGAAAAAAGTATGGCGCGGCAGACCTCCCCCCACAGATGAAAGTGCCTCCCAGTCGCGCATACACAGGGCCCAGTGGTTCCTGTGCATTTTTGTTTCCAGACCACAGAGCGTCTCCGACCCACAAGGGGCAGCCCAAAGCGGCAGGAAGTCTTGAAAGGGGAGGTCGAGTCACCTGTTTGGTGAGGAAAAAAAAATAAAGGGCTGCAGAGGTCCCCAACGGGTTAAAGTGGCTCCCAACGCCACATGTCCAGAGCCCTAGGGATGCTGAGCACCCCAGGTTTTTGCACACGGAGGGTTTTAGCCCATGGGGCAGCCCAAGGCGGCAGGAAGGCTTGAAATGGGAGGTGCAGGCTCCAGTGTTGTGAAAGGAAAACACAAAAGGCAAGGCAGGCGTTCCCCCACACGGGAGAAAGTGCCTACTCACCACGCATGCATAGGACCCAGGGGACTCTGGGAGTCCCTATTCCGTGCCCAAGGTGTGCTTCGGGCCCACGGGTTCCAGCCCAAGGTGGCAGGAAGCCTTGAAAGGGGAGGTGGAGGCGCCTGTGTTGTGGAAGGAAAACACAAATAGCAAGGCAGAGGTCCCCCCGACTGGCGAATGTGCCTCCCTACAGCACATGCTCGGGGCCCAGGGGACCCAGGGCTTACCTGTTTACCATCCATGGAGTGGCTTGGGCCCAAGAGGTCAGCCCAAGGTGGCAGGAATTCTTGAAATGGGAGGTGGAGTCACTTGTGCTGTGGAAGAAAAACACAAATGGTGAATAAGAGGTCCCCCGCAACCGGCGAAAGAGCCTCCCGACTGTGCATGCATGGGGACCAGGGGACACTGAAGTCCCTTTTACTCTGCCAGGGAGTGCCTCGGTCCAACGGGGGCCAGCCCAAGGCAGCAGGAAGACTTGAAAGAGGAGGTGGAGACACCTGTGTTGTGGAAGGAAAAAACAAACGGTGAGGTAGAGGTCTCACACCATGGGAGAAAGTGTCTCCCCAATGCGCATGCGTATGGCATAAGGGATTCCTGTTTCACCCCCACGGGGCATCTCGGGCCCACGTCGGGCAGCCCAAAGCGGTAGGAAGGCATGAAATGGGAAGTCGAGTCACCTGTGTGTTTAGGAAAGAAAACAAAATGGCGCAGCAGAGGTCCCGCCCACTGGCGAAAGTGCTTCCCAACTGTGCAAGAGCGGGTCACAGAGGATACTAGGCATCCCTGATTCATGCCGTCGGAGCATCTGGGGACCACAGGGGCCAGGCAAAAGCAGCAGGAAGGCTTGAAAGTGGAGATTGAGGCAACTCTGTGGTGTGAAAGGAAAAAAAAAACGACGCAGCAGAGGTCCTCCCCACGGGCGAAAGTGCCTTCGAATCGCGCATTCGTAGTGCCCAGGGCATCCTAGGCATCCCTGGTTTGTGCATCCAGAGAGTTTCGGGCCTGGGGGCACAGAACAATTTGGCAGGAAGGCTTGAAACTGGAGGTCGAGGCACCTGTGTGTTGTGGAAGGAAAAAAAATGACACAGCATAGGTCCCCCCAAAGGCGAAAGTACCTCTCATCCACACATACGCGGGGCCCACTGGATGCTCCGTGTCCTTTGTTCTTGCCTACGGAGTGTCTGGGGCCCACGGGGAGCTGTTCAAACCTAAGGAAGTTTTGAAATAGGAGGTGGAGTCACCTGTGTGGTTTGGAAGGAAAAAAATAGCGTGTCAGAAGTACCCCCATGGGCCAAAATGCCTCTGAACTGTGCATGTGAGTGGCCCAGGGGATCTGGGGCATCACTGGTCCATACCCACGAAGTGTCTCAGACCCATAGGGGGCAGCCCAAAGCGGCAGGAATGCTTGAAAGGGGAAGTCGAGGAGCCTGTGTGGAGTGGAAGGAAACAAATATAGCACGGCAGAAGTCCCCCCACAGATGAAAGTGCCTCCCAACCGCACATACACGGGGCCCAGGGGTGCATGGGTATCTTCAGTACATGCTCATGGAGCATCTCGGGCCCACAGGGGATGGCCTGAAGTGGCAAGAAGGTTTGAAACGGGAGGCCAAGGCACTTAGGTGGTGAGGAAGAAAAAAGAAAAACGGCGCAGCAGAGGTCCCCCATGGGTGAAAGTGCCTAACAACCCAGCATGCCTGGAGCCCTGAGGATCCGGGGCATCCCAGGTTCTCGCACACAGAGCTCTTCAGCCCACGGGGGCCAGGCCAAGGGGGCAGGAAGTCTTGAAAGGGGAGGTACAGGCTCCAGTGTTGTGAAAAGAAAACACAAACGGCAAGGCAGAGGACCAACAACATGGGTGAAAGTGTCTCCACACCATGCATGCGCAGGGCCTAGGGGACTCTAGGCATCCCTGATGTGTGCCCAAGGAGTGCCTCGTGCCCATGGGGTCCAGCCCAAGGCGGCAGGAAGAGGTGAAGTCACCTGTGTTGTCGAAGGAAAACACATACGGTGCCTCAGAGGTCCCCTGCAATGGGTGAAAGTGACTTCCCAACACACATGCGCGGGGCCCAGGGGACCCCGGGCATCCCTGGGTAGCACCCATGGAGTGGTCAGGCCAGGGTCAGCCCAAGTTGGCAGAAGGTCTTGAAAGGTGAGGTGGAGTCACCTGTGTTGTGGAAGGAAAAAACAAACGGTGAGGGAGAGGTCCCAAACCACGGGCCAAAGTGCCTCCCGAATGTGAACACGTGAGGTGTAGGGGATCCTGAGCATCCCTATTTCATGCCGACATAGGGTCTTGGGCCCACGTGGGGCAGACCAAAGCGGCAGGAAGGATTGAATGGGGAGGTCGAGGCACCTGTGTTGTGTGGGAGGAAAGAAACGGCATGGCAGAAGTACCCCCAGGGGAGAAAGTGCCGCCCAACCGCACATGCACGTGTCCCAGGGGATCTGGCCATCACTGCTTGACACCTACGGAACATCTCAGGCCCACAAGGGACAGCCCAAAGCGGCAGGAAAGCTTGAAAGGGGAAGTCGAGGCACCTCTGTGGTGTGCAAGGAAAGAAATACGGCACAGCAGAATTTCCACCACAGGCGAAACTACTTCCCAACTCCTCATACACGGGGCCCAGGGGATCCTGGGCTTCCCTGGTTCACACCCACAGGGCGTCTCAGTCCCACAGGGGGCAGGCCAAAGAGGCAGAAATGCTTGAAAGCGGAGGTCGAGGCACTTGTGTGGTGGTGAAAGCAAAAAAAAAAAAAAAAATGGCGCGACAGGTTCCCCCCCACAGTCAAAAGTGCTGCTCGTGCGCGGGTCCCATGGGATTCTTGGCTTCCCTGATTCAGACCCACGCGGAGTCTCGGGCCCTCTGGAAGCAGCCGAAAGCGGCAGGAAGGCTTGAAAGGGGAGGTTGAGGCACCTATGTGGTGTGGAAAGACAAAATACAGCGTGGTAGACGTCCTGCCACGGGCGAAGGTGCCTCCCAACCATCCATGTGAGGTCACAGGGGATCCTGGACATACCTGGTTCATGCCCACAGAGTGTCTCATCCCCAAGGGGGCAGCCCAAAGTGGCAGGAAGACTTGAAAGGGGAGGTCGAGGCAACTGTGTGGTGGAAAGGAAAAAAAAAGGTGCAGCAGTGGTCGGCGCACGGGTGAAAGTGCCTGCCCCTGTGCATGCATGGGGCCGAGAGGATCCTGGGCTTCCCTGGTTCATGCCTACGGAGCATTTCAGGCCCAAGTGGGGCATCCCAAAGTGGCAGGAAGGCTTGAAATTGGAGGTCGAGGCACGTGAGTGTTTTGGAAGGAAAAAAAATGGCAGGGCATATGTCTCCCTGAGGTGAAAGTGCCTCTAAACCACGCATGCACTGGACCCAGGGGATCCTGGGCTTCCCTGGTTCGTGCCTACGTAGTGTCTCGGGCCCACAGGTGGCATCCCAAAGAGGCAGGAATTATTGAAAGGGCAGATTGAGGCATCTGTTTGGTGTGGAAAGAAAAAAAAAAGGCGCAGCAAAGTTCCCCCAATGGGCGGAAGTTCCTGCTAACCACGCATGCGTGGGGACCTGTGGATCCACGGCTTCCCTGGTTCACGCCCACAAAGCATATCATGCCAAAAGGGGGGAAGCCCAAAGCGACAGGAGGGCTTGAATGAGGAGATCGGGGCACCTGTGTGGTGTGGAAGGAAAAAAAACGGTGCGGCAGACGTCCTTCCCCCACGGGCAAGAGTATCTCCCAACCACGTATGTGTGGGGCCCAGAAGATACTGGGCATCCTTGTTTTGCTCTCCCGGAGCATCTCGGGCACACAGTGGCAACCCACAGCTGTAGGAAGGGTTGAAAGTGGAGGTCGAGGCATCTTTGTGGTTTGAAAGGAAAAAATACATGGCGCGGCAGAGGTCTCCCCCAAGGGCAAAAGTGCCTCCCAACTGCACATGCGAGGGTCCCTGGGGATCCTAGGCATCCCTGGTTCTTGCACATGGAACATCTCAGGCCCACGGGGGGCAGCTCAAAGCAGCAGGAAAGCTTGAAATGGGAGGTCGAGGCAGCTGTTTGTGGTGGAAGGAAAACAAAATGGCGTGGTAGAGGTCCCCCCCAAAGATGAAAGTGCTTCTCAACCGCACATCCATGGGGTCCAGGGGATCCTGGGCCTCTCTGGTTCCCAGGCTTGGAGTGTTTCAGGTCCATGGGGGGCAGTCCAAAGCGGCAGGAAGCTTGAAATGGGAGGTCGAGTCACCTGTGTGGTGTGGAAGAAAAAAAAGGCACGACAGAGGTCCTCCCACGGACGAAAGTGCCTCGTAACTGCACATGTGTGGCACCCAAGGGATCCTGGGCATCCTGGAAGCTCCCAGAGCGTCTCATGCCCACAGGGGGCAGCCTAAAGCGGCAGGAAGGCTTGAAAGGAGAGGTTGAGACACCTGTGTGGTGTGAAAGGAAAAAAAAAAAGGTGTGGTGGAGGTCTCCCCCATGGGCGAAAATGCCCCCCAAACGAGCGTGTGCAGGACCCAGAGGATCCTGGGCATCCCTGATTCATGCACCAAGAGTGTCTCGGGCCCATAGATTGCTGCCCAAAGCGGCGGGAAGGTTTGAAAGGGGAGGACGAGGCACCCGTGTGTTGTGGAAGGAAAAAAAAGATGCAGCATAGGTCCACACCAAAGGCGAAAATGTCTCTCACCCGCACATGTGTGGGACCCAGGTGATCCTCCTATTCCTGCTTCATGCCCACAGAGTGTCACAGGTCCACGGGGAGCAGCTCAAAGTGTCAGTAAGTCTTCAAATGGGAAGTCGAGGCACCTGAGTGTTGCGGAAGGAAAAAGAAAATGGCACGACATAGGTCCTCCCTAAAGGCGAAAATGCCTCTGAACCGCGCATGCACAGGACTCTGGGAATCCTGGGCATCACTGTTTCATACTCACAGAGCGTGTTGGGGAAATTCGGGGAAGCCCAAAGCAGCAGGAGGGCTTCAAAAGGGAGGTAGACGCACCTGTGTGGTGTGGAAAGAAAAAAAAAAGGCACAGCCGAGGTCCTCCCCACGGGCGAAGTAGCCCCCACTGCACATGGCCTGGGTGCAGGGGATCCTGGGCTCCCCTGGTTGGCACCCTTGGAGCATCTCGGGCTCACGTTGGGCAGCCCAAAGCGGCATGAAGACTTGAAAGGGGAGGTCCAGGCACTTGTGTGGTGTGAAAGGGAAAAAATAAAATGCTCGGCAGATGTCCCGCAATGGGAGAAAATGCCTCCCAACCACTGATTCGCAGGGCCCAGGGCATCCTGTGTCTCTCTGCTTCAAGGTCATGGAGTGTCTCATGCTAATGGAAGGCAGATCAAAGCGGAAGTAAAGCTTCAAAGGGGAAGTTGAGTCACCTGTGTGGTATGGAAGGAAAAATGTATGGCACAGCAGAGGTTCCCCCATGGGTGAAAGTGCCTCCCAAACGCACATTCACCACACCCAGGGTATTGTAGGCATCCCTGGATCAGGCACAAGCAGTGTCTCAGGCCCATGGGGGACAGCCCCAAGCAGCAGGAAAGCTTGAAAGGTGAGGTCGAGGCACGTGTGTGGTGTGGAAAGGAAAAAAAAGGCACACCATATGTCCCCACAATGGGCAAAAGTTCTCCCAACCGCCCATGAGAGGTGCCCAGGGGATCCTGGGCTTCCCTGCTTCATGTCCACAGAGTGTCTCAGGCACAGGGGGGCAAGTCAAAGTGGCAGTAAGGATTCAAAGGGGAAGTCGAGGCACCTGTGTGATATGGAAGGACAAAAATGTCGCAGCAGAGGATGACCACACAGGCGAAAGTGACTCCCAACAGCGCAAGCGTGGGTCTCAGGGTATCTGGGCGTTCCTGATTTGGGCCACGGAGCACCTCGAGACCACAGGGGGAAACCCAAAGTGGTAGGAAGGATTGAAAAGTGAGGTGGAGGCATCTGTGTGTTTTTGTAAGAAAAAAAAAAAAAAAACGACCGGGCAGAGGTGCCCCAGTTGGCGAAAGTGCCTCCCAACCACGCATGCTTGGGGACCTGGGGATCCTGGGCTTCCCTGGTTCACGACCGCAAAGCATATCAGGCCAAAGGAGGGCAGCCCAAAGCAGCAGGAAGTCCTGAATGGGGAGGTCGAGGAACGTGTGTGGTGTGGAAGGAAAAAAAAACCACATCGATAGAGGTCCTCCAAGGGAGAATGTGCCTCCCAACCGCTCATTTGCTGGGCCCAGGGAATACTGTCTCTCCATGTTCGCATTCACTGAAGGTCTCAGGCCCATGGGAAGCAGATCAAAGTGGAAGTAAGGCTTCAAAAGGGAAGTCTACGAACTTGTGTGGTATGATAGGACAAAAAAACACCAAGGCAGAGGTCCACCGACGGGAGAAAGTAACCCCAACCACGCATGTGTGGGTCCCAGGAAATCCTGGGCATTGCTGCTTTATGCACACGGAGCATCTCGGGCCCACAGGGCTCAAACCAAAGCCGCAGGAAGGAGAGAAAGGGGAGGTCGAGGCATCTGCCTGGTGTGGAAGAAAAAAAAAAAAAAACGGCACGGCAGAGCTCCCTTAAAGGGCGAAACTGCCTCCTAACCACGCATGCGCGTGGCACTCGAGATCCAGGGCTTCCCTGGTTTGTGGCCACAAAGCATATCAGGCAAAAGGGGGGCAGCCCAAAGCGGCAGGAAGGCTCGAATGGGGAAGTCGAGGCACCTGAGTGGTGTGGAAGGAAAAAAACCCCGGTGCGGCAGAGGTCCCCATCAAGGGCAGAAGTACCTCCTAGCGGCACATGCGTGGGTCCCTGGGGATACTAGGCATCCCTGTTTCACACTCACGGAGAATCTCAGGGCCACAGGGGCAGCCCAAAGTGGCAGGAAGTTTTGAAAGGGGAAGTGGAGGCACCTGTGTGGTGAGGAAGGAAAAAACTACGACGTGGCAGATGTTCCCCTACACGCGAAGTGCCTCCCAATTGCCCAGCATGGGGCCCAGGGTATCCTGGGCAACCCCTGTTCATGTCCACGGAGTGTCTCAAACCCACGAGGGGCAGCCAAAAGCAGCAGGAAATCTTGAAAGAGAAGGTCGAGGCACCTGTGTGGTGTGGAATGAAATAAATGCGGCGTGGCAGAGGTCCCGCAAAGGCGAAAGGGCCCCCCAACTGCACATGCGTGAGGCCCAGGGTTTCTTGTGCATCCCTGGTTCATGACCGTGGAGCATCTGGGGCCAACGGAGTGTAGCCAAAAGCGGCAGGAAAGCTTGAAAGGGGAGGTGGAGGCACCAGTGTGGTGAGGAAGGAATAAAAATGGCTCAGCAGATGTCGCCCCACGGGCGAAAGTGATTCCCAACAGCGCAGGTGTGGGCAACCGGGGACCATGGGTTTCCCTGGGTACCATCCATGGAGCAGCTTGGGCCCATGGGGTCAACCAAAGGTGGCAGGAAGACTTGAAAGGGGAGGTGGAGTCACCTGTGTTGTGGAAGGAAAACACAAATGGCGAAGCAATGGTGCAACCCACGTTTTAAAGAGCCTCCCCACCACGCATGTGTGGGGCCCAGGGGACCCTGGGGTCCCTGGTTCACACCTACAGAGCACCTCGGCCCTACGGGGGCCAGCCCAAGGCGGCAGGAACGCTGGAAAGAGTAGGTGAAGGCACCTCTGTTGTGGAGGGAAAAAACAAATGGCGAGGCAGACGTCTGCCACCCGCGGGCGAAAGTGTCTCCCCACAGCACATGCTCAGGGCCTAGGGGATCCTGGGCATCCCTGGTTCATGCCCCCGGAGAGTGTTGGGCCAACGGGGGCAGCCCAAAGTGGCAGGAAGTCTTGGAAAGTGAGATCGAGGCACCTGTGTAGTGAGGAAAGAAAAAAATACGGCGCCACAGAGGTCCCCCCAGGGGCCAAAATGCCTCCCAACTGCGCAAGCATAGAGCCCAGGGGATCCTTGGCATTTCTGTTTCTTGCCCACCGTTTGTCTCAGGCCCACGAGGGGCAGCCCAAAGCGACACGAAAGCTTGAGATGGGAAGTCGGGGTACCTGTGTGATGTGGAAGGAAAACAAAACGGTGTGGCATGGGTCTCCCCCCAGTCGAAAGTGCCTCTCAACTGCACATGCATGGGGCCCAGGGGCTCCTGGGCATACTTGCTTCACTCCCATGGAGGGTTTCAGGCCCACAGGGGCAGCCCAAAGCCTCAGGAAGGCTTGAAAAAAAGGACATCCAGTCACCGTGTGGTTTGGAAGGAAAAAAAAAATGGCGCAGCCGAGGTCCCCTCCACGGCCAAAATGACGCCCAACCGCACATGTCTGGGGCACAGGGGATCCTGGACGTCCGTGCTTTGTACCCACAGGGCATCTCAGGTCCCGCGGGAGAAGCCCAAAGCGGCAGGAAGTTTTGAAATGGGAGGTCGAGGCACCTATGTATTGTGGAAGGAAAAAAAAAATGTCGCGGCTGAGGTCCCCCCCACAGGCCAAAGTATTTATCATCCGCGCATGTGCTTGTCCAAGAAGACCCTGGGGTTCCCTGATTTGTGCCCACAGAGCGTCTCGGGCCCAAGTGTTGCAGCCCCAAACGGCAGGAAGTCTTGAAAGAGGAGGTAAAAGCACCTATGTGATGTGGACAGAAAAAAAATGGGGTGGCAGAAGTCCCCCCACTGGCAGAAGTTCCTCCCAAGTGTACATGCGTGGGGCCAGGAGATAGTGGGAATCTCTGTCTTTCACCTACGGACCATCTTGGGGCCACGGTGGGTAGCCAAGAGCAGCAGGAAGGCGTGAAATAGGAAGTCGAGGCAACTTTGTGGTTTGAAATAAGTAAAACACAGCGCGGCAGAGGTCCATCCCAAGGACGAAAGTGCCTCCCAAACACTCATGTAAGGGTCCCAGAGGATCCTAGGCATCCCTGGTTCATGCTTACAGAGCATCTCGGGCCCACGGGGGGTAGCTCAAAGCGTCAGGGAGACTTGAAATTGGAGGTCGAGGCACCTGTGTGTTGTGGAAGGAAAAAAAATGACGTGGCATATGTCCCCACCAAAGGTGATAGTTCCCACCTGCACATGCATTGCGGCCCAGGGGATCCAGGACTTCCCTGGTTCTTGCCTACAGAGCATCTCTGGCCCACGGGGGACAGCCCAAAGCTGCAGGGAGGCTTGCGATTGGAAGTCGAGGCACCTGAGTGTTATGGAAGGGGAAAAAAAAAAAAAAGGAGCCACAGAGGTCCCCAAAACGGGCGAAAATGTCTCCCAAACGCACATTCACTGCACTCAGGGTATTGTGGACATCCTTGTTCTGGCCCAAGAAGCATCTTGGGCCCACAGCAAACAGTCCCAAGCACAGGAAGGCTTGAAAGGTGATGTCGAGGCACCTGTGTTCTATGGAAGGAAAAAAAAACGGCACACCAGATAACCCCCCACAGGGGAAACTGCTTCCAACCGCGCAAGTTCAGGGCCCTGGGGATCCTGGGCATCCCTGGTTGTCACCCACGGAGCATCTCGGGCCCACGGATGGCAACCCAAAATGGCAGGAATGCTTGAAAGGGAGGACGAGCACTTTTGTGGTATGGAAGGAAAAATAAACGCCACAGCAGAGGTCCCCCCACAGGAGAAAGTGCCTCCCAACCGTGCATGTGCAGGGCCCACGGGATCCTGGGTGTCCCTGCTTCACGCCCACAGAGTGTCTCAGGCTTACTGGGGGCAGCTCAAAGCGGCAGTAAGGCTTCAAAGGGGAAGTCGAGGCACCTGTGTGATATGGAAGGACAAAAAATGTCCCAGCAGAGGTCCCACCCATGGGCGAAAGTGCCACCCAACCGAGCATGTGTGGAGCCCTGGGGATCCTGGGCATACCTAGTTCGTGCCCACGGAGCATCTCATGTCCACGGGGGCCAGCCCAAAACGACAGGAAGTCTTGAAAGGGGAGGTGAAGACTCCAGTCTTGTCAAAGGAAAACACAAAAGGCGAGACAGAGGTCCCCCAACACGGGCAAAAGTGCCTCCCCACCGCACATGTGAAGGGCCTAGGGGACTCTGGGTGTCCCTGATCCATGCCCAAATAGTGCCTTGGGCCCATGGGATCCAGCCCAAGGCGGCAGGAAGCCTTGAAAAGGAAGGTGGAGGCACCTGTGTTGCGGAAGGAAAACACATGGCACAGCAGAGGTCCCCCCAGTAGGCGAAAACGCCTCCCTACCACGCATGTGCGGGGCCCAGGGGACTCTGGGCATCCCTGGTTAGCACCCATGCAGTGGCTTGGGCCCACGGGGTCTGCCTAAGTCGGCAGTAAGTCTTGAAATGGGAGGTGGAGTCACATGTGTTGTGGAAGGAAAACACAAATGGCGAATCAGAGGTCCTCCCCAACTGGTGAAAGAGCCTCCCCACTGCACATGCGTGGGGCCCAGGGCACACAGGGGGTCCCTTGTTCGCACCCACTGAGTGCCTCAGACCCACGGGGACCATCCCAAGGCGGCAGGAAGGCTTGAAATAGGAGGTGGAGTCACGTGTGTTTTGGAAGGAAAAAACAACGGCGAGGCAGAGGTATCCCCCAATGGGAGAAAGTGTCTCCCAACCATGCATGCATGGGAACTTGGGAATCCTGGGCTTCCCTGGTTCACATCCACAAAGACTTTTGTGGCAAAGGGGGGTAGCCCAAAGCTTCAGGAAGGCTTGAAATGGGAGGTCGAGTCACCTGGCACCTGTTCGTTGTGGTAGGAAAACAAAATGGCGTGGCGGATGTTCCCCTCAAAGATGAAAGTGCCTCTCAACCTCACATGCATGGGACCCAGGGGATCCTATGCATCCCTGGTTCGCGCCCATGGAGCGTTTCAGGCCCACAGTCAGCAGCCCAAAGCAGGAGGAAAGCTTGAAAAGGGAAGTCAAATCACCTGTGTGGTGTGGAAGGAAAAGAAAAAACGGCTTGGCCGAGGCCTCCCCCGCGGAACAAAGTGCCTCCCAACCGCAAATGTGGAGGGTCCAGAGAATCCTTGGCTTCCCTTTTTCATGCCCATGGAAGGCCTAGGGCCCACGAGGGCAACCTAAAGCGGCAGGAAGTCTTGAAGGGGGAGGTTGAGGCACCTGTGTGGTGTGGAAGGTCAAAACAACAGTGCAGCCGAGGTCCCCCCACGGGGAAAAGTGCTTCCCAAATGAGCATGCGCAGGGCCCAGGGGATCTTTGTTGTCCCTAGTTCATGCACCGAGAGTGTCTCGGGCCCACAGGGGACTACACAAAGTGGCAGGAATGTTTCAAAGGGGAGGTTGAGGCACCTGTGTGTTGTGGAAGGAAAAAAAATCATGCGGCATAAGTCTCCACCAAGGAGAATGTGCCTCTCATCGATGCATTCATGGGGACAAGGAAATCCTGGGCATCCCTGATTCGTGCACACAGAGCATCTCGGGCACAGAGGGGGGCAGCCCAAAGTGGGAGGAAATCTTGAAATTGGAGGTCGAGGTACCTGAGTGTTGCGGAAGGAAAAAAAATGGCGTGGCATAGGTCCTCCCTAAAGGAGAAAGTGCCTCTTAACTGCACATGCGTGGGGCCCTGGGGGATCCTGGGCATCCGTGTTTCACATTCATGGAGCGTACTGTGGACATGGGCAGAAGCCCAAAGCAGCAGGAATGCTTCAAATTAGAGGTCGAGGCAACTGTGTGGTGTGTAAGGAAAAAAAAAAAAAAAAAACGGCGCGGCAGAGGTCCCCCCCAAGGACAAAAGTACCTCCCAACTGCACATGCGTAGGGGCCAGAGGACACTGGGCATCCCTGTTAAAGGCCCACAGAGTGTCTCGGGCCCACAGCGGGCAGCCCAAAGCAGCAGGAAGTCTTGAAAGGGGAGGTCGAAGCACCTATGTGGTTTCAAAGAAAAAAACACGGCGCGGCAGAAATCCCCCCCAAGAGCGAAAGTGCCTCCCAACCTGTCGTGCGTGGGTCTCAGGGGATCCTAGGCATCCCTGGTTCTTGTGCACAGAGTGTCTCGGGCCCATGGGGGGCAGCTTAAAGCGGCAGGAAAGCTTGAAATGGGAGGTCGAAGCACTTTGTTTTTGTGGAAGGAAAACAAAATGGAGTGGCAGAGGTCCCCCCCAAAGATGAAAGTGGGCTCTCAGCTGTGCATGCGTGCGTCCCAGGGGATCCTCGGTGTCCTTGTTTCACACCCACAGGGTGTATTGGGGACATGAGGGAAGCCTAAACCAGCAGGAAGTCTTCAAAAGGTTAGTGGAGGCACAGCAGAGGTCCTCCCCATTGGCGAAATAGCCCCCAACCACGCATGCCTGTGGCGCAGGGCAGCCTGGGCTTCCTTGCTTGGCACATTCAGAGCATCTTGGACTCACGGGGGACAGCCCAATGTGGCAGGAAGGCTTGAAAGGGGAGGTCGAGCCACCTGTGTGGTGTGGAAGGAAAAAAAACGCCACAGCAGAGGTCCTCACAAGGGCGAAAGTGCCTCCCAACCACGCATGCGTGGGGCTCAAGGTATCCTGGACATCCCTGCTTCATGCCCACAGCGTGTCTCAGGCCCAGGGGGTGCAGCTGAAAGCGGCAGTATGTCTTCAAAGGGGAAACCGAGGCCACTGTGTGGTATGGAAGGACAAAAAAAGTAGTGGCAGAGGTACCCCCACCGGTGAAAGTGTGCATGTGCACATCCCAACTGTGTATGTGCGGGTCCCAGGGAATCCTGGGCATCCCTGATTCATGCCCACGGACCATCTTGGGACCACAGCGGGCAACCCAAAGCAGCAGAAAAGATTGAAAATGGAGATCGAGGCATCTGTGTGGTGTGGAAGGAAAAAAAAAATGGCCCAGCAGACGTCCCCCAATGGGGGAAAGCACCCCCCAACCACACATACCTGGTGCCATGGGGATCCTGGGATTCCCTAGTTTGCACCCACAAAGCGCGTCAGGCCAAAGGGGGGCAGCCCAAAGCGGCAGGAAGGCTTGAATGGGGATGTGGAGGCACGCGTGTGTTGTGGAAGACTCCCTACTGCACATGCGCCAGTCCCAGGGGATACTGGGCATCCCTATTTCATGCTCACGGAGCATTTCAGGTCCACAGGGGGCAGCCCAAAGAAACAGGAAGGCTTGAAAAGGGAGGTCAAGGCACATTTGTGGTTTGAAAGGAAAAAACACGGTGCGGCAGAGGTCCCATCCAAGGACAAAAGTGTTTCCCAACCACGCACGCTAGGGTCCCAGGGGATCCCAGGCATCCCTGGTACTTGTGCAAGGAGCATCTCAGGCCCACGGGCGGCAGCTGAAAACAGCAGAAAGGCTTGAAATAGGAGGTCAAGGAATCTGTTTGTTGTGAAAGGAAAACAAAACGGCTTGGCAGAGGTCCCCCGCAAAGATGAAAGTGCCTCTCAATCGGGCATCCATGGGACCGAGAGGATCATGCACATCCCTGGTTCGCTATCATGGAGCATTTCAGGCCCACGGGGGGGCAGCCCAAAGCAGCAGGAAGGCTTGAAATGGGAGGCCAAGTCATCTGTGTGGTGTGGAAGGAAAAAAAAAAACGGCACAGCCGAGGTCCCGCCCACGGGCGAAAGTGCCTCCCAAACTAACATGCACAGGGCCCAGTGTATCCTGGACGTCCCTGATTCGGACCTACAGAGCGTCTCGGGCCCACGGGGGCAGCCGAGGCGGCAGGAATGCTTGAATTTGTAGGTCAAGGCACCTGAGTTTTGTGGAAGGAAAAAAAATGGCTCAGCACAGGTCCTCCCTAAAGGCGAAAGTACCTCCTAACCATGCATGCATGGGCCCTGGGGATCCTGGGAGTCCCTGTTTCATACCACGGAGAGTCTTGGGGACATGGTGGCAGCCCAAAGCAGCAGGAAGTCTTCAAAATTGAGGTCGAGACACCTGTGTGGTGTGGAAGGAAAAAAAAGGCACAGCAGAGGTCCTCCCCACTGGTGAAATAGCCCTCAACTGCACATGCGCAGGGCCCAGAAGCTCCTGGGCTTCCCTGCTTTCCACCCTCAGAGTGTCTCGAGCCCATGAGGAGCAGCCCAAAGCAACAGAAAGTCTTGAAAGGGAAAGTCCAGGCACTTGTGTGGTGTGAAGGGAAAAAAAATGCCACAGCAGAGGTCCCCCCAAGGGAGAAAGTGCCTCCCAACCACTCATTCGCGGGGCCCAGGGGATCCTGTGTGTCCCTGTTCACATTCATGGAGTGTCTCAGGCCTACGGGGGAAGATCAAAGCGGAAGTGAGGCTTGAAAGGGGAAGTCAAAGCATCTGTGTGGTGTGGAAGGGATAAAAATGGGGCAGCAGATGGCCCCACCACGGGTGAAACTGCCTCCCAACTGCACATGTGCATTGCCCAGGGGATCCTGGGCTTCCCTGATGTGCACGCACAGGGCGTCTCACGCCCACGCGGGCAGTCCATAGTGGAAGAGAGTCTTGTAAGGGGAGATCAAGGCACCTGTATGGTATAGAAAGAAAAAAATAATGGCATGGTAGACTTCCCCCCAACAGGAGAAACTGCCTCCCAGCCAGGCATGCATGAGGCCCAAGGGATCTTGGTCGTCCCTGGTTCGTGCCCACATAGTGTCTCATGCCCATGGGGTGCAGCCCAAAGGAGCAGTAAGGTTTCAAAGGGGAGGTCGAGGCACTTGTGTGTTGTGAAAGGAAAAGAAAAATGATGAGACCTAGGTCCCCAACAAAGGCTAAAGTGCCTCTTGCCCGCACATGCGTGGGGCCCAGGAGATCCTGGGTGTTCCTGGTTCGAGCTTAAAGAGTGTATCGTGCCCATGGGGGGCAGCTCAAAGTGGCAGGAATGCTTGAAATGGGAGGTCGAGGCACTTGGGTGTTGTGAAAGGAAAAAAAAAAAACGCCAGGGTATAGGTACCCCCAAAGGAGAAAGTGCCTCCCAACCACTCATTCATGAAGCCTGGGGAATCCTGAGTGTCCCTGCTTCATGTTCACGGAGTGTCTCAGGCCCACAGGGGCAGATCAAAGCGGAAGTAAGTCTAGAAAGGGGAAGTCAAGACACCTGTGTGGTTTGGAAGGAAAAAAAATGGTGTTGCAGAGGTCCTCCCACGGGCGACAGTGCCACCCAACTGTGCATTCACTGCACCCAGGGGATTGTGGGCATCCCTGATTCAGGCCCAAGGAGCATCTCAGGCCCATGGGGGATAACCCCAAGAGACAAGAATTCTTGAAAAGTGAGGTCGAGGCTCCTGTCTGGTGTGAGGGAAAAAAAAATGGCTTGCAAGAGGTCCCCTGCATGGGCGAAAGTCCTCCCAATCGCACATGTACAGGGCCCAGGGGATCCTGGGCTTCGCTGCTTGAGGCCTACGGAGTGTCTCAGGCCCACTGGTGGCAGCCCAAAGCGGCAGGAAGTCTTGAAATGGAAGGACAAGGCACTTGTGTGGCGTGGAAGGAAAAAATAATGCCATGGCAGAGGTCCCCCCATGGGCGAAAGTGCCTCCAAACTGCATGCGTGGGGCCAGGGCATCCTGGGCATCCCTGATTCATGCCCCCAGAGCATCTCGGGCCCACAGGGGACAACCCAAAACAGCAGGAAGGGTTAAAGTGGTAGTTGAGGCACCTGTGTGGCGTGGAAGGAAAAACATATGGTGCGGTAGACGTTCCCCCACAGGCGAAAGTGCCTCCCAACTCCGCATACGTGGAGCCCAGGGGATACTAGGCATCTTTGTTAAACACTGACAGAGCGTCTCGGGACCACAGGGGGCAGCCCATAGCGGCAGGAAGGCTTGAAATGCGAGGTTGAGACACCTGTGTGGTGTGAAGGAAAAAAAAAAAAACGCTGCAGCAGAGGTCCCCCATGGGGGAAAGTGCCACCCAACCGTGAATGCGTGGAGCGCTGGTGTTCCTGGGTGTCCCAGATTGTACCCATGGAGCTCCTCGGCCCATGGCTGCCAGCCCAGTGTGGTAGGAAGGCTTGCAAGGGAAGCTGCAGGCTCCAGTGTTGTGAAAGGAAAACACAAACGGCGAGGCAGAGGTCCCTCAACAAGGGCCAAACTGCCTCCACACCACACATGCGAGGACCTCAGGGGATTCTAAGCATCCCAGATCTGTGCCCAAGGAGTGCCTCAGGCCCATGGGTTCCAGCCCAGGGAGGCAGGAAGCCTTGAAAGGGGAGGTGGAGGTACCTGTGTTGTGGAAGAAAAACAGAAATGGCGCAGCAGAAGTTCCCCACAATGGGCCAAGTGCCTCCCCACTGCAAAAGCATGGGACCCAGGGGACCCTGGGCATCCCTGGTTAGCACCCATAGAGCTGCTCGGGCCCAGAGGGTCAGCCTAAGGCAACGGGAAGTCTTGAAAGGGGAGATGGAGTCACCTGTGTTGTGGAAGGAAAACACAAATGGCAAATCAGAGTTCCCCCACAACGGGTGAAAAAGCCTCCCCACCATGCATGCGTGGGGCCCAGGGACCCAGGGATCCCTGATTCACACCCACGGAGCCCCTCAGACACACGGGGACCAGCCCAATGTGGCAGGAAATCCTGAAATAGGAGGTCGAAGTACCTGTGTTGTGGAAGGATAAAACAAACTGCGAGGCATAGGTCCACCGCAAACGGGTGAAAGTGCCTCGCCATAGCACATGCGCAGTGCCTAGGGGATCCTGGGTGTCCCTGTTTCACGCCCACAGAGCGACTTGGGCCCAGGTGGAGCAGCCCAAAGCGGCAGGAAGGCTTGAAAGCAGAGATCGAGGCACTTGTGTGGTGGTGAAAGAAAAAAAAAAACAACGCGGCCAAGGTCCCCCACACAGGAAAAGTTGCCTCCCAACCGCTCATGTGTGGGGTCCAGGAGATCCTGGGGGTCCCTGTTTCACAACAACACAGAGTCTCGGGACCACGGGGGGCAACCAAAAGCAGCAGGAATCCTTGAAATGGGAGGTCGATGTAACAGTGTGGTGTGAAAAAAAACATGGCGTGGCAGAAGTCCCCCCCATGGGAGAAATTGCCT
Source organism: Pongo pygmaeus (assembly GCF_028885625.2). Lineage (NCBI taxonomy): Eukaryota > Metazoa > Chordata > Mammalia > Primates > Hominidae > Pongo > Pongo pygmaeus. Next base: position 11,708,866 of record NC_072388.2, on the reverse strand, counting down.
CACAACCGTGCATCTACGCGGCCCACGGGATCATGGGCTTCCCTTGTTCATGCCAACGGAGCATCTCAGGCCCACTGAGGACAGCCCAAATCTGCAGGAATGCTTGAAACGGGAGGTCGAGGCACCTGTGTGGTGTGGAAGGAACAAAATACGGCATGGCAGAAGTCCCCCCACGGGTGAAAGTGCCTCCAAACAGCGCATGTGTGCAGCACAGCTGATCCTGGGCATCAGTGGATCATGCCCAGCAGCATCTCATGCCCACGGGGGGGCAGCACAAAGCGGCAGGAAGGCTTCAAAAGGGAGGTCGAGGCATCTGTGTGGTTAGGAAGGAAAAGAAAATGGGGCAGCAGAGGTCCCGCCCACGGGCGACAGTGAGTGTCAAACGTGCATGTGCGGGGCCCAGGGGATCCTGGTCGTCCCTGGTTCACACCCAAAGTCTGTCTGGCGCCCACGTAGTGCAGGCCAAAGCAGCAGGAAGGCTTGAAAGGGGAGGTCTAGGCACCTGTGAGTTGTGGAAGTAAAAAATTACGGCACAGCAAAGATCCCCCACCGGCGAAAGTACCGCCCAAACGAGCATGCACAGGACCGAGGGGTTCCTGGGAATCCCTCTTTCACACCCACGGATCATCTCGGGCCCACTGGGGGCAGCTCAAAGTGGCAGAAATGCTTGAAATGGGAGGTCGAGGCACCTGTTTGTTGCAGAAGAAAAACAAAATGGCACGGCAGAGGTCTCCAGCAAAGACGAATGTGCCTCTCAACCACACATGGATGGGGCCCAGTGGATCCTGCACATCCCTGGTTCATGATCATGGCGCATTTCAGGCCCACAAGAGGCAGCCCAAAGTGGCAAGAAGGCTTGAAATGGGAGGACGAGTCATCTGTGTGGTGTGGAAGAGAAAAAAAAAAGGCACAGCTGAGGCCCCTCCAAGGGTGAAATTGCCTCCCAACGGTGCATGAGCAGGGCCCAGGGGATACTGGGCATCCCTGGCTCATGCCTATGGAGTGCCTTTGGCCCACGGGGGCAGTCTAAGGCAGCAAGAAAGCTTGAAAGGGGAGATTGTGGCACCGGTGTGGTGTGGAAGGACAAAAAAAGGAGAGGCCATGGTCCCCCCCCACCGGCAAAAGTGCCTACCAAATGAGCATGCACAGGGCCCACGGGATCCTGGACATCCCTGGTTCATGCACCCAGGGCGTCTCGGGCCCACAGGGGGCAGTCAACGCCGCAGGAAGTCTTGAAACCGGAGGTTGAGGCAACTGAGTGTTGTGTAAGGAAAAAAAATGGCGTGGCGTAAGTCCTCCCTAAAGGCGACAGTGCCTCCAAACTACGCATGCACATTGCCCTGGAGATCCTGGGCGTCCCTGTTTCACACCCAGAGAGTGTCTTGCGGACATGGAGGGAAGCCCAAAGCAGCAGGAAAGCTGCAAATGGGAAGTCGAGGCAACTGTGTAGTATGCAAGGAAAAAAAACGGCGCAGCAGAGGTCCCCCCACGGGCTAAAGTGCCTCCAAAGCCTGCATGCGCAGGGCCCAGGGAATCCTGCGTGTCCCTGGTTCGTGCCCACGGTGCGTCTCGGGCCCACAGGGGGCAACCCAAACTGGCAAGAAAGATTGAAATGGGAGGTCGAGGAATCTGTGTTGTGTGGAAGGAAAGAAAAATGACGCATCAGAGGTCCCCCAACGGGAGAAAGTGCCTACCAACCACGCATTCATGGGGACCTGGGGATGCTGGGCTTCCCTAGTTCACGCCCACAAAGCGTATTGGGCCAATGTGGGGCAGCCCAAAGCAGCAGGAATTCTTGAATGGGGAGGTCGAGGCACCTGTGTGTTGTGGAAGGAAAAAAAAATGGCATGGCCCCCACAACGGGCAAAATTACCCCCAACCACACATGCGTGAGGCCCAGGGGATACTAGGCATCCCTGCTTCACACCCATGGAGTGTTTCAGGGCCAAAGCGGCATCCCAAAGCGGCAGAAAGGTGGAAGCGGCAGGAAGGGGAAGTGGAGGCACCTGTGTGAAGTGGAAGGAAAAAAAATACGGTGCAGCAGACGTCCCCCAATAGGCAAAAGTGTCTCCCAACCACGCAACCTGGGAGCCAGGGGATTCTGGGAATCTTTGTTTAATGCGCACGTAGTGTCTCAGGCACACAGGGGGCAGCCCAAAGCGGCAGGAAGGCTTGAAAGGGAAGACTGAGACACCTGTGTGGTGAGGGAAAAAAAAAAAACACGAAGCAGAGGTACCCCACGGGCGAAAGTGCCACCCAACCGCAAATGTGTGGAGACCTGAGGATCCTGGGTGTCCCAGATTCTCACCCAAGGAGTGCCTCGGCCCACGGGAGCCAGCCCTAGGCAGCAGGAAGGCTAGAAAATGGAGGTGCAGGCTCCAGTGTTGTGAAAGGAAAACACAAATGGCAAGACAGAGGTTTCCCCTGACGGGCAAAAGTGCCTCCCACCACCCATATGTGGTGCCCAGGGGATCCTTGGCATCCCTGCTTCATGCCCACGGAGCGTCTCTTGCCCATGGGGGGCAGCCCAAAGCAGCAGAAACGCTTGAAAGGGGAGGTTGAGGCACCTGTGTGGTTAGGAAGGAAAAGAAAACAGCACGGCAGAGGTCCGGCCCACCCGCGAAAGTGCCTCTCAACTGCTCATGCGCGGGGCCCACGGGCTATTGGGACTCACTGTTTGATGCCCACGGAGCATCTCAGGCCCACAGGGGTAGCCCAAAGTGGCAGAAAGTCTGGAAAGGGGAGGTCGAGGCACTTTTGCGGTTTGAAAGGAAAAAAACACGGCACGGCAGACGTTTCCCCCAAGGGCGAAAGTGTCTCCCAACCGCGACGGCGCGGGTCCCAGGGGACCCTAGGCATCCCCCTGATTCTTGTGCATGGAGCGTCGCGGGCCCACAAGTGGTAGCTCAAAGCAGCAGGAAGGATTGAAATGGGAGGTCGAGGCACCTGTTTGTAGTGGAAGGAAAACAAAATGGCGTGGCAGACGTCCTCCCCCCAAAGACGAAAGTTCCTCTCAACCGCGCTTGCATGGGGCCCAGGGGATCCTAGGCATCCCTGCTTCACACCCATAGAGCATTTCAGGCCCACAGGAGCAGCCCAAAGCGGCAGGAAGTCTTGAAATGGGAGGTCAAGGCAACTCTGTGGTGTAGAAGGAACAAAATACGACGTGGCAGAGGTCCCCTCACGGGCGAAAGTGTCTCTCACCCGTGCATGTGCAGGGTGCGGGGTATCCTGGGCATCCCTGGTTCATGCACATACAGCATCTCATCCCCACGGGGGTCAGCCCAAAGCAGCAGGAAGGCTCGGAAGGGGATGGAAGGAATATAAAACGGCATGGCAGAGGTCCCTCCACGGGCGAAAGTGCCTCCAAACCGCGTATGCGTGGGGGACCAGGGACTCCTGGGCATCCCTGTTTCACATCGACGGAGGGTCTCAAGCTCACAGGGTCAGCCCAAAGTGGCAGGAAGGCTTGAAATGTGAGGTCGAGACACCTGTGTGGTGTGAAGGAAAAAAAAAAACGCTGCAGCAGAGGTCCCACCACTGGAGAAAGTGGCTCCCAACCGCTCATTCGCGGGGCCCAGGGGATCTTGCATGTCCCTGCTTTGCATTGACCGAGTGTCTCAGGCCCACGCGGGGAAGATCAAAGCGGAAGTAACGCTTGAAAGGGAAAGTCGAGGCACCTGTGTGGTATGGAAGGTTAAAAAAAAAAAACGGCAGGGCAGAGGTTCCCCCAAGGGCAAAAGTGCCTCCCAACCGTGCATGCCTGGGATTGAGGAGATCCTGGGCTTCCCTGGTTCGCACCCACGAATTGTCTCGGGCCCAAGGGGGTGAGACAAAGGCAGCAGGAATGCTTGAAAGGGGAGGTCGAGTCCCCCGTGTGTTGTGGAAGGAAGAAAAACTGTAGCCGCTGAGGTCCCCCCAACAGGCAAAAGTGCCCCCAACCATGCATTCACTGTGCCCAGGGGATTGTGGGCATCCCTGGTTGAGGCCCAAGGAGCGTCTTGGGCCCACAGGGGACAGCCCCGAGCTGCGTGAAGGCTTGAAAGGTGAGGTTGAGGCACTTGTGTGGTGTGGAAGGAAAAAAAAACAGCGTGACAGAGGTCCCCACCAAGGGCGAAAGTGCTCCCAACAGCATATGTGCGGGGTCCAGGGGATCCTGGGTGTCCCTGCTTCATGCCACAGCATGTCTCAGGCCCACAGGGAGCAGCTAAAAGTGGCAGTAAGGTGTCAAAAGGAAGTCGAGGCACCTGAGTGGTATGCTAGGAAAAAAAAACTCGCTTCATAGATTCCTCTCACGGGCGAAAGTGACTCCAAACCATAAATGCGTGGATAGCAGGGAATGCTGGGCGTCCCTGATTCACACGCAAGGAGCATCTCGGGCCCACAGCGGGCAACCCAAAGCGGCAGGAAGGATTGAAGTGGGAGGTGGAGGCATCTGTTTGTTGTGGAAGGAAAAAAAAATTGCATGGCAGATGTCCCTGCCAAAGACGAAAATGCCCTCAACCACGTATGTGTGGGGTGCAGGGGATGCTGAGCATCCCTGATTCACAGGCATGGAGTGATTCAGGTCCACGGGGTGCAGTCCAAAGCCGTAGGAAGGCATGAAAATGGAGGTCTAGTCACCTGTGTGGTGTGGAAGAATAAAAAACGGCATGGCGGAGGTACCCCCCACGGAGGAAAGTGCCCCCCAACGGTGAATGCTCAGGACCCTGGGGATCCTGGCCATCCCTGCTTGATGACCTTGGAGCACTGCCGGCCCACAGGGGCAGCCTAAAGCAGCAGGAGGTCTTGAAAGGTGAAGCTGAGGCACTTTTGTGGTGTGGAAGAAAAAAAAACGGCCCGGCCGAGGTCCACCCCACAGGCCAAAGTACCTCCCAACAGTGAATGCTTGGGGCCCAGGGTATCCTGGGGTTCCGTGGGTCGTGCCCACAGGGCGTCTCTGGCCCACAGGGAGAAACCCAAAGCGTCAGGAAAGCTCGAAAGGGGAGGTCGAGGCGCCTGTGTTGTGTGGAAGGAAAAAAAATCACGGCCAAGGTCCCACCCACAGGCAAAAGTGCCTGACAACCACGCATGTGCAGGACCCAAGAGATAATGGGCATCCCTGTATTGTGCCCACAGAGTGCCTCAGGGCACCACGGGGGATAGCCCAAAGCGACAGGAAGGCTTGAAAGTGAGTCGAGGCACCTTTGGGGTTTGAAAGTTAAAAATCGGCATGGCAGAGGTGGCCCCAAGGCTGAAAGTGCTTCCCAACCGCACATGTGAGGGTTCCACAGGATACTAGGGATCCCTGTTTTGCACCCACGGAGCGCCTTGGGGACACAGGGGCAGCCCAAAGTGGCAGGAAGTCTTGAAAGGGGAAGTGGAAGCACTTGTGTGTTGTGGAAGGAAAAAAATACGGAGCGGCAGACTTCCCTACACAGACGAAAGTGTCTCCCAACCGCGTATACTTGGGGGCCAGAGGGTCCTGGATATCTTTATTTCACTCCCACTGAGCGTCTCGGGCCCACAGTGAGCAGCCTAAAGCTGCAGGAAGGCTTGAAAAGGGAGGTGCAAGCTCCAGTGTTGTGAAAGGAAAACACAAACGGCGCAGCAGAGGTCCCCCACGGGCGAAAATGTCCCCCAACCGTGCATGCTTGAAGCCCTGGTACCCTGAGCTTCCCAGTTTCTCACCCACGGAGGGTCTTGGCCCACAGGGGCCAGCCAAAAGCAGCAGGAAGGCTTGAAAGGGGAGGTGCACGCACCAGTGTTGTGAAAGGAAAACACAAATGGCGAGACAGAGGAACCCCCCCACACGGGGAAAGTGCCTCCCCACTGCACAAGCACAGGGCCCAGGGGACTCTGGGCGTTCCTGGTCTGTGCCCAACGAGTGCCTCAAGCTAAGGGGTCCAGCCCAAAGTGGCAGGAAGTCTTGAAAGGGGAGGTGGAGTCACCTGTTTTGCAGAAGTAAAACACAAATGACGAATCAGAGGTCCCCCACAACGGGCAAAAGTGCCTCCCCACCGCACATGCCTGGGGCCCAGGCGACACTGGGGTTCCAAGTTTTGCACCCAACGTGCGCCTCGGCCCTGCAGGGGCCAGACCAAGGTGGCATGAAGTCTTGAAAGAGGATGTGGAGGCACCTGTGTTGTGGAAGGAAAAAACAAACAGCGAGGCAGAGATCCCACCCCAGGGGCTAAAGAGCCTCCCCGCCGCGCATGCACAGGGTGTAGGGGATCCTAAGCATCCCTGATTCATGCCCACGGAGTGTTTTGGGCTCACGTGGGGCAGCCCAAAGCTGCAGGAAGTCTTGAAAGGGGAGGTCGAGGCACCTGTGTGGTGTGGAAGGAAAGAAAACGACGTGGCAGAGGTACCCCCAAAGACGAAAGTGCCTTCCAACCACCCGTACATATGCCCCAGGGGATCCAGACGTCACGGATTCACACGCACGGAGCATTTATAGCTCACGCTGCCCAGGCCAAAGTGGCAGGAAGGCTTGAAAGCTGAAGTAGAGGCACCTCTGTGGATTGAAAGGAAAAAATATGGTGGAGCCGATGTCCCCCCACAGGCGAAAGTTCCTCCCAACCGCGCATACGTGGGGCCCAGGGGATCCCAGGCTTCCCTGGCTCACGCCCACAGGGTGTCTCAGGTCCACAGGGGACAGGCTAAAGCGGCAGAAATGCTTGAAAGCGGCAGTCGAGGTACTTGTGAGGTGGTGAAAGGAAAAAAAAATGGCGTGGCCGAGGTCCCCCCACAGGCTAAAGTGCCTCCCAACCACGCATGTGTGGGGCCCAGGGGATTCTGGGCATCCCTGGTTCACACACACTCAAAGTCTTGGGACCACGGGGGCACCTGAAAACGACAGGAAACTTGAAAGGAGAGGTCGAGGCACCTGTATGGAAAGAAAAAAAACCGGCGCCACAGAAGTGCCCCCCACGGGAGAAACTGCCTCCCAACAACGTCTGTGAGGGGAACACGGGATCCTGGGCAAGACTTGTTCACACCCACGGAGCATCTCAAGCCCACAGAGGGCAGACCAAAGCAGCATAAAAGCTTCAAATGGGAGGTCGAGGCACTTGTGTGGTGAGGAAGGAACAAAATATGGAATGGCAGAGGTCCCCCCACTGGCTAATGTGCCTCCCTACCGCACATGTGCAGGGTGCAGGAGACCCCGTGCATCCCTGATTCATACCCACGGAGTGTCTCATCCCCATGGGGTACGTTCCAAAGCGCAGGAAGTCTTGAAAGGGGAGGTCAAGGCACCTGTGTGGTGAGGAAGGAAAAAATACTGCACTGCAGATGTTCCTTCATGGGCGAAAGTGGCTCCCAATAGTGCTGGTGTGTGGCACAAGGGACCATGGGTATCCCTGGGTAGCAGCCATGAAGTGGCTTGGGCCCACGGGGTCAGCCCAAGGCGGAAGGAAGACTTGAAAGGGCAGGTGGAGTCACCTGTGTTGTGGAAGGAAAACACAAAGGCGAATAAGTGGTCCTCCCCAACAGGTGAAAGAACTTCCCCACCTTGCATGTGTGGGGCCCAGGGGACTCTTGCGGTCCCTGGTTTGCACGCACAGTGCTCCTCGGGCTCACAGTGTCAGCCCAAGGCGGCAGGAAGGCTTGAAAGTGGAGGTGAAGGCATCTATGTTGTGGAGGGAAAAAAACAAAGGGCAAGGCATGGGTTCGCCCACCACGGGCGAAAGTGCCTCCACACTGCACATGAGCGGGACCTAAGGGATCCTGGGCCTCCCTGGTTCAAGCCCACGGAGAGTCTTTGGCCCACTGGAGTCAGGCCAAAGTGGCAGGAAGGCTTGAAAGGGGAGGTCGAGGCACCCGTGTGATGTGGAAGGAAAAAATAATGGCATCGCAGAGGTCCCCACGACAGGTGAAATTGCCTCCCAACCGCACATGTGCATGGCCGGGGGATCCTCGGCTTCCCTGGTTCACACTCAGAGGGCGTCTCAGGCCCATTCAGGCCCCTTCCTTCCAAATCGGAAGGAAGGCTTGAAAGGGGAGGTCGAGGCACCTGTGTGGTATTTAAAGAAAAAGCAAACGGCTCAGCAGAAGTCCCCACCATGGGATAAACTGCCTCCCAACCGTGCATGCGCGGGTCCCAGGGTATCCTGGGTGTCCCTGGTTCATGCCCACAGAATGTCTCTTGCCCACAGGGGACAGTGAAAAGTGGCAGAAAAGTATGAAATGTGAGGTCGACACTGGTCGCGACTCAGCACGGGAGTGGGTGGGGAGCCGACTCCTGGCAGAGGGGGTCACTCACTGGATGGAATACCGGGGAAGAAAAAAACAAACAACCCCATCAAAAAGTGGGCAAAGGATACGAACAGACACTTCTCAAAAGAAGACATTTATGAGCCAAAAAACACATGAAAAAATGCTCACCATCACTGGCCATCAGAGAAATGCAAATCAAAACCACAATGAGATACCATCTCACACCAGTTAGAATGGTAATCATTGAAAAGTCAGGAAACAACAGGTGCTGGAGAGGATGTGGAGAAATAGGAACACCTGGTGGGACTGTAAACTAGTTCAACCATCGTGGAAGTCAGTGTGGCGATTCCTCAGGGATCTAGAACTACAAATACCATTTGACCCAGCCATCCCATTACTGGGTATATACCCAAAGGACTATAAATCATGCAGCTATAAAGACACATGCACATGTATGTTTATTGCAGCACTATTCACAATAGCAAAGACTTGAAACCAACCCAAATGTCCATCAATGATAGATTGGATTAAGAAAATGTGGCACATATACACCATGGAATAGTATGCAGCCATAAAAAATGATGAGTTCATGTCCTTTGTAGAGACATGGATGAAATTGGAAATCATCATTCTCAGTAAACTCTCGCAAGAATGAAAAACCAAAAACCACATATTCTCACTCATAGGTGGGAATTGAACAATAAGAACACATGGACACAGGAAGGGGAACATCACACTCTGGGTACTGTTGTGGGGTGGGGGTAGGGGTAAGGGATAGCTTTAGGAGATATACCTAATGCTAAATAATGACGAGCTAATGGGTGCAGCACACCAGCATGGCACATGTATACATATGTAACTAACATGCACATTGTGCACATGTACCCTAAAACTTAAAGTATAATAATAATAAAATAAAATAAAAAAAAGAAACTTGAACAACACGGGAGTTAGGGGCACTGACCTAACACAGTCATATCTATGTGTAACTGTTGACTCCTCAAAATTTAACTACTAATAGCCTACTGTTGACCAATAGCACAAGCAATTAATGAACACATTTTATATCTTTTATGTACTATATACTGTATTCATATAATAAAGTTAGAGAAAAATTAAAAAGAAATGTGAGGTCGAGGCACCTGCGCTGTGAAAGGAAAAAAACAAAACAGCACGGCAGAGGTCCCCCCGAAAAACGAACAAGCCTCTCAACCACGCATACGTGGGTCCCAGGGCACCCTGGGCATCCCCGATTCGTGACGATGGAGCGTTTCAGGCCCACAGGGTGCAGCCCAAAGCGGCAGAAATGTATGAAATGGGAGGTCAAGTCATCTGTGTGGTGTAGAAGGAAAAAAAACGGCACAGCAGAGGTCCCTACCACGGGTGAAATTGCCTCCCAACCACACATGCACAGGGCTCAGGGGATTCTGGGCTTCCCTGGTTCACACGCACAGGGCCATTCTCAGGCCCATTCGGGCAGCCCAAAACGGAAGGAAGCCTTCAAAGAGGAGGTCGAGGCACCTGTGTGGTGTGGAAAGGAAAAAAAAGGGCGCAGCCAATGTCTCCCAACACCGCTTGTGTGGGGGATTGTGGGTTTCCCTGCTTCATGCCCACAGAGTGTCTCAGGCCCAAGGGGGGCAGCTCAAAGAGGCAGTAATTCTTCAAAGGGGAAGTCGAGGCACCTGTGTGGTATGGAAGAAAAAAACCGGCCGGCAGAAGTACCCCCCACGAACGAGATCCTGGGCGTCCCTGGTTCATGCCCATGGAGCACCTCGGGGCCACGGGGGGCAGCCTAACGCGGCAGGAAGGCTTGAAAGGGGAGATTGAAGCACATGTGTGCTGTGGAAGGATAAAAAAGACACAGCCAAAGTTCCCGTGCATGGGAGCGGCCCAGGGGCCAAAGGGGGCCATCCCAAGGCGTCAAGAAGTCTTGTAAGGGGAGGTGGAGGCACCTGTGTTGTGGAAGGAAAACACAAACGGCAAGCAGAAGTCACCCCGTCGGGAAGATGTGCCTCGACACCGTGCATGGGCAGGGCCCAGGGTACACTGACTATCCCTGGTATGCACCTACAGAGCGCCTCTGCCCACGGAGGCTATCCCAAGGCGGCAGGAAGCCTTGCAAGGGCAGGTGGAGGCACCAGGGTTGGGGAAGGAAAACACAAACGGCGAGGCAGAGGTCCCCAACCACGGGTGAAAGTGAACCCCCACCGTGCATGCACAAGGCCCAGTGGACCCTGAGCATCCCTGGTTCATGCCCACAGAGCACCTCGGGCCAACGGGGGCCAGCAGAAGGCGGCAGGAATGCTTGAAAGGTGTGGTGGAGGGACCAGTGTGGTGGAAGGAAAACACAAGTGGCGTGGCAATGGTCCCCCCAACAGGTGAAAGTGCCACCTCTCGAGGCATGGGTGGGACCCAAGGGACCCTGGGCGTTTCTAGTTCCTGCCCACAGAGTGCCTCGAGCCCATGGTGGCAGCCGAAGGTGGCAAGAATGCTTGAAATGGGAAGTGGAGGCCCCTGTGTTATGGAAGGAAAACAGAAATGGCAAGGCCTAGGTTCCCGCCGCGGGGTAAGTGCCTCCCCATCGCACATGCTTGGGGCCCAGGAGGCACTGGGCATACCTGGAACGTGCCCACAGAGCACCTCGGCCCTCGGGGGTCAGCCCAAGTTGGCAGGAATGCTTGAAAGGAGAAGTGGAAGCACCTGTGTTGTGGAAGGAGAACACAAACAGGGAGGCAGAGGTTCCCCCTACGGGCGAAAGTACCTCCCCACTGCACATTTGCAGGGGCAAGGCAACCATGGGCGTCCTTGTTTTGTGCCCTTAGAGTGCCTAGGCCCACATGGCCCAGCCCAAGGCAGCGGGAAATCTTGAAACTGGAGTTCGAGGCACCTGTGGTGTGGAAGGAAAACACAAACGGTGTGGCAAAGTTTCCTCCCCATGGGGGAAAGTGCTCCCCACCGCACATTCTGGGACCCAGGGGATGCAGGGCATTTCTGGTTCATGCTCACAGAGTGCCTCAAGCCCACGGGAGCCAGCCAAATGCGGCAGGAAGGCTTGAATGGGGAAGTGGAGGCAACTATGTTGTGGAAGGAAAACATAAATGGCGAGGCACAGGTCTCCCACCACGGGCAAAAGGGCCTCCCCACCGTGCATGTGCGAGGCCAGAGGAATCTGGGGGTCCCTGATTCATGCACACGGAACACCTGGGGCCAAAGGGGGCCAGCCAAAGGCGGCAAGAAAGCTTGAAAGGGGAGGTGGAGGCATCTGTGTTGTGGAAGGAAAACACAAATGGAGAGGCAAAGGTCCCCCACCATGAGAGAGAGTGCCCCCCCACCACGCATGCACGGGGCCTAGGGGACCTTGAGCATCTCTGATTCTTGCGGACGGAGATCCTTGGGCCCCCAGGGGCCAGCCCAAGATGGCAGGAAGGTTTGAAATGGGAGGTGGAGGCACCAGTGTTGTGGAAGGAAAAGACAAACAGTGAGGCAAAGGTCCCCCTGTCGGGAGAAAGTGCCCTGACACCACGCATGGGCAGGACCCAGGGTACACTGACCATCCCTGGTATGCGCCCACGGAGTGCCTTTGCTCACGAGGGCCAGCCAAAGTCGGCAGGAAGACTTGAAATGGGAGGTCGAGGCACCTGGGTTGTCTAAGGAAAACACAAATGGCAAGGCAGAGTTTCGTCCCCACAGGTGAAATTGCCTCCCCACTGCACATGCGTTGGGCCCAGGAGACCCTGGGCGTCACTGGAAAATGGCTACAGAGTGCCTCAACCCACAGAGGCCAGCCCAAGGCGACAGAAAGGTTTGCAAGGAGAGGTGGAGGCACTTGGGTTGGGGAAGGAAAACACAAACAGCGAGGCAGAGATTCCCACCCATGGGCAAAAGCGAATCCGCACCGTGATTGTGCAGGGCCCAGTGGACCCGGGGCTTTCATGATTCCTGCCCACATAGCACCTCAGGCCAACGGGGGCCTGCCCAAAGTGGCAGGAATGCTTGAAAGGGGTGGTGGAGACACCAGTGTGGTGGAAGGAAAACACAAGAGGCACGGCAATGGACCCCCCCCCACGGGTGAAAGTGCCTCCCCTCCGCGCATGGGTGGGGCCTAGGGGACCCTGGGCATCCCTAGTTCCTGCCCACGGGGCGCCTCAAGCCCACGGTGGCCATCCCAAGGCGGCAGGAATGCTTGAAAGGGTGGTGGAGGCATCTGTGGAATGGAAGTAACACACAAACGGCAAGGCATTTTCCCCCTGTGGGGAAAGTGCCATCCCACCGCACTTGCGTGAAGCCAAGGGGAACTTGGGCATCCCTGATTCGTGCCAAGGGAGTGCCTCGGGCCCACGGTGGGCAGCCCAAGTTGGCAGGAAGGCTTAGAAGGGGAGGTGGAGGCACTCATGTTGTGGAAGGAAAACACAAACTGTGCGGCAAACCTCCTCACCAATGACGAAAGTGCCACCCTGCTGCACAAGCGTGGGGTCCAGGGGACCCTTGGTGTCCCTGATTCGTGCCCACGGAGCATCTCAGACACACAGGGTCCAGCACAAGGCTGCAGGAAGGGTTGAAATGGGAGGTGGAAGCATCTGTGTTGTGGAAGGAAAACACAAATGGCGATGCAGAGGTCCTACTCCACAGATGAAAATGCCTACCCACCACTCATGCATGGGGCCGAGGGGACACTGGGCGTTCCTGGTTCAGGCCCATGGAGCCCTTCAGCCCAGGGGGCCAGCCCAAGGCGCAGGAAGGCTTGAAAAGGGAGGTGGAGGCACCTGTGTTGTGAAAGGAAAACACAAATGGTGAGGGAGAGGTCTCCCTCACAGGTGAAAGTGCCTCCCCACCGTGCATGCGTGGGGTCCAGGGGACTCTGGACTTCCCTTGCTCATGCCCACAGAGTGCCTAAGGCAGACGGGTGCCAGCCCAGGGAGGCAGGAAGGCTTGAAAGGGGTTGTGGAGGCTCCCATGTTGTGGAAGGAAAACAAAAACGGCAAGGCAGAAGTCCTCACCCATGGGCAAAAGTGTCTTCCCACTGTGCATGAGCAGGGCCCAGGGGACCAAGGGCATCCCTGGTTCACACTGACGGTGTCTCAACCCACGGATGCCAACCCAAGGTGGCAGGAAGTCTTGAAAGTGGAGGTTGAGGCACTGGTGGTGTGGAAGGAAAACACAAATGGCGTGGCAGAGGTATGCCCCCCGAACGAAAGTGCCATCTTAACGCATATGCGTGGGAACCAGGAGACCTTGGGCTTCACTGGTTTGCACCCACAGAGAGCCTCGGGCTAATGGGGGCCAGCCCAAGGCGCAGGAAGCCTTAAAATTGGAGTTGGTGGCAAGTGTGTTGTGGAAGGAAAACACGAATGGCGGAGCAGAGGTTCCCTCCCACGGGCGAAAGTGCCTCCGCACCACACATGTGTGGGGCCCAGAGGAGGCTGGGTGTCCCTGGTTTGTGCAAATGGAACTCCTCACACCCCAAGGGTCAGCCCACGGGGGCAAGTAGACTTGAAAGGGGAGGTGGAGGCACCCGTGTTTTGGAATGCAAACACAAAGAGTGAGGCAGTGGTCCCACCCCAGGTGCGAAGTTGCCTCCCCAGAGTGCATACATGGTGCCCAGGGAACACTGGGCATCCCTTATTCACATGCACGTGGTTCTTGGGCCCATGGTGGCCAGCCCAAGGTGGCAGGAATGCTTGAAAGGGGAGGTGGAGGCACCCGTGTTGTAGAATGCGAACACAAACGGCGAGGCAGATGTCTCCCCCAACGGGTGAAAGTGCTTCCACTCTGCAAATGCGTGGGATTCAGGGGAATCTAGGCGTCACTGGTTCGTGCCTATGGAGAGCATCAGCCCACAGCAGCCAGCCCAAGGCGGCAGGAAAGCTTGAAATGGGAGGTGGAGGCACCGGATTTGTGGAAAGAAAACACAAACGGCATGGCAGAGATCCCCCTCCACGGGCGAAGGTGCCTTCACACTGCAATTCGTGTGGCTCAGGGGACGCTAGGCGTCCCTTGGTCGCACCTACAGAGCACCTCGGGCCCACATGGGCGGCAAGGTGGCATTAACGCTTGAAATGAGAAGTTGAGGCGCCTGTTGTGTGGAAGAAAAACACAAACAGCGAGGTAGAGGTCCCCCTCCACTGGCGAAAGCCTACCCACCGCGCACGTGCAGGGCCTAGGGGCCCTTGGGCGTCCCTCAGTCATGCCCACGGAGTGCCTCAGGCCAACACGGTCCAGCCAAAGGTGGCAGGAAATCTTGATAATGGAAGTGGAGGCACTTGTGTTGTAGAAAGAAAACACAAATAGTGAGGCAGAGGTCCCCACCCCCCAGCGAAAGTATCTCCCAACTGCACATGCGTGGGGCCCACGAGATCTTGGGTGACCCTGCTTCACACCCCCGAGCGCCTTGCTCCCCCGGACCAGAACAAGGAGGCAGGAAGGCTTGAAATGGGAGGTGGAGGCACCTGTGTTGTGGAAAAAAACAAAAACAGCGTGGCAGATGTTCCACATCACGAGCGCAAGTGCCTTCCCATGGCACATGCACAGGGCCCAGGGAACCCTAGGCATCCCTGATTTGCACCCACGGAGTGCCACGGGCCCACAGGGGCCAGCCTAATGAGGCAGGAAGGCTTGAATGGTGACGTTGTGGCCCCTCTGTTGTGGAAGGAAAACACAAACGGAGAGGTAGAGGTCCCACCATGGGTGAAAGTGCCCCCCCGCCGTGCATGCACAGGGCTCAGGGGACCCTGGGGGGTCCCTGGATCACACCCACTCAGCACGTCGGGCCCAAGGGAGCAAGGCCAAGGCGGCAAGAAACCTTGAAATGGGAGGTTGAAGCACCCATACTGTGGAAGGAAAACAAACGGCGAGGCAGAGTTTCCCTCCCACGGGCAAAAGGGTCTCCCAACTGCACATGTGCAGGGCCTACGGGACATTGGGCATCCCTGGTTCATGCCCTAGGAGGTATTCAGGCCCCCGGGGCCAGCCCAAGGGGGGAGGTAGGCTTGAAAGGGGAGGTGGAGGCACCCGTGTGGTTGAATGAAAACACAAACAGAGAGGTAGAGGTCCCCTGCCATGGGCGAAAGTGCCTCCCCACTGTGCATGCATGGAGCCCAAGAGACCCTTGGTATCCCTGGCTCACACCCACGTAACACCTTTGGGCCACAGGGGCCAGCCCAAGACGGCAGGAAGGCTTGAATTAGGGAAGTGGAGGCACCCGTGTTGTGGAAGGAAAACACAAACGGCGAGGCAGAGGTCCCCCCACGGGAGAAAGTGCCTATCCACCGCACATGTGAAGGGCCCAGAGACGCTGGACATTGCTGCTTTATGCCAACAGAGTGCCTTGGGCCCACAGGGGCCCAAACAAATCGGCAGGAAAGCTTGAAAGGGAGGAGGAGGCACCCATGTTGTGGAAGGAAAACACAAACGGTGAGGCAGAGGTCCCCCCCAACGGGCAAATATGCCTACCCCCGCTCTTGCATGGGGCCCAGGGTACAAGGAGCATTCCTGGATCATGCCCATGGGGTGCCTTGGGCCTGCGGGGACCAGCCCAAGGCGGCAGTAATGCTTGAAACGGAAGGTGGAAGCACCTGTGTTGTGAAAGGAAAACACAAAGGGTAAGAGAGAGAGCTCACCCCTAACAAGAGAACGTTCCTCCCTACCGTGCATGCGTGGGGCCCAGGGGACCCTAGTTGTCCCTGGTTCATGACCACGGAGAGCCTCAGGACCAAGGGACCATCCCAAGGAGGCAGGAAGGCTTGAAATGGGAGGTAGAGGCACATGAGGTGTGGAAGGAAAACACAAACGGCGAGGCAGAGGTAGCCGCCACGGGCTAAAGTGCTTCCCCACCACATATGCACAAGGCCCAGAGAACCCTGGCTATCCAAGGTTCATGTGCACGGAGTGTCTCTTGCCCACAGGGGCCAGCCCAAGGTGGCAGGAAGGCATGAAATTGGAGGTGGAGGCTCCTGTGTTGTGGAAGAAAACGCAAACAGTGTGGCAGAGCTACCCACCCACAGGCGGAAGTGCCTTCCCACCACGCATGTTTGGAGCCAAGGGTATACTGGGCATCCACTGAGAACTTCGGGCCAACAGGGGCCAGCCCAAGGTGGCAGGAAGGCTTGAAAGGGGAGGTAGAGGCACCTGTGTTGTGGAAGGAAAACACAAACGGTAATGCAGAGGTCCCCAACACAGTGAAAGTGCCTCCCCACCAAGCATGTTCAGGGCTCTGCATACCCTCAGCATCCCTGGCTCACCACCACGGAGTGCCTCGGCCCAACCGGGGCCAGCCCAAGGCAGCAGGAAGGCTTGTTTGGGAGGTGGAGGCACCTGTGGTGTAAAAGAAAAACACACATGTCGAGGCAGATATCCCCCCCCAAGAACGACAGTGCCTTCTCACTGCACATGTGCAGAGCACAGGAGACCCTGGGAATCCCCAGTTCACATTCACAGAGTGCCTCGGGCCCACTGGGGCCAGCCCAAGGCAGCAGGAAGCCTTGAAAATGTAGGTCAAGGCACCCATGTTGTGAAAGGAAAACACAAATCACGAGACATAGGTCCCATGCCACGGATGAAAGTGCATCACCACCACGCATGTGCAGGGACCAGTGGACCCTGGGCATCCCTGGTTCATGCTGACGGACTGCCTTGGGCCCACGGGGAAAGGACAAGTCGGCAGGAAATCTTGAAAGAGGAGGTGGAGTCACCTGTGTTTTGGAAGGAAAACACAAGCTGCGAGCAGAGGTCCCCACCCACGGGCGAAAATGAATCCCCATCATGCATGAGTAGGACCTAGTGGAACCTGGGCATCCCTGATTTATGCCCACAGAGCACTTCAGGCCCACAGGGGCCATTCCAAGGTGACAGGAATGCTTGAAAGCGGTGGTGGAGGCACGCGTGTTTTGGAAGGAAAACACAAATGACGAGGCAGAGGTCCCCCTCCACTGGTCAAAGTGCCTCCCCACAGCACATGCCCAGGGCCTAGGAGACCGTGGGCTTCCCTGGTTCGCATCCACAGAGCGTCTCAAGCTCATGGTGACAAGCTCAAGGTGGCAGGAATGCTTGAAAGGGGAGGTTGAGGCACCTGTGGTGTGGAGGTAAAACACAAATGGCACTAAAATACTCCCCCCGCACAGTCAAAAGTGCCTCCACACCGAGTATGTGCAGGGCCTAGGGGACGATGCGCCTCTCTGTTTCACACACACGGAGTGCCTTCTGCCCACAGGGGCCAGCCCAAGGCGATAGGAAGGCTTGAAATGGGAGGTGGAGACACCTGTGTTGTGGAAGGAAAACACAAATGGCATGGAGAGGTCCTCCCCACGGGTGAAAGTGCCTCCCCACCGCGCATGCGTGGGGCCCAGGGGACCCTGTGTGTCCCTAGATCATGCCCACGGAGAGCCTCAGGCCCATGGGGGCCAGAACAAAGTGGAAGGAAGCCTTGAAAGGGGAGGTGGAGGCACCCATGTTGGGGAAGGAACACAAAAATGGCATGGAAGAGGTTCCCCCCATGGGCAAAAGTGCCACCCCACTGCGCATGCCTGGGGCCCAGGGGAAACTGGGTGTCCCTGATTCTTGCCCACACAGCACCTGGGGCCCATGGGGGCCAGTCCAAGGAGGCAGGAATCTTTGAAAGGGGAGGTAGAGGCACCCGTGTTGTGGAAGGAAAACCTAAATGGCATGAAAGAGGTCTCCCTCCATGGGCAAAAATGGCTCCCCACCACACATGCCTGGGGCCCAGGGGACCCTGGGCATCCCTGGTTCAGGCCCACAGAGGGCCTCGGCCCATATGGACCAGTCAAAGTGCTGCCCAACTGCATATGCGTGGGACCCAGAGGAACCTGAGACTCCCTGGTTCATGGCCACGGGGTGCCTTGGGCCCACGAGGGCCAGCCCAAGGCAGCAGGAAAGCTCGAAAGGGGAGATGGAGGCACCCGAGTTGTGGAAGTAAAACACAAATGGTGAGGCAGAGGTCACCCTCCACGGGCAAATGTGCCTACCCCCTGCACATGCGCATGGCCCAGGGGACACGGGGGTCCCTGCTTCATGCCCACAGAGCCTCAGGCCCACGGGGGATATCCCAAGGCAGCAGGAAGGCTTGAAACGGGATGGTGGAGGCCAGACACAGAGGTCCCCCACCACGGGTGAAAGTGCCTTCCCACTGCACATGCACAGAGTCTAGGGGATCCCTAGTGACCCTCGTTCATGACCCTTGGAGCGCTTCAGGCCCACGGGTCCATACCAAGTTGGCAGGAAAGATTCAAAGGGGAGGTGGAGGCACCTGTGTTGTACAAGTTAAAATGAAAGGCAAGACAGGGGTCCCCACACCACAGGCGAAAGTGCCTCCCCACCGTGCATGTGAGGGGCCCAGGGGACCCTGGAATTCCCCGGTTCATGTCGACGGAATGCCTCGGGAACATGGGGGCCTGCCCAAGGCGGCAGGGAGGCTTGAACGGGATGATGGAGGCACCCGGGTTGTGGAAGGAAAACACAAATGGCGAGGCAGAGGTCCTCCCACCAAGGGCGAAATTGCCTCCCCACTGTGCATGCACAGGGCCCAGGGGACCCTGGGTTTCCCTGGATTGTGCCCACGGATTGCCTTGGGCAGAATGGGGTCAGCCCAATGCAGCAGGAAGGCTTGAAATGGGAAGTGGAAGCACACCTGTTGTGGAATAAAGACAAACGGTGAAACAGAGGTCCCTCCCACGGATAAAGTGCCTCCACACCAGACGTACCTGGGGCCCAGGGCACCCTGGGCATACCTGGTTCACTCCCATGGAGTGCCTTGGGCCTGGGGGGCCAGTCCAAGGTGGGAGGAAGGCTTGAAATGGGAGGTAGAGGCACCTGTGTTGTGGAAGAAAAACACAAATGGCGTGGCAGAGGTCACGCATGGGGGGGATGTGCCTCCCCACTGCGCAAGCGTGGGGTGCAGGGGACCCTGGGCCTCCCTGGCTGATACCCATGGAGCACCTTGGTCCCACAGGGGCCAGACCAAGGCGGCAGGAATGGTTGTAAGGGGAGCTGAAGGCCCCTGTGTTGTGAAAGGAAAACACAAATGATGAGGCTGAGGTCCACGCACCTGGGCGAAAGTGCCTTTCCTCTGCACCTGTGTGGGGCCCAGAGGACCCTGGGCGTGCCTGGTTCACACACACAGAGCGCCTCAGGCCCACGGGGGCCAGCCCAAGGTGGCAGGAACTCTTGAAATGGGAAGTGGAGTCATCTGTGTTGTGGAAGGAAAACAAATGGCAAGGCACAGTTTCCTCCCCATAGCGAAAGTGCCTCCCCACCACGCATGCATAGGGCCCAACGAACCCTGGGTGTACCTGGATCATGCCCAGGGATCACGCACCTCAGGCACAAGGCGGCCAGCCCAATGCAGCAGGAAGGCTTGATAGGGGAGGTGGAGGCAACTGTTTTGTGGAAGGAAAACCCAAATGGAGAGGCAGTGGTCCCCGCCAATGGGTGAAAGTGCCTCCCTATCTGCACATGCACAGGGCCTAGGGGATTGTGTTCATCCCTGGTTCATGCCCACGGAGTGCCTTGGATCCACGAGGGCCAGCCCAAAGCAGCAGGAAGGCCTGAAAGTGGAGGTGGAAGCACCCGTGTTGTGGAAGGAAATAACAAACGGTGAGGCAAAGGTCACCCCCATGGGCGAAATTGCCTCACCACTGCACATGCTCAGGGTCCAGGGGACCCTGGGCGTCCCTGTTCATGCCCACAAGCACCTCAGGCCCACAAGAACCAGCCCAAGGTGGCAGGAAGGCTTGAAATGGGAGGTGGAGGCACCAACCAGTGTAGTGGAAGGAAAACACCAAAGGCAAGGCAGAGGTTTCCTGCTATGGATGAAAGTGTCTTCACATTGTGCATGCAAGGGGCTTAGTGGATCCTGGTTGCCCCAGGTTCGCACCAATGGAGCACCTCAGGCCCACGGAGCTCATCCCAAGGCAGCAGGAAGGCTTGAATGGGGAGGTTGAGGCACCTATGGTGTGGAAGGAAAACACAAAAGATGAGGCAGAGGTCCCCCCCAAGGGCGAAGATGACTCCCCACTGCAAACGCATGGGGCCCAGGGGACCTTGGACTTCCCTCGTTCATGCCCACAGACAGCCTCAGGACCACGTGATCCAGCCTAAGGTGGCAGATAGGCTTGATAGGGGAGGTTGAGGCACACTGTGCTGTGGAAGGAAAAAAGAAACGGTGCAGCAGAGGTCTCCCTCCAAGGGGAAAATGGTCTCCCCACCACACACGCATGGAACCCAGGGCACCATTTCCATCCCTGGTTCTTGCAAACGGAGGGACTCGGGCCCACAGGGGCTAGCCCAAGGTGGCAGGAAGGCTTGAAAAGGGAGGTCGAGGCACCTGTAGTGTGGAAGGAAAACAGAAAGAGTGCAGCAGAGGTCCCATCCCACTGGAGAAAGTGCCTCCCAATCTCACATAGGCAGGGCCCAGGGGACCCTGGTAGTCCCTGGTTCATGCCCATGGAGCTCCTCGGGAATGCAGGATCAACCCTAGGGGGCAGGAAGGCTTGAAAGGGGAGGTCGAGGCACCTGTGGTGTGGAAGGAAAACAGAAAGGGTATGGCAGAAGTCCCCCACAACCGGCGAAAGTGATCACAACCACAAATATGCAGGCCCAAGGGACCCTGAGCATCCCTGGTTCATGACCACGAAGCACATCGGGCCCACGTGGGCCAGCCCAAGGCGACAGGAAAACTTGAAAGGGGAAGTGGAGGAACCTCTGGCATGGAAGGAAAACAGTAACGGTGCAGCATAGGACCCCCAAAGTCAAAAGTGTCTTCCCACCATGCATGCACAGGGATAAAAGGACCCTGGGCATTACTAGTTCGTGCCCACGGAGCCCCTCAGGCCCACTATTTTTGTAGAAGATGGGAAGAGATATTTGGGAGTGCATTGAGGCCTATGGTGAAAAAGAAAATATCTTCAGATAAAAACTTGAAAGAAGCTTTCAGATAAAATGCTTACTAAGGTGTTCATTAATCTCACAGTTACACCTTTCCTTTGATTGAGCAGTTTGGAAACACTGTTTTAGTAGAATCTGCTAAGGGATGTTCGGGGGCTCATTGAGGCCTATGGTGAAAAAGGAAATATCTTCAGATAAAAATTAGAAAGAAGTTTTCTGAGACACTGCTTTGTGATGTGTGCATTCATCTCACAGAGGTAAGTCTTTCTTTTGATGGAGCAGTTTGGAAACATTGTTTTTGTAGAATCCAGAAGGAGTTATTTTGGAGGGCATTGAGGCCTATGGTGTAAAAGGAAATATCTTCAGACAAAAACTAGAAAGAAGCTTTATCACAAACTGCTTTGTTATGTGTGGATTCATCTCAGAGAGTTAAAATCTTGTTTTGATTCATCAGTTTGGAAACACTGTTTTTGTAGAATCTGGGAAGGGACATTTGGGAGCACATTGAGGTCTTTGGTGAAAAAGGAAATGTCCTCAGATAAAAACTAGAAAAAAGCTTTCTGAGAAACTGCTTTGTGATGAATGCATTCATCTCACAGAGTTACACATTTCATTTCATTGAGTGGTTTGGAAACACTGTTTTTGTACAATCTGCGAAGGGATATTTGGGAGTGCATTGAGGGCTGTGGTGAAAAAGGAAATATCCTCAGATAAAAATTAGAAAAATCTTTCTGAGACACTGCTTTGAGATGTAAGCATTCCTCTCACAGAGTTAAAGCTTTATTTTGATCGAGATATATGGAAACACTGTTTTTGCAGAATCTGCAAAGGGATATTTGGGAATGCATAGAGGCCTACGGTGAAAAAGGAAATATCTTCACATAAAAACTAGAAATAAGCTTTCTAAGAAAGTGCTTTGTGATGTGTACATTCATATCGCAGTGTTGAACCTGTCTTTTGATTGAGAAGTTTGGAAAGACTGTTTTTGTAGAACCTAAGAAGGGATATCTGGGAGTGCATTGAGGCATATGTTAAACAGGATATATCTTCAGATAAAAACAAGAAAGAAGATTTCTGAGAAACTGCTTTTGTGATGTGTGTATTCATCTCATAGAGTTAAACCTTGATTTTGGTTGAGCAGTTTGGAAACACAGTTTTTGTAGAATCTGCCAATGGATATTTGGGAGTACATTGAAGCCTACAGTGAAAAATGAAATATCTTCTGATAAAAACTCGAAACAAGCTTTCTGAGAAACTACTTTCTGATGTGTGCATTCATCTCAGAGTTAAAGCCATCCTTTGATTCAGCAGTTTGGAAACACTGTTTTTGTGGAATCTGAGAAGGGATATTTGGGAATGCATTTAGGCCTGTAGTGAAAAAGTAAATATCCTTAGATAAAAACGAGAAAGAAGCTCTCTGAGAAACTTCTTTTTAACGTGTGCATTCATCTCACGGAGTTACTTCTTTCTTTCCATTGAGCAGTTTGGAAATATTGTTTTTGTGGAATCTGTGAAGGGATAATTGGGAACACATTAAGGCCTATGGTAAAAAAGGAAATATCTTCAGAAAAAACTAGAAAGAAGCATTCTGAGCAACTGCTTTGTGATGTGTGCATTCAACTCAAATAGTTAAACCTTCCTTTTGATTGAGCAGCTTGCAAACACTATTTTTGTAGAATCCGTGAAGAGATATTTGTGAGCACATTGAGGTCTATGGTGAAAAAGGAAATATACTCAGATAAAAATTAGAAACAAGCTTTCTGAGAAACTGCTTTGTGATGTATGTATTCATCTCACAGAGTTAAACCATTCTTTTGATTGAGCATTTTGGAAACACAGTTTTTATAGAAACTGCAAGGGGATATTTAGAGCTCATTGAGGCCTATGATGAAAAAGGAAAAATCTTCAGAAAAAAATAGAAAGAAGGTTTCTGAGAAACTGCTTTGTGAAGTGGACATTTATCTCTCAGAGTTTAACTTTTTTTTTTTTATTGCACAGTTTGGAAACGGTGTTTTTGTGGAACCGGCCATGGGATATTTGGGAGTGCATTGAGGCCTCAGGTGAAAAATGAAATACCTTCAGATAAAAACTAAAAGAACCTGTTGGAGACACGGCTTTGTGATGTGTGCATTCATCTCACAGAGTTAAACCTTTCTTTTGATTTAGCAGTATGGAATCACTGTTTTGTAGAAGCTGCAAAGGGATATTTGGCAGCACAGGTATATTTGTGAATGCTATGAGGCCACGGCTAAAAAAGGAAATATGCTCAAAAAAAAAAAAAAGAAAGAAAGAAGCTTTCTGAGAAACTGCTTTGTGATATACACATTCATCTCACAGAGTTAAATCTTTCTTTTGTTTGAGCAGTTTGGAAACACTGATTTTGTAGAATCTGCGAAGGGATATTTAGGAGTGCATTGAGGCCTATGGTAAAAAAAGGAAATATCCTTGGATAAAAACTAGAAAGAAGCTTTCTGAGAAACTGCTTTTCGATGTGTGATTCATCTCAAAGAGTTTCACGTGTCTTTTGATTGACTAGTTTGGAAACACTGTTTCTGTACAATCTGCGAATTGATATTTAGGAATGTATTGAGGCATATGGTGAAAAAGGTAATATCTACACATAAAAACTAGAAAGAAGCTCTATGAAAAACTGCTTTGTGATGTCTGCATTCATCTCATACGTTATGCTCTTCTTTTGATTGAGCAGTTTGGAAACATTGTTTTTATAGTATCTGTGAAAGGATATTTCGGAGTGCACTGAGGCCTGTGGTGAAAAAGGAAATATCCTCAGATAAAATCCATAAAGAAGCTTTCTGAAAAACTGCATTTTGTTGTGTGCATTCATCTCACAGAGTTAAACTTTCCTTTTATACAGCACTTTGGAAACAGTTTTTGTAGGGTCAGCGAAGGGATATTTGGAGCACATTGAAGCCTATGGTGAAAAAGGAAATATCTTCAGATAAAAAACAGAAAGAAACTTTCTAAGATAGTGCGTTGTTTTGTGGGCATACATCTCAGATAGTTAAACCATTATTTTGATTGTGTTTTTTGGAAACACTGTTTTTGAAGACTCTGTGAAGATATATTTGGGAGTGCATTAAGGCCTATGTGAAAAAGGATGTATCTTCAGATAAACACTAGAAGGAAGCTTTCTGAGATATTTCTTTGTGATATGTGAATCCATCTCACAGACTCAAACGTTTCTTTTGATGGAGCAGATTGGAAACACTGTTTTTGTAGAATCTGCCAAGGGATATTTGCAAGTGCATTGAGGCCTATGGTGAAGAAGGAAATATCCTTAGATAAAAATTAGAAAGAAGTTTTCTGAGAAACTGCTTTGTGATGTGTCCATTCATCTCACAGAGTTAAACCTTCTTTTGATTGAGCACTTTGGAAACACCGTTTTTATAGAATCTGCAAAAGGAGATTTGGTGTGCATTGAGACCTATGATGAAAAAGGAAATATCTTCAGATAAATACTAGAAAGAAGCTGTCTGAGAAATTGCTTGGTGGTGTGTGCATTAATCTCTCAGTGTTAAAAAGTTTTTTTTATTGCACATTTTGGAAACAGTGCTTTTGTGGAAACTGCCATGGGATATTTGGAAACGCACTGAGTCCTATGGTGAAAATGAAATATCTTCAGATAAAAAATTAAAGAACCTCTTGGAGACATGGCTTTGTGATGTGTGCCTTCATCTCACAGAGTTACACCATGCTTTTGATAGTACAGTTTGGAACCACCCTTTTTGAAGAATCTGCAAAGCTATATTTGGGAGTGCATTGAGGCCTCTAGAGAAAAAGGAAATATCCTCAGATAAAAACCAGAAAGAAGCTTTCTGAAAAACTGCATTTTGTTTTGTGCATTCATCTCACAGAGTTAAACCTTTCCTTTTATAGAGCACTTTGGAAATACAGTTTTTATAGGATCAGTGAAGGGGTATTTTGGAGTGCATTGAGGCCTATGGTGAAAAAGGAAATATCTTCAGATAAAAGACAGCAAGAAGCTTTCTGAGATAGTGCTTTGTGATTTGGGCATTCATCTCACAGAGTTAAACCATGCTTTTGATTGTACAGTTTGGAAACACTGTTTTTGAAGAGGCTACAAAGCTTTATTTGGGATAGCATTGAGGCCTCTGGTGAAAAAGGAAATATCTTAAGATACAAACTAGAAAGTAGCTTTCTGAGAAACTCCTTTGTGATGTGTGCATTCATCTCGCAGTGTTAAACCTTTCTTTTGATTGAGCAGTTTGGAAATAGTGTTTTGTAGTATCTGCACAGGGATATTTGGGAGCACAGTTTGTTCTTTGGTGAAAATAAAACATGCTCAGAAAACAACTAGAAGGAAGCTTTCTGAGGCACTGCTTTGTGACGTGTGCATTCACCTCACAAAGTTAAAATTTCTTTAATTGAGCCATTTGGAAACACTGGTTTTGAAGAATCTGCAAAGGGATATTTTGGAGCACATTGAGGCCTCCGGTGAAAAAGGAAAAGTACTCAGATGAAAACTAGAAAAATCTTTCTGAGAAACTGCTTTGTGATGTGAGCATTAATCACATACAGTTAAGTCTTTCTTTTGATTGATCAGTTTGGAAACATTGTTTTTGCAGATTCTTTGAAGCAATATTTGGGAATGCATTGAGGCCTGTAGTGATAAAGGAAACAACTTCAGATAAAAACTAGAAAGAAGCTTTGCAAGACACTGATTTCTGATGGGTGCATTCATCTCACAGAGTTACACCCTTCTTATCATTCAGCAGTTTGGAAACACTGTTTTTGTAGAATCTGCCAAAGGATATTTGGGGTGCATTGTGCCTACAGTGAAAAATAAAATATCTTCAGATAAAAACTAGAAAGAAGCTTTCTGAGAAACTGCTTTGTGATGTGTGCATTCATCTCAAAGTTGTTTGTCCAAACCTTTATTTTGATTGAGCAGTTTGGAAACACTGTTTTTGTAGAACCTGTGAAGGGATATTAGGGAATGCATTCTGGCCAATGGTAAAAAAGGAAATATCCTCAGACAAAAACTAGAAGAAGGTTTCTGGAAAACTGCACTTTAATGAGTGCATTCATCTCACAGACTTAATATTTCTTTTGATTAAACAGTTTGGCAACACTGTTTTTGTAGAATCTGCGAAGGGATATTTTGGGGCACATTGAGGCCTATGGTGAAAAAGTAAATCATTTCAGATAAAAACTAAAGTGAAGCTTTCTGAGAAACTGCTTTGTGATGAGTGCATCCGTCTCACAGAGTTGAACCTTTTTTTGGTTGAGCATTTTGGAATCTGTTACTGTAGAATCTGCGAAGAGATATTTGAGAGCACATTGAGGCCTATGGTGAAAAAGGAAATATCTTCAGATAAAAACTAGAAAGAAGCTTTCTGAGAAACTGCTATTTAACGTGTGCATTCATCTGACAGAGTTAAACCTTTCTTTTGATTCAGCAGTTTGGAAACACTGTTTTTGTAGAATCTGTGAAGGAATATTTGGGAGCACATTGAGGCCTATGGGGAAAAAAAAATATACTCAGAGAAAAAAATATGAAGAAGATTTCTGAAAAACTGCTTTGTGATGTGTGCACTCATCTCACAGAGTTAAACCTTTCTTTTGATTGAGGAGATTGGAAACATTGTTTGTGTGAAATCTGCAAAGGGATATTTTGGAGCATATTGAGGCCTATGGTGAAAAAGGAAATATATTCAGATACAAACTAGATAGAAGTTTTCTGAGAAACTGTTTCCTGATGTGTGCATTCATCTCACTGAATTACACCTTTGTTTGATTGAGCAGTTTGGAAAGACTGTTTTTCTAGAATCTGTAAAGGGATATTTAGGGACACCTTCAAGCCTACGGTGAAAAAGAAAATATCTTCAGATACAAACTAGAAAGAAACTTTCTGAGGAACTGCTTTGTGATGTGTGCATTCATCTCACAGAGTTAAACTTTGCTTTTGATTAAGCAGTTTGGAATCACTGTTGTTGTAGAATCTGCAAAGGGATATTTGGGAGCCCATTGATTCTTATGGTAAAAAAGGAAATACCTTCACATAAAAAAATTATAGAGAAGCTTACTGAGAAACTGCTTTGAGATGTTTGCATTCACCTCACAGAGTTAAACTTTTCTTGTGATTGATCAGATTCTAACACCGCTTTTCTAGAATATCTGAAGGGATATTTGTGAACTCCCTGAAGCCTATGGTGAAAAAGGAAATATCATCAGATAAAAACTACAAAGAAACGTTCTGAGAATATTCTTTGTGATGTGTGCATTCATCTCACAGAGTGAAATTTTCTTTTGATTGAACAGTTTGGAAACACTGTTTCTGTAGTATCTGCAAAGGGTTATTTGGGAGGCCATTGATTTTTATGGTTAAAAGGTAACATCTTCACATAAAAACCAGAAAGAAAGTTTCTGAGAAACTGCTTTGTGATGTGTACATTCATCTTACAGAGATATACCAAGAATTTGATTGAGCAGTTTGGAAACACGGTTTTTCTAGAATCTGCAAGGGGGATATTTGGGAGTGCATTGAGGTCTATGGTGGAAAAAGAAATATCTTCAGATACAGACTAGACAGAAGCATTCTGAGAAAGTGCTTTGTAATGTGTGCATTCGTCTCACAGATTTAAACCATTCTTTTGATTGATTAGTTTGGAAATACTGTTTGTGTAGAATCTGCAAAGGGATTTTTGGTAGCCCATTGAGTCTTAAGGTGAGAAAGGTAGTATCTGAATATAAAAACTGGAAAGAATTTTTCTGATAAACTGCTTTGTGATGTGTGCATTCATCTCACTTAGTTAAACTTTTATTGGACCGAGCAGTTTAGAAAGACTGTTTTTCTAGAATCTGCAAATGGATATTTCACAGAGCATTAAGCCCTAAGGTGAACAAGGAAATATCTTCAGATAAAAACTAGAAAGAAGCTTTCTCTGAAACTGCTTTGTGATGTGTGCATTCATCTCCCAGAGTTAAACCATTATTTTGATTAAGTAGTTTGTAAACCCTGTTTTTGTAGAATCTGTGAAGGGATATTTGGGAGCACATTGAGGCCTGTTGTGAAAAAAGAAATATCTTCAGATACAAAATAGACAGAAGCTTTCTGAGAAAGTGCTTTGTGATGTGTACATTCATCTCACAGAGTAAAACCATTCTTTAGATTGAGCAGTTTGGAAACACATTTTTGTAGAATCTGCAAAAGGATATTTAGGAGCCCCTGGAGTCTTATGGTGAAAAAGAAATTTTCTTCATATAAAAAATAGAAAGAAGCTTTCTGTGAGACTGTTTTGTGATGTGTGCATTCATCTCAGAGATTTCAACCTTTCTTTTGATAAAGCAGTTTGTAAGCACTCTTTTTTTAGAACCTGCAAAGGGATATTTCAGAGAAAATTGAGTCTTATATTGAAAAAGGGAATACCTTCACATAAAAACTAGAAAGAACCCTTCTGAGAAACATCATTGGGATGTGTACATTCATCTCACAGAGTTAAATCCTTCTTTTGATTGAGCAGTTTGGAAACACTGTTTCTGTAGAATATACTAATGGATATTTGGGATCGCATTGAGGCCTCAGGTGAAAAAGAAAATATCTTCCAATAAGAACTAGAAAGAAGCTTTCTCTAAAACACTTTGTTATGTGTGCACTCATCTCAGAGAGTTAAACCTTTCTTGTGATTGAGCAGTTTCTAACACTGTTTTGGTAGAAACTGCAAAGGGATATTAGGGAGTCACTGGAGGCCTATGGTGAAAAAGGAAATATATTAAGACACAAACTAGTGGGAAGTTTTCTCTGAAACTGCTTTGTGAAGTGTGCATACATGTTATAGAGTTAAACCATTCTTTTGATTGAGCAGTTTGGAAAAACTGTTTTTGTAGAATCTGCAAAGGGATATTTGGGAGTGCATTGAGGCCTATGGTGAAAAAGAATATATCTTCAGATACAAATTAGACAGAATCATTCTGAGAAACTGCTTTGTGATGTGTACATTCATTTCACAGAGTTAAACCATTCTTATGATTGAGCAGTTTGGAGAAAATGTTTTTGTGGAAATTTCAAAGGGATATTTGGGAGTGCATTGAGGCCTACGGTGAAAAAGGAAATAATCTTCCAATACAAATTAGACACAAGATTTCTGATAAACTGTTTAGTGATATGTGCATTTATTTCATAGAATTATACCTTTCTATTGATGGAGAAGTTTGGAAACAAAGTTTTTGTAGAATCTGTGAAGGGATATTTGGATTCACATTGAGGTCTAGGGTGAAAAATGAAATATCTTCCAATACAAATTAGATAGAAGTTTTCTGAGAAACTGCTTTATGATGTCTGCATTCATCTCAAGGAGTTGAACCATTCTTTTGATTGAGCAGTTTCGAACCAGTGTTTTTGTAGAATCTGCAAAGGGAAGTCTTGGAGCCGTTTGAATCTTCTGGTGAAAAAGGAAATATCCTCACATAAAAACTAGAAAGAATCTTCCTGAGAAGCTGATTTGTGATACGTGCATTCATCTCAAAGAGATAAAACTTTCTTTTGATTGAGTAGTTTGGAAACACTGTTTTCGTAGAATTTGCAAAGTGATATGTGGGAGCTCTTTGAGGCCTATGGTGAAAAAGGAAATATCTTCACATAAAAACTAGAAACAATCATTCTGAGAAACTGCTTTGTGTTATGTCCATTCATCTTACACAGTTAAACATTTCTTTTGATTGAGTAGTGTGGATACACTGTTTTTCTACAATCTTTAAAGGGATATTTGGGAGTGCATTAAGGCCTATGGAGAAAAAGAAAATATTTTCCAATACAAACTAGAAAGCAAGCCTCTGAGAAACTGCTTTGTGATGTGCGCATTCATCTCACAGAGCTAAACCATTCTTTTGATTGAGCAATTTGGAAACACTCTTTTGTAGAATCTGCAAAAGGATATTCCGGAGTCCTTTGAGTCTAAAGATGAAAAAGGAAATACCTTCACATAAAAATTAGAAAGAAGCTTTCTGAGAAACTTCTGTATGTTGTGTCCATTCATCTCACAGATTTAAACACTTCTTTTGATTGAGCAGTTTGGAAAAATTGTTTCTTTACAATCTGCTAAGGGACATTTGGGAGCACATTGAGGCCCATGGTGAAAAAGGAAATATCTACATATGCAAACTAGAAAGAAACTTTCTGAGAACCTGCTTTGTAATTTGTGCATTCATCTCACAGAGTGAAACAATTCTTTTGATTAAGCAATTTGGAAACACAGTTTTTGCAGAATCTGTGAAGGGTTATTTGTGAGTGCATTGAGGCCTATGGTGAAAAAGGAAATATATTCAGATACAAACTAGACAGAAGATTTCTGATATACTGCTTTGTGATGTGTGCATTCATCTCACAGAGTTAAATGTTTCTTTTCATAGAGCAGTTTCAAAAGACTCTTTTTCTAGAATCTGCAAAGGGATATTTGGGAGCACATTGAGGCCTATGGTTAAACAGGAAATATCTTCCGATACAAACTAGAAAGAAAGTTTCTGAGAAACTGCTTTGTGATATGTGCATTCATCTCACAGAGTTAAACCATTCTTTTGATTGATCAGTTTGGAAACACAGTGTTTGTAGAATCTGCGAAGGGATATTTGGTAGTGCATTGAGGCCTATGGTGAAAAAGGGAATATTTTCCAATACAAACTAGAGAAAAGCTTTCTGAAAAACTGCTTTGTGATGTATGCATTCTTCTCACAGATTTAAACTATCCTTTTGATTGAGCAGTTGGGAGCCACTATTTTTGTAAAATCTGCAAAGGGATAATTTGGAGCCCTTTAGGTCTTATGGTGAAAAAGGAAATATCCTCAATAAAAACTAGAAGGAAGCTTTCTGAGAAACCGCTATGTGTTGCGTCGATTCATCTGACAGAGTTAAACATTTTTTTTGATTGCGTAGTTTGGAAAACCGTTTTTATACAATCTGCATAGGGATATTTGGGAGTGCATTAAAGCCTATGGTGAAAAAGGATATATCTTCTGATACAAACTAGAAAGAAAGTTTCTGAGAAACTGCTTTGTGATGTGTGCATTCATTTCACAGAGTTAAACTTTCATTTACATTGAGCAGTTTGGAACCACTGTTTATGTAGAATATGCAAAAGAATATTTTGGAGCCCTTTGAGTCTTATGGTGAAAAAGGAAATATCTTCTGATAGAAACTAAAAATAAAGTTTCTGAGAAATTTCTTGTGATGTTTGCATTCATCTCACAGAGTTAAATCTTTTGATTGAGCCATTTGGAAACACTGTTTTTGTAGAATTTGCAAAGGGATATTTTGGAGCCCTTTGTGTCTTACTGTGAAAAAAGATATATCTTCACATAAAAACTAGTAAGAAGCTTATTGAGAAATGGATTTGTGATATGTGCATTCATCTCACAAAGTTAAACCTTGTTTTGATTGAGCGGTTTGGAAACACTGTTTTTGTAAAATCTTCGAAGGGATATTTGGCAGTGTATTGAGGCCTATGGTGAAAAAGGAAATACCCTCACAAAAAACTAGAAAGAAGCTTTCTGAGAAACTGCTTTGTGATATGTGCATTTATCCCACAAAGCTAAACCTGTTTTTTGATGGAGCTTTTATAAACACTGCTTTTGTAGAATCTGCAAATGGTTATTTGGGAGCGCATTGATGCCTATGGTGAAAAAGGAAATATCTTCACATAAAAACTAGAAAGAAGCTCAATGAGAAACTGCTGTGTGTTTTGTCTATTCATCTCACAGAGTTAAACATTTCTTTTGGTTGAGTAGTTTGGAAAACCTTTTTTCTATAGTCTGCAAAGGGATATTTGGCAGGGCATTGAGGCTTATGGAGAAAAAGGAAATACCTTCCAATACAAACTAGAAAGAAAGTTTCTGAGAAACTGCTTTGTGATGTGTGCACTCATCTCACGAAACTAAACGATTCTTTTGATTGAGTAATTTAGAAACAATCTTTTTGTAGAATCTGCCAAGGGATACTGGGGAGTAGCTTGAGTCTAAAGTTGAAACAGGAAATACCTTCACATATAAATTAGAAAGAACCTTTCTGAGAAATTGCTCTGTGTTGTGTCCATTAATCTCATAGAGTTAAATATTTCTTTTGATTGAGCAATTTGGAAAAACTCTTTTTCTGCAATCTGCAAAGGGATATTTTGGAGCGCATTTAGGCCTAGGGTGAAAAAGGAAATATCTTCCAAAACAAACTAGAAAGAAAGTTTCTGAGAGAATGATTTGTGATATGTGCATTCCTCTCACAGAGTGCAACCATTCTTTTGATTGAGCAGTTTGGAAACACGATTTTTTCAGAATCTGTGAAGGGATAATTGGGAGCGCATTTAAGCCTATGGTGAAAAAGGAAGTATCTTCAGATAGAAACTAGACAGAAGATTTCTGAAATACTACTTTATGATGTGTGCATTCATCTCACAGACTTAAAAGTTTATTTTCATTGAGCAGTTTGGAAAGACTGTTTTTCTAGAATCTGTAAAGTGTATTTGGGAGCACATTAAGGCCTATCATGAAAAAGGAAATATCTTCTGATACAAACTAGAAAGAAAGTTTCTGAGAAACTGCTTTGTGATGTGTGCATTCATTACAGAGTGAAAACATTCTTTTGATTGAGCAGTGGGGAAACATAGTGTTTGTAGAATCTGCAAAGGGATATTTGGGAACACATTGAGGTCTATGGTGAAAAATGAAATACCTTCACATAAAAACTAGAAAGAAGCTTTCTGAGAAACTGCTTCCTGATATGCACATTCAATTCACAAACTTAAACCTTTCTTTGATTGAGCAGTTTGGAATCACAGTTTTTGAAGAATCTGCCAAAGGATACATGGGAGTACAGTGAGGCCTATGGCAAAAAAGGAATTATCTTCCAATATAAACTAGAAAGAAAGTTTCTGAGAAACTGCTTTGTGATATGTGCATTCATCTCATAGAGTGAAACATTTATTTTGATTGAGCAGTTTGGAAACACAGTTTTTACAGAATCTGTGAAGGGATATTTGGGAGAACATCGATGCCTATGGTGAAAAAGTAAATATCCTCAATAAAAACCAGAAAAGAGCATTCTGAGAAACTGCTTTGTGATGTGTGCATTCATTTCACAGAGCTAAACCATTCTTTTGATTGAGCAATTTTGAAACATTCTTTTTGTAGAATATGAGGAGGGATATTGGGGTGTCCTTGGAGTCTTAAGATGAAAAAGGAAATAACTTCACATAAAAATTAGAAAGAAGCTTTCTGAGAAACTGCTGTGTGTTGTGTCCATTCATCTCTCAGAGTAAAATATTTCTTCTGATTGAGCACTTTGGAAAAACTGTTTTTCTACAATCTGCAAAAGGATATTTGGGAGCACTTTGGGGCCTATGTTGAAATTGGAAATATCTTCTGATACAAACCAGAAAGAAAGATTCTGAGAAACTGCTTCATGACGTGTGCATTCATCTCACAGAGTGAAATCATTCTTTTGATGGAGCAGTTTGGAAACAAAGTTTTGCAGAATTCGTGAAGGGATATTTGGGAGCTCATTAAGACCTAGTGTGAAAAAGGAAATATCTTCAGATACAAACTAGACAGAAGATTTCTGATACACTGCTTTGTGATGTGTGTATTCATCTCACAGTGTTAAACGTTTGTTTTCATTGAGCAGTTTGGAAAGACTGTTTTTCTAGAATCTGCAAAGGGATATTTGGGAGCGCTTTGAGGCCTATGTTGTAAAAGGAAATATATTCTGATAAAAACTAGAAAGAAAGTTGCTCAGAAACTGCTTTGTGATGTGTGCATTTATCTCACAGAGTTAAACCATTCTTTTGATTGAACAATTTTGAAACACAGTGTTTGTAGAATCTGTGAAGGGATATTTGAGAGAGCATTGAGGCCTGTGGTGAAAAAGGAAATATCTTCTGATACAAACTAGACAGATGGTTTCTGAGAAAGAGCTTTGTGATGTGTGCATTCACATCACAGAGTTGAGTTGAACCATTCTTTTGATTGAGCTGTTTGTAACCACTGTTTTTTGTAGAATCTGCAAAGGAATATTTTGGAGCCCTTTTAGTCTCATTGTGAAAAAGGAAATATACTCACATAAAACCCAGAAAGGATCATTCTGAGAAACTGCTATGTGATATGTGCATGTATCACAGTTAAAACTTTCTATTGATTAGCAATTTGGAAACACCGTTTTTGTAGAATCCGCAAAGGAATATTTGGGAGTGCATTGAGGTCTATGTTGAAAAAGGAAATATCCTCACATAAAAACGAGAAAGAAGCTTTCTGAGAAACGGCTTTGTCATGTGTGCATTCATCTCACAGAGTTAAACCATTCTTTCAATTGAGCAATTTGGAAACACTCTTTTTGTAGAATGTGCGAAGGGCTATTTTGGTGTCCTTTGAGTTTTAAGATGAAAAAGGAAATAACTTCATATAAAAATGGGAAAGAAACTTTCTGAGAAACTACTTTGTATTGTGTCCATTCATCCCACAGAGTAAAATATTTCTTCTGATTGAACAGTTTGGAAAAACTGGTTTTCTGCAATCTGCAAAGGAATATTTGGGAGCACATTGAGATCTATGGAGAAAAAGGAAATATCTCCAAATAAAAACTAGAAAGAAAGTTTCTGAGAAACTGCTTTGTGATGAGTGCATTCATCTCACAGATTTAAACCATTCGTTTGATTGAGCAGTTTGGAAACACAGTGTTTGTAGAATCTGCGAAGGGATATTTGGTAGTGCCTTGAAGCCTATGGTGAAAAAGGAAATATCTTCCAATGCAAACTGCACAGAAGCTTTCTGAGAAACTGTCTATTATGTGTGCATTCATCTCATAAGAGTTGAGCTGTTCTTTTCATTGAGCAGTTTGGAGTCACTGTTTTTGTAATTTCTGCAAAGGGATACTTTGGAGCCCTTTGAGTCTTATGGTGAAAAAGGAAATATCTTCTGATAGAAACTGGAAAAAAACTTTCTGAGAAACTGCTTTGTGATATGTGCATTCAGCTCACAGAATTAAAATTTCTTTTGACTGATCAGTTTGGAAACACTGTTTTTGTAGAATCTTCCAAGGGATACGTGGGAGCATATTTGGGACTGCTTTGAGGGCTATGGTGAAAAAGGAAATAACTTCTGATACAAACTAGAAAGAAAGTTTCTGAGAAACTGCTTTGTGATATGAACATTCACCTAACAGGTTTAAACTACACTTTTGATTAAGCAGTTTGGAAACACAGTGTTTGTACAATCTGAGAAGGGGTATTTAGGAGTGCATTGAGGCCTACGGTGAAAAAGGACCTATCTTCCGCTACTAACTACACAGAAGGTTTCTGAGAAAGAGTTTTGTGATGAGTGCATTCATCTCACAGAGTTGAACCATTCTTTTGATTGGGAAGTTTGGAACCACTGTTTTTGTAGAATCTGCAAATTGATATTTTGGAGCCCTTTGAGTCTTATGGTGAAAAAAGAAATATCCTCACATAAAAACTTGGAAGGAGGTTTCTGACAAACTGTAATATGTGTATTCATCTCACAGAGTTAAAACTTTCTTTTAATTAAGGATTTTGGAAACACTGTTTTTGTAGAATCTGCAAAGGGATATTTGGGAACGCATTGAGGCCTATGGCAAAAAACAAAATTTCCTCACACAAAAACAAGAAATGAGCTTTCTTAGAAACTGCTCTGTGATCTGTGCATTCCTCTAACAGAGTTGAATCATTCTTTTTCATAGAGCAGTTTGAAAACATAGTGTTTGCAGAATCTGTGAAGGGACATTTGTGAGTGCTTTGAGGCCTATGGTGAAAAAGGAAATATCTTCTGATACAAACTAGACAGAAGGTTTCTGAGAAACTGCATTGTGATGTGCGCATTCACCTCACAGAGTAAAATGTGTCTTTTCATTGAGCAGTTTGGAAACTCTGTTCTTCTTGAATCTGCAAATGGATACTTGGGAGTGCATTGAGGCCTATTGTGAAAAAGGAAATATCTTCTGATACAAACTAGATGGAATCTTTCTGAGAAACTGATTTGTGATGTGTGCAATCAGCTCACAGATTTTAATGATTCTTTTGATTCAGCAGTTTGGAAATAGTTTTTGTAGAATCTGGAAGTGATATGTGGACTCAATTGTAGGCCTATCGTGAAAAAGGAAATACCTTCTGATATAAACTAGACAGAAGCTTTCTGAGACACTGCTTTGTGATGTGGTCATTCATCTCACAGAGTTGAACCATTATTTTCATTGACCAGTTTGGAACCACTGTTTTTGTGGAATCTGCAAAGGGATATTTTGGAGCCCTTTGAGGCTTATGGTGAAAAAGGAAATATCCTCATGTAAAAACTAGAAAGGAGCTTTCTTAGAAACTGCTTTGTGATCTGTGCCTTCGTGTCACCTTATTAAATGGTTCCTTTTATGGAGCAGCTTGGAAAACAGTGTTTGTAGAATCTGCGAAGGGATATTTGGATTTGCCTTGAGGCCTATGCTGACAAAGGAAATATCTCCTGATACAGACTAGACAGAAGCTTTTTGAGAAACTACTTTGTGATGTTTGAATTCATCTCACAGAGGTAAACGTTTCTTTTCATTTAACAGTTTGGAAACTCTGTACTTCTAAAATCTGCAAAGTGATACTTGGGAGCACATTGAGTACGATGGCAAAAAAAGCAAATATCCTCACATAAACCTAGAAAGGAGCTTTCTTAGAAACTGCTTTGTGATCTGTGCATTCCTCTAAAAGAGTTGAACCATTCTTCTGATAGGGCCTTTTGGAAACACAGTGTTTGTAGTATTTTTGAAGGGATATTTGTGAGTGCTTTGAAGTCTATGGTGAAAAAAGAAATATCTTTTGGTAAAAACTAGACAGAAACTTTCTGAGAAACTGCTTTGTGATGTGTGCATTCACCTCACAGAGTTACACGTTTCTTTTCATTGGGCAGTTTGGAAACTCTATTCTTCTAGCATCTTCAAAAGGATATTTAGGAGTGCATCTAGGCTTATGGTGAAAAAGGAAGTATCTTAAGATACAAACTGGAAAGAATGTTTCTGAGAAACTGCTTTTTGATGTTGCATTCATCTCACAGAGTTTAGCCATTTTTTCATTGAACAGTTTGAAAACACGTTGTAGAATCTGCGAAGGGATACTTGGACTCTCCTGGAGGCCTGTGATGAAAATGAAATATCTTCTGATACAAACTAGAAAGAAGGTTTCTGAGAAACTGCTTTGTGATGTGTGCATTCATCTCACAAAGTTGAACCATACTTTTGATTGAGCAGTTTGGAACCACTATTTTTGTAGAATCTGCAAAGGGATATTTTGGAGCCCTTTGAGTCTTATGTTGAAAAAGGAAATATTCTCACATAAAAACTAGAAAGGAGCTTTCTGAGAAACTGCTTTGTGATATGTGCATTCATCTCAGAGAGTTAAAGCTTTCTTTTGAGTGAGCATTTTGGAAACACTGTTTTTGTAGAATCTGCAAATGGATATTTGGGAGCGCTTTGAGGCTTATGGTGAAAAAGGAAATATCCTCACATAAAAACAAGAAAGGAGCTTTCTTAGAAACTGCTTTGTGACCTATGCATTCCTCTATCAGAGTTGAACCATTCTTTTGATACAGCAGTTTGGAAACACAGTGTTTGTAGAATCTGAGAAGGGATATTTTGAACACTTTGAGGCCTATGGTGAAAAAGGAAATATCTTCCAATAGAAACTAGACAGAATCTTTCTGAGAAACTGCTCTGTGAAGTGTGCATTCATCTCACAGAGTTTAACCATTCTTTTCATTGAGTAGTTTGGAAACTCAGTGTTTGCAGAAACTATGAAGGAATATTTAGATTCCCATGTAGGTCTGCAGTGAAAAAGGAAATACCTTCTGATAAAAACTAGACAGAAGCTTTCTGAGACACTGCTTTGTGATGTGTGCATTCATCTCACAGACTTGAACCATTCTTCTGATTGACAAGTTTAGAACCACTGTTTTTGTAGAATCTGCAAAGGGATATTTTGGAGCCCTTTGAGTCTTATGGTGAAAAAGGAAATATCCTCAAATAAAAATTAGAAAGGACATTTCTGAGAAACTGCTTTGTGTTATGTGCATTCATCTCACAGAGTTAAAACTTTCCTTTGATTGAGCATTTTGGAAACTTTTTTTGTTGAATCTGCAAAGGGATATTTGGGAGTCTGTTGAGGCCTACAGTGAAAAATGAAATATCTCCACATAAAAACTTGACAGAAGCTTTCTGAGAAATGGCTTTGTGATGTGTGCATTCCTCTAACAGAGTTGAACAATTTTGAGATTGAGCAGTTTGGAATCACTATTTTTCTAGACTCGGTAAATGGATAATTGTGAGCGTTTTGAGGCCTATGGTGAAAAAGGAAATATCCTAACATACAAACTAGAAAATATCTTTCTGAGAAACTGCTTTGGGATCTGTGCATTCGTCTCAGTGAGATAAACTCTACTCTTGATTGAGCAGTCTGGAAACACAGTGTTTGTAGAATCTGCAAAGGGATATTTGGATTCGCCTTGAGGCTTACATTGACAAAGGAAGTATCTTCTGATACAAACTAAACAGAAGCTTTCTGAAAAACTGCTTTGCAGAGTGTACATTCATCTCACAGGATTTAACCATTCTTTTGATTGAGCAGTTTGGAAACTCAGTGTTTGTGGAAACTGCAAAGGGATATTTAGATTCACATGAAGGCCTACAGTGAAAAAGGAAATACCTTCCGATACAAACCAGACAGAAGCTTTCTGAGAAACTGCTTTGTGATGTGTGCATTCATCTCACAAAGTTGAACCATTCTTTTCATTGAGCACTTTGAGAACACTGTTTTTCTAAAATCCACAAAGGGATATTTTTTGAGCCATTTGAGTCTTATGGTGAAAAACGAAATAGCCTCATGTAAAAACTAGAAAGGAACTTTCTGAGAATCTGCTTTGTGATATGTGCATTGATCTCACGGAGTTAAAACTTTCTTTTGATTGAGCATTTTGGTAACACTGCTTCTGTAGAATCTGAAAAGGGGCATTTCAGAATGCTTTGAGGCCTTTGGTGATAAAGGAAATATCTTCACATAATATCTAGGCAGAAGCTTTCTGAGAAACGGCTTTGTGATGTGTGCATTCCTCTAACAGAGTTGAACCATGCTTTTGATTGACCAGTTTGGAACTACTGTTTTTCTAGGATCTGCAAATGGATATTTTTGAGCACTTTGAGGCCTACGGTGAAAAGGAAATATCATCACATAAAAACTAGAAAGGAGGTTTGTTGGAAACTACTTTGTGATCTGTGCATTCATCTCACAGGGTTAAACATTTCTTTTCATTGAGCAGTTTGGAAAGTGTTCTTCTATAATCAGCAAAGTGAAACTTCAGAGTGCATTGAGGCCTATGGTTTAAAAGGAAATATCTTGAGACACAAACTAGAAAGAAAGTTTCTGAGAAATTGCTTTGTGATGTGTGCATACACCTCAGAGAATTTAACAACAGTTTTCATTAAGCAGTTTGGCAACACGCTGTTTGTAGAATCTGTGAAGGGATATTTGGATTTGCTTGGAGGCCTGTGGTGAAAAAGGAAATATCTTCTGACACAAACTAGAAAGAAGCTTTCTGAGAAACTGCTTTGTGATGTGTGCATTCATCTCACAGAGGTAAACGTTTCTTTTCATTGAGCAGATTGGAAACTCTCTTCTTGTCGAATCTGCAAAGGGATATTTATGAGTGCTTTGAGGCCTGTGGTGAAAAAGGAAATATCTTCACATAAAAACTAGACAGAAGATTTCTGAGAAACTTCTTTGTGATGTGTGCATTCATTTAACAGAGTTGAAACTTTGTTTTGATTGAGCCTTTTGGAAACACTTTTTTTGTAGAATCTGCAAGGGGATATTTGGGAGTGCTTTGAGGCCTATAGTGAAATGGGAATTAACTTCACATAAGAACCATTGTTTTGATTGAACAGTTTGAAAACACAATGTTTGTGGAATCTGTGAAGGGATATTAGGATTTGCCTTGAGGCCTATGGTGAACTAGGAAATATCTTCTGATAAAAACTAGACAGAAGATTTCTGAGGAACTGCTTTGTGATGTGTGCATTCCTCTAACAGAGTTGAACCTTTCTTTCCATTGTGAAGTTTGGAACCCTTGTTTTTGTAGAATATGCAAATTGATATTTGTGAGTGCTTTGAGGCCTATGGTGAAAAGGGAAATATCCTCACATAAATACTAGAAAGGAGCTTTGTTAGAAACTGTTTTGTGGTCAGTGTGTTCATCTCACTGAGTTAAAGAACTTTTTTGATTGAGCAGTTTGGAAATGCAGTGTTTTTAGAATCTGTGAAGGGATATTTGGATGTGCCTTGAAGCCTATGGTGAGAAAGGAAATATCTTCTGATACAATCTAGTAAGAAGCTTTCTGATAAACTGCTTTGTGATGTGTGCATTCATCTTACAGAGTTAAACTTTTTTTTCACTGAGCAATTTGGAAAAGCTGTTTTTTTTTTTTATAATTTGCAAAGTGATGTTAGGTGGCACAAAAAGGCCTATTGTGAACAAGAAACTGCTTTTTCATGTGTCCATTCATCTCACAGAACTAACTCCTTCTTTTGATGGAACAGTTCAGAAGCACTGTTTTTATAGGATCTGCAAAGGAATATTTGGGAGCATACTGAGGCCTGTGGTGGAAAAGGAAATATCTTCAGATAAGACCTAGTCAGCAGCTCTCTGAGAAACTGCTTCGTGTTGTATGCATTCATCTCACAGAGTTAACTTTGCTTTTGATTGAGCAGTTTGTTAACACTCTTTTCGTAGAATCTGCAAACGTATATTTGGGAGTGCACTGATGCCTATGCTGAAAAAGGAAATATCTTCAAATAAAAACAAGAAAGAAGCTTTTTGATAAAAGGCTTTGTGATATATGAATTCAACTCTCTGAGTTAAATATGTTTTTTGATTGACTGGTTTGGAAACACTGTTTTTGTAGAATACGTGATGGCATATTTGGGAGCACATTGAAGCCTATGGTGATCAAGGAAATATCTTTGGATAAAAACTAGAAAGAATCTTTTTGAGAAACTGCTTTGTGATGTGTGCATTCATCTCACAGAGTTAAACCTTTCTTCAAATAGAGAAGTTTGAAAACACAGTTTTTGCTTAACTTGCCAGGTGATATTTACTAGCAAAAAGAAGCCTATGGTAAAAAAAGAAATATCTTCAGATAAATAAAGGAAAGAAGTTTTCTAAGACACTGATTTGTAATATGTGCATTCATTTTACAGTGTTAATCTTTCCTTTGATGGAGCCGTTTGGAAACACCCTTTTGGCAGAATCTGTGAAGGATTATTTTGGAGCACTTTGAGGTTTACAGTGAAAGAGGAAATATCTCCAGATAAAAACTAGCAAGAAGCTTTCTGAGTAACTCCTTTGTGATGTGTGCATCCACCACAAGGTGTTAAACCTTTCTTTTGATTGAGCAGTTTGGAAACACTGTTATGATAGAATCTGCAAAGGGATATTTGGGAGCACACGAGGCCTATGATGAACAAGGAAATAAAGTCAGATGAATACTAGAAAGAAGCTTTATGAGAAACTGCTTTGTGATGTGTGCATTCTTCTCACAGAGTTAAACGTTTCTTTTGATTGAGCAATTTGGAAACACTGTTTTTGTAGAATCTATGACAGGATATTTGGGAGCACATTGAAGACTATGGTGATAAAGGAAATATCTTCTGATAAAAACTACATAAAAGCTTTTTGAGAAACTGCTTTGTGATGTGTGCATTCATTGCACAAAGTTAAACTGTTATTTTGATAGAGCAGTTTGGAAACACTGTTTTTGTATAATCTGTGACGTGATATTGGGTAGCCCAAAGAGGCCTATAGTGAAAAAGGAAACATCTTCAGATAAAAACTGGAATGAAGCTATCTGAGTGACTGATTTGTGATGTGTGCATTCATTTCAGAGTATTAAGTTTTCCTTTGATGGAGCCTTTGGAAGCACTCATTTGTAAGTATCTGCAAAGGGTTATTTGGGATCCCATTGAGGCCTACAGTGAAAAAGGAAATATCTCCAGATGAAAAGTAGACAGAAGCATTCTGAGAAACTTCTCTGTGATATGTGCATTTATCTCACAGAGTTAAATCTTTCTTTCAATTGAACAGTTTTGATACACTGTTTCTGTAGTATCTGCAATGAGAGATTTGGGTGCACACGAGGCCAAAGGTGAAAAAGGAAATAACTTCAGATAAAAACTAGAAACAGCTTTCTGAGAAACCACTTTGTGATGTGTGCATTCTTCTCATAGAGTTAAAAGTTCCTTTTAATTCAGTAGTTTGGAAACACTGTTTATGTAGAATCTGCAAAGGGATATTTTGGAGCCCACTTATGCCTATGGTGATAAAGGAAATATCTTCAGATAAAAACTAGGAAGAAGCTTTTTGAGAAACTGGTTTCTGATGTCTGCGTTCATATAACAGAGTTAAACCTTTCTTTGAATGAT
Source organism: Pongo pygmaeus (assembly GCF_028885625.2). Lineage (NCBI taxonomy): Eukaryota > Metazoa > Chordata > Mammalia > Primates > Hominidae > Pongo > Pongo pygmaeus. The sequence continues at coordinate 11,666,300 of NC_072388.2, read as the reverse complement.
CACTTTGGAAACACTGTTTTTGTATAATGTGTGAGGGGATATTTGGGAGTGCACAAGGCCAAAGTTTAAAAAGGGAATCACTTCAGATAAAAAATAGAAAGCAGCTTTCTGAGAAACTGCTTTGTGATGTGTGCATTCTTCTCATAGAGTTAAACTTTTCTTTTCTTTGAGTAGTTTGGAAACACTGTTTTTGTAGAATCTGCAAAGGGATATATGGGTGCACACCGAAGTCTATGGTGCAGTTTGGAAACACCGTTTTTGTGTAATCTGTGAAGCCATGTGAGGTAGCATAAAATGTCTGTGGTGAACAAGGAAATATCTTCAGATAAAAACTGGAAAGAAGCTTTATGAGAAACCACTTTCTGATGTGTGTGTTCATCTCACAGATTTAAATCCTTCTTTTGATGGAGCAGTTCACAAACACTGTTTTTATGGAATCTGTGACGTGATATTTGGGAGCGCATTGAGGTCTATGGTGGAAAAGGATATGTCTTCAGAGAAGAACTAGACAGAAGCTATCTTGGAAACTGCTTTGTGATGAGTGCATTCATCTCATAGAGTTAAACCTTTCTTTTGATTGAGCATTTTGGAAACACTGGTTTTGTAGAATCTACAAAGGTATATTTGGGAGCGCACTGAGGCTTAAGGTGAAAAAGGAAATATCTTCGGATAAAAAGCAGAAAGAAGCTTTCTGAGAAACTGCTTTCTGATGTGTGCATTCATCTCACAGAGTTAAGCCTGTTTTTTGATTCAACAGTTTGGAAGCACTGTTTTTGTAGAATCTGTGATGGGATATTTGGAAGTGCATTGAAGTCTACGGTGATAAAGGAAATATCTTCAGATAAAAACTGGAAATAAGCTTTTTGAGAAACTGCTTTGTGATGTGTGCATTCATCTCACAGAGTTAATCCTTTCTGTTGATGGAGAAATTTGGAAACACTGTTTTGTGTAATCTGCAAAGTGATAGTAAGGAGTACAAAGAGGCCTCTATTGAAAGTGGAAATATCTTCAGATAAAAACTGGAAAGAAGCATTATGAGAAACTACTTTCTGATGTGTGCATTCATTTATCAGAGTTAAATCCTTCTTTTGAAAGAACAACTGAGAAACACTGTTTTTAGAAGATCTGCAAAGAAATATTTGGGAGCACATTGAGACCTGCAGTGGAAAAGGAAATAACTTCAAAGAAGAACTAGACAGAAGCTTTCTGAGAAACAGCTGTGTGATGTCTGCATTCATCTCACAGAGTTAAACCTTTCTTTTGATTGAGCTGTTTAGAAGCACCGTACTTGCAGAATCTGCAACAGACTATTTCAGAGCATACTGAGACCTATGGTGAAAAAAGGAAATTGCTTTAGATAAAAAGTTTAAAGAAGCTTTTTGAGAAACTGCTTTGTGATGTGTGCATTCAACTCTCAGAGATAAACCTGTTTTTTGATACAGCAGTTTGGACACCATTTTTTGATAGAATCTAAGATGGGATATTTGGGTACGCATTGAAGCCTATGGTGAGAATGAAGAAACTTCGGATAAAAACTAGAAAGAAGTGTTATGAGAAATTGCTTTCTGATGTGTGCATTTGTCTCACGGAGTTAAGATTTTCTTTTGAACGAGCAGTATGGAAACACTGTATGTGCAAACTCTGTGAAGTGATATTTGGTAGAGTGAAAAAGCCTATGGTGAAAAAGGAAATATCTTCAGATAAAAACTAGAAAGAATCTTTTTGAGAAACTGCTTTGTGATGTATGTGTTCAACTCATAGAGAGAAAACTGTTTTTTTAATGAGCAGTTTGGAAACACTGCTTTTGTAGAATTTGCAATGAGGTATTTGGGAGTGCCTTGAGGCCTACAGTGAGAAAGGAAATATCCTAGGATAAAAACTAGAAAGAAGCTTTTTGAGAAACATCTTTGTAATTTCTCATTAATCTCAAAGAGTTAAACTTTTTTATTGACTGAACTGTTTGGAAACACTGTTTTTTCCAAGTCTCCGAAGCAATGTTTGGTAGTGCAAAAAGGCCTATGGTAAACAAGAAAATATCTTCAAATAAAAACTGGAAAGAAGGGTTATGAGAAACTACTTTCTGATGTGTGCATTCAGCTCAGAGTGTTAGGTCTTTCTTTTGATGGAACCTTTTGGAAACACTGTTTTTATAGGATCTGCAAAGGGATATTTGGGAGCACATAGAAGCCTAAGGTGGAAAACAGAATATCTTCAGAGAAGAACTAGACAGAAGCTATCTGAGAACTGCTTTGTGATGTGTGCATTCATCTCACAGAGATAAACCTTTCTTTTGATGGAGCAGGTTGGAAACACTGTTTTTGCTAAATCTGCTAAGCGATATTCAGTTGTGCAAAAAAGCCTATGGTGAGAAAGGAAATATCTTCAGATAAAATCTGGAAGGAAACGTTATGAGAAACTGCTTTCTGATGTGTGTGTTCATCTAACAGAGTTAAGTCCTTCTTTTGATGGAACAGTTTGGAATCACTTTTTTTGTAGAATATTCCAAGGAAATTTGGAGCGCATTGAGGCCTATGGTGAAAAAGGATGTATCTTTGGATAAAAACTAGAAGGAAGCTTTTTGAGAAACTGCTTTGTGATGTGTGGGCTCAACACAGAGGTAAAATGGTTTTTTGATTGAGCACTTTGGAAACACTCTTTTTATAGAATCTATGATGGGATATTTGGGAGCACCTTGAAGCCTATCGTGATAAAGGAAATATCTTCAGATAAAAATGAGAATGAAGCTTTTTCAGAAACAACTTTGTGATATATGCATTCATCTCATAGAGTTAAACTTTTCTTTTGACTGAGCAGTTTGGAAACACGGTTTTGGATAATTAGTGAAGTGATGTTAGGTAGTGCAAAAAGGCCTATGGTAACCAAGGAAATACCTTCAGATAAAAACTGGAAAGAAGCGTTATGAGATACTGCTTTCTGATGTGTGCCTTCATCTCATAGAGTTATATCCTTCTTTGGATGGAACAATTCAGAAACACTGTTTTAATAGAACCTGTGAAGGGATAATTGGGGGCATGCTGAGGGCTATGGTGGAAAAAGCAATATCTTCAGAAAAGAACTAGACAGAAGCTTTCTGAGAAACTGCTGTGTGATGTGTGCATTCACCTCATAGAGTTTAACCTTTATTTTTATTGAGCTGTTTAGAAACACTGTATTTGTAGAATCTGTGATGAAATGCTTGGGAGCACACTCTCACCTATGGAGAAAAAAGGAATTTACCTCAGATAAAAAGTATAAAGAAGCTTTTTGAGAAACTATTTTGTGATGTGTGTGTTCAACTCACAGAGTTAAACCAGTTTTTTGATTGAGTAGTTTGGACACACTGTTTTGGTGGATTCTGCAACAGGACATTTGGGTACACATAGAAGACTATGGTGATAAAGGAACTAACTTCTGATAAAAACTAGATAGAATCTTTTTGTGAAACTACTTTGTCATGTGGGCACTCACCTCACAGAGTTACACCTTTCTTTTATGGAAACACTGTTTTTGCAAAATCTGTGAGCGATATTAAGCAGTGTGAAAAAGCCTATGGTGAAAAAGAAAATATCTTCAGATAAAAAGTGGAAAGAAGCGTTATGAGAAACTGCTTTGTGATACGTGCTTTCATCTCACAGAGATAAGTCCTTTTTTGATGTAACAGTTTGGAAACACTTTTTCTGTTGAATCTGCAATGGAATATTTAAGAGAGCATTGAGGCCTACAGTGAAAAAGGAAATATCTTTGGATAAAAAGTAGAAAGAGCTTTTGGAGAAACAGCTTTGTGATGTGAGCATTAATTTCAAAGAGTTAAACTTTTCTATTGACTGAACAGTTTGGAAACACTGTTTTTGTATAATCTGCAAAGCAATGTTAGGTAGTGCAATAAGGTCTATGGTGAACAAGGAAGTATCTTCAGCTAAAGATTGGAAAGAAGCATTATGAGAAACTGTTTTCCAATGTATGTGTTAAACCTAGTGAGTTAAAATCTTTCTTTTGATGGAACCTTTAGGAAACACTGTTTTTATAGGAACTGTGAAGGGATTTTTGGGAGCGCATTGAAGCTGATGGTGGAAAAGGGAATATCTTCAGAGAAGAACTAGACAGAAGCTTTCTGAGAAACTCATTTGTGATGTGTGCATTCATCACATAGAGTTAAAGCTTTCTTTTGATTGAGCACTTTGGAAACACTGTTTTTGTAGTATTTCTGAAGGGATATTTTGGAGCACATTTATGCCTATGGTGAAAAAGTAAATATCTTCTGATAAAAACAGGAAAGAAGGTTTTTAGGAACTGCTTTGTGTCCTGCATTCAATTCACAGAGATAAACCAGTTTTTTTATTGAGCAGGTTGGAAATAATGTTTTTGTAGAATCTGCAAAGGTATATTTGGGAGCGCACTGAGACCTATGCTGAAAAAGGAAACATCTTTCGATAAAAACTAGAAAGAAGCTTTTGAAGAAATTGCTGTGTGCTATGTGCATTCGTCTCACAGTTAAACCTTTCTTTTGATTGATCAGTTTGGAAACACTGTATTTGTAGCATCTGTGAAGGGATATTTGAGAGCGCACAAGGCCTATTGTGAAAAAGGAAATAACTTCAGATAAAAACTAGAAAGAAGGTTTCTGAGAAACCGCTTTGTGATGTGTGAATTATTCTCACAAAGGTAAATGTTTCTTTTGAATGAGCAGTTTGGAAACACTATTTTTGGAGAATCTCTAGAGGGATATTTTGGAGCACACTGAGGCCCACGGTGAAAAAGGAAATATCTTTGGATAAAAACTATAATGAAGCATTTTGAGAAACATCTTTGTGATGTGTGCATTCAACTCACAGAGTTAAACCTGTATTTGATGGAGCAGTTTAGAAACACTGTTTTTCTAGAATATGCAAAGGATATTTGGGAGTGCACTGATGCCTATGGTGAAAAAGGAAATATCTTCAGATTAAATCTAGAAAGAAGCTCTCTGAGAAATTGCGTTGTGATGTATGCATTCATCTCACAGAGTTAAACCTTTCTTTCCACTCAGTTGTTTGGAAACACTGTTTTTGGAAAATTTGTGAAGCTATATTAGGTAGTGCAAAAAAGCCTGTGGTGAAAAAGTAAATACCTTCAGATAGAAACTGGAAAGAATCGTTATGAGAAACTGCTCTCTGATGTGTGCATTCATCTCATAGAGTCAAGTCCTCTTTTGATGGAACAGTTTGGAAACACTGTTTTTGCAGAATGTGCAAAGGGATATTTGGGAGCGCAGTGAGGCTTACGATGGAAAAGGAAACATCTTCAGAGAAGAACTAGACGGAAGCTCTCAGAGAAGCTTCTTTGTGATGTGTGCATTCATATCACAGTGTTAAACCTTTTGGTTGATTGAGCAGTCTGGAAACACTGTTTTTATAGAATCTGCAAAGGTGTATTTGGGACCATATTGGGGCCTATGTTGAAAAAGGAAATATCTGTGGATAAAAACTAGAAAGAATTTTTTTTGAGAAACTGCTTTGTGATGTGTACATTCAATTCAAAGAGTTAAATCTGTTTTTTGATTGATCAGTTTGGAAACACAGTTTTTGTAGAAGCTGTGAAGGCACATTTGGGAGTGCTTTGAGTCCTACATTGGAAAAGGAAATATCTTCAGAGAAGAAATAAGCAGACACTTTCAAAGAAACTGCTTTATGATGTGTGCCTTCATCTTACAGAGTTAACAGTTTCTTTTAATAGAGCAGCTTGGAAACACTGTTTTTATAGAACCTGTGAAGGAATATCTGGGAGCATATCTCTTTTTGTAGAACCTGCGAAGGAATATTTGGGAGCACATTTAAGCCTATGGTGAAAAAGGAAATATCTTCTGATAAAAACTAGAAAGGAGCTTTTTGAGAAACTGTTTTGTGATGTGTGCATTCATCTCACAGAGATACATATTTCTTTTGATTGATCATTTGGGAAATCATCTTTTTATACAATCTGCAAAGGGATATTTGGGAGTGCATGAGGCCTATGGTGAAAAAGGAAATAACTTCAGATAAAAACTAGAGAGATGCTTTTTGTGAGGCATGCATTCTTCTCACAGAGGTAAGCATTTCTTTTGATTGAGGAGTTTGGAAACACTGTTTTTGTAGAATTGGCAAAGGGATATTTAAATGCACTGATGCCAACAGTGATGAATGAAATATCTGGATTAAAAACTAGCTTTTGGAGAAACTGCTTTGGGAAGTATGCACTCATCTCACAGAGTTAAACTTTTCTTTTGACTGAGCAGTTTGCAAACACTATTTTACTATAATTTGTGAAGAGATGTCACGCAGTGCAAAAAGGCCTATGGTGAACAAGGATATATCTTCAGATAAAAACTGCAAAGAAGCATTATTAGAAACTGCTTTCTGATGTGTGAATTCATCTCACAGGGTTAAATCCTTCTTTTGATGGAACAGTTTCAAAACTCTCGTTTTATAGAATCTGTGAGGGGATATTTCGGAGCGCATTTAGGCCAATGGTGGAAAAGGAAAAATCTTCAAAAAAGAACTAGACAGAAATTTTCTAAGAAACTGCTTTGTGATGAGTTCATTCATCTCACAGAGTTAAACTTTTCTTTTCATTGAGCAGTTTGGAAACACTGTTTTTGAAGAAGCTGGGAAGGCATATTTGGGAGCGCATTGAATGCTATAGTGAAAAAGGAAATATCTTCAGATAAAAACTAGAAAGAATCCTTTTGAGAAACTGCTGTATGATGTGTGCATTCATCTCACAGATTTAAAACTTTGTGTTTATTGAGCAGTTCATAAACACTGTTTTTGTAGAATCTGAGAAGGGATATTTGAGAGCACATGTGGCCTATGGTGAAAAAGGTAGTACCTTCAGATAAAAACTAAAAAGCACCTTTTTGAGAAACTGGTTTGTGCTGTATTCATTCAACTCACAGAGTTAAAACGGTTTTTTGATTGAGCCGTTTGGAAACACTGTTTTTTTAGAATCCGCTATGGGATATTTGGGAGCACAATGAACTCAATGGTGATAAAAGAAATATCCTCGGATAAAAACTAGAAAGAAGTTTTTTGAGAAACTGCTCTGTGATGTGTGCATTCATCTTACAGAGTTAAACCTTTTTTTTTTTGACTGAGCAGTTTGGAAACACTGTTTTTGCAAAATCTGTGAAGCAATATTAGGTAGCACAAAAAAACCTATGGTGAAAAACGAAATATTTTCAAATAAAAACTGAAAAGAAGCGTTATGAGAAACTGCTTTTTGACGTGTATGCTCATCTCACAGTGTTAAGTTCTTCTTTTAATGTTACATTTTAGAAAAACTGTCTTTGTAGAATCTGTGAAGGGATATTTGGGACATCATTAAGGCCTATGGTGGAAAAGGAAATATCTTCAGAGAAGAACTAGACAGAAGGGTTCTGAGAAACTTCTTTGTGTTGTGAGCACTCATCTCACAGAGTTAAACCTTTCTTTTGATTGAAGAGTTTGGAAACACTGTTTTGGAAGAATCTACAAAGACATATTTGGCAGCATATTGAAACCTATAGTTAAAAGGTAAATATCTTAAGATAAAAACTAGAATGAAGCATTTGGAGAAACTGCTTTCTGATATGTGCATTCATCTCACAGAGTTAAGCCTTTAGTTTGATAGAACAGTTTGGAAACACTGTTTTTGTATAATCTGCAAAGTGATATTCGGTAGCAGAAAGAGGCCTATTGTGAAATAGGAAATATCTACAGATAAAAACAGGAAAGAGTTTTCTGAGACACTTATTTCTGATGTGTGCATAGATTTCACTGTTTTAAATCTTTCCCTTCATGGCACAGTTTGGAAACACACTTTTGGCAGAATCTACGAAGGGTTATCTGGGAGCTCATTGAGGCATACGGTGAAAAAGGTAATATCTCCAGATTAAAATAGAAAGAAGCTTTCTGAGAAGCTACTTTGTGATGGGTGCATTCATCTCACAGAGTTAAACTTTTCTTTTGATTGAGCAGTTTGGAAACACTGTTTTTGTAGAATCTGCAAAGGGATATTTGAGAGCACACTATGTCTACGGTGAAAAAGGAAATATCTTTGGATAAAAACTAGAAAAAAGTTTTTGAAAAACTGCTTTGGATGTATGCATTCATCTCACAGTGTTACATTTTTCTTTTGACAGAGCAGTTTGGAGACACTGTTTTTGGACAATCTATGAAGTGATGTTGGTGCAAAAAGGCCTACGGTGAATAAAGAAATAACTTCAGAAAAAACTGGAAAGAAGAGTTATGAGAAACTGCTTTCTGATGTGTGCATTCACATCATAGAGAGTTAAAACCTCCTTTTGATGGAAGAGTTTGGAAACACAGTTTTTGTAGAATGTGTGAAAGGATATTTGGGAGTGCATTGAGGCTTATGGTTTGAAAGGAAGAGTCTGCAGAGAAGAACTAGACAGAAACTGTCTGACAAACTGCTTTGTGATGTGTGCATTCATCTCACAGAGTTAAAACTTTCTCTTGATTGAGCATTTTGGAAACACAGTTTTCACAGAATCTGCAAAGGGATATTTGGAAGTGCAAGGAGGCCTATGGTGAAAAAAGAAATATATTCGGGTAAAACCAGAAAAAAGTTTTGTGAAGCTGCTTTGTGAGGGGTACATTAAACTACAGTGTTAAATTTATTTTCTGTTTAAGTAGTTTGGAAACACTGTTTTTGTAAAATCTACAATGGGATATTTGGGAGTGCATTGAAGCCTATGGTAATAAAGGAAATATCTTCAGATAAAAACTACAAAGAATCATTTTGAGAAACTACTCTTTGATTGTGCATTCATCTCACAAAGTTAATTGCAGGCTTTGTTTGAGCAGTTTGGAAACACTGTTTTTGTGTAATGTGTGAAGTGATTCTAAGTAGTGCATAAAGGCCTAAGCTGAAAAAGGAAATATCTTCAGGTAAGAACTGGAAAGAAGTGTTATGAGAAACTGCTTTCTTTTTTTATACATTTTTTATTGTAATTTAACTTTTAGGGTGCATGTGCACAACGAGCAGGTTATTTACTTATATACACATGTGCCATGTTGGTGTGCTGCACCCAGTAACTCATCATTTAACATAAGAAACTGCTTTCTAATGAGTGCATGCATCTCACAGAGTAAAGTCCTTTTGATAGAACACTTCAGAGACACAGTTTTTTTAGAATCCATGAAGGGATATTTGGGAGCACATGGAGGCCTATGGTGGAAAAGGAAATATCTTCAGATTAAAACTGCAAAGAAGCTTTCTGAGACACTGATTTGTGAGATATGCATTCATTTCTCAGTGACAAATTTTTCCTTTAATGGTGCCGTTTTTAAACACACTTTTTAAAGAACCTGAGAAGGGTTATTTAGGAGTGCAATGAGGCCTATGTGGAAAAGGAATTATCTCAAGACAAAAATTAGAAGGAAGCTTTCTGAGAAACAGCTTTTTGATATCTACATTCATCTCACAGAGTTAACCCTTTCTTTTGATTGGGCAGTTTCAAAACACCGTTTTTCTTGAGTCTGCAAAAGGACATTTGGCAGCACACAAAGCCTATGGTGAAAAAGGAAACAACTTCAGGAAAAAAATAGAAAGAAGCTTTTTGAGAAAATGCCTAGTGATGTATTCATTCATCTCACAGAGTTAAACTTTTCTTTTGACTGTGCCATTTGGAAACACTGTTTTTGCAAAATCTGTGAAGTGATATTAGGTAGCACAAATAAACCTATGGTGAAAAAGGAAATAACTTCAGAAAAAAACTGGAAAGAAGCATTATGAGAAAGAAACTGCTTTCTGATGTGTGCATTTAACTCGCAGAGTTAAGTCCTACTTTTGATGGAATAGTTTGGAAACACTGTTTTTGTAGAATCTGTGAAGGGATATTTGGGAGCACATTGAGGCCTGTGATGAAAAAGGAATTATATTCGGATAAAAATTAGAAAGAAGCTTTCTGAGAAACTGCTTTGTGACATGTGGGTTCAACTCACAGAGTTGTTTGGAAGCAGTGCTTTTGTAAAATATGCGAATGGATATTTGGGAGTTCATTGAGGCCAATGGTGGAAAAGGAAATATCTTCAGAGAAAAAGTAGAAACTTTCTGAGAAACTGCTTTGTGATGTGTGCATTCATCTCATAGGGTTAAAACTTTCTTTTGATTGTTCAGTTTGGAAACACTGTTTTTGTAGAATCTGTGAAAGGATATCTGGGAGCACATTGAGGCCTATGGTGAAAAAGCAAATAACTTCGGATAAAGACTACAAAGAAGATTTCTGAAAATCCACTTTGTAATGTGTCCATTCTTCTCAAACATTTAAACATTTATTTTAACTGAGCAGTTTGGAAACACTATTTTTGTAGAATCTGCAATGGGATATTTGAAAGCACAGTTAGGCCTATGGTGAAAAAGGAAATATATTTGTATAAAAACTAGAAAGAAGTTCTTGAGAAATTGCTTTGTGATGTGTCCATTCATCTCACAGAGTTAAACTACCCTTTTGAATGAGGAGTTTGGAAACACTGCTTTTGTGTAATCTGTGAAGCAATATTAGGTAAATTATAAAAGCCTATGGTGGAAAAGGAAATAACTTCAGAGAAGAAATAGATAGAAGCTATATGACAAACTGTTTTTTGATGTGTGGATTATTCTCATAGAATTAAAAGTTTCTTTTCATTGGTCAGTTTGGAAACACTGTTTTTGTAGAATCTGTGAAGGGATATTTGGGAACTCACAAGGCCTATGTGGAAAAAGTAAATAACGAAGATTAAAAAAAAAGAAGTTTTACAAGGAACTGATTGGTGATGTGTGCATTCTTCTCACAGTGTTAAACATGTCTTTTGAATGAGCAGTTTGGAAACACCCTTTTTGTAAAATCTGTAAAGGGGTATTTGGGAGCATACTGATGCCTATGGTGAAAAAGGAAATATCTTCAGAGAAAAACTAGAAAGAAGCTCTTTGAGAAACTGCATTGTGATGTGTGCATTTATCTCAAAGATTTAAACTTTTCTTTTGACTCAGCAGTTTGGAAACATTGTTTTTGTATATTCTGCAAAACGATGTTAGGTAGCACCAAAAGGCCTATGGTGAACAAGGAAATATCTTCAGATAAAAACTGGGAAAGAGCTTTATGAGAAACTGCTCTCTGATGTGTGAGTTTCTCTCACAGAATTCAGTCATTCCTTTGATGGAACAGTTTGGAAACACTGTTTTTGTAGAATCTGCTAGGTATATTTCAGAGTGCACTGAGGCCTAGGGTAGAAAAGGAAATATTTTCAGAAAAAAATTAGACAGAAGCTTTCTGAGAAACTACTTTGTGATGTGTGCATTCATCACACAGAATTAAAACTTTCTTTTGATAGAACCATTTGGAAACACTGCTTTTGTAGAATCTGTGAAGTGATATTTGGGAGTGCTTTGAGGCCTATGGTGGAAAAGAAATATCTTCAGAGAAGAATTAATCAGAAGCTTTCTGAAAAACTGCTTTGTGATGTGTTCATTCATCTCACAGAGCTAAAAAGTTATTTTGACTGATCAGTTTGGAAATACTGTTTTTGTACAATCTGTGAAGCGATGTTAGCACAAAAAGGCATATAGTGAATAAGGAAATATCTTCATAAAAAATGGAGAGAAGCATTATGAGAAACTGCTTTCGAATGTGTGTGTTCACATCAAAGAGTTAATGCCTTCTTTTGATGGAATAGTTCACAAACACTGTTTTTATACCATCTGTGAAGGGATATTTGGGAGCGCATTGAGGATGATGGTGGAAAAATTAATATCTTGAGAGAAGAACTACACAGAAGCAATCTGTGAAACTGCTTTGTGATGTGTGCATCTGCCTTACAGAGTAAAACTTACTTTTGATAGATCAGTTTGGAAACACTGTTTTTGTGGAATCTGTAAAGTGATATTTTTGGAGTGCACTGAAGCCTATGAGAAAAAGGAAATTTCTTTGGTTAAAAACTAGAAAAAGCTTTTTGAAAAACTGATTTGTGAGGTGTCCATTCAGCTCACAGAGTTAAACCTATTTTTTGATTGAGGAGTTTGGAAACACTGTTTCTGTAGAATCTGTGATGGGATTTTTGGAGCTCATTGAAGCCTATGGTAATAAAGGAAATAGCTTCAGATAAAAACTAGAAGGAAGCTTCTTCAGAAACTGCTTTGTGATGTGTGCATTCATCTCACAAAGCTAAAAGTGGCTGCTCTTTGAGAATCTTGGAAACAATCTTTATGTAGAATCTGCAATTGGATATTTGAAAGTGCAGTTAGGCCTATGGTGAAAAAGGAAAAATCTTTGGATAAAAACTAGAAAGAAGTTTTTTGAGAAACTGCTTTGTGACGTGTGCATTTGTCTCACAGAGTTAAACCTTTCACTTGATGGAACAGTTTGGAAACACTGTTTTTGAGTAACCTGTGAAGCAATATAAAGTAGCTCAAAAAGCCTATGATGAAAAAGGAACTATCTTCAGATTAAAACTGGAAAGAAGGGATATGAGAAACTGCTTTAAGATGTGTGCATTCACCTCACAGAGTTAAGTCCTTCTTTTAATGGAAGAGTTTGGAAACACTGTTTTTGTACAATCTGTGAAGGGATATTAAGTAATGCAAAGAAGCCTATGGTAAAAAAGGAAATATCTTCAGATAAAAACTGTAAAGAAGCTTTCTGAGAAACTGCCTTGTGATGTGTACTTTTATTTAATACTGTTAAATTTTTCCTTTGATGGAGCCCTTTGGAAATACCTTTTTTGGCAGAATCTGTAAAGGGTTATTTTAGAGCAAATTGAGGCCTATGGTGAAACAGGAAATATCTCAAGATAAAAACTATAAAGAACCTTTTTGTGAGACTGATTTGTGATGTGTGAATTCAGTCAACATGGGTAAACGTTTATTTTTTTGAGAAGTTTGGAAACACTGTTCTTGTAGAATCTGAGAAGGGACATTTGGGAGCACATTGAAGCCTATGGTGAAGAAGGACATATCTTCAGATATAAACTAGAAAGAAGCATTATGAGAAACTGCCTGCTGATGTGTGCATTCATCTCACAGAGTTAAGTCCTTTTTTTGATGGAACAGTTTGAAAACTGTTTTTGTAGAACCTGCAAAAGAATATTTGGGAGTGCATTGAGGTCTTGGTGCAAAAGAAATTATCTTCAGAGAAGAACTAGACAGAAGCTTTCTTTGAAACTGCTTAGTGAGGTGTGCATTCATCTCACAGAGTTAAACCTTTCTTTTGCTTGAGCAGTCTGGAAACACTATTTTTGTAGAATCTGTGATGGAATATTTGGGGATCATTGAAGCCTATGGTGAAAAAGTAAATATATTCAGATAAAATCTAGAAAGAAGATTTTTTAGAAACTGCTTTGTGTTGTTTATATTCACCTCACACACTTAAACTTGTTTTTTGATTGAGCAGTTTGGAAACACTGTTTTTGTAGACTCTGCAATCGGAGATTTGGGAGTGCATTGAGGCCTATGTTGGAAAAGGAAACATCTTTACAGAGGAACCAGACAGAAACTTTCTGAGAAACTGCTTTGTGACGTGTGGATTCATCTCACAGAGTTAAACATTTCTTTTGATTGAGCATTTTGGAAACACTGTTTTTGTAGAATCTGTGAAGGGATATTTGGGAGCACACTGAGGTTTATGGTGAAAAAGGAAATATCTTAGGATAAAAACTAGAAAGAAGCTTTTTTGATAAACTGTTTTGTGAAATGTCTGTTCATCTCACAGAGCTAAACATTTCTTTCAGCTGAGCAGTTAGGAACCATTCTTTTTGCAAAATCTACAAAATGATGTTTGGCAGCACATAAAAGCCTATGGTGAACAAGGAATTATCTTCTGACAAAAACTGGAAGAAGCGTTATGAGAAACTGCTTTCTGAGGTGTGCATTCATCTCACAGATTTAAGTCCTTCTTTTAATGGAACAGTTGGGAAACAAGTTTTTATGGAATCTTTGTAGGGATATTTTGGAGTGCATTGAGGCCTGTGGTGGAAAAGGAAATATCTTCCGAGAAAAACTAGACAGAAGTTTTCTGAGAAAATGCTTTGTGATGTCTGCATACATCTCACAGAGTTAAACCTTTCTTTTGTTTAATCAGTTTGGAAACAATGTTTTTGTAGAATCTGTGAAGAGATATTTGGGAGCGCATTGAAACCTGGGGTGAAAAAGTAGATATTTCCTTTTTTACCATAGGCTTCTTTGCATTACTTAATATCCCTTCATAGATTGTACAAAAACAGAGTTTCCAAACTCTTCCATTAAAAGAAGGACTTAACTCTGTGAGGTGAATGCACACATCTGAAAGCAGATTCTCATAACGCTTCTTTCCAGTTTTAATCTGAAGATATTTCCTTTTTCATCATAGGCTTTTTGAGCTACTTTATATTGCTTCACAGGTTACTCAAAAACAGTGTTTCCAAACTGTTCCATCAAATGAAAGGTTTAACTCTGTGAGACGAATGCACACCTCACAAAGCAGTTTCTCAAAAAGCTTCTTTCCACTTTTTATCCAAAGATTTTGGATAAAAACTAGAAAGAAGTTTTTTGAGAAACTGCTTTGTGAGGTGTGCATTCATCTCAGAGTTAAACCTTTCTTTTGATAGATCCTTTTGGAAACACAGTTTTTGTAGAATCTGTGAAGCGATATTTGGCAGCACACATGACCTATGGTGAAAAAGGGAATAACTTCATATAAAAACTAGAAAGAAGCTTTTTAACAAACTGCTTTGTGATATGTGCATTCATCTCACAGAGTGAAACGTGACCTTTGATTGAGCAGTTTGGAAACACTGTTTTTGTATAATCTGTGAAGTGATGCTAGGTAGCAGAAAAGGCCTGTGCTGAAAAAGGAAATATCTTCAGATGGAACCTGGAGAGAAGCGTTTTGAGAAACTGTTTTCTATAGTTGCATCTATCTCACAGAGTTATGTCCTTCTTTTGATGGAACAGTTTGGAAACACTGTTTTTATAGAATATGTGAAGGGATATTTGGGAGTGCATTGAGGCATACTGGGAAAAATAAAAAAAGTCAGATAAAAAATACAAAAAGCTTTCTGAGAAACCACTTTGTGAAGTGTGCCTTCTTGTCACAGATTTAAACATTTCTTTTGATTGAGCAGTTTTGAAATACTGTTTTTATAGAATCTGCAATCAGATATTTGAAAGTGCTGTTAGGCCTACGTTAAAAAAGGAAATATCTTTGGATAAAAAGTAGACAGCAGCTTTATGATTAACTTCTTTGTGATGTGTGCATTCATCTCACAGAATTAAACATTTCATTTGACTGGAGCAGTTTGGAAACACTGTTTTTGTGTAATCTGCGAAGCAATAGTAGGTACCTCAAAAAGCCTATGATGAAAAAGGCAATATCTTCAGATAAAAACTGGAAAGAAGCCTTATGAAATACTGCTTTCTCATGTGTCTCTTCATCTCACAGAGTTAAGTGTTCATGTAATGGAACACTTTGGAAACACTGTTTCTGAAAAATCTGTGAAGGGATATTTGCCAGCACATTAAGGCCAATGGTGGAAAAGGAAATATCATCAGAGAAGAACTAGACAGAAAGTTTCTGAGAAACTGCTTTGTGATGTCTGCATTAATCTCACAGAGTTAAACCTTTCTTTTGATTGAGCAGTTTGGAAACACTGCTTTTGTATTATCTGCAATATTATATTATGTAGTGAAATATGTCTATGGTGAAAAAGGAAATATCTTCAGATTAAAATTGGAAAGAAGCTTTCTGAGAAACAGTTTTGTGATGTGTGCATTCTTCTCACAGAGTTAAAAATATCTATTGATTGAGGAGTTTGAAAACACTGTTTTAGTAGAATCAGCAAAGGTATATTCGGTAGCACTTTGAGAACTAAGATGAAAAAGGAAATGTCTTCAGATAAAAATAAGAAAATCTTTTTGAGAAACTGCTTGTAATGAGTGTGTTCATTTCACAGTGTTAAACTTCTTTTTTATCAGCCAGTTTGCAAGCACTGTTTTTGTAGAATTTGAGATGGTGTATTTCAGAGTGCATAGTAACCTATGGTGAAAAAGGAATTAACTTCAAATAAAAACTAGAAAGAAGTTTTTGAGAAACTGCTTTATGATGTGTGCATTAATCTCACAGAATTAAACCTTTCATTTGACTGAGCAGTTTGGAAACGCTGTTTTTGTGTAATCTGAAAAGTGATATTTTGTACCCCAAGAAAGCCTATAATGAAAAACGAAATATCTTTTGTTAAAAACTGAAAAAAAATCGTTATGAGGAACTGCTTTCTGATGTGTGCATTCATCTCATAGAGTTAAGTCCTTCTTTTGATGGAACACTTTGGAAACACTGTTTTTGTAGAATCTGCAAAGGGATATTTGGTAGCCTATTGAGTCCTATTGTGGAAAAGGAAATTTCATCAGAGAAGAACTAGACAGAAGCTTTCTGAAACTACTTTGTGATGTCTGCATTCATCTGACAGCATTCAAACTGTCTTCTCATTGAGACTTTTGGAAAATTTTTTTTTTTGTAGAGTCTGTGAAGGGATATTCGGGTGTGCATTAAACCCTACAGTGAAAAGGAAATATCTTCAGATAAAAACTAGAAAGAAACGTTATGAGAAACTGCTTTGTGATGTGTGCATTCACCTCAAAGATTTAAACCTTTCTGTTGATACAGAAGTTTGGAAACACTCTTTTTGTCTAATCTGCTAAGTGATATTAAGTAGCGAAAAGAGGCCTACAGTGAAAAAGGAAATATCTTCAGATAAAAACTGGATAGGAGCTTTCTGAGACACAGATTTGTGATGTGTGCATTCATTTAACACTGTTAAAGTTTTCATTTGATGGAGCCACTTGGAAACAACCCTTTGGCAGAATCTGCAAAGGGTTATTTTGGGGTGCATTGAGGCTTACAGTGAAAAAGGAAATATCTCCAGGTTAAAACCAGAAAGAAACTTTCAGAGAAACAGCTTTGTGATGTGTGCATTCATCTCACATAGTTCAATCTATTTTTTGATTGATCAGTTTGTAAACATTGTTTTTGTAGAATCTATGAAGGGATATTTGGGAGCGCATGAGGCCTATGGTCAAGAAGGAAATAACTTCAGATAAAAAGAATGTTTCTTGGAAATGGCTTTGTGATGTGTGCATTCTTCTTATAGATTTAAAAGCTTCTTTTGATTGAGCATTGGGAAACACTGTTTTTGTAGAGTCTGCAAAGGGATATTTTACTCGCACAGTGTCTATGGTGAAAAAATATCTTCAGATAAAAAGTAGAAAGAAGCTTTTTTGAGAAAATGCTTTGTGATGTATGCATTCGGGTTACAGAGTTAAACTTTTCTTTTGACAGATCTATTTAGAAACGCTGTTTTTTTTTATAATATGCAAAGGATGTTAGTGCAAAAAGGCCTATGGTGAACAAGGAAATATCTTCAGATATGTCCTGGAAAGAAGCGTCATGAGAAACTGCTTTCTGATGTAGGCACTCACATCACAGAGTTAAAACTTTCTTTTGATGGAACAGTTCAGAAACACTGTTTTTATAGACTCTGTGAAGGGATACTTGGGAGCACAATGTGGCTTATGGTGGAAAAGGCAATATCTTCAGAGAGGAACTAGACAGAAACAACCTGAGAAACTGCTTTGTGATGTGTGCATTCATGCCACAGACTTAAACTTTTTTTTTGATTGAGTATTTTGGAAACACTGTTTTTGCAGTATCTGAAAAGGGATATTTGGGAGTGCACTGAGGCTTATGGTGAAAAAGGAAACATCTTTGGTTTAACACTAGAAAATCTTTTTGAGAAACTGCTTTGTGATGTGTGCATCCTCCTCACAGAGTTAGACATTTCTTTTGATTGAGGAGTTTGCAAACACTGTTTATGAAGAATCTGAAAATATTTATTTGGGAGTGAATTGAGGCCTAGGATGAATAAGGAAATATCTTCAGATAAAAATAAAAAAGAAGATTTTTGAGAAACTGGGTGCTATATGTGCATTCATCTCACAGAGTTAAACTTCCTTTTTATTGAACAGTTTGCAAACACTGTTTTTGTGGAATCTGTGATGAAGTATTTTGAGTGCATTGAAGCCTATGCTGAAAAACGAAATAACTTCAGATAAAAAGTAGAAAGAAGCTTTTTGAGAAACTGCTTTGTGATGTGTCTATTCATCTGAGAGTTAAACCTTTCTTTTGACAGAGCAGATTGGAAACACTGTATTTGTATAATCTGCAAAGTGATATTAGGTAGCACAAAGAGGCATATTTTGAAAAAGGAAATAATGTTAGACAAAAACTGGAATGGAGCTTTCTGAGACACTGATTTGTGATGTGTGAATTCATTTCACTGTGTTAAACTTTCCTTCAATTGAACCGTTTGGAAACACCCTTTTGGCAGAATCTGTGAAGGGTTATTTGGGAGCACATTGAGGCCTATGATGAAAAAGGAAATATCTACAGATTAAAAAAAGAAAGAAGCTTTCTGAGAAACTGCTTTGTGATGTGTGCATTCATCTCAAAGAGTAAAACGTTTCTTCTGATTAATCAGTTTGGAAACACTGTTTTTGAAGAATCTGTGAAGGGATATTTGGGAGCACAGGAGGCCTATGGTAAAAAAGGAAATAACTTTCAATAAAAACTAAAAAGAAGTTTTCTGACAAACATCTTTGTGATATGTGCATTCTTATCACAGACCTAAAAGTTTCTTTTGATTGAGCAGTTTGGAAACACTGTTTTTGTAGAATCTGCAATATTTGGGATATTTAGGAGTGCACTTTTTCTATGGCAAAAAAGGAAATATCTTCACATAAAAACTAGAAAGAAATTTTTGAGAAACTGCTTTGTGAGTAATGCTTTCATCTTACAGAGTTAAACTTTTCTTTTGACTGAACAGTTTGGAAACACTGACTTTGTATAATGCATGATGTGATGATTTGCAGTGCCAAAAGGTCTGCTGTGAACAAGGAAATATCTTCAGATAAAAGCTGGAAAGTAGCATTATGAGAAACTGCTTTGTGATGAGTGCATTCATCTCACAGATTTCAATTCTTTTGATGTAATAGTTCAGAAACACTGTTTTTTTTTAGAATCTGCTAATTGATATTTGGGAGTGGTTTGAGGCCTATGGTGGAAAAGGAAATAGTTTCAGAGAAGAACTAGGCAGAAGCTATCTGAGAATCTGCTTTGTGATGTGTGCATTCATCTCACAGAGTTAAACTTTTCTTTTGATTGAGCAGTTTGGAAACACTGTTCTTGTAGATTCTGCAAAGGTATATAGCACTGAGTCCTATGGTTAACAAGGAAATATCTTAGGATAAAAACTAGATATAAGCTTTTTGAGAAACTACTTTGTGATATGTGCACTCAAATCATAGAGTTAAATCTGTATTTCATTGAGCAGATTGGTAACACTGTTCTTGTAGAATCTGCAATGGGATATTTGGGAATGTATAGAAGCATATGGTGATCAAGGAAGTATCTTCAGATAAAAACTAGAAAGAAGCTTTTTGAGAAACTGCTTTGTGATATGTGCACTGAAATAACAGAGTTAAACCTGTTTTTTTATTGAGTCAATTTATTTGTAGAATCTGCAGTGGGATATTTGGGAGCGTATTGAAGCATATGGTGATAAAGGAAATATCTTCGGATGAAAACTAGAAGGAAGTTTTTGAGAAACTGCTTTGTGATGTGTGTGTTCATCTCACAGAGGTAAACCTTTCTTTTGATAGAGCAGTTTGGAAACACTGTTTTTGTATAATCTGTGAAGTGATATTAGGTAGTGTAAAGAGGCCTGTGGTGAAAAAGGAAGTATCAGATAAAAGCTGGAAAGAACCTTTCTGAGGCACTGATATGTTATGTCTTCATTCATTACAATGTGTTAAATCCTTCCTTTGTTGAAGCCATTTGGAAACATAATTTTGGTAGAATCTGCTAAGGGATATTTGGGAGCCAATTGAGGCCTGAGTTGAGAGAGGAAACATCTCAAGACAAAAAACTAGACAGAAGCTTTCTGACAAACTGCTTCAAGATGTGTGCATTCATTTCACAGAGTAAAACCTTACTTTTGGTTGAAGAGTTTGGAAACACTGTTTTTGTAGAATCTGTGAAGGGATATTTGGGAGCGCCCAGAGGCTTATGGTGAAAAAGGAAATAATTCAGATAAAAAATACAATATCTTTCTGAGAAACCTCTTTGGGATGTGTACATTCTTGCCACAGATTTAAAACTTTCTTTCAATGGAGCAGTTTGGAAACACTGTTTTTGTAGAATCTGCAAAGGGATATTTGAAAGTACAGTTACACCTATGGGGAAAAAGGAAATGTGTTCAGATAAAAACTAGAAAGAAACTTTTTGAGAAACGAGTTTGTGATGTGTGCATTCATCTCACAGAGTTAAACATTTCATTTTGACTGAGCAGTTTGGAAACACTGTTTTTGTGTAATCTGCGAAGTGATATTAGGTAGCTCAAAAATGCCTATGATGAAAAAGGAAATATCTTCAGTAAAAAACTGGAAAAAAGTGTTAGGAGAAACTGCTTTCTGATGTGTGCATTCATCTCACAGAGTTAAGGCCTTTTGATGGAAAACTTTGGAAACAATATTTTTATACAAACTGTGAAGGGATATTTGGCAGCACGTTGACACCTATGGTGGAAAAGGAAATATTGTCAGAGAAGCACTAGACAGAAGCTTTCTGAGAAACCGCTTTGTGATATCTTCATTTATCTCACAGAGTTCAATCTTTCTTTGGATTGAGCCTTTTGGAAACACTGTTTTTGTAGAATCTGCATAAGGATATTTGGGAGCTCATTGAAGCCTATGGTGGAAAAGGAAATATCTTTGGATAAAATCTAGAAAGAGGCTTTCTAAGTAACTATTTGTTATGTGTGCATTCATCTCACAGAGATAAACCTTTCTTTTGATAGAGCAGTTTGCAAACACTGTTTTTGTTGAATCTGCGATGGTGTATTTGGGAGCACATTGAAGCCTATGGTGAAAAAGGAAATAACTTCGGATAAAAACAAGAAAGAAGCTTTTTGAGAAACTGCTTTGCGATGTGTGGATTCATCTCACAGAGTTAAACCTTTCTTTTGATAGAGCACATTGGAAATACTGTTTTTGTATAATCTGCAAAGTGATATTAGGTAGCACAAAGAATAATAGGTTGAAAAAGGAAATAGCTTCAGACAAAAACTGGAATGGAATGAAACTTTCTGAGACACATATTTGTGATGTGTGCATTCATTTTGCAGTGCTCAATTTTTCCTCTGAGGAAGCCATTTGGAAACACCATTTTGGCAGAATCTGTGAAGGGTTATTTGGGAGCACATTATGGCCTACAGTGAAAAAGGAAATATCTCCAGATAAAAACTAGAAAGAAGTTTCTGAGAAACGGTGCTGTAATGTGCACATTCAACTCACATAGTTAAGCTTTTCTTTTGATTGATCAGCTTGGAAACACTGTTTTTCAAGAATCTGCAGAGGGATATTTGGGAAGGCACGAGGCCAAAGGTAAAGTAGGAAATAACTTCAGGTAAAAACAACAAAGAATGATTTTGAGAAATGGTTCTATGATGTGTGCATTCTTCTCACAGATTTTAATGTATCTTTTGATTGAGCAGTTTGGAAACACTGTTGTTTTAGAATCTCAAAGAGATATTTTGGAGCACACTATGTCTATGGTGAAAAACGAACTATCTTCAGATAAAAACTAGAAAGACGTTTTTTGAGAAACTGATTTGTGATGTATGCATTCATCTCACAGATTTAAACTTTTCTTTTGACTGAGCAGTTTGGAAACACTGTTTCTTAATAATCTGCAAAGTGATGTTAAGTAGCACAAAAAGGCCTATGGTGAAGAAGGAAATATCTTCAGATTAAAAATGGAAAGAAGTGTTATGACAAACTTCTTTCTGGTGTGTGTGTTCATCTCACAGAGTTAAATCCTTCTTTAGAGGGATCAGTTCTTAAACACTCTCTTTATAGATTCTGTGAAGGGATATTTGGGAGTGCATTGAGGCATTTGGAGCAAAAGGAAATATCTTCAGAGAAGAACTAGACAGAAGCTATCTCACACTGCTTTGTCATGTGTGCATTCATCTCACAGAGTTAAACCTTTCTTTTGATGGAGCAGTTTGGAAACACTGTTTTTGCAAAATCTGTGAAGCGATATTAGATAGAGCAAAAAAGCCTATGGTGAGAAAGGAATTATCTTCACATAAAAACTGGAGAGAAACATTATGAGAAACTGCTCTATGATTTGTACGTTCATCTCACAGAGTTAATTCTTCTTTTGATGGAACAGTTTGGAAACACTGTTTTTGTTGTATCTGTGAAGGGATATTTGGGAGCACATTGAGGCCTAAAGTAGAAAAGGAAGTATCTTCAGAGAAGAATTAGACAGAAGCTTTCAGAGAAACTGCTTTGTGATGTGTGTATTCAACTAACAGAGTTAAACACTTCTTTTGATTGAGCAGTTTGGAAATACTGTTTTTGTAGAATCTGCGAAGGGATATTTGGGACTGCATTGGAGCCAACGGTGAAAAAAGAAATATCTTTGCATAAAAACTAGAATGTTGCTTTTTGAGAAAGTGCTTTGTGAAGAGTGCATTCATCTCACAGAGTTAAACCTTTCTTTTGATGGAGCAGTTAGGAAACACTGTTTTTGTATAATCTGCAAAGTGATGTTAGACAACGCATACAGGCCTATGGTAAACAAGGAAATATCTTCAGATAAAATCTGGAAAGAAGCATTATGAGAAACGGCTTTCCAATGTATGCTTACATCTCACTGGGTTAATTCCTACTTTTGACGGAACTGTTTGGAAACATTGTTTTTGTAGAATCTGCGATGGGATATTTTGGAGCACATTTAGTCCTATTGTGGAAAAGGTATTACCTTCAGAGAAGAACTAGAGAGCAGCTTTCTGAAAAACTGCTTTGTGATGTCTGTAGTCATCTCACAGAGTTAAATTTCATTGAGCAGCTTGGGAACACTTTTGTCATAGAATCTTTGAAGTGACATTTGAGAGTGCACTGAGGACTATGGTGAAAAAGGAAATAACTTCAGATAAAAACTAGAAAGAAGGTTTTGGGAAACTGCTTTGTGATGTATGCATTCATCTCAAAGAGATAAACTTTTCTTTTGACTGAGCAGTTTGGAAGCACTGTTTCTGCATAATCTGTGAAGTGATGTTAGGTAATGCAAAAAGGCCTATGGTGAACAAGGAAATATCTTCAGATAAAAACTGGAAAGAAGTGTTGAGAAACTGCATTGTATGTGAGTTCATCTCACAGAGTTAAATGTGCCTTTTGATGGAAGAGTTTGGAAACACGGTTTTAGAGAATCTGTGAAGGGTATTTGGGAGTGTATTGAGGCCTGTAGTGGAAAATGAAATAACTTCAGAGAAGAACTAGACAGAAACTATCTGAGAAACTGGTTTGTGATGTGTGCATTCATCTCACAGAGTTCAACTTTCTTTTGATTGAGAAGTTTTGAAACAATATTTTTGTAGAATCTGCAAAAGTATATTTGGGAGTGCCCAGAGGTCTATGGTGAAAAAGGAAATATCTTCAGAGAAAAACTAGAAAGAAGACTTTTGAGAAACTCCTATGAGTGTGTGTGCATACAATTCACAGATTCAAACCTGTTTTTCGATTGAGCAGTTTTGAAACACTCTTTTTGTAGAATCTACGAATTGATATTTGGGAGCACATTGAAGACTATAATGAAAAAAGAAATGTCTTTGGGTAAAATCTAGAAAGAAGTTTTCTGAAATACCCCTTTGAGATGTGTGCATTCTTCTCACAGTTAAAAGTTCCTTTTGATTGCGCAGTTTGGAAACACTGTTTTCGTAGAATCAACAAAGTGATATTTAAAGGGCAGTTAGTTCTAAGGTGAAAAATAAAATATCTTCGGATGTAAATTAGAAAGAAATTTTTTGAGAAACTGCTTTGTGAGGTGTGCATTCATCTCAGAGAGTTAAATATGTTTTTTGATTAAGCAGTTTGGAAATACTGTTTTTGTTGAATCTGTGAAGTGATGTTTGGTAGCACAAAAAGGCCTATGGTGAAAAACACAATACATTCAGATAAAAACCTGAAAGAAGGGTTATGAGAAACTGCTTTCTGAAGTGTGCATTCATCTCACAGAGTTAAATCCTTCTTCTGATGGCACAGTTTGGAAACACTGTTTTTGTAGAATCTGTGAAGGGATATTGGGAGTGCATCAAGGCCTACAGTGGAAAAGGAAATATCTTTAGAGAAGAGCTAGACAGAAGTTTTCTGAGAAACTGCTTTCAATGTGTGCATTCATCACATAGAGTTAAACCTTTCTTTTGATCGAGCAGTTTGGAAACACAGGTTTTGTAAAAACTTCGAAGGCATATTTAGGAGCATAATGAAGCCTTACAGTGAAAAAGGAAATACCTTCACATTAAAAGAAGTAAGAAGTTTTCTGAGAAACTGCTTTGTGATATCTGCATTCATCTCAGAGAGTTAAACCATTCTTTTTATTGAGCAGTTTGGAAACACTATTTTTGAAAATCTGTGATGTGATGTTATGTAGCACAGAAAAGCCTATGATGAACAAGGGAATATCTTCAGATAAAAACTGGAGAGAAGTGTTACAGAAACTGATTTCTGATGTGTGCGTTTATCCCACAGAGTTAAGTCCTTCTTTTGATGGAACAATTCAGAAACATTGTTTTCACTGAATCTATGAAGTGATGTTTAGTAGCGCATTGAGGCCTCTCGTGGGAAAATAAATATCTTCAGAAAAGAACTAGAAAGAAGCTTTCTGAGAAACTGCTTTTTGATGTGTGCATTCATCTCACAGAGTTAAACCTTTCTTTTGATTGAGCAGTTTGGAAAAACTGTTTTTGTAGAATCTGCAAAGGGATACTTGAGAGCTTACTGAAGCTTATGGTGAAAAAGGAAATATCTTCAGATAAAAACTAGAAAGAAGCTTTTTGAGAAACCACCTTGTGATGTGTGCATTCATCTCACAAAGTAAAACCTTTCTTTTGAATGAGCAGCTTGGAAACACTCTTTTTGCAAAATCTGTGAAGCGATACAAGGTTGCACAAATAAGCCTATGGTGAAAAAGAAAATATCTTCAGTTAAAAACTGGAGAGAATCGTTAGGAGAAACTGGTTTCAGATGTGTGCATTCATCTCACAGTGATACATCCTTCTTTCATAGAACAGTTTGGAAACACTGCTTTTGTAGAATCTGTGAAGGGATACTTGGGAGCACCTTGAAGCCTATGGTGAAAATGGAAATATCTTCCGAGAAAAACTAGAAAGAAGTTATTTGAGAAACTGCTTTGAGATGTTAAACTCATAGAGTTAAAACTTTCTTTTGATTGATCAGTTTCTAAACCCTATTTTGGTAGAATCTGCAAATGTATATTTGGGAGCGCACTGAGGCCTATGGTGAAATACGAAATATCTTTGGATAAAAACTAGAAAGAAGATTTTAGAGAAACTGTTTTGTGATATGTGCATTCAACTCATAAATTTGAATTTTTTTTTCATTGAGCAGTTTTGAAATGCTTTTTTTGTACAATCTGCTATGGGATATTTGGGAGTGCATTGAAGCCTATGGTGAAAAAGTAAATATCTTTGGATAAAAACTAGAAAGAATCTTTTTGAGAAACTGCTTCCTGATGTTTGCATTCATCTCACAGAGATAATTTTTTCTTTTGACAGAGCAATTTGGAAACACTAACTTTGTTTAATCTGCAAAGTGATGTTAGGTAGCTCAAAAAGGCCTATTCTGAACAAGGAAATGCCTACCGATAAAAACTGGAAAGAAGCGTTATGAGAAACTGCTTTCTGATTTGGACATTCATCTCACTGAGGTAAATCCTTCTTTGAAGGAACAGTTTGGAAACACTGTTTATATAGTATCTGCAAAGGGATACTTGGGAGCTCATTGAACCACATGGTGATAAAGGAAATATCTTCAGATTAAAACTAGAAAGAAGCTTCTTCAGAAACTGCTTTGCAAAGCGTGCACTCATCTCACAGAGTTCAACCAACCTTTCCATTGATCAGTTTGGAAACACTTTATCTGTAGAATCTGCAAAATGATATTTGGGAGCTCATGAGGCCCATGGTGAAAAGGGAAATATTTGGATAAAAAATCGAAAGAAGGTTTTTGAGAAATCACTTTTTGTGAAGTGTGCATTCAACTCAGAGTTAAATCTATTTTTTAATTGAGCAGTATGGAAACACTGTGTATGAAGTATCTGTGATGTGATATTTGGAAGCTCACTAGGGGCTATTGTGAAAAAGGTAATATCTTCAGATAAAAACTAGGAAGAAGCTTTTTGAGAAATTGCTTTATGATGTTTGTGTTCAACTGACCGAGTTAAACTTGTTGTTCTATTGAGAAGAATGGAAACAGTGTTTTTGTAGAATCTACGATGGGATATTTGGGACTGCATTGAAGCCTATGGTGAAAAAGGAAACATTTTAGGATAAAAACTAGAAAGAAGCTTTTTGAGAAACATCTTTGTGATGTGTGTATTCATCTCACAAATTTAAACATTTCTTTAGACTGAGCAGTTTGGAAACACTGTTTTTGCAAACCTGCAAAGTGATATTAGGTAGTGCAAAAAAGCCTATGGTGAAAAAGAAAATATCTTCAGATAAAAACTGAAAAGAAGCGTTATCAGAAACTGCTTTCTGATGTGCGTGTTCATCACACAGATTTAAGTCATTCTTTTGGTGGAACAGTTTGGTAACACTGTTTTTGTAGGATCTGCGAAGGGATATTTGGGAACACACTGAGGCCTATGGCGGAAAGGAAATATCTTCAGAGAAGAACTAGATAGAAGCTTTCTGAGAAACTGCCTTCTGATGTGTGTATTCATCTCACAGATTTAAATCTTTCTTTTATTTGAGCAGTTTGGAAAAACTGCTTATGTAGAATCAGCGAAGGCATATTTGGGAGTTCATTGAATCCTAGGGTGATAAAAGCAAATATCTTCAGATAAAAAGAAGAAAGAAGCTTTTTGAGAAACTGCTTTATGAAGTGTGCATTCATCTCACAGAGTTAAACCTTTATTTAGATTGATCAGTTTGGAAACACTGTTTTTGGAGAATCTGTGAAGGGATATTTGGCTCGCATGAGTCCTATGGTGAAAAAGGAAATAACTTCCCATGAAAACTAGAAAGAAACTTTCAGAGAAACTGCTTTATGACATGCGCATTCTTCTCACAGGGATAAACCTTTCTTCTGATTGAGCAATTTGGAAAGCCTCTTTTTGTAGAATCTGCAAAGGGATATTGGGGAGCACACTGATGCCTATGGTGAAAAATGAAATATCTTCGGAAAAAAACTAGAAAGAAGCTTTTTGAGAAACTGCTTTGTGATGTATGCATTCATCACACACAGTTAAACTTTTCTTTTGACCTAGCACTTTGGAAAGACTGTTTTTCTGTAATTTGCAAAGCGATGTTGGGTAGTGCAAAAAGTCCTATGGTGAACAAGGAAATATCTTCACCTAAAAACTGGAAAGAAGTGTTATGAGAAACTGCTTTCTGATGAGCGCATTCATCTCACAGGGTTAAATCCTTCTTTTGATGGAACTATTTGGAAACACTGTTTTTAAAAAATACACAAAGGGATATTTGGGAGCTCATTGAGCCCGATGGTGGAAAAGGAAATACCTTTGGATAAAAGCTAGAAAGAACATTTTGGAGAAACTGCTCTGTGATGTGTACATTCAACTCACAGAGTTAAACCTGTTTCTGTATTCAGCAGTTTGGAAACACTGTTTTTGTAGAATCTGCAAAGGGGTATTTTGGACCACACTGATGACTATGGTGAAATGGAAATATCTTTGGATAAAAACTAGAAAGAAGCTTTTTGAGGAACTGCTTTGTCAGGTAAGCATTCATCTCACAGTCTTAAACTTTTCTTTTGATTGAGCATTTTGGCAAGATTGTTTTTGTATAATCTAAGAAGCAATTATAGGTATCACAAAAAGGTCTGTGGTGAATAAGGAAATGTCTTCATGTAAAAACTCTAAAGAAGCATTATGAGAAACTGCTTTGTGATGTACACATTCATCTCACAGAATTAAATCCTTGTTTTAATGGAACAGTTGAGCAACACTGTTTTTACAGGGTCTGCAAAGGGATATTTGGGAGTGCATTGAGGCCTATGGTGGAAAAGGAAATATCCTCAGAGAAGAAGTAGACAGAAGATATTGGAGAAACTGCTTTGGTATGTGTGCGTTCATCTCACCAAGTTAAATCTGTTCTTTCATTGAGCAGATTGGAGATAGTGTTTTTCTACAGTCTGTGACATGATATTTGGGAGCACATTGAAGTCTATGGTGATAAAGGACATATCTTTGGATAAAAACTAGAAAGAAGCTTTTTGAGAAACTGCTTTATGATTGAGCAGATTGGAGATGGTGTTTTTGTACAATCTGTGACATGATATTTGGGAGCGCATTGAAGTCTATGGTGATAAAGGACATATCTTTGGATAAAAACTAGAAAGAAGCTTTTTGAGAAACTGCTTTATGATGCATGCATTCATCTCACAGTGTTAAACTTTTGTTTTGACTGAGCTGCTTGCAAACACTGTGTTTGTATAATCTGGGAAGCGATGCTAGGTAGTGTAGAAAGGCCTCTGGTAAACAAGTAAATATCTTAAGATAAAAACTAGAAAGAAGATTTATGAGAAACTGCTTTCTGATGTGTAAGTTCATCTCACAGAGTTAAATCTTTCTACTGATTCAACAGTTTGGAATCACTGTTTTCATAGAATCTGCAAAGGGATAACTGGGAGCACATTGAGGCCTATGGTGGAAAAGAAAATATCTTCAGAGAAGAAGTAGAGAGAAGCTATCTGTGAAATTGCTTTATTATGTGAATTGCATTCATCTCACAGAGTTAAACCTTTCTTTTGATTGATCAATTTGGAAACACTGTTATAGCAGAATTTGCAAAGGTATATTTGGGAGCACACTGAAGCCTATGGTGAAAAAAATATGTTCGGATATAAAGTAGAAAAATCTTTTTGAGAAACTGCTTTGTTATGTGTGAATTCAACTCATAGAATTAAATCTGATTTTTGATTGTGCAGTTTGGAAACACTGTTTTTGTAGAATCTGTGACTGGCTATTTTTGAGCACATTTAAGCCTGTGTTGGGTGATACAGGACTATCTTAGGATTAAAACTGGAAAGAATCTTTTTGAAAAACTGGTTTGTGATTTGTATTCGCTCAGAGTTAAAACTTTCTTTTGATTGATCAGTTTGGTGACACTGTTTTTGTAAAATCTGTGACAGGATATTAGGTAATGCAAAAAAGCCTATGCTGAAAAAGGAAATAACTTTAGATAAAAAATGGAAAGAAGCGTTATGAGAAATAACTTTCTGATGTGTGCATTCACCTCTAAGAGTTAAGTCCTCCTTTTAATGGAACAGTTTGGAAACACTGTTTATGTAGAATCAGCGAAGGGATATTTGGTAGCAAACCTAGGCTTATCATGGAAAAGGAAATATCTTCAGAGAGAACTAACCAGAAGCTTCCATGAAACTGCTTTGTGATGTATCCATTCATCTCACAGAGTTAAAACTTTCTTTTTATTGAGCAGTTTGGAAACACTGTTTTTATAGAACCTGCAAAGGTATATTTGGGAGTGCATTGAAGACTATTGTGAAAAAGGAAATATCTTTGGATAAAATCTAGGAAGAAGCTTTCTGAGAAACTGCTTTGTGATGTGTGCATTCATCTCATAGAATTAAGCCATTATTTTGATTGAACAGTTTGGAAACACTGTATTTGCAAAATCTGTGAAGCGATACTATGTAGAGCAAAAAAGCCTGTAGTGATCAAGCAAATATCTTAGGATAAAAACTGAAGGAAAAGTTATGAGACACTGCTCTCTGAGGTGTGCATTCATCTCACAGAGTTAAATCTTTCTTTTGATGGAATAGTTTGGAAACTATTTTTAGAGAAACTGTGAAGGGACTTTTGGGAGCGCATTGAGGCTTACAGTGGAAAAGGAAAAAGATTCATAGTAGAACTAGACACAAGCTATCTGAGAAACTTCTTTGTGATGGGGGCATACATCTCACAGAGTTAAACCTTTCTTTTGATGGAGCAGTTTGGAAACATTGTTTTTGTAGAATCTGCAAAGGTATATTTTGGAGTGCACTGAGGCATATGGTTAAAAAGGAAATATCTATGGATTTAAAACTACAAAGAAACATTTTGAGAAACTGCTTTGTGATGCATGTATTCAATTCACAGAGGTAAACCTGTTTTTTGATTGAGCAGTTTGCACACATTGTTTTTGTAGAATCTGTGATGGGATATTTGGGAGCACATTGAAGCCTATGGTGATAAAGGAAATATCTTAGGATAAAAACAAGAAAGAAGCTTTTTGAGAAACCTCTTTGTGATGAGTGTATTCATCTCACAGTGGTAAACCCGTTTTCTGATTGAGCAGTTTGGAAACCCTGTTTTTGTAGAATCTATGAAGAGATATTTTGGAACTCGTTGAGGCCTATGGTGGAAAAGGAATTGTCTTCATAGAA
Organism: Pongo pygmaeus; assembly: GCF_028885625.2. Classification (NCBI taxonomy): domain Eukaryota; kingdom Metazoa; phylum Chordata; class Mammalia; order Primates; family Hominidae; genus Pongo; species Pongo pygmaeus. Next base: position 11,635,787 of record NC_072388.2, on the reverse strand, counting down.
GACTAGACAGATGCTTTCTGAGAAGTTGCTTTGTGATGTATGCATTAATCTCACAGATTTAAACCTTTCTTTTTATTGAGCAGTTTGGAAACACTGTTTTTGTAGAATCTGTGCTGGGATATTTGGGAGTGCACGTGGTGTATGGTGAAAAAGGAAATATCTTCAGATAAAAACTAGAAATAACCTATTTGAGAAGCTGCTTTGAGATGTATGCATTCATCTCAGAGAAATATACCTTTATTTTGATTAATCAGTTTGGAAACAATGTTTTTGTAGATTCTGCAAAGGGATATTTGGGAGCACACAATGCGTATGGTGAAAAATGAAATAACTTCAGATAAAAACTATAAAGAAGCTTTCTGTGAAACCGTTTTGTGATGCGTGCATTCTTCTCACAGATTTAAACGTTACTTTTGATTTAGCAGTTTGGAAACACTGTTTTGGTGGAATCTGCAAAGGGATATTTTGGAGCGCTCTGATGCCTATGGTGAAAAAGGAAATATCTTCAGATAAAAACTACAAAGCAACATTTTGAGAAACTGCTTTGTGATTTATGCATTTAGGCCACAGAGTTAAACTTTTCTTTTGACTGAGCGTTTGGAAAAACTGTTTTTCAGTGATATGTGACAAGATGTTAGGTAGGGGTAAAAGGCATTTGGTGAACAAGGAAATATCTTCAGATAAAAACTTAAAAGAAGTGTTATGAGGAACCGCTTTTTGATGTGTGCATTCATCTCACAAGGTTAAGTCCTTCTTTTGATGGGACAGCTTGGAAACACTGTTTTTGGAAAATCTGTGAAGGGATATTTGGGAGTGCAATGAGGCCTAAAGATGAAAAGGAATTATCTTCATTGAAGAACTAGACAGAAGCTTTCTGAGAAACTGCTTTGGGATGTGTGAATTCATCTCATGGAGTTAAACATTTCTTTTGATAGAGCAGTTTGGAAACACTGTTTTTGTAGAATCTGCTAAGGGATATTTGGGAGCGAACTATTTATATGGTGAAAAAGGAACTGTCTTCAGATAAGAAGATTTTTGAGAGATGGCTTTGTGATGTGTGAATTGAGCCAACAGAGTTAATCCTTTCTTTTTCTGAGCAATTTGGAGACACAGTTTTTGTAGAATCTGTGAAGGGATATTTGGGAGTGAATTGAAGACTATGGTGAAAAAGGAAATAACTTCAGATAAAAACTAGAAAGAAGCTTTTGGAGAAACTCCTTTCTGATGTGTGCATTCATCTCATAGAGTTTAACCCCTCTTTTGATTGAGCAGTTTGCAAACACTGTTTCCATATAATCTGCAAAGTGATGTTAGGTGGTGCAAAAAGGTGTATGGTGAACAAGGAAATATCCTCAGATAAAAACTGGAAGAAGCATTATGTGAAATTGCTTTCTGAGGTATACGTTCATCTCACAGAGTTAAGTCCTTCTTTTGATAGAACAGTTTGGAAATACTGTTTTTGTAGAATGTGTGAAGGGAAATTTAGAAGTGCATTGAGGCTTAGGGTGGAAAGGGAAATATCTTCAGAGAAGAACTAGACAGAATCTTTCTGAAAAACTGCTTTGGGATGTGCGCATTCATCTCACAGAGTCAAAAGTTTCTTTTGATTGAGCAGTTTGGAAACAGTTTTTGTAGAATCTGTGAAGGGATATTTGGGAGTGAATTGAAGACTATGGTGAAAAAGGAAATAACTTCAGATAAAAACTAGAAAGAAGCTTTTGGAGAAACTCCTTTCTGATGTGTGCATTCATCTCATAGAGTTTAACCCCTCTTTTGATTGAGCAGTTTGCAAACACTGTTTCCATATAATCTGCAAAGTGATGTTAGGTGGTGCAAAAAGGTGTATGGTGAACAAGGAAATATCCTCAGATAAAAACTGGAAGAAGCACTATGTGAAATTGCTTTCTGAGGTATACGTTCATCTCACAGAGTTAAGTCCTTCTTTTGATAGAACAGTTTGGAAATACTGTTTTTGTAGAATGTGTGAAGGAAAATTTAGAAGTGCATTGAGGCTTAGGGTGGAAAGGGAAATATCTTCAGAGAAGAACTAGACAGAATCTTTCTGAAAAACTGCTTTGGGTTGTGCGCATTCATCTCACAGAGTCAAAAGTTTCTTTTGATTGAGCAGTTTGGAAATAGTTTTTGTAGAATCTGTGAAGGGATATTTGGGAAACCAGTGAAGCCTATGTTGAAAAAGGAGATAATTTCTGATAAAAACTAAAAAGAAGCTTTCTGAGAAACTGCTTTGTGTTGTGTGCAATCTTCTCACAGAGTTAAGCATTTCTTTTAGTTGAGTAGTTTGGAAGCACTGTTTTTGTAGAATCTTCAAAGGGATATTTAGTGGCACAGTGATGCCTATGGTGAAAAAGGAAATACCTTCAGAGTAAAACTAGAAAGAAACTTTCTGAGAAACTGCTTTGTTATGTACATATTCATCTCACAGAGTTAAACTTTCCTTTGGCTGAGCATTTTGGAAACCCTGTTTTTTATAATCTGTGAAGCAATATTAGCACAAAAAGGTCTATGGTGAAAAAGGAGATATCTTCATATAAAAATTCGAGAGAAGTGTTATGAGAAAGTGCTTTCTGATGTGTGCACTTACATCACAGAATTAAAGCCTTCTTTAGATGGAACAGTTTGGAAACATTGTTTTTATGAATCTGCATAGGGATATTTGGGAGTGCATTGAGGCCTGTAGTGGAAAAGGAAATATCTTCAGAGAACAACTAGATAGAAGCTATCTGAGAAACTTCTTTGGTATGTGTGCATTCATCTGACAGAGTTAAACCTTTCTTTTGATTGAGTAGTTTGGAAACACTGTTTTAGTAGAATCTGCAACGGTATATTTTGTGTGCACTGAGGCCTATGCTGAGAAAGTAAATATCTTTGGATAAAAACTAGAAAGAAGATTTTTTGGAAACTACTTTGTGACGTTTGCATTCATGTCACTGAGTTAAACTTTTCTTTTGACTGAGCAATTTGGAAACACTGTTTTTGTAGAATCTGGAAAAGGATATTTGGGAGCACACTGATGACTCTGGTGAAAAAGGAAATATCTTCAGATAAAACCTAGAAAGATGCTTCTTGAGAAACCCCTTTGTGATGTATGCATTCATCTCACAGAGTTAAATATTTCTTTTCACTGAACAGTTTGGAAACACTGTTTTTGTATAATCAGCAAAGCAATGTTATGTAGTGCAAAAAGGCCTATGGTGAACAGCTAAATATCTTCAGATAAAAACTGGAAAGAAGTGTTGCAAAAAAATGCTTTCTGATGTGTGTGTTCATATCACAGAGCTAATTATTTAACAGATCAGAAATGCTGTTTTTATAGAATCTGTGAAGGTATATTTGGGAGTGCATTGAGGCCAATAATGGAAAAGGAAGTAAGTTCAGAGAAGAATTAGACAGAAGCTTTCTGAGAAACTGCTTCATGATCTGTGCATTCATCTCACAGAGTTAAACTTCTTTTTTGTTGGAGCAGTTTGAAACACTGTTCTTTTAGAATCTGCAGAGGTATATTTCAGAGTGCACTGAGGCCTATGGTGAAAAAGGAAACATCTTTGGATAACAACTAGAAGGTAACTTTTTGAGAAACTGCTTAGTGATGTGTGCATTCATCTCACAGAGTTAAACCTTTCTATTTATTGATCAGTTTAGAAACACTTTGGTAACACTGTTTTTCTAGAATCTGCAAAGGTATATTTTGGAGTGCACTGAGGCCTATGGAGAAAAAGGAAATATCTTCCGATAAAAACTAAAAAGAAGCTTTTTGAGAAACTACTTTGTGATGTGTGCATTCAAATCACAGAGTTAAACCTGCTTTTTGATTGAGTAGTTGGAAACACTGTTTTTGTAGAATCTGCAATGGGACACTTTAGAGTGCGTTAAAGCCTATGGTGATAATGGAAATATCTTTGGATAGCAACCAGAAAGAAGCTTTTTAAGAAACTGCTTCATGAGGTGCGCATTCATCCCACAGAGTTAAACCTTTCTTTGACTGAGCAGTTTGGAAACACTGTTCTTGCAAAACCTGAAGAGCTATATTAGATAGAAGAAAAAAGCTTATGGTGAAAAAGAAAATATCTTCAGATAAAAATTGGAAAGAAGCATTATGAGAAACTGTTCAGATGTGTGCATTCATCTAACAGAGTTAAATTCTTCTTTTGATGGAACATTTCAGAAACACTGTTTTTTATAGAATCTACAACAGGATATTTTGGAAAGCACTGATGCCTATGGCGAAGAAGGAAATATCTTTTGATAAAAACTAGAAAGAAGCTTTTAGAGAAACTGCTTTGTGATGTGTGCATTCATCTCACAGAGTTAAACGTGTTTTTTCATTGAGCAGTTTGGAAACACTGTTTTTGTAGAATGTGTGATGGGGTATTTGGGAGCACTCTGATGCCTGTGGTGACAAAGGAAATATCTTTGGATAAAAATTAGAAAGTTTTTTTTGGGAGTGCCTTCACACATATTGTGATAAAAACTAGAAAGAAGATTTCTGAGAAACTGCATTGTGATGTGTGCATTCTTCTCAAAGAATTAAAAGTTTCTTTTGATTGAGCAGTTTGGAAACACTGTTTACATAGAATCTGCAAATATATCTTTGGAAGCAGACTTATGCCTATGGTAAAAAATGAAATATCTTCAGATAAAATCTAGAAAGAAGCTGTTTAGAAACTTCTTTGTGATGTATGCATTCACCTCACAGAGTTAAGCTTTACATTTGACAGAGCAGTTTGGAAACACTGTTTTTGTATAATCTGTGAAGCATTGTTAGGTTGTGCACAATGGTTTAGGGTGAACAAGGAAATATCTTCAGAAAAAAACTTGAAAGAAGTATTATGAGAATCTGCTTTCTGAAGTGTGTGTTCATCTCACAGAACTATATCTTTCTTTTGATGGAACATTTTGGAAACACTCTTTCTATAAAATCTGAGAAGAGATTTTTGTAGGGCATTGAGGCCTATGGTGGAAAAGGGAATATCTTCAGAGAAGAATCAGACAGAAGCTGTGTGAGGAAACTGCTTTGTGATGCATGCATTCCCTCATAGAGTTAAACCTTTCTTTTGATTGAGCAGTTTGGAGACAGTTTTTGTAGAATCTGCAAAGGTATATTTAGGATGGCCCTGAGGCCTATGGTGAAAACAGAAATATCTCCAGATGAAAACTAGAAAGAAGATTTCTGAGAATCTGCTTTGTGATGTGTACATTCATCTGAGAGAGATAAAACTTTCTTTGAGCAGTTTGGAAGCCCTGTTTATACAAAATCTGTGAAGCAATATGAGGTAGTGCAAAAAAAGCCTACAGTGAAAAAGTAAATAACTTCAGATAAAAAATAGAACTAAGCTTTCTGAGAAACCACATTGTGATATGTGCATTCTTCTCACAGAGTTCAACCTTTCCTTTTACGAAGCAGTTTTGAAACAGTGTTTTTGCAAAATCTGCCAAGCAATGTTTCTTAGCACAAAAAAACCTATGGTGAAAAAGGAAATAACATCAGATGAAAACTGCAAACAAGCGTTTTGACAAACTGCTTTCTGATGTGTGCATTCATCTCACAGACTAAGTCCATCTTTAGATGGAACAGTTTGGAAACACTGTTTTTTTTTTTTTTGAATCTGCAAAGGTATATTTGGCATCATTTTGAGGCCTATGGCAGAAAAGGAAATATCTTTAGGGAAGAACTTCACAGAAGCTTTCAGAGATACTGCTTAGTGATGTGTGCTTTCCTCTCACAGAGGTAAGCCTTTCTTTTGATTGAGGTATTAGGAAACACTGCTTTTGTAGAATCTGTGAATGGATATTTGGGAGCACATTGAAGCCTATGGTGAAAAAGCAAATATCTTCAGTTAAAAACTAGAAAGAAGCTTTTTAAGAAACTGCTTTGTGATATGTGCATTCATCTCACAGAGTTAAACCTTTCTTTTGATTTAGCAGTTTGGAAACACTGTTTTTGTAGAATCTGTGAAGGGACATTGGGAGCACATGCAGCCTATGGTGAAAAAAGAAATAATTTCAGATAAAAACTAGAAAGAAAGTTTCTGAGAAACCACTTTATGATGTGTTCATTCTTCTCAAGGAGTTAAATATTTCTTTTGATTGAAGAGTTTCTAGACACTTTTTTTGTAGAATCTCCAAAGGGATATTAGGGAGTGCACTGATGCCTATTGTGAAAAACGAAATATCTTCAGATTGAAATCTAGAAAGAATCTTTTTGAGAAACTGCTTTGATGTATGTGCATTCATCTCACTGAGTTAAACTTTTCTTTTGACTGAGCAGTTTGGAAACACTGTTTTCACTTAATCTTCGAAGCGATGTTATAAAGCATGAAATGGCCCACAGTGAGCAAGGAAATCTCTTCAGATAAAAACTGGAATGAAGCATTATGAGAAACTGCTTTCTAATATGAGCATTCATCTCACAGAGTTGTCTTCCTTTTGATGGAACAGCGTGGTAATAATGTTTTGAAAGAATCTATGAAGGTATATCTGGTAGCACTTTCAGACCTGTTGTGGAAAAATAATATCTTCAGAGAAGAACTAGACTTTCTGGAAGTGCTGTTTTAGTAGAATCTGCAAAGCTCTATTTGGGAAACCTTTCTTTTTATTGAGCAGTTTGGAAACACTGTTTTGGCAGAATCTGAAAAGGGATATTTGGCAGCACATGGACCGTATGGTGAAAAAGAAAATAACTTTGGATAAAAACTACAAAGAAACTTTCTGAGAAACTGATTTCTGGAATGTGCATTCTTCTCACAGGTTTAATTCTTTCTTTTGATTGAGCAGTTTGGAAAAAATGTTATTGTAGAATTTGCAATGGGATATTTGAAATCACAGTTAGGCCTATGGTGAAAAAGGAAATGTATTGGGATAAAAACTAGAAATAAGCTTTTTGAGAAACTGCTTTGTGATGTATGCATTCCTGTCACAGAGTTAAACCATTCTATTGACTGAGCACTTTTGGAAAACTGTTTTTCTGTAATCAGTGGAGAGATATTTGGTAGCACAAAAAAGCCTATGGTGGAAAAAGATATACCTTCAGATAAAAACTGGAAAGAAGCGTTATGAGAAACTGCTTTCTGATATTTGCATTCATCTCACACAGTTAAGTCCTTCTTTTGATGGAACAGTCTGGAAACACTGTTTTTGTAGAATATGCGAAGGGATATTTGGGATCGCATTTAGGTCTAAGGTGGAAAAGGAAATAACTTCATTGAAGAACTTGACAGAAGCTTTTGGAGGAACTACTTTTTAATGTGTGCCTTCATCTCACAGAGTTAAAACATTCTTTTGATAGAGCAGTATGGAAACACTGTTTTTGTAAAATGTGTGAAGGGATATTTGGAACTGCCTTGAGGCTGATGGTGGAAAAGGAAATAACCTCAGAGAAGAACCAGGCAGAAGCAATGAGAGGAACTGCTTTGAGATGTGTGCATTCATCTCAAAGAGTTAAACTTTTCTTTTGATTGAGCAGTTTGGAAACTGTTTTTGTAGAATCTGTGAAGGGATATTTAGGAGTGCATTGAGGCCTAGGGTGAAAAAAAGGAAATATCTTCAGATAAAAACTAGGAAGAAACTTTTTGAGAAACTGCTTCATGATATATGCATTCATCTCAGAGAGTTAAACCTTTCTTTTGACTGAGAAATTTGGAAACATTGTTTTTGCAAAATCTGAGAAGCGATATTAGTTACTGCCAAAAACCCTATGGTCAACAAGGAAATATCTTCAGATAAAAACTGGAGAGAAGCGTTATGAGAGACTGCTTTCTGATGTGTGTGTTCACCTCAGACAGTTATGTCCTTGTTTTGATGAAACAGTTTGGAAACAGTTTTTGTAGAATCTGCAAAGGGATATTTGGGAGTGCATTGAGGACTATGGTGGAAAAGAAAATATCTTCAGAGAAGAATGAGAGTAGCTTTCTAAGAAACTGCTTTGTGATATGTGCCTTCATTTTACAGAGTTAAATCTTTCTTTTGATTGTGTAGTTTGGAAACACTGTTTTTGTAGAATCTGCAAAGTGATATTTAGGAGCACAAGAATCCTATCTTAAAAAAGGATATAACATCAGTTAAAAAGTAGAAAGAAGCTTTCTGAATAACTGCTTTGTGATGTGTGCATTCTTCTCAGAGAGTTAAACTTTTTTTGCTATTGAACAGTTTGAAACACTGTTTTTTTTTGTGGAATCTGCAAAGGGATATTTTGTAGCAGACTGATGTCCATGATGAAGCAGGAAATATCTTCAGATAAGAACTACAAACATGCTTTTTGACAAAAAGCTTTGTGATTCATGCCTTCATCTCACAGAGTTGAATCATTTTGATGGAACAGTTCAGAAACATTATTTTTATAGAATCTGTGAATGGATATTTGGGAATGCATTGAGGCCTATGGTGTTAAAGAAAATCTCTTCAGAGACAAACTAGACAGTAACTATCTGAGAAATTGCCTTGTTATGTGTTCCTTCATTTCACAGAGGTAAAACTTTCTTTTAATTGAGTAGTTTGGAAACACTCTTTTTGTAGAATCCGCAAGAGGATATTTGAGAGCTCACTGAGGCCTTTGGTGAAAAAGGAAATATCTTCGGATAAAAACTAGAGAGAATCACTTTGAGAAACTGTTTTGTGATGTGTGCACTCATCTCACAGAATTAAACCTGTTTTTTGACTGAGCAGTTTGGAAACACTGTTTATGTAGAATCTGTGATGGGATATTTTGGAGTGCATTGAAACATAAGGGGATAAAGGAAATACCTTCAAAAAACTAGAAAGAAGCTTTTTGAGAATCTGCTTTGTGATGTGTGCATTCATCTCACAGAGTTCAACCTTACTTTTGACTGAGCAGTTTGGAAACACTGTTTTTGCAAAATCTGTGGAGCCATATTTGATAGTATAAAAAACCCTATGGTGAATCATGGAATATCTTCAGATAAAAGCTGGAAAGAAGCATTATGAGAAACTGGTTTCTGACTGTGGGTTCATCTCACTGAGTTAAGTCCTTCTTTGGATGGTACAGTTTGGAAAACTGTTTGTGTACAATCTGTGAAGGGATATTTGGGACTGCATTGAGGCCTAAGATGGAAAAGGAAATATCGGCAGAGAACTAGACAGAAGCTATTTGTGAAACTGCTTTATGATGTTTGCATTCATCTCACAGATTTAAATCTTTCTTTTGATTGAGTAGTTTGGAAACACAGTTTTTGTAGAATCTGTGAAGGAATATTTGGGAGTGCATTGAAGGCTATGGTGAAAAAGGAAATATCTATGGATAAAAACAAGAAAGAAGCTTTTGAGAAACTGCTTTGTGATGTGTGCATTCATCTCACAGAGCAAAAACTTTCTTTTGATTGAGCAGTTAGGAAACACTGTTTTTGTAGGGTCCACAACAGTATATTTGGGAGAGCATTTAGGCCTATAGTGTAAAAAGAAATATTTTGGATAAAAATTAGAAAGAACTCTTTTGAGAAACTGCTTTGTGATGTGCACGTTCAACTCACAGAGTTAAACTTGTTTTTAGATTGGGCCATTTGGAAACACTGTTTTTGTAGAATCTGCAACAGGATATTTGGGAGTGCACTGAGGCCTATGGTGAAAAAGGAAACACCTTCAGATAAAAACTAGAAAGAAGCTTTTTGAGAAACTGCTTTGTGATGTGTGGGTTCAATTCACAGAGTTAAAACTGTTGTTTCATTGAGCAGTTTAGAAAACTGTTTTTGTAGAATCTGCGACGGGATATTTGCAAGCACATTGAAGCTTATGGTGATAAAGCAAATATCTTCAGATAAAAAGTATAAAGAAGCTTTTTAATAAACTGCTTTGTGGTGTGTGCATTCATCTCACAGAGTTAAACCTTTCTTTTGACTCAGAAGTTTGGAAACACTGTTTTTGTAGAATCTGTACAGCAATATTCGGTAGTGCAAAAAGACTATGGTGAACCAGGAAATATCTTCATATAAACACAAGAAACAACCATCATGAGAAACTGCTTTCTGATGTGTGCATTCATCTCACAGAGTAAAACCTTTCTTTTGATTTAGCAGTTTGGAAACACTGTTTTTGTAGAATCTGCAAATGTATATTTTGGAGTGCACTGAGATCTATGGTGAAAAAGGAAATATCTTCAGTAAAAACTACAAAAAAGCTTTTTGAGAAAATGCTTTGCAATGAGTACATTGAATTCTGAGAGTTAAACCTGTTTTTTGATTGAGCAGATTGGGAAAACTGTTTTTGAAGGATCTGCAACTTGATATTTGGGATCGCATTGAAGCCTATTGTGATAAAGGAAATATCTTCAGGGATGAACTAGACTGATGTTTCTAAGAAACTGCTTCATAATGTGTGCATTCATCTCACAGAGTTAAATCTTTCTTCTGAGTGAGCAGTTTGGAAACAGTGTTTTGTATAACCTGCAAAGTGATGTTATGTAGTGCAAAAGGGCCTATGGTGAACAAGGAAATATCTTCAGATAAACCTGGAAAGGGGTGTTATGAGAAACAGGTTTTTGATGTGTGGGTTCATTTCACAGAGTTAAATACTTCTTTTGATGGAACAGTTCAGAACCACTGTTTTTATAGAAGCTGAGAAGGGATATTTGGGAGTGTACTGAGTGCTATGGTGAGAAGGAAATACCTTTAGAGAAGAACTAGAGAGAAGTTACCTGAGAAACTGCTTTGTGATGAGTGAATTTTTCTGACAAAATTAAAAGTTTCTTTTTATTGAGCAGTTTGGAAACACTGTTTTGGTAAATCTGCAAAGGTATATTTGGGAGTGTACTGAGTCCTGTGATGAAAAAGGAAATGTCTTCAGATAAACACAAGAAATAAGATTTTGAGAAATGGCTTTTTGATGTGTGCATTCAACTCACAGAAGTAAATCTGTTTTTGGATAGAGCAGTTTGGAAACGTTGTTTTTGCAGAATCTGTGACAGGGTGTTTTGGTGCTCATTAAAGCCTATGGTGATAAAGGAAATATCTTTGGATAAAACTAGAAATAAACTTTTTAAAAAACAACTTTGCTGTGTGTGCATTCATCTGACAGAGGTAAAATTTTCTTTTGACTGGCCATTTTGGAAATACTCTGTTTGCAAAATCTGCAAAGCGATATTAGGTAATGCAAAAAAAGAATATGGTGAAAAAGGAAATATCTTCAGATAAAACCTGGAAAGAAGAATTATGAGATACTGCTTTCTGATGTGTGAATTCCTCTCATAGAGTTCAGTCATTCTTTTCATTAAACAGTTTGGAAACACTGTGTAGATTCTGCAAAGGGATATTTGGGAGCACATTGAGGCCTATGGTGGAAAAGGAAATATCTTCAGAGAAGAACGAGACAAAAGCTTTCAGAGAAACTGCTTAGTGATGTGTACATATTTGTCACACAGTTAAACCTTTATTTTGATTGAGGAGTTTTGAAACACTGATTTTGTATAATCTGCAAAGCAATATTATTTAGCCCAAAAATGCTTATGTTTTTAAAGGAAGTATCTTCAAAAAAAAACTGGAAAGAAGCATTATGAGAAACTGCTTTCTGATGTGTGCATTCATCTCACAGAGTTGAGTCTTTCTTTTGATGGTATAGTTTGGACACACTCTTTTTGTGGAATCTTCAAAGGGGTATTTGGAAGTGCACTGAAGCCTACGTTGAAATGGAAATATCTTCAGATAAAAACTAGAAAGAAGCTTTTTCAGAAAACTGCTTTGTGCTGTATGCATTCATCTCACAGAGTTAAACAATTCTTTTGACTGAGCAGTTTGGAAGCACTGTTTTTGTATAATCTGCAAAGCAATGTTAGTTAGCATGAAAACACCTATGGTGAAAAAGGAAATATCTCCAGATAAAAACAGGAAAAAAGCATTATGAGAAACTGCTCTCTGAAGTGTGCATTCATCTCACAGAGTAAAATCTTTCTTTTGGTGGAACAGTTCAGAAACACTCATTTTATGCAATCTGCGAAGCAATATTTTTTTGAGCACATTGAAGCCTATGTTGGAAAAGGAAATATCTTCAGAGAAGAACTAGACAGAAGCTATCTGAGAAGCTTCTTTGTGATGTATGCATACATCTCACAGAGTTAAATACTTCTTTCAATGGGACAGTTCAGAAACACTGTTTTTATACAATCTGCAAGGGAATATTATGAGCATATTGAGGCCTAAGGTGAAAAAGGAAATACCTTCAGAGAAGAATTAGAGAGAAGCTATCTGAGAAATTGCTTTTTATGTGTGAATTCATGGCACTGAGTTAAATCTTTCTTTTTATTGAGCAGTTTGGAAACACTGTTTTTTGGTAGGATCTGTGAAGGGACATGTGGGAGCACTTTGAATTTTATGGTGAAAAAGGAAATATCTTCAGATGAAACTAGAAAGAAGCTTTTTGAGAAATTGCTTTGTGATGTGTGCATTCATCCCACAGAGGTAAACCTTTCTTTTGATTGACCAGTTTGGAGACACTCTTTTTGTAGAATCTGTGAAGGGTCATTTTGGAGCATATGAGGACTATGGTGAAAAAGAAATAACTTCTGATAAAAACAAGAAGGAAGCTTTCTGAGAAAATGCTTTGTGATGTGTGTGTTCTTCTCACACTGTTAAACTTTTCTTTTGATTGAGCAGCTTGGAAAAACTGTTTGTGTAGAATCTGCAATGGGATATTTGGAAGCAAACTGGTGCCTCGGTGAAAAAAAGAAATATCTTCATATAAAAACTAGAAAGAAGCTTTTTGAGAAACTGCTTTGTGAGGTGTGTGTTCAACTCACAGAGGTAAAACTGCTTTTTGATTGAGTAATTTGGAAACACTGTTTGTGTAGAATCTGTAATGGAATATTTTAAAGCACAGTTTGGCCTATGGTGAAAAGGGAAATATCTTCAGATATAAACAAGAAAGAAGTTTTTTGAGCAACTGCTTTGTAATGTCTGAATTCATCTCACAGAGATGAACCTTCCTTTTCACTGAGCAGTTTGGAAACACTTTTTTTTGTACAATCTGTGATGCGATATTAGCGCAAAAATGACTATATTGATAAAGGTAATGTCTTCAAACACAAATTGGAAAGAAGCGTTATGAGAATCTGCTTTCTGATGTATGCATTCATCTGACAGAATTAAGTCCTTCTTTTGATGGAACAGTTTGAAAACACTTTTTTTGTAGAATCTGCAAAGGGATATTTGGGATCGCATTGAGGCATATGGTGGAAAAGGAAATATCTTCAAAGAAAAAATAGATAGACGATTTCTGAGAAACTGCTTTGTGATGTATGCATTCTTCTCACAGATTTAAACTTTTCTTTTGATTGAACAGTTTGGAAACTTTTTTTTGTGTAGAATCTGTGAAGGGATATTTGGGAATGCATTGAAGCTTATGGTGAAAAGGAAATATCTTTGGATAAAAACTAGAAAGAAGCTTTGTGGGAAACTACTTTGTGATGTGTCAATTCATCTCACAGTGTTTAGCCTTTCTTTTTTACTGAGCAGTTTGGAAACACTGTTTTTGTATAATCTGTGAAGTGATATGAGGTAGCGCAAAAAAGCCTATGGTGAAAAGTGAAATACCTTCAGAAAAAAAATGGAAAGAATTGTTATTAGCAACTGCTTTCTGATGTGTGCATTCATCTCACAGAGTTATGTCCTTCTTGATTGAACAGTTTGGAAACACTGTTTTTGTAGAATCCGTGAAGGGATATTTGGGAGTGCATTGACTCCTAAGATGAAAAAGGAAATACCTTCAATGAAGAATGAGACAGAAGCTTTCCAAGAAACTGCTTTGTGACGTGTGCATTAATCTCACAGAAGTAAACCTTTCTTTTGATTGACCAGTTTGGAAACACTGTTTTTGTAGAATATGTGAAGGGTTATTTGGGAAAGCATTGAAGCCTAAGGTTAACAAGGAAATATCTAAAGTTAAAAAATAGGAAGAAGCTTTTTGAGAAACTGCTTTGTTATGTGTACATTCATCTCACAGTGTTAAACTTTCTCCTAATTGAGCAATTTGGAAACACTCTTTTTGTATAATCTGTGAAGGTATATTTGGGATGCATTGAAGCCTAAGTTGAAAAAGGAAATACTTTCAGATAAAAACTAGAAGGAAGTTTTTTGAGAAAGTGCTTTCTGATGTGTGCATTAATCTCACAGAGTTAATCCTTTCTTTTGATAGAGAGTTTGGAAACAATGTTTTTGTAAAATTTGAGAAATGGTATTATGTAGTGTAAACAGGCCTATGTTGAAAAAGGAACTATCTTTGCATAACAACTTGAAAGAAGCTTTCTGAGACACTGATTTGTGATGTCCACATTCATTTCACATTGTTAAATCTTTCCTTTAATGGAGCCATTTGGAAAAACCCTTTTGGCAGCATCTGCGAAGAGTTATTTGGGAGAGTATTTAGGTCTATGGTGAAAAAGGAAATACATCCAGATAAAACCCAGAAAGAATCTTTCAAGGAAACTGCTTTTTGATGTGCACATTCATCTGACAGAGTTTAAGCTTTCTTTTGATTGAGCAGTTCGGGAACACTATTTTGGCAGAATCTGCCAGGGATATTTTTGATCGCATTCACCCGATGGTGGAAAAGGAAATAACTTCGGATAAAAACTACAAAGAACGTTTTTGGGAAACTGCTTTGTGATGTGCACATTCTTCTCACAGATTTAAACCTTTCTTTTGATTAAGGAGTTTGGAAAATCTGTTTTTTTAGATTCTTCAATGGGATATTTGAAAGTGCAGTTTGGCCTATGGTGAAAAAGAAATTATATTTGGATAAAAACTAAAAAGAAGTTTTTTTAGAACATGCTTTGTGATGTGTGCATTCACCTCAAAGTGTTAAACCTTCTTTTTGACTGAGCAGTTTGGAAACCCTTTTTTTGTAGAATCTGCAAACGGATATTTGGGAGCACATTTAAATCTACAGTGAAAAATGAAACATCTTTGGATAAAAACTATAAAGAGACTTTCTGAAATAATGCTTTGTGATGTGTGTATTCTTCTCACAGAGTTAAAACTTTCTTTTCAATGATAAGTTTGGAAACACTGCTTTTGTAGAATCTGCCACAGGATATTTGGGAGTTCCCTGAGGCCTATTGTGAAACAAGGAAATATCTTTGGATAAAAACTAGAAAGCAGCTTTTTGAAACTGCTTTGTGATGTATGCATTCATCTCACAGAGTTAAAATTTTCTTTTCACTAAGCAGCTTGAAAACAGAGTTTTTGTGTAATCTTTGAAGCTATGTTATGTAGTACAAAATGGCCTATGTTGAACAAGGAAATATCTTCAGATAAAAACTGAAAAGAAGCGTTATGAGAAACTGCTTTCTGATGTGTGTGTTCATCGCTCAGAGTTATATCCTTCTTTAAAAAGAACAGTTCAGAAACACTGTTTTTATTAAATCTGGAAGGGATATTTAGGATAGCATTGAGACCTAGGGTGAAAAAGGAAGTATCATTGAGAAGAACTAGAGAGAAGCTATCTGAGAAATTGCTTTCTGATGTGTGCATTCATATCACAGAAATAAACCTTTCTTTTGATTGAGCAGTTTGGAAACACTGTTTTTGTAGGATCTGCAAAGGCATATTAGGGAGCTCAATGAGGCCTATGCTGAAAAAGGAAATATCTTCGGATAAACACTAGAAAGAAGTTTTTGAGAAATGGCTATCTGATGTGCACATTCAACTCACAGAGTTAAACCTTTCTTTTGACTGAGCAGTTAGGAAACACTGTTTTTGCAAAATCTGCAAAGTGATTTTATGTAGTGCAAAAAAGCCTATGCTGAAAAAGGAAATGTCTTCAGATAAAAACTGGAAAAAAGAGTTATGAGAAACTGCTTTCTGATGTGTGTGTTCACCTCACAGAGTTAAATTATTCTTTTGATGGAACAGTTTGGAAATGCTGTTTTTATTGAATCTGCGAAGGAATATTTGAGAGCCCATTGAGGCCTATGGTGCAAAAGGAAATATCTACAGAGAAGAGCTAGACAGAAGCTTTCTGATAAACTGCTGTGTAATGTGTGCATTCATCCCACACAGTTAAATCTTTCTTTCAATTGAGCAGTTTGGAAACACTGTTTTTTCAGAATCTGCAAAGGGATATTTGGAGTGTTTGAAGCCTACCAATGGTGAAAAAGGAAATAACTTCAGATTAAAACTAGAAAGAAGCTTTCGGACAAACCGCTTTGTGATGAGTGCATTCTTCTCACATAGTTAAACGTTTCTTTTGAGTGAGCAGTTTGGAAACCTGTTTTTATGGAATCTGCAAAGGGATATTTTGGAAGGCTCAGATGACTATGGTGAAAAAGGAAATATCCTCGGATAAAAACTAGAAAGAAGATTTTTGAGAAACTGCTTTGTGATGTGTGTATTCAACTCACAGAGTTAAACCTCTTTTTTGATTGAACAGTTTGGAGAAACTGTTTTTGTAGAATCTGCAATTGGATGTTTGAAAGTGCAGTAAGGCCTATGGTGGAAAAGGAAAGATATTCAGATATAAACTAGAAAGATGATTTTCAGTAACTGCTTTGTGATATGTGAATTGATCTCAAAGAGTTAAACCTTTTTAATGATGGAGCAGTTTGGAAACACTGTTTCTCCAAAATGTAAAAAGTGATATAAAGCAGCACAAAAAAGCCTATTGTGAACAAGGAAATATCTTCAGCTAAAAACTGGAAAGAAGCGTTAGGAGAAACAGCTTTCTGATGTGTGCATTCATCACAGAGGGTTAAGTTCTTTTTTGATGGAACAGTTTGGAAACACTGTTTTTGTAGAATCTGCAAAGGTATAGTTGAGAGATCATTGAGACCTGTTGTGGAAAAGAAATGTCTTCTGAGAAGAACTAGAAAGAAGCTTTCAGAGAAATTGATTTGTGATGTGTGCATTCATCTCACAGAGTTAAACCTTTATTTTGACTGAGCAGTTTGGAAACACTGTTTTTGCAAAATATGTGAAACGATATTAGGTAGCACAAAAAACCCTATGGTGAACAAGGAACTATCTTCAGACAAAAACTGGAAAGAACATTATTGGAAACTGCATTCAGATGTGTGCATTCATCTCACAGAGTTAATTCCTTCTTATGATAGAACTGTTTGGAAACACTGTTTTTGTAGAATCTGCAAAGGGATATTTGGGAGTTCATTGAGGCTTATGGTGGCAAAGGAAATAACTTCAGAGAATGAGACGTAAGCTTTCTGAGAAACTGCTTTTTGATGTGTGCATTCATCTCACAGAGTTAAACTGTTGCTTTGACTGAGCAGTGTGGAAACCCTGTTTTTGTACAATCTGCAAATCAATATTTGGGAGTGCACTGAGGCCTATGGTGAAAAAAGGAATCTCTTCAGATAAAACTAGACAATAAGTGTTTTGAGAAACTGCTTTATCATGAATGCATTCAACTCACAGAGTTAAACCTATTTTCTGATTTAGCAGTTTAGAAACGCTGTTTTTGTAGAATCTGTGATGGGATATTATGGAGCGCTTTGAAGCCTATGGCAATAAAGGAAATAACTTTGGATAAAAACCAGAAAGAAGCTTTTTGAGAAACTGCTTTGTGGTGTGTGCATTCATGTAACAGAGCTAAACATTTCTTTTGACAGACCAGTTAGGAAAAACTGTTTTTGTATAATCTTAGAAGTGATAATTTGTAGCACAAAAAGACATATGGTGAACAAGGAAATATCAGATAAAAACTGGAAAGAAGCTTTATGAGAAACTGCTTTCTGAATTGTGCATTCATCTCACAAAGTTAAATCCTTTTGATGGAACAGTTTGGAAATAATGTTTCTATAGAATCTGCGAGGGATATTTGGGAATGCATTGAGGCCTATGGTGGAAAAAGGAAATATTTTCAGAGAAGAACTAGACAGTAGCTGTCTGAGAAACTGCTTTGTGAAGTGTGCATTCATCTCACAGAGTTAAACATTCCTTTAGATTGAGCAGTTAGGAAAAACTGTTTTTGTACAATCTGAAAAGGTATATTTGGGAGTGCACTGAGGCCTATGGTGGAAAAGGAAATATCTTCAGAGAAGAAATAGACTGAATCTTCACAGACACTGCTTTGTGATGGGTGCATTCATCTCAAAGATTTAAACCTTTCTTTTCATTGATCAGTTTGGTAACACTCATTGTAGTATCTGCAGTGTTACTAGAGAGCACAGGAGGCTTAGGGTGCAAGAGGAAATAACTTCAGATAAAAAATAGAAAGAAGCTTTCTGAGAAACAGTGTTGTGATGTGTGCATTCTTTTCACAGAGTTATGTTTCTTTTGATTGATCTGTTTGGAAATACTGTTTCTGTAGTATCTGCAAAGGGGTATTTGGGAGCACAATGAAGCCTATGATGATAAAGGAATTATCTTCAGATAAAAACTAGGAAGCTTTCCGAGAAACTGCTTTGTGATGTATGCATTCATCTCACAGAGTTAAACTTTTCTTTTGACTGAGCAATTTGGAAACACTGTTTTTATATAATCTGTGAGGCACCTTTTGGTAGTGCAAAAAGGCCTATGGTGAGAAAGGAAATTTCTTCAGATAAAAACTGGAAAAAAGTGTTACAAGAAACTGCTTTCTGATGTGTGGGTTCATCTCACAGAATCAAATCTTTCTTTTGATTGAGAATTTGGAAACACTGTTTTCGTAGAATATGCGAAAGGATATTTGCAGCGCATTGAAGCCTATGGTGAAAAAGGAAATATCTTCAGATAAAAACTAGAAAGAAACATTTTGAGAAACTAATTTGTAATGTGTGCATTCATCTCAGAGTTAAACCATTCTTTTGACTGAGCATTTTGGAAACAGTCTTTTTGCAACATCTATGAAACAATATTAGGTAGCGCAGAAAAGCATATGTTGAAAAAGTAAATACCTTCAGATAAAGACTGGAAAGAAGCGACACGAGCAATTACTTTCTGAAGTGTGTGTTTGTCTCACAGACTGAAGTCCTTATTTTGATGGAACAATTTCAAAACACTGTTTTTGTAGAATCTGTGAAGGGATATCTGGGAGTGCATTGAGGATGATGGTGGAAAAGGAAATATCTTCAGAGAAGAACTAGACATAAGCTTTCTGATAAACTGATTTGTAATGTGTGCATTCATCTCAGAGAGTTAAACATTCCTTTTGATTGAGCAGTTTCCAAACAATGTTTTTGTAGAATCTGGAAAGGGATAATTGGTAGCACTTTAAGGCTTAAAGTGAGAAAGTGAATATCTTCACATAAAAATTAGAAAGAGACTTTTTGAAAAACTGCTTTGTGATGTGTGCATTCATCTCACAGAGTTAATACTTTCTTTGATTGATCAGTTTGGAAACACTGTTTTTGTTGAAACTGCAAAGGTATATTTTGGAGCACCCTGAGGCCTATGGTGAAAAAGGAAATATCTTCAGAAAAAAATAGAAAGAAGCATTTTGAGAAATTACTTTGTGATGTGTATGTTCAACTCACAGAGTTAAACCTTTCCTTTGAGTGAACAGTTTGAAACACTGTTTTTGCAAAATCTGTGAATGATATTATTTACCCAAAAAAACCTGTGGTGAAAAAGTAAATATCTTCAGAAAAAAACTGCAAAGAAGAGTTATGAGAAACTGCTTTCTGATGGGTGTGTTCGTCTCACAGATTTAAGTCCTTTTCTTGATGGAACAGTTTGGAAACATTGTTTTTGTAGAATGTGCGAAGAGATATTTTGGAGTGCATTTAAGCCTATAGTGGAAAAGGGAATATGATCAGTGAAGAACTAGAGAGATTCCTTATGAGAAACTGCTTTGTGATGTGTGCATTGCTCTCACAGATGTAAACGTTTCTTTTGATTGAGTAGTTTGGAAACACTGTTTTTGTAGAATCTGGGAAGGGATATTTGGGAACACGTTGAAGCCTGTGGTGAAAAAGGAAATATCTTTGGATAAAAATTAGAAAGAAGTTTTGTGAGAAACTGCTTTGTAGTGTGTGCATTCTTCTAACAGAGATAAACCTTTTTTTGGATTGATCTGTCTGGGAACACTCTTTTTGTAGAATATTCAGAAGGATATCTGGGAGCTCATGAGGACTATGTTGAAAAAGGAAATAACTTCAGATAAATCTAGAATGAAGCTTTCCGAGAAACTGCTTTGTGATGTGTGTGTCCATCTCACAGAGTTAAGTTCTTCTTCTTATGGAACAGTTTAGAAACACTGTTTTTATACAATCTGTGAAGGTATATTTTGGAAGGCATTAGGCCTATGGTGGAAAAGGAATTATCTTCAGAGAAGAAGCAGATAGAAGCTTTCTGAGACCCTGCTTTGTGATTTGTGCATTCCTCTCACAGAGTTAAACATTACTTTTGATTGAGCAGTTTGGAAACCCTGTTTTTGTAGAATATGCAAAGGCATATTTGGGAGAACATTGATGCCTATGGTGAAAAAGGAAATATCTTCGGATAAAAACTAGAAAGAAGCTTTTTGAGAAAGTACTTTGTGATGTGTGCATTCATCTCACAGAGTGAAATCTTTCTTTTGATTGATCAGTTTGGAAACTCTGTTTTTGTAGAATCTGCAACAGGATATTTGGCAGCATACAAGGCCTATGGTGAAAAAGGAAATATCTTCGGATAAAAAATGGAAAGGAGTTTTTTGAGAAACTGCTTTGTGATGTGTGCATTCAACTCACAGAGTTAAACCTGTTTTTTGATTGAGCAGTTTGGAAACACTGTTTTTGTAGAATCTGAGATGTGATATTTAGGCATGCAGTGAACTGTATGGTGATGAAGGAAATATCTTTGGATGAAAACTAGAAAGAAGCTTTTTGAGAAACTGCTTTGTGTTTTGTGCATTTATCTGACCGAGTAAAAAGTATTTTTCACTGAGCAGTTTGGAAACACTGTTTTACAAAATCTGTGAAGTGATATTAGGTAATGCTAAAAAGCCTATGGTGAAAAAGGGAACATCTTCAGACAAAACATGGAAAGAAGTGTTATGAGAAATGGTTTTCTGATGTGTGCATTAATCTCACAGAGTTAAGTCCTTCTTTTCATGGAAGTTTGGAAACAGTGTTTCTGTAGAATGTGGATAGGATATTTCACAGCACATTAAGGCCTATGGTGGAAAAGGAAATATCGTCAGAGAAGAACTAGACAGAAGCTTTCTGAGAAACTGCATTGCAGTGTCTGCATTCATCTCACAGAGTTAAAACTTGCTTTTTATTGAGCAGTTTGGAAACACTGTTTTTGTAGGATCTGCAAAGGGATATTTGGGAGCGCATTGAAACCTATGATTAAAAAGGAAATATCTGCGGATAAAAACTACAAAGAAGCTTTTTGAGAAACTACTTTGTGATATGTGTAGTCTTCTTACGCAAGTAAACGTTTCCTTTGATTGAGCAGTTTGGAAACCCTGTTTTTGTTGTATCTGCTAAGGGATATTTTGGAGTGCACTGATGACTATGGTTAAAAAAGAGATATATTCAGATAAAAACTGCAAAGAAGCTTTTTGTTAAACTGTTTTGTGATATATGCATTCACCTCACTGAGTTAAACTTTTCTTTTGACTGAGTAGTTTGGAAACACTGTTTTTGTATAATCTGCAAAGCAATGTTTGGTAGCACAAAAAGGTCTTTGGTAAACAAGGAAATATCTTCCAATAAAAACTGGGAAGATGTGTTATGAGCAACTGCCTTCTGATGTGTCCGTTCATCTCACAGAGTTAAATCCTTTCTTTGATGGAACTATTCTGAAACACTGTTGTTATAAAATATTTGAAGGGATATTTGAGAGTGCATTGAGGCCTAAGGTGGGAAAGGAAATATCTTCAGTGAAGGAATAGGCAGAAGCTATCTGAGAAACTGCTTTGTGATGTGCACACTCATCTCACAAAGTTAAACCTTTCTGTTGATTGAGCACTATGGAAACACCATTTTTGTAGAATCTGAGAAGCCATATATTGGATCGCATTGAAGCCTATGGTGAAAAAGGAATTATATTCAGTAAATACTAGAGAAAATATTTTTGAGAAACTGCTTTGTGATGTCTACCCTCATCTCACAGAGTTAAACCTCTCTTTTGATTGAGCCCTTTGGAAAAACTGTTTTTGAAGAATCTTCAAAGGTATATTTGGGAGCACACTGAGGACTATGGTGAAAAAGGAAATATCTTTGGAAAAAAACTAGAAGAAATTTTTTGAGAAACTACTTTGTGATGGGTGAGTTCGACTCACAGAGATAAATCTTTCTTTTGACTGAGAAGTTTGGAAACACTGTTTTTGCAAAATCTGTGAAGCGATATTAGCTAGCACAGAAAAACCTGCGATGAAAAAGGAAATATCTTCAGATAAAAACTGGAAAGGACCATTTTGAGAAACTGCTTTCTGATGTGTGCATTCACCTCACAGAGTTAAGTATTTTTGATGTAATATTTTGGAAACACTGATTCTGTATTATCTGCGAAGTGATGTTTTGTAGCACAAAAAGGACTTCGGTGAACAAGGCAATAACTTCTGATATAGACTGGAATGAACTGTTGTGAGAAACTGTTTTCTGATGTGTGCATTCCTCTCACAGAGTTAAATCATTCTTTTGCTGGAACAGTTTGGAAACACTGTCATTATAGAATCTGTGAAGGGATATTTGGGAGTGCATTGAGATTTATTGTGGAAAAGGGAATATCTTCTGAGAAGAACTAGACAGAAGCTATGTGAGAAACTGCTTTGTGATGTGTGCATTCATCTCACAGAGTTCAACCTTCTTTTGATTGAGCATTTAGGAAACACTGTTTTTGTAGGATCTGTGATGGGATATTTCAGAGGGCATTGAAGCCTATGGTGATACAGTAAATGTCTTCAAATAAAAACAAGAAAGAATCTTTCTAAGAGACTTCTTGATATATGCCTTCATCTTATAGTGCTAAAACTTTCCTTGACTGAGGAAATATCCTCAGATAAAAACTGGAAACAAGCATTAAGAGAAACTGCTTTCTAATGTGTGCATTCATTACACAGAGTTATGTCATTCTTTTGATGGAACAGTTTGGAAACACTGTTTTGTAGAATCTGCAAAGGGATATTTGGGAGTGCATGAGGCCTATGGTGAAAAAAGAAATAACTTTGGATAAAAACTAGAAGGAAGCTTTCAGAGAAACTTCTTTGTGATGTGTGCATTCATCTCACAGAGTTAAATCATTCTTTTGGCAGAACAGTTTGGAAACAGCGTTTTCATAACATCTGCGAATGGACATTAGGGAGTGCCTTGAGGCCTATAGTTGTAAAGGAGATATCTGCAGATAAAAATTAGAAAGAAGCTTTATGAGAAACTTCTTTGTGAAATGTGCATTAATTTAACAGAGTTAAAGCTTTCTTTTTATTGATCAGTTCAGAAACACTGGTTTTGTAGTATCTGCAAAGGGATATTCATGAGTGCACGTGGCCTATAGTGAAAAAGTAAAAGTTTTCAGATAAAAACTAGAAGGAAGATTTCTGAGAAACTGCCTTGTGATGTGGGCATTCAAATCACAGAGTTAAAGATTTCTTTTGATTTAGCAGTTTGGAAACACTGTTGTTTTAGAATCTGCAATGGGATATTTGGAAGGTCATGGAAACCTATGGTGATGAAGGAAATATCTTCGGATGAAAACTGGAAAGAAGTTTAAAGGAAACTGCTTTGTGATATGCACATTCATCTCACAGAATTAAACTTTCTTTTGACTGAACAGTTTGGAAACACTGTTTTTGCCAAACTTGTGAAGCGATATAAGTTAGCACAAAAAAGCCATTGGTGAACTAGGAAATATATTCAGATAAAAAAATGGAAAGAAGCGTGGTGAGAAACTGGTTTCAGAAGTGTGCTCATCTCACAGAGTTAAGTCCTTCTTTATTGGAACAGTTTGGAAACACTGTTTTTGTAGAATCTGAGAACGGATATTTGGGAGTGCATTGAGGCCTATGGGGGAAAAAGAAATAAGTTCAGAGAAGAACTAGACAGAATCTTTCTGAGAAACTACTTTCTGATGTTTACATTCAGCTAACAGAGTTAAACCTTTCTTTAGATTGAGCAGTTTGGAAACAGTGTTTTGTACAATCTGAGAAGAGATACTTGGGAACACATTGAAGCCTATGGAGAAAAAGCAACTGTCTTTAGATAAAAAGTAGAAAGAAGGTTTTTGAGAAACTGCTTTGTGATGTGCACATTCATCTCACATATTTAAAATAATCTATTGATTGATCAGTTTGAAAACACTGTTTTTGTAGAATCTTTGAAGGGATATTTGGGAGCGCAAAAGGCCTATGGTGAAGAAGGAAATAACTTCTAAGAAAATCTAGAAAGAATCTTTCTGAGAAACCACTTTGTGATGTGTGCATTCTTCTCACAGAATTAAACCTTTCTTTTTGTTAGGCAGTTTGGACACTGTCTTTGCATAATCTGTGAAGCAAAGTTAGATAGCACAAAATGCCCTATGGTGAACAAGGAAATAACTTCAGAGAAGCCATAGAGACAATGTATCTGAGAAACTGCTTTGTGATGTGTGCATTCATCTGACAGAGTTAAAACTTTCTTTGATTGAGCAGTTTGGAAAAAATATCATTGTAGACTCTGCAAAGGGATATTTGGGAGTACATTGAAGCCTATGGTGAAAAAGAAAATATCTTTGGACAAAAACAGGGAATAACTGTTATGAGAAAGTTCTTTCTGATGTGTGTGTTCATCTCACAGAGTTAAGTCCTTATTTTGATCTAACAGTTTGGAAACACTGTTATTGTAGAATCTGTGAAGAGATATTTGGGAGAGCATGGAGGCCTATGTTGGAAAAGTAAATATCTTCAGAAAAGAAAGAGACAGACTCTTTCAATAAAGTGCCTGGTGAAGTGTACATTTATCTCACAGAGTTAAAACTTTCTTTTGGTTGATCAGTTTGGAAACACTGTTTTATATAATCTGCGAATGGATAATTGGGAGCACACAAGGCCTATGTTGAAAAAGGAAATGATGTCAGATAAAAACTAGAAAGAAACTTTCTGAGAAACTGCTTTGTGATGTGTGCATTCTCCTCACAGCATTAATGCTTTCTTTTGATTGAGGAGCTTGGACACAATGCTTTTTTTAGAATCTGCAAAGGGATATTTGGGAGCACACTGATGTTTATGGTGAAAAAGGGAATGTCTTCAGACAAAAACTAGAAAGAAGGTTCTTGAGAAACTGCTTTATGATGTATGCATTCATCTCACAGGGTTAAACCTGTCTTTTGCCTGAGCAGTTTGTAAACACTCTTTTTGTAGAATCTGCAAAAGGATATTTGGGAGTGCATTGAATCCTATGGTGAAAAAGGGAATACCTTCGGATAAAAACTAGAAAGACGCTTTTTGTGAAACTGCTTTGTGATGTGTGCATTCATCTCACAGAGTTAAACCTTACTTTTGATTGATTGAGCAGTTTGGAAACACTGTTTTTGTAGAATCTTAAAAGGTATATTTAGGAGCTCCCTAAAGACTATGGTGAAAAAGGAAATATATTAGGGTAAAAACTATAAATAAAATTTTTGAGAAACTGTTTTGTGATGTGTGCGTTCAACTCACATAGTTAAAGTTGTTTTTGGATTGAGCTGTTTGGAAACACAGTTTTTGTAGAATCTGTGAAGGGATATTCGGGAGCACATTGACACCTATGGTTTAAAAAGAAATATCTTCACAGAAGGAAGCCTATGATGAAAAAGGAAATAGCTTCGGATAAAAACTAGAAAGAAGCTTTTTGAGAAACTGCTTTCTGATGTGTGCATTCATCTCAAACAGTTAAACGTTTCTTTTGACTGAGCATGTTGGAAACACTGTTTTTGCAAAATCTGTGAAGGTATACTGGGTAGCACAAAAAGTCTATGTTGAAAAAGGAAATATGTTCATGTAAAAACTAGAAAGAAGAGTTAGGAGGAACTGCTTCCTGATGTGTGTGCTCATCACACAGAGTTAAATTCTTCTTTTGATGGAACAATTTGGAAACACTGTTTTTGTAGAATCTGTGAAGGGATATTTCGGAGTGCATTGTGGCCTATGGTGGAAAAGGAAATATCTTCAGGGAAGGATGATACAGAATCTTTCAGAGAAATTGCTTTGTGATGTGTACATTCAGCTAACCGAGTTAAACCTTTCATTTGATAGACCAGTTTGGAAACACCATTTTGTAGAATTTGAGAAGGGATATTTGGGAGTACATTGAAGCCCAGGTTGAAAAAAGAAATATCTTCAGATAAAAAGTAGAAAGAAGTTTTTGAGAAACTGCTTTGTGATGTGTGAATTCATCTCACAGAGTTACAACATTCTTTTGATTAATAAGTTTGGAAAAACTATTTTTGTAGAAACTGCGAAGTTGGGAGCATTCGAGGCCTAAGATGAAAAAGGAAATAACTTCAGATAAAACTAGAAAGAAGTATTCTGAGAAACTGCTTTGTGATGTGTGCATTCCTCTTACAGAGTTAAACTTTTTTTTTTTTTTGATTGGGCACTTTGGACACACTGTTTTTGCACAATCTGCAAAGGCATATTTTGCAGTGCAGTGATGCCTATGGTGAAAAAGGAAATATATTCTGTTAAAAAATAGAAAGACGATTTTTGATAAACGGCTTTGTGATGCCTGCATTCATCTCACAGAGTTAAACCTGATTTTTGACTGATCGCTTTGGAAAAACTGCTTTTGTGGAATCTGCAAAGGGATATTTGGGAGTTCATGAGGCCTATTTTGAAAAAGGAAATAACATCAGATAAAAACTAGAAAGAAGTTATCTGAGAAACTGCCCTGTGATGTGTGCATTCATCTCACAGAGTTAAATCTTTTGAATGCTCAGTTTGAGAACACTGTTTTTCTAGAATCTACAAAGTTATATTTGGAAGCCACAGAGGCCTATGGTGAAAAAGAAAATATCTTTGGAAAAAAATAGAGAAAAGCTTTTTATAAACTGGTTTGTGATGTGGGCCTTCAACAGATGACGTTAAAACGGTTTATTGATTGAGCACTTGGACACCCTTTTTCTGTAGAACCACGATGGGATATTTGGGAGTGCATTGAAGCCTGTGGTGACAAAGGAAATATCTTGGGATAAAAACTAGAAAGAAGCTTTTGAGAAACTGCTTTGTGATGTGTGGATTCATCTCACAGAGTTAAAACTTCCTTTTGACTAAGCATTTTGGAAACACTGTTTTTTCAAAATCTGTGATGCAATATTTGGTAGCACAAAAAAGCCTATGGTGAACAAGGAAATATCTTCACATGAAAATGGGAAAGAAGTGTTATGAGAAACAGCTTTCTGATGTGTGCATTCATCTCAGAGTTAAATCACTCTTTTGATGGAAAAGTTCAGAAACTGTTTTTATAGAATCTGCCAAAGCATATATGTGAGTGCATTGAAGCCTATTTTGGAAAAGGAAATGTCGTCAGAGGATAACTAGATAGAAGCTATCTGAGAAACTGCTTTATGAAGTGTGCATTCATCTCACAGAGTTAAACATTTCTCTTGATAGATCAGTATGGATACACTGTTTTTGACAATCTGCGAAGGTATATTTGGGAGAGCATGAGGCCTGTGGTGAAAAAGGGAATAACTTCAGATAAAAAATAGAAAGAAGCTTTCTTACAAGCTGCTTTGTGATGTGTGCATTCTTTTCATGGAGAAAAACATTTCTTTTGATTGAGCAGTTTGGGAACACCGTTTTTATAAAATCTGCAATTGGCTATTTGGGAGCACACTGATGCCTATAGTGAAAAAGGAAATATCTTTATATAAAAAGTAGCATGAAGTTTTTTAAAAAACTGCCTTGATGTATGCATTCATCTCACAGAGTTAAACATTTCTTTTGACTGAGCAGTTTGGAAACACTGTTTTTGTATAATCTGTGAAGCAATGCTTGGTAGCACGAAAAGGCCTATGGTGAACAAGGAAATATATTCGGATAAAAACTGGAAAGATGCATTATGAGAAACTACTTTATGATGTCTGCATTCATCTCACAGAGTTAAGTCCTTCTTTTGATGGAACAGCTTGGAAACACTGTTTTTGTAGAATCTGCGAAGGAATATTTGGGAGTGCATTGAAGCCTGTGGTGGACAATGAAGTATCTTCAGAGAAGAATGAGACAGAAACTTTCTGAGAAACTGCTTTGTGATGTGTGCATTTATCTCACAGAATTAAAAATTTCTTTTCATTGAGCAGATTGGAAACACTGTTTTGGTAGAATCTGTGAAGGTATATGTGGGAGCGCATTGAATCATACATTGAAAAAGAAAACATCTTTGGATAAAATCTAGAAAGACACTTTTTGAGAAACTGTTTTGTGATGTGTTCATTCATCTCACAGAGTTAAACTTTCTTTTGATTGAGCAGTTTGGAAACAGTGTTTTCATAGAATCTGTGAAGGCATACTTCAGAGCACATTGAAGCCTATGGTGAAAAAGGAAATATCTTCAGATAAAAACTAGAAAGAAGCTTTTTGAGAAACTGTTTTGTGATGTGTGGATTCATCTGACAGAGTTAAAACTTTCTTTTGATTGATCAGTTTCAAGCTGCAAAGGGATATTTGGGTTCACATGAGTTCTATGCTGAATAAGAAAATAACTTCAGATAAAAATTAGAAATAATCTTTGTGAGAAACTGCTTTGAGATGTGTACATTCATCTCACAGAATTAAAACTTTCTTTAGATTGTGCAGTTTGGAAATGCTGTTTCTGTACAATCTGCAAAGGGATATTTAGGAGCAAATGAGGACTATGGTGAAAAAGGAAATATCTTCAGATAAAAACTAGAAAGAAGCTTTCTGAGAAACGTCTTTGTGATGTGTGCATGAGTTAAGTCCTTCTTTTGATGGAACAGTTTGGAAACTTTTTTAGAATCTGGGAAGGGATATTTGAGAGTGTATACACCCCTACTTTGGAAAAGGAAATATCTTCAGAGAACTTTCTTTTGGTGATCATTTTGGAAACAGTTATTGTAGAATATACGAAGGGATATTTGGGAGCACAAGAGGCCTATGGAGAAAAAGGAAATATCTTTGAATAAAAACCAGAAAGAAGTTTTTAAGAAACTGCTCTGTGATGTGTGCATTCAACTCACAAAGTTAATCTTTTTTTTTCATTGAGCAGTTTGGAAACACTGTTTTTTTAGAATCTAGAATGGAATATTTTGACTCACATGGAAGCCTATGATGACAAAGGAATTATCTTTGGATAAAAACTAGAAAGAATCTTTTTGAGAAAGTGCTTTGTGTGTTAAATACTTCTCATACTGTTAAATCTGTTTGTGATTGAGCTGTTTGAAACAACGTTTTTGCAAAATAGGTGAAGTGATCTTATGCAACACATAAAAGCCTATTGTGAAAAAGGGAATATCTTCAGATAAAAACTGGAAAGAAGCTTTATGATAAACTTCTTTCTGATGTGTGCATTCATCTCACAGAGTTAAGTACTTCTTTTGATGGAAGAGTTTGGAAGCACTGTGTTTGTACAATCTGTGAAGGGATATTTTGGAGTGCTTTGAGGCATAAGGTGGAATAGGAAATATCTTCAGAGAAGAACTAGACAGAAGCTTTGTGATAAACTATTGATGTGTGCATTCATCTAGAAGAGTTGAACCTTTCTTTTGATAGACCACTTTGGAAACACTGTTTTTGTAAAATCCGTGAAGGCATATTTGGGAGCTCATTGAAGCCTAAGGTGAAAAAGGAAATAATTTCGGATTAAAAACTAGAAAGAAGATTTTTGAGGAACTGCTTTGTGATGTGTGGATTCATCTGACAGAGATAAACCTTAGTTTTGATTGATCAATTTCAAAATACTTGTAGAATCTGCAAAGGGATATTTGGGAGCAAATGTGGCCTCTGGTGAAAAAGAAATTAACTTCAGATAAAAACTAGAAAGAAGCTTTCTGAGAAAACGCTTCATGATGTGTGCATTCATCTCACAGTATTAAGCCTTTCTTTCAATAGAGCAGTTTGGTAAAACTGTTTTTGTAAAAAATATGAAGGGATATTTCAGAGCACATGAGGCATATGATGAAAAAGGTAATATATTCAGAGAAAAACTAGAAAGAAGCTTTTTGAGAAACTGCTTGGTGATGTGTGCATTCTTCTCACAGAGTTAAACCTTTCTTTTGATTGAGCAGTTTGGAAACACTGTTTTGGAAATTCTGCAATGGGATATTAAGGAGCATATGAGACCTATGGTGAAAAAGGAAATAACTTCAGATAAAAACCGGAAAGAATCTTTCTGTGAAACTGCTTTGTGATGTGTGCATTCATCTCACAGAGTTAAACCTTTCTTTTGATTAAGAAGTTTGGAAACACAGGTTTTGTACAATCTGTGAAGGGATATTTGGGAGTCCATTGAAGCCTATGGTGAAAAAGGAAATATCTTCAGATGAGAACTAGAAAGAAGCTTTTTGAGAAACTGCTTGGTGATGTGTGCATTCATCTCACAGAGTTAAACCTTTCTTTTGATGAGCACTTTGGAAACGCTGTGTTTGTAGAATCTGCAAAGTGATATTTGGGAGCACATGGGGAGTATCGTGAAAAACGAAATAGCTTCAGACAAAAAGTAGAAAGAAGCTTTTTGGGAAACGGCTTTATGTTTTATGCATTCACCTCACAGAGTTAAAATTTGTTTTGTCTGAGCAGTTTTTAAATACTCTTTTTTTATAATTTGCAAAGCGATTTTCAGTAGTGTAAAAAGGCCTATGGTGAACAAGGAAATATCTTCAGATTAAAACTGGAAAGAAGGGATATGAGAAACTGATTTGTGATTGCTGCATTCATCTCATAGAGTTAAATGTTTCTTTTGATGGAGCAGTATGGAAACATTGATCTATATAATCTGCAAAGGGATATTTTTGAGTGCATTGAAGCCTACGGTGGAAAAGGAAATATCTTAAGAGAAGAAATAGAAACTATATGAGATACTGCTTTGTGATGTGTGAATTCATCTGACACAGTTAAACCTTTCTTTTGATTGAGCAGTTTGGAAACACTGTTTTTGTAGAATCTGAGAAGGGATAATTGGGAACACATGAGGCCTATGGTGAAAAAGGAAACAACTTCAGATAAAAACAAGAAAGATGCTTTATGAGAAACTGTTTTGTGAAGTGTGCATTCTTCTTACAGAATTAGAAGTTTCTTTGGTTGAGCAGTTTGAGAACACTGTTTTTGTAGAATCTCTGAAAGGATATTTGGGAGTGCATGAGGTCTATGGTGAAAAAGGAAACAACTTCAGATAAAAACAAGAAAGAAGATTTATGAGAAACTGCTTTGTTATGTGTGCATTATTCTTACAGAGATAAAAGTTTCTTTTCATTGAGAAGCTTGGAAACACTGTTTTTGTACAATCTGCAAAGGGATATTTTGGAGTGCATGTAGTCTATGATGGAAAAGGAAATATCTTTTTATAAAAACTAGAAAGAAGCTCTTTGAGAAACTGCTTTGTGATGTATGCACTCATCTCATAGAGTTAAAATTTTCTTTTGACTGAGCAGTTTGGAAACACTTTTTCTGTATAATCTGTAAAGTGATCTTTGGTAGTGCTAAAAGGCCTATGGTGAACAAGAAATTATCATAAGATAAATACTGGAAGTAAGCATAATGAGAAACTGCTTTCTGACGACTGCATTCATCTCACAGAGTTATGTGCTTCTTTTGATGGAACAGTTGGGAGACTCTGTTTTTGTAGAATCTGGGAAGGGGTATTTGGGAGTGCATAGAGCCCTGTGGAAAGGAAATGTCTTCAGAGAAGAACAAGATGGAAGCTTTCTGAGAATCTGCTTTGTGATGTGTGCATTCATCTCACAGTGTTCAACCTCTCTTTTGATTGAGCAGTTTGGAAACTGTTTTTGTAGAATCTGCAATGGGATATTTTGAGCACATTAATGCCTTTGGTGAAAAAGGAAATATCTTCACATAAAAACAAGAAAGAAGCTTTTAGAGAAACTGCTTTGGGATGTGTGTATTCATCTCACTGATTTAAAACTTCCTTTTCATTGAGAAGCGTGGAAACACTGTTTTTGTAGCATCTGAGAACAGATATTTTGGAGTGTACGTGGCCTATGGTGAAAAAGGAAATATCTTCCGATAAAAGATATACAGATTTTTCATAAACTGCTTTGTGATTTTTGCGTTAAACTCACAGAGTTAAACTTGTTTTTTGATTGAGCAGTTTGGAGACACTGTTTTTGTAGAATCTGTAAAGTGATATTTGGGAGCACATTGACGCCTATGGTGATAAAGGAAATATCTTTGGATAAAAACTAGAAAGAAGGCTTTTGAGAAACTGCTTTGTGATGTCTGCATTCTTGTCACAGAGTTAAACCTTTCCTTTGACTGAGCAGTTTGGAATCACAGTTTTTGCAAAATCTGTGAAGTGATATTAGGTAGCGCAAAAAAGCCTAAGGTCAAAAAGGAAATATCTTCAGATAAAAACTGGAAAGGAGCATTACGATAAACTGCTTTCTAATGGGTGCATTCATCTCAGAGAATTACATCCTTCTTTCAACAGAAAAAGTTTAGAAACGCTGTTTTTGTAGAGTCTGTGAAGGGATAGTTGGGATCGCAGTGAGGCTTATGAAGGAAAAGGAAATAATTTCAGAGAAGAACTAGACAGAATCTTTCTGAGAAACTGCTTTGTGACATGTGCACTCATCTCACAGAGTTAAACATTTATTTTGGTGGAGCAGTTTGGAAACACGGTTTTTGCAAAATCTGTGAAGTGATATTTGGTAGCACAAAAAAATCTAAGGTGAAAAAGAACATATCTTCAGATAAAAACTAGAAAGAGACTTTTTGTCAAAATGCTCTGTAATGTGTGGATTCACCTTACAGAGTTAAAACTTTCTTTCAATTGATTAGGTTGGAAGCACTGTTTTTGTAGAATCTGTGAAAGGATATTTGGGAGTACATGAAGCCTATCGTGAAAAAGGAAATAAATTCCGATTAAAAACTAGAAAGAATGTTTCTGAGGAACAACTGTGTGACGAGTGCATTCTTATTACAGAATTAAACGTTTCTTTTGATTGAACAGTTTGGAAACACTGTTTTTGTAGATCTGCTAAATGATATTTTGGAGCACACAGATTCCTATGCTGAAAAAGGAAATATCTTCAAATAAGAACTAGAAAGAAGCTTTTTGAGAAATTGCTTTGTGATGTATGCATTCATATCAGAGTTAAACTTCAATTTTAACTGAACCGATTCAAAACACTGTTTTTGTATAATCTGCAAAGTGATGTTAGGTAGCACAAAAATCTTATGTTCAACAAGGAAATATCTTCAGATAAAAACAGGAAAGATGTATTATGAGAAACTGATTTTGGAAGTGTGTGTTCATCTCACAGAGTTAAATCCTTGTTTTGATGGAAAATTTGCAAACACTGTTTTTACAGAATCTGTTAAGAGATATTTCGGAGAGCATTGAGGCCTATGATGACAAAGGAAATATCTTTAGAGAAAATGCAGAAGCTATCTGAGAAACTGCTTTGTGATGTGTGCATTCATCTCACAGGGATAAAACTTTCTTTTGATTGAGTAGTTTGTAAACACTGTTTTTGTAGTATCTGCAAAGCTACATTTGGGAGTGCACTTAGGCCTATGGCAAAAAAAGAAATATCTTTGCATAAAAACTAGAAATAAGCTTTTTAAGAAACATCTTTCTGATGGCTGTGTTCAATTCAGAGTTAAAACTGTTTTTTGAATGAGGACCTTGGAAACCCTCTTTTTGTAGAATCTGCAATGGGATGTTTGGAAGCACATTGAAGCTAAAGGTGAAAAGGGAAATATCTTCAGATAAAAAATAGAAAAAAGCTTTTTGAGAAACTGCATTGTGATGAGGGCATTCATCTCACAGAGTTAAATCTTTCTTTTGGTTGATTAGTTTGTAAGTACTGCTTTTGTTGAATCTGCAAAGGGATAATTCAGAAAGCACTGACGCCTATGGTGAAAAAGCAAATATCTTCGGATAAAGACTAGAAATTAGCTCTTTGAGAAACTGCTTTTACATGTATGCACTCATCTCACAGAGGTAAACTTTTCTTTATACTGAGCAGTTTGGAAACACTGTTTTTATATAGTCTGAAAAGCAATGTCAGGCAGTGCAAAAATGCCTATGGTAAACAAGGAAATATTCTCAATTAAACACTGGAAAGAAGTGTTATGAGAAACTGCTTTCTGATGAGTGCACTTGACTACTAGGCTAAATCCTTCTTTTGATGGAACAGTTCAGAATCACTGCTTTTATAGAATCTTCAAAGTGATATTTTGGAGCACAGTGAGGCCTATGGTGGAAAAGGGAATATCTTCAGAGAAGAATGACAAAGAAATTATTAGAGAAAATGTTTTGTGATGTGTACATTCATCTCACTGAGTTAAAGCTTTCTTTTGATTGAGCAGTTTTGAAACACTGTTTTTGTCGTGTCTGCAATGATATCCTCGGGAGCAAATTGAGGTCTATGGTGGAAAATGAAGTATCTTCAGATAAAAACTACAAAGATGTTTTTGAGAATCTGCTTTGTGATGTGTGCATTCAAATCACATATTGAAATATTTCTTTTGATTGAGCAGTTTCTAAACATTGTTTTTGTAGAATCTGTGAAGGGATATTTGTGATCTGATTGAGGCCTATTTTTAAAGAGGAAATAACAGAGAAGAAGTAGAAAGAAGATTTCTGAGAAACTTCTTTGTGATGTTTGCATTCATCTCACAGAGTTAAAGCTTTCTTTTGATTAATCAGTTTGCAAACACTGTTTTTGTAGAATTTGTGAAGGGATATTTGGGAGCACATTGAAACCTATGGTAAAAAAGGAATTATCTCCAGATAAAATGAAATAAGTAGCTTTCTCTGAAACAGATTTGTGATGTGTGCATTCATCTCTGAGAGTTAAAGATTTCTTTTGATTGAGCAATTTGGAAACACTGTTGTTGTAGGATCTACATCAGAATACTTGGGAGCAGATTGAGACCTATGGTGGAAAAGGAAATATCTTTTGATAAAAACTAGAAAGAAGCTTTCTGAGAAACTGCTTTGTGATGAGTTCACTCAACTCACTGAGTTAAATCTTCCTTTTGATTGAGAAGTTTGAAAACAGTGTTTTTGTAGAATATCTGAAAATAATTTTTGGAGTTCAGGGATAATTTTGAAAGCATTGAGGCCTATGTTGAAATAGGAAATATATTTTGATAAAAAAATACAGAGACTCTTTCTGAGAAATTGCTTAGTGATGTGTGCATTATTCTCACACAGTTAAAACTTTCATTTCATTGATCCATTTGGAAACACTGTTTCTGAAGTATCTGCAAAGGTATTTTTGGTAGTGTATTGAGGCCTATGGTGGAAAAGGATATAAATTCAGAGAAGAACTATACAGCAGCAATATGAGAAAATGCTTTGTGATGCTTGCATTCATCTCACAGAGTTAAACCATTCTATTGATTGAGCAGCTTGGAAACACAGTTTTTATAGACTCTGTGAAGGGATATTTGGAAGCGCACTTGGCCTATTCTGAAAAAGGATATAACTTCAGATAAAAACTACAAAGAAGATTTCTGAGGTACCACTTTGTGGTGTGTGTATTCTTCTCACAGAGTTAAACGGGTTTTTTGATTTAGCAGTTTGTAAATACTGTTTTTGTAGAATCTACAAAGGTATATTGGGGAGCACAAGGATGCCTATGTTGAAAAAGTAAATATCTTCAGATAAAAACTAGAAATAAACTTTTTGAGAAACTGCTTTGTGATGTGTGCATTGAACTCACAGAGTAAAACCTATTTTTTGATTGAGTAGTTTGGAAACACTGTTTTTGTAGAATCTGCAATGGTATATTTGGGAGCACACTGAGGCCTCTGGTATAAAAGGAAATAACTTCAGATAAAAACTAGAAAGAAACTTTTGGAGAAACTCCTTTGTG
Source organism: Pongo pygmaeus (assembly GCF_028885625.2). NCBI lineage: Eukaryota > Metazoa > Chordata > Mammalia > Primates > Hominidae > Pongo > Pongo pygmaeus. The sequence continues at coordinate 11,599,938 of NC_072388.2, read as the reverse complement.
ACGTGTGCATTCAATTCACAGAGTTAACCCTTTCTTTTGATTCAACAGTTTGGAAATACTGTTTTTGTAGGATCTGTGAAGAGATGTTAGGAAGTGCAAAAAGGCCTTTGGTTAACAAGGAAATATCTTCAGTTAAAAACTCGAAAGAAGCATTATGAAAAACTGGTTCTGATGTGTGTGTTCATCTCACAGAGTTAAATCCTACTTTTGGTGGAACAGTTCCTAAACACTGTTTTATAGAACCTGTGAAGGGATATTTTGTAGCACACTGAGGCATATGCTAAAAAAGGAAATATCTTCACATTAAAACTAGACAGAAGCTTTCTGAGAAACTTCTTTGTGATGTGTGTATTCATCTCATGGAGTTCAACCTTTCTTTTGATAGAGCAGTTTGGAAACAGTCTTTCTGTAGAATCTGCAAAGGGATATTTGTGAGCCCTTTGAGGCCTATGGTGAAAAAGGAAATATCTTCACATAAGAATTAGAGAGAAGCATTCTGAGAAACTTCTTTGTGATGCATGCATTAATCTCACAGAGTTGAACCTTTCTTTTGATTGAGCAGTTTGGAAACAGTCTTATAGAATCTGCAAAGGGATATTTGGGAGCACATGAGGCCTATGGTGAAAAAGAAAATAACTTCAGATAAAAACGAGGAAGAAGCTCTCTGAGAAACTGCTTTGTGATGTGTACATTCTACTCACCGAGTTAAACGTTTCTTTTCTTTGAGCGGTTTGGAAATACTGTTTTTGTAGAATCTCCAGTGGAATATTTGGGAGGGCACTGATGCCTATGTAGAAACAGGAAATATCTTCAGATAAAAATTAAAAAGAAGCTCTTTGAGAAACTGCTTTGTGATGGATGCGTTCACCTCACAGAGTTCAATTTTTCTTTTGATGGTGTGGTTTGGAAAGACTGTTTTTGCAAAATCTGTGAAGCAATATTGTGTACCACAAAAGAGCGTTTGGTGAAAAAGGAAATAACTTCAGATAAAAACTGGAAAGAAGAGTTATGAGAAACTGCTTTCTGATATGCGTGTTCAACTCCCAGAGTTAATTCCTTCTTTTGATGTAATAGTTTGGAAACACTGCTTTTGTAGAATCTGCAATTGGATATTTGGGAGCACTACGAGGCTTATGGTGGAAAATGAAATATCTTCAGAAAAGAACTAGATAGAAGCTTTCTGTGACACTGCCTTCTGATGACTGCATTCTTCTCACATGATTAAAACTTTCTTTCGATTAATCAGTATGAAAACACTCCTATTGTAGAATCTGTGAAGGGACATTTGGGAGCACTCACAGCCTATTGAGAAAATGGAAAAAACTTCTGATAAAAACTAGAAAGAAGCGTTCTGAGAAATCACTTTTCGATGTGTGCATTCTTGTCACAGAGTTAAACATTTCCTTTGATTGAGCAGTTTGGAAACACTGTTTTTATAGAATCTGCCAAGGGAAATTTGGTAGTGCACTGATGCCTGTGGTGAAAAAGGAAATATCTTTGGATAAAAATTAGATCAAAGTTTTAATTAAAAATTAGATTTAATTAAAAATCTAATTAAAAATTAGAACGAAGCTTCTGAGAAGCTGCTTTGTGACGTGTGCATTCAACCCACAGAGTTAAACCAGTCTTCTTATTGAGCAGTTTGGATTCTACTGTTTTGTAGAAACTGCAATGGGATATTTGGGAGTGTTTTGAAGCCTATGGTGGAAAAGGAAATATCTTCAGATAAAAACTAGAAAGAAACTTTTTGAGAAACTGCTTTGTGATGAGTACATTCATGTCACAGAATTAAACATGGCTTTTTGATTGAGCAGTTTGGAAACACTGTTTCTTTGTAATCTGCGAAGTGATGCTAGGTAGCACGAAAAGGACTGTGCTGAAAATGGAAATATCTTCAGATAGAAACTGGACAGAAGTGTTATGAGAAACTGCTTTCTAATATGTGTGTTCATTTCACAGAGTTAAGTCCTTCTTTTGATGGAACAGTTTGGAAACACTCTTTTTATAGAATCTGTGAAGGGACAATTGGGAGCGCATTGAGGCATACAGGGAAAAAGGAAATATATTCGGATAAAAAATACAAAAAGCTTACTGACAAACCACTTTGTTATGTGTGCATTCTTGTCACAGATTTATACATTTCCTTTGATTGAGCAGTTTTAATACATTTGTTTTGTAGAATCTGCAATCTGATATTTGAAAGTACTGTTAGGCCTATGTTGAAAAAGGAAATATCATTGGAAAAAAACTAGAAAGTAGATTTTTTACAAACTTCTTTGTGATGTGTGCATTCATCTCACATAGTTAAACATTTCGTTTGACTAAACAGTTTGGAAACACTGTTTTTGTGTATTCTGTGAAGCAATATTTGGTAGCTCCAAACGCAAAGCCAATATCTTCAGATAAAAAATGGAAAGAAGTGTTATGAGATACTGCTTTCTCATGTGTGCATTCATCTCACAGAGTTAAGTCATTCTTCTAATGGAACAATTTGGAAACACTGTTTTTGTAAAATATGCAAATGGATATTTGGCGGAGCTTTGACGCCTATGGTGGAAAAGGAAATATCATCAGAGAAGAAGTAGAGAGAAGCTTTCTGATACACTGCTTTGTTATTTCAGCATTCATCTCACAAAATTAAACTTTCTTTCGGTTGGGCCTTTTGGAAACACTTTTTTTTTAGAATCTGCAAAGGGATATTTGGGAGCTCACTGAAGCCTATGGAGAAAAAGGAAATATCTTTGGATAAAAACTAGAAAGAAGTTTCTTGAGAAACTGCTTTGTGATGTGTGCATTCATCTCTCAGAGCTAAACCTTTCTTTTGATAGAGCAGTTTGGAAACACTGTTATTTTATAATCTGCAAAGTTATATTTTGTAGCACAAAGTGGCCTATGGTGAAAAAGGAAATATCTTCAGATTAAAACTGGAAAGAAGCTTTCTGAGAAACTCCTTTGTGATTTGTGTATTCTTCTCACAGAGTTAGACATATCTATTGATTGAATGTTTTTGTAGAATCACTGGAAACACTGTTTTTGTAGAATCAGAGAAAGTATATTTGGGAGCACTTTGAAGCCAAGGGTGAAAACGGAAATATATTTGGATAATAATAAGAAAAGCTTTTTGAGAAACTGTTTGTAATGAGTGCATTCATCTCACAGAGTTGAACTTGTTTTTTATTGACCAATTTGCAAACACTGTTTTTGTAGAATCTGAGATGGAATATTTGGGAGTACATTGAAGCCTATGATGAAAAAGAAAATAACTTCGGATAAAAACTGGAAAGAAGGTTTTTGAGAAACTGCTTTGTGTTGTGTGCATTCATCTGACAGAGTTAAACTTTTCTTTTGATAGAGTACTTTGGAAACACTGTTTTTGTATAATCTGTGAAGTGATATTAAGTAGCACAAAGAGGTCTATGGTGAAAAAGGAAATAGCTTCAGATAAAAACTGGAATAAGCTTTCTGAGACACTGCATTGTGATGTGTACATTCATTAAACAGTGTTAAGTTTTTCGTTTGATGGAGCCATTTGAAAAGCCAGAAAGAAACTTTTTGAGAATATCTACATTCATCTCACAGAGTTTAAACTTTCTTTTCATTGAGACTTTTTGAGTAGAATCTGTGAAGGGATATTTGGGAGTGCATTGAAACCTACAGTGAAAAAGGAAATAACTTTGGATAAAAACTAGAAAGAAGCTCTTTGAGAAACTGCTTTGTGATGTGTGCATTCATCTCACAAAGTTAAATCTTTCTTTTGATCGATTAGTTTGTAACCATTGTTTTTGTAGAATCTGCGAAGGGATATTTGGGAGCGCATGAGGCCTCTTGTCAAGAAGGAAATAACTTCTGATAAAAACAAGAAAGAATGTTTCTGAAAAATAGCTTTGTGTTGTGTGCATTTTTCTCAGAGATTTAAAAGTTTCTTTTGATTGAGCACTTTGGAAACACCGTTTTTGCAGAATCTGCAAAGGAATATTTGGTCATGGACTATGTCTATGGTGAAAAACAAATATCTACAGAAGAAAAGTAGAAAGTAGGTTTTTGAGAAACTGTTTTGTGATGTATGCTTTCATCTCACAGAGTTAAACTTTTCTTTCGACTGATCCATTTAGAAACACTGTTTTTGTATAATATGAGAAGTGATGTTAGTGCAAAAAGGCCTATGGTGAACAAGGAAATATCTTCAGAAAAAACCTAGAAAGAAGCGTCATGAGGAACTGCTTTCTGATGTGTGTGCTCACATCACAGAGTTAAAACCTTCTTTTGATGGGACAGTTAGGAAACCGTGTTTTTATAGGATCTGTGAAGGGATATTTGGGAGCACATTGTGGCTTATGGTGGAAAAGGAAATGTCTTCAGAGAGGAACTAGAAAGAGACAATCTGAGAAACTGCTTTGTGATGTGCACATTCATGTCACACAGTTAAACCTTTCTTTTGATTGAGCATCTTGGAAACACTGTTTTTGCAGAATCTGCAAAGGGATATTTGGGAGTGCACTGAGGCCTATGGGGAGAAAGGAAATATCTTTGGGTAAAAACTAGAAAAAAGCATTTTGAGAAATTGCTTTGTGAGGTGTGCATTCCAGTCACAGAGTTAAACCTATTTTTTGATTGAGCAGCTTCAAAACACTGTTTTTGTAGAATCTGTGAGGTAATAATATTATGTAGCACAAAGAGGCCTATGGTGAAAAAGTAAATATCTTCAAATAAAAACTGTAAAGAAGCTTTCTGAGAAACTGCTTTGTGATGTGTGCATTTTCCTCACAGAGTTAGATATTCCTTTTGATTGAGGAGTTTAGAAACACTGTTTTTGTAGAATCTGCAAATGGGAGCACAATGACGCACAGGATGAAAAAGGAAATATCTTCAGATAAAAATAAGAAAGAAGATTTTTGAGAAACTTTCTGCTATGTGTGCATTCATCTCACACAGTTAAACTTGTTTTTTACTGAACAGTTTGCAAACACTGTTTTTGTGGAATCTGTGATGGTATATTTGGGAGCACTTTGAAGCTTATGGTGAAAAAGGAAATATCTTTGGATAAAAACAACAAAGATGCTTTCTGAGAAACAGCTTTGTGATATGTGCATTCTTCTCACACAATTAAATGTTTCTTTTGATTGAGAAGTTTGGAAAAACTGTTTTTGTAGAATCTACTAAGGCATATTTGGGAGCACACTGAGGAGTATGGTGAAAAAGGAATTATCTTCGGATTAAAACTAGAAACAAGGTTTTGGGAAACTGCATTGTGATATATGAATTCATATCTTAGAATTAAAATTTTCTTTTGACTGAGGAGCTTGGAAACACTGATTTGTATAATCTGTGAAGCGATATTTAGTATTGCTAAAAGGCCTATGATGAACAAGGAAATATCTTCAGATGAAAACTGGAAAGAAGCATTATAACAAGCTGCACTCTGAAGTGTGTGTTCATCTCACAGAGTTAAATCCTTCTGTTGGAACAGGCCAGAAACACTGTTTTTGTAGAATCTGTGAAGGTATATATGGGAGTGCATTGAAGCATATGGTGGAAAAGGAAATATCTTCAAAGAAGAACTAGACAGAAGCTATCTCAGAAACTGATTTTTGATGAGTGCATTCATCTCACAGAGGTAAACTTTTCTTTTGATAGAGCAGTTGGGAAACACTGTTTTTGTAGAATCTGCAAAGGGATATTTGGAGTGCATTGAAGCCTAGGGTGAAAAGGGAAATATTTTCAGATAAAAACTAGAAAGAAGCTTTTTGAGAAATGGCTTTCTGATGTGTGCATTCATCTCACAGAGTCAAACCTGTTTTCTGATTGAGCAGTTTAGAAACACTGTTTTTTTTTTAGAAACTGCCAAGTGATATTTGGGAGCATAAGAGGTCTATGGTGAAAAAGGAAATAACTTCAGATGAAAACTAGAAAGAAGCTTTCTGAGAAAATGCTTTCTGATGTGTGCAATCTTCTCTCAGAATTAAACCCGTTTTTTTATTGAGCAGCTTGGAAACACTGTTTTTGTAGAATCTACAAAGGGATATCTGGGAGTTCATTGAAGCCTATGTTGAAAAAGGAAATATCTTTGGATAAAAACTAGAAATAAGGTTTCTGAGAAACTGCAATGTTATGAGTGCATTCATCTCACAGAGTTAAACAAGTATTTTGACTGAGCAGTTTTGAAACACTGATTTTGTAGAATCTGTGAAGGGATATTTTGGAGCACATTAACGTCTATGGTGGAATAGGAAATATCTTCAGAGAAGAGCTAGACAGAAGCTTTCTGAGATACTGCTTTGTGAAGCGTGCATTCAACTCACTGTGTTATACCTTTCTTTTCATTTAACGGTGTAAACACTGTTTTTGTAGAATCTGTGAAGGGATGTATAGGAGTGCATTGAAGTCTATTGGGTAAAAGGTATAACTTTGGAGAAAAACAAGAAAGGAGCTTTTTGAGAAACTGCTTTGTGATGTATGCATTCATCTCACAGAGTTAAACTTTCCTTTGACTGAGCAGTTTGGAATCACCGTTCTTGCATTGTCTGTGAAGCGATGATATGTAGTGCAAAAAGGTGAAAAAGGAAATATCTTCAGATAAAAACTGGAAAGAAGCATTATGAGAAACTGCATTCCAATCTGTGCATTCCTCTCACAGAGTTAAATGCTTCTTTAGATGGAAGAGTTTGGAAACACTGATTTTAGAGAATCTGTGAAGGAATATTTGGGAGTGTATTGAGGCCTATATTAGAAAAGGAAATAACTTCAGAGAAGAACTACACAGAAAGTATCTGAGAAACTGCTTTGTGATACATGCATTCATCTCACAGAGTTAAACCTTTCTTTTGTTTGAGATGTTTGGAAACACTGCTTTTGTAGTATCTGCAAAGGTATATTTGGGAGTGCACTGAGGCCTATGGTCAAAAAGTAAATATCTTCATATAAAAAGTAGAAAGAAGATTTTTTAGAAAATACTATGGATGGGTGCATACAACTCACAGAGTCAAACCTGTTTCTTGATTGAGCGTATTGAACCACTGGTTTTGTAGAATCTGTAAAGGGATATATGGGAGCACATTGAGGCCTACTGTGGAAAAGGAAATATCTTCAGAGAATAACTAGACTGAACCTTTCTGAGAAACTGCTTTGGGATGTGTGCATTCATCTCACAGAGTTAAAACTTTCTTTTGATTGCTCAGTTTGGAAACAATGTTTTTCCAGAATCTGTGAAGGAATATTTGGGAGCACATTGAAGTCTATTGTGAAAAAGGAAATATCTTCAGATAAAAACGAGAAAGAAGCTTTTTTGAGAAATTGCTTGGTAATGTGTGCATTCATCTCACACATTTAAAACTTTCTTTTGACTGAACAGTTTGGAAACATTTTATTTTCCAGAATTTGTGAAGCAATATTAGGCAGTGTGAAAAAGCCTATGGTGTAAAAGGAACTATCGTCAGATAAAAACTAGAAATAAGATTTTTGAGAAACTGCTCTGTGATGCGTGCATTCAATTGGAAGTGTTAAACCTGTTTCTGATTGAGCAGTTTTTAAACAATGTTTTTTCTAGAATCTTCCAAAAGATATTTGGGAGTGCATTGAAGTCTATAGTGGAAAGGAAATCTCTTCAGAGAAGAACTAGACAGAAGCTTTCTGTGAAACTGCTTTGTGATGTGTGCTTTCAGCTAACTGAGTTAGACTTTTCTTTTGATTCAGCAGTTTGAATACACTGTTTTTTTTAGAATCTGCAAAGGGATGTTTTGGAGCGCATTGAACCCTAGGGTGAAAAAGGAAATATCTTCTGATAAAAACTAGACGAAGCTTTTTGAAAAAGTGCTTTGTGATGTGTGCATTCATCTCACAGAGTTAAAACTTTCTTTTGATTAACCAGTTTAGAAATACAGTTTTTGTAGAATCCACTAAGGAATACTTGGCAGTGCATGTAGCCTATGGTGAAAAAGGAAATAACTTCAGATAAAAACTAAAAAGAATCTTTCTGAGAAACAATTTTGTGATTGCTGCATTCTTCTCACACAGTTAAAAGTTTCTTTCAATTGAGCAGTTCGGACACACTGTTTTTGTAGAATCTGCAAAGGGATATTTGTGAGAGCAGAGAGGCCTGTGTTGAAAAAGTAAATATCTTCAGATAAAAACTAGACAGAAGCTTTTTTAGAAACTATTTTGTAATATATGCAAAAATGTCAGAGAATTAAACTTTTCTTTTGACTGAGCAGTTTGGAAACACTGTTTTTGTATAATCTCTGGAGCGATATTAGGAAGCGCAAAAAGGCCTATGGTGAATAAGGAAATATCTTCAGATAAAAACTGGAAAGAAGCATTATGAGAAACTGATTTCTGATGTCTGCATTCGTCTCACAGAGTTAAATCCTTCTTTTGATGGAGCAGTTCAGAAACACTGTTTTTATAGAAACTGTGAAGGGATATTTGGGAGCGCATTGAGGCCTATGGTGAAAAAGGAAATATCTTCAGATAAAAACTGGAAAGAAGCTTTCTGAGACACTGATTTGTGACATGTGCCTTCATTTCACAGTTTTAATCTTTCCTTTGATGGAGTCATTTGGAAATATCATTTTGGATGGGGCTGCGAATAATTATTTTGGAAAGTGTTGAGGCTTATGGTGAAAAAGGAAATATCTCCAGATAAAAACTAGAAAGAATCTTTCTGAGACACTGCTTTTTGATATGTGCATTCATCTCAAAGAGTTAAATATTTCTTTTGATTGAGCAGTTTTGAAACACTTTTTTTATAGTAGCTGCAAAGAGATATTTGGTAAGACCCTGAGGCCTATTGTGAAAAAGGAAATAACTTTGGATAAAAACTACAAATAAGCTTTCCGAGAAACCCTTTTGTGATGTGTACCTTCTTCTCACAGATTTAAATCTTTCTTTTGATTGAGCAGTTTGGAAACTCTGTTTGTAGAATCTGCAATGGGATATTTGAAAGCACAATTAGCCCTCCGGTGAAAAAGGAAATATCTTCTGTTAAAAACTAGAAAGAAGCTCTTTGAGAAATTGCTTTGTGATATGTGCATTTATCTCACAGAGTTAAACCTTTCTTTTGATTGATCAGTTTGGAAACACTGTTTTTGAAGAATGTGTGGGGGGATATTTGGGAGTGCATGAAGCCTACGGTGAAAAAGGAAATAACTGAGATAATAAATAGAAACAAGAGGCTCACTCTCTTTTCAGACTAAGCCTGCCTGCACCCAGGTGAAATAAACAGCCTTGTTACTCACACAAAGACTGTTTGGTGGTCTCTTCACATGGATGTGAGTGAAATTTTAGTGCCATGACTTGGATCAGGAGACCTCCCTTGGGAGATAAATCCCCTTGTCCTCCAGCTATTTGCTCCATGAGAAAGATCTGCCTATGACCTCGGGTCCTCAGATGGACCAGCCCAAGGAACACCTCACAAATTTTATGTTGGGACGCTACTGAAAATCTGACTGTTCATCTAACATAGCAGCCACTTCTAGATTAACTGCAATTCTGGCCCAAGGCTCTCTGACTGACTCCTTCCCAGATCTTCTTGGTTTAGTGGCTGAAGACTGATGCTGCCTGTTTGCCTCAGAAGCCCTCTAGACTATCATGGATGCTGATCTTCAGAGGGCTGAATAGGAACAGATCTAGTCCACAGCTCCCAGCATGAGCAATGCAGAAAATGGGCGATTTCTGCATTTCCAATTGAGATACCAGGTTCACCTCACTGGGGAGTGTCAGATGGTGCATGGAGGGCAGTGGGTGCAGTGCACTGAGCATGAGCCAAAGCAGTGTGAGGCATCACTTTACCTGGGAAGCACAAGGGGTCAGGGAATTCCCTTTCCTAGTCAAAGAAAGGGGTATAGATGGCACCTGGAAAATCGGGTCACTCCCACCCTAATACTGTGGTTTTCCAATGGTTTTAGGAAACAGCACACCAGGAGATTATATCACATGCATGGCTCAGAGGGTCCTATGCCCATGGAGCCTCGCTCATTGCTAGCACAGCAGTCTGAGACCAAACTTCAAGGTGGCAGCGAGGCTAGGGGAGGGGTGCCAACCATTGCCAAGGCTTGAGTAGGTAAACAAAGCGGCTGGGAAGGTTGAACTGGGGGGAGCGCACTGCAGCTCAAGGGGGTCTGCCTGCCTCTGTAGACTCTACCTCTGGGGGCAAGGCATAGCCAAACAAAAGGCAGTGGAAACCTCTGCAGACGTAAATGTCCATGTCTGACAGCTTTGAAGATAGTAGTGGTTCTCCGAGCATGCAGCTGGAGATCTGAGAAAGGACAGATTGCCTCCTCAAGTTGGTCCCTGAACCCAGAGTAGCCAAACTGGGAGGCACCCCCCAGTAGGGGCAGACTGAGACCTCACATGGCCGGGTACAAATCTGAGACAAAACTTCCAGAGGAAAGATCAGGCAGCAACATTTGCTGTTCGCCAATATCTTCTGTTCTGCAGCCTCTGCTGCTGATATCCTGGCAAACAGGGTCTGGAGTGGATCTCCAGCAGAATCCAACAGACTTGCAGCTGAAGGTCCTGACTGTTAGAAGGAAAACTAACAAACAGAAAGGACATCCACACCAAAACCCTATCTGTACATCACCATCATCAAAGACCAAAGGTGGATAAAACCACAAAGATGGGGAAAAAACAGAGCAGAAGAACTGGAAACTCTACAAATCAGAGTGCCTCTCCTCCTCCAAAGGAATGCAGCTCCTCACCAGCAACGAAACAAAGCTGGATGGAGAATGACTTTCATGAGTTGAGAGAAGAAGTCTTCAGACGAACAAACTACTCCGAGCTAAAAGAGGAAGTTCAAACCCATGGCAAAGAAGTTAAAAACCTTGAACAAAAATTAGACGAATGGCTAACTAGAATTACTAGTGAAAAGCAGTCCCTAAAGGACTTGATGGAGCTGAAAACCAAGGCATGAGAACTATGTGATGAATGCACAAGCCTCAGTAGCCAATTTGATCAACTGGAAGAAAGGGTATCAGGTATGGAAGATCAAATGAGTGAAATGAAGTGAGAAGAGAAGTTTAGAGAAAAAAGAATAAAAAGAAACCAAAAAATCCTCCAAGAAATATGGGACTATGTGAAAAGACCAAATCTACGTCTGACTGGTGTACCTGAAAGTGACGGGGAGTGTGGAATGAAGTTGGAAAACAATCTGCAGGACATTTTCCAGGAGAACTTCCCCAATCTAGTAAGGCAGGCCAACATTAAAATTCAGGAAATATATAGAAAACCACAAAGATACTCCTCAAGAAGAGAAACTCCAAGACACATAATTGTCAGATTTACCAAAGTTGAAATGAAGGAAAAGATGTTAAGGACAACCAGAGAGAAAGGTCGGGTTACCCACAAAGAGAAGCCCATCAAACTAACAGCTGATCTCTCGGCAGAAACTCTACAAGCCAGAAGAGTGAAGGGGTCAATAGTCAACATTCTTAAAGAAAATAATTTTCAACCCAGAATTTCATATCCAGCCAAACAAAGCTTCATAAGTGAAGGATGAATAAAATACTTTACAGAAAAGCAAATGCTGAGAGATTTTGTCACCACCAGGCCTGCCCTAAAGGAGCTCCTGAAGGAAGCACTAAACATGGAAAGGAAAAACAGGTACCAGCCACTGCAAAAACATGCCAAATTGTAAAGACCATCAAGCCTAGGAAGAAACTGCATCAACTAACGAGCAATAAAACCACCTAACATCATAATGACAGGATCAAGTTCACACATAACAATATTAACCTTAAAGGTAAATGGGCTAAATGCTCCAATTAAGACAGACTGGCAAATTGGATAAACAGTCAAGAACCATCAGTGTGCTGTATTCAGGAAACCCATCTAATGTGCAGAGACACACATAGGCTCAAAATAAAGGTATGGAGGAAGATCTACCAAGCAAATGGAAAACAAAATAAGGTAGGGGTTGCAATCCTAGTCTCTGATAAAACAGACTTTAAACTAACAAAGAAGGCCATTACATAATGGTGAAGGGATCCATTCAACAAGGAGAGCTAACTGTCCTAAGCATATATTAACCCAACACAGGAGAACCAAGATTCATAAAGCAACTCCTTAGAGACCTAGAAAGAGACTTAGACTCCCACACAATAATAATGGGAGACTTTAACATCCCACTGTCAACATTAGACAGATAAACAAGATATAAATTTAAAAAGGATACCCAGGAATTGATCTCAGCTCTGCACCAAGTGGACCTAATAGACATCTACAGAACTCTCCACCCCAAATCAACAGAATATACATTCTTTTCAGCAATACAGCACACATATTCCCAAATTGAACACATAGTTGGAGGTAAAGTACTCCTCAGCAAATGTAAAAGAATAGAAATTATAACAAACTGTCTCTCAGACCACAGTGCAATCAAACTAGAACTCAGGATTAAGAATCTCACTGAAAACCGCTCAACTACATGGAAACTGAACAACCTGCTCCTGAATGACTACTGGGCACATAACAAAATGAAGGCAGAAATAAAAATGTTCTTTGAATCTAATGAAAACAAAGACAAAACATACCAGAATCTCTGGGACACATTCAAAGCAGTGCATACAGGGAAATTTATAGCACTAAATTCCCACAAGAGAAAGCAGGAAAGATGTAAAATTGACACCCTAACATCACAATTAAAAGAACTTGAGAAGCAGGAGAAAACGCATTCAAAAGCTAGCAGAAGGCAAGAAATAACTAAGATGAGAGTAGAACTGAAGGAAATAGAGATGCAAAAAACCCTTGAACACAATCAATGAATCCAGGAGAAGGTTTTTTGAAAAGATTAACAAAATTGATAGACTGCTAGCAAGACTAATAAAGAAGAAAAGGGAGAAGAATCAAATAGACTCAATGAAAAATGATAACGGGGATATCACCACAGATCCCACAGAAATACAAACTACAATCAGAGAATACTATAAACACCTCTATGCAAATAAACGATAAAATCTAGAAGAAATGGATAAATTCCTCGACACATACACCCTCCCAAGACTAAACCAGGAAGAAGTTGAATCTCTGAATAGACCAATAACAGGCTCTGAAATTGAGACAATAATTAATAGCTTACCAACCAAAAAAAGTCCTGGACCAGATAGAGTCACAGCCGAATTCTTCTAGAGTTACAAGGAGGAGTTGGTACCATTCCTTCTGAAACTATTCCAAACAATAGAAAACGAAGGAGTGCTTCCTAATTCATTTTATGAGGCCAGCATCATCCTGATACCAAAGCCGGGCAGAGACACAACCAAAAAAGAGAATTTTAGACCAATATTCCTGATGAACATTGATGCAAAAATCCTCAATAAAATGCTGGCAAACCGAATCCAGCAACACATCAAAAAACTTATCCACCATGATCAAGTGGGCTTTATCCCTGGGATGCAAGGCTTGTTCAACATATGGAAATCAATGAATGTAATCCAGCATATAAACAGAACAAAAGACAAAAACCACATGTGTATCTCAATAGATGCAGAAAAGGCCTTTGACAAAACTCAAAAGCCCTTCATGTTAAAAACTCTCAATTAATTAGGTATTGATGGGACGTATCTCAAAATAATAAGAGCTATTTATGACAAAACCCACAGCCAATATCATGCTGAATGGGCAAAAACTGGAAGCATTCCTTTTGAAAACTGGTACAAGACAGGGATGCCCTATTTCACCACTCTCATTCAACATAGTGTTGGAATTCTGGCCAGGGCAATCAGGCAAGAGAAGGAAATAAAGTGTATTCGATTAGGAAAAGAGGAAGTCAAATTGTCCCTGTTTGCAGTTGACATGATTGTATATCTAGAAAACCCCATTATCTCCGCCCAAAAATCTCCTCAAGCTGATAAGTAATTTCAGCAAAGTCTCAGGATACAAAATCAATGTACAAAAATCACAAGCATTCTTATACACCAATAACAGACAAACAGAGAGCCAAATCACGAGTGAACTTCCATTCACAATTGCTTCAAAGAGAATAAAATATCTAGGAATTCAACTTACAAGGGATGAGAAGGACCTCTTCAAGGAGAACAGCAAACCACTGCTCAATGAAATAAAAGAGGATACAAACAAATGGAAGAACATTTCATGCTCATGGGTAGGAAGAATCCATATCATGAAAATGGCCATACTGCCCAAGGTAATTTATAGAGTCAATGTTATCCCCATCAAGCTACCAATGACTTTCTTCACAGAATTGGAAAAAACTACTTTAAAGTTCATATAGAACCAAAAAAGAGCCCTCATAACCAAGTCAATCCTAAGCCAAAAAAACAAAGCCTGAGGTATCACACTACCTGACCTCAAACTACACTACAAGGCTACAGTAACCAAAACAGCATGGTACTGGTACCAAAACAGAGATATAGACCAATGGAACAGAACAGAGCCCTCAGAAATAATGCTGCATATCTACAACTATCTGATCTTTGACAAACCTGAGAAAAACAAGCAATGGGGAAAGGATTCCCTATTTAATAAATGGTGCTGGGAAAACTGGCTAGCCATAGGTAGAAAGCTGAAACTGGATCCCTTCCTTACACCTTATACAAAAATCTATTCAAGATGGATTAAAGACTTAAATTTTAGACCTAAAACCATAAAAACCCTAGAAGAAAACCTAAGCAATACCATTCAGGACATAGGCATGGGCAAGGACTTCATGTCTGAAACACCAAAAGCAATGGCAACAAAAGCCAAAATTGACAAACAGGATCTAATTAAACTCAAGAGCTTCAGCACAGCAAAAGAAACTACCATCAGAGTGAACAGGCAACCAACAGAATGGGAGAAAATTTTTGCAATCTACTCATCTGACAAAGGGTAATATCCAGAGTCTACAATGAACACAAACAAATTTACAAGAAAAAAACAAACAACACTATCAAAAAGTGGGCAAAGGATATGAACAGACACTTCTCAAAAGAAGACATTTATGCAGCCAAAAAACATGAAAAAATGCTCATCATCACAGGCCATCAGAGAAATACAAACCAAAACCACAATGAGATACCATCTCTCACCAGTTAGAATGCCGATCGTTAAAAAGTCAGGAAACAACAGGTGCTGGAGAGGATGTGGAGAAATAGAAACACTTTTACACTGTGGGTGAGACTGTAAACTAGTTCAACCCTTGTGGAAGTCAGTGTGGCGATTCTTCAGCGATCTAGAGCTAGAAATACCATTTGACCCAACTATCCCATTACTGGATGTATACCCATAGAATTATAAATCATGCTTCTATAAAGACACATGAACACTTAAGTTTATTGCAGCACTATTCACAATAGCAAAGACTTGGAACCAACCCAAAATGTCCAACAGTAATAGACTGGATTAAGAAAATGTGTTGCATATACACCATGGAACACTATGCAGTCATAAAAAATGGTGGGTTCATGTATTTGTAGGAACATGGATGAAAATGGAAACCATCATTCTCAGCAAACTATCTCTAGGACAAAAAACGAAACACCACATGTTCTCTCTCATAGGTGGGAATTGAAAAATGAGAACACATGGACACAGGAAGGGGAACATCACACACCGGGGATGGTTGTGGGTTGGGGGTAGAGGGGAGGGATGGCAATAAGAGATATACCTAATGTTAAATGACGAGGTAAAGTGTGCAGCACACCAACATGACACATGTATACATATGTAACTAACCTGCACATTGTGCACATGTACCCTAAAACTTAAAGTATAATAATGATAAAATTAAAAAAATATAAAAACCTAGACAGAAGCTTTCTGAGAAACTTCTTTCTGATGTGAGCATTTATCTCACTGAGTTGAAAATTTATTTTGATTGAGCAGTTTGGAAACAGTCTTTTTGTAGCATCCACAAAGGGATATTTGAGCCCTTTGAGGCCTATAGTGAAAAATAAAATATCTTAACATAAAAACTAGACAGAAGGTTTCTGAGAAACTGCTTTCAGAGGTTTGCATTCATCTCACAGCGTTGAATCTTTCTTTTCAATGAGCAGTTCAGAAAGAGTCTTTTTCTAGAATCTGCACAGGGATGTTTGGAGTGCTTTGAGGCCTATGGTGAAAAAGGAAATATCTTCACACAAAAACCACACGGAAGCTTTCTGAGAAACTCCTTTGTGATGTGTGCATTCATCTCACAGAGGTAAACGGTTGTTTTCATTAAGCAGCTTGTAAACTCTGTTCTTGTAGAGTCTGAAAAGGGATATTTGTGAGCGCTTTGAGGCCTATGGTGAAACAGGAAATATCTTCACATAAAAACTAGACAGAAGCTGTCTGAGAAACTTCTTTGTAATATGCGCATTCATGTCCCAGAGTTCAAACTTTGTTTTGATTCAGCAGTTTGGAAATAATATTTTTGTAGAAACCACAAAGGGATATTTTTCAGTGGTTAGAGGCCATTGGTGAAAAAAGAAATATCTTCCCATAAAAACTAGACAGAAGCTTTCTGAGAAACTTCTTTGTGATATGTGCATTCATCTCACAGAGTTGAACCTTTCTTTTGATTGATCAATTTGCAAACAGTCTTTTTGATCTGCAAAGGGATATTTTTGAGTGGTTTGAGGCCTATGGTCAAAAAGCAAACATCTTCACATAAAATCTAGACAGAAGCATTCTGAGAAATTTCTTTTTGATGTGTGCATTCATCTCACAGAGGTAAACTTTTCTTGTCATTGAGCAGATTGGAACCTCTGTTCTTGTAGAATATGCAAAGGGATATTTGTGATCTCTTTGAGGCCTATGGTGGGAAATGAAATATCTTCACATAAAAACTAGACAGAAGGTTTCTGAGAAACTGCTTTGTGATGTGTTCATTCTTCTCACAGAGTTATACCTTTCTCTTGATTGAGCAGTTTGGAAACAGTCTTTTTGCAGAATCTGCAAAGGGATATTTGTGAGCCCTTGGAGGCCTATGGTGAAAAAAGTTATATCTTCACATAAAAACTAGACAGAAAGCTTCTGGGAAAATGATTTGTGATGTGTGCATTCAACTCACAGAGGTAAAAGTTCCTTTTCATTGAGCAGATTGGCAACTCTGTTCTTGTAGAATCTGCCAAGGGATGTTTCTGAGCACTTTGAGGCCTATGGTTAGAAAGGAATTATCTTCACATAAAAAATAAATAGAAGCTTTCTGAGAAACTTCTTTGTGATGTGTTCATTCGTCTCACAGCATTGAAACTTTCTTTTGATTTTTCAGATTGGAAACACTATTTTTTTAGAATCTGCAAAGGGATATTTGCGAGGAGTTTGAGGCCTATGGTAAAAAGGAAATATCTTCACATCAAAACTAGACAGAAGCATTCTGATTAACTTGTTTGTAATGTGTGCATTCATCTCACAGAGTTGAACCTTTCTTATCATTGAGCTGTTTGGAAACAGTCTTTTTGTAGAATCTGCAAAGAGATATTTGTGAGCCCTTTGAGGAATATGGTAAAGAAGGAAATATCTTCACATAGAATCTATACATAATGTTTCTGAGCAACTGCTTTGTGATGTGTGCATTCATCTCACAGAAGTAAATGTTTCTTTTCATTGAGCAGATTGGAAACTCTGTTCTTGTAGAATCTGCAAAGGGATACTTGTGAGGGCTTTGAGGCCTATGGTGAAAAGGGAAATATCTTCAAACAAAAACCAGAAAGAATCTTTCTGAGAAACTTCTTTGTGATGTGTGATTCATCTCACAGATTAGAACCTTTCTTCTGATTGAGCAGTTTGGAAACAGTCTTTTTGTAGTACCCACAATAGGATATTTCTTAGCCCTTTGAGGCCTACTGTGAAAAATGAAATATCTTAACATAAAAACCAGAGAGAAAGTTTCTGAGAAACTCCTTTGTGATGTGTGCATACATCTCACAGCGTTGAACCTTATTTTTGATTGAGGAGTTCGGAAACTGTCTTTTTATAGACTCTGCACAGGGATATTTGTAGCCCTTTGAGGCATATGGAGAAAAAGGAAATATCATCACACACAAACCAGGCAGAAGCTTTCTGAGAAACTACTTTGAGATGTGTGTATTCATCTCACAGAAGTAAACAGTTGTTTTCATTAAGCAGATTGTAAACTCTGTTCTTGTAGAGTCTGAAAAGGGATATTTCTCAGTGCTTGGATGCCTATGGTGAAAAAGGAAATATCTTCACATAAAAACTAGACAGAAGCTGTCTGAGAAACTTCTTCATAATGTGTGCATTCATCTCCAAGATTTGAACTTTCTTTTGATTGAGCAGTTTCGAAAAAGTATTTTTGTAGAATCTGCAAGTGGATATTTTTAAGTCATTTGAGGCCTATATTGAAAAAGGAAACATCTTCACATAAAAACTAAACAGAAAGTTTCTGAGAAAGTGCTTAGGGTTGTGTGCATTCATCTGACAGAGTTGAAACTTTCTTTTGTTGAGCAGTTTGGATGCAGTCTTTTTGTAGAATCTGCAAAGTGATATTTGTCAGCGGTTAGAGACCTGTTTTGAAAAAGGAATTATCTTCACATAAAAAGTAGATAGAAGATTTCTGAGAAATGGCTTTGTGATGTGTACATTCATCTCACAGAGTTGAAAATTTCTTTTGATTTAGCACTTTGGAAACAGTCTTTTTGTAGTATCTGCAAAAGGATATTGGTGAGCCGTTTGAGGCCTATGGTGAAAAAGCAAATACCTTTATATAAAAACTAGATAGAAGCTTTCTAAGAAACTTCTTTGTGCTGTGTGCACTCATCTCACAGAGTTGAACCGTTCATTTGATTGAGCAGTTTGGAAACAGTCTTTTTGTAGAATCTGCTAAGGGATATTTGTGAATGGGTTGAGGTCTATGGTGATAAAGAAAATATCTTCACATAAAATCTAGACAGAGCTTTCTCTGAAACTTCTTTGTGATGTGTGCAATTATCTCACAGAGTTCGACATTTCTTTTGATTGAACAGTTTGGAAACAGTCTTTTCACAGACTCTGCAAAGGGATATTTGTGAGCCCTTTGAGGCCTATGGTGAAAAAGGAAATATCTTCACATAAAAACCAGACAGAAGTTTTCTGAGAAACTCTTTTGTGATGTGTGCATTCATCTAACAGATTTGAACCTGTCTTTGGATTGAGTAGTTTGAAATAGTTTTTTGTAGAATCTGCAAAGTGATATTTGTTAACCCATTGAGGACTATGGTGAAACAGGAAACATCTTCACATAAAAACTAGACAGAGTCATTCTGAGAAACTACTTTCTTATGTGTGCATTCATCTCACACAGTTGAACCTTTCTTTTGATTGAGCAATTTGGAAACAGTCTTTTTGTAGGATCTGTAAAGGGTTATTTGCGAACTCTTTGAGGCCTATGGTAAACCAGGAAATATCTTCACAAAAACTAGGCTGGAGCATTCTGAAAAACTGCTTTGTGCTGTGTGCTTTCATCTCAGAGAGTTGAAACTTTCTTTTGATTGAGCAGCTCGGAAACAGTCTTTTAGTAGAATATGGAAATGGATATTTGGAGCACTTTGAGGTCTATGGTGAAAAAGGAAATAACTTCACATAAAAACTAAACAAAGTTTCTGAGAAGCTTCTTTGTGATGTGTGCATTCATCTCACAGAGTTGAACCTTTCTTTTGGTTGAGTATTTTGGAAAGAGTCTTTTTGTAGAATCTGCAAAGGGATATTTGTGAGTGATTTGAGGCCTATGGTGTCAAAGGAAATACATTCACATAAAAACTAGACAGAAGCTTTTTGAGAAACTTGTTTGTGAAGTGTTCATTCACCTCAGAGAGTTGAAACTTTCCTTTGATTGAGCAGTTTGGAAACAGTCTTTTTGTAGAATCTGCCAAAGGATATTTTTAAGCACTTTGAGGCCTATTGGGACAAAAGGAAATATCTTCAAATGAAAACTAGACAGAAGCTTTCTGATAAACTTCTTTGTGATGTGTGCTTTCATCTCACAGATTTGAAACTTTCCCTTGATTGAACAGTATGGAAACAATGTTTTTGTAGAATAACTACATGGATATTTGGAATGCTTTGAGGCCTATGGTGAAAAAGGAAATATTGTCATATAAAAACTAGACAGAAGCTTTCTGAGAAACATCTTTGTGATGTGTACATTCATCTCACAGAGTTGAACCTTTCTTTTGATTGAGCATTTTGGAAACAGTCTTTTGTAGTATCTGCAGAGGGATATTTTTGAGTGGTTTAAGTCCTATGTTGAAAGAGTAAATATCTTCACATAAAAACTAGACAGACACTTTCTGAGAAACCTGTTTGTGATGTGTGCATTCATCTCACAAATTTGAGCCTTTCTTTTTATTGAGCAGTTTTGAAGCAGTCTTTTTGTGTCATCTGCCAATGGATATCTGTAGCGTTTTGATGCCTAGGGTGAAAGGAATTATCTTCACATAAAAACTGTATAGAAGCTTTCTGTGTAACTTCTTTCTCATGTGTGCATTCAACTCATGGAGTTGAACCATTCTATTGATTGAGCAGTTTGGAAACAGTCTTTTTGTAGAATCTGCAAAGGGATATTTTTCAGTGGTTTGAGGCCTATTTTGGAAAAGGAAATATCTTCACATGAAAACTAGACAGAAGCATTCTGAGAAACTTCCTTTTGAAGCAGGCTTTCACCTCACAATGTTGAACCTTTCTTTTGATTGTGCACTTTGGAAACAGTCTTTTTGTGGAATCTGCAAAAGGTTAGTTGTGAGCACTTTGAGGCCTATGTTAAGAAAGGAAATATCTTCACATAGAAACTAGACAAAAGCTTTCCTAGAAACTTCTTTGTGATGTGTGCATTCATCTCAAATAGTTGAATATTTCTTTTGATTGAGCAGCTTGGAAACAGTCTTTTTGTGAATCTGCAAAGGTATATTTGTGACAGCTTTGAGATCTATGGTGAAAAAGGAAATATCTTCACATAAAAACTAGAGAGAAGGTTTCTGAGAAACTTCCTTGTGATGTGGGCGTTCATCTCACAGAGATGAACCTTTCTTTTCATTTAGCAGTTTGGAAAGAGTCTTTTTGTAGTATCTGCAAAGGGACATTTGTGAGTGTTTTGAGGCCTATGGTGAAAAAGGAAATATCTTCACATCAAAACTAGCCAGACTCTTTCTTAGAAACATCTTTGTGGTATGTGCATTCATCTCACAGAGTTGAGCATTTCTTTTGATTGAGGAGTTTGGAAACAGTCTTTTTGTGGAATATGCAAAGGGATATTTGCTTACCCTTTGAGACTTATGGTGAAAAAGGTAATATCTTCACATGAAAATAATACAGAAGATTTCTGAAAAACTGATTTTTGATGTATGCATTCATCTCACAAATGTCAACGTTTCTTTTCTTTGAGCAGATTGGAAAATCTGTTCTTGCAGAATCTGCCAAGGGATATCTGGATTGCTTTGAGGCCTACGGTGAAAAAGGAAATATCTTCACATAAAATGTAGAGAGAAGCTTTCTGAGAAACCTCTTTGTGATGTGTGCATTCATCTCACAGAATTGAACCTTTCTTTTGATTGACAAGTTTGGAAACACTCTTTTTGTATCATCTGCCAAGGGATACTTGGAGGTCTTTGAGGTCTATGTTGAAAAAGAAATAACTTCACATAAAAAATAGACAGAAGCTTTCTGACAACCTTCTTTGTGATGTGTGCTTTCATCACAGAGAGTTGAAATTTTCTTTTGATTGAACAGTTTGGAAACAGTCTTTTTGCAGAATCTGCCTAGGGATATTTGTGAGTGGTTTGAGGCCAATGGTGAAAAAGGAAATATCTTCACATAAAAACTAGCAGAAGGTTTCTGAGAAACTTCTTTGTGATGTGTGCATTCATCTCAGAGAGTTGAAACTTTCTTTTGATTGAGCAGTTTGAAAACAGTCTTTTTGTAGCCTCTGCAAAGGGATTTTTGTGAATGCTTTGACGCCTATGGTGAAAAAGGAAGTATCTTCACATTAAAACTGGATATAAGCTTTCAGGGAAACTTCTTTGTGATGTGTGCATTCATCTTATGGATTTGAGCCATTCTTTTGTTTGAGCAGTTTGGAAACAGTCCTTTTATAGAATCTTCAAATGTATATTTTTGAGCAGTTTGAGACCAATGGTGAAAAAGGAAATATACTCACATAAAAATTAGACAGAAGGTCTCTGAGAAACTGCCTTGAGATATGTGTATTCATATCTCAGAGGTGAAGGTTTCTTTTCATTGAGCAGATTGGGAAATCTGTTTTTTGTAGAATCTGCAAAGGGATATTTGTGAGAGATTTGAGGCCTGTGGAGAAAAAGGAAATTTCCTCACATAAAATTTAGACAGGAGTTTTCTGAGAAATTTCTTTTTGATGTGTGCATTCATCTCACAGAATTGAACCATTCTATTGATTGAGCAGTTTTGAAACAGTCTTTTCGTGGAATCTGCAACAGGATATTTGTGACCACTTTGTAGACTGTGGTGAAAAAGGAAATATCCTCACAGAAAAACTAGACAGAAGCTTTTTGAAAAACTTTTCTGTGATGTGTGCATTCATCTCACAGAGTTGAACCTTTCTTTTGATTGAGTACTTTAGAAAGAGTCTTTTTGTAAAATCTGCAAAGGGACATTTTAGCCCTTTTAAGGTCTATGGTGAAAAAGGAAATATTTTCACATAAGAATTAGGCAGAAGCTTTATGAGAAACTTAGTTGTGATGTGTGAATTCATCTCATAGGGTTGAACATTTCTTTTGATTGGGCAGTTTGGAAACAGTCTTTATGTAGAATCCTCAGAGGGATATTCGTGAGCACTTTGAGGCCTATGTTAAAAAAGGAAACATCTTCACATAGAAACTAGACAAAAGCTTTCCTAGAAACTTCTTTAAGATGTGTGCATTCATCTCAGAGTTTAACTTTTCTTTTGAATGAGCAGTTTGGAAACAGTCTTTTGTACAATCTGCAAAGGAATATTTGTGAGCAGTTTGAGGCCTATGGTGAAAAAGGAAACATCTTCACATTAAAACTAGACAGAAGCTTTCTGAGAAATTCCTTTGTTATATGTGCATTCATCTCACAGAGTTGAATCTTTCTTTTGATTTAGCAGTTTGGAAACAGTCTTTTTGTAGAATCTGCAGTGGGATACTTGTGAGCACTTTTAACCCCATGGTGAAAAAGGAAATATCTTCACATGAATATTAGACAGAAACGTTTTGAGAAACTTCTTTGTGATGTGTGCATACATCACACAGAATTGAATGTTTCTTTGGATTGAGCAGTTTGGAAACAGTCTTTTTATAGAATCTGCAAAGGATATTTCTGACCCCTTTGTAGCCTATGGTGAAAAGAAAATAACTTCATGTAAAAACTATACAAAAGGTTTCTGGAAATCTGCTCTGGGAAATGTGCATTCATCTCACAGATGTAAAAGTTTCTTTTCACTGAGCAGATTGGAAACTCTGTTCTTCTATTATCTGCAAAGCGATATTTGTTAGCACTTTGAGACATATGGTAAAAAAGGAAATATCTTCACATAAAAACTAGACAGAAGCTGTCTGAGAAACTTCTTTGTTTTAAGTGCCTTCATCTCACAGAGTTGAACCTGACTTTTCAATGAGCAGTTGGGAAACAGTCTTTTTGTAGAATCTGCAAAGTGATACTTGTGAGCCCTTTGAGGTTTATGGTGAAAAGGAAAATATCTTCACATAAAAACTAGACAGAAGCTTTCTCAGAAACTTCTCTGTGAAGTGTACATTCATCTCACAGAGTTGAACATTTTGTTTGATTGAGCAGTTTGGAAAAATTCTTTTTGTAGAATCTCCAAAGGGATATTTGTGATTCCTTTCAGGAATATGGTGAAAAAGAAAAATCTTCACATAAAAACTAGACAGAAGGTTTCTGAGGAACCGCTTTCTGATTTCTGCATTCATCATACGGATGTAAACGTTTCTTTTCATTGAGCAGATTGGAAAATCTGTTCTTGTAGAATCTGCAATGTGATACTTTTGAGCCCTTTGGGGCTTATGGTGAAAAAGGAAGTATCTTCACATGAAAACTAGACAGAAGATTTCTGAGAAACTGCATTGTGACGTGTGCATTCATCTCATAGAGTTAAACGTTTTATTTCACTGAGCAGATTGGAAACTCTGCTCTTGTAGATTCTGCAAGGGATATTTGTGAGCACTTTGGGGTCTATGATAAAAAAAGAAATATCCTCATATAAAAATTAGACAGAAGCATTCTGATAAACTTCTTTGTGATGTGTGCATTCACCTAACAGAGTTGCACCATTCTTTTGATTAAGCAGTTTGGAAACCGTGTTTTCGTGGAATCTGCAAAGGGATATTTGTGAGCAGATTGAGGGCTATTGTGAAAAAGGAAATATCCTCACATAAAAACTACACAGGAGCTTCCTGAGAAACTTCTTTGTGATGTGTGCATTCATCTCACAGAGCTGAACTTCTCTTTTGATGGAGCAGTTTGGAAACAGTCTTTTTGTAGAAACTGCAATGGGATGTTTGTGAGCCCTTTGAGTCCTATGGTGAAAAACGATATATCTTCACAATAAAACTAGACAGAAGGTTTCTAAGAAACTTCTTTGTAGTATGTGCATTCATCTCACAGAGAGAAAGGATTCTCTTCATTTAGCAGATTGGACACTCTTTTCTTGTAGAATATACAAAGGGATATTTCTGGGCGTTTTGAGGCCTATGGTTAAAAAGGTATATCTTCACAAAGAAACTAGAAAGGAGGTTTCTGAGAAACTTCGTTGAGATATGGGCAATCAACTCACGGAGTTGAACCTTTCTTTTGATTGAGCAGTTTGGAAACAGTGTTTTTGTAGAATTTGCAATGGATAATATGAGCGATTTGAAGCCTATGGTGAAAAAGGAAATATCTTCACATTGAAACTAGACAGAAGCTTTTGGAGAAACTTCTTTGTGATATGCACATTCATCTCACAGAGTTGAACCTTTCCTTTGATTGGGCAGTTTCGAAACTGTCGTTTTGTGGAATCTGCAAAGGGATACTTGAGAGCACTTTAGGGACTATGGTGAAAAAGGAAATATGTTCACATAAAAATTAGACAGATGCTTTCTGAGAAACTTCTTTGTGATGTATGCATTCACCTCCCAGAGTTGAACCTTTATTTTGATTGAGCAGTTTGGAAACAGTCTTTTTGGAGAATCTGCAAAGGGATATTTGTGAGATGTTTGAGGCCTATGGTGAAAAAGGAAATATCTTCACATAACCACTAGCCCGAAGCTTTCTGAGAAACTTCTTTGTGATGTGTGCATTCATCTCAAGGAGGTAAAGTTTGTTTTCATTGATCAGGTTGGAAACTGTGTTCTTGTAGAATCTGTAATGGGATATTTCTGAACACTTTGAGGCCTATGGTGAAAAAGCAAATATCTTTACATAAAAACCAGACAGAAGATTTCTGAGAAACTTCTTTGTGATGTGTGCATTCATCTCACAAAGTTTATCATTTCTTTTGATTGAGCAGTTTGGAAACAGTCTTTTTGTAGAATCTGCAAAGGGATATTTGTTAGCCCTCTGATGCCTATGGTGAAAAGGAAATAACTTCCAATAAAAACTAGAAAGAATTATTCTGAGAAACTGCTTAGTGATGTGCACATTCAGCTCACAGAGGTAAATATTTCTTTTCATTGAGCAGATTGGAAACTCTGTTCTTCTGTAATCTGCAAAAGGATATTTGTGATCACTTTGAGGCATATGGTTAACAAGGAAATATCTTCACATAAAAACTAGACAGAAGCATTCTTAGAAACTTCTCTGTGATGTGTACATTCATCTCACAGAGTTGAACCTTTCTTTTGATAGAGCAGTTTAGAAACAGTATTTTTGTAGAATCTGCAAGGGGATATTTTTGATCCCTTTTAAGGTCTATGTTGTAAAAGGAAATATCTTCACATCAGAATTACACAGAATGTTTCTGAGAAACATCTTTGTGATGTGTGCATTCATCTCACAGAGTTAAATATTTATTTTGATTGAGAATTTTGGAAACAGTCTTTTTGTAAAATCTGCAGAGGGATATTTGTGAGCGCTTTGAGGCCTATATTGAAAAAGGAAACATCTTGATATAGAAACTATACAGAAGCTTTCCTAGCAACTTCTTTGTGATGTGTGAATTCATCTCACAGAGTTGAACCTTTCTTTTGATTGAGCAGTTTGCAAACAGTCTTTTGTAGAATCAGCAAAGGGATATTTGTGAGAGCTTTTTGGCCTATGGTGAAAAAGGAAATATCTTCACATTGAAACTAGTCTGAAGCTTTCTGAGAAACTTCTTTTTTATATGTGCATTTATCTCACAGAGTTGAAACATTCTTTTAATTGAGCAGTTTGGAAACAGTCCTTATTTAGAATCTGCAAAGGGATATTTCTTTTTTTTTTTTTTTTTTTTGATTTTTTTTTTTTTTTTTTATTATACTTTAGGTTTTATGGTACACGTGCGCAATGTGCAGGTAAGTTACATATGTATACATGTGCCATGCTGGTGCGCTGCACCCACCAACCCGTCATCTAGCATTAGGTATATCTCCCAATGCTATCCCTCCCCCCTCCCCCCACCCCACAACAGTCCCCAGAGTGTGATGTTCCCCTTCCTGTGTCCATGTGTTCTCATTGTTCAATTCCCACCTATGAGTGAGAATATGCGGTGTTTGGTTTTTTGTTCTTGTGATAGTTTACTGAGAATGATGATTTCCAATTTCATCCATGTCCCTACAAAGGACGTGAACTCATCATTTTTTATGGCTGCATAGTATTCCATGGTGGAAAATGTGCAAAGGGATATTTCTTAGCCCTTTCAGGACTATGGTGAAAAAGGATATATACTCACATAACTACTAGCCAGAAGCTTTCTGAGAAACTTCTTTGTGATGTGTGCATTCATCTCACAGAGGAAAGCTTTCTTTTAATTCAGCAGATTGGAAACTCTGTTCTTGGAGAATCTGCAAAGGGATATTTTTGAGCCCTTTGAGGCCTACGGTGAAAAAGGAAATATCTTCACATAAAATGTAGAGAGAAGCTTTCTGAGAAACCTCTTTGTGATGTGTGCATTCATCTCACAGAATTGAACCTTTCTTTTGATTGACAAGTTTGGAAACACTCTTTTTGTATCATCTGCCAAGGGATACTTGGAGGTCTTTGAGGTCTATGTTGAAAAAGAAATAACTTCACATAAAAAATAGACAGAAGCTTTCTGACAACCTTCTTTGTGATGTGTGCTTTCATCACAGAGAGTTGAAATTTTCTTTTGATTGAACAGTTTGGAAACAGTCTTTTTGCAGAATCTGCCTAGGGATATTTGTGAGTGGTTTGAGGCCAATGGTGAAAAAGGAAATATCTTCACATAAAAACTAGCAGAAGGTTTCTGAGAAACTTCTTTGTGATGTGTGCATTCATCTCAGAGAGTTGAAACTTTCTTTTGATTGAGCAGTTTGAAAACAGTCTTTTTGTAGCCTCTGCAAAGGGATTTTTGTGAATGCTTTGACGCCTATGGTGAAAAAGGAAGTATCTTCACATTAAAACTGGATATAAGCTTTCAGGGAAACTTCTTTGTGATGTGTGCATTCATCTTATGGATTTGAGCCATTCTTTTGTTTGAGCAGTTTGGAAACAGTCCTTTTATAGAATCTTCAAATGTATATTTTTGAGCAGTTTGAGACCAATGGTGAAAAAGGAAATATACTCACATAAAAATTAGACAGAAGGTCTCTGAGAAACTGCCTTGAGATATGTGTATTCATATCTCAGAGGTGAAGGTTTCTTTTCATTGAGCAGATTGGGAAATCTGTTTTTTGTAGAATCTGCAAAGGGATATTTGTGAGAGATTTGAGGCCTGTGGAGAAAAAGGAAATTTCCTCACATAAAATTTAGACAGGAGTTTTCTGAGAAATTTCTTTTTGATGTGTGC
Source organism: Pongo pygmaeus (assembly GCF_028885625.2). Taxonomy (NCBI): domain Eukaryota; kingdom Metazoa; phylum Chordata; class Mammalia; order Primates; family Hominidae; genus Pongo; species Pongo pygmaeus. The sequence goes on along the minus strand of NC_072388.2, from coordinate 11,572,097 downwards.
ATTCATCTCACAGAATTGAACCATTCTATTGATTGAGCAGTTTTGAAACAGTCTTTTCGTGGAATCTGCAACAGGATATTTGTGACCACTTTGTAGACTGTGGTGAAAAAGGAAATATCCTCACAGAAAAACTAGACAGAAGCTTTTTGAAAAACTTTTCTGTGATGTGTGCATTCATCTCACAGAGTTGAACCTTTCTTTTGATTGAGTACTTTAGAAAGAGTCTTTTTGTAAAATCTGCAAAGGGACATTTTAGCCCTTTTAAGGTCTATGGTGAAAAAGGAAATATTTTCACATAAGAATTAGGCAGAAGCTTTATGAGAAACTTAGTTGTGATGTGTGAATTCATCTCATAGGGTTGAACATTTCTTTTGATTGGGCAGTTTGGAAACAGTCTTTATGTAGAATCCTCAGAGGGATATTCGTGAGCACTTTGAGGCCTATGTTAAAAAAGGAAACATCTTCACATAGAAACTAGACAAAAGCTTTCCTAGAAACTTCTTTAAGATGTGTGCATTCATCTCAGAGTTTAACTTTTCTTTTGAATGAGCAGTTTGGAAACAGTCTTTTGTACAATCTGCAAAGGAATATTTGTGAGCAGTTTGAGGCCTATGGTGAAAAAGGAAACATCTTCACATTAAAACTAGACAGAAGCTTTCTGAGAAATTCCTTTGTTATATGTGCATTCATCTCACAGAGTTGAATCTTTCTTTTGATTTAGCAGTTTGGAAACAGTCTTTTTGTAGAATCTGCAGTGGGATACTTGTGAGCACTTTTAACCCCATGGTGAAAAAGGAAATATCTTCACATGAATATTAGACAGAAACGTTTTGAGAAACTTCTTTGTGATGTGTGCATACATCACACAGAATTGAATGTTTCTTTGGATTGAGCAGTTTGGAAACAGTCTTTTTATAGAATCTGCAAAGGATATTTCTGACCCCTTTGTAGCCTATGGTGAAAAGAAAATAACTTCATGTAAAAACTATACAAAAGGTTTCTGGAAATCTGCTCTGGGAAATGTGCATTCATCTCACAGATGTAAAAGTTTCTTTTCACTGAGCAGATTGGAAACTCTGTTCTTCTATTATCTGCAAAGCGATATTTGTTAGCACTTTGAGACATATGGTAAAAAAGGAAATATCTTCACATAAAAACTAGACAGAAGCTGTCTGAGAAACTTCTTTGTTTTAAGTGCCTTCATCTCACAGAGTTGAACCTGACTTTTCAATGAGCAGTTGGGAAACAGTCTTTTTGTAGAATCTGCAAAGTGATACTTGTGAGCCCTTTGAGGTTTATGGTGAAAAGGAAAATATCTTCACATAAAAACTAGACAGAAGCTTTCTCAGAAACTTCTCTGTGAAGTGTACATTCATCTCACAGAGTTGAACATTTTGTTTGATTGAGCAGTTTGGAAAAATTCTTTTTGTAGAATCTCCAAAGGGATATTTGTGATTCCTTTCAGGAATATGGTGAAAAAGAAAAATCTTCACATAAAAACTAGACAGAAGGTTTCTGAGGAACCGCTTTCTGATTTCTGCATTCATCATACGGATGTAAACGTTTCTTTTCATTGAGCAGATTGGAAAATCTGTTCTTGTAGAATCTGCAATGTGATACTTTTGAGCCCTTTGGGGCTTATGGTGAAAAAGGAAGTATCTTCACATGAAAACTAGACAGAAGATTTCTGAGAAACTGCATTGTGACGTGTGCATTCATCTCATAGAGTTAAACGTTTTATTTCACTGAGCAGATTGGAAACTCTGCTCTTGTAGATTCTGCAAGGGATATTTGTGAGCACTTTGGGGTCTATGATAAAAAAAGAAATATCCTCATATAAAAATTAGACAGAAGCATTCTGATAAACTTCTTTGTGATGTGTGCATTCACCTAACAGAGTTGCACCATTCTTTTGATTAAGCAGTTTGGAAACCGTGTTTTCGTGGAATCTGCAAAGGGATATTTGTGAGCAGATTGAGGGCTATTGTGAAAAAGGAAATATCCTCACATAAAAACTACACAGGAGCTTCCTGAGAAACTTCTTTGTGATGTGTGCATTCATCTCACAGAGCTGAACTTCTCTTTTGATGGAGCAGTTTGGAAACAGTCTTTTTGTAGAAACTGCAATGGGATGTTTGTGAGCCCTTTGAGTCCTATGGTGAAAAACGATATATCTTCACAATAAAACTAGACAGAAGGTTTCTAAGAAACTTCTTTGTAGTATGTGCATTCATCTCACAGAGAGAAAGGATTCTCTTCATTTAGCAGATTGGACACTCTTTTCTTGTAGAATATACAAAGGGATATTTCTGGGCGTTTTGAGGCCTATGGTTAAAAAGGTATATCTTCACAAAGAAACTAGAAAGGAGGTTTCTGAGAAACTTCGTTGAGATATGGGCAATCAACTCACGGAGTTGAACCTTTCTTTTGATTGAGCAGTTTGGAAACAGTGTTTTTGTAGAATTTGCAATGGATAATATGAGCGATTTGAAGCCTATGGTGAAAAAGGAAATATCTTCACATTGAAACTAGACAGAAGCTTTTGGAGAAACTTCTTTGTGATATGCACATTCATCTCACAGAGTTGAACCTTTCCTTTGATTGGGCAGTTTCGAAACTGTCGTTTTGTGGAATCTGCAAAGGGATACTTGAGAGCACTTTAGGGACTATGGTGAAAAAGGAAATATGTTCACATAAAAATTAGACAGATGCTTTCTGAGAAACTTCTTTGTGATGTATGCATTCACCTCCCAGAGTTGAACCTTTATTTTGATTGAGCAGTTTGGAAACAGTCTTTTTGGAGAATCTGCAAAGGGATATTTGTGAGATGTTTGAGGCCTATGGTGAAAAAGGAAATATCTTCACATAACCACTAGCCCGAAGCTTTCTGAGAAACTTCTTTGTGATGTGTGCATTCATCTCAAGGAGGTAAAGTTTGTTTTCATTGATCAGGTTGGAAACTGTGTTCTTGTAGAATCTGTAATGGGATATTTCTGAACACTTTGAGGCCTATGGTGAAAAAGCAAATATCTTTACATAAAAACCAGACAGAAGATTTCTGAGAAACTTCTTTGTGATGTGTGCATTCATCTCACAAAGTTTATCATTTCTTTTGATTGAGCAGTTTGGAAACAGTCTTTTTGTAGAATCTGCAAAGGGATATTTGTTAGCCCTCTGATGCCTATGGTGAAAAGGAAATAACTTCCAATAAAAACTAGAAAGAATTATTCTGAGAAACTGCTTAGTGATGTGCACATTCAGCTCACAGAGGTAAATATTTCTTTTCATTGAGCAGATTGGAAACTCTGTTCTTCTGTAATCTGCAAAAGGATATTTGTGATCACTTTGAGGCATATGGTTAACAAGGAAATATCTTCACATAAAAACTAGACAGAAGCATTCTTAGAAACTTCTCTGTGATGTGTACATTCATCTCACAGAGTTGAACCTTTCTTTTGATAGAGCAGTTTAGAAACAGTATTTTTGTAGAATCTGCAAGGGGATATTTTTGATCCCTTTTAAGGTCTATGTTGTAAAAGGAAATATCTTCACATCAGAATTACACAGAATGTTTCTGAGAAACATCTTTGTGATGTGTGCATTCATCTCACAGAGTTAAATATTTATTTTGATTGAGAATTTTGGAAACAGTCTTTTTGTAAAATCTGCAGAGGGATATTTGTGAGCGCTTTGAGGCCTATATTGAAAAAGGAAACATCTTGATATAGAAACTATACAGAAGCTTTCCTAGCAACTTCTTTGTGATGTGTGAATTCATCTCACAGAGTTGAACCTTTCTTTTGATTGAGCAGTTTGCAAACAGTCTTTTGTAGAATCAGCAAAGGGATATTTGTGAGAGCTTTTTGGCCTATGGTGAAAAAGGAAATATCTTCACATTGAAACTAGTCTGAAGCTTTCTGAGAAACTTCTTTTTTATATGTGCATTTATCTCACAGAGTTGAAACATTCTTTTAATTGAGCAGTTTGGAAACAGTCCTTATTTAGAATCTGCAAAGGGATATTTCTTTTTTTTTTTTTTTTTTTTGATTTTTTTTTTTTTTTTATTATACTTTAGGTTTTATGGTACACGTGCGCAATGTGCAGGTAAGTTACATATGTATACATGTGCCATGCTGGTGCGCTGCACCCACCAACCCGTCATCTAGCATTAGGTATATCTCCCAATGCTATCCCTCCCCCCTCCCCCCACCCCACAACAGTCCCCAGAGTGTGATGTTCCCCTTCCTGTGTCCATGTGTTCTCATTGTTCAATTCCCACCTATGAGTGAGAATATGCGGTGTTTGGTTTTTTGTTCTTGTGATAGTTTACTGAGAATGATGATTTCCAATTTCATCCATGTCCCTACAAAGGACGTGAACTCATCATTTTTTATGGCTGCATAGTATTCCATGGTGGAAAATGTGCAAAGGGATATTTCTTAGCCCTTTCAGGACTATGGTGAAAAAGGATATATACTCACATAACTACTAGCCAGAAGCTTTCTGAGAAACTTCTTTGTGATGTGTGCATTCATCTCACAGAGGAAAGCTTTCTTTTAATTCAGCAGATTGGAAACTCTGTTCTTGGAGAATCTGCAAAGGGATATTTTTGAGCCCTTTGAGGCCTACGGTGAAAAAGGAAATATCTTCACATAAAATGTAGAGAGAAGCTTTCTGAGAAACCTCTTTGTGATGTGTGCATTCATCTCACAGAATTGAACCTTTCTTTTGATTGACAAGTTTGGAAACACTCTTTTTGTATCATCTGCCAAGGGATACTTGGAGGTCTTTGAGGTCTATGTTGAAAAAGAAATAACTTCACATAAAAAATAGACAGAAGCTTTCTGACAACCTTCTTTGTGATGTGTGCTTTCATCACAGAGAGTTGAAATTTTCTTTTGATTGAACAGTTTGGAAACAGTCTTTTTGCAGAATCTGCCTAGGGATATTTGTGAGTGGTTTGAGGCCAATGGTGAAAAAGGAAATATCTTCACATAAAAACTAGCAGAAGGTTTCTGAGAAACTTCTTTGTGATGTGTGCATTCATCTCAGAGAGTTGAAACTTTCTTTTGATTGAGCAGTTTGAAAACAGTCTTTTTGTAGCCTCTGCAAAGGGATTTTTGTGAATGCTTTGACGCCTATGGTGAAAAAGGAAGTATCTTCACATTAAAACTGGATATAAGCTTTCAGGGAAACTTCTTTGTGATGTGTGCATTCATCTTATGGATTTGAGCCATTCTTTTGTTTGAGCAGTTTGGAAACAGTCCTTTTATAGAATCTTCAAATGTATATTTTTGAGCAGTTTGAGACCAATGGTGAAAAAGGAAATATACTCACATAAAAATTAGACAGAAGGTCTCTGAGAAACTGCCTTGAGATATGTGTATTCATATCTCAGAGGTGAAGGTTTCTTTTCATTGAGCAGATTGGGAAATCTGTTTTTTGTAGAATCTGCAAAGGGATATTTGTGAGAGATTTGAGGCCTGTGGAGAAAAAGGAAATTTCCTCACATAAAATTTAGACAGGAGTTTTCTGAGAAATTTCTTTTTGATGTGTGCATTCATCTCACAGAATTGAACCATTCTATTGATTGAGCAGTTTTGAAACAGTCTTTTCGTGGAATCTGCAACAGGATATTTGTGACCACTTTGTAGATTGTGGTGAAAAAGGAAATATCCTCACAGAAAAACTAGACAGAAGCTTTTTGAAAAACTTTTCTGTGATGTGTGCATTCATCTCACAGAGTTGAACCTTTCTTTTGATTGAGTACTTTAGAAAGAGTCTTTTTGTAAAATCTGCAAAGGGACATTTTAGCCCTTTTAAGGTCTATGGTGAAAAAGGAAATATTTTCACATAAGAATTAGGCAGAAGCTTTATGAGAAACTTAGTTGTGATGTGTGAATTCATCTCATAGGGTTGAACATTTCTTTTGATTGGGCAGTTTGGAAACAGTCTTTATGTAGAATCCTCAGAGGGATATTCGTGAGCACTTTGAGGCCTATGTTAAAAAAGGAAACATCTTCACATTAAAACTAGACAGAAGCTTTCTGAGAAATTCCTTTGTTATATGTGCATTCATCTCACAGAGTTGAATCTTTCTTTTGATTTAGCAGTTTGGAAACAGTCTTTTTGTAGAATCTGCAGTGGGATACTTGTGAGCACTTTTAACCCCATGGTGAAAAAGGAAATATCTTCACATAAATATTAGACAGAAACGTTTTGAGAAACTTCTTTGTGATGTGTGCATACATCACACAGAATTGAATGTTTCTTTGGATTGAGCAGTTTGGAAACAGTCTTTTTATAGAATCTGCAAAGGATATTTCTGACCCCTTTGTAGCCTATGGTGAAAAGAAAATAACTTCATGTAAAAACTATACAAAAGGTTTCTGGAAATCTGCTCTGGGAAATGTGCATTCATCTCACAGATGTAAAAGTTTCTTTTCACTGAGCAGATTGGAAACTCTGTTCTTCTATTATCTGCAAAGCGATATTTGTTAGCACTTTGAGACATATGGTAAAAAAGGAAATATCTTCACATAAAAACTAGACAGAAGCTGTCTGAGAAACTTCTTTGTTTTAAGTGCCTTCATCTCACAGAGTTGAACCTGACTTTTCAATGAGCAGTTGGGAAACAGTCTTTTTGTAGAATCTGCAAAGTGATACTTGTGAGCCCTTTGAGGTTTATGGTGAAAAGGAAAATATCTTCACATAAAAACTAGACAGAAGCTTTCTCAGAAACTTCTCTGTGAAGTGTACATTCATCTCACAGAGTTGAACATTTTGTTTGATTGAGCAGTTTGGAAAAATTCTTTTTGTAGAATCTCCAAAGGGATATTTGTGATTCCTTTCAGGAATATGGTGAAAAAGAAAAATCTTCACATAAAAACTAGACAGAAGGTTTCTGAGGAACCGCTTTCTGATTTCTGCATTCATCATACGGATGTAAACGTTTCTTTTCATTGAGCAGATTGGAAAATCTGTTCTTGTAGAATCTGCAATGTGATACTTTTGAGCCCTTTGGGGCTTATGGTGAAAAAGGAAGTATCTTCACATGAAAACTAGACAGAAGATTTCTGAGAAACTGCATTGTGACGTGTGCATTCATCTCATAGAGTTAAACGTTTTATTTCACTGAGCAGATTGGAAACTCTGCTCTTGTAGATTCTGCAAGGGATATTTGTGAGCACTTTGGGGTCTATGATAAAAAAAGAAATATCCTCATATAAAAATTAGACAGAAGCATTCTGATAAACTTCTTTGTGATGTGTGCATTCACCTAACAGAGTTGCACCATTCTTTTGATTAAGCAGTTTGGAAACCGTGTTTTCGTGGAATCTGCAAAGGGATATTTGTGAGCAGATTGAGGGCTATTGTGAAAAAGGAAATATCCTCACATAAAAACTACACAGGAGCTTCCTGAGAAACTTCTTTGTGATGTGTGCATTCATCTCACAGAGCTGAACTTCTCTTTTGATGGAGCAGTTTGGAAACAGTCTTTTTGTAGAAACTGCAATGGGATGTTTGTGAGCCCTTTGAGTCCTATGGTGAAAAACGATATATCTTCACAATAAAACTAGACAGAAGGTTTCTAAGAAACTTCTTTGTAGTATGTGCATTCATCTCACAGAGAGAAAGGATTCTCTTCATTTAGCAGATTGGACACTCTTTTCTTGTAGAATATACAAAGGGATATTTCTGGGCGTTTTGAGGCCTACGGTTAAAAAGGTATATCTTCACAAAGAAACTAGAAAGGAGGTTTCTGAGAAACTTCGTTGAGATATGGGCAATCAACTCACGGAGTTGAACCTTTCTTTTGATTGAGCAGTTTGGAAACAGTGTTTTTGTAGAATTTGCAATGGATAATATGAGCGATTTGAAGCCTATGGTGAAAAAGGAAATATCTTCACATTGAAACTAGACAGAAGCTTTTGGAGAAACTTCTTTGTGATATGCACATTCATCTCACAGAGTTGAACCTTTCCTTTGATTGGGCAGTTTTGAAACTGTCGTTTTGTGGAATCTGCAAAGGGATACTTGAGAGCACTTTAGGGACTATGGTGAAAAAGGAAATATGTTCACATAAAAATTAGACAGATGCTTTCTGAGAAACTTCTTTGTGATGTATGCATTCACCTCCCAGAGTTGAACCTTTATTTTGATTGAGCAGTTTGGAAACAGTCTTTTTGGAGAATCTGCAAAGGGATATTTGTGAGATGTTTGAGGCCTATGGTGAAAAAGGAAATATCTTCACATAACCACTAGCCCGAAGCTTTCTGAGAAACTTCTTTGTGATGTGTGCATTCATCTCAAGGAGGTAAAGTTTGTTTTCATTGATCAGGTTGGAAACTGTGTTCTTGTAGAATCTGTAATGGGATATTTCTGAACACTTTGAGGCCTATGGTGAAAAAGCAAATATCTTTACATAAAAACCAGACAGAAGATTTCTGAGAAACTTCTTTGTGATGTGTGCATTCATCTCACAAAGTTTATCATTTCTTTTGATTGAGCAGTTTGGAAACAGTCTTTTTGTAGAATCTGCAAAGGGATATTTGTTAGCCCTCTGATGCCTATGGTGAAAAGGAAATAACTTCCAATAAAAACTAGAAAGAATTATTCTGAGAAACTGCTTAGTGATGTGCACATTCAGCTCACAGAGGTAAATATTTCTTTTCATTGAGCAGATTGGAAACTCTGTTCTTCTGTAATCTGCAAAAGGATATTTGTGATCACTTTGAGGCATATGGTTAACAAGGAAATATCTTCACATAAAAACTAGACAGAAGCATTCTTAGAAACTTCTCTGTGATGTGTACATTCATCTCACAGAGTTGAACCTTTCTTTTGATAGAGCAGTTTAGAAACAGTATTTTTGTAGAATCTGCAAGGGGATATTTTTGATCCCTTTTAAGGTCTATGTTGTAAAAGGAAATATCTTCACATCAGAATTACACAGAATGTTTCTGAGAAACATCTTTGTGATGTGTGCATTCATCTCACAGAGTTAAATATTTATTTTGATTGAGAATTTTGGAAACAGTCTTTTTGTAAAATCTGCAGAGGGATATTTGTGAGCGCTTTGAGGCCTATATTGAAAAAGGAAACATCTTGATATAGAAACTATACAGAAGCTTTCCTAGCAACTTCTTTGTGATGTGTGAATTCATCTCACAGAGTTGAACCTTTCTTTTGATTGAGCAGTTTGCAAACAGTCTTTTGTAGAATCAGCAAAGGGATATTTGTGAGAGCTTTTTGGCCTATGGTGAAAAAGGAAATATCTTCACATTGAAACTAGTCTGAAGCTTTCTGAGAAACTTCTTTTTTATATGTGCATTTATCTCACAGAGTTGAAACATTCTTTTAATTGAGCAGTTTGGAAACAGTCCTTATTTAGAATCTGCAAAGGGATATTTCTTTTTTTTTTTTTTTTTTTTTGATTTTTTTTTTTTTTTTTTATTATACTTTAGGTTTTATGGTACACGTGCGCAATGTGCAGGTAAGTTACATATGTATACATGTGCCATGCTGGTGCGCTGCACCCACCAACCCGTCATCTAGCATTAGGTATATCTCCCAATGCTATCCCTCCCCCCTCCCCCCACCCCACAACAGTCCCCAGAGTGTGATGTTCCCCTTCCTGTGTCCATGTGTTCTCATTGTTCAATTCCCACCTATGAGTGAGAATATGCGGTGTTTGGTTTTTTGTTCTTGTGATAGTTTACTGAGAATGATGATTTCCAATTTCATCCATGTCCCTACAAAGGACGTGAACTCATCATTTTTTATGGCTGCATAGTATTCCATGGTGGAAAATGTGCAAAGGGATATTTCTTAGCCCTTTCAGGACTATGGTGAAAAAGGATATATACTCACATAACTACTAGCCAGAAGCTTTCTGAGAAACTTCTTTGTGATGTGTGCATTCATCTCACAGAGGAAAGCTTTCTTTTAATTCAGCAGATTGGAAACTCTGTTCTTGGAGAATCTGCAAAGGGATATTTTTGAGCCCTTTGAGGCCTACGGTGAAAAAGGAAATATCTTCACATAAAATGTAGAGAGAAGCTTTCTGAGAAACCTCTTTGTGATGTGTGCATTCATCTCACAGAATTGAACCTTTCTTTTGATTGACAAGTTTGGAAACACTCTTTTTGTATCATCTGCCAAGGGATACTTGGAGGTCTTTGAGGTCTATGTTGAAAAAGAAATAACTTCACATAAAAAATAGACAGAAGCTTTCTGACAACCTTCTTTGTGATGTGTGCTTTCATCACAGAGAGTTGAAATTTTCTTTTGATTGAACAGTTTGGAAACAGTCTTTTTGCAGAATCTGCCTAGGGATATTTGTGAGTGGTTTGAGGCCAATGGTGAAAAAGGAAATATCTTCACATAAAAACTAGCAGAAGGTTTCTGAGAAACTTCTTTGTGATGTGTGCATTCATCTCAGAGAGTTGAAACTTTCTTTTGATTGAGCAGTTTGAAAACAGTCTTTTTGTAGCCTCTGCAAAGGGATTTTTGTGAATGCTTTGACGCCTATGGTGAAAAAGGAAGTATCTTCACATTAAAACTGGATATAAGCTTTCAGGGAAACTTCTTTGTGATGTGTGCATTCATCTTATGGATTTGAGCCATTCTTTTGTTTGAGCAGTTTGGAAACAGTCCTTTTATAGAATCTTCAAATGTATATTTTTGAGCAGTTTGAGACCAATGGTGAAAAAGGAAATATACTCACATAAAAATTAGACAGAAGGTCTCTGAGAAACTGCCTTGAGATATGTGTATTCATATCTCAGAGGTGAAGGTTTCTTTTCATTGAGCAGATTGGGAAATCTGTTTTTTGTAGAATCTGCAAAGGGATATTTGTGAGAGATTTGAGGCCTGTGGAGAAAAAGGAAATTTCCTCACATAAAATTTAGACAGGAGTTTTCTGAGAAATTTCTTTTTGATGTGTGCATTCATCTCACAGAATTGAACCATTCTATTGATTGAGCAGTTTTGAAACAGTCTTTTCGTGGAATCTGCAACAGGATATTTGTGACCACTTTGTAGATTGTGGTGAAAAAGGAAATATCCTCACAGAAAAACTAGACAGAAGCTTTTTGAAAAACTTTTCTGTGATGTGTGCATTCATCTCACAGAGTTGAACCTTTCTTTTGATTGAGTACTTTAGAAAGAGTCTTTTTGTAAAATCTGCAAAGGGACATTTTAGCCCTTTTAAGGTCTATGGTGAAAAAGGAAATATTTTCACATAAGAATTAGGCAGAAGCTTTATGAGAAACTTAGTTGTGATGTGTGAATTCATCTCATAGGGTTGAACATTTCTTTTGATTGGGCAGTTTGGAAACAGTCTTTATGTAGAATCCTCAGAGGGATATTCGTGAGCACTTTGAGGCCTATGTTAAAAAAGGAAACATCTTCACATTAAAACTAGACAGAAGCTTTCTGAGAAATTCCTTTGTTATATGTGCATTCATCTCACAGAGTTGAATCTTTCTTTTGATTTAGCAGTTTGGAAACAGTCTTTTTGTAGAATCTGCAGTGGGATACTTGTGAGCACTTTTAACCCCATGGTGAAAAAGGAAATATCTTCACATAAATATTAGACAGAAACGTTTTGAGAAACTTCTTTGTGATGTGTGCATACATCACACAGAATTGAATGTTTCTTTGGATTGAGCAGTTTGGAAACAGTCTTTTTATAGAATCTGCAAAGGATATTTCTGACCCCTTTGTAGCCTATGGTGAAAAGAAAATAACTTCATGTAAAAACTATACAAAAGGTTTCTGGAAATCTGCTCTGGGAAATGTGCATTCATCTCACAGATGTAAAAGTTTCTTTTCACTGAGCAGATTGGAAACTCTGTTCTTCTATTATCTGCAAAGCGATATTTGTTAGCACTTTGAGACATATGGTAAAAAAGGAAATATCTTCACATAAAAACTAGACAGAAGCTGTCTGAGAAACTTCTTTGTTTTAAGTGCCTTCATCTCACAGAGTTGAACCTGACTTTTCAATGAGCAGTTGGGAAACAGTCTTTTTGTAGAATCTGCAAAGTGATACTTGTGAGCCCTTTGAGGTTTATGGTGAAAAGGAAAATATCTTCACATAAAAACTAGACAGAAGCTTTCTCAGAAACTTCTCTGTGAAGTGTACATTCATCTCACAGAGTTGAACATTTTGTTTGATTGAGCAGTTTGGAAAAATTCTTTTTGTAGAATCTCCAAAGGGATATTTGTGATTCCTTTCAGGAATATGGTGAAAAAGAAAAATCTTCACATAAAAACTAGACAGAAGGTTTCTGAGGAACCGCTTTCTGATTTCTGCATTCATCATACGGATGTAAACGTTTCTTTTCATTGAGCAGATTGGAAAATCTGTTCTTGTAGAATCTGCAATGTGATACTTTTGAGCCCTTTGGGGCTTATGGTGAAAAAGGAAGTATCTTCACATGAAAACTAGACAGAAGATTTCTGAGAAACTGCATTGTGACGTGTGCATTCATCTCATAGAGTTAAACGTTTTATTTCACTGAGCAGATTGGAAACTCTGCTCTTGTAGATTCTGCAAGGGATATTTGTGAGCACTTTGGGGTCTATGATAAAAAAAGAAATATCCTCATATAAAAATTAGACAGAAGCATTCTGATAAACTTCTTTGTGATGTGTGCATTCACCTAACAGAGTTGCACCATTCTTTTGATTAAGCAGTTTGGAAACCGTGTTTTCGTGGAATCTGCAAAGGGATATTTGTGAGCAGATTGAGGGCTATTGTGAAAAAGGAAATATCCTCACATAAAAACTACACAGGAGCTTCCTGAGAAACTTCTTTGTGATGTGTGCATTCATCTCACAGAGCTGAACTTCTCTTTTGATGGAGCAGTTTGGAAACAGTCTTTTTGTAGAAACTGCAATGGGATGTTTGTGAGCCCTTTGAGTCCTATGGTGAAAAACGATATATCTTCACAATAAAACTAGACAGAAGGTTTCTAAGAAACTTCTTTGTAGTATGTGCATTCATCTCACAGAGAGAAAGGATTCTCTTCATTTAGCAGATTGGACACTCTTTTCTTGTAGAATATACAAAGGGATATTTCTGGGCGTTTTGAGGCCTATGGTTAAAAAGGTATATCTTCACAAAGAAACTAGAAAGGAGGTTTCTGAGAAACTTCGTTGAGATATGGGCAATCAACTCACGGAGTTGAACCTTTCTTTTGATTGAGCAGTTTGGAAACAGTGTTTTTGTAGAATTTGCAATGGATAATATGAGCGATTTGAAGCCTATGGTGAAAAAGGAAATATCTTCACATTGAAACTAGACAGAAGCTTTTGGAGAAACTTCTTTGTGATATGCACATTCATCTCACAGAGTTGAACCTTTCCTTTGATTGGGCAGTTTCGAAACTGTCGTTTTGTGGAATCTGCAAAGGGATACTTGAGAGCACTTTAGGGACTATGGTGAAAAAGGAAATATGTTCACATAAAAATTAGACAGATGCTTTCTGAGAAACTTCTTTGTGATGTATGCATTCACCTCCCAGAGTTGAACCTTTATTTTGATTGAGCAGTTTGGAAACAGTCTTTTTGGAGAATCTGCAAAGGGATATTTGTGAGATGTTTGAGGCCTATGGTGAAAAAGGAAATATCTTCACATAACCACTAGCCCGAAGCTTTCTGAGAAACTTCTTTGTGATGTGTGCATTCATCTCAAGGAGGTAAAGTTTGTTTTCATTGATCAGGTTGGAAACTGTGTTCTTGTAGAATCTGTAATGGGATATTTCTGAACACTTTGAGGCCTATGGTGAAAAAGCAAATATCTTTACATAAAAACCAGACAGAAGATTTCTGAGAAACTTCTTTGTGATGTGTGCATTCATCTCACAAAGTTTATCATTTCTTTTGATTGAGCAGTTTGGAAACAGTCTTTTTGTAGAATCTGCAAAGGGATATTTGTTAGCCCTCTGATGCCTATGGTGAAAAGGAAATAACTTCCAATAAAAACTAGAAAGAATTATTCTGAGAAACTGCTTAGTGATGTGCACATTCAGCTCACAGAGGTAAATATTTCTTTTCATTGAGCAGATTGGAAACTCTGTTCTTCTGTAATCTGCAAAAGGATATTTGTGATCACTTTGAGGCATATGGTTAACAAGGAAATATCTTCACATAAAAACTAGACAGAAGCATTCTTAGAAACTTCTCTGTGATGTGTACATTCATCTCACAGAGTTGAACCTTTCTTTTGATAGAGCAGTTTAGAAACAGTATTTTTGTAGAATCTGCAAGGGGATATTTTTGATCCCTTTTAAGGTCTATGTTGTAAAAGGAAATATCTTCACATCAGAATTACACAGAATGTTTCTGAGAAACATCTTTGTGATGTGTGCATTCATCTCACAGAGTTAAATATTTATTTTGATTGAGAATTTTGGAAACAGTCTTTTTGTAAAATCTGCAGAGGGATATTTGTGAGCGCTTTGAGGCCTATATTGAAAAAGGAAACATCTTGATATAGAAACTATACAGAAGCTTTCCTAGCAACTTCTTTGTGATGTGTGAATTCATCTCACAGAGTTGAACCTTTCTTTTGATTGAGCAGTTTGCAAACAGTCTTTTGTAGAATCAGCAAAGGGATATTTGTGAGAGCTTTTTGGCCTATGGTGAAAAAGGAAATATCTTCACATTGAAACTAGTCTGAAGCTTTCTGAGAAACTTCTTTTTTATATGTGCATTTATCTCACAGAGTTGAAACATTCTTTTAATTGAGCAGTTTGGAAACAGTCCTTATTTAGAATCTGCAAAGGGATATTTCTTTTTTTTTTTTTTTTTTTTGATTTTTTTTTTTTTTTTTTTATTATACTTTAGGTTTTATGGTACACGTGCGCAATGTGCAGGTAAGTTACATATGTATACATGTGCCATGCTGGTGCGCTGCACCCACCAACCCGTCATCTAGCATTAGGTATATCTCCCAATGCTATCCCTCCCCCCTCCCCCCACCCCACAACAGTCCCCAGAGTGTGATGTTCCCCTTCCTGTGTCCATGTGTTCTCATTGTTCAATTCCCACCTATGAGTGAGAATATGCGGTGTTTGGTTTTTTGTTCTTGTGATAGTTTACTGAGAATGATGATTTCCAATTTCATCCATG
Source organism: Pongo pygmaeus (assembly GCF_028885625.2). Classification (NCBI taxonomy): domain Eukaryota; kingdom Metazoa; phylum Chordata; class Mammalia; order Primates; family Hominidae; genus Pongo; species Pongo pygmaeus. Next base: position 11,556,953 of record NC_072388.2, on the reverse strand, counting down.
TCCCTACAAAGGACGTGAACTCATCATTTTTTATGGCTGCATAGTATTCCATGGTGGAAAATGTGCAAAGGGATATTTCTTAGCCCTTTCAGGACTATGGTGAAAAAGGATATATACTCACATAACTACTAGCCAGAAGCTTTCTGAGAAACTTCTTTGTGATGTGTGCATTCATCTCACAGAGGAAAGCTTTCTTTTAATTCAGCAGATTGGAAACTCTGTTCTTGGAGAATCTGCAAAGGGATATTTTTGAGCCCTTTGAGGCCTACGGTGAAAAAGGAAATATCTTCACATAAAATGTAGAGAGAAGCTTTCTGAGAAACCTCTTTGTGATGTGTGCATTCATCTCACAGAATTGAACCTTTCTTTTGATTGACAAGTTTGGAAACACTCTTTTTGTATCATCTGCCAAGGGATACTTGGAGGTCTTTGAGGTCTATGTTGAAAAAGAAATAACTTCACATAAAAAATAGACAGAAGCTTTCTGACAACCTTCTTTGTGATGTGTGCTTTCATCACAGAGAGTTGAAATTTTCTTTTGATTGAACAGTTTGGAAACAGTCTTTTTGCAGAATCTGCCTAGGGATATTTGTGAGTGGTTTGAGGCCAATGGTGAAAAAGGAAATATCTTCACATAAAAACTAGCAGAAGGTTTCTGAGAAACTTCTTTGTGATGTGTGCATTCATCTCAGAGAGTTGAAACTTTCTTTTGATTGAGCAGTTTGAAAACAGTCTTTTTGTAGCCTCTGCAAAGGGATTTTTGTGAATGCTTTGACGCCTATGGTGAAAAAGGAAGTATCTTCACATTAAAACTGGATATAAGCTTTCAGGGAAACTTCTTTGTGATGTGTGCATTCATCTTATGGATTTGAGCCATTCTTTTGTTTGAGCAGTTTGGAAACAGTCCTTTTATAGAATCTTCAAATGTATATTTTTGAGCAGTTTGAGACCAATGGTGAAAAAGGAAATATACTCACATAAAAATTAGACAGAAGGTCTCTGAGAAACTGCCTTGAGATATGTGTATTCATATCTCAGAGGTGAAGGTTTCTTTTCATTGAGCAGATTGGGAAATCTGTTTTTTGTAGAATCTGCAAAGGGATATTTGTGAGAGATTTGAGGCCTGTGGAGAAAAAGGAAATTTCCTCACATAAAATTTAGACAGGAGTTTTCTGAGAAATTTCTTTTTGATGTGTGCATTCATCTCACAGAATTGAACCATTCTATTGATTGAGCAGTTTTGAAACAGTCTTTTCGTGGAATCTGCAACAGGATATTTGTGACCACTTTGTAGATTGTGGTGAAAAAGGAAATATCCTCACAGAAAAACTAGACAGAAGCTTTTTGAAAAACTTTTCTGTGATGTGTGCATTCATCTCACAGAGTTGAACCTTTCTTTTGATTGAGTACTTTAGAAAGAGTCTTTTTGTAAAATCTGCAAAGGGACATTTTAGCCCTTTTAAGGTCTATGGTGAAAAAGGAAATATTTTCACATAAGAATTAGGCAGAAGCTTTATGAGAAACTTAGTTGTGATGTGTGAATTCATCTCATAGGGTTGAACATTTCTTTTGATTGGGCAGTTTGGAAACAGTCTTTATGTAGAATCCTCAGAGGGATATTCGTGAGCACTTTGAGGCCTATGTTAAAAAAGGAAACATCTTCACATTAAAACTAGACAGAAGCTTTCTGAGAAATTCCTTTGTTATATGTGCATTCATCTCACAGAGTTGAATCTTTCTTTTGATTTAGCAGTTTGGAAACAGTCTTTTTGTAGAATCTGCAGTGGGATACTTGTGAGCACTTTTAACCCCATGGTGAAAAAGGAAATATCTTCACATAAATATTAGACAGAAACGTTTTGAGAAACTTCTTTGTGATGTGTGCATACATCACACAGAATTGAATGTTTCTTTGGATTGAGCAGTTTGGAAACAGTCTTTTTATAGAATCTGCAAAGGATATTTCTGACCCCTTTGTAGCCTATGGTGAAAAGAAAATAACTTCATGTAAAAACTATACAAAAGGTTTCTGGAAATCTGCTCTGGGAAATGTGCATTCATCTCACAGATGTAAAAGTTTCTTTTCACTGAGCAGATTGGAAACTCTGTTCTTCTATTATCTGCAAAGCGATATTTGTTAGCACTTTGAGACATATGGTAAAAAAGGAAATATCTTCACATAAAAACTAGACAGAAGCTGTCTGAGAAACTTCTTTGTTTTAAGTGCCTTCATCTCACAGAGTTGAACCTGACTTTTCAATGAGCAGTTGGGAAACAGTCTTTTTGTAGAATCTGCAAAGTGATACTTGTGAGCCCTTTGAGGTTTATGGTGAAAAGGAAAATATCTTCACATAAAAACTAGACAGAAGCTTTCTCAGAAACTTCTCTGTGAAGTGTACATTCATCTCACAGAGTTGAACATTTTGTTTGATTGAGCAGTTTGGAAAAATTCTTTTTGTAGAATCTCCAAAGGGATATTTGTGATTCCTTTCAGGAATATGGTGAAAAAGAAAAATCTTCACATAAAAACTAGACAGAAGGTTTCTGAGGAACCGCTTTCTGATTTCTGCATTCATCATACGGATGTAAACGTTTCTTTTCATTGAGCAGATTGGAAAATCTGTTCTTGTAGAATCTGCAATGTGATACTTTTGAGCCCTTTGGGGCTTATGGTGAAAAAGGAAGTATCTTCACATGAAAACTAGACAGAAGATTTCTGAGAAACTGCATTGTGACGTGTGCATTCATCTCATAGAGTTAAACGTTTTATTTCACTGAGCAGATTGGAAACTCTGCTCTTGTAGATTCTGCAAGGGATATTTGTGAGCACTTTGGGGTCTATGATAAAAAAAGAAATATCCTCATATAAAAATTAGACAGAAGCATTCTGATAAACTTCTTTGTGATGTGTGCATTCACCTAACAGAGTTGCACCATTCTTTTGATTAAGCAGTTTGGAAACCGTGTTTTCGTGGAATCTGCAAAGGGATATTTGTGAGCAGATTGAGGGCTATTGTGAAAAAGGAAATATCCTCACATAAAAACTACACAGGAGCTTCCTGAGAAACTTCTTTGTGATGTGTGCATTCATCTCACAGAGCTGAACTTCTCTTTTGATGGAGCAGTTTGGAAACAGTCTTTTTGTAGAAACTGCAATGGGATGTTTGTGAGCCCTTTGAGTCCTATGGTGAAAAACGATATATCTTCACAATAAAACTAGACAGAAGGTTTCTAAGAAACTTCTTTGTAGTATGTGCATTCATCTCACAGAGAGAAAGGATTCTCTTCATTTAGCAGATTGGACACTCTTTTCTTGTAGAATATACAAAGGGATATTTCTGGGCGTTTTGAGGCCTATGGTTAAAAAGGTATATCTTCACAAAGAAACTAGAAAGGAGGTTTCTGAGAAACTTCGTTGAGATATGGGCAATCAACTCACGGAGTTGAACCTTTCTTTTGATTGAGCAGTTTGGAAACAGTGTTTTTGTAGAATTTGCAATGGATAATATGAGCGATTTGAAGCCTATGGTGAAAAAGGAAATATCTTCACATTGAAACTAGACAGAAGCTTTTGGAGAAACTTCTTTGTGATATGCACATTCATCTCACAGAGTTGAACCTTTCCTTTGATTGGGCAGTTTCGAAACTGTCGTTTTGTGGAATCTGCAAAGGGATACTTGAGAGCACTTTAGGGACTATGGTGAAAAAGGAAATATGTTCACATAAAAATTAGACAGATGCTTTCTGAGAAACTTCTTTGTGATGTATGCATTCACCTCCCAGAGTTGAACCTTTATTTTGATTGAGCAGTTTGGAAACAGTCTTTTTGGAGAATCTGCAAAGGGATATTTGTGAGATGTTTGAGGCCTATGGTGAAAAAGGAAATATCTTCACATAACCACTAGCCCGAAGCTTTCTGAGAAACTTCTTTGTGATGTGTGCATTCATCTCAAGGAGGTAAAGTTTGTTTTCATTGATCAGGTTGGAAACTGTGTTCTTGTAGAATCTGTAATGGGATATTTCTGAACACTTTGAGGCCTATGGTGAAAAAGCAAATATCTTTACATAAAAACCAGACAGAAGATTTCTGAGAAACTTCTTTGTGATGTGTGCATTCATCTCACAAAGTTTATCATTTCTTTTGATTGAGCAGTTTGGAAACAGTCTTTTTGTAGAATCTGCAAAGGGATATTTGTTAGCCCTCTGATGCCTATGGTGAAAAGGAAATAACTTCCAATAAAAACTAGAAAGAATTATTCTGAGAAACTGCTTAGTGATGTGCACATTCAGCTCACAGAGGTAAATATTTCTTTTCATTGAGCAGATTGGAAACTCTGTTCTTCTGTAATCTGCAAAAGGATATTTGTGATCACTTTGAGGCATATGGTTAACAAGGAAATATCTTCACATAAAAACTAGACAGAAGCATTCTTAGAAACTTCTCTGTGATGTGTACATTCATCTCACAGAGTTGAACCTTTCTTTTGATAGAGCAGTTTAGAAACAGTATTTTTGTAGAATCTGCAAGGGGATATTTTTGATCCCTTTTAAGGTCTATGTTGTAAAAGGAAATATCTTCACATCAGAATTACACAGAATGTTTCTGAGAAACATCTTTGTGATGTGTGCATTCATCTCACAGAGTTAAATATTTATTTTGATTGAGAATTTTGGAAACAGTCTTTTTGTAAAATCTGCAGAGGGATATTTGTGAGCGCTTTGAGGCCTATATTGAAAAAGGAAACATCTTGATATAGAAACTATACAGAAGCTTTCCTAGCAACTTCTTTGTGATGTGTGAATTCATCTCACAGAGTTGAACCTTTCTTTTGATTGAGCAGTTTGCAAACAGTCTTTTGTAGAATCAGCAAAGGGATATTTGTGAGAGCTTTTTGGCCTATGGTGAAAAAGGAAATATCTTCACATTGAAACTAGTCTGAAGCTTTCTGAGAAACTTCTTTTTTATATGTGCATTTATCTCACAGAGTTGAAACATTCTTTTAATTGAGCAGTTTGGAAACAGTCCTTATTTAGAATCTGCAAAGGGATATTTCTTTTTTTTTTTTTTTTTTTTTGATTTTTTTTTTTTTTTTTTATTATACTTTAGGTTTTATGGTACACGTGCGCAATGTGCAGGTAAGTTACATATGTATACATGTGCCATGCTGGTGCGCTGCACCCACCAACCCGTCATCTAGCATTAGGTATATCTCCCAATGCTATCCCTCCCCCCTCCCCCCACCCCACAACAGTCCCCAGAGTGTGATGTTCCCCTTCCTGTGTCCATGTGTTCTCATTGTTCAATTCCCACCTATGAGTGAGAATATGCGGTGTTTGGTTTTTTGTTCTTGTGATAGTTTACTGAGAATGATGATTTCCAATTTCATCCATGTCCCTACAAAGGACGTGAACTCATCATTTTTTATGGCTGCATAGTATTCCATGGTGGAAAATGTGCAAAGGGATATTTCTTAGCCCTTTCAGGACTATGGTGAAAAAGGATATATACTCACATAACTACTAGCCAGAAGCTTTCTGAGAAACTTCTTTGTGATGTGTGCATTCATCTCACAGAGGAAAGCTTTCTTTTAATTCAGCAGATTGGAAACTCTGTTCTTGGAGAATCTGCAAAGGGATATTTTTGAGCCCTTTGAGGCCTATGGTGAAAAAGGAAATATCTTCACATAAAAACTAGACAGAAGCCTTCTGAGAAACTTCTTTGTGATGTGTGCCTTCATCTCACAGAGTTTTACCTTTGTTTTGATTAAGCACTTTGGAAAGAGTCTTTTTGTAGAATCTGCAGTGGGATATTTGTGATATTTTATAGAATCTGCAGTGGGATATTTGTGAGTGTTTTTAGGCCTATGGCGAAAAAGGAAATATCCTCACATAAAAATTAGACAGAACATTTCTAAGAAACTTCTTTGTGATGTGTGCATTCATCTGACAGATTTGACCCTTTCTTTTGATTGAGTAGTTTGGAAACAGTCTTCTTGTATAATATGAAAGGGATATCTGTGAGCCCTTTGAGGCCAATGGTGAAAAATGAAATATATTCAAATTAAAACTAGGAAGAAGCTTTCTGAGAAACTTCTTTGTGATGTGGGCCTTATCTCAGAGAGTTGAATCTTTCTTTGGATTGAGCAGTTTGGAAAAAGACATTTTGTAGAATCTGCAAATGGATATTTGGAGCACTTTGAGGCCTGTGGTGAAAAACGAAATAGCTTCAAATAAAAACTAGACGGAAGCTTTCCGACAAACTGCTCTGTGATGTGTGATGTGTGCATTCACCTCACAGGGTTGAAACTTTCTTTTGATTTACCAGTTTGGAAATGGTTCTTTTGTAAAATCTCCAAAGGGATATTTGTGAGCAGTTTGAGGCCTGTGGTGAAAAAGGCAATATCATCCCATAAAAACTAGACAGAACGTTTCTGAGAAACTACTTTGTGATGTGTGATTTCATCTCACAGAATTGAACCTTTCTTTTGACTGAGCAGTTTGGAAAAAGGCTTTTTGTAGATTCTGCAAAGGGATATTTGTGAGCCCTTTGAGGCCTATGGTGAAAAAGGAGATATCTTCACATAAAAACTAGACAGGAATTTTCTGAGAATATACTTTGGGATGTTTTCATTCATCTCACAGAGTTGAACCGTTCTTTTGATTGAGCAGTTTGGAAGCAGTCGTTTTGTAGAAACTGCAAAGGGATATTAGTGATCCATTGGAGGCCTATGGTGAAAAACGAAATAACTTCACATAAAAACTACAAAGAACATTTCCAAGAAACTTCTTTCTGATGTGTGCATTCATCTCACAGAGGTAGACACTTCTTTTCATTGAGCAGATTGCAAACTCTGTTCTTGGAGAATCTGCACAGGGATATTTGTGAGTGCTTTGAGGCCTAAGGTGAAAAAGGAAATACCTTCACATAAAAAGTATACTGAAGGTTTCTGAGAAACTACTTTGTGATGTGTGCATTCATCTCTCAAACTTGAACCTTTCTTTTAATTGAGCTATTTGGAAACAGTGTTTTTGTAGAATCTGCAAAGGGATATTTTTGAGCCCTTTGAGGCCTATGGTGAAAGAGGAAATATCTTCACATAAAAACTAGACAGAAGCTGTCTGAGAAACTTCTTTGTGAGGTGTGCATTCATCTCACCGAGATGAAAGTTAATTTTTATTGAGCAGTTTGGAAACAGTATTTTTGTAGAATCTGGAAATGGATATGTGGAGTACTTTGAGGGCCATGGTGTTGAAGGAAATACATTCACATAAAAACTAGAGAGAAGCTTTTAGAGAAACTTCTCTGTGATATGTGCATTCATCTCACCAAGTTGAAACTTTCTTTTGATTGAGCAGTTTGGAAACAGTCTTTTTGTAGAATCCGCAAAGGGATATTTTTGAGTGCTTTGAGACCTACGGTTAAAAAGGAAATATCTTCACATAAAAATTAGACAGAAGCTTTCTGAGGAATTTCTTTGTGATGTGTGCATTCATCTCACAGAATTGAACCTTTCTTTTGATGGAGCAGTTTGGGAAAAGTCATTTTGTAGAATCTGCAAACGGATACTTGTGAGCTCTTGGAGGACTATGGTGAAAAAGGATATATATTCACATAAAAAGTAGACAGAAGGTTTCTCAGAAACTGATTGGTGATGTGTGCATTCATCTCACAGAAGTAAATCCTTCTTTTCATTGAGCAGATTGGAAACTCTTTTCTTGTAGAATCTGCAAAGGGATACTTTTGAGCACTTTGAGGCCTATGGTGAAAAAGGAAATATCTTCACATGAAAATTAGACAGAAGCATTCTGAGTCACTTCTTTGTGATGTGTGCTTTCATCTCACAGAAATGAACCTTTCTTTTGATTGAAAAGTTTGTAAACAGTCTTTTTGCAGAATCTGTAAAGGGATATTTTTGAGTCCTCTGATGCCTATGCTGAAAAAGGACATATCTTCACATTCAAACTAGACAAAAGCTTTCTTAGAAACTTATTTGTGATGTGTGCATTCTTCTCACAGAGATCAACCTTTCTTTTGATTGAGCAGTTTGGAAACAGTCTTTTTTGTAGAATCTGAAAGGGGATATATGTGAGCGTTTTCAGTCCTATGGTGAAAAAAGACATATCTTCACATAAAAACTAGACAGAAGCTTTTTCAGAAACTTCTCTGTGATGTTTGCATTCATCTCACAGAGTTGAATCTTTCCTTTGATTGAGCAGTTTGGAAACACTCTTTTTGTGGAATCTCCAAAGGACTATTTGTGAGAGGTTTGAGGCCTATGGGGAAAAGGAAATATCTTCAAGTGAAAACTAGACAGATGCTTTGTGAGAAACTTCTTTGTGATGTGTCTATTCGTCTCACAGAGTTGAAACTTTCTTTCATTGAACAGTTTGGAAATAGTCTTTTATATTATCTGTCAAGGGATATTTGGAGCGCTTTGAAGTCTACAAAAAAAAGGAAATATCTTCACATAAAATCTAGACAGTCCTTGCCCATGCCTATGTCCTGAATGGTGATGCCTAGGTTTTTTTCTAGGGTTTTTATGATTTTAGGTCTAACCTTTAAGTCTTTAATCCATCTTGAATTAATTTTTGTATAAGGTGTAAGGAAGGGATCCAGTTTCAGCTTTTTACATATGGCTAGGCTGTTTTCCCAGCACCGTTTATTAAATAGGGAATCCTTTCCCCATTGCTTGTTTTTCTCAGGTTTGTCAAAAATCAGATAGTTGTAGATATGTGGCGTTATTTCTGAGGGCTCTGTTCTGTTCCATTGATCTATATCTCTGTTTTGGTACCAATACCATGCTGTTTTGGTTACTGTAGCCTTGCAGCATAGTTTCAAGTCAGGTAGCGTGGTGCCTCCAGCTTTGTTCTTTTGGCTTAGGATTGATGTGGCGATGTGGGCTCTTTTGGTTCCATATGAACTTTAAAGTAGTTTTTTCCAAATCTGTGAAGAAAGTCATTGGTAGCCTGATGAGGATGGCATTGAATCTGTAAATTACCTTGGGCAGTATGGCCATTTTCACAATATTGATCCTTCCTACCCATGAGCATGGAATGTTCTTCCATTTGTTTGTACCCTCTTTTATTTCATTGAGCAGTGGTTTATAGTTCTCCTTGAAGAGGTCCTTCACGTCCCTTGTAAGTTGGATTCCTAAGTATTTTGTTCTCTTTGAAGCAATTGTGAATGGGAGTACACACATGATTTAGCTCTCTGTTTGTCTGTTATTGGTGTAGAAGAATGCTTGTGATTCTTCTACATTGATTTTGTATCCTGAGACTTTACTGAAGTTGCTTATCAGGTTAAGGAGATTTGGGGCTGAAACGATGGCGGTTTTCTAGATATACAGTCATGTCATCTGCAAACAGGGACAATTTGACTTCCTTTTTTTCTAATTGAATACCCTTTATTTCCTTCCCCTGCTTAATTGCCCTGGCCAGAACTTCCAACACTATGTTGAATAGGAGTGGTGAGGGAGGGCATCCCTGTCTTGTGCCAGTTTTCAAAGGGAATGCTTCCAGTTTTTGCCCATTTGGTATGATATTGGCTGTGGGCTTGTCATAGATAGCTCTTATTATTTTGAGATACGTCCCATCAATACCTAATTGATTGAGAGTTTTTAGCATGAAGCATTGTTGAATTTTGTCAGAGGACTTTTCTGTATCTATTGAGATAATCACGTGGTTTTTGTCTTTGGTTCTGTTTATATACTGGATTACATTTATTGATTTGCGTATATTGAACCAGCCTTGCATCCCAGGGATGAAGCCCGCTTGATCATGGTGGATAAGCTTTTTGATGTGCTGCTGGATTCGGTTTGCCAGTATTTTATTGAGGATTTTTGCATCAATGTTCATCAAGGATATTGGTCTAAAATTCTCTTTTTTGGTTGTGTCTCTTCCTGGCTTTGGTATCAGGATGATGCTGGCCTCATAAAATGAGTTAGGGAGGATTCCCTCTTTTTCTATTGATTGGAATAGTTTCAGAAGGAATGGTACCAGTTCCTCCTTGTACCTCTGGTAGAATTCAGCTGTGAATCCATCTCGTCTTGGACTCTTTGGTTGGTAAGCTATTGATTATTGCCACAATTTCAGAGCCTGTTATTGGTCTATTCAGAGATTCAACTTCTTCCTTGTTTAGTCTTGGGAGGGTGTTTGTGTCGAGGAATTTATCCATTTCTTCTAGATTTTCTAGTTTATTTGCACAGAGGTGTTTGTAGTATTCTCTTATGGTAGTTTGTATTTCTGTTGGATCAGTGGTGATATCCCCTTTATCATTTTTTCTTGAATCTATTTGATTCTTCTCTCTTTTCTTCTTTATTAGTCTTGCTAGCGGTCTATCAATTTTGCTGATCCTTTCAAAAAACCAGCTCCTGGATTCATTAATTTTTGAAGGGTTTTTTTGTGTCTCTATTTCCTTCAGTTTTGCTCCGATTTCAGTTATTTCTTGCCTTCTGCTAGCTTTTGAATGTTTTTGCTCTGGATTTTCTAGTTATTTTAATTGTGATGTTAGGGTGTCAATTTTAACAACAGGTGCTGGAGAGGATGTGGAGAAATAGGAATACTTTTGCACTGTTGGTGGGACTGTAAACTAGTTCAACCATTGTGGAAGTCAGTGTGGTGATTCCTCAGGGATCTAGAACTAGAAATACCATTTGACCCAGCCATCCCATTACTGGGTATATACCCAAAGGATTATAAATCATGCTGCTATAAAGACCCATGCACACATATTTTTATTATGACACTATTCACAATAGCAAAGACTTGGAACCAATGCAAATGTCCAACAATGATAGATTGGATTAAAAAACGTGTCACATATACACCATGGGATACTATGCATCCATAAAAAATGATGAGTTCATGTCCTTTGTAGGGACATGGATGAAATTAGAAATCATCTTTCTCAGTAAACTATCACAAGAGCAAAAAAAACAAACACTGCATATCCTCACTCATAGGAGGGAATTGAACAATGAGAACACAAGGACACAGGAAGGGGAACATCACATTCTGGGGACTGTTGTGGGGTGTGGGGATGGGGGAGGGATAGCATTAGGAGATATACCTAATGCTAAATGACGAGTTAATCGGTGCAGCACACCATCATGGCACAAGTAATCATATGTGACTAACCTGCACATTGTGCACATGTACCCCAAAACAAAGTATAATAATAAAATAAAAAAAAGAAAATAAAATTTAGACAAAAGCTTTCTGAGAAGCTTCTTTCTGATATGCATTCTTCTTACAGAGTTGTAGTTTTTCTTTGAGTGAGCAGTTTGGAAATATTCTTTTTGTAGTATCCTCAAGGGAATATTTTTGAGCACTCTGAGGCCTATGCTGAAAAAGGAAATATCTTCACGTAAAAACTAGACAAAAGCATTCTGAGAAACTTCTTGGTGATGTGTGCTTTCATCTCACAGAGTTGATACTCTCTTTTGATTGAGCAGTTTGAAAACAGTCTTTTTTGTAGAATCTGCAAATGGATAGTGGGAACGCTTTGGGGCCTATGGTGAACAAGGAAATATCTTCACATAAAAACCAGACAGAATCTTTCTGAGGAGCTTTTTTGGGATTTGTCCAATCATTGCACAGAGTTGAAGCTTTCTTTTGATTGAGCAGTTTGGAAACAGTCTTTTTGTAGTATGTGCAAGAGTATATTGGTGAGCAGTTTGTGGCCTATAGTGAAAAAGGAAATAAATTCACATAAAAACTACACAGAAGCTTTTTGAGAAAATTCTTTGTGATGTGTGCTTTCATCTCACAGATGAAACATTCTTTTTATTGAGCATTATGGAAACAGACTTTTTGTAGAATCTGCAAAGGGATATTTGGAGCGCTTTGAGGCCTATTGTGAAAAAGGAAATATCTTCAAATAAAAACTAGACAGAAACTTTCTGAGACACTACTTTTTGATGTGTGCTTTCATCTAACAGAGTTTAACCTTTTTTTTGATTGAACGATTTGGAAAGGGTCTTTTTGTAGAATATGCCAAGGGATATTTTGAGGTCTTTGGGGCCTATGTTTAAAAACGATATATCTTCACATAAAAACTGGACAGATGCTTTGTGAGAAACTTTTTGTGATGTGTCCATTAATCTCACAGAGCTGAACTTTTCTTTTCGTTGAGCAGTTTGGAAATAGTCTTTTTGTGTACTCTTCCAAGGGATATTTGCTGTGCTTTGAAGTCTATGGTGAAAAAGGAAATATCTTCACCTAAACTCTAGACAGAAGATTTCTGAGAAACTTGTTTCTGATGTGTATTCTTCTCACAGAGATGTACTTTTTCTTTGATTGAGCAGTATGGAAATAGTCTTTTTGTAGAATCTGCAAAGGGATATTTTTGAGCACTCTGAGGCCTATGGTGAAAAAGGAAATATCTTCACATAAAAAATAGAAAGAAGCTTTCTGAGAAACGTCTTTGGGATTTGTGCATTCATCTCACAGAGTTGAGCATTTCTTTTGATTGAACAGTTTGAAAGGGTGTTTTTGTAGCATCTCTAAAGAGATATTTGTAAGCGATTGGAAGACTAAGTTGAAAAAGGAAATATCTTCACATAAAAACGAGGCAGAAGCATTTTGAGAAAGGTGTTTTTGATGTGTGCATTCATCTCACACATTTGAAACTTTCTTTTGATTCAGGAGTTTGGCAACAGTCTTTCTCCGGAATCTGCAAAGGGATATTTGTGAACACTTTGAGGCCTATGGTGAAAAAGGAAATATCTTCCCATAAAAACTGTACAGGAGCATTTTGATAAACCTTTTTCTGATGTGTGCATTCATCTCACAGAGGTGAACCTTTCTTTTGATTGAGCAGTTTGGGAGCAGTCTTTTTGTATCATCTGGAAAGGGATATTTGTGAGCCATATTTGGCCTATGGTGAAAAAGGAAACAACTTCAAATAAAATCTAGACAGAAGCTTTCTGAGACACTACTTTGTGACATGTGCTTACATCTCACAGAGTTGAATCTTTCTTTTGATTGAACAGTTTGGAAACAGTCTTTTTGTAGAATCTGTCAAGGGATATTTGGAGGGCTTTGGGGCCTATGGTTAAAAAGGAAATATCTTCACATAAAAACTAGACAGAAGTTTTGTCAGAAATTTATTTGTGATGTGTCCATTCACCTCTCAGAGTTGAACTTTTCTTTTGATTGAGCAGTTTGTAAATAGTCTTTTGTATGATATGCCAAGGGATAGTTGGAGTGCTTTGAAGTCAATGGTGAAAAAGGAAATATCTTCATATAAAATCTACACAGAAGCTTTCTGAGAAACTTCTTTCTGATCTGCATTCTTCTCATAGAGTTGAACTTTTCCTTTGATTGAGCAGTTTAGAAATATTCTTTTTGTAGAATCCTCAAAGGCATATTTTTGAGCACTTTGAGTCCTATGGTGAAAAAGGAAATATCTTTACATAAAAACTAGACAGAAGCTCTCTGAGAGAGCTCTTTGGGATGTGTGCATTCATCCCACAGAGTTGAACCTGTCCTTTGATCAGTTTGGAAATAGTATTTTTGTAGAATCTGCAAAGGGATATTTGTGAGCCCTTTGAGGCCTGTGGTGAAAAAGGAAATATCTTCAAATAAAAACTAGACAAAAGCTTTCCAAGAAACTTCTTCTTGACGTGTGCTTTCGTTTCACAGAGTTGAAACTTTCTTTTGATTGAGCAGTGTGAAAACAGTCTTTTTGCAGAATCTGCAAGTGGATAGTGAGAATGCTTTGGGATCTATGGTGAAAAAGGAAATATCTTCATATAAAACCCAGACAGAAGCTTTCTGAGAGGCTTCTTTGGGATGTGCCCATTCATTTCACAGAGTCGAAGCTTGCTTTTGATTGAGCAGTTTAGAAACAGTCTTTTTGTAGAATCTGCAAGGGTGTATATGTGAGCGATTTGAGTCCTATGGTGAAAAAGGAAATATCTTCACATAAAAACTAGACAGAAGCTTTTTCAGAAACTTCTTTGTGATATTTGCATTCATCTCACAGAGTTGAACCTTTCCTTTGATTGAGCACTTTGGAACATTCTTTGTGTAGAATCTCCAAAGGAATATTTGTGAGAGGTTTGAGGCCTATGGGGAAAAGGAAATATCTTCAAATGAAAACTAGACAGAAGCTTTCTGAGTAACTGCTTTGTGACATGTGCATTCATCTCAGAGAGTTGAACCTTTCTTTTTTTTGAGTAGTTTGGAAAGAGTCTTTTTGTAGAATCTGTACAGGGATATTTGTGAGTGCTTGGAAGCCTATGGTAAAAAAGGAAATATCTTCACATAAAAATTAGACAGAAGCATTCTGAGAAATATCTTTTTATGTGTAAATTCATTTCACAGAGTTCAACCTTTCTTTTGATTCAGGAGTTTGGAAACAGTCTTTCTGTAGAATCTGCAAAAGAATATTTGTGAGTGCTTTGAGGCCTACAGTGAAAAAGGAAATATCTTCATATAAAAGGTAGACAGAAGCCTTCTGATAAACTTGTTTGTGATCTGGGCATTTATCTCAGACAGATGAAACTTTCTTTTGAATGAGCCTAAGTTGAAAAAGGAAATATCTTCAAATTAAAACTAGATAAAAGCATTCTGAGACACTACTTTGTGACGTGTGCTTTCATCTCACAGAGTTGAACCTTTATTTTGATTGAACGGTTTTTAAACGTCTTTTTTGTATTGTCTGCAAAGGGATATTTGGAGTGCTTTTGGGCCTTTGGTGAAAAAGAAAATATCTTCACATAAAAACGAGACAGAACCTTTCTGAGAAAGTTGTTTTCGATGTGTCCATTCATCTCACAGTGTTGAAACTTTCCTTTGATCGAGCAGTGTGGGAACAGTCTTTTTGTAGTATCTGCAAAAGGGTATTTGGAGCAGTTTAGGCCTATGTTGAAAAAGGTAATACATTTACATAAAAACTAGACAAAAGCTTTCTGAGAAACTTCTTTGTGATGTGTGCATTCATCCCATAGAGTTGAACCTAGCTTTTTATTGAGCAATTTGGAAACAGTCTTTTTGTAGAATCTGCAGAGGGATATTTGGAGCACTTTGAGGCATATGGTGAAAAAGGAAATATCCTCAAATAAAAACTAGGCAGAACCTTTCTCAGAAACTACTTTGCAATGTGTGCATTCATCTCACAGAGTTGAACCTTTCTTTTGATTGAGCAGTGTGGAAGCAGACTTTTTGTAAAATCTGCAAAGCAATATTTGTGGGAGGTTTGAGGCCTATGGAGAAAAAGCAAACATCTTCACATAAAATCTGAATCAGAATGCTTCAGATAGAAGCATTCTGAGAAACTTGTTTGTGACAGTTTCTTTCATCTCACAGAGTTGAACCTTTGTTTTGATTGAGCAGTTTGGATACAGTCCTTTTATAGAGTCTGTAACGGGATATTTGTGAACCCTTTGAGGCCTGTGGTGAAAAAGGAAATACCTTCAGATGAAAACTAGACAGAAGCTTTCTGAGAAACTTCGTTGTAATGTGTGCATTCATCTCAAACAGCTGAAACTTTCTTTTGATTTGGGCAGTTTGGAAATAGTCTTTTTGTAGAATCTGCAAAGGGCTGTTTCAGAGCCCTTTGTGGCCTACGGTGAAAAAGGAAATATCTTCACATAAAAACTAGACAGAAGCTTTTTCAGAAACTTTTTTTGTGATTTTTGCATTCATGTCACAGAGTTGAAACTTTCTTTTGATTGAGCAGTTTGGAAACCGTCTTTTTGTAGGATCGGCAAAGGGAAATTTGTGAGCACTTTGAAGCCTATGGTGATAAAGGAAATATATTCACATGAAGAGTAGACAGAACTTTTCTGAGAAACTTCTTTGTGATGTGTGCATTCATCTCACAGAGTTGAACCTTTCTTTTGATTGAGAAGTTGGGAAACAGTCTTTTTGTGGAATATGTAAAGGGATAATTGTGAGCCCTTTGAGGTATATGGTGAAAAAGGAAATATCTTCAAATAAAAACTAGACAGAAGATTTCTGAGAAACTTCTTTGTGATGCTTGCATTCATCTCCCCGAGTTGAAACATTCTTCTCATTGAGCAGTGTGGAATCAGTCCTTTTGTGGAATCTGCAGGTGGACATTTGGAGCGCTTTGAGGCCTATGGTGAAAAACGATATATCTTCACATAAAAACTAGACAGAAGCTTTCTGAGAACCTTCTTTGTGATGTGTGCATTCATCTCACAGTGTCGAACCTTTCTTTTGACTGAGGAGTTTGGAAACAGTCTTTTTGTAGAACCTCGCAAGTTATATTTGTGAGTGGATTGTGGCCTATGGGAAAAAGGAAATATCTTCACATAAAAACTAGACAGAAGCGTTTTCAGAAACTTCTTTGCAATGTGTGCATTCATCTCACAGGGCTTTCTTTTGATTGAACAGTTTAGAAACAGTCTTTTTTTATTATCTGCCAAGCAATATGTGGAGTGCTTTGATAATATCTTTATGGAAAATGTAATATCTTTATGGAAAAATTAGAGAGAGGCTTTCTGAGAAACGTCTTTCTGATGTGTGCATTCATCTCTCAGAGCTGAGACTTTCTTTTATTGAGCAGTTTGGATACATTCTTTTTGGAGATTCTGCAAAGGGATATTCCTGAGCACCTTGAGTCCTGTGGTGAAAAAGAAAATATCTTCACATAAAAACTAGACAGAAGCTTTCTGAGAAACTTCTTTTTGAAATGTGCATTCATCTCACAGAATTGAACCTTGTTTTTGATTGAGCAGTTTGGAAACACTCTTTTTGTAGAATCTACAAAGGGATATTTGTAGTGCTTTGAGGACTATGGTGAAAAAGGAAATATCTTCACTTAAAAACTAGACAGAATTTTTCTGAGAAACTTTGTGAAGTGTGCCATCATCTCTCAGAGTTGAACCTTTCTTCTGATTGAGCAGTTTGCAAATAGTCTTTTTGTAGAATCTGCTAGGGGATGATTGTTAGAGGTTTGAGGCCTATGGTTGAAATGGAAATATCTTCACATAAAAACTAGACAGAAGCTTTCTGAGAAACTTTTTTGTAATGTGCACTTTGATCTCACAGACTTGAACCTTTCTTTTGATTGAGCAGTTTGGAAACAGCCTTTTTGTGGAATCCACAAAGGGATATTTGTGAGCCCTTGTAGTTCTATGGTGAAAAAGGATATATGTTCACATAAAAACTAGGCAGAACGTTTCTGAGAAACTGCTTTGTGTTGTGTAAATTCTTCAGACAGAGGTAAACGTTCCTTTTCATTGATCAGATTGGGAACCCTGTTTTTATGTAATCTGCAAAGGGATTTGTGATAAATTTCAGGCCTGTGGTGATAAAGGAAATATCTTCAAATGAAAACTAGACAGAACGTTTCTGAGAAACTTCTTTGGGATGTGTGCACTCATCTCACAGAGTTGAGCATTTCTTTGATTGAGCAGTTTGGACACAGTCTTTCTGTAGGATCAGAAAAGGTATGTTTGTGAGCTGTTTGAGGACTATGGTGAAAAAGGAAATATCTTCACATAAAAATTAGACACAAGGTTTCTGAGAAACCGATTTCTGCTGTGTGCATTCATCTCACATTAGAGTAGAATGGAACCTCTGTTCCTGTAGAATCTGTGAGGTGATATTTGTGAGCACTTTGAGGCCTATCATCAAAAAGGAAATATCTTCACATAAAAACTAGACAGATGGTTTCTGAGAAACTTCTTTGTGAAGGGTGCATTCATGTCACAGTGTTGAACCTTTGTTTTGAATAAGCAGTTTGGAAAGAGTGTTTTTGTAGAATCTGCAAAGTGATCATTCTGAGCCCTTTTGAGGCCTATGCTGCAAAAGGAAATAACTTCACATTAAAACTAGACATAAGTTTCTGAGAAAATTCTCTGTGATATGTTCATTCATCTCACAATGTTGAACTTTTCTTTTGATCGAGCAGTTTGGGAAAAGACTTTTTGTAGAAATTGCAAAGGAATATTTGTGACCGCTTTGAGACTATGTTGAAAATGGAAATATCGTCACATAAAAACGAGACAGAGGCTGTCTGAGAAACTTCCTTGTGATGTGTGCATTCATCTCTCAGAGTTGAATCTTTCTTTTGATTGAACAGTTTGATAACAGTCTTTTTTCACAATCTGCAAAGGGATATTTGTGAGCACTTTGAGGTCTATAGTGAAAATGAAAATATCTTCACATAAAAATTAGATAGAAGCTGTTTGAGAAACTTCTTTGTGATGTGTGCATTCATCTCACAGAGATGAAACTTTCTTTTTATTGAGCAGTTTGGGACCATTCTTTTAGAATCTTAAAAGGAATACTTTTGAGTACTTTGCAGCCTATGTTGAAAACGGAAATATCTTCACATAAAAACGAAACGGAAGCATTCTGAGAACATTCTTTGTGATGTGTGCATTCATCTCTCAGAGTTGAACCTTTCTTTTGATTGAACAGTTTTGTAACAGTCTTTCTGTAGAATCCGAAAAGCGATATTTGTGCAGTTTGAGGCCCATGGTGAAATAAGAAATATCCTCAAATAAAAACTAGGCAGAAGATTTCTGAGAAAATTATTTGTGATGCGTGCAATCATCTCACAGAGTTGAACCTGTCTTTTGGTTGTGCAGTTTGGAGACAGTTTTTTCTTGGTTCTACAAACGGATCTTTTTGAGTGCTTGAAGGCCTATGCTGAAATATGAAGTATAATAATATAAAAACTAGGTGGAAGATTTCTGAAGAATTTCCTTGTGATGTGTGCATTCATCTCACAGAGATAAACGTTTCTTTTCCTTGAGCTGATTGGAGACTCTGTTCTTGTAGAAGCTTCAAAGGAATATTTTTGAGCTCTTTGAAGCCTATGTTGAAAACGGAAGTATCTTCACATAAAAACAGGACAGAAGCTTTCAAAGAAAAGTCTTTGTGATGTGGGCACTCATCTCAGAGGTTTGAACCTTTCTTTTTAATGAGCAGTTTGGAAAGAGTCTTTGTGTAGAATCTGCAAAGAGATATT
Organism: Pongo pygmaeus; assembly: GCF_028885625.2. Classification (NCBI taxonomy): domain Eukaryota; kingdom Metazoa; phylum Chordata; class Mammalia; order Primates; family Hominidae; genus Pongo; species Pongo pygmaeus. The sequence goes on along the minus strand of NC_072388.2, from coordinate 11,538,001 downwards.
TGTGAGCCCTTTGAGGCCTATGGTGAAAAACGAAATATCTTTACATAAAAACTAGACAGATTTCTGAGAAACATGTTTTTGAAGTACACATTCATCTCAGAGAGTTGAACCTTTCTTTTGATTGAGTAATTTGGGAACATTATCTTTGTAGAATCTGTAAAGGCATATTTTTGATCTCTTTCAGGATGATGGTGAAAAGGAAATATCTTCACATGAAAACTAGACAGAATGTTTCTGAGAAACTGCATTGTGATGTGTGCATTCATCTCACAGTGATGCATGGTTCTTTTCATTGAGCAGTTTCAAAAAAGTGTTTTTGTAGAATCTGCAAAGGGATATTTGAGGGCTGTTGGAGACGTATGTTGAAAAAGGAAATATCTTCACATAAAAACTACACAGAACCTTTATGAGAAACTTCTTTTTGATGTGTGCATTCATCTCACAGAGCTGAACATCTGTTTTGATTGAGCAGTTTGGAAACAGTCTTTGGTAGAATCTGCAAAGGGATATTTGTGAGCTCTTTGAGGCCTCTGGTAAAAAAGGAAATATCTTTACATGCAAACTAGACAGAAGCTTTCTGAGAAACTTCTTTGTTACATGTGCATTCGTTTGACAGAAGTAAAGGAATCTCTTCATTGAGCAGATTGAAAACTCTCTTCTTGTAGAATCTGCAAAGGGATATTTGTGAGCGGTTAGAGGCCTGTGGTTAAAAAGTTATATCTTCACATGGAAACTAGAAAGATGGTTTCTCAGAAACTTCTTTGTGTTGTGGGCATTCATCTCACAGAGTTGAGCCTTTGTTTTGATTGAGCAGTTTCAAAACAGTGTTTTTTTGCAATCTGCAATAGATATTTTTGAGCAGTTTGAAGCCTATGGTGAAAAAGGAAATATCTTCTCATAAAAACTAGACAGAATCTTTCAGAGAAACTGCTTTGTGATATATGCATTGATCTCACAGAGATGAACTTTTCTTTTGATTAAGCAGTTTCAAAACTGTCTTTTTGTAGAATCTGTTAATGGATACTTGTGAGCACTTTGAGGCATATGGTGAAAACGGAAATATCTTCATATTAAAATGAGACAGAAGCTTTCTGAGAAACTTCTTTGTGATGTGTGCATTCATCTCACTGAGCTGAACCTCTCTTTAGATTGATTAGTTTGTAAACAGTCTTTTTTTAGAATCTGCAAAGGGATGTTTGAGAGCGGTTCTGTGTCTATGGTGAAAAAGGAAATATCTTCACAAAAAAACTAGACAGAAGCTTTTTGAGAAACTGCTCATAACGTATGCATTCATCTCACAGAGTTTAAATCTTCTTTTGATTAAGCAGTTTGCAAGTAGTCTTTTTGTGGAATCTGCACAGGGATATCTGTGAGCGGTTTCAGGGCTATGGTGAAAAAGGAAATAGCTTCACATAAAAACTAGACAGAAGCTTTCTGAGAAACTTCCATGCAATGTGTTCATTCTCCTTACAGAGTTGAACCTCTCTTTTGATTGAGCAGTTTGGAAACAGTCTTTTTGTAGAATCTGCAAAGGGATATTTGTGAGACCTTTGTGACATATGGTGAAAAAGTAAATATCTTCACATAAACACCAGACAGAAGGTTTCTGAGAAACTGCTTTGTGATGTGTGCATTCATCTGTCAGAGTTAAAGTCTTTTTTTCATTGAGCAGATTGGGAAGTCTGTTCTTGTAGAATCTACAAAGGGATACTTGTCAGCACTTTGAGGCTCATGGTTAAAAAGGAAATTTCTTCATATAAAAACTGTACAGAATATTTCTGAGAAACTTCTTTGTAATGTGTGTATTCATCGCAGAGAGTTAAAACATTCTTTTGATTGAGAAGTTTGGAAACCGTCTTTTTGTATAACCTGCAAAGGGATATTTGTGAGTAGATTGAGGTCTTTGGTGAAAAAGGGAATATATTCACATAAAAAATAGACAGAAGCTTTCTGAGATACTTCTTTGTGCTGTGTGCATTCATCTCATAGAGATGAATCTTACTTTCAATTGAGCAGTTTGGAAGCAGTCTTTTTGTAGAATCTGCAAAGGGATATTTCTGAGCCCTTTGAGGTCTGTGTTGAAAAACGAAATACCTTCACATAAAACCTGGACAGAATCTTTCTGAGAAACTTCTTTGTGATGCATGCATTCACGTCACAGATTTGAAATTTCTTTTGATTGAGCAGTTTGGAACCAGTTTTTTTTAGAGTCTGCAAAGGGATATTTGTTGGCCTTTTCAGTAGTATGGTGAAAAAGGAAATAGCCTAATAAAAAAACTAGACAGAAGGTTTCCAAGAAGCTGCTTTGTGATGTGTAGATTCATCCCAGATAGGTAAAAGTTTCTTTTCATTGAGCGGATTGGAAACTCTCTTGTTGTACAATCAGCAAACGGATATTTGTGAGCCCTTTGAGGCCTATGGTGAAAAAGGAAATATCTTCACATAAAAAGTAGACAGAAGCTTTCTGAGAAACTGTATTTTTACTTGTGCATTCATCTTACAGAGTTGATCCTTTCTTTTGATTGAGCAGTTTGGAAACAGTCTTTTTGTAAACTCTGCAAAGGGATATTTGTGAGCCCTTTGATGCCTTTGGGGAAAAAGGAAATGTCCTCACATAAAAATTAGACAGAACTTTCTGAGAAACTTATTTGTGATGTGTGTATTCAACTCACAGAGTTGAATGTTCCCTTTGATAGAGCAGTTTTGAAACACCCTTTTAGTACAATCTGCAAGTGGATATTTGGAGTGCTTTGAGGCCTATTCTGGAAAAGGAAATATCTTCACATAAAAACTAGACAGAAGAATTCTCATAAACTTCTCTGTGCTTTGTGCATTCAACACACAGATTTGAACCTTCCTTTTGATAGAACAGTTTTGAAACACTCTTTTTGTAGAATCTGCAAGTGGATATCTGGAGGGCTTTGAAGCCTGTGCTGGAAAAGGAAATATCTTCACATAAAAACTAGAAAGCAGCATTCTAAGAAACTTCTTTGTGATGTGTGCATTCAACTCACAGAAGTGAACATTCCTTTTCACAGAGGAGTTTGGAAACAGTCTTTTTGTAGAATCTGAAAATGGACACTTGGAGCACTTTGAGACCTATGGTGAAAAAGTAAATATCTTCACATAAAAACTAGACAGAAGCTTTCTGATAAACTTCTTTGTTATATGTGCATTAATCCCAGGGACTTGAACCTTTCTTTTGGTTAAGTAGTTTGGATACAGTCTTTTTGTAGAATCTGCAAAGGGATATTTCTGAGCAGTTTGACGCTTATGGTTGATAAAGGAAATATCTTCACATAAGAACTAGACAAAAGCTTTCTGAAAAACTTTGTGATGTGACCAGTCAGCTCACAGGGATGAACTTTTCTTTTGATTGATCAGTTTGGAAACCGTCTTTTTGTAGAAACTCCAAAGAGATATTTGTGAGCCCTTTGAGGTCTGTGGTGAAAAAGGAAATATCTTCACATAAAAATTAGACAGAAGCTTTCTGAGAACATTCTTGGTGCTATGTGCATTCATCTCACAGAGTTGAAGCTTTCTTTCGATTTAGCAGTTTGGAAAAAGTCTTTTTTACAATGTGTAAATGGATATTTGTAAGCCCTTTGATGCCTATGGTGAAAAAGGAAATATCATCACGTAAAAACTAGAAAGAAGCTTTCTGAGAAACTTCTTTGTGATGTGTGCTTCCATCTCACAGACTTAAATCTTTAGATTGAGCAGTTTAGAAAATGCCTTTTTGTAGAATCTGCAAGGGGACATTTTTGAGCTGAAGAGGCCTATGGTGAAAAAGGAAATATCCTCACATAAAAACTAGACATAAACTTTCTGAGAAACTCCTTTGTGATGTGTGTTTTCATCTCACAGAGGTAAACGTTTCTTTTCATTGAGCAGATTGGTTACTGTTCTCATAGAGTCTGCAATGGGCATATTTGAGTGCTTTGAGGCCTATGGTGAAAAAGGAAATATCTTCAAATAAAAAGTAGATAGAAGCTTTCTGAGAAACTTCTTTTGATGGGTGCATTCAACTCACAGAGCTGAACCTCACTTTTGATTGAGCAGTTTGGAAACAGTCTTTCTGTAGAATCCACAAAGTGATATTTGTGAGCAGTTTGAGGCCTATGGTGAAAAAGGAAATATCCTCACATAAAAACTAGACAGAAGCTTTCTGAAAACTTCTTTGTGCTGTGTGCATTCATCTCACAGAATTGACCCTTTCTTTTGATTCAGCATTATGGAAACAGTCTTCTTGTGGAATCTGCAAATGGATATTTTGAGCACTTTGAGGCCTATTGTGAAAAAGGGAATAACTTCACATAAAAAATAGACAGAAGCTTTCTGTGAAACTGCTTTGTGATGTGTAGATTCATCTCATGGAGTTGAACCTTTCTTTTGATTGAGCACTTTGGAAACAGTCTTTTCATAGATTCTGCAAAGGGATATTTTTGAGCCCTTTCAAGCCTATGGTGAAAAAGGAAATATCTTCAAATAAAATCTAGACAGAAGCTTCGTCGGAAACTGCTTTGTGATGTGTGCATTCATCTCACAGACTTGAAACTTTCTTCTGATTGAGCATTTTGGAAACGGTCTTTTTGTAGAATCTGCAAAGGGATATTTTTGAGTGCTTTGAGGCCTTTGGTGAAAAAGGAAATATCTTCACATAAAAACTAGACGGAAGTTTTCTGAGAAAGTTCTTTTGGTGTATGCATTCATCTCACAGAGTTGAACCTGTCTTTTGAGAGAGCAGTTTGTAAACAGTATTTTTGTAGAATCTGCAAAGGGATATTTTTGATCCCTTTGAGGCCTAAGGCGAAAAATGAAATAGCTTCAAAAAAAACTAGATGGAAGCTTTCTAACAAACTTCTTTGTGATGTGTGATTTCAGCTCACAGAGTTTACACTTAGTTTTGATGGAGCAGTTTGGAAATAGTCTTTTTGTAAAATATGGAAAGGGATATATGTCATTGGATTGAGGCCTAAGGTGTAAAAGGAAATAACTTCACATAAAAACTAGACAGAAGATTTCTGAGAAACTCCTTTGTGATGTATGCATTCATCTCAGAGACTTGATCCTTTCTTTTGATTGAGCAGTATAGAAACAGACTTTGAAGAATCTGCAAAGGGATATTAGTGAGCGGTTTGAGGCCTATGGTGTAAAAGGATATATCTTCACATAAAAACTAGACAGAAGCTTTCTGAGAAACTTCCTTGTTATGTGTGCATTCATCTCACAGAGTTGAACCTTACTTTTGATTGGACAGTTCAGAAACAGTCTTTTTGTAGTATCTCCCAAGAGATATTTGGAGCACTTTGAGGCCTATCGAGAAAAAGGAAATATCTTCACATAAAAACTAGATAGAAGCTTTGTGAAAAACTTCCCTGTGATGTGTGCATTCATCTCACACTATTGAACCTTTCTTTTGATTGAGAAGTTTGGAAACAGTCTTTTTGTAGAATCTGGAAATGGATATTTGTATCGGTTTGAGGCCTATGGTTAATAAGGAAATATCTTCACATAAAAACTACACAGAAGTTTTCTGAGAAAACTGTGAAGTGTCCTTTCATCTCACACATTTGAACATTTCCTGTGATTGAGCAGTTTGGAAATAGTCTTTTTGAGGATCTGCAAAGGGATGTTTGTGAGTCGTTTGAGGCCTATGGTGAAAAAGGAAATATCTTCACATTAAAATTAGACAGAAGGTTTCTGAGAAACTTCTTGTGATGTGTGTGTTCATCTCACAGAGTTAAACATTTCTTTTGATTGAGCAGTTTTGAAACAGTCTTTTTGTTGAATCTGCCAAGAGATATTTGGAGTGCTTTGAGGCCTATGGTGAAAAAGGAAATATCTTCACATGAAAACTAGACAGAAGCTTTCTGAGAAACTTCTATGTGATGTATGCATTCATCTCACAGAGTTGAACCTTTCTTTTGATTGAGCAGTTTGGAAACAGTCTTTTTGTAGAATTGGCAAAGGGATATTTGGAGTGTTTTGAGACGTATGGTGGAAAAGGAAATATCTTCACGTAAAAAGCAGACCAAAGTTTTCTGAGAACTTCTTTATGATATGTGCATTAATCTCACAGAGTTGAACATTTCTTTTGATTGAGCAGTTCGGAAACAGTCTTTTTGTGGAATCTGTAAAGGGATATATGTGAGACCTTTCTGGCCTGTGGTGAAAAATGAAATATCTTCACAGCAAACTAGACAAAAGCTTTCAGAGAAACTTCTTTATTATGTGTGCTTTCATCTCATAGAGTTGAACCTTCCTTTTCATTGAGCAGTTTGGAGACAGTCTTTTTGTAGAATCTTCCAAGTGATATTTGGATGGCTTTCAGGCCTATAATGAAAAAGAAATTATTGTCACATAAAAACTAGTCAGAAGCTTTCTGAGAAATTATTTTGTGAAGTGTGCATTCATCCCACAGATTTGAAACTTTCTGTTCATTGAGCAGTTTGGAAACAGTCTTTTTGAGGAATCTGCAAAGGGGTGTTTGTGAGCCCTTTGAGGCCTGCAGTGAAAAAGGAAACATCTTCACATAAAAACTAGACAGAAGCTTCCTGAGAAACTTCCTTGTCATCTTGCATTCACCTCACCCTGATGAACCCTTCTTCTGATTGAGCAGTTTTGAAACAGTCTTATTGTAGGATCTGCAAAGGGATATTTTAGAGCAGTTTGTGGCCTAGAGTGAAAAAGGAAATAGCTTCACATAAAAACCAGACAGAAGCTTTTTGAGTAGCTTTTTTGCGATGTGTGTTTTTCTCTCACAGAGTTGAAAACTTCTTTTGATGGAGCAGTTTGGAAACAGTCTTTTTGTAGTATCTGCCAAGGGATATTTGGAACACTTTGTGGCCTATGGTGAAAAAGGAAATATCTTCACACAAAAACTACACAGAAGCATTCTGAGAAACTTCTTTGTGATGTGTGGACTCATCTCACAGAACTGAACCTTTCTTTTGACTGAGCAGTTTGGAAGCAGTCTTTTTTGGAATCTGCAAAAGGATAATTTGAGCGGTTGGAGGCCTATGTTGAAAAAGGAAATATCTTCATCACATAAAAATTAGACAGAAGCTTTCTGAGAAACTTCTTTTTGATGTGTCCATTAATCTCACAGAGTTGAACCTTTCCTTTGAGCAGTTTGGAAGCAGACTTTTTGAAGACTCTGCAAAGGGATATTGGTGAGCGTTTTGAGGCCTATGTTGAAAAAGGATATATCTTCACATAAAAACCACACTGAAGTTTTCTGAGAAACTTCTCTGTTCTCTCTGCATTCATCTCACAGAGTTGAAACTTTCTTTTGATTGAGCAGTTTGGAAACAGTCTTTTTGTAGTATCTCCCAAGTGATACTTGGAGTGCTTTGAGGCCTACAGTGAAAAAGGAAATAGCTTCACATAAAAACTAGGCAGAAACTTTCTGAGAAACATCTTTGTGACATGGGCATTCATCTCACGTACGTGAAACTTTCCTTTGATTGAGCAGTTTTTAAACAGTCTTTTTATAGAATCTGTAAAGGGATATACATGAGCTGTTTGAGGTCTGTGGTGAATAGGATATATCTTCACATCAAAACTAGACAGAAGCTATCTGAGAAACTTCTTTGTGATGTGTGCATTCATCTCACAGAGTTAAACCTTTCTTTGTTTGAACAGTATGGAAACAGTCTTTTTGCAGAATCTGCAAATGAATACTTGGAGCGCATTGAGTCCTATGGTGAAAAAGGAATCATCTTCACATAAAAACTAGACAGAAGCTTTGTGAACAACTTCTTTGTGATGTGTGCATTCATCTCAAAGAGTTGAACCTTTCTTTTGGCTGAACCATTTGGAAACCGTGTTTTTGTGGAATCTGCAAAGGGATGTGTGGAGCACTTTCAGGCTTATGGTGAAAAAGGAAATATCTTCACATAAAACCTGGACAGAAGCTTTCTGAGAAACTTCTTTGTGATGTGTCCATTCATCTCACACAGTTGAACCTTTCCTTTGATTGAGCAGTTTGGAAACAGTCTTTTTGAAAGATCTGCAAAGAGATATTTGTGAGTGGTTTGAGGCCTATGATAAAAAGGAAATATCTTCACATTAAAACTAGATAGAAGCTTTTTGATAAACTATTTTGTGATGTGTGCATTCATCTCACAGTGTTTAACCCCTCTTTTGATTGAGCAGTTTGGAAACAGTCTTTTTGTAGAATCTGCAAAGGGATATTTCGAGTGCTTTTATGTCTTTGGTGGAAAAGGAAATTTCTTCACTTAAATACAAGATGGAAGTTTTCTGATAAACTTCTTTATGATGTGAACATTCGATCCACAGAGTTGAACCTTTCATTTCATTGAAAAGTTTGGAAACAGTATTTTTGTGAAATCTGCAAAGGGATATTTGAAGTGCTTTGAGTCCTATGGTGGAAAAAGAAATATCGTCACATAAAAACTAGACAGAAGCATTCTGAGAAACTCCTTTGTGATGTGTGCATTCATCTCATGGTATTGTACTTTCCATTTGATTGAGCAGTTTGGAAACAGTCGTTTTGTAGAATCTGTAAAGTGATATATGTGAGACGTTTGTGTTCTGCAGTGAAAAATGTAATATCTTCACACCAAACGAGACAGAAGCTCTCTGGGAAACTTCTTTATGACATATGCATTCATCTCACAGAGTTGAAGCTTCCTTTTCATTGAGCAGTTTGGAAACAGTCTTTTTGTAGAATCTGTCAAGTGATATTTTGATAGCTTTTAGGCCTATGGTGTAGAAGAAATATCATCATGTAAAAACTAGTCAGACACTTTCTGAGAAACTTCTTTGTGATGTATGTATTCATCTCACAGATTTGGACCTAATTTTCATTGAGCACTTTTTAAATCATCTTTTTGCAGAATCTGTAAAGGGATATATGTGAGCCCTTTGAGGTCTACAGTGGAAAGGACATATCTTCACATAAAAACTAGACAGAAGCATTCTGAGAAACTTCTTTGTGATGTGTGCATTCATCTCACAGAATTGAACCTTTCTTTTGATTGAGCAGTTTGGAAACAGTCTTTATGTAGAATCTGCAGAGGGATATTTGGGAGTGCATTGAGGCCTTTGGTGAAAAGGGAAATATCTTCACATAAAAACTAGAAAGAAGCTTTCTGAGAAACTGCTTAGTGATGTGTGCATTCATCTCATAGGAAAAAACGTATCTTTTCATTGAGCAGATTGGAAACTGTTCTTCTAGAATCGGCAAAGGGATATTTGTGAGCTCTTTGAGCCCTATGGTGAAAAAGGAAATGTCTTCACATAAAAACTCTAAAGAAGATTTCTGAGAAAATTCTTTGTGGTGTGTGCATTCGTCTCACAGAGTTGAACCATTCTTTTGATTCAGCAGTTTGGAAACAGTCTTTTTGTAGAATCCACAAAAGGATATTTCAGAGCACATTGAGGCCTGGGGTGAAAAAGGATATATCTTCACATAAAAACAAGAATGAAGCTTTCTGTGAAACTGCTGTGTTGAGTGCATTCATCTCACAGAGGTAAACATTTCGTTTCATTGAGCAGTTTGTACACTCTCTTCTTCTAGAGTCTCCAAAGGGATATTTGTGAGTGCTTTGAGGCCTATGGTGAAAAACGAAATATCATCAGATAAAAACTATAAAGAAGAGTTCTGAGAAACTGCTTTGTAATGTGTGCATTTACCTCACGGAAGTAAACGTTTCTTTTCATTAAGGAGTTTGGAAACTATCCTTCTAGAATCGGCAAGGGGATATTTGTGAGTGCTTTGAGGCCTATGGTGAAAAACGAAATATCATCAGATAAAAGCTATAAAGAAGATTTCTGAGAAACTTCTTCATAATGTGTGCATTCATCTCACAGAGTTGAACCTTTCTTTTCATTGAACAGCATGGAAACAGTCTTTTTGTAGAATCTGCAATGTGATGTTCGTGAAGGCATTGAGGCTTATGGTGAAAAATGAAATATCTTCACATAAAAACTAGACATATGCTTTCTGAGAAACTTCCTTGTGATTTGCCCATTCATCTCACAGAGTTGAACATTTCTTTACATTGCGCAGTTTGGAAGCAGTCTTTTTGTAGGATCTGCAAACAGATATTTGTGAACGCTTTGATGCCTATGGTGAAAAAGGAAATATCTTCACATAAAAACTAGACAGAAGCTTTCTCAGAAACCTCTTTGTGATATGTGCATTCATCTCACAGAGTTTAAACTATCTTTTGATTGAGCACTTTGGAAAGAGTCTTTTTATAGAATCTACAAAGAGATATTTTTGAGTGGTTTGAGGCCTGTGGTGAAAAAGGAAATATCCACAAATAAAATCTAGACAGAAGCTTTCTGAGAAACTTCTTTGTGATGTGCACATTCATCTCACAGAGTTGAACATTTCTTTTGGTTGAGCAGTTTGGAAACAGTCTATTTATAGATTCTGAAAAGGGATATTTTTGAGTGCTTTGAAGCCTATGGTTAAAAAAGGAAATATCCACAAATGAAATCTAGAAAGAAACTTTCTGAGAAATTTTCTTGTGATGTGTGCATTCACCTCACAGAATTAAACCTTTCTTTTTATTGAGTAGTATGGAAATAGTGTTTTTGTGGAACCTACAAAGTATTATCTGTGAACGCTTTGAGGCTTAGGTGAAAAAGTAAATATCTTCACATAAAAATTAGACAGAAGCTTTATGAGAAACGTCTTTGGGATGAGTACATTCACCTCACAGTGTTGAACCTTTCTTTTTATTGAGCAGTTTGGAAACACTCTTTCTGTAGAATCTTCAAAGAGATATTTATAGGCGGTTTGAGGCATGTGGTGAAAAAGGGAATGTCTTCACATAAAAACTAGACAGAAGCTTTCTGAGAATCTTCTATGTGATGTGTGCATTCATCTCACACAGTTGAACGTTTCTTTTGATTGAGCAGTTTGAAAACAGTCTTTTTGTAGAATCCACAATGGGACATCTGAGAATGCTTTGAGGCCTGTGGTGAAAAAGTAAAAATATTCACATAAAAAGTAGACAGAAATTTTCTGAGAAACTTTGTCATAATGTTTGCATTCATTTCAAAGAGTTTAACATTTTTTTTCATTGAGCAGTTTGGAAACAGTCTTTTTGTTGAATCTGCAAAGGGATATATGTAGGCAGTTTGAGTCTTATGATGAAAAAGGAAATGGCTTCACATAAAAACTAGACAGAAACTTTCTGAGAAACTTCTTTGTGATATGTGCATTCATCTCACAGACTTGAATCATTCTTTTGACTGATCATTTGGGAAACTGCCTTTTTGTAGCATCTGCATAGGGAGATTTGTGAGCCCATTTAGGACTATGGTGAAAAAGAAAATATCTTCACATAGAAACTAGACAGAAGCTGTCTGAGAAACTTATTTTTGATGTGTGCATTCATCACACGAATCTTCCTTTTGATTGTGCAGTTTGGAAATGGTCTTTCTGGAGAATCTGCAAAGGGATATTTGTGAGCGTTTTGAGGTCTATGTTGAGAAAGGAACTATTTTGATATGAAAACTAGACAGAAGCTTTCAGAGAAACTTCTCTATAATCGGTGCATTTTTCTCACAGAATTGAACCCGTCCTTTGACTGAGCAGTTTACAAATGCTCTTTTTTTAGAATCTGCAAAGTGATATTTGTGAAAGATTTGAGGCTTCTGTTGAGAAACGAAATATCTTCACATAAAAACTAGACAGAAGCTTTCTGAGAAACGTCTTTGGGATGTGTACATTCACCTCATAGAGTTTAATATTTCTCTTGATTGAGCAGTTTGGAAACAGTCTTTTTCTAGAATCTGCAAAGGATATTTATAGACAGTTTGAGGCATGTGCTGAAAAAGGAAATATTTTCACATAAAAGCTAGACAAAAGCTTTCTGAGAAAGTACTTTGTGATGTGTCCATTCATCTCACAGAGTTGAGCCTTTCTTTTGATTGATCATTTGGGAAACAGTCTTTTTGTAAATTCTACAAAGGGATATTTGTGAGTGCTTTGAGGCCTGTGGTGAAAAAGGATATATATTCACATAAAAAGTAAACAGAATATTTCTGAGAAACTTCTTTGTGCTTTGTGCATTCATCTCACAGAGTTGAACATTTCTTTTGATTGAGCAGTTTGGAAACAGTCTTCTTGTGGAATCTGCAACTGGATATTTGGAGTGCTTTGAGGCCCATGGTGAAAAAGGAAATAACTTCATATAAAAACTAGAGAGAACCATTCTGAAAAACTTCCTTTTGATGTGTGCATTTATCTCACAGAGTTTAAACTTTCTTTTCATTGAGCAGTTTGGAAACCGTGTGTTTGGAGAATCTGCAAAGGGATATTTGTTTGAGGTTTGAGGCCTATCTTGAAAATGGAAATATCCACAAATATAAACTAGACAGAAGCTTTCTAAGAAGCTTCTTTGTGATGTGTGCATTCATCTCAAAGACTTGGAGGTTTCTTTTGATTGAGCAGTTTGGAAACAGTCTTTTTCTAAAATCTGCAAAGAGATATTTGACAGCGGTTTGAGGCCTATGGTGAAAATGGAAATATCCACAAAAGAAATTTAGACAGAAGCATTTTGTGAAACTTTTTTGTGATGTGTGCATTCTTCTCACAGAGTTGACCCGTTCTTTTGATTGAGCAGTTTGGAAAGTGTCTTTTTGCAGAATCTGCAAAGTGATATTTGTGAAGGTTTTGAGACCTATGATGAAAAAAGAAATAGCTTCACATAAAAAGTAGACAGAAGGTTTTTGAGAAACTTCTTTGTGATGTGTGCATTCATCTCACAGATTGATTTGAGGCCCATGGTGAAAAAGGAAATATCTTCACATAAAAACTAGACAGAAACTTTCTGAGAAACTTCTTTGGGATGTGTGCATTCATCTCACAGAGTTGAATATTTGTTTTGATTGAGCATTTTGGAATCCATCTTTTTGTAGCATCTGCATAGGGATATTTGTGAGCCCTTTGAGGCCTACATGAAAAAGGAAATATCTTCATAGAAAAACTAGACACAAGCTTTCTGAGAGACTTCTTTGTGATGTGTGCTTTCATCTCACAGAATTGAACCGTTATTTTGATTGAGCAGTTTGGAAACAGTCTCTTTGTAGAATCTGCAAATGGATATTTGGAGCGCTTTGAGGCCTGTGGTGAAAAGGGAAATATCTTCACATAAAAACTAGACAGAAGCATTCTGAGAAACTTCTTTGTGATGTGTACATTCATCTCACAGTGTTGAACCATTCTTTTGATGGAACAGTTTTGAAATATTCTTTTTTTAGTATCTTCAGTAGGATACTTTTGAGGGTTTTAAGGCCTATGTTGAAAAAGGAAACAACTTCATATAAAAACTAGACAGAAGCATTCTGAAAAATGTCTTCATGATGTGTGCATTCATGTCACAGAATTGAGACTTTCTTTTGATTGAGCAGTTTGGAAACAGTCATTTTGTAGAAACTGCAAAGGGATATTTTAGAGCTCTTTGTGGCCTATGGGGAAATAGGAAATATCTTCACATAAAAACTAGACAGAAGCATTCTGAGAAACTTCTTTGTTATGTGTGCAGTCATCTCACAGGGTTGAATCTTTCCTTTGTTTGAGAAGTTCTGAAACAATCTTTTTGTAGTATCTGCAGAGGGATATTTATGAGTGGCTTAAGGCGTATGGTGAAAAAGGTAATGTCTTCACATGAAAACTAGACAGGAGTTTTCTGAGAAACTTCTTTGTGATGCATGCATTCATCTCACAGAGTTGAACCATTCTTTTGATTGAGCAGTCTGGAAACCATCTTTTTGTAGAATCTGCAAAGAGATATTTGGGAGCACATTGACACCTATGCTGAAAAATGAAATATCTTCACATAAAAACTACAAAAAAGCTTTCTGAGGAACTGTTTTGTGATGTGTGCATTCATCTCACAGAGTTAAAAGTTTCCTTTCATTGTCAAGTTTTGAAAGTATGCTCTTCTACAATTGGCAAATGATATTTTTGAGCACTTTAAGGCTTATGGTGACAAACGAAATATTTTCACATAAAAACTAGACAGAAGCTCCCTGGGAAAATTCATTGTGATGTGTGAATTCAACTCCCAAAGATGAACCACTCCTTTGATTGAGCAGTTTGGAACAGTCTTTTTGTAGAATCTGCAAAGGGATATTTGGGAGCGCGTTGAGGTCTATGGTGAAAAGAGAAATATATTCACACAAAAACTACAAAGAACTTTTCTTAGAAACTGCTTTGTGATGTGGGAATTCATCTCCAAGAGGTAAAAGTTTCCTTTCAATGGAAAGTATGCTGTTCTATAATCAGCAAGGGGATATTTGTGAGCACTTGAGGCCTATGGTGAAAATGAAATATCTTCACATAAAAACTAGACAGAAGGTTTCTAAGCAACTTCTATATGACGTGTCCATTCATCTTATAGTGTTGAACCATTATTTTTAATTAGCAGTTTGGACACAGCCTTTTTGTAGAATCTGAAAATGGATATTTGGGAGTGCGTGGAGGCGTATGGTGAAAAAGGAAATATCCTCACATAAAAACTATAAAGAAACTGCCTGAGAAACTGCCTTGTGATGAGTGCTTTCATCTGACAGATGTAAAGGTTACATTTCATTGAGCATACTGTAAAAGCTGTTATTCTGTAATTGACAAAGGGATATTTGGGTGCACTTTGAGGAAAATTATGTAAATGGAAATATCTTCACACAAAAAATAGACAACAGATTTCTGGGAAAATTCTTTGTGATGTGTGTATTAAACACAAAAAATTGTAATACTCTTTTGATTGAGCAGTTTGAAACAGTCTTTTTGTAGTGTCTGCAAAGGGATATTTTTGAGTGCTTTGAGGCCTATGGTGAAAAAGGAAATATCTTCACATAAAAACTAGAGAGACGCTTTCTGAGAAACTGCTTTGTGATGGGTGCATTCATCTCACAGGTTTAAAGGTTTCTTTTTATTGAGCACTTTGGAAACTCTGTTCTAGAATTGGCAAAGGGATATTTTTGAGTGCTTTGAGGCCATTGGTGAAAAAGAAAACATCTTCATATAAAAATTAGACAGAATCTTTACGACAAACTTCTTTGTGATGTGTGCATTCATCTCAGAGAGGTGAACCATACTTTGGTTGAGTAGTTTGGGAACAGTCTTTTGTAGAATCTGCAAAGGGATATTTGTGAGCACTTGAGGCCTACAGTGAAAAACGAAATATGTTAACATAAAAACTAGACACAAGATTTCTGAGAAAGTTCTTTCTGATGTGTGCATTCATCTCACAGTGTTGAATGATCTTTTGATTGAGCAGTTTGGAAGAAGTCTTTCTGTAGAATCTGCAAAGGAATATTTGGGAACCTGTTGAGGCCAATGGTGAAAAAGGAAATATCTTCACATAAAAACTAGACAGAAATTTTTGGAAAAACTTTTTTGTGATGTCTCCATTCACCTCACAGAGATGAACCATTCTTTTGATAGATCAGTTTTGAAACTGTCTTTTTGTAGACTCTGCAAAGGGATATTTTGGAGCATATTGAGGCGTATGGTGAAAAAGTAAATATCTCCCCATGAAAAACTACATAGAAGCTTTCAGAGAAACTTATTTGTGATGTGTGCATTTATCTCACAGAGGTAAAAGTTTCTTTTCATTGAGAAGTTTGGAAACTCTGTTCTTCTAGAATCTGCAAAGGGATATTTGTGAGTGCATTGAGGTTTGTGG
The DNA here is from genome assembly GCF_028885625.2 of Pongo pygmaeus. Classification (NCBI taxonomy): domain Eukaryota; kingdom Metazoa; phylum Chordata; class Mammalia; order Primates; family Hominidae; genus Pongo; species Pongo pygmaeus. Next base: position 11,522,324 of record NC_072388.2, on the reverse strand, counting down.
TGAAAAAGTAAATGTCTCACCACAAAAACTACAAAGAAGATTTCTGAGAAACTGCTTTGTGATGCATACCTTTATCTCACTGAGGTAAAAGTTTCTTTCCATTGGGCATTTTGGATACTCTGTGTTTCTAAAATCTGCAAGGGGATCTTTGTGAGTGCATTGAGGCCTATGGTGAAAAACGAAATATCTTCATAAAAACTAGAAAGAAGCTTTCTGAGTAACTGTTTTGTGAAGTGCACATTCATCTCACAAAGGTAAACGTTTCTTTTCATTGGGCATTTTGGATACTCTGTGCTTCTAGTATTGGCAAAGGGATACTTGTGAGCATTTTGAGGCCCATGGTGGAAAAGGAAATATCATCACATAAAAACTAGACAGAAGCTTTATGAGAAACTCCTTTGTGTTGTGTGCGTTCTTGGCACAGATTTGAACCATTCTTTTGATTCAGCAGTTTGGAAACCGTCTTTTTGTAGAATCTGCAAAGGCATATTTTGGAGTGTGTTAAGTCCCATGCTGTAAAAGGAAATATCTTCACATAAACACTAGAAAGAAGCTTAATGAGATACTTTTTGTTATGTGCACATTCATCTCACAGAGGTAGAGATTTCTTTTCATTGAGTAGTTTTGAAACTCTGTTATTCCAGAATCAGCAAAGGGATATTTGTGAGCACTTTGAGGCCTACGTTGAAAAAGGAAATATCTTCACATAACCAGACAGAAGCTTTCTGGGAAAATTCTTTGTGATGAGTGCAATAATCTCATAAGGTTGAACCATTCTTTTGATTGAGAAGTTTGGAAACAGTCGTTTTGTAGAATCTGCAAAGGGATATGTGGGAACACGTTGAGGCCTATGCTGAAAAATGATATATTTTCACAAAAAAACTAGAAAGAAGGTTTCTGATAATCTAATTTGTGATGTGTGTATTCATCTCACAGAGTTAAGTGTTTCTTTCTAGTGAGCAGTTTAGAAACTCTGTTCTTCTTGAATTGGGAAAAGAATATTTGTGAGCTCTTTCAGGCCTATGGTGAAAAAGTAAATATCTTCACATAAAAACTACACAGAAGCTTTCTGAGAAACTTCTTTGTGATAAGTGCATTCATCTCATGGGGTTGAACCATTGTTTTGATTGAACACATTCACAACTGTCTTTTTGTAGAAAATGCAAAGGGATATTTGGGAGTGTGCTTAGGACTATAGTGAAAAAGGAAAGATCATTACATAAAAACTACAGAGAAGTGTCTGAGAAACTGCTTTGTGATGTGTGCATTCATCTCACAGAGGTAAAAGTTTCTTTTCATTGAGCAGTTCCAAACTCTTTTCTTCTAAAATCAGAAAAGGGATATTTGTGAGTGCTTTAAGGCCTATGGTGTAAAAGGAGTTATCTTCACATAAAAACTAGACAAGCTTTCTGGGAAAATTGTTTGTGATATATGCATTCACCTCACAAAGTTGATCCATTCTTGTCATTGAGCAGTTTGGAAACAGGCTTTTTGTGGAATCGGCAATGGGGTATTTGGAAGTAATTTGAGGCCTATGGTGAAAAAGGAAATATTTTCATATAGAAACTAGACAGAAGCTTCCAGAGAAACTTCTTGGTGATGTGTGCATTAATATCATGGAGGTGAACCATCCTTTTCATTGATCAGTTTGGAAAGAGTCTTTTTGTAGAATCTGCAAAAGGATATTTGGGAGCACATTGAGGCCTATGGTGAACAAGGAAATATTTTCACATAAAAATTATAAAGAAGTTTTTTGGGAAACTTCTTTGTGATGTGTGCATTCACCTCACAGTAGCAAACATTTCTTTTCATTGAGCATTTTGGAAACCCTTTTCTTCTAGTATCTGCAAACGGATATTTGTGAATGCTTTCAGGCCTATGGTGAAAAAGAAATATCTTCACATAAAAACTCGACAGAAGCTCTCTGAGAATCTTCTTTGTGATGTGTGCATTCATCTCACAGAGTTTAACCTTTCTGTTGATGGAGCAGTTTGGAAAGATTCCTTTTGTAGAATCTGCAAAGGGATATTTGTAGGCGGTTTGAGGCCTATGGTGAAAAAGGAAATACCTCACATAAAAACTGGACAGAACTTTTCTGAGAGACTTCTTTGTGATGTGTGCATTCATCTCAGAGAGTTGAACCATTCTTTTGATTGAGTAGTTTGTAAAGAGTCCTTTTTTACAATCTGCAAAGGATACTTGGGACAGTGTTGAGGCCTATTTTGAAAAAGGAAAAAATTACACATAAAGACTAGAAAGATGCTTTCTGAGCAACTGTTTTCTGATGTGTTCTTTCATTTCACAGAGGTAAACATTTCTTTTCACTGAGCCTTTTGGAAACTCTTTTCTTCTAGAATCTGCAAAGGGATATTTGTGAGTGCTTGGAGGCCTATAGTGAAATAGGAAGTATTTTCACATCAAACCTAGAAAGAAGCTTTCTGGAAAACTGCTTTGTGATATGTGCATTCATCTCACAGAGGTAAACACTTCTTTTCATTGAGGACGTTGAAAACTCTGCTCTTGTTGAATTGGCAAAGAGATATTTGTGAGTGCTTTCAGGAAAATGGTGAAAAAGGAAATATCTTCACATAAAAAATAGAGACAAGCTTTCCGGGAAAATTCTTCATGATGTGTGCATCACCTCACAGAGATGAAATATTCTTTTGATTGAGCAGTTTGGAAATAATCTTTTTGTAGAATCTGCAAAGGGAAATTTGGGAGCGCATTGAGGCCTATTATGAAAAAGGAAATATCTTCACATGAAAACGAGAAAGAAGCTTTCTGAGAAACTGTTTTGTGAAGTGTTCATTCATCTCACAGAGGTTAAAGTTTCTTTTCATTGAGCAGTTTGGAAACTCTGTTCTTATAGAATCTGCAAAGGGATACTTGTGAGTGCTTTGAGGCCTATGGTGAAAAAGGTAGTAACTTCACAGAAAAACTAGACAAAAGCTTTCTGATAAACCTTTTTGTGATGTGTGCATTCATCTCAAAGAGTTGAACCATTCTTTTGGTTGAGCAGTTTGTAGACCATTTTTTCTAGAATCTGCAATGGGATATTTGTGAGCATGTTGAGGTCTATGGTGAAAAATTAAATATCTTAAAATAAAAACTAGAAAGAAGCTTATTCAGAAACTGCACTGTGTTGTGTGCATTCATCTCACAGAGGTAAAAGTTTCTTTTCATTGAGCATGTTTGAAACTCTGTTCTTCTCGTGTCGGCAAAGGAATAGTTGTGAGTGCTTTGAGGCCAATGGTGAAAAATGAAATATCTTCACATGAAAACTGGACAAAAGCTTTCTGAGAAACTACTTTGTGATGTGTGCATTCATCTCACAGAGTTGAAACTTTGTTTTCAATGAGCAGTTTGGGAACAGTCTTTTTGTAGGATTGGCAAAGGGACATTTGTGAGTGCTTTGAGGCCTAAGATAAGCAAGAAAATATCTTCACATAAGAACTAGACAGAAGCATTCTGAGAAACCCCTTTGTGATGTGTGCATTCATCTCACAGAATGGAACTTTTCTTTTGATTGAGCAGTTAGGAAGAAGTATTTTTCTAGAATCTGCAAATGGATATTTGTGAGTGCTTTTTGCCCTGTGGTGAAAAACAAAATATCCAAAAATAAAATCTAGACAGAATGTTTCTGAGAAACTTCTTTGTGATGTGCACATTCATCTTACAGAGTTGAAATTTTCTTTTGGTTGGGCATTTTGGAGACAGTCTTTTTGTAGAATCTGCCAAGAGATATATTTGAACACTTTGAGGCAGATGGTGAAAAATGAAATATCTTCACCTAAAAATTAGACAGAAGATCTCTGAGAAACTACATTGTGATGTGTGCATTCATCTCACAGATTTGAACCTTTCTTTTGAATGAGGAGTTGGAAAACAGTCTTTTTGTTGAATCTGCAAGGGATAATTTCGAGTGGTTTGATGTGTATGGTGAAAAAGGAAATGTCCACAAATAAAATATAGACAGAAGCTCTCTGAGAAACTTCTGTGATGTGCGCATTCATATCACAGAGTTGAAGATTTCTTTTGATTGAGCAGTTTGGATACCATCTTTTTGTAGAATCTGCAAAGTGATATTTGTGAACACTTTGAGGCTTATGGTGAAAAAGGAAATATTTTCACATAAAAATTAGACAGAAGTTTTCTGAGTAACTTCTTTATGATGTGTGCATTCATCTTACAGAGTTGAACTTTGCTTTCATTGAGCAGTTTGGAAACAGTCTTTATGGAGAATCTGCAAAGAGACAATTGTGATAATTTTTTTGCCTATGGTGAAAAAGGAAATGTCTTCACATAAAAACTATACAGAAGCTTTCTGAGAAACTTCTTTGTGATGTGTGCATTCATCACACAGATTTGAAGGTTTCCTTTGATTGAGCAGTTTGGAAACAGTCTTTTTGGAGAACCTGCAAGGGGATATTTTTGAGCTGTTTGCAGCGTATGGAGAGAAAGGAAATATATTCACATAAACACTAGACAGAAGCTTTCTGAAAAACTTCTTTGTGATGTGTACATTCAACTCACAGTGTTGAATCTTTCTTTTTATTGAGCAGTTTGGAAACAGTGTTTTTGTAGAATATGCAAAGGGATATTTTTCCTCCATTTTTGCCCTATGGTGAAAAAGGAAGTGTCTTCCCATAAAAACTAGACAAAACGAATCTCAGAAACTTCTCTGTGATGTGTGCATTCATCTCACAGAGTTGGAACTTTTCTTTGATTTAGAAGGTTGGAAACAGTCTTTTCATAGAATCTGCAAGGGACATTTGTGACTGCTTTGAGACCAATATTGAAAATGGAAATATCTTCACATAAAAACTAGACAGAAGCTTTCTGAAAAACTTCTTTGTCATGTGTGCATTCATCTCATAGAGTTGACCCTTTCTTTTGATTGAGCAGTTTGGAAACGCCTTTTTGTGGTATCTGCAAAGTGATATTTTTGAACGCTTTGAGGCTTACAGTGAAAAAGGAAATACCCTCACATAAAAACTAGACAGAAGCTTTCTGAGAAACTTCCTTGTGATGTGTGCATTCATCCTACAGAGTTGAACCTTTGTTTTGATTGAGCTGTTTGGAAACAGTCATTTGGTAGATTCCACAAAGGGACGTTTGTGATCTCATTGAGGCCTGTGGTGAAAAAGGAAATATCTTCATATAAAAACTAGACAGAAGCTTCCTGAGGAACTTCTTTGTTATGTGTGCATTCATCTCACAGAGTTGAACCTTTGTTTTAATTGAGCATTTTGGAAACACTCTTTTTGTATAATCGGCAAAGGGAAATTTTTCAGTGCTTTGATGCCTATTGTGAAAAAGGAATTATATTCACATAAAAAGTAGATAGAAGTTTTCTGAGAATCTTCTTTGTGATGTGTGCATTCAACTCAAAGAGTTGAACCTTTCTTTTGATTGAGCAGTTTGGAAAAAATCTTTTTGTAGAATCTGCATATTGATATTTGTGGGCCCATTGAGGCCTACGGTGAAAGAGGAAATATCTTCACATAAAAACTAGACTGAAGCTTTCTGAGAAATTTCTTTGTGATGTGTGCATTCACCTCACAGATTTGAATCTTTGTTTTAATTGAGCAGTTTGGAAACATTCTTTTTGCATAATCGGCAAAGGGAAATTTGTCTGCGCTTTGATGCCTATTGTGAAAAAGGAAATAAATTCACATAAAAAGTAGACAGAAGTTTTCTGAGAATCTTCTTTGTGATGAGTGCATTCAACTCAAAGAGTTGTATGTTTCTTTTGATTGAGCAGTTTGGAAACAGTCTTTTTATAGAAACTACAAAGGGATATTTGTGAATGGTTTGAGGCTTATGGTGAAAAATGAAATACCTACTTGATAAAACTAGACAGAGCTTTCTTAGAAACTACTTTGTCATGTGTGAATTCATCTCACAGCGTTGAACCTTTCTTTTGATTGAGAAATTTGGAAACAGTCTTGTTGTAGAATCTGAGTAGGGACATTTATGAGCACTTTGTGACCTATGGTGAAAAAGGAAATACCTTCACATAAAAACTAGACAGAAGCTTTCTGAGAAACTTCTTTTTGATGTGTGCATTCATCTCACAGAGATGAACCCTTGTTTTGATGCAGCAGTTTGAAAACTGTCTTTTTGTGAAATCTGCAAAGGGATATTTGTTAGTGTTTTGAGGCTTATGGGGAAAAAGGAAATATCTTCACATAAAAGCTAGACGGAATCTTTCTGAGAAACTTCTTTTTGATGTGTGCATTCATCACACGGAGTTGAACATTTCTTTTGATTGAGCAGTTTGGAGACAGTCTTTTTGGAGAATCTGCAAAGGGATATTTGTGAGAGGTTTGAGGCCCATGGTGACAAAGGAAATATATTCACATAAACACTAGAGAGAAGCTTTCTGAGAAGCTACTTTGTGAAGTATTCATTCATCTCAGTGAGTTGAACTGTTCTTTTGATTGAGCAATTTGGAAACAGACATTTTTAAGAATCTGCAAAATGATATTTGTGAATGCTTTGAAGCTTAAAGTGAAAAAGAAGAAATATCTTCACATAAAATTTACACAGAAACTTTCTGAGATACTTCTCTGTGATGTGTTCATTTGTCTCACAGTGTTGAACAGTTCTTTTAACTGAGCAGTTTCAAAACAATCTTTTTTTTGAAACTGAAATGTGATATTTGTGAACGCTTTGAGGCTTATAGTGAAAAAGGAAATATCTTCAAATAAAAACAAGATAGAAACTTTCAGAGAAACTTCCTTGTGATATCTGCATTCATCTCAGAGAGTTGAATCTTTCTTTTCATTGGGAAGTTTGGAGACATTCATTTTGTAGAATCTGCAGAGGGATACATGTAGGCAGTTTGAGGCCTATGTTGAAATAGGAAATATCTTCACATAAAAGCATGACAGAAGCTTTCTCAGAAACTTTTTTGTAATGCGCTCATTCATCTCATGGTGTCAAAAAATTCTTTTGATTGAGCAGTTTTGAAACAGTCTGTTTTTAGAAACTGAAATGTGATATATTTAAACACTTTGAAGCTTATGGTGAAAAAGGAAATATCTTCACATAAAAACAAGACAGAATCTTTCTGAGGAACCTCTTAGAGATGTGTGCATTCATCACACAGAGTTGAAAACCTGTTTTGACTGAGCAGTTTGTAAACAGTCTTTTTGTAGAATCTGCAAAGAGATATTTCTGAGATATTTGAGGACTATGGTGAAAAGGAAATACCTTCACATAAAAAGTAGAAAGAAGGTTTCTGAGAAACTTCTTTGTGATGTGTGCATTCATCTCACAGAGTTGAACCTTTCTTTTGATTGAGTAGTTTGCAAACACTCTATTCATACAATCTGCAAGTGGATATTAGGAGAGCTTTGAGGCCTATTATGGAAAAGGAAATATCTTCATATAAAAAATACACAGAAGCAGTCTGAGAAACTTCTCTGTGATGTGTGCACTCAAATCACAGAGTTGAACCTTTCTTTTGATTGAGGAGTTTTGAAACACTCTTTTCGTAGAATCTGCAAGTGGATATTTGGAGCTCTTTGAGGCCTACGGAGGAAAAGGAAATATCTTCACATAAAAACTACACGAAGCATTCTCAGAAATTTCTTTGTGATGTGTGCATTCAAATCACAGAGTTGAACCTTTCTCTTGGTTGAGCAGTTTGGAAACACCCTTTTAGTAGAATCTGCAAGCAGATATTTGGAGCGCTTTGAGGCCTATTGTGTAAAAGGAAATATCTTCATATAAAAACTAGATAAAAGCTTTCTCAAAAACTTCTTCGTTATGTGTGCATTCAACTCACAGAATTGAACCTTACTTTTGATAGAGTAGTTGTAAGTCACTCTTTTTGTAGAATCCGCAAGTGGATATTTGGAGGGTTTTGAGGCCTATGCTGGAAAAGGAAATATCTTCACATAAAAGGTAGACAGAAACATTCTCAGAAATTTCTTTCTGATATGTGCATTCAAATTACAGAGTTGAATCTTCCCTTTGATACAACAGTTTTGAAACAATCTTTTTGTAGATTCTGCAAGTGGACATTTGGAGTGCTTTGATGCCTATGCTGGAAAAGGAAACATCTTCAGATAAAAAGCGGACAAACGCATTGTCAGAAATTTCCTTATGATGTGCACATTCAACTCAAAGAGTTGAAACTTCCTTTTGATAGAGCAGATTTGAAACACTCATTTTGTACAATCTGCAAGTGAATATTTGGAGCGCTTTGAGGCCTATCCTGGAAAATGAAATATCATCACATTAAAACAAGACAGAAGCATTCTCAGAAACTAATTTGTGATGTCTGCATTCAACTCACACATTTGAACATTCCTTTTGATAGAGAAGTTTGAAACACTTTTTCTGAAGAATCTGGAAGTGGATATTTGGAGCGCTTTGAGGCCTATGCTGGAAAAGGAAATATCTTCACATAAAAACAAGGCAGAAGAGTTTTCAGAAAGTTCTTAGTGATGTGTGCATTCAACTCACAGATTTGAAGCTTCGTTTAGATAGAGCAGTTTTGTGTTTCAGCATTCTCAGTCATTTCTTTCTGATGTTTGCATTCAACAAACTGAGTTGAACTTCCTTTTTGATAGAGCAGATTTGATATTCACTTTTTGTAGAAACTGCAAGTGGATATTTGGAGCACTTTGAGGCCTATGCTGGAAAAAGGAATATCTTCACATTAAAAATAGACAGAAGCTCTCTCAAAAACTTCTTTGTGATGTGTGCTTTCAACTCACAGAGTTGAACATTCCTTTTAATAGACCAATTTTGAAAAACTCTTTTTGCAGAATCTGCAAGAGTTTCTTTGGAGGTTTTTGAGGCCTATGCTGGAATAGGAAATATCTTCACATAAAAACTAGACAGAAGCATTCCCAGAAACTTCATTGTGATGTGAGCATTCAACTCACAGAGTTGAAACTCCCTCTTGATAGAGCAGTTTTGAAACAATGTTCGTGTAGGACCTGCAAGTGGATATTTGGAGTGATTTGTGGCCTATGCTGGAAAAGGAAATATCTTCACATAAAATTAACACAGAAGCATTCACAGAAATTTCTTTGTGATGCGTACATTCAACTCACAGGGTTGAATCTTCCTGTTGATAGAGCAGTTTTGAACCACTCTTTTTGTAGTATCTAAAGGTGGATATTTGGAGCGATTTGAGGACAATACTGGAAAAGGGAATATCTTCACATAAAAACTAGACAGAGGAGTTCCCAGAAACTTCTTTGTGATGTGTGCATTCAACTCACAGAGTTGAACTTTCCCTTTGACAGAGCAGGTTTGACGCACTCTGCTTTTGGGATCTGCAAGTGGATATTTGTAGTGGTTTGAGGCCTATGTTGGAAAAGGAAATACCTTCACATAAAAAATAAACAGAATTCCCAGAAACTTCTCTGTGATATGTGCATTCAACTCACAGAAGTGAACCTTCTTTTGATAGAGCAGTTCTGAAACACACTTTTTGTGGAATCTGGAAGAGGATATTTGCAGGGCTTTGAGGCCTAATATGGAAAAGGAAATATCTTCACATGAAAACTAGACAGACGCATTCTCAGAAACTACGTTGTGATGTGTGCATTCAACTCACAGAGTGGAAACTTCCTTTTGATAGAGCAGTTTTGAAATACTCTTTTTGTAGAATATGCAAATGGATATCTCAAGTGCTTTAAGGCCTGTTTGGAAAAGGAAATAGCTTCACATAAAAACTAGACAGAAGCATTCTCAGAAACTTCTATGTGATGTGTGCTTTCAACTCACAGGGTTGACCGTCCTTTGGATAGAGCAGATTTGAAACACTCTTTTTGCAGAAACTGCAAGTAGATATTTGGAGCGCTTCCAGGTCTATGATGGAAAAGGAAATATTTTCACATGAAAACTAGACAGAAGCATTATCAGAAACTTCTTTGTGATGTGTGCATTCAACTCACAGTTTTGAAACTTTCTTTTGATAGGGCAGTTTGGAAACACTCTTTTTGTACAGTCTGCAAGTGGATATTTGGAGCAATTTGAGGCATATGATGGAAAAGGAAATATCTTCACATGAAAACTGCAAAGAAGCATTCTCAGAAACTTCCTTGTGATGTGTGCTTTCAACTCACAGAGTTGAACCTTGCTTTTGACAGAACAGTTTTGAAACACTCTTTTTGTAGAATCTGGAAGTGGATATTTGTAGCGATTTGAGGCCTATGCTGGAAAAGGAAATATCTTCACATAAAAATTACGCAGAAGGATTCTCAGAAACTTCTTTGAGATGCATGCATTCATCTCACAGAGTTGACCTTCCTTTTGATAGATCAGTTTTGAAACACTCTTTTTATAAAGTATGCAAGTGGATATTATGAGCGCTTTGAGGCCTACACTGTAAAGGGAAACATCTTCACATAAAAACTAGACAGAAGCATTCTCAGTAGCTTCTTTGTGATGTGTGCATTCACCTCACAGTGTTGAACCATCCTTTCAATAGAGCAGTTTTGAAACCCTTATTTGTAGAATCTGCAAGTGAATATTTGGAGCACTTTGGGGCCTATGCTGGAAAATGAAATATCTTTATATAAAAAGTAAAAAGAAGCATTCTCAGAAACTTCCTTGTGATGTGTGCATTCAACTCACAGAGTTGAACCTTCCTTTTGACACAGCTGTTTTGAAACACTCTTTTTGTAGAATGTGCCAGTGGATATTTGGAACCCTTTGAGGCCTATGCTGGAAAAGGAAATATCTTCACATAAAAACTGGACAGAAGCATTCTCTGAAATTTCTTTGTGATGTGTGCATTCAACTCAGAGAGTTTAACTTTCCTTTGATAGAGGAGTTTCAAAACCCTCATTTTGTAGTATCTGCAAGAGCACATTCGGAGCAATTAGAGGACTATGCTGGAAAAGGAAATATCTTCACATAAAAATTAAATAGAAGCTTTATCAGAAACTTCTTTGTGATGTTTGCATTCAACTCACAGCGTTGAACCTTCCTTCTGATAGAGTATTTTGTAAACACTCTTTTTGTATTATCTAAGAATGGATAATTGGAGTAATTTGAGGCCTATGCTTGAAGAGGGAATATCTTCACTTGAAAACTCGACAGAAACATTCTCAGAAACTTCTTAGTGATGTGTGATTTGAGCTCACAGTGCTGAAACTTTGTTTTGAGAGAGCTGTCATGAAACACGCATTTTGTAGAATCTGCAAGTGGATATTTGGAGCGATTTGAGGCCTATGCTAGAAAGGGATATACCTTCACATAAACACTAGACAGAAGCAGTGTCAGAAACTATATTGTGGAGTGCACATTCAAGTCACAGAGTTTAACCTTCACTTTGATAGAGCAATTTTAAAACACCCTTTTTGTACAATCTGCAAGTGGATATTTGGAGCGACTTTAGGCCTATGCCAGAAAAGGAAATATATTCACATAAAAAGAAGAGAGAAGGATTCTCAGAAACTTCTTTGTGATATGTGAGTTCATCTCACTGTGTTGAACCTTTCTTTTCATAGAGCCGTTTTGAAACACTCCTTTTGTAGAATCTGCAAGTGGATATTTGGAGAGCTTTGAGGCCTATGCTGGAAAGGAAATATTGTCACAGAAAAACTAGACAGAAGCATTCTCAGAAACTACTTTCTGATGTCTGCATTCAACTCAGAGAGTTTAACTTTCCTTTTGAAAGAGCAGTTTGTAATACTCGTTTTGTAGAATCTGCAAGTACATACTTGGGGTGCTTTGTGACATATGTTGAAAAAGGAAATATCTTCACAGAAAAAATAGACAGAAGAGTTCTCAGAAACCCCTTCGTGATGTGGGCATTCAACTCAAAGATTTGAACATTCCTTTGGTAGAGCATTTTTGAAACAATCTTTTTGTAGAAACTGCAATTGGATATTTTGAGTGCTTTCAGGCCAGTGATGCAAAATGAAATACCTTCACATAAAAACTAGACAGAAGTATTCTCAGAAACTATACTGCCATGTGTGCATTCAACTCATAGAATTGAACCTTCCTTTTGATAGAGCAGTTTCAAAACACGCTTTTTGCAGAATCTGCAAGTGGATATTTGGAGCAGTTTGAGGTGTGTGTGGGAAAATGAAATATCTTCACGTAAAAACTAGAAAGAAGCCTTCGTAAAAACTACTTTGTAATGTGTGCATTCATCTCAGAGAGTTGAACCTTCCTATTGATAGAGCAGTTTTGAAACACTCTTTTTATAGAATGTGAAAGTAGATATTTGTATCGCTTTGAGGCCTATGGTGGAAAAGTAAATATCTTCAAATAAAAACTAGGCAGAAGCATACTCAGAAACTTCTTCATGCTGTGTGCTTTCAACTCAGAGAGTTGAACCTTCCTTTTGATATAGCAGTTTTGAAACACTCCTTTTGTAGGATCTGCAAGTCGATATTTTGTGTGATTTCAGGTCTATGCTGGAAAAAGAAATAGCTTCACATAAAAACTAGACAGAAGCATTTTCAGAAACTTCCTTGTGATGTGTCCATTCAACTCACAGAGTTTAACTTTCCTTTTGATGGAGCAGTTTTTAAACCCGCTTTTTAAAGAATCTGCAAGTGGATATTTGGAGAGTGTTGAGGCCTATGCTGGAAAAGTAAATATCTTCACATAAAAACTAGACAAAAGCATTCTCAGAAACTTCATTGTGATGTGAGCATTCAACTCACAGAGTTGAAACTCCTTCTTGATAGAGCAGTTTTGAAACTCTGTTCTTGTAGGACCTGCAAGTGGATATTTGGAGTGATTTGTGGCCTATGCTGGAAAAGGAAATATCTTCATATAAAATTTAGACTGAAGCATTCACAGAAATTTCTTTGTGACGTGTACATTCAACTCACAGAGTTGAATCTTCCTTTTGATAGAGCAGTTTTGTAACACTCTTTTTGTAGAATCTGCCAATGGATATTTGGAGCCCTTTGAGGCCTATGCTAGAAAAGGAAATATCTTCACATAAAAACTGGACAGAAGCATTCTCTGAAATTTCTTTGTGATGTGTGCATTCAACTCAGAGAGTTTAACTTTCCTTTGATAGAGGAGTTTCAAAACCCTCATTTTGTGATATCTGCAAGAGCACATTCGGAGCAATTAGAGGACTATGCTGGAAAAGGAAATATCTTCACATAAAAATTAAATAGAAGCTTTATCAGAAACTTCTTTGTGATGTTTGCATTCAACTTACAGCGTTGAACCTTCCTTCTGATAGAGTATTTTGCAAACACTCTTTTTGTAGTGTATAAAAGTGGATAATTGGAGCAATTTGAGGCCTGTGCTTGAAGAGGGAATATCTTCACTTGAAAACTCGACAGAAACATTCTCAGAAACTTCTTAGTGATGTGTGATTTGAACTCAAAGTGCTGAAACTTTCTTTTGAGAGAGCAGTTGTGAAACACGCATTTTGTAGAATCTGCAAGTGGATATTTGGAGCGACTTTAGGCCTGTGCCAGAAAAGGAAATATATTCACATAAAAAGAAGAGAGAAGGATTCTCAGAAACTGCTTTGTGATATGTGAATTCATCTCACTGTGTTGAACATTTCTTTTCATAGAGCCGTTTTGAAACACTCTTTTTGTAGAATCTGCAAGTGGATATTTGGAGAGCTTTGAGGCCTATGCTGGAAAGGAAATATTGTCACAGAAAAACTAGACAGAAGCATTCTCAGAAACTACTTTCTGATGTCTGCATTCAACTCAGAGAATTTAACTTTCCTTTTGAAAAAGCAGTTTCTAATTCTCATTTTGTAGAATCTGCAAGTGCATATTTGGGTGCTTTGTGACATATGTAGAAAAAGGAAATATCTTCACAGAAAAATTAGACAGAAGCCTTCTCAGAAACTCCTTTGTGATGTGGGCATTCAACTCAAAGATTTGAACATTCCTTTGGTAGAGCATTTTTGTGGAAACTGCAATTGGATATTTTGAGCACTTTCAGGCCAGTGCAGCAAAACGAAATACCTTCACATAAAAACTAGACAGAAGTATTCTCAGAAACTATGCTGTCATGTGTGCATTCAACTCATAGAGTTGAGCCTTCTGGAGCAGTTTCAAAACACGCTTTTTGCAGAATCTGCAAGTGGATATTTGGAGCAGTTTGAGGTGTGTGTGGGAAAATGAAATATCTTCACTTAAAAACAAGAAAGAAGCCTTCGTAGAAACTACTTTGTAATGTGTGCATTCATCTCAGAGAGTTGAACCTTCCTTTTCATATAGAGTTTTGAAACACTCTTTTTATAGAATGTGAAAGTGGATATTTTGATCGCTTTGAGGCCTACGGTGGAAAAGTAAATATCAACAAATAAAAACTCGGCAGAAGCGTACTCAGAAACTTGTTTGTGCTGTGTGCTTTCAACTCAGAGATTTGAACCTTCCTTTTGATATAGCAGTTTTGAAACCCTCTTTTGTAGAATCTGCAAATGGATATTTGGAGCTCTCTTAGGCCTATTATGGAAAAGGATTTATCTTCACATGAAAACTAGACACAAGGATTCCCGGAAACTCCTTTGTGATGAGTGCATTCAACACAAAGAGTTGAACTTTGCTTTCGATAGAGCAGTTTTGAAACTCTATTTTTGTAGTGCCTGCAAGTGGATATTTGGAGCACTTTGAGGCCTGCGATGGAAAAGGAAATATCTTCAAATGAAAACTAGACAGAAGCATTCTCAAAATCTACTTTGTGATGTATGCATTCAACTCACAGAGTTGAAACTTCCATTTGACAGAGCAGTTTTGAAACACTCTTTTTGTAGAATATGCCAGTGTATATTTGGAGCGCTCTGAGGTCCATGCTGGTAAAGGAAATATCTTCACATAAAAACTAGACAGAAGCATTCTCAGAAACTTCTTTGTGATGTGTGCATTCAACTCACAGATTTGAACTTTCCTTTTGAAAGAGCAGATTTGAAACAATCTTTTTGCAAAATCAGCAAGTGGCTATTTAGAGCGCTTTGAGACTTTGGATGGAAACGGAAATATCTTCACATGAAAACTAGACAGAAGCCTTCTCAGAAAGTTCTTGGAGATATGTGCATTCAGCTCAGAGAGTTGCATCTTCCTTTTGATAGAGTAGTTTTGAAATACACTTTTTGTGGAATCTGGCAGTGGATATTTGGAGCGCTTAGAGGCCTACACTGGAAAAGGAAATATCTTCATATAAAAAATTGACAGAAGAATTTTCTGAAATTTCTTTGTGATTTGTGCATTCAACTTACTGTGTTGAACCTTCCTTTTGATAGAGCAATTTTGAAACACTCTTTTTGCAGAAGCTGCCAGTGGATATTTGTTGCGCCTTGAGGCCTATGATGGAAAAGGATATATTTTCACATGAAAACTAGACGGAAGCATTCTGAGAAACATCTTTGTGATGTGTGCATTCATCTCACAGGGTTGTAGCTTCCTTTTGATAGAGCAGATTTCAAACACTCCTTTTGTAGATTCTGCAAGTAGAAATTTGGAGGTCTTTGAGGACTATACTGGAAAAGGAAATATTTTTACAGAAAAAGTAGTCAGTAGGATTCTCTAAGTTTCTTTGTGATGTGGGCATTCAGCACATGGATTTGAACCTTGTTTTGATAGAGCAGTTTCCAAACAGTCTTTTTTTATTATCTGCAAATGGATATTTCGAGAGCTTTGAGGCCTATGCTAGAAAAGGAAATATCTTCATATAAAAACTAGACAGAAGCTCTCTCAGAAACTTCTTCATGATGTGTGCATTCACCTCCAAGAGTTGAACTTCCTTTTGAAAGAGCAGTTTTGAAACACCCTTTTTGTAGAATCTGCAAGTGGATATTTGGAGTGCTTTGAGGACTATGATGGTAAAAGAAATATCTTCACAGGAAACTACACAGAAGCATTCTCAGAAACTTCTTTGTGATGTGTGCATTCAACTCACAGAGTTGAACCTTGCTTTTCATAAAGCAGTTTTGAAACACTCTTTTTGTAGTATCTGCAATTGGATATTTGTAGAGTTTTGAGGCCTAAGATGGAAAAGGAAATATCTTCACATGAATACTAGAGAGAAGCATTCTCAGAAACTTTTCTGTGCTGTGTGCATTCAAATCTCAAAGTTGAACTTTCCTTTTGATAGAGCAGTTTTGAAACACTGTTTTTGTAGAATCTGCCAGTGAATATTTGGAGCGATTTGAGGCCTATACTGGAAAAGGAAATATTTTCATATAAAAGCTAGACAGAAGCATTCTCAGAAACTTCTCTGTGATGTGTACAGTCAACTAACAGAGTTGAACCTTCCTTTCATAGTGCAGTTTTGAAACACACCTTTCGAAAATTCTGGAAGTGGATAATTTGAGTGCTTTGAGGTCTATATTGGAAAAGGAAATATGTTTACATGAAAACTAGTCAGAAGTATTCTCCGAAGTTTTTTTGTGATGTGTGCATTTAACACACAGAGTTGAACCTACCGTTTGATAGAACAGTTTTGAAACACTCTTTTTGTATTATCTGCAAATGGATATTTTGAGAGCTTTGAGGCCTATGCTTAAAAAGAAAATATCTTCACATAAAAACTAGACAGATGCATTCTCAGGAACTTCTTTGTGATGTGTGTGTTCACCTCACAGGATTGAAGCTACCTTTTTATACAGCAGATTTAAAACTCTCTTTTTGTAGAATCTGCAAGTGGATGTTTGGAATGCTTTGAGACCTATGATGGAAAAGGAAATACCTTCACATGAAAACTAGACAGAAGCATACACAGAAACTGCTTTGTCTTGTGTTCATTCAACTCCCAGAGTTCTACCATCCTTTTCATAGAGCAGATTTGAAACACTATTTTTGTAGAATCAGCAAGTGGATACTTGGAGCGCTTTGAAGTCTATGATGGAAAAAGATATACCTTCACATAAAAACTAGACAGAAGCAGTCTCTGAAACTTATTTGTAAAGTGTGCATTCAACTCACAGGGTTGAGCCTTCCTTTTGATAGGGCACGTTTGAAACACTCTTTTTGAAGAATTTGCAATGGATATTTGGATAGCTTTGAGGCCTATGGTAGAAAAGGAAATATCTTCATATAAAAACTAGACAGAAGCATTCTCAGAAACTTTTCTGTGATGTGTGCATTCAGCTCACAGAGTTGAACCTTGCTTTTGATAGAGCAGCTTTGGAAAGCTCTTTTTGTAGTATCTGTAAATGGATATTTGTAGCTATTTGAGGCCTATGATGGAAAAGGAAATATCTTCACATGAAAACTACACAGAAGCATTTTCAGAAACTTCTTTGTGATGTGTGCTTTCAAGCAACAGATTTGAACGTTCCTTTGATAGAGCACTTTTGAAAACCTGTATTTGTAGAATCTGAAAGTAGATATTTGGAGCACTTTGAGGCCTATGATGGAAAAGGAAATATCTTCACATAAAAACTTGACAGAAGGATTCTCAGAAACTTCTTTGTGATGTGTGCATTCAAATCACAGAGTTCAACCTTCCTTTTGATAGAGCAATGTTAAAACACTCTTTTTGTAGAATCTGCAATTGGATATTTAGAGCGTTTTTAGGCCTGTGATGGAAAAGGAAGTATCTTCACATGAAAACTAGACAGAAGCCTTCTCAGAGACTACATTGTGAAGTGTGCATTCATCAAACAGAGTTGAACCTTGCTTTTGATAGGGCAGTTTTGAAACACTCTTTTTGTAGAATTTGCAAGTGGATATTTGGAGCGATTTGAGGTTCAGGATGTAAAAGGAAATCTGTTCACATGCAAAATAGACAGAATCCTTCTCAGAAACTTCGTTGTGCTGTGTGCCTTCAACTTACAGAGTTGAAACTTTCTTTTGATAGAGCAGTTTTGAAACACTCTTTTTGTAGGATCTGCAAGTGGATATTTGGAGTGCTTTGTGATCTATGCAGGAAAAGGAAATACCTTCACATAAAAACTTGGCAGAAGCATACTGAGAAACTTCTTTGGGATGTGTGCATTCACCTCACAGAGTTGAAACTTCGGTTTGATAGAGTACTTTTGAAACTCTCTTTTTGTCGTATCTGCAAGTGGATATTATGAGTGCTTCGAGGACTATGCTGGAAAATGAAATATCTTCAGATAAAAACTAAAAAGAAGCATTCTGTGAAACTCCATTGTGATGTGTGTATTCAACTCACAGAGTTGAACCTTCCTTTTGATAGAGCAGGTTTGAGACACACTTTTGTAAATTCTGCAAGTGGATATTTGGAGTGCTTTGAGGACTATGCTGGAAAAGGAAATATCTTAACATAAAAAATAGAAACATTCTCAGAAGTTTCTTTGTGATGAGTGGATTGAACACACAGAGTTCAACTTTCTTTTCAATAGAGCAGTTTTGAAACACTCTTTTTGTAGAATCTGCATGTGGGTATTTGGAATGCTTCGAGGCCTATTTTGGAAACGGAAATACCTTCACATAAAATCTAGATGGAAGCTTTCTCAGAAGTTTCCTTGTGGTGTGTGCATACAACTCATGGAGGTGAACCTTCCTTTTGATAGAGCAGTTTTGAAATACTCTTTTCGTAGTATCTGCAAGTGTATATTTGAGCACTTTAAAGAATGTGCTGTAAAAGGAATTATCTTCTCATAAAAACTAGACTGAAGCATTCCCAGAAACTCCTCTGGGATGTCTGCATTGAACTCACAGAGGTGAACCTTCCTTTGATTGAGCAGTTTATAAACACTCTTTTTGTAGAATCTGCAAGTGGATATTTTAGAGCGCTTTGAGGCCTATGATGTGAAAGGAAATATTTTCACACGAAAAATAGACAGAAGCATTATCAGAAACTACTTGATGATGGGTGCATTTAACTCACAGAGTTGAACCTTCCTTTTGATAGATCAGTTTTGAAACACTCTTTTTGTAGAATCTGCAAGTGGAAATTTGGAGCACTTTGAGGCCTATGCTGGTAAAGGAAATATCTCCACATAAAAACTAGACAGAAGCATTCTCAGAAACTTCTTTGTGACGAGTGCATTCAACTCACTGACTTGAACCTGCCTTTTGAAAGAGCAGTGTTGAAACACTCTTTTTGCAGAATCGGCAAGTGGATATTTGGAGAGCTTTGTGGCCTATGATGGAAAAGGATATATTTTCACATGAAAACTAGACAGAAGCATTCTCAGAAATTTCTTTGTGATGTGTGCCTTCACCTCACCGAGTTTAACTTTCATTTTGATAGAAGAGTTTTGAAACACATTTTTTGTAATATCTGGAAGCAGTTATTTGGAGTGTTTTGTGGACTATGCTGAAAAAGGAAATTTCTTTACATAAAAACTAGTCAGAAGCATGCTCAGAAGTTTCATTGTGATGTGTCCATACAACATGCCATGTTTAACCTCCCGTTTGATAGAGCAGTTTTGAAACACTCTTTTTGTATAATATGGAAATGGATATTTCAAGCACTTTGAGGCCTATGTTGGAAAAGGAAATATCTTCACATAAAAACTAGACAGAATCATTCTCAGAAACTACTTTGTGATGTGCAAATTCAATTCACAGAATTGAACATTCTTTTTGATAGAGCAGTTTTGAAATTCTCTTTTCGTTGGATTTGCAAGTGGATATTTCGAGCGCTTTGGGGCCTGTGCTGGAAAATCAAGTATCTTCATATAAAAACTAGACAGAAGAATTCTCAGAAACATCTCTGTGACGTGGGAATTCAAATCATACAGTTGAAACTTCCTTTGATAGAGCAGTTTTGATACACTCTTTTTGTAGAATCTGCAAGTGTATACTTGGAGTGCTTTGAGGGCTATGATGTAAAAGGGAATATCTTCACATGAACACTAGACAGAAGCATTCTCAGGAGTTTCTTTGTGATGTGTGCATTCAACACACATAGTTGAACCTTCCTTTTGATAGAGCAGTTTCAAACACTCTTTTTGTCGAATCTGCAAGTGGATATTTGGAGCTCTTTGAAGCCTATGACGGAAAAGGAAATATCTTCACATGAAAAGTACACAGAAGCATTCTCAGAAACTACATTGTGATGTGTGCATTCAACTCACAGAGGTGAACATTGGTTTTGATAGAGAAGTATTGATAAACTCTTTTTGTAGAATCTGCAAGTGGATATTTGGAGTGCTTTGATGCCAAAGATGTAAAAGAAAATATCTTCACATGAAAACTAGACAGAAGCATTCTCAGATGGAAAAGTAACTATCTTCACAGAAAAACCAGACAGAAGCATTCTCCAAAACTTCTTTGTGATTTGCACATTCAACTCACAGAGTTGAAACTTCCTTTTGATAGAGCAGTTTTGAAAAACTCTTTTTGCGGAATCTGCAAGTGGATATTTGGAGGGCTTTGAGGCCAATGATGGAAAAGGATATATTTTCCTATGAAAACTAGACCGAAGCATTCTCAGAAACTTCTTTGTGATGTGTGCATTCACCTCAAAGAGATGAATCTTCGTTTTGATAGAGCAGTTTGGAAATGCACTTTTTGTAAAATCTGCAAGTGTATACTTGGAGTGCTTTGAGGACTATGCTGGCAAAGAAAAAATCTTTAAATAAAAACTAGTCAGAAGCATTCTCAGAAACTTCTTTGTGATGTGTGCATTCAACTCAGAGGCTTGAACCTTCCTTTTGATAGAGCACTTTTGAAACACTCTTTTTGTAGAATCTGAGGGTGGATATTTGGAGTGATTTGAGTCCTATGCTGGAAAAGGAAATATCTTCACAGAAAAACCAGACAGAAGCATTCTCAGAAACTTCTTTGTGATGTGTGCATTCATCACAGAGTTGAACATTCCTTTTCATAGAGCAGTTTTGAAACAGTCAATTTGTAGCATCTTCAAGTGAATATTTGAAGCGTTTTGAGGCCTATTCTGGAAAAAGAAATATCTTTACATAAAAGTTGGATGGAAGCATTGTCAGAAACATCTTTGTAAGGTGTGCATTGAACTCACAGATTTGAATCTGCCTTTTGATAGAGGAGTTTTGAAACACACATTTTGCAGAATCTGCAAATGGATATTTGGAAAGATTTGAGGCCTCCAAAGGAAAAGGAAATATCTTTACATAAAAACTAGACGGAAGAATTCTCAGAAATTTCTTTGTGGTGTAAGAATTCAACTCAGAGACTTGAAAGTTCCTTTTGAAGAGAAGTTTTGAAACACTCTTTTTGTAGAAATCTGCAAGTGGATATTTGGTGAGCTTTGAGGCCTATACTGGAAAGGGAAATATCTTCACATAAAAACTAGAGAGAATCATTCTCAGAAACTTTTCTGTGGTGTGTGCATTCAAATCACTGAGTTAAACCTTCTTTTTCATAGAGCAGTTTTGAAACACTCTTTTTGTAGAATCTGTAAGCAGATATTTGGAGCATTTTGAGGCCAAAGGTAGAAAAGTTAATATCTTCACATGAAAACTATAGAGAAGTATTCTCAGAAACTTCTTTGTGATGTGTGCATTGAATGCACAGAGTTGAGCCTTCCTTTTGATAGAGTAGTTTTGATCCACTGTTTTTGTAGGATCTGCAAGTGGATATTTAGAGCGCTTTGAGGCCTGTGCTGGAAAATGAAATATCTTCACATAAAAACTAGACAGAAGCATTCTCTGAAACTTCTTTGTGATGTGTGCATTCAACTCACAGAGTTGAACCTCCCTTTTTATAGAGCAGTATTGAGACACTCTTTTTGTGGAATCAACAAGGGGATATTTGGAGCGCTTTGAGTCCTATGCTGGAAAATGAAATATCTTCACATAAAAACTAGACAGAACCATTGACAGAAACATATTTTTGATGTGTGCATTCAAATCACAGAGTTGAACCTGACTTTACCTAGAGCACTTTTAGAACACTCTTTTCAAAGTATCTGCAATTGGATAATTGTAGCGCTTCAAAGCCTAAGCAGGAAAAGGAAACGTGTTCACCTAAATACTATACAGAAGCATTCTCAGAAACTTCTTTGTGATGTGTGCATTCAACTCACAGAGTTGAACTTTCCTTTTCATAGAGTAGATTTGAAACATTCTTTTCGAAGAATCTGAAAGAGGATATTTGGAGCACTTTGAGGCCTATGATAGAAAAGGAAATATAGTCACATGAAAACTAGACTGAAGCATTCTCAGAAATTTCTCTGTGATGTGTGCATTCAACTCACATTTTTGAACCTTCCTTTTCAAACAGCAGTTTTGAAACACTCTTTCTGTAGTATCTGTAAGTGGATATTTGGAGGGCTTCACGGCCTGTGCTGGAAATGGAAAGATATTCACATAAAAATTAGACAGAAGATTTCCCAGAAACTTCTCTGTGAAGTGAGTAGTCAACTCACAGATTTGAACCTTTTTTATAGAGCAGTTTAGAAACACTATTTTTCTGGAATCTGCAGGTGGATATTCGGTGTGCCTTGGAACCTATGCTGGAAAAGGAAATATCTTCACATAGAAACTAGACAGAAGCATTATCAGAAACATCTCTGTGCTGTGTGCATTCAACTCCCAGAGTTGAACCTTCCTTTTGATAGAGCCGTTTTGAACCACTGTATTTGTTGGTTCTGCAAGTGGATATTTGGAGCAATTTGAGGCCTATGCTGGAAAATGAAATCTCTTCACATAAAAACTAGACAGAGGCATTCTCAGAAACTTTTTTATGATGTGTGCATTCAACTCACAGAGTTGAACCTCCCTTTTGATAAAGCAGTTTTGAAACACTCTTTTTGTGGAATCAGCAAGTGGATATTTGGAGCGCTTTGAGGCCAGTGGTGGAAAATGAAATATCTTCACATAAAAACTAGACAGAAGCATTCTCAGAAACTTCTTTGTGATGTGTGCATTCAACTGACGGAGTTGAGCCTTCCTTTTGATAGAGCAGTTTTGAACCACTGTTTTTGTAGGATCTGCAAGTGGATATTTGGAGCGCTTTGAGGCCTATGCTGGAAAAGGAAATATCGTCACATAAAACCTAGAAAGAAGCATTCACAGAAAATACTCTGTGATGTTAGCATTCAACTCACAGTGTTGAACATTCCTTTTGTTAGAGCAGTTTTGAAACACTCTTTTTGTAGAATCTGAAAGTGGACATATGCAACGTTTAGGGGAATTCGATGGAAAAGGGAATATCTTCACATAAAATGAAGACAGGATCATTCTCAGAAACTTATTTGTGATGTGTGCATTCACCACACAGAGTTGAACATTTCTTAATAGTGCCGTTTTGAAACACTATTTTGTAGAATCTGCAAGTGGATATTTGGAGCGCTTTGAGGCCTGTGGTAGAAAAGGATATATCTTCATATAAGAACTAGACAGAAGCATTCTCACAAACTTATTTGTTATGTGTGCATTCAACTCACAGAGCTGAACCATTCTTTTGATAGAGAAGTTTTGAAATACTCTTTTTGTAGAATATGCAAGTGGATACTTGGACAGCTTATAGGAATTCGTTGGAAAGGGGATATCCTCACACAAAAAGTAGACAGAAGTATTCTCACAAAGTTCTGTGTGATGTGTGGCTTCAACTCACAGAGTTGAACCTTTCTTTTCATGGGCCAGTTTTGAAACTCTCTTTTTTAGCATCTCTGAGTAGACATTTGGAGATTTTAGCATCTTTGAGACCTGTGGTGGAAAAGCAGATATCTTCATATAAAAACTCGGCAGAAGCATTCTCTGAAAATTCTTCGTGGGTGGTGTATTCAACTCAGAGAGTTGAACATTCCTTTTGATAGAGAAGTTTTGAGACACTCTTTTTCTACAATCTGCAAGTGGACATTTGGAATGCTTTCAGGCCTGTGGTGGATAAGGAAATCTCTTACATAAAACCTAGAAAAAAGCATTCTCAGAAACTACTGTGTGATGTTTCAATTCAACTCACAGAGTTGAACATTCCTTTTGTTAGAGCAGTTTTGAAACACTCTTTTTGTAGAATCTGAAAGTGGGTATATGGAACGCTTTGTGGAATTCTTTGGAAATGGGAATGCCTTCACATAAAATATAGATAGAAGCATTCTCAAAAACTCCTTTGTGATGTATGTATTCAACTCACAGAGTTGAACCTTTCTTCTTATAGTGCCATTTTGAAACAATCTTTTTGTAGAGTCTTAAAATGGATATTCAGAGCGCTTTGAGGCCTGTGGTAGAAAAGGAAATATCTTCATATAAAAACAATACACAAACATTCTCAGACACTACTTTGTGATGTGTGCATTCAACTCACAGAGTTGAACCTTTCTTTTGATAGAGCAGTTTTGAAACTTGCTTTTTCTAGAATCTGCAAGAGGACATTTGGAGCGCAATGAGGCCTGTGGTGGAAAGAATATATCTTCACATAAAAACTAGATAGAAGCATACTCAGAAACTTCTTTGTGACGTTTGCATTCAACTCCCAGAGTTGAATATTCCTTCTGATAGAGTAGTTTTAAAACACCCTTTTTGTAGTATCTGCAAGTGGATATTTGGACCGCTTATAGGATTTCACGAAAAAGGGATATCCTCACTTGAAAACTAGGCAGAAGCATTCTCACAAAATTCTTTGTGATGTGGGCATTCAACCACAGAGTTAAACCTTTCGTTTCTTGCAGCAGTTTTGAAACACTGTTTTCTAGAATCTGCAAGTGAACATTTGGAGCACGTTGAGGCCTGTGGTGAAAAGGAAATATCTTCACATAAAAACTAGACAGAAGCCTTCTCTGAAATTACTGTGTTTTCTGTACATTGAACTCACAGATTTCAACCTTCCTTCTGACAGAGAAAATTAGAAACACTCTTTTTGTGGAATCTGCAATTGGATATTGTACCACTTTTAGGAAATCGTTGGAAATGGGGTATCCTTACGTAAGAGCTAGACAGAAGCATTCTCACAAATTGCTTTCTGATGTGTGCATTCAACTCAAAGAGTTGAAACTTTATTTTGATAGAGCAGTTTTGAAACACACTTTTTCTAGAATCTGCAAGTGGACATTTCAAGTGCTTTGAGTCCTGTGGTGGAAAAGGAAATATCTTCACATAAAACTAGACAGAAGCATTATCTGAAATTTCTTTGTGATGTGTGCATTCAACACACAGAGTTGAACATTCCTGTTGACAGAGAAGTTTTGAAACACTCTTATTGTAGAATCTGCAAGTAGATATTTGGACCACTTTCAGGCCTGTGGTTGTAAAGGAAATATCATCATATAAAACCTAGAAAGAAGCATTCTGAGAAACTTCTCTATGATGTTTGCATTAAACACAGAGTTGAACATTCCTTTTGTTAGAGCAGTTTTGAAACACTCTCTTTGTAGAATCTGCTAGTGGACATTGGAAGGGCTTTGTGGCCTGTAATGGAAAAGGAAATATCTTCACATAAAAACTAGGCAGAAGCATTCTCTGAAACTTCTTTGTGGTGTGCTCGTTCAACTCATAGAGTTGAAAATTCCTTTTGACAGAGAAGTTTTGAAACACTCGTTTTGTAGTATCTCTAATTGGATATTTGGACCGCTTTCAGGCCAGTGGTCAAAAAGGATATATCTTCACTTAAAAACTAGAGAGAAGCATTCTCATAAACTACTCTGTGATGTTTGCATTCAACTCACAGAGTTGAGCATTGCTATGGTTAGAGCAGTTTTGAAACACTCTTTTTGTAGAATCTGCAAGCGAATATTTGGACCGCTTATAGGAATTCATTGGAAACGGGATATCCTCACACAAAAACTAGACAGAAGCAGTCTTACAGACTTCTTTGGGATGTGTGCATTCAACTCACAGAGTTCAACCTTCCTTTTGAAAGAGAATATTTGAAACACTCTTTTTGTAGGATCTTCTAGTTTATATTTGGACCGCTTATAGGAATTATTTGGAGACAGGATATCCTCACAAAAAATCTAGACAGAAGCATTCTCACAAACCTCTGTGTGATGTGTGCATTCAACTCAGAGAGTTTAACCTTTCTTTTCACGGGGTAGTTTAGAAAGACTCTTTTTGTAGAATCTGCAAGTGGACATTTGGAGGGCTTTGAGGCCTGTGGTGGAAAAGGAAATATCTTCACATAAATACTAGACAGAAGCATTCTCTGAAACTTCTTAGTTGTGTGTGCATTCAACTCACAGAACTGAACATTCCTTTTGACAGAGAAGTTTTGAAACACTCTTTTTGTAGAATCTGCAAGAGGATATTTTGACTGCTAATAGGAATTCGTTGGAAACGGGGTATCCTCACACAAATAGTAGACAGAAGCATTCTCACAAACTTCTGTGTGACGTGTGCATTCAACTCACAGGGTTCAACATTTCTTTTCATGGGCCACTTTTGAAACACTCTTTTGTAGAATCTGCAAGTGGACATTTGGAGGGTTTTGACGCATGTGGTGGAAAAGGAATATCTTCACATAAAAACTAGGCAGAAGCATTCTCTGAAACTTCTTTGTGGTGTGTGCATTCAACTCACAGAGTTGGATATTTGAAGAAAAGTTTTGAAACACTCTTTTTGTAGAATCTGCAATTGGACTTTTGGAGAGCTCTGAGGACTGTTTTGGAAAAGGAAATGTCTTCACATAAATCCTAGAAAGAAGCTTTCTCAGAAACTACTTTGTGATGTCAGCATTCAACTCACAGAGTTGAACATTCCTTTTGTTAGAGCAGTTTTGAAACACTGTCTTTGTAGAATCTGCAAGTGGACATTTGGAGGGCTTTGTTTTCTGTAGTGGAAAAGGAAGTATCTTCACATAAAAACTAGGCAGAAGCATTCTCTGAAACTTCTTTGTGGTGTGTGCATTCAACTCATAGTGTTGAACATTCTTTTTGCTAGAGAAATTTTGGAACACTCATTTTGTAGAATCCGAAAGTGGATATTTGGAGCACTGTGTGGTCTATGGTAGAAAAGGGTGTATCTTCATATAAAAACTAGACAGAAGCATTCTCAGAAACCACGTTGTTATGTGTGCATTCAATTCACAGAGTTGAACATTCCTTTTGTTAGAGCAGTTTTGAAACACTGTTTTTGTATAATCTGCAAGTGGATATTTTGACCACTATTAGGAATTCATTGGAACAAGTATATCATCACACAAAAACTATACAGAAGTATTCTCACAAACTACTTTGTGATGTGTGCATTCAACTCACAGTGTTGAAACTTTCTTTTCATGGAATAGTTTTGAAAGACTCTTTTTGAAGAATATGCAAGTGGACATCTGGAGAGCTTTGAGGCCCGTGGTAGAAAACAAATATCTTCACATATAACCTAGAAAGAAGCATTCTCAGAAACTATTTTGTGATGTATACATTCAACTCACAGAGTTAAAAGTTTGTTTTCTTACTGCAGCTTTGAAACACTGTTTTTGTAGAATCTGCAAGTCGACTTTTGGAGAGCTTTTAGATCTGTGGTGGAGAAGGAAATATCTTCACATAAAACCTAGAAAGATGCATTCTCAGAAAATACTTTGTTATGTTTGCATTCAACTCACAGAGTTGAACATTCCTTTTTTTAGAGCAGTTTTGAAACACTCTTTTTGTAGCATCTGCAAGTGGATATTTGGACCGCTTATAGGAATTCGTTTGAAAGGGGTATCCTCAAATAAAAACTAGACAGAAGCATTCTCACAAACCTCTTTGTGATGTGCACATTCAACTCTCAGTCTTTAACCTTTCTTCTGATAGATCAGTTTTGAAACACTCTTTTTTTAGAATCTACAAGTGGAGATTTGGAGTGCTTTGGGGCCTGTGGTGGAAAAGGAAATATCTTCACATAAAAACTAGACAGAAGCATTCTTTGAAACTTCATTGTGTTGTGTGTACTCAACTCACAGAGTTGAACATTCCTTTTGACAGAAAAGTTTTGAGACACTCTTTTTGTAGAATCTGCAAGTGGATATTTGTACCACTTTCAGGCCAGTGGTGGAAAAGGAAATATCTTCACATAAAACCTAGAAAGAAGCTTTCTCAGAAACTACTTTGTGATGTTTGCATTCAACTCACCGAGTTGCACATTCCTTTAGTTAGAGCAGTTTTGAAACACCATTTTTGTACAATCGAAAGAGGATATATATACCACTTAGAGGAATTCAATGGAAACGGAAATATCTTCATATAAAATGTAGATAGAATCATTCTCAGAAACTTCTTTGTGATGTGTGCATTCAACTCATAGAGTTGAACCTTTCTTTCAATAGAGCCGTTTTGAAATAGTCTTATTATAAAATCTGCAAGTGGATGTTTGGAGTGCTTTGTGGCCTATAGAAGAAAAGGAGATATTTTCATATAAGAACTAGACAGAAACATTCTCAGAAACTAATTTGTGATGTGTGCATTCAACTCACAGTGTTGAATTTTCTTTTCATAGAGCAGATTTGAAACACTGTTTTTGCAGAATCTGAAAGTGGACATTTGGAGGGCTTTGAGGAATATTTTGGAAAAGGAAATGTCTTCACATAAAAATTACACAGAAGTATTCTCAGTAACTTCTTTGTGACGTTTGCATTCAACTCACAGAGTAGAAAGTTCCTTTTGATAGAGTAGTTTTGAAGCATTCTTTTTGTAGGATCTGCAAGTGGATATTTGGACCAATTATAGGAATTCTTTGGAAATGGATATCCTCACAAAAAACAAGACAGAAGCATTATCTTAAACTTCTTTGTGATGTGTGTATTCAACTCACAGAGTTGAACTTCACTTTTCAAGGATTAGTTTTGAAAAACTCTTTTTTAAAAATATGCAAGTGGATATTTCGAGAACTTTGAGGCATTTGATAGGAAGGAAATATCTTCACATATAACGTAGAATGAAGCACTCCCATAAACCACTTTGATGACTGCATTAAAATCACAGAGTTGAATCTTTCTTTTGACAGAGCAGTTTTGAAACAGTCTTTCTGTAGTATCTGTAATTGGATATTTGGAGTGCTTTCAGTCCTGTGATGGAAAAGGAAATATCTTCACATAAAACTTAGAAAGACGCATTAGCAGAAAATACTTTGTGATGTTTGCATTCAACCCACAGAGTTGAACATTCCTTTTGTTAGAGCAGTTTTGAAACACTCTTTTTGTAGAATCTGCAAATGGATATTTTGACCGCTTATAGGAATTCATTGGAAAAGGGATATCCTCACATAAAAACTAGACAGAAGCATTCTCAAAAACAGCTTTGTGATGTGTGCTTTCAACACACAGAGTTGAACTTTTCTATTTATAGAGCAGTTTTGAAACACTCTCTTTTTGTAGAATCTGCAAGTGGACATTTGGAGCCCTTTGAGGCCTGTGGTGGAAAAGGAAATATCTTCACATAAAAAGTAGACAGGAGCATTCTCTAAAACTTCTTTTTGGTGTGTGCCTTCAACTCACAGAGTTGGACATACCTTTTTACACAGAAGTTTTGAAACGCTCTTTTTGTAGAATCTGCAAGAGGATATTTGGACCGTTTTCAGGCCTGTGGAGGAAAAGGTAATATCTTCATATAAAACTTAGAAGGAAGCATTCTCAGAAACTTTTTTGTGATGTTTGCACTCAACTCACAGAGATGAACCTTTCTTTTGATAGAGCCGTTTTGAAACACTCTTTTTGTAGAATCTGCAAGTGGATATTTGGAGTGCTTTCAGTACTATGATAGAAAAGGAAATATCTTCATATAAAAAGTAGACATAAGCATTCTCAGAAACTACTTTGTGCTGTGTGCATTCAACTCACAGTGTTGAACCCTTCTTTTGATAGTGCTGTTTTGAAACACTCTTTTTGTAGAATCTGCAAGTGGACATTTGGAGCGCTTTCAGGCCTATGGTGGAAAAGGAAACAACTTCATACAAAAAGTAGACAGAAGCATTCTCAGAAACTTCTTTGTGACGTTTGCATTCAACTCACAGAGTTGAACATTCTTTTTGATAGAGTAGTTTTGAAACACTCTTTTTGTAGAATCTGCAGGTCGATATTTGGACCACTTATAAGAATTCATTGGAAACGGGATATCCTCACACAAAAAATAGACAGAAGCATTCTCACAAACTTCTTTGTGATGTGTGAATTCAATTCACAGAGTTGAACGTTTCTTTTCATGGAGCAGTTTTGAAACACTCTTTTTGTAGAATATGCAAGTGGACGTTTGGAGAGCTTTGAGTCCAGTGGTAGAAAAGGAAATATCTTCACATATAACCTGGAAAGAAGCATTTTCAGAAACCACTTTGTGATGCTTGCATTCAACTCACAGAGTTGAACATTCCTTTTGTTAGAGTAATTTTGAAACACTCTTTTTGTAGAATCTGCAATTGGATATTTGGAGCTCTTTGAGGCCTATGTTGGAAAAGGAAATATCTTCACATAAAAACTACACAGAAGCATTCTGAAAAACTTCTTTGTGACGTTTATTTTCATCTCACAGATTTGAACATTCCTTTTGAGAGAATAGTTTTGAAACACTCTTCTTGCAGAATCTGCAAGTGGATATTTGGACCACTTATAGGAAATCTTTGGAAACGAGATATCCTCACATAAAAACTAGACAGAATCTGTCTCACAAACTTCTTTGTGTTCTGTGCATTCAACTCACAGAGTTGAACATTTCTTTTGATAGAGCAGTTTCGAAAAACTCTTTTTGTAGAATCTGCAAGTGGACATTTGGAGCGCTTTGTGACCTGTGGTCGAAAAGGCAGTATCTTCACATAAAAACAACACTTAAGCATTCCCTGAAATTTCTTTGTGGTGAGTGCATTCAACTCCAAGAGTAGAATATTCCTTTTGACAGAGAAGTTTTGAAACACTCTTTTTGTAGAATCTGAAGTGGATATTTTGACTGCTTTCAGGCCGGGGTGGAAAAGGAAATATCCTCACATAAAACCTAAAAAGAAGCATTCTCAGAATCTACTTTGTGATGTTTGCATTCAACTCACGGAGTTGAACATTCCTTTTATTAGAGCAGTTTTGAAACACTCTTTTTGTAGAATCTGAAAGTGGATATATGAACCGCTTAGGGAAATTTGATGGAAATGGGTTTATATTCACATAAAATGCAGATAGAAGCATTCTCAGAAACTTCTTAGTGATGTCGGCATTCAACCCACAGAGTTGAACATTTCTTTTGATAGAGCCGTTTTGATACAGTCTTTTTGTAGAATCTGCAAGTGGATATGTGGAGCGCTTTGAGGCCTATGGTAGAAAAGAAAATATCTTCATGTAAAACCTAGACAGAAGAATTCTCAGAAACTACATTGTGTTGTGTGCAAACAACTCACAGAGTTGGATCGTTCTTTTTTGATATCAATTTTGAAACACTCTTTTTGTAGAATCTGAAATTGGACACTTGGAGCGCTTAGAGGCCTATTTTGGAAAAGGAAATATCTTCAAATGAAAACTACACAGAAGCGTTCTGAGAAACTTCTTTGTGACGTTTGCATTCAACTCACATAGTTGAACATTCCTTTTGATAGAGTAGCTTTGAAACACTCTTTTTGTAGAATCTGCAAGTGATATTTGGACCGCTTATAGGAATTCATTGGAAACGGGGTATACTCACAAAAACACCAGACAGAAGCATTCTCACAAACTTCTTTGTAATGTATGCATTCAACTCACAGACTTGAACTTTTCTTTTCATGGAGCTGTTTTGAAACACACTTTTTGTAGAATATGCAATTTGACATTTGTAGCGCTTTGAGGCCTGTGGTTCAAAAAGAAATATCTTCACATAAAAACTAGACAGAAGCATTTTCTGAAACTTCTTTGCTGTGTGTGCATTCAAATCACAGAGTTGAAACTTTCTTTTCTTGAAGCAGTTTTGAAACACTCTTTTTGTGGAATATGGTAGTGGACATTTGGAGAGCTTTGAGGCCTGAGGTAGAAAAGGAAATATCTCAACATATAACGTAGAAAGAAGCATTTTCAGAAACTACCTTGTGATGTTTGCATTCAACTCACAGAGTTTCACCTTTCTTTTGATAGAGCAGTTTTGGAACACTCCTTTTGTAGAATCTGCCAGTGGACATTTCGAGTGCTTTGAGGCCTGTCGTCGAAAAGGAACTATCTTCACATAAAAACTAGAGAGAAGCAATCCATGAAACTTCTTTGTGGTGTGTGCATTCAACTCAAAGAGTTGAACATTCCTTTTGACAGAGAAGTTTTGAAACACTATTTTTGTAGTATCTGAAAGTAGATATTTTGAGAGCTTTGAGGCCTGGGGTGGAAAACAAAATATCTTCTCATAAAACCTAGAAAGAAGCATTCTGAGAAACTACTTTGTGATGTTTGAAGTCAACTCACAGAGTTGAACCTTTCTTTTGATAGAGTAGTTTTGAAACACTTTTTTTAGAATCTGCATGTGGACATTTTGGGAGCTTTGTTTCCAGTGGTGGAAAAGGAAATGTCTTCACATAAAAACTAGATAGAAGCATTCTCTGAAACTTCTTTGTGGTCTGTGCATTCAACTCACACAGCTACACATTCCTTTTGACGTAGAAGTTTTGAAACACTCTTTGTGTAGAATCTGCAAGTGGATATTTGGATCGCTTTTGGGCCTGTGGTGGAAAAGTAAATATCTTCACACAAAACCTAGAGAGAAGTATACTCAGAAACTACATTGTGGTGTTTGTATTCAACTCAGAGTGTTGAACATTCTATTTGTTAGAGCAGTTTTGAAACACTCTTTTTGCAGAATCTGAAAGTCGACATAAGGACCGTTTAGGGGAATTCGATGTAAACGGGAATATCTTCAAATAAAATGTAGATAGAAGCACTCTCAGAAACTTCTTTGTGATGTGTGCATTCAATTCACAGAGTTGAAAGTTTTTTTTTTTTTGATAGAGCCGTTTTGAAGCACTCTTTTTGTAGAATCTGCAAGTGGATATGTGGAGCGATATGAGGCCTATGGGAGAAAAGGAAATATCTTCATGTAAAAACTAGACAGAAGAATTCTCAGAATCTACTTTGTGATGTGTGCAAACAATTAACAGAGTTGAACCTTTCTTTTGATAGTGTAGTTTTGAAACAATCTTTTTGTAGAATGTGAAATTGGACATTCGGAGCGCTTTGAGGCCTCTGGTGGAAAAGGAAATATCTTCATATAAAAGCAACACGGAAGCATTCTGACAAACTCCATTGTGACGTTTGCATTCAACTCACAGAGTTGAACATTCCTTTTTGTTAGAGCAGTTTTGAAACACTCTTTTTGTAGAATCTGCAAGTAGATACTTGGATCAATTATAGGAATTCATTGGAAATGGGCTATCCTCACACAAAAACTAGGCAGAAGCATTCTCACAAACTTCTCTGTGATGTGTGCATTCAAATCACAGAGTTCAACTTTGCTTTTCCTGGAAAAGCTTTGAAACACTATTTTTGTAGAATATGCAAGTGGACATTTGGAGAGCTTTGAGGCCTGTGGTAGAATAGGAAATATCTTCACATATAACCTAGAAAGAAGCATTCTCACAAATCACTTTGATGCTCACTTTCAACTCACAGTGTTGAATATTCGTTTTGTTAAAGCAATTTTGAAACATACTTTTTGTACAATCTGCAAGTGGAGTTTTAGAGAGTTTTGAGGCCTGTGGTGGAAAAGGAAATATCTTCACATACAACCTAGAAAGATGCATTGTGAGAAAATACTTTGTGATGTTTGCGTTCAACTCACAGAGTTGAATCTTCCTTTTGTTAGAGCAGTTTTGAAACCCTCTTTTTGTAGCATCTGCAAGTGGATATTTGGACCACTTACAGGAATTCTTTGGAAATGGGATATCCTCACACAAAAACTAGACAGAAGTATTATCTAAAACTTCTTTCTGATGTGTACATTCAACTCACAGAGTTGAACCTTTCCTTTGATAGAGCCGTTTTGAAACACTCTTTTTCATGGGCCAGTTTTGAAACACTCTTTTTGTAGAAAACACTCTTTTTCATGGGCCAGTTTCATGGGCCAGTTTTGAAACATTCTTTTTGTAGAATCTGCAAGTGGACATTTGGAGCACTTTGAGGCCTGTGGTGCATAAGGAAATATCTTCATATAAAAACTACACAGAAGCAATTTCTGAAACTTCATTGTGGTGCGTACATTCAGCTCATAGACTTGAACATTCCTTTTGACAGAGAAGATTTGAAACACTCTTTTTGTAGAATCTATAAGTGGATATTTAGCTGCTTTCAGGCCTGTGGTGGAAAAGGATATATCTTCATATAAGACCTAGAAGGAAGCATTCTCAGAAACTAATTTGTGATGTTTGCATTCATCTTACACAGTTTCACATTCCTTTTGTTACAGCAGTTTTGAAACACTCTTTTTGTAGAATCTGAATGTGGATATATGGACCACTTAGGGGAATTCGATGGAAACGGGAATATCTTCACATAAAATGTAGATAGAAGCATTCTCAGAACCTTCTTTGTGATGTGTGCATTTAACTCACAGAGTTGAACCTCTATTCTGATAGAGACGTTTTGAAACTCTCTTTTTGTAGAATCTGCAAGTGGATATTTTTAGCACTTTGAGGCCTATGGTAAAAAAAGAAATATCTTCACATAAAAACTAGACAGAAGCATTCTCAGAAACTACTTTGTGATGTGTGCATTCAACTCACAGAGTTGAACGTTCCTTTTGATAGAGCAGTTTTCAAACACTCTTTTTGTAGAATCTGAAAATGGACATTTGGAGGGCTTTGAGGAATATGGTGGAAAAAGTAATATCTTCACATAGAAACTACACAGAAGCATGCTCAGAAACTTCTTTGTGACGTTTGCATTCAACTCACAGAGTTGAACATTCCTTTTGATACAGTAGTTTTGAAGCACTCTTTTGTAGAATCTGCAAGTGGACAGTGGGACCGCTTATAGAAATTCGTTGGAAACGAATATCCTCAAAAAGAATACAGCACAGAAGCATTCTCACAAACTTCTTTGTGATGTTCGCATTCAATTCAAACAGTTGAACTTTTTTTTCATGCAGCAGTTTTGAAACATTCTTTTTTTAGAATATGCAAGTCGACATTTTGAGAGCTTTGCAGCCTGTGGTAGAAAAGGAAATATCTTCACATATAACCTACAAAGAAGCATTCTCACAAACCACTTTGATGGTTGCATTTAACTCACAGAGTTGAATATTCGCTTTGTTAGAGGAGTTTTGAAACATTCTTTTTGTACAATCTGCAAGTGGACATTTGGAGAGCTTTGAAGCCTGTGGTGGAAAAGGAAATATCTTCACATAACACCTAGAAAGATGCATTCTCAGAAACTACTTTTGTGATTTTTGCATTCAAATCACGGAGTTCAACATTCCCTTTGTTAGAGCAGTTTTGAAACACTGTTTTTGTAGAACCCCAAAATGTATATATGGACCGCTTAGGGGAATTCTATGGAAACAAGAATATCTTCACATAAAATGTAGATAGAAGCATTCTCAGAAACCACTTTGTGACGCGTGGATTCAACTCACAGAGTTGAAATTTTCTTATGATGGAGCCGTTTGGAAACACTCTTTTTGTAGAATCTGAAAGTGGACATTTGGAGTGTTTAGAGGCCTATGATGGAAAAGGAAATATCTTCACATAAAAACTACACAGAAGCATTATCAGAAATATCTTTGTGACGTTTGCATTCAACTCACAGAGTTGAACTTTCCTTTGGTTACAGTAGTTTTGAAACACTCTTTTTGTAGAATTTGCAAGTGGATATTTTGACTGCTTACAGGAATTCGTTGGAAAAGGGATATCCTCACTCAAAAACTAGTCAGAAGCATTCTTACAAACTACTTTGTGATGTGTGCATTCAACTCACGGAGTTGAACCTATCTTTTCATAGAGCAGTTTTGAAACACTCATTTTGTAGATTATGCAAGTGGACATTTGGAGAGCTTTGAGTCCTGTGGTAGTAAAGGAAATATTTTCACATATAACCTGGAAAAAAGCATTCTCAGAAACTACTCTGTGATGTTGGCATTCAACTCATAGAGTTGAACATTCCTCTTGTTAGAGCAGATTTGAAACACACTTTTTGTATAATCTGCAAGTGGACATTTGGAGAGCTTTGTGATCTGTGGCAGAAAATTAAATATCTTCACATAAAACCTAGAAAGAAGCATTCTCAGAAACTATATTGTGATATTTCCATTCATCTCACAGAGGTGAACCTTTCTTTTGATAGAGCCATTTTGAAACACTCTTTTTGTAGAATCTGCAAGTGGATATTTGGATGGTTTGAGGCCTATTGTAGAAAAGGAAATATCTTCATATAAAAACTTGAGATAAGCATTCTCAGAAAGCCCTTTGTGATGTGTGCATTCAACTCACAGAGTTGAACCTTTCTTTTGAAAGGGCAGTTTTGAAACAATCTTTTTTAAGTTTCTGAAAGTGGACATTTGGAGTGCTTTGAGGCCTATGGTGGAAAAGAAAATATCTTCACATAGAGACTACATAGAAGCATTCTCAGAAATTTCTTTCTGACGTTTGCATTCAACTCACAGAGTTAACATTCCGTTTGATAGAGTAGTTTTGAAAACTCTTTTTGTAGATTCTGCAAGGGGATATTTGGACCGCTTATAGGAATTCATAGGAAACGGGATATCCTCATATAAAAACTAGACAGAAGCATTCTCACAAACTTCTTTGTGATGTGTGCATTCAACTCACAGAGTTGAACCTTTCCTTTGATAGAGCGGTTTTGAAACACTCTTTTTCTAGAAGCTGCAATTGGACATTTGGAGAGCTTTGAGGCCTGTGGTGGAAAAGGAATTATTTTCACATAAAAACTACACAGAAGCATTCCCTTAAACTTCTTTTTGGTGTGTGCATTCAACTCACTGAGTTGAACATTCCTTTTGACAGAGAAGTTTTGAAACACTCTTTTTGTAGTGTCTGCAATTGTATATTTGGAACACTTATAGGAATTCGTTAGAAACGGTATATCCTCACACAAAAACTAGACAGAAGCATTCGCACAAGCTTCTGTGTGATGTGTGCATTCAACTCACAGAGTGGAACCTTTCATTTCATGGGACAGTTTTGAAACATTCTTTCTGTAGAATCTGCAAGTGGACATTTGGAGGGCTTTGAGGCCTGTGGTGGTAAAGGAAATATCTTCACATGAAAACTAGGCAGAAGCATTCTATGAAACTTCTTTGTTGTGTTTGCATTCAACTCACAGAGTTGAACATTACTTTTGACAAAGAAGTTTTGAAACTCTCTTTTTGTAGAATCTGCAAGTGGATATTTGGACTGCTTTCAGGCCTGTGGTGGAAAAAAAATATATCTTCACATAAAACCTACAAAAAAGCATTCTCAGAAACTGCTCAGTGACATTGGCATTCAACTCAAAGTGTTGAATATTCCTTTTGTTAAAGCAGTTTTGAAACACTCTTTTTGTAGAATCTGAAAGTGGATATATGGACTGCTGAGGGGAATTAGAAGGAAAAGGGAACATCTTCACATAAAATGTAGATAGAAGCATTCTCAGAAACTTCTTTGTGTTTTGTGCTTCAACTCACAGAGCTGAACCTTTCTTCTGAAAGAGCTGTTTTGAAACACTCTTTTTGTAGAATCTGCAATCGGATATTTCGAGCGCTTTGTGGCCTATAGTAGACAAGGAAATAACTTCATATAAAAACTAGAAAGAAGCATTCTCGGAAACTACTTTGTGATGTGTGCATTCAACTCACAGAGTTGAACGTTTCTTTTCATAGAGCAATTTTGAAACACTGCTTTTGTAGAATCTGCAAGTGGGTATTTGGACCGCTTATAGGAATTCGTTGGAAAGGGGATATCTTCACACAAAAACTAGACAGAAGCATTCTCACAAACCACTTTCTGAAGTTTGCATTCAATTCAGAGAGTTTAGCCTTTCTATTAATGGGCCAGTTTTGAAACACTCTTTTTGTAGAATCTGCAAGTGGAAATTTGTAGTGATTTGAGGCACGAAGTGAAAAAGGAAATATCTTCACATAGTAACTGTGCAGAAGCATTATCTGAAACATCTTTGTGGTGTGTACATTCAACTCACAGAGTTGAACTTTGGTTTTGACACAGTAGTTTTGAAAAACACTTTTTGTAGAATCTAAAACTGGATATTTGGACGGCTTTCAGGCCTGTGGTGGAAAAGGAAATATTTTCTCATAAAATGTAGAAAGAAGAATTGTCAGAAACTACTCTGTGATGTTTGCATTTAACTCACAGAGTTGAACATTCCTTTTTTTAGAGCAGTTTTGGAACACTCTTTTTATAGTATCTCAAAGTGGATATATGGACCGCATAGGGGAATTCGATGGAAACGGGAATATCTTCACATAAAATGTAGATAGAAGCATTCTCAGAAACTCCTTTGTGATGTGCGCATTTAGCTCACAGAGTTGAACCTTTCTTTTGATAGAGCAGTTTTGAAAGACTCTTTATGTACAATCTGCAAGTGGATATTTGGACCGCTTTGACACCTGTGGTGGAAAAGGAAATATCTTCACATAGACTCTACACAGAAGCATTCTCAGAATCTTCTTTGTGACGTTTGCATTCAACTCACAGAGTTGAACATTCCTTTTGATAAAGTAGTATTGAACAACTATTTTTGTAGAATCTGCAATTCGACATTTGGAGAGCTGTGAGGCCTCTGGTGGAAAAGGAAATATCTTCACATAAAACATACAAAGAAGCATTCTCAGAAACTACATTGTGATGTTTGCATTCAACTCACAGAGTTGAACATTGCTTTTGTTAGAGCAGTTTTAAAACATTCTTTTTGTAGAATCTGCAAGTGGATATTTGGACCGCTTACAGTAATTCGTTGGAAACAGGATATCCTCACATAAAAACTAGACAGAAGCATTCTCACGAACTTCTTTGGGGTGTGTGCATTGAACACACAGAGTTGAACATTTCTTTTCATGGAGCAGTTTTGAAACACTCTTTTTCTGGAATCTGCAAGCAGACATTTGTAGTGCTTTGAGGCCTGTGGTGGAAAGGGAAATATTTTCACATAAAAACTACACAGAAGCATTCTCTGAAACTTCTTTGTGATGTGTGCATTCAACTCACAGAGTTAAACCTTTCTTTTCATGGACCTGTTCTGAAACACTCTTTTTGTAGTTTATGCAAGTGGACATTTGGAGCGCTTATAGGCCTGTGGTGGAAAAGGTAATATCTTCATATAAAGACTAGACAGAAGCATTCTCTGAAACTTCATTGTGGTTTGTGCATTCAACTCACAGTGTTGAAAATTCCTTTTGACAGAGAAGTTATGAAGCACTCTTTTTGTAGAATCTGCAATTGGATATTCGGACCGCTTACAGAAATTCATTGGAAATGGGATATCCTAACAAAAAAACTAGACAGAAGCATTCTCACAAACTTCTGTGTTATGTGTGCATTCAACTCACAGAGGTGAAACCGTTTCTTGGGTGAGTTTTGAAACACCCATTTTATAGAATCTGGAAGTGGATATTCGGACCGCTTTCAGGCCTGTGTTGGAAAAGGATATATCTTTACAGAAAACTAAGAAAGAAGCATTCTGAGAAGCTACTCTTTGATGTTTGCATTCAACTCACAGAGTTGAACATTCCTTTTGTTAGAGCAGCTTTGAAACGCTCTTTTTGTAGAATCTGAAAGTGGATATATGTACCTCTTAGGGGAATTCGATGGAAACGGGATTATCTACACATAAAATGTGGATAGAAGCATTCTCAGAAACTTCTTTGTGATGTGTGCATTCAACTCACAGAGCTGAACCTTTTTTGTGATAGAGCCGCTTTGAAACACCCTTTTTGAGAATCTGCAAGTGGATATTTGGAGTTCTTTGAGGCCTATGGTAGAAAAGGAAATATCTTCATATAAAAACTAGACAGAAGCATTCTCAGAAACTACTTTGTGATGTGTGCATTCAGCTCACACAGTTGAACCTTTCTTTTGATAGAGCAGTTTTGAAAAACTCTTTTTGTAGAATCTGAATGTGGACACTTGGAGCGCTTTGAGGTCTATGGTGGAAAAAGAAATATCTTCAAATAGAAACTACACAGAAGCATTTTCAGAAACTTCTTTGTGATGTTTCCATTCAAATCACAGAGTTGAACATTCCTATTGATAGAGTAGTTTTGAAACACTCTTTTTGTACCATCTGCAAGTACATATTTGGACTGCTTATACGAATTCATTGGAAATGGGATATCCTCACAAAAAAAAATAGATGGAAGTATTCACACAAACTTCTTTGTGATGTGTGCATTCATCTCACAGAGTTGAAACTTTCTTTTCATGGAGCAGTTTTGAAACACTCTTTCTGATAGTATATGCAAGTGGATATTCGGAGAGCTTTGAGGCCTGTGGTATGAAAGGAAATATCTTCACATATAACCTAGAAAGAAGCATTCTCAGAAACTATTTTGTGATGTTTGCATTCAACTCACAGAGTTGAACATTGCTTTTGTTAGAACAGTTTTGATACACTCTTTATGTAGAATCTGCAAGTGGATAATTTGACCACTTATAGGAATTCGTAGGAAACTGGATATCCTCACAAAAAAACTAGACAGTATCATTCACACAAACTTCTTAGTGATGTGTGCATTCAACTCACAGAGTTGAACCTTTCGTTTGATAGAGCACTTTTGAAACACTCTTGTTCTAGAATCAGCAGGTGGACATTTG
Source organism: Pongo pygmaeus (assembly GCF_028885625.2). Taxonomy (NCBI): domain Eukaryota; kingdom Metazoa; phylum Chordata; class Mammalia; order Primates; family Hominidae; genus Pongo; species Pongo pygmaeus. The sequence continues at coordinate 11,481,865 of NC_072388.2, read as the reverse complement.
GAGGGCTTTGGGGCCTGTGGTGGACAAGGAAATATCTTCACAGAAAAACTACACAGAAGCATTCTCTGGAACTTCTTTGTGGTGTCTGAATTCAACTCACAGGGTTGAACATTACTTTTAACAGGGAAGTTTTGAAACACTCTTTTTGTAGAATCTGCAAGTGGGTATTTGGACCGCTTATAGGAATTCATTGGAAATGGGGTACACTCACACACAAAAACTAGACAGAAGCATTCTCACAAACTTCTGTGTTATGTGTCCATTCAACTAAGAGAGTTGAATCTTTCTTTTCACGTACCAGTTTTGAAACACTCTTTGTGTGTAATCTGCAAGTGGATAATTGGACCGCTATCAGGCCTATGGTGGAAAAGGAAATATCTTCACATAAAACCTAGAAAGAAGTATTCTCGGAAACTACTTCGTGATGTTTGCATTCAACTCACAGAGTTTAGCATTCTTTTTGTTAGAGCAGTTTTGAAACACTCTTTTTGTTGAATCTGAAAGTGGATATATGGACTGCTTATGGGAATTTGATGTAAACGGGAATATCTTCAAATAAAATGTAGATAGAAGCATTCTCAGAAACTTTATTGTGATGTGTGCATTCAATTCGCAGAGTTGAACCTTTCTTTTCATAGAGTCATTTTGAAACACTCTTTTTGGAGAATCTGCAAGTGGATATTTGGAGCGCTTTGAAGCCTTTGGTAGACAAGGAAATATCTTCATATAAAAACAAGACAGAAGCATTCTCACAAACTACTTTGTGATGTGCGCATTCAACTCACAGAGCTGACACTTTCTCTTAATAGAGCAGTTTTCAAACACTCTTTTTGTAGAATCTGAGAGTGGACATTTGGAGTGCTTTGAGGCCTATGTGGAAAAGGAAATATCTACACATAGAAACTACACAGAAGCATTCTCAGATACTTCTTTGTGACGTTTGCATTCAACTCACAGAGATGAACATTCCTTTTTATAGAGTAGTTTCGAAAAATTCTTTTTGCAGGATCAGCAAGTGGATATTTGACCGCTTATAGGAATTCATTGGAAACGGGATACCCTCACACAAAAACTAGACAGAAGCATTATCACAAACTTCTTTGTGATTGTGCATTCAACTCACAGAGTTGAACCTTTCTTTTCATGGAGAAGTTTTGAAACACTCGTTTTGTGGAATATGCAAGTGCCCATTTGGAGAGCTTTCAAGCCTGTGGTAGAAAAGGAAATATCTTCACATATAACCTAGAAAGAAGCACTCTGAGAAACTACATTGTGATGTTTGCATTCAAAACACAGAGTTGAACATTCCTTTTATTAAAGCAGTTTTGAAACACCCTTTTTGTAGTAAATGCAAGTGGACATTTGGAGAGATTTGATGCCTGTGGTGGAAAAGGAAATATGTTCACATGAAAAGTAGACAGAAGCATTCTCCGTAACTTTTTGTGGTGTGTGCATTCAGCTCACAGAGTTGAACATTCCTTTTGACAGAGAAGTTTTGAATCACTCTTTTTGTAGAAACTGCAAGTGAATATTTGGATCGTTTTAGGAATTAGTTGGAAAGGGTATACCCTCACACAAAAACTAGAGAAAAGCATTCTCATAAACTACTTTGTGATGTGTGCATTCAACTCAGATAGTTGAACCTTTCTTTTCATGGAGCTGTTTTGAAACACTCTTTTTGTAGTGTATGCAAGTGGACATTTGGAGGGCTATGAGGCCTGTGGTAGAAAAAGAAATATCTTCAAATATAATCTAGAAAGAAGCATTTTCAGAAACTACTTTGTGATGCTTGCATTCAACACACAGAATTGAACATTCCTTTTGTTAGAGTAGTTTTGAAACACTCTTTTTGTAGAATCTTCAACTGGACATTTGGAGAGCTCAGAGGCCTATGGTGGATGCTTTGAACACACAGTATTGAACATTCCTTTTGTTAGAGCAGATTTGAAACAATCTTTTTGTAGAATGTTCAAATGGATATTTGGACCACTTATAGGAATTCGTTGTAAACGGGATATCCTCACATAAAAACTAGACAGAAGCATTCTCAGAAACTTCTTTGTGATGTGTGCATGCAACTCACAGAGTTGAGCCTTTCTTTTGATAGAGAAGTTCTGAAACACTCTTTTTGTAGAATTTTCAAGTAGACATTTGGAGCAATTTGAGGCCTATAGTGGATAAGGAATTACCTTCACAGAAAAACTAAACAGAAGCGTTCTCTGAAACTTCTTTGTGGTGTGTTCATTCAAATCCCAGAGGTGAACATTCCTTCTGATAGAGAAGCTTTGAAACACTCTTTTTATAGTATCTTCAAGTGGATATTTGGACCACGTATAGGAATTCGTTGGAAACTGCATATCCTCACATGAAAACTAGACAGAAGTATTCTCACAAATTTCTGTGTGACTTGTGCATTCAACCCACAGAGTTGAAACTTTCTTTTCATGGGCCAGTTTTGAAACACACTTTTTGTAGAAACTGAAACTCGACATTTGGAGGGCTTTGAGGCCTGTGGTGGAAAAGGAAATATCTTCACATAAAAACAGCAGGAGCATTCTCTGAAACTTCTTTGTGGTGTGTGCATTCAACTCACAGATTTGAACATTCCCTTTGTTAGAGCAGTTTTCCTTTTGTCAAAAAGAAAACATTCCTTTTGACAGATAAGTTTCGAAACACTCTTTTTGTAGAATCTACAAGTGGGTATTTGGACCGCTTTCAAGCCTGTGTTGGAAAAGAAAATATCTTCACATAAAACATAGAAAGAAGCATTCTCAGAAACTACACTGTGATGTTTGCATACAACTCACAGAGTTGAGCACTCCTTTTATTAGAGCAGTTTTGAAACAATCTTTTTGTAGAATCTGCAATTGGACATTTGGAGAGCTCTGAGCCTGTGGTGGAAAAGGAAACATGTTCACATAAAACCTAGAAAGAAATATTCTCAGAAACTGCTTTGTGATTTTGCATTCAACTCACAGGCTTGAATATTCCTTTTCTTAGAGCAGTTTTGAAACACTCTTTTTGTAGAATCTGCAAGTGTATATTTGGATCGCTTAGAGGAATTCGTTGTTAACGAGATATCCTCACATAAAAACTAGACAGAAGCATGCTCTGAAACTTCTTTGTGTTGTGTGCATTCTACACACAGAGTTGAACCTTTCTTTTCATAAAGCAGTTTTGATACACCCTTTTGGAGAATCTCCAAGTGGATATTTGGGCTGCTTATAGGAATTCGTTGCAAACGGGATATTCTCACACAAAAACCAGATAGAAGCATTCTCACAAACTTCTGTGTGATGTGTGCATTCAACTAACAGAATTGCACCTTTCTTTTCATGCGCAAGTTTTGAAACACTCTTTTGTAGAATCTGCAAGTGGACATTTGGAGGGCTTTGAGGTCTGTGATGGAGAAGGAAATATCTTCACATAAAAACAAGGCAGTAGCATTCTGTGAAACTTCTGTGTGGTGTGTGCATTCAATGCAGACAGTTAAACATTCCGTTTGATAGAGCAGTTTTGAAACACTCGTTTTGTAGAATCTGCGATTGGACATATGGAGAGCTCTGAGGCCTGAGGTGGAAAAGGAAATATCTTCACATAAAACCTAGAAAGAAGCATTCTCAGAAACTACTTTGTGATATTTGCATTCAACTCACAGAGTTGAACAATCCTTTTCTTAAAGCAGTTTTGAAACACTCTTTTTGTAGAATCTGCAAGTAGATATTTGGACTGCTTATAAGAATTCATTGGACACGGGAAATCCTCACACAAAAACCAGACAGAAGCATTCTCACAAACTTCTTTGTGATGTGTGCATTCAACTCACAGAGTTGAAACTTTCTTTTGACCAAGCATTGTTGAAACAATCTTTTTCTAGGATCTGAAAGTGGACATTTGGAGTGCTTTGAGGTCTGTGGTGGAAAAGGAAATATCTTCACATAAAAACTAGACAGAAGCATTCCTTGAGACTTCTTTTTGGTGTGTGCATTCAACTCACAGAGTTAAACACTCCTTTTGACAGGGAAGATTTGAATCACTCTTTTTGTAGTATCTGCAAGTGGATATTTGGACTGCTTATACGAACTCGTTGGAACCGGCATATCCTCACACAAAAACTAGACAGAAGCATTCTCACAAAACTTCTGTGTGATGTCTGCCTTTATCTCACAGAGTTGAACTTTTCTTTTCATGATCCAGTTTTGAAACACTCTTTTTGTAGAATCTGCATGTGGACATTTGGAGGGATTTGAGGCCTGTTGTGGAAAAGGAAATATCTTCACAGAAAAACTAGGCGGAAGCATTCTCTCAAACTTCTTTGTGGTTTGTGAATTCAACTAACAGAGTTGAACATTCCTTTTGACAGAGAAGTTTTGAAACACTCTTTGTAGAATCTGCAAGTGAATATTTGGACCGCTTTCAGGCCTGTGGTGGAAAAGGAAATATCTTCACATAAAACCTAGAAAGAAGGATTCTCAGAAAGTACTCTGTGATGTTTGTTTTCAACTCACAAATTTAAACATTCCTTTTGTTAGAGCAGTTTCAAACACTCTTTTTGTAGAATCTGCAATTGGACATTTGTAGAGTTCTGAGGCCTGTGGAGGAAAAGGAAATATCTTCACATAAAAACTAGAAGGAAGCGTTCTCAAAAACTACTTTGTGATGTTTGCATTCAACTCAGAGAGTTGAACAGTCTTTTAGTTAGAGCAGTTTTGAAACACTCTTTTTGCAGAATCTGTGGGACCGCTTATAGGAATTCATTGGAAACGGGATATACTCACATAAAAACTAGGCAGAAGCATTCTCACAAACTTCTTTGTGATGTGTGCATTCAACTCACAGAGTTGAACTTACTTTTGATTGAGTAGTTTTGAAACACTCTTTTTCTAGAATCTGCAAGTGGACATGTGCAGCATTTTGAGACCTGTGTTGGAAAAGGAAATATCTTCACGTAAAGAGTAGACAGAAGCATTCTCTGAAACTTCTCTGTGTTGTGTGCATTCAACTCACAGAGTTGAACATTCCTTTTGACAGAGAAGTTTTGAAACACTCTTTTTGTAGAATCTGCAAGTGGATATTTGGACTGCTTATAGGAATTCGTTGGAAACGGGGTATCCTCACACAAAAACTAGACAGAAGCATTCTCACAAACTTCTGTGTGATGTGTGCATTCATCTCACAGAGTGGAAGGTTTCTTTTTATTAGCCAGTTTTGAAACACTCTTTTTCTAGAATCTGCAAGTGCACTTTTACAGTGCTGTGAGGCCTGCTTTGTAAAGGAAATATCTTCACATAAAAACTAGACAGAAGCATTCTCTGAAACTTCTTTGTGGTGAGTGCATTCAACTCACAGAGTTAAACATTCCTTTTGACAGAGAAGTTTTGAAACACTCTTGCTGTAGAATCTGCAAGTGGATATTTGGACTGCCTTCAGGCCTGTGGTGGAAAAGGATATAGCTCCAAATAAAACCTAGAAAGAGGGATTATCAGAAACTACTCTGTGATGTTTGCATACAACTCACAAAGTTGAGCATTCCTTTTGTTAGAGCAGTTTTGAAACACTCTTTATGTAGAATCTGCAATTGGACCTTTGGAGAGCTCTGAAGCCAGTGATGGAAAAGCATATATCTTCACATAAATCCTAGAAAGAAGCACTCTCAAAAACAACTTTGTGATGTTTGCATTCAACTCTCCGAGTTGGTGTTTGCATCCAACTCACCGAGTTGAACATTCCTTTTGTTAGAGCAGTTTTGAAACACTCTTTTTGTAGGATCTGCAAGTGGATATTAGGATCGCTTATAGGAATTCATTGTAAACGGGATATCCTCACACAAAAACTAGACAGAAGCATTCTCACAAAATTCTGTGTGATGTGTGCATTGAACTCACAGAGTTGAACCTTTCTTTTCATTAGCCAGTTTTCAAACTCTCTTTTTGTAGAATCTGCATGTGGACATTTGGAGGGATTTGAGGCCAGTGGTGGTAAAGGAAACATCTTCACATAAAAACTACACAGAAGCATTCTCCACAACTTCTTTGTGAGGTGTGCATTCAACTCACAGAGTTGAATTTTCCTTTTCAGAGAAATGATTTGAAACACTCTTTTTGTATAATCTGCAACTGGGTATTCAGACAGTTTCCAGGAATTTGTTGGAAACGGGATATCCTCATACAAAAACTAGACGGAAGCATTTTCAAAAATTTCTTTGTGATGTGTGCATTCAACTCAGAGAGTTGAACCTTACTTTTGATAGAGTAGTTTTGAAACACTCTTTTCCTAGAATCTGCAAGTGGTCATTAGGAGGGCTTTTAGGCCTGAGGTGGAAAAGGAAATATCCTCACATAAAAACCATAAAGAAGAATTATCAGAAACTACTTTGTGGTATATGCATTCCACTCACAGAGTTGAACATTCCTTTTGTTAGAGCAGTTTTGAAACACTCATTTTGTAGTTTCTGCAAGTGGACATTTGGAGAGCTCTGAGGCCTGTGGTGGAAAAGAAAACATCTTCACATGAAACCTAAAAAGAAGCATCCTCAGAATCTATTTTATGATGTTTGCATTCAACTCACAGAGTGAACATTCCTTTTTTTAGAGCAGTTTTGGAACACTTTTTTTGTAGGATCTGGAAGTGGATATTTGTTTCTTTTAGAGGAATTCCTTGGAAACGGGATATCCTCACATAAGAACTAGACAGAAGCATTCTCACAAACTTCTTTGTGATGTGTGCATTCAACTCATAGAGATAAAGTTTTCTATTGATACAACAGTTTTGAAACACTCTTTTTCTAGAATCTGCAAGTGGATATTTGGAGCGCTTTGAAGCATGTGGTGCAATAGGAAATATCTTCACATAAAAACTAGACAGAAGCATTCTCACAAACTTCTTTGTGATGTCTGCATTCAACTCACAGAGTTGAACCTTTCTTTTGACAGAGCAGTTTTGAAACACTCTTTTTCTAGGATCTGAAAGTGGACATTTGGGGCGCTTTGAGGTCTGTGGTGGAAAAGGAAATATCTTCACATAAAAACTAGACAGAAGCATTCTCTGAGACTTCTTTGTGGTGTGTGCATTCAACTCACAGAGTTAAACACTCCTGTTGACAGAGAATATTTGAATGACTCTTTTTATAGTACCTGCAAGTGGATATTTGGACCGCTTATACGAACTCGTTGGAACCGGGATATCCTCACACAAAAACTAAACAGAAGCATTCTCACAAACTTATCTGTGGTGTGTGCATTTAACTGACAGAGTTGAACTTTTCTTTTCATAAGCCAGTTTTGAAACACTCTTTTTGTAGAATTTGCAAGTGGACATTTGGAGGGATTTGAGGCCTGTTGTGGAAAAGGAAATATCTTCACATAAAAACTAGGCAGAAGCATTCTCTGAAACTTCTTTGTGGTATGTGCATTCAACTAACAGATTTGAACATTCCTGTTGACAGAGAAGTTTTGAAACACTCTTTTTGTAGAATCTGCAAGTGGATATTTGGACCACTTTCAGGCCTGTGGTGGAAAAGGAAATATCTTCACAAAAATCCTAGAAAGAAGGATTCTCAGAAAGTATTCTGTGATGTTTGTATTCAACTCACAAATTTAAACATTCCTTTTGTTAGAGTAATTTCAAACACTCTTTGTGAAAAATCTACAATTGGACATTTGTAGAGGTCTGAGGCCTGTGGAGGAAAAGGAAATATCTTCACATAAATCCTAGAAAGAAGCGTTCTCAGAAACTACTTTGTGATGTTTGCATTCAACTGAGAGAGTTGAACATTCCTTTTGTTAGTGCAGTTTTGAAACACTCTTTTTGCAGAATCTGCAAGTGGATATTTGGACCGCTTATAGGAATTCGTTGGAAACGGGATGTACTCACATAAAAACTAGGCAGAAGCCTTCTCACAAACTTCTTTGTGATATGTGCATTCAACTAACAGAGTTGAACTTTCTTTTGATAGAGCAGTTTTGAAACACTCTTTTTCTAGAATCTGCAAGTGGACATTTTCAGCGCTTTGAGGTCTGTGTTGGAAAAGGAAATATCTTCACATAAAAAGTAGACAGAGGCATTCTCTGAAACTTCTCTGTGTTGTGTGCATTCAACTCACAGAGTTGAACATTCCTTTTGACAGAGAAGTTTTGAAACACTCTTTTTGTAGAATCTGCAAGTGGATATTTGGACTGCTTATAGGAATTCGTTGGAAACGGGGTATCCTCACACAAAAACTAGACAGAAGCATTCTCACAAACTTCTATATGATGTGTGAATTCATCTCACAGAGTGGAACCTTTCTTTTCATTAGCCAGTTTTGAATCACTCTTTTTCTAGAATCTGCAGGTGCACATTTACACAGCTGTTAGGCCGGTTTTGTAAAAGGAAATATCTTCACATAAAAACTAGACAGAAGCATTCTCTGAAACTACTTTTTGGTGTGTGCATTCAGCTATCAGAGTTGAACATTCCTTTTGACAGACAAGTTTTGAAACACTCTTCTTGTAGAATCTGCAAGTGGATATTTGGACCGCCTTCAGGCCTGTGGTGGAAAAGGCTATAGCTTCACATAAAACCTAGAAAGAGGCATTCTCAGAAACAGCTCTGTGATGATTGCATACAACTCACAGAGTTGAGCATTCCTTTTGTTAAAGCAGTTTTGAAACACTCTTTTTGTAGAATCTCCAATTGGACATTTGGAGAGCTCTGAAGCCTGTGATGGAAAATGAAATATCTTGACATAAAACCTAGAAAGAAACATTCTCAGAAACAAATCTGTGATGTTTGCATTCAACTCACAGAGTTGAACATTCCTTTTGTTAGAGCAGTTTTGAAACACTCTTTTTGTGGAATTTGTAATTGGATATTTGGAGAGCTCTGAGGACTGTAGTGGAAAAGGAAATGTGTTCCCATAAAACCTAGAGAGAAGCATTCACAGAAACTACTTTTTGATGGTTGAATTCAACTGACAGTGTTGAACATTCCTTTTGTTAGAGCAGTTTTCAATAACTCTTTTTGTAGAATCTGCAAGTGGATTTTTGGACTGCTTATAGTAATTAGATGGAAACGGGATATCCTCCCACAAAAACTAGTTGGAAGCCTTCTCATAAACTTCTTTGTGATGTGTGCACTCAGCTCACAAAGTTGAACCTTTCTTTTCATGGGCCAGTTTTGAAACACTCTTTTAGTAGAATCTGCAAGTGTACATTTTGAGGGATTTGAGGTCTGTTGTGGAAAAGGAAATATCTTCACATAAAAACTGGGCAGAAGTATTCTCTGAAACTTCTTTGTGGTGTGTGCATTCAACTCACAAAGTTAAACATTCCTTTTGACAGAGAAGTTTTGAAACACTCTTTTTGTAGAATCTGCATGTGGATATTTGACCGCATTCAGGCCTGTGGTGGAAAAGGAAATATATTCACATAAAACTGAGAAAGATGCATTCTCAGAAACTACTCTGTGATGTTTGCACAGAACTCACAGAGTTGAGCATTCCTTTTGTTAAAGCAGTTTTGAAACACTCTAATTGTTGAATCCACAATTGGACATTTGGAGAGCTCTGAGGCATGCAGTGGAAAACGAAATATCTTCACATAAAACCTAGAAAGAAGCATTCTCAGAAACTACTCTATGATGTTTGCTTTGAACTCACAGAGTTGAACATTCCTTTTGTTAGAGCAGTTTTGAAGCACTCTTTCTGTAGAATCTGCAAGTGGATATTTGGACCACTTAGAGGAATTTGTTGGAAACGGGATATCCTCACATAAAAACTAGACAGAAGCATTCTCACAAACTTCTTTTTGATGAGTGCATTCAACTCACGGAGTTGAACCTTTCTTTTGATAGGGCAGTTTTGAAACACTCTTTTCCTAGAATACGCAAGTGGTCATTTGGAGCACTTTGTAGCCTGTGGTGGAAAAGGAAATATCATCACATAAAAGTCAGACAGAAGCATTCTCTGAAACTTCTTTTTGGTGTGGGCATTCAACTCACAGTGTTGAACATTTCTTTTGAGAGAGAAGTTTTGAAACACTCTTTTTGTAGTATCTGCAAGTGGATATTAGGACCTTTTATAGGAATTCGTTAGAAACAGGATATCCTCATAAAAAATAGACAGAAGTATTCTCACAAACATCTGTGAGATGTGTGCATTCAACTCAAAGAGTAGAACCTTTCTTTTCATGGGCCAGTTTTGAAACCCTCTTTTTGCAGAATCTGCAAGGTAACATTTGGAGGGCTTTGAGGTCTGTGGTGGAAAAGGAAATAACTTCATATAAACACTAGGGAGAAGCATTCTCTGAAACTCCTTTTTGGTGTCTGCATTCAACTCAAAGTGTTGAACATTCCTTTTCACAGAGAAGTTTTGTAACACTCTTTTTATAGAATCTGCAAGAGGATATTTTGACCGTTTTCAGGCCAGTGGTGGAAAACGAAATATCTTCATATAAAACCCAGAAAGAAGCAATCTCAGAAACTATACTTTGATGTTTGCATTCAACTCACAGAGTTGAACAGTCCTTTTGTTAGAGCAGTTTTGAAACATTCTTTTTGTAGAATCTGCAGGTGGACATTGGGTGAACTCTGAGGACTGTAGTGGAAAAGGAAATGTCTTCACATAAAACCTAGAAAGAAGCATTCTCAGAACTACTTTGTGACGTTTGCATTCAAGTCAGAGAGTGGAACATTCCTTTTGTTAGAGCAGATTTCAAACACTCTTTTTGAAGAATCTGCAAGTGGATATTTCGACTGCTTATAGGAATTCATTTAAAAGAGGACAACCCCACACAAAAATTAGACAGCAGCATTCTCACAAACTTCCGTGTGATGTATGCATTCAAATCACACAGTTGATATATTCTTTTAGTGGGCCAGTTTTGAATCACACTTTTTATAGAATCTGCAAGTGGACATTTGGAGAGCCTTTAGATGTGTGGTGTAAACGGACATATCTTCACAAAAAAACTGGGCCAAAGCATTGTATGAAACTTCTTTGTGGTGTGTGCATTCAACTCATCGAGTTGAACATTCCTTTTGACAGAGAGGTTTTGAAACACTCTTTTTGTAGGATCTGCAAGTGGATATTTGGACCGCTATCAGGCCTGTGGTGGAAAAGGAAATATCATCGCATAAAACCTAGAAGAAAGCATTCTCAGAAACTACTCTGTGATGTTTGCATACAACTCACAGGGTTGAGCATACCTTTTGTTAGAGCAGTTTTGAAACACTCTTTTTGTAGAATCTGCAATTGGACATTTGGAGAGCTCTGAGGTCTGTGGGGGAAAAGGAAAAGTCTTCACATAAAACTTTGAAAGAAGCATTCTCAGAAACTACTTGGTGAGGTTTGCATTCAACTCTAAGGGTTGAACATTCGTTTTGTTACAGTAGTTTTCAAAAACTCTTTTTGTAGAATCTGCAAGTGGATATTTGGACCACTTTTAGGAATTCATTGGAAACGGGATATCCTCACATAAAAACTAGACAGAAGCATTCTCACAAACCTCTTTGTGATGTGTGCATTCAACTCACAGTGTTAAACCTTTGTTTTGATAGAGCAGTTCTGAGAAACTCTTTTTTCTACATTATGCAAGTGGATATTTGGAGCGCTTTGAGGCCTGTAGTGGAAAAGGAAATATCTTCACATAAAAACTAGATAGAAGCATTCTCAGAAAGTTCTTTGTGGTGTGTGCATTCAACTCATGGAGTTGAGCATTCCTTTTGTGAAAGCAATTTTGAAACACTCTTTTTGTTAAATCTGCAATTGGACATTTGGAGAGCTCTGAGGCATGTGGTGGAAAAGCAAATATCTTCACATAAAACCTTGAAAGAAGCATTCTCAAAAACTACTTTGTGAAGTTTGCATTCAACCCACAGAGTTGAAAATTGCTTTTGTTAGAGCAGTTTAAAACACTCTTTTTGTAGACTCTGCAAGTGGATATTTGGATCATTTACAGTAATTTGTTGGAAACGTGATATCCTCACCAAAAAACTGGACAGAAGCATTTTCACAAGCTCCTTTGTGATGTGGGCATTCAACTGAAAGAGTTGAACCTTTCATTCCATAGAGCAGTTTTGAAACACTCTTTTTCTAGAATCTGCAGGTGGACAATAGGAGTGCTTTGAGGTCTGTGGAGAAAAAGGAAATTTATTCACAAAAAATCTAGACAGAAGCATTCTCTGAAACATTTTGTGGTGTGTGCATTCAACTCAAAGAGTTGAACATTCCTTTTGATAGAAAAGTTTCAAAAGACTCTCTTTGTAGAATCTGCAAGTGGATATTTGGACCACATACAGGAATTCTTTGGAAACAGGATATTCTCACACAAAAACTGGAGAGAAGCTTTCTCACAAACTTATGTGTGATGTGTGCATTCAACTCACAGAGTTGAACCTTTCTTTTGATAGAGCCATAATGAAAGACTCTTTTGCTAGAATCTGAAAGTGGACATTTGGAGGGCTTTGAGGCCTGCGGTGGAAAAGGAAATATCCTCAAATAAAATTTAAGCAGAAGCATTCTGTGAAACTTCCTTGAGGTGTGTGCAATCAACTCACAGTGTTCAACTTTCCTTTTGATAGAGCAGTTTAGAGACACTCTTTTTGTACAATCTGCAAGTGAATATTTTTTGAGGGTTTCGAGGTCTATGCTGGAAAAGGAAATAACTTCACATAAAACTTGATTGAAGCATTCTCAGAAACTTCTTTGTGATGAGTGCGTTCAACTCACAGTCTTGAACCTTCCTTTTGAGAGAACAGTTTTGAAGCAACTATTTTGTAGAATCTGCAGGTGGATATTTGGAACGCTTTGAGGCCTCTGCTGGAAAAGGAAATGTCTTAACATAAAACTAGACAGAAGCATTCTCAGAAACGTCTTTTTGATTTGTGCATTCAACTCACAGACTTTAACCTTCCTTTTAATAGAGCAGTTTTGAAACACTCTTTTTGTACAATCTGCAAGTGGATATTTGGAGCACTTTGAGGCTTATGCTGGAAAAGGAAATATCATCACATAAAAACTATGCAGAAGCATTCTCAGAAACTTCTTTGTGATGAGTGCATTAAACTCACAGATGTGAACCTTCCTTTTGATACAACAGTTCTGAAACACCCTTTTTGTAGAATTTACAAGTGGACATTTTGTGTGCTTTGTGGCCTCCACTGGAAAAGGAAATATATTCACATAAAAACTAGGCAGAATCATTCTCACAAACTTCTTTGTGATGTGCGCATTCAACTCACAAAGTTGAACTTTCCTTTTGATACAGCAGTTTTGCAACACAATTTTTGTAGATTCTTAGAAGTGGATATTTGGAGTGCTTTGAGTCCTACACTGGAAAAGGAAATATCTTCACATAGAAACTAGAAAGGATTCTCAGAATCTTCCCCGTGCTTCACACATTCAACTGACAGAGTTGAACCTTCCTTTTGATAGAGCAGTTTTGAAACACACATTTTTTGGAATCTGCAGGTGAATATTTGGAGCGCTTAGAGGCCTAACCTGGAAAAGGAAAAAACTTCAAGTGAAAGCTTGATTGAAGCATTCTCAGAAACTTCTTAGTGATGTGTGCATTAACTCACAGACTTGAACCTTCCTTTTGATAGAATGGTTTTGAAACAACCTTTTTGAAGAATCTGCAAGTGGATATTTGGAGCACTTTGAGTCCTATGCTGAAAAAGGTAATATCTTCACATAAAAACTAGACAGAAGCATTCTCAGAAACCTCTCTTGGATGAGCGGATTCAACTCACAGAGTTGAACATTCCTTTTCATAGAGCAGTTTTGAAACACTGTTTTTGTAGAATTTACAAGTGGATATTAGGAGTGCTGTGTGGCCTACATGGGAAAAGGAAACATCTTCACATAAAAACTAGACAGAAGTATTCTCAGAAACTTCCCTGTGCCTTTTGCATTCCACTCACAGAGTTGAACCTTCCTTTTGATAGAGCAGTTTTGAAACATCGTTTTTAGGAGAATCTGCAAGTGGATATTTGCAGCGCTTTGAGGTCTATGCTGGAAAAAGAAATATCTTCATATAAAAACTAGACAGAATCGTTCTCAGAAACTACTATGTGATGAGGGCATTCAAATCACACAGTTGAACCTTCATTTTAATAGAGCACTTTTGAAACACCCTTTTTGTAGAATCTGCAAGTGGATATTTGAAGTGCTTGGAGGCCTGAGTAGGAAAAGGAAATATCTTCACATAATAACTAGACAGAAGCATTCTCAGAAACTTCTTTGTGATGAGTGCATTCACCTCACACACTTGAAAGTTCCTTTTGATAGAGCAGTTTTGAAATACTCTTTTTGTAGAATCTGCAAGTGGATATTTGGAGCACTTAGAGGCCTATGCTGGAAAAGGAAATACCATCATATAAAAACTAGACAGAAGCATTCTGAGGAACTTCTTTGTGATGAGTGCATTCAACTCACAGAGTTAAACCTTCCTCTTGATAGAACAGTTTTAAACACTCTTTTTGTAGAATCTGCTAATGGATATTTAGAGCACTTTGAGACCTACCCTGGAAAAGGAAATATCTTCATATAAAAACTAGACACAAGTATTCGCAGGAACTTCTTTGTGATATGTGCATTCAACTCACAGAGTTGAACTTTTGCTTTGATAAAGCAGTTTTGAAACGCTCTTTAGTAGAATCTGCAAGTGGATATTTGGAGTTCTTTGAGGCCTACAATGGAAAAGGAAATATCTTCACATAAAAACTAGACAGAAGCATTCTCAGAAACTTCCCTGTGCTTTATGCATTCAACTCACAGAGTTGAGCATTCCTTTTGATAGTGCAGATTTGAAACACTCTTTTTTTAGAATCTGCAAGTGGATATTTGGAGTGCCTCGAGGCCTATGCGGGAAAAGGAAATATCTTCACATAAAAAGTAGACAGAAGCATTCTCAGAAACTTATTTGTGTTGTGCGAATTCAACTGACAGAGTCGAACCTTCCCTTTCCTAGAGGAGATTTAAAACACCTTTTCTGTACAATCTGCGAGTGGATATTTGGAGTGCTTTGAGTCCTACAGTGAAAAGGAAATGTCTTCACATAGAAACGAGACAGAAGCTTTCTCAGAAACTTCTTTGTGCTTTGTGCATTCAACTTTCAGACTTGAACCTTCCTTTTGATAGAGCAGTTTTGAAAAACTCTTTCACTCGAATACATAAGTGGATATTTCGAGTGCTTTGAGACCTAAACTGGAAAAGGAAATATCTTCACATAAAAATTAGACAGAAGCATTCTCAGAAACTTCCTTGTGCTTTATGCATTCAACGCATAGAGTTGAACTTTCCTTTTGATAGAGCAGATTTGAAACGCACTTTCTTTAGAATCTGCAAATGGATATTTGGAGTGCTTTGAGGCCTATGCTGGAAAAGGAAATAACTTCATATAAAAACTGGTTTGAAGCATTCTCGGAAACTAGTTTGAGATGTGTGCATTCAACTCACAGACTAGAACCTTCCTTTTGATGGAGCAGTTTTAAAACACTCTTTTTGTAGAATCCGCAAGTGGATATTTGGAGTACTTTGAGGCACACACTGGAAAAGGAAATATCTTCATATAAAAACGAGACAGAAGAATTCTCAGAAACTGCGCGGTGCTTTATGCATTGAACTCAGAGAGCTGAACCTTCCTTTTGATGGCGCAGTTTTGAAACACTCTTTTTGTAAAATCTGTGAGTGGATTTTTGAATCGCTTTGAGGCTTATGTTGGAAAAGGAAAGGGCATCACATAAAAACTACATTTCAGCATTCTCAGAAACTCCTTTGTGATGTGTGCATTCAATTCACAGACTTGAACCTTCCTTTTGATAGAGCAGTTTTGAAACGCTCTTTTTGTAGAATCTCCAAGTGGATGATAGGAGTGCTTTGAGACCTATGCTGGAAAAGGAAATCTCTTCACATAAAAAGTAGATGGAAGCATTCTCAGAAACTTCTTTGTGATGTGCACATTCAAATCACAGAGTTGAATCTTCCTATTGATACAGCAATTTTGAAACACTCTTTTTGTAGAATCTTCAAGAGGATATTTGTAGCACTTTGAGGTCTATGATGGAAAAGGAAATATCATCACATAAAAACTAGACAGAAGCATTCTCAGAAACTTCTTTGCAATGAGTGCATTCAACTCACAGACTTGAACCTTCCCTATGATAGGATAGTTTTGAAACACTCTATTAGTATAATCTGCAAGTGGATATTTGGGGTGCTTTGAGGCTTATGCTGGAAAAAGAAATACCTTCACATAAAAACTAGACAGAACCATTCTCAGAAACTTCGTTGTCATGTGTGCATTCAACTCTCAGAGTTGAACCTTCCTTTTGGTAGAGCAGTTTTGAAACATTGTTTTTGTAGAATCTGCAATTGGATATTTGGAGCGCTTTGAGGCCTATGATGGAAAAGGAAATATCATCACATAAAAACTAGACAGAAGCGTTCTCAGAAACTTCTTTGTGATGAGTGCATTCAACTCACAGACTTGAACCTTCCTTATGATAGGGTAGTTTTGAAACACTCTATTAGTAGAATCTGCAAGTGGATGTTTGGGGCACTTTGAGGCTTATGCTGGAAAAAGAAATATCTTCACATAAAAACTAGACAGAATCATTCTCAGAAACTTCGTTGTGATGTGTGCATTCAGCTCTCAGAGTTGAACCTTCCTTTTGGTGAAGCAGTTTTGAAACATTGTTTTTGTAGAATCTGCAATTGGATATTTGGAGCGCTTTGAGGGCTATGCTGGAAAAGGGAATATCGTCACACAAAAGCTGTACAGAAGCTTTCTCAGAAACTTGTCCGTGATGAGTGAATTCAATTCAGAGAGTTGAACCTTCCTTTTGATAGAACAGATTTGAAACACCCTATTTGTAGAATCTGCAAGTGGATATTTGGAGGGCTTTGAGGCCTACGCTGGAAAAGGAAATGTCTCCACATAAAAACTAGATAGAAGTATTCTCAGAAACTTGTCCGTGATGAGTGTATTCAACTCATAGAGGTGACCCTTCCTTTTGATAGAAGAGTTTTGAAACAATCTTTTTGTAGAATCTACAAGAGGATATTTGCAGCTCTTTGAAACCTACGATGGAAAAGGAAATATCTTCACATAAAAACAAGACAGATGCATTCTCAGAAACTACTCTGTGATGAGTGCATTGAACTCAGAGAGTTGAAATTTCCTTTTGATAGAACAGTTTTGAAACACTCTTGTTGTAGGATCTGCTACTGGATATTTGGAGCGCCTTGAGGCTTATGATGGAAAATGAAATATCTTCACATAAAAACTAGGCAGAAGCATCCATAGAAAATACTTTGTGATGTGCACATTCAACTCACAGAGTTGTACCTTCCTTTTGATAGAGCAGTTTTGAAACACTCTTTTTGTAGAATCTGCAAGTGGATATTTCGAGCATTTTGAGGCCTATGCTGGAAAAGGTAATATCCTCACATAAAAACTAGACAGAAGGATTCTTAGAAACTTCTCTGTGATGAATGCAATCAACTCACACTGTTAAACCTTCCTTTTGATAGAACAGTATTGAAACTCTCTCTTTCTACCATCTTCGATTGCATATTTGGAGCTCTTTTAGGCCTATGCTGGTAAAGGAAATATCTTCACATAAAAACAAGACAGAAGCATTCTCAGAAACTTCTTTGTTATATGCGCATTCAACTCACAGAGTTGAACCTTCCTTTTGATACAGGAGTTTTGAAACACTTTTTTTGTAGAATATGCAAGTGGATATTTGGAGCAATTTGAGGCCTATGCTGGAAAAGGAAATATCTTCCCATAAAAACTAGACAGAAGCATGCTCAGAAACTTGTCTGTGATGAGTGCATTCAATTCACAGTGTTGAACCCTCCTTTTGATAGAATAGTTTTGAAACACTCTTTTAGTGGAATGTGCAAGTGGATGTTTGGAGTGCTTTCACGCCTGCACTGGAATAGGAAATATCTTCAAATAAAACCTAGACAGAAGAATTCACAAAAAGTTCCCTGTGCTTTATGCATTCATGTTAGAGAGTTGAACATTTTTTTTGATAAAGCAGTTTTGAAACACCCTTTTTATAGAATCTGCTAGTGGATATCTGGAGCGCTTTGAGGTCTATGCTGGAAAAGGAAATATGTTCATATAAAAAATAGACAGAATCATTCTCAGAAACTCCTTAGTGATGATTGCATTCCACTCACAGAGTTGAACCTTCCTTTTGATAGTACAGTTTTATAAAACACTTTTTGCAGAGTCTGCCAGTGGATATTTGGAGCGCTTTGAGGCCTATGCTGAAAAAAGAAATAACTTCGCATAAAAACTAAATTGAAGCATTCTATGAAACTTCTTTGTGATGGGTGCATTCACTTCACAGACTTGAACCATGGTTTTGGTACAGGAGTTTTGAAACACTCTTTTTGTAGAATCTGTCAGTGAATATTTGGAGGGCTTTGATGCCAATGCTGGAAAAGGAAATATCTTCATATAAAAACTGGAAAGCAGCATTCTCAGAAGCTTCTTTGTAATGTGAGAATTCAACTCACAGAGTTGAACATTCCTTTTCATAGAGCAGTTCTGAAAAACTCTTTTTCTGGAATTGGCAATTGTTTATTTGGTGAGATTGCGGCTTCTAGTGGAAAAGGAAATACATTCCAATGAAAACTAGACAGAACCATTCTCAGAAGCTTGTTTGTGATGACTGCATTCAACTCATAGTGTTGAACGTTCCTATTGATAGATCAGTTTTGAAACACTCTTTCGGTGGAATCTGCAAGTGGATATTTGGAGTGTTTTGAGGCCTGCACTGGAAAAGGAAATATTTTCACATAAAAACTAGACAGAAGCATTCAGAGAAAGTTACCTCTGCTTTGTGCATTCAACTCACAGAGTTGAACCTTCCTATTGATAGCACAGTTTTGAAACACTCTTTTTGTAGAATCTTCAAGTGGATATTTGGAGCGCTTTCAGGCCTATGATGGAAAAGGAAATATCTTCACATAAAAACTAGACACAAACATTCTCAGAAACCTCAGTGTGATGAGTGCATTCAACTCAAAGAGTTGAACCTTCCTTTTGAGAGAACCGTTTTGCAACACTCTTTTTGTAGAATCTGCAAGTGCATATTTAGAGTGCTTTGAGGCCTACACTGGAAAAGGAAATATCTTCACACAAAAAATAGACAGAAGCATTCTCAGAAACTTCAATATGCTTTATGCATTCAACTCAAAGAGTTGAAACTTCCTTTTCACAGAGTAGTTCTGAAACGCTCTTTTTGTTGAAAGGGCAAGTGGATATTTGGTGCGATTGCGGTCTCTAGTGTAAAAGGAAATACAATGAGATGAAAACTAGACAGAAGCATTCTCTGAAACTTCTTTATGATGAGTGCACTCAACTCACAGATTTAAACCTTGCTTTTGTTAGAGCAGTTTTGAAACACCCTCTTAGGAGAATCTGCAAGTGCATATTTTAAGGGCTTTGAGTCCTTTGCTGGAAAAGGAAATATCTTCACATAAAAACTAGACAGACGTATCTCAGAAACTACTTTGTGGTGAGCGCATTCAACTCACGGGGTTGAATATTCCTTTTGATATAACTGTTTTGAAATACTCTTTTTGTACAATCTGCAAGTGTATGTTTGGAGTGCTTTGAGGCTTATGTTGGAAAAGGAAATATCTTCACATAAAAGCAAGACAGAAGCATTCTCACAAACTTCTTTGTGATGAGTGCATTCAACTCACAGAGTTGAACCTTCCTTTTGATAGAGCAGTTTTGACAGACTCTTGTTGTACTATCTGCAAGTGGATATATAGAGCAATTTGAGGCCTATGCTGGAAAAGGAAATATCTTCACATAAAAAATGAACAGAAGCATTCTCAGACACTTCTTTGTGATGAGTGCATTCTACTCACAGAGATGAACTTTCCTTTTCATAAAACAGTTTTGAAACACTCTTTCTGTAGAGTCTGCAACTGGATATTTGGAGTGCTATGAGGCCAATGATGGAAAAGGAAACACCGTCCGCTAAAAACTACACAGAAGCATTCAAAGTCTCTGTGATGAGTACATTCAACTCACATATTTGAACCTTTCATTTGATAGAACAGCATGAAACACTCTTCTTCTGGAATCTGAAGTTGGATATCTGGAACTCTTTGAGGACTGGGATGGAAAAGACATATATCTACATTTAAAAACTAGACAGAAGAATTCTCAGAATCTTCTTTATGATGTGCGCATTCAACTCACAGAGTTGCACCTTCCTTTTGATAGAGCAGTTTTGAAACACTCTTTTAGTACAATCTGCAAGTGGATATTTGGAGCCCTTTGAGGATGATGCTGGAAAAGGAAATATCTTCACATTAAAACTAGACAGAAGCATTCTGAGACACTTCTTTGTGATGAGTGCATTCAACTCACAGAGTTGAACCCTCCTTCTGATAAACCACTTTGGAAATACTCTTTTTGTAGAATCTGCAAGTGGATATTTGGAGCACTTTGAGGCCTATGCTGGAAAAGGAAATAACTTCACATAAAAAC
This sequence comes from Pongo pygmaeus, assembly GCF_028885625.2. Lineage (NCBI taxonomy): Eukaryota > Metazoa > Chordata > Mammalia > Primates > Hominidae > Pongo > Pongo pygmaeus. The sequence goes on along the minus strand of NC_072388.2, from coordinate 11,461,358 downwards.
TAGATTGATGCATTCTCAGAAGCTGCTTTGTCACGTATGCATTCAACTCTCTGAATTGAACCTTGCTTTTGATAGAGCACCTTTGAAACTGTCTTTTTGTGGAATCTGCAATTGGATATTTGGAGCGCTTTGAGGCCTATGCTGGAAAAGGAAATATCTTCACATACAAACTTGACAGAAGCATTCTCAGAAACATATTTGTGATGAGTGTATTCAACTGAGAGACTTGAACCTTTCTCTTAACAGAACAGTTTGGAAACACTCTATTTGTAGAATTTACAGGTGGATATTTGGAGCGCTTTGAGGACTATGAAGGAAAAGGAAATATCTTCACTTAAAAACTAGACAGAAGCATTCTCAGAAACTTCTTTGTGATGTGGAAATTCAACTCACAAGGTTGAACCTTCCGTTTGATAGAGCAGTTTTGAAACAATCTTTTTGTAGACTCTGAAAGTGGATAATTGGAGCGTTTTGAGGCCTATGCTGGAAAAGAAAATAACTTCACAAAAAAAACAGACAGAAGTAGCCTCAGAAACTTCTTTGTAATAAGTGCATTCAACTAACAGAGTTGAACCATCTTTTTGATAGCACAATTTTGAAACACTCTTTTTGTAGAATCTGCATGTGGATGTTTGGAGCGCATTGAGGTCTATGTTGGAAAATGAAATAACTTCACATTAAAACTAGATTGATGCTTTCTTAGAAACTTCTTTGCATGTGTGCATTCAATACACAGAATTGAACCTTCCTTTTGATAGAGCAGTTTTGACACACTCTTTCTGTAGAATCTGCAACTAGATATTTGGAGCGCCTTTGAGTCCTATGCTGGAAAAGGTAATATCCACACATAAAAAGTAGACAGAAGCATTCTCAGAAACTTCTTTGTGATGAGTAAATTCAACTCACAGACTTGAACCATCCTTTTGATAGAATAGTTTTTAAACACTCTTTTTGCAGAATCTGCAAGTGGATATTTGGAGCGCTTTGAGGCGTATGATGGAAAAGGAAATATCTTCTCATAAAAACTAGACAGAAGCATTCTCAGAAACTTCTGTGTGATGAGTGCATTTAACTCACGGCTTTGAACTTTCCTATTGATAGAACAGTCTTGGAACACTTTTTGTAGAATCTGCAAATGGATATTTGGAGGGCTTTGAGGTCTAAGCTGGAAAAGGAATTATCCTCACATAAAAACTAGACAGTAGCTTTCTCAGAAACTTCTTTGTGATGTGCGAATTCAACCCTCACAGTTGAAACTTCCTTTTGATAGAGCAGTTTTGAAACACTCTTTTTGAAGAATACTTCAAGTGGATATTTGGAGCACTTTGAGGCCTATGCTGGAAAAGGAATTATATTCACATAAAAACTAGACAGAAGCATTCTCACAAACTTTTTGCGATGAGAGCATTCAACTCACAGAGTTGAACCATCCTTTTGACAGAGCAGTTTGAAACACTCTTTTTGTAGAATCTGCAAGTGGATATTTGGAGTGCTTTGAGGTCTATGATGGAAAAGGAAATATCTTCACATAAATACTAGACAGAAGCATTCTCAGAAATAGTTTGTGATGAGAGCATTCAACTCACAGAGTTGAACCTTTCTTTTGACAGAACAGTTTTGAAACATACTTTTTGTAGAATCTGCACCTGAATATTTGGAGCGATTTGAGGCCTATGCTGGAAAAGGAAATATCCTCACATAAAAACTAGAGAGAAGCATTCTCAGAAACTTCTTTGTGATGTGTGCATGCAACTCATAGAGTTGAACCTTGCCTTCGATAGAGCAGTTTTGCAACACCCTTTTTGTAGAATCTGCAAGTGGATATTTGCAGCTCTTTTAGGAATATGCTGGAAAAGCAAATATCTTCACGTAAAAATCAGACAGAAGAATTATCTGAAACTTACCTATGCTTTATGCATTCAGCACACAGGCTTGAACCTTCCTTTTGATAGAGCAGTTTTGAAACACTCTTTTTCAAGAATCTGTAAGTGGATAACTTGTGCACATTTAGGCCCATGCTCGAAAAGGAAACATCTTCACATAAAAACTAGACAATAGCATTCTCAAAAACATTTTTGTGATGAGTGCATTCAACTGACAGAGTTGAAATTCCTTTTGGTAGAACGGTTTGGAAACACTCTTTTTTTAGAACCTGTAAGAGGATAATTTGAGCGCTTTGAGGACTTTGATCGAAAAGAAAATATCTTCACAATAAAACTGGACAGAAGCATTCTCAGAAACTTCTTTGTGATGTGTGCATTCAACTCACAGAGCTGAACCCACGTTTTGATAGAATACTTTTGAAACAATCTTTTTATAAAATCTGTAAGTGTATATTTGGGCACTTTGAGGCCTAGGATGGAAAAGTAAATATCTTCACATAAAAACTAAACAGAAGCATTCTCAGAAACTTCTCTGTGATGAGAGCATTCAACTCAGAGAGTCAAATCTTCCTTTTGATAGAACAGTTTTGAAACATTCTTTTTGTAGAATCTGCAAATGGATATTTGGAGTGCTTTGAAGCCTATGCTGGAAAAGGAATTATCTTCACATAAAAATTAGACAGAAGCATTCTCAGAAACTTCTTTGTGATGCGTGCATTGAACTCACAGACTTGAACCTTCCTTTTGATGGAGGAGTTTTGAGACACTCTTTCTGCAGAATCTGGAAGTGGATATTTGGAGCGCTTTGAGGCCTATGCTGGAAAAGGAAATATCATCACATAATAAATAGACAGAAGCATTATCAGAAACTTCTTTGTGATGAGTGCATTCAACTCACAGAGTTGAACATTCCTTTTGATAGTGCATTTATGAAACATAGTTTTTGTCAAATCTGCCAAAGGATATTTGGAGCGCTTTGAGCCCTATGCTGGAAAGGGAAATATATTCACATAAAAGACAGACTGATGCATTCTCAGAATCTTATTTGTGATGTGTGCATTCAAGTCACAGACTTGAAATGTCCTTTTGATAGAGCAGTTATGAAACACAATTTTTGTGGAATCTGCAAGTGGATATTTGGAGTGCTTTCAAGCCTATGCTGGAAAAAAAATATCATCACAGAAAAACTAGACAGAAGCATTCTCAGAAACTTCTTTTTGATCAGTGCATTCAACTCACAGAGTCGAACCTTCCTTTTGATAGTGCAGTTTAGAAACACTCTTTTTGTAGAATCTGCAAGTAGATATTTGGAGCTCTTTTAGGCCTATGCCAGAAAAGGAAATATCCTCACATAAAAACTAGACAGAAGCATTCTCAGAAACTGCTTTGTGATGTGTGAATTCAAATCACGGAGATGAAACTTCCTATTGATAGAGGAGTTTTGCAATACCCTTTTTATGGTACCTGCAATTGGATATTTGGAGCGCTTTGAGACCTATGCTGGAAAATGAAATATCTTCACATGAAAACTAGACAGAAGCATTCTCAGAAACATACCTGTGCTTTGTGCATTCAACTCACAGGCCTTAACCTTCCTTTTGATAGAGCAGTTTTGAGAAACTCTTTTTGTAGAAACTCCAAGTGGATATTTGAAGCGTTTTGAGGCCTATGCTGGAAAAGGAAATATGTTCATGTTAAAACTAGATAGAAGCATTCTCAGAAACGTCGTTTCCATGAGTGCATTCATCTCACAGACTTGAACGTTCCTTTTGATACAGCATTTTTGAAACACTCTTTTTGTAGAATCTGCAAATGGATATTTGGAGCACTTTGAGGCCTATGCTGGAAAAGAAAATATCTTCACATAAAAACTAGACAGAAGCATTTTCAAAAACTTCTCTGTGATGAGTGCATTCAACTCACAGATTTGAACCTTCCTTTCAATAGAGCAGTTTTGAAATACACTATTTGTAGAATCTGCAAGTGGATATTTTTATTGCTTTCAGGCCTACACTGGAAAAGGAAATATCATCACATAAAAACTAGACAGGAGCATTCTCAGAAACTTCTTTGTGATGAGTCCATTCCACTCACAAAGTTGAACATCGCTTTTGATAGCACATTTTTGAAACACTCTTTTTATTGAATGTGCAAGAGGATATTTGGAGTGCTTTCAGGCCTATGATGGAAAAGGAAACAGCTTCACATATAAACCACGTTGATGCATTCTCGGAAACTTCTTTGTGATGTGTGCATTCAACTCACAGACATGAACCTTCCTTTTGATAGAGCAGTTTTGAAACACTCTTTTTGTAGTATCTGAAAGTGGATACTTGGAGGCCTTTGAGGCCTCTGAAGGAAAAGGTAATATCTTCACATAAAAACTAGAGAAAAGCATTCTGAGAAACTACTTTGTGATGTGCGAATTCAACTCACAGACTCGAACATTCCTTTTGATAGAACAGTTTTGAAAAATTCTTTTTGTACGATCTGCAAGTGAATATTTGGATCGCTTTGAGGCCAATGCTGGAAAAGGAAATATTTTCACATAAAAACTAGACAGAAGCATTTTCAAAAACACCTTTGTGTTGTGCACATTCAACACACAGAGTTGAACCTTACTTTTGATAGAGCAGTTTTAAAACACTCTTTTTCTGGAATGTTCAAGTGCATATTTGGAGTGCTTTGAGGCCCATGATGGAAAAGGAAACATCTTCACAATGAAACTAGACAGAAGCATTCTCAGAAACTTCTTTGTGATGAGTGCATTCAACTCACAGACTTGAATCTTCCTTTTGATAGAGCAGTTTTGAAACACTGTTTTTGTAGAATCTGTAAGTGGATATTTGGAGCAATTTAAGGCCTATGATGGAAAAGAAAATACCTTCACATATAAACTGGACAGTAGCATTCTCAGAATCTTCTTTGTGATGTGTGCATTCAACTCACAGAGTTGAAACTTCATTTTCATAAAGCAGTTTTGAAACTCTCTTTTTGTAGAATCTGCAAGTGGATATTTGGAGCACTTTGAGGCCTATGCAGGAAAAGGAAATATCTTTACATAAAAACTATACAGAATCATTCTCAGAAAATTCTCCATGATGAGTGCATTCACTCCCAGATTTGAACCTTCCTTTTGATAGAACAGTTTTGAATCACTCTCTTTGTAGAATCTACAAGTGGATATTTGGAGCGATTTGAGAGCTATGCTGGAAAAGGAAATATCTTCACATAAAAACTAGACGGAAGCATTTTCAGAAACTTCTTTGTGAAGTGTGCATTCAACTCATAGAGTTGAACTGCCCTTTTGATAGAGCACTTTTGAAACACTCCTTTTGTAGAATCTACATGTGGATATTTGGAGCGCTTGGAGGCCTATGCTGGAAAAGGAAATATCTTCACATAAAAACTAGACGGAAGTGTTTTCAGAAACTTCTTTGTGATGAGTGCATTCAACACAGGGAGTTGAACCTCCCTTATGTTAGAGCAGTTTGGGAACACTCGTTTTGTAGAATCTGCGAGTAGATATTTGGAGTGCTTTGAAGGCTATGCAGGAAAAGGAAATATCTTCACATAAAAACGAGACAGAAGCATTCTGAGAAATTTCCTTGGTATGTGCGCATTCAACTCACAGAGTTGAACCTTCCTTTGACAGAGCAGTTTTGAAACACTCTTTTTGTAGAATCTGCAAATCTATATTTTGAGGGCTTTCAAACCTATGCTGGAAAAGGAAATATCTTTACATAAAATCTAGACAGAAGCAGTCTCAGAAACTTCTCTGGGATGAGCGCATTCAACTCAAAGAGTTGAACCTTCCTTTTGATTGAACAGTTTAGAAACACTCTGTTTTTAGAATCTGCAAGTGGATATTTGGAGCGATTTCAGGCCTATGCTGGAAAAGGAATTATCTTCACATAAAAACTAGACAGAAGCATTCTCAGAAACCTCTTTGTGATGAGTGAATTCAACTTACAGAGTTGAAACTTCCTTTAGATAGTGCAGTTTGGAACACTCTTTTTGTAGAATCTGCAAGTTATATTTGGAGTGATTTGAGGCCTATGCTGGAAAAGGAAATATCTTCACATAAAACCTAAACAGAAGAAGTCTCAGAAACTACTCTGGGGCGAGTGCTTTCAATCCACAGACTTGAACCTTGCTTTTGATAGAGCATTTTTGAAACACTCTTTTTGTAGCATCTGCAATTGGATATTGGGGAGCGCTTTGAGGCTTATACTGGAAAAGGAAACATCATCACATAAAAAGTAGACAGAAGAATTCTCAGAAACTTCTAGTGATGAGTGCATTCAACTCAGAGAGTTAAACCTTCTTTTTGATAGAACAGTTTTGAAACACTCTTTTTGTAGAATATGTAAGTGGATATTTGAAGCACTTTGAGGCCTATGCTGGAAAAGGACATATCTTAACATAAAAAATAGACAGAAGCAATCTCAGAATCTTCTTTGTGATGTGTGCTTTCAATAAGCAGTGTTGAACATTCCTTTTGATAGAGTAGTTTTGAAACATCCTTTTAGTAGAATCTGCAATTGGATATTTGGAGAGCTTTGAGTCCTGTGCTAGAAAAGGAAATATCTTCACATAAAAACTAGACTGAAGCATTCTCAGGAAGTTCCCTGTGCTTTATGTATTCATTTCACAGACTTGAACCTTCTTTTGATAGAGCAGTTTTGAAACACTCTTTTTTTTAGAATCTGCAATTGGATATTTGACGCGCTTTGAGGCCTATGCTGGAAAAGGAAATAACCTCACATAAAAACAAGATTGAAACATTCCCAGAGACTTCGTTGTGATGTGTGCATTCAACTCAGGGAGTTGAAGCTTCCTGTTTTTAGAGCAGTTCTGAAACACTCTTTCTGTAAACTCTGCAAATGGAAATTTGCAGCACATTGAGGCCTATGCAGGAGAAGGAAATATCATCACATAAAAACTAGACAGAAGCATTCTCAGAAACTTCTTTGTGATGAGTGTGTTCAACTCACACAGTTGAACTTTCCTTTTGATAGAACAGTTTTGAAACACTCTTTTGTAGAATCCACAAGTGGATATTTGGAGCACTTTGAGGCCTGTGCTGTAAAAGGAAATATCTTTACATGGAAACTAGGCTCAAGCTTTCTCAGAAACTTCTCTTTGATGACTGTATTCAACTCAGAAAGTTGAACCTTCCTTTTGATAGAACAGTTTTGAAACACTGTTTTGGTAGAATATGCAAGTGGATACTTGGAGCAATTTGAGACCTATGATGCAAAAGGAAATGTTTTTACATAAAAATAAGACAGAATCATTCTCAGAAACTTCCCATTGCTTTATGCATTCATCTCTCAGAGTTGAACCTTCCTTTTCATAGAACAGTTTTGAAACACTCCTTTGTAGAATTTGCAATTGGACATTTGGAGCCCTTTGAGGCCTAAGATGGAACAGGAAATATCTTCACACATGAACTAGACAGAAGCAATCCCAGAAACATCTCTGTGTTGAGTGCATTCAACTCATAGACTTTAACTTTCCTTTTGATAGAACAGTTATGAAACTCTCTATTTGTAGAATCTGCAAGTGGATTTTTGGAGCGCTATAGGCCTAAGCTAGAAAAGGAGATATCTTCACGTAAAAACTAGAGAGAAGCATTCTCAGAAACTGCTTTGTGATGTGTGCATTCAACTCAAAGGCTTGAATTTTCCTTTTGATAGAACAGTTTGAAAAACAGTTTTTGTAGAATCTGAAAGAAAATATTTGGAGCACTTTGAGGCCTACGCTGGAAAAGGAAATATCTTCACATAAAAACTACATAGACTCATTCTCAGAATCTACTTTGTGATGTGTGCATTCAACTCACAGAGTTGAAACTTGCTTTTGATGGAGCAGTTTTGAAACAGTCTTTTAGTATAATGGGCAAGTGGATCTATTGAGTACTTTCAGGCCTACACTGGAAAAGGAAATAATTTCACATGAAAACTCGACAGAAGTATTCTCAGAAACTTCCCAGTGCTTTATGCATTCAACTCACAGAGTTGAACCTTCCTTTTGATAGCGCAGTTTTGAAACACCCCTTTTGTGGAATCTCCAATTAGATATTTGGAGCGCTTTGATGCCTATGCTGGAAAGGGAAATATTTTCACCTAAAAAGTAGACAGAAGAATTCTCAGCAACTTCTTTGTGATGTGCGCATTCAACTCACAGAACTGAACATTCCTTTTGATAGAACAGGTTTGAAACACTCTTTTTGTAGACTCTGCAAGTGGATATTTGGAGCGCTTGGAGGCCTAAGCTGGAGAAGGTAATATCTTCAGGTAAAAACTAGAGAGAAGCATTCTCAGAAACTACTTTGTGATGTGTGCGTTCAACTCAAAGACTTGAATTTTCCTTTTGATAGAACAGTTTGAAAAACACTTTTTGTAGAGTCTGCAGGTGGAAATTTGGATCATGTTGAGGCCTATGCTAGAAAAAGAAATATCTTCACATAAATCCTAGACAGAAGCATTCTCAGAAGCTTCTCTGTGATGAGTGCATTCAACCCACAGAGATGAAACTTCCTTTTGATAGAACAGTTTTGAAACACTCTTTTTCTAGAATCTGCAAGTGGATATTTGGATCGAGTTGAGGCCTATGCTGGAAAAAGAAATAACTTCACATGAAACCTAGACAGAAGCATTCTCAGAAACTTCACTTGGATGAGTGCATTCAACTCACAGAGTTGAACATTCCTTTTGATAGCACAGTTTTGAAAATCTCACTTGTTGAATCTGCAAGAGGATACATGGAGCGCCTTGAAGACTATGTTGTAAAAAGAAATATCTTCACTTAAAAACTAGACAGAAGCATTCTCAGAAGCGTCTAGGGATGAGTACAATCAATTCACAGACTTGAACCTTCCTTTTGATAGAACAGTTTGGAAACACTCTTTTTGTAGAATCTGCAATTGGACATTTGGAGTGCTTTGAGGCCTATGGAGGAAAAGGAAATATCTTCATATAAAAAGAGGACAGAAACATTCTCAGAAACTTCTTAGTGATTAGTGCCTTCAAATCACAGAGTTGATCCTTTCTTTTGATAGAAGAGTTTTGAAACCCTCTTTTTGTAGAATCTGCAAGTGGATACTTGGAGCGTTTTAGGTCTATGCTGGAAAAGGAAATATTTTCACCTAAAAACTAGACAGAAGCATTCTCAGAAACTTCTTTGTGATGTGCACATTCAACTCACAGGCTTGAACCTTCCTTTTCATAGAACAGTTTTGAAACACTCTTTTTGTAGAATCTGGAGCGCTGTGAGGACTATGCTGGAAAAGGAAATATCTTCACATAAAAACTAGAAAGAAGCATTCTCATAAACTGCTCTGTGCCTAATGAATTCAAGTGGGAGAGTTGAACCTTCCTTTTGATAGAGCAGTTTTGAAACACTTTTGGTAGAATCTGCAAGTGGATATTCGGAGCACTTTGAGGCATATGCTGGAAAAGGAAATATCTTCACATAAAAACTAGACAGAAGCATTCTCAGAAACTTCTCTGTGATGGGTGCATTCGACTCCCAAAGTTCAAACTTCTTTTGATAGAACAGTTTTGAAACAGTCTTTTGGTAGAATCTGCAAGTGGATATTTGGAGCGCTTTATACCTGTGCTGGAAAAGGAAATACATTCACATAAAAACTAGACAGAAGCATTCTCAGAAACTTCTTTGTGATAAGTGAAATCAACTTACAGAGTTAAAACTTCCTTTAGATAGTGCAGTTTTGAAACACTCTTTTTGTAGGATCTGCAAGTGTATATTTCGAGTGAGTTGAGGCCTACACTGGAAAAGGAAACATCTTTACATAAAAACTAGACAGAAGCATTATGAGAAACTTCCCAGTGCTTTACGCATTCAACTCACAGAGATGAACCTTCCTTTTGATAGCGCAGTTTTGAAACACTACTTCTGTAGAGTCTACTAGTTGATATTTTTAGTGCTTAGAGGCCTATGCTTTAAAAGGAAATATCTTCGCATAAAAACTAGAGAGAAGAATTCTCAGAAACTTCTTTGTGATGTTCGCATTCAACTCACAAAGTTTAACATTCCTTTTGATAGAGCAGACTGGAAACACTTTTTTTGTAGAATCTGCAAGTGTATATTTGGAGCGATTTGAGGCCTATGCTGGAAAATGAAATATCTTCACATAAAACTTAAACACAAGAAGTCTCAGAAACTACTTTTTGATGGGTGCTTTCAATCCACAGACTTGAACCTTGCTTTTGATAGAGAATTTTTGAAACACTCTTTTTGTAGAATCTGCAAGTGTTTATTTTGAGCGCTTTGAGGCCTATGCTGGAAAAGGAAACATCATCACATAAAAACTAGACAGAAGAATTCTCACAAAATTCTTTGTGATGAGGGCGTTCAACTCACAGAGTTAAAACTTCATTTTGATAGAACAGTTTTGAAACACTCTTTTTGTAGAATCTGGAAGTGGATATTTGGAGCGCTTTGAGGCGTATGCTGGAAAAGAAAATACTTTCACATAAAAACTAGAGAGAAGCATTCTCAGAAACTTCTTTGTGATGAGTGAATTCAACTTACAGAGTTGAAACTTCCTTTAGATAGTGCAGTTTTGAAACACTCTTTTTGTAGAATCTGCAAGTGTATATTTTGAGTGAGTTGACGCCTACACTGGAAAAGGAAACATCTATACATAAAAACTAGACAGAGGCATTCCCAGAATCTTCTTTGTGATGAGTGAATTGAACGCACAGTGTTGAGCATTACTTTTGATAGAACAGTTTTGAAACACTCTTTTTGTAGAATCTGCAAGTGTATATTTTGAGCACTTTTAGGCCTATGATGCAAAAGAAATATCTTCACATAAAAACTAGAAAGAAGCATTCTCAGAAACTTCCCTGTGCTTTATGCATTCATCCCACGGAGTTGAACCTTCCTTTTGATAGAACAGTTTTGAAACACTCTTTTTGTACAATCTGCAAGTGTATATTTCGAGCGCTTTGAGGCCTATGCTAGTAAAGGAAATATCTTCACATAAATCTAGACAGAAGTATTCTCATAAGCTACTTTGTGATGTGTGCATTCAACTCACAGACTTGAACCTCCCTTTTAATAGAACAGTTTTGAAACACTCTTTTTGTAGAATCTGCAAGTGGATAATTGGAGTACATTGGGGCCTATGCTGGCAAAGAAAATATCTTCACATAAAAACTAGACGGAAGCATTGGCAGAAACTTCTCTGGGATGAGTGTATTGAACTCACAGAGTTGAACATTCCTTTTAACAGAACAGTTTGGAAACAGTCTTTTTGTGGAATCTGCAACTGGATATTTGGAGGGCTTTACAGCATATGCTGGAAAAGGAAGTATCTTCACATAAAAACCTAGACAGAAGCATTCTCAGAAAATATTTGAGATGTGTGTGTCCAAATCACAGAGATGAATCTTCCTTTTCATGGAGCAATTTTGAAACACTCTTTTTGTAGAATCTGCAATCGAATATTTGGAGTGCTTTCAGGCCTCCACTGGGAAAGGAAATATCTTCCTTTAAAAAATTGAGAGAAGCATTCTCAGAAACTTGTTTGTGATGACTGCATTGAACTCAGAGAGTTGAACCTTGCTTTTGATAGAACAGTTTTGAAACACTCTCTTTGTAGGATCTGCAAGTGGATATTTAGAGCGTCTTGAGGCCAATGCTGGAAAAGGAAATATCTTCACATAAAAACTAGATAGAAGAATTCTCAGACACTACCCTGTGCTTTATGTATTCCACTCACAGAGTTGAACCTTCCTTTTGGTAGAGCAGTTTTGAAACACTCTTTTTGTAGAATCTGCAAGTGGATATTTGGAGCACTTTGAGGCCTATGCTGGAATAGGAAATATCTTCACATAAAAACTAGACAGAAGCATTCACAGAAACTCCTTCCTGATGAGTGCATTCAACTCACAGATTTGAAACTTCCTTTTGATAGAACAGTTTTGAAACACTGTTTTTGAAGAATCTGCAAGTGGATATTTGAAACGATTTGAGGCCTATGATGGAAAAGGAAATAACTTCACATTAAAACTTGATAGAAGCATTCTCAGAAACTTCTCTGTAATGAGTTCATTCAATCACAGAGTTGAACATTCCTTCTGATAGAACAGTTTTGTAACACTGTTTTTGTAGAATCTGGAAGTGGATATTTGGAGCACTTTGAGGCATATGCAGGCAAAGGAAATTTTTTCACATAAAAACTTGACAGAAGCATTCTCAGAAACTTATTTGTGATGTGTGCATTCAACCCAGAGTTGAACCTTCCTTTTGAGGGAGTAGTTTTGAAACACTCTTTTTGTAGTATCTGCAAGTGGATATTTGGAGTGCTTTGAGGCATATGCTGGAAAAGGAAATATCTTCACATAAAAACTAGACAGAAGCATTGTCAGAAACTACTTTCTGTTGAGTGCATTCAGCTCACAGAGTTGAAACTTCCTTTTGATAGAGCAGTTTTGAAACACTGTTTTAGCAGAATTTGCAAGTGAATATTTGGAGCGCTTTGAGGCCTACACTGGGAAAAGGGGATATCTTCATATTAAAACTATACAGAAGCATTCTCAGAAACTTCTCAATGATGAGTGCATTCAACTCACAGAGATGAACCTTCCTTTTGGTAGAGCAGTTTTGAAACACTCTTTTTGGAGAATCTGCAAGTGGATAGTTGGTGGGATTTGAGACTTACACTGGAAAAGGAAATATCATCACATAAAAACTAGACAGAAGCATTCTCACAAACTTCTCTGTGATGAGTGCATTCAACTCACAGACTTGAACCTTCCTTTTTATAGAGCAGTTTTGAAACACACTTTTTGTAGAATCTGGAAGTGTATGTTTGGAGCACTTTGAGGCCTATGCTGGAAAAGGGAATAACTTCACATAAAAAGCAGACAGAGGGATTCTCAGAAACTTCTTTGTGATGTGTGCATTCAACTCACAGAGATGAACCTTCCTTTTGATAGAGCAGTTTGGAAACACCCATTTTGTAGAATCTGCAAGTGGTTATTTGGTGTTCTTTGAGGCCAAGGCTGGAAAAGGATATATCTTCACTTAAAAACTAGACAGAAGCATTCTCAGAAACTTCCCTGTGCTTTATGCATTCAATTCACAGACTTGAACCTTCCCCTTGATAGAGCAGTTTTGAAACACTCTTTTTGTAGAATCTGCATTTGGATATTTCGAGCACTTTGAGGCCTACGCTGGAAAAGGAAATATCCTCACATAAAACTAGACAGAAGCAGTCTCAGAAACTTCTTTGTGATGAGTGCATTCAACTTACAGAATTGAACCTTCATTTTGTTAGAACAGTTTTGAAACACACTTTTTGTAGAATCTGCAAGTGGATATTTAGAGCGCTTTGAGGCTTACGATCGAAAAGGAAATATCTTCATATAAACACTGGACAGAAGCATTCTGAAAAACTTCTTTGTGATGTGCACATTCAATTCACAGAGTTCAACCTTCCTTTTGATAGAACAGTTTTGAAACACTCTTTTAGAAGACTCTCCAAGAGGATATTCGGAGTGCTTTGAGTCCTATGTTATAAAATTAACTATCTTGAAATAAAAACTAGAAAGAAGCATTCTCAGAAACTTTCCGTTGCTTTATGCATTCAACTCACAGAGTTGAACCTTCCTTTTGATAGTGCAGTATTGAAACACACCTTTTGTAGAATATGCAATTGGATACTTGGAGCGCTTTGACGCCTATGTTGGAAAGGGAAATATGTTCAAATAAAAAGTAGAGAGAATCATTCTCAGATACTTCTTTGTGATGAGTGCATTCAACTCACAGAGTTGAAACTTTCTTTTGATAGAACAGTTTTGAAACACTCTTTTTATAGAATCTTCAAGCGGATAATTGTAGCGATTTGAGACCTATGCTGGAACAGGAAATATCTTCACATAAAGACTAGACAGAAGCATTCTCAGAAACTTATTTCTGATGTGTGCTTTAAACTCACAGAGTTGAACATGCCTTCTGATAGGACAGTTTTGAAACACACTTTTTGTAGAATCTGCAAGTTGATATTTGGAGGGCTTTGAGGCCCACCGTGGAAAAGGAAATATCTTCACATAAAAGCTAGACAGAAGCATTCTCAGAAACTTCTTTGTGATGTGCGCATTCAACTCACAGAGTTGAACATTCCTTTTGATAGAACAGTTTTGAAACACTCTTTTTGTAGAATCTGCAGGTGGATATTTGGAGCGCTTTGGGACCTACACTGGAAAAAGAAATATCTTCTTATAAAAACTAGACAGAAGCATTCTCAGAAACTTCTTTGTGATGTGCGCATTCAGCTGACAGAAGTGAACATTCCTTTTGATAGAACAGGTTTGAAGCACTCCTTTTGTATAATCTGCAAGTGGATATTTGGAGAGCTTTGAGGCCTACACTGGAAAAGGAAATATCTTCTCATAAAAACTACACAGAAGCATTCTCAGAAATTTCTCAGTGCTTTATGAATTCACCTCACAGATTTGAACCTTCCTGTTGATAGAACGGTTTTGAAACACTAGTTTTGTAGAATCTGCAAGTTGATATTTGGAGCGTTTTGAGGCCAATGCTTTAAAAGGAAATATCTTCACATAAAAACTATGCAGAAGCATTCTCAGAAACTTCTTTGTGATGTTCGCATTCAACTCACAAGTTTAACATTCCTTTTGATAGAGCAGATGTGAAACACTCTTTTTGAAGAATCTACAAGTATATATTTGGAGTGCTTTGAGGTCTGTGCTGGAAAAGGAAATATCTTCACATAAAAACTGGACAGAAGAATTCCCAGAAACTTCTATGTGATGAGTGCATTCAACTCACAGAATTGAACCTTGCTTTTGATAGAGCAGTTTTGAAACACCCTTTTTGTAGACTCCACAAGAGGATATTTTGGAGCGCTTTGAGATCTGTGCTGTAAAAGGGAATTTCATCATATAAAAACTAGGCAGAAGCATTCTCAGAAACTTATTTGTGAAGAATGCATTCAACTCACAGAGCTGAACCTTCCTTTTGATAGAAGAGTTTTGAAACACTCTTTTTGTAGGATCCGCAAGTGTATATTTGGAGCTCTTTGAGGCTTCTATTGGAAAACGAAATATCTTCACATAAAAATAGAACAGAAGCATTCTCAGAAACTTCTTTGTGAAGTGCACATTCAACACATGGAGTTGAACTTTCCTTTTGATAGAGCAGTTTTGAAACACTCTTTTCGTAGAATCTGCAAGTGGATATTTGGAGCGCTTTGAGGCCGACACTGGTAAAGGAAATATCTTAACATAAAAACTAGATGGAAGCATTTTCAGAAACTTCTTTGCAATGTGCACATTCAATTCACACATTTGAACCTTCCGTTTGATAGAACAGTTTTGAAACACTATTTTTGTAGAATTTGCAAACGTATATTTGGAGTCCTTTTATGATGCGTGCTTTCAAAAGAAGTTTTATGAAACTTCTTTTATGATGCGTGCTTTCAACTCACAGACTTGAACCTTACTTTTGATACAACAGTTTTGAAGCACTCTTTTTGTAGAAACTGCAAGTGAATATTTGGAGTGCTTTGAGGTCTGTGCTGGAAAAGGAAATATCTTCTCATAAATACTAGACAGAAGCATTCTCAGAAACGTCCCTGTGCTTTATGCATTCAACTTATGGATCTGAACCTTCCTTTTGATAGAGCAGTTTTGAAACACACTTTTTGTAGAATCTGCAACTGGATAATTTTCAGCACTTTGAGGCCTATGATGGAAAAGGAAATATCTTCACATAAAAACTAGACAACAGCATTCTCAGAAACTTCTTTGTGATGAGTGCATTCAACTCACAGACTTGCACATTCCTTTTGATGGTACCGTTTTGAAATACTCTTTTTGTAGAATCTGCAAGTGGATATTTGAAGCGCTTTTAGGCCTATGCTGGAAAAGGAAATAACTTCACATAAAAACTAGATTGAAGAATTCTCAGAAACTTCTTTGTGATGTGTGCATTCAACTCACAGGCTTGAACCTTCCGTTTGATAGAGCAGTTTTGAAACACTCTTTTTGTTGAATCTGCAAGTGGATATTTGGTGGTGTTTGGGGCCTATGCTGGAAAAGGAAATATCTTCACTTGAAAACTAGACAGAATCATTCTCACAAACGTCTTTGTGATGTGCGCATTCACCTCACACAATTTAGCCTTCATTTTGATAGAGCAGTTTTGCAACAACCTTTTTTTAGTATCTGCATTTGGATATTTGGGGTGCTTTGAGGCCTATGCTGGAAAAGGAAATATCTTCACATAAAAACTAGACAGAAGCATTCCCTGAAACCTCTTCATGATGAGTTCATTCAAAGCACAGGTTTGAACTCTCCTTTTGATAAAGCAGCTTTGAAACAATCTTTTTGTAGAATCTGCAAGTGGATATTTTGAGCACTTTTAGGCTCACAGTGGAAAAGGAAATATCTTTTCATTTGTTTTTTGACTGCATAAATGTCTTCTTTTGAGAAGTGTCTGTTCATGTCCTTCCCCCACTTTTGGATGGGGTTGTTTGTTTTTTTCTTGTAAATTTGTTGGAGTTCACTGTAGATTCTGGATATTAGCACTTTGTCAGATGAGTAGGTTGCGAAAATTTTCTCCCATTTTGTAGGTTGCCTGTTCACTCGGATGGTAGTTTCTTTTGCTGTGCAGAAGCTCTTTAGTTTAATTAGTTCCCATTTGTCAATTTTGGCTTTTGTTGCCATTGCTTTTGGTGTTTTAGACATGAAGTCCTTGCCCATGCCTATGTCCTGAATGGTAATGCCTAGGTTTTCTTCTAGGGTTTTTATGGTTTTAGGTCTAACATTTAAGTCTTTAATCCATCTTGAATTGATTTTTGTATAAGGTGTAAGGAAGGGATCCAGTTTCAGCTTTCTACATATGGCTAGCCAGTTTTCCCGGAACAATTTATTAAATAGGGATTCCTTTCCCCATTTTTTTTTTCAGGTTTGTCAAAGTTCAGATAGTTGTAGATATGTGGCATTATTTCTCAGGGCTCTGTTGTGTTCCATTTATCTATATCTGTGTTTTGGTGCCAGTACCATGCTGTTTTGGTTACTGTAGCCTTGTAGTATAGTTTGAAGTCAGGTATTGTGATGCCTCCAGCTTTGTTCTTTTGGCTTAGGATTGACTTGGCCATGCAGGCTCTTTTTTGGTTCCCTATGAACTTTAATGTAGTTTTTTCCAATTCTGTGATGAAAGTCATTGGTAGCTTGATGGGGATGGCAGCATCACTGGCCATCAGAGAAATGCAAATCAAAACCACAATGAGATACCATCTGACACCAGTTAGAATGGCAATCATTAAAAAGTCAGGAAACAACAGGTGCTGGAGAGGATGTGGAGAAATAGGAACACTTTTACAGAGTTGGTGGGACTGTAATCTAGTTCAACCATTGTGGAAGTCAGTGTGGTGATTCCTCAGGGATCTAGAACTAGAAATTCCATTTGACCCAGCCATCCCATTACTGGGTATTTACCCAAAGGACTATAAATCATGCTGCTGTAAAGACACATGCACATGTATGTTTATTGCGGCATTATTCACAATAGCAAAGCCTTGGAACGAAGCCAAATGTCCAACAATGATAGACTGGATTAAGAAAATGTGGCACATATACACTATGGAATACTATGCAGCCCTAAAAAATGATGAGTTCATGTCCTTCGGAGGGACATGGATGAAATTGGAAATCATCATTCTCAGTAAACTATCAGAAGAACAAAAAACCAAACACCACATATTCTCACTCATAGGTGGGAATTGAAAAATGAGAACACATGGACACAGGAAGGGAAACATCACACTTCGGGGACTGTTGTGGGGTGGGGGGAGGGGGGAGGGATAGCACTGGGAGATATACCTAATGCTAGATGACGAGTTAGTGGGTGCAGTGCACCAGCATGGCACATGTATACATATGCAACTAAGCTGCACGTTGCGCACATGTACCATAAAACCTAAAGTAGAGTAATAATAATAATAATAAAAAGAATGTTGAATAAGATTAGGTCAGGTTAGTAGACAAAGGAGAGGGAGAAGATTTTATGAGGTCTTCAATTATCCATGTAATGCATTAAATCTATAAAACTATGTAAAGTCTTTATTGTGATTTGTAACTAATTTGAGATTAAAATAAAACGTATCATTCATATTTGAGAAAAAAATATCTCAGATTATAGAAAAATATGTAGTCTTATAAGAATGTTAACTAATAAGATGTATGATGCCATGAATCTGCCATCATTTTGTTAAATGTGACTCTCTCATAGAATTTGCATAATGCCAATATTTTTAAACAATAAAAATAAATTTGCATCTATTTTGCCATATTTCAACATGGAAAAAAAAGAAAAGGAAATATCTTTACATAAAAACTAGACAGAAGCAATCTCAGAAACTTCCATCGGCTTTATGCATTCAACTCACATAGTTGAACCATTCTTTTGATGCAACAGTTTTGAAACACTCTTTTTGTAGAATCTGCAAGGTGATATTTGGAGTGCTTTGATGCCTATGCTGGAAAAGAAAATATCCACACATAAAAACTAGACAAAGGAATTCTCAGAAACTTCTTTGTGATAAGTGAATTCATCTCACAGAGTTGAAACTTCCTTTTGATAGAGAAGTTTTGGAACACACTTTTTGAGGAATCTGCAAGTGGATATTTGGAGGGCTTTGAGGCCACTGCTGGAAAAGGAAATATCTTCACATGAAAACTAGACAGAAGCATTCTCAGAAACTTCCCTCTGCTTTTTGCATTCAGCTCACATAGCTGAATCTTCCTTTTGTTAGAACAATTTTGAAACACTGTTTGTAGAATCTGCAAGTGGATATTTAGAGAGCTTTGAGGCCTATGCTGGAAAAGGAAATATCTTCAAATAAAAAAAGACAGAAGCATTCTCAGAAACTTCATTGTGAGGAGTGCATTCAAATCACAGAGTTGAACCTTCCTTTTGATAGAGCAGTTTTGAAAGACTCTTGTTGTAGTATCTGCAAGTGATTCTATAGGGCAATTTGAAGCCTATGCTGGAAAAGGAAATATCTTCACATAAAAACTTGACAGAAGCATTCTCAGACACTTCATTGTGATGAGTGCATTCAACTCACAGAGTTGAACCATCCTTTTCATAAAACAGTTTTGAAACACTCTTTTTGTAGAATCTGGAAGTGGATATTTGAAGCGCTATGAGGCCAATGATGGAAAAGGAAATGTCTTATGATAAAAACTAGACTGAAGCCTGCAGAGAAACTTCTCTGTGATGAGTGCATTCAACTCACATATTTGAACCTTTCATTTGATAGAATGGCTACAAAACACTCTTTCTGTAGAATGTGAAGTTGGATATTTGGAACACGTTGAGGACTGGGCTGGAAAAGGAATATATCTACACTTAAAAACTAGACAGAAGCATTCTCAGAAACTTCTTTGTGATGTGCACACTCAACTCAGAGGGTTCAACCTTCCTATTGATAGAGCAGTTTTGAAACTCTCTTTTTGTATAATCAGCAAGTGGATATTTGGAGCCCTTTGAGGACGATGCTGGAAAAGGAAATCTCTTCACATTAAAACTAGACAGAAGCGATCCAGTTTCAGCTTTCTACATATGGCTAGGCAGTTTTCCCAGCACCATTTATTAAATAGGGAATCCTTTCCCCATTTCTTGTTTTTGTCAGGTTTGTCAAAGATCAGATACTTGTAGATATGTGGCATTATTTCTGACGGCTCTGTTCTGTTCCATTGATCTATATCTCTGTTTTGGTACCAGTACCATGCTCTTTTGGTTACTGTAGCCTTGTAGTATAGTTTGAAGTCAGGTAGTGTGATGCCTCCAGCTTTGTTCTTTTGGCTTAGGATTGACTTGGCGATGCGGGCTCTTTTTTGGTTCCATATGAACTTTAAAGTAGTTTTTTCCAATTCTGTGAAGAAAGTCATTGGTAGCTTGATGGGGATGGCATTGAATCTGTAAATTACCTTGGGAAGGATGGCCATTTTCATGATATTGATTCTTCCTACTCATGAGCATGGAATGTTCTTCCATTTGTTTGTATCCTCTTTTATTTCCTTGAGCAGTGGTTTGTAGTTCTCCTTGAAGAGGTCTTTCACATCCCTTGTAAGTTGGATTCCATGGTATTTTATTCTCTTTGAAGCAATTGTGAATGGGAGTTCACTCATGATTTGGCTCTCTTTTTGTCTGTTATTGATGTATAAGAATGCTTGTGATTTTTGCACATTGATTTTGTATCCTGAGACTTTGCTGAAGTTGCTTATCAGCTTAAGGAGATTTTGGGCTGAGACAATGGGGTTTTCTAGATATACTATCATGTCATCTGCAAACAGGGACAATTTGACTTCCTCTTTTCCTAATTGAATAGCCTTTATTTCCTTCTCCTGCCTAATTGCCCTGGCCAGAGCTTCCAACACTATGTTGAATATGAGTGGTGAGAGAGGGCATCCCTGTCTTGTGCCAGTTTTCAAAGGGAATGCTTCCAGTTTTTGCCCATTCAGTATGATATTGGCTGTGGGTTTGTCATAAATAGCTCTTATTATTTTGAGATACGACCCATCAATTCCTAATTTATTGAGAGTTTTTAGCATGAAGGGTTGTTGAATTTTGTCAAAGGCCTTTTCTGCATCTATTGAGATAATCATGTGGTTTTTGTCTTTGGTTCTGTTTATATGCTGGATTACATTTATTGATTTGCATATATTGAACCAGCCTTGCATCCCAGGGATGAAGCCCACTTGATCATGGTGGATAAGCTTTTTGATGTGCTGCTGGATTCTGTTTGCCAGTATTTTATTGAGGATTTTTGCATCAATGTTCATCAAGGATATTGGTCTAAAATTCTCTTTTTTTGTTGTGTCTCTGCCAGGCTTTGGTATCAGGATGATGCTGGCCTCATAAAATGAGTTAGGGAGGATTCCCTCTTTTTCTATTGATTGGAATAGTTTCAGAAGGAATGGTACCAGCTCCTCCTTGTACCTCTGGTAGAATTCGGCTGTGAACCCATCTGGTCCTGGACTTTTTTTGGTTGGTAAGCTCTTGATTATTGCCACAATTTCAGCTCCTGTTATTGGTCTATTCAGAGATTCAACTTCTTCCTGGTTTAGTCTTGGGAGGGTGTATGTGTTGAGGAATTTATCCATTTCTTCTAGATTTTCTAGTTTATTTGCGTAGAGGTGTTTGTAATATTCTCTGATGGTAGTTTGTATTCCTGTGGGATCGGTGGTGATATCCCCTTTAAACGTTAGACCTAAAACCATAAAAACCCTAGAAGAAAACCTAGGCATTACCATTCAGGACATAGGCATGGGCAAGGACTTCATGTCTAAAACACCAAAAGCAATGGCAACAAAAGCCAAAATTGACAAATGGGATCTAATTAAACTAAAGAGCTTCTGCACAGCAAAAGAAACTACCATCAGAGTGAACAGGCAACCTACAAAATGGGAGAAAATTTTTGCAACCTACTCATCTGACAAAGGGCTAATATCCAGAATCTACAATGAACTCCAACAAATTTACAAGAAAAAAACAAACAACCCCATCAAAAAGTGGGTGAAGGACATGAACAGACACTTCTCAAATGAAGACATTTATGCAGCCAAAAAACACATGAAAAAATGCTCACCATCACTGGCCATCACAGAAATGCAAATCAAAACCACAATGAGATACCATCTCACACTAGTTAGAATGGCAATCATTAAAAAGTCAGGAAACAACAGGTGCTGGAGAGGATGTGGAGAAATAGGAACACTTTTACACTGTTGGTGGGACTGTAAACTCGTTCAACCCTTGTGGAAGTCAGTGTGGCGATTCCTCAGGGATCTAGAACTAGAAATTCCATTTGACCCAGCCATCCCATTACTGGGTATATACCCAAAGGACTATAAATCATGCTGCTATAAAGACACATGCACACGTATGTTTATTGCCGCATTATTCACAATAGCAAAGACTTGGAACCAACCCAAATGTCCAACAATGATAGACTGGATTAAGAAAATGTGGCACATATACACCATGGAATACTATGCAGCCATAAAAAATGATGAGTTCATATCCTTTGTAGGGACATGGATGAAATTGGAAATCATCATTCTCAGTAAACTATCACAAGAACAAAAAACCAAACACCGCATATTCTCACTCATAGGTGGGAATTGAACAATGAGAACACATGGACACAGGAAGGGGAACATCACACTTCGGGGAATGTTGTGGGGTGGGGGGATGGGGGAGGGATAGCATTGGGAAATATACCTAATGCTAGATGACGAGTTGGTGGGTGCAGCGCACCAGCATGGCACATGTATACATATGTAACTTACCTGCACATTGCGCACATGTACCACAAAACCTAAAGTATAATAATAATAATAATAATAATAATAATAATAAAAGAAAAAAAATAAAATAAAATAAAATAAAATAAAATTAAGCCAATTAAAAAAAAAAAAAGAAGAAGCATTTTAACTCAAAGCAATGTCATGGAAAGCCAACAAAATTACACAGCTTACAGCCATATTTAAAATTATAAGCTTTCTAGAAACTGTAACGTTTATGTATTTCATTGGTTTACAGGGATGAAGTGAAAATTGATATTTTCTGACAGTTTGAAGAAAAATAAGGTTAGATAAACATCCTAATGTACTATTTCCTGTGGTCAACAAATAGTCTCTATTGGTCTTCTATGTTCTTTCTCTGTGTATTTAAGCTAAAATCTCTCAATCTAGAAACAAAAATTTTATTTTGAAATCTTCTATTGACTATTGAATCTCATCAGGCTAACATCTATTTCTCTCCTCTCTTTCATCTTCTAAGCCCACTGTCTCCACTTCCCTCCTACCCATTCACTTCTCTCCTTGCAACTCTTCTCGCAAAACTCAGTGATGACTTCCTAATTGCCAAATCTGAACATTTTAAATCCAGCCCTGATATAATCAAGTTTTACTGACTATTCAATCTTTCTGGAAATGTTCTTCATCCTTGTTTGCCAAGGCACTCTCTCATAACACTCCTTGAAGAATTGACTCCTCTGCTTCTTCCCACCTCCAAGTGCAATTTTTCTCTGAAGCCCTACCTTAGTCCTCTTATCTCCTCCATTAATCTTGGTATAATATAGTGAGAAGAACTGGCTTCTGTATAACACTGAATTTTCCTCTCTATAAGGATGATATATTTCTTTATTTGTTTAGGCTTTCTCTTTTATTTCTTGATAATGTTTTATAATTTTCCTGTTAGAGATCTTGCATAAATGCTTTTTTCCAGATATCTGGAAAAAAAAAAAAAACTAGACAGAAGCATTCTCAGAAAATTCTTTGTGATGAGTGCATTGAGCTGACAGAGTTGAACCCTCTTTTTGATAGACCAGTTTGGAAATACTCTTTTTGTAGAATCTGCAGGTGGATATTTGGAGAACTTTGAGGCCTACGCTGGAGAAGGAAATAACTTCACATAAAAACTAGACTGATACATTCTCAGAAATTTCTTTTTCATGTGTGCATTCAACTCTCAGAATTCAACCTTGCTTTTGATAGAGAACCTTTGAAACTCTCTTTTTGTAGAATCTGAAAGTGGATATTTGGAGCGCTTTGAGGCCTATGCTGGAAAAGGAAATATCTTCACATAGAAACTTGACAGAAGCATTCTCAGAAACTTCTTCGTGATGAGTGTATTCAACTGACAGACTTGAACATTTCTTTTGATAGAACAGTTTTGAAACACTCTTTTTGTAGAATCTGCAAATGGATATTCGGAGTGCTTTAAGGACTATGATGGAAAACGAAATATCTTCACATAAAAACTAGACAGAAGCATTCTCACAAACTTCTTTGTGATCTGCAAATTCAACTCACAAGGTTGAACCTTCCCTTTGATAGAGCAGTTTTGAAACAATCTTTTTGTAGACTCTGCAAGTAGATATTTGGAGTGCTTTGAGGCCTATGCTGGAAAAGAAAATATCTTCACAAAAAAACTAAACACAAGAATTCTCAGAAACTTCTTTGTAATAAGCGCATTCAACTCACAGAGTTGAACTTTCTTTTTGATAGCAGTTTTGAAACACTCTTTTTGTACAATCTGCATGTGGATATTTGGAACGCTTTCAAGCCTATGCTGGAAAAGGAAGTAACTTCACATTAAAAGTAGATTGATGTATTCTTAGAAAGTCCTTTGTCATGTGTGCATTCAACTCACAGAATTGAACCTTCCTTTTGATAGAGCTGTTTTGACGCACTCTTTTTGTAGAATCTGCAAGTGGATATTTGGAGAGCTTTGAGGCCAATGATGGAAAGGGAAATATCTTCACATAAAAACTAGACAGAAGAATTCTCAGAAACTTCTCTGTGATTAGTTCATTCAACTCACAGAGTTGAACCTTCCTTTTGATAGAACAGTTTTGAAACACTCTTTTTATAGAATCTGCAAGTGGATATTTGGAGCACTTAGTGGCCTATGCTGTAGAAGGAAATATCTTTACATAAAAACTAGACAGAAGCATTCTCAGAAAATTCTTTGTGATGAGAGCATTCAACTCACAGAGTTGAACCTTTCTTTTCACAGAACGGTTTTGGAAGACACTTTTTGTGAATCTGCAAGTGGATATTTGGAGCGATTTGTGGCCTATGTTGGAAAAGGAAATATCTTCACATAAAAATTAGACAGAAGCATTCTCAGAAACTTTTCTGTGATGAGTGCATTCAACACACAGGGTTGAACCTTCCTGTTGATAGAACAGTTTTGAAACGCTCTTTTTGTAGTATCTGCAAGTGGATATTTTGAGCGCTTTGAGGCCTATGCCGGAAAAGGAAATACCCTCACATAAAAACTAGACAGAAGCATTCTCAGAAACTTCTTTGAGATGTGTGATTCATCTCAGAGGGGTGAACCTTCCTTTTGATAGTGCAGTTTTGAAACACACTTTTTTGTAGAATCTGCAAGTGGATATTTAGAGCATTTTGAGGCGTATGGTGAAAAGGAAATATCTTCACTTAAAAACTAGACAGAAGCATTCTCAGAAACTTCTTTGTGATGAGTGCATTCAACTCATAAACTTGAGCCTTCTTTTTGATAGACCAGTTTTGAAAGACTCTTTTTGTAGAATCTGCAATTGGATATTTGGAGCACTTTGAGGCCTATGCTGGAAAAGGAAATATCATCACATAAAAACTGGACAGAAGCATTCTCACAAACTTCTTTTTGGTGAGTTCATTCAACTCACAGAGTTGAACCTTCCTTTTGACAGCGCAGTTTTGAAACACTCTTTTTTTACAATCTGCAAGAGGATATTCGGAGGGCTATGAGGCCTATGCTGGAAAAGAAAATATCTTCACATAAAAACTATAGAGAAGCATTCTCAGAAACTTCTTTGTGATGTGTGCTTTCAATTCACAGAGTTGAACTTTCCTTTGGATAGAACAGTTTTGCTACACCCTTTTTGTAGAATCTGCATGTGGATATTTGCAGGGCTTTTAGGAATGTGCTGGAAAAGGAAATATCTTCACATAATAAGCAGACAGAAGCATTCTCTGAAACTTCCCTGTGCTTTATGCATTCAACTCACAGACTTGAACCTTCCTTTTGATAGAGCAGTTTTGAAACATTCTTTTTGAAGAATCTGCAAGTGGATAATTTGAGCGCTTTTAGGCCTATGCTCGAGAAGGAAATATCTTCACATAAAAAGTAGACAACAGCATTGTCAAAAACTTTTTTGTGATGAGTTCATTCAACTCACAGAGTTGAAATTCCTTTTGATAGGGCAGTTTGGAAACACTCTTTTTTAAGAATCTGTAAGAGGATATTTTGAGTGCTTTGAGACCTTTGATGGAAAATGAAATATCTTCACATAAAAACTAGATCGAAGCATTCTCAGAAACTACTTTGTGATGTGCACATTCAACTCAAAGAGATGAACCCTCCTTTTGATAGAGTAGTTCTGAAACAATCTTTTTATGAAATCTGTAAGTGGATATTTGGAGCACTTTGAGGCCTATGATGGAAAATTAATTATCTATATGTAAAAATTAGACAGAAGCATTCTCAGAAACTTCTCTGTGATGACAGCATTCAACTCAGACTGTTAAATCCTCCTTTTGATAGAATAGTTTTGAAACACTCTTTTTGTAGAATCTGCAATTGGATATTTAGAGCACTTTGAAGACTATCCTGGAAAAGGAAATGTCTTCACATAAATTAGACAGAAGCATTCTCAGAAACTACTTTGTGATGTGTGCATTGAACTTGGAGACTTGAAGCTTCCTTTTGATGGAGCAGTTTTGAGACACTCTTTTTGTAGAATCTGGAAGTGGATATTTGGAGCAATTTGAAGCATATGCTGGAAAAGGAAATATCATCATATAAAAACTAGACAGAAGCCTTCTCAGAAATTTCTTTGCAATGAGTGCATTCAACTCACAGAGTGGAACTTTCCTTTTGATAGCGCATATATGAAACAATCTTTCTGTCAAATCTGCAAGAGGTTATTTGGAGCACTTTGAGCCCTATGCTGGAAAAGGAGATACTTCAAATAAAAACCAGATAGATGCATTCTCAGAATCTTATTTGTAATGTGTTCATTCAAGTCACAGACTTGAAATTTCCTTTTGATAGAACAGTTATGAAACACTGTTTGTGCAGAATCTGCAAGTGGATATCTGGAGCGCTTTCAGGCCAATGCTGGAAAAGAACATATCATCACATAAAAACTAGACAGAAGCATTCTCAGAAACTTCTTTGTGATGAGATCCTTCAACTCACCGAACTGAACCCTCCTTTTGCTAGCACAGTTTTGAAACACACTTTTTGTGGAATCTGCAAGTGGATATTTGGAGCTCTTTTAGGCCTATGCTGGAAAAGGAAATAGCCTCACAAAAAAACTAGACAGAAGCATTCTCAGAAAAAACTTTGTTATGTGTGAATTCAACTCACGGAGGTTAAACTTCCTTTTGATAGAGCAGTTTTGCAACACCCGTTTTGTAGTATCTGCAAATGGATATTTGGAGCGCTTTGAGACCTATGCTGGAAAATGAAATATCTTCACATGAAAAGTAGACAGAAGCATTCTCAGAAAGTTCCCTCTGCTTTATGCATTCAACTCACAGACTTGAAACTTCCTTTTATAGAGCAGTTTTGAGACACTCTTTTTGTAGAATCTGCAAGTGGATATTAGAAGCGTTTTGAGGCCTACGCTGGAAAAGGAAACATCTTCACTTTAAAACCAGACAGAAGAATTCTCAGAAACGTCAGTGTCATGAGTGCACTCATCTCGCAGACTTGAACCTTCCTTTTGATAAAGCTCTTTTAAAACGCTCTTTTTGTAGAATCTGTAAGTGGATATTGGGAGCAATTTGAGGCCTATGCTGGAAAAGAAAATATCTTCAGATAAAAACTAGACAGAAGCATTTTCAAAAACTTCTCTGTGATGAGTGCATTCAACTCAAAGACTTGAACCTTCTTTTCTGTAGAGCAGTATTGAAACACACTATTTGTAATATTTGCAAGTGGATTTTTTTAGCGCTTTCAGGCCTATGCTGGAAAAGGAAATATCATCACATAAAAACTAGACAGAAGCATTCTCAGATACTTCTTTGTGATGAGTCCATTCAACTCACAGAGTTGAACATTACTTTTCATAGCACATTTTTGAAACACTCTTTTTTTTCGAATGTGCAAGAGGATATTTAGAGCACTTTGAGGCCTATGATGGAAAAGGAAGCAACTTCTCACAAAAACAAGAATAATGTATTCTCAGAAACTTCTTTGTGATGTGTGCATTCAACTCACAGACTGGAAATTTCCTTTTGATAGAGCAGTTTTGAAACACTCTTTTTCTAGTATCTGAAAGTGGATATTTCGAGCGCATTGAAGCCTATGAAGGTAAAGGTAATATTTTCAGTTAAAAACTAGACAGAAACATTCTCAGAAACGACTTTGCAATGTGCGAATTCAACTCACAGACTTGAACTTTCCTTTTGATAGAAAAGTTTTGAAAAATTCTATTTGTGGAATCTTCAAGTGAATATTTGGAGCACTTTGAGGCCAATGCTGGAAAAGGAAATATTTTCACATAAAAACTAGACAGAAGCATTTTCAGAAACACCGTTGTGATGTGTGCATTCAACACACAGAGTTGAACCTTCCTTTTGATAGAGCAGTTTTGAAACACTCTTTTTGTATAATGTGCAAGTGGATATTTGGAGCGCTTTGAGGCCTAAGCTGGAAAAGAAAATATCTTCATATAAAAATGAGACAGAAGCATTCTCAGAACCTTCTTTGTGATGAGTGCATTCAACTCAAATACTTGAACTGTCCTTTTGATATAACAGTTTTGAAACACTCTTTTTGTAGAATCTGCAAGTGGATAGTTGGAGCGATTTGAGGCCTATGATGGAAAAGGAAATATAGTCACATAAAAACTGGACAGTAGCATTCTCAGAATCTTCTTTGTGATGTGTGCATTCAACTCACAGAGTTGAACCCTCCTTTTGATAGAGCAGTTTTGAAACACTCTTTTTGTAGAATCTGCAAGTGAATATTTGGAACGCTTTCAGGCCTATGCTGGAAAAGGAAATATCTTTACATAAGAACTATACAGAAGCATTCTCAGAAAATTCTCTTTGATGAGTGCATTTACTCCCAGAGTTGAACCTTCCTTTTGATAAAATAAATTTGAATTACACTCTTTGTAGAATCTACAAGTGGATATTTGGAGAGATTTGAGACCTATGCTGGAAAAGAAATTATCTTCACATAAAAACTAGATGGAAGCATTCTCAGAATCTTCTTTGTGATGTGTGCATTCAACTCACAGAGTTGAAACTCCCTTTTGATAGAGCAGTTTTGAAACACCCTTTTTGTAGAATCTGTAAGTGGGTATTTGGAGTGCTTTGAGGCCTATGCTAGAAAAGTAAATATCTTCACATAAAAACTAGACGGAAGTATTCTGAGAAATTTTTTGCGATGAGTGAATTCAACTTACAGGGTTGACACTTCCTTTAGATAGTTCAGTTTTGAAACATTCTTTTTCTCGAATGTGCAAGTGGATATTTGGAGCGCTTTGAGGCCTATGCTGGAAAAGGAAATATCTTCACATAAAAACTAGATGGAAGTATTCTGAGAAATATTTTGTGATGAGTGAATTCAACTTACAGAGTTGATGCTTCCTTTAGATAGTTCAGTTTTGAAACACTCTTTTTCTCGAATCTGCAAGTGGATATTTGTAGCGCTTTGAGGCCTAGGCTGGAAAAGGAAACATCTTCATATAAAAACTAGACAGAAGCATTATCAGAAACTTCCCTTTGCTTTACGCATTCACCTCACAGAGTTGAACCATCCTTTTGATAGAGCAGTTTTGAAACACTATTTGTGAAGAATCTGCTAGTTGATATTTGGAGTGCTTAGGGGCCTGTGCTTTAAAAGGAAATATTTTCACATAAAAACTAGACAGAAGCATTCTCAGAAACTTCTTTGTCATGTTTGCATTCAACTCACAGAGTTTAACCTTCCTTTTAACAGTGCAGATTGGAAACACTCTTTTTGTAAAATCCGCAAGTGTATAGAAGGAGCACTTTGAGTCCTATGCTGGAAAAGGAAATATCATCACATAAGAAATAGATAGAAGCATTCTCAGAAACTTCTTTGTGATGAGTGCGTTCAACTCACAGGGTTGAACCTTCCTTTTGAAAGAACAGTTTTGAAACACTCTTTTTGTAGAATCTGCAAGTGGATATTTGGAGTGCTTTGAGGCCGAAGTTGTAAAAGGAAATATCTTTACATAAAAACTAGACAGAAGTTTCTCAGAAACTTCTTTTTGGTGAGTGTATTCAACTCACAAATTTGAATCTTCCTTCTGATAGACAGTTTTGAAGCACTCTTTTTGTAGAATATGCAAGTAGATACTTGGAGTGATTTGAGTCCTATGATGGAAAAGGAAATTTTCCACATAAAAACTAGACAGAAGCATTGTCAAAACTTCTCTGTGATGAGTGCATTCAACTCACAGATTTGCACTTTCCTTTTGATAGAACAGTTTTGAAACACTCTTTTTGTAGGATCTGCAATTTGATATTTGGAGGGCTTTGAGGCCTATGCTGGAAAAGGAAATAAATTCACATAAAAACTATACAGAAGCATTCTCAGTAAGTTATGTGTTATCAGTGCATTCAACTCACAGAATTGAACATTCTTTTTGATAGAAGAGTTTGAAAAACCCTTTTTGTAGAATCTGCAAGTGAATATTTGGAGAGCATTGAGGCCTACGCTGGAAAAGGAAACATCTTCATATAAAAACAAGACAGAAGCATTCTCAGAAACGTATTTGTGATGTGTGCATTTAACCCATGGTGTTGAAACTTCCTTTTTATGGAGCAGTTTTGAAACACCCTTTTTTAGAATCTGCAAGTGGATATTTAGAGCACTTGGAGGCCTATGCTGGAAAAGGAAATATCTTCACATAAAAAGAAGACAGAAGCATTCTTAGAAACTTCTTTGTGAAGTGTGCCTTCAACTCAGAGTGTTGAACCTTCCTTTTGGTAGAGCAGTTTTGAAACACCCTTTTTGTAGTATCTTCAAGAGGATATTTGGAGCTCTTTGATGCCTATACAGGAAAAGGAAATATCTTCATATAAAAATAGACAGAAAAATTCTCAGGAACTTCCTTGTGATGAGTGCATTCAACTCACAGACTTGAAACTTCCTTTTGATAGAGCAGTTTTGAAACACTCTTTTTGTAGGATCTGCAATTGTATATTTGGAGTGCTTGGAGGCCTACACTGGAAAAGGAAATAAATTCACATAGAAACTATACAGAAGCATTCTCAGTAAGTTATTTGTTATGAGTGCACTCAACTAACAGGTTTGAACATTCCGTTTGATAGAACAGTTTTGAAACACTCTTTTTTTACAATCTGTAAGTGAATATTTGGAGGGCTTTGAGACCTATGATGGAAAAGGAAATATCTTCACATAAAAACTCGACAGAATCATTCTCAGAAAGTTCTCTGTGATGACTGTATTCAACTCACAGAGTAGAACAATCCTTTTGATAGAACAGATATGAAACACTCTTTTTGTAGAATCTGCAAGGGCATATTTAGAGGGCTTTGTGGCCTATACTGGAAAAGAAAATATCTTCACATAAAAACTGGACAGAAGCATTCTCAGAAACTTCTTTGTAATGACTGCATTCAACTAGAAGAGTTGAACCTTCCTTTTGATAGAACAGTTTTGAAACACTCTTTTTGTGGAATCTTCAAGAGGATATTTGAGAGATTTGAGGCCTATGCTGGAAAAGGAAATATCTTCAAATAAAAACAAGATTGAAGCATTCTTGTAAACCCCTTTGAGATGTGCACATTCAACTCACAGAGTTGAACCTTCCTTTTGATAGAGCAGTTTTGAATCACTCTATTTGTAGAATCTGCAAGTGGATATTTGGAGCGAATTGAGGCCTAAGCTGGAAAAGGAAATATCTTCACATAAATAGTAGACAGAAGCATTCTCAGAAACATCTTTGTGATGTGTGCATTCTACACACAGAGTTGAATATTCCTTCTGATAGAGCAGTTTTGAAACACACAATTTGTGGAATGTTGAAGTGTATATTTGGAATGCTTTGAGGCCTAAGCTGGAAAATGAAATATTTTCACATAAAAAATACACAGAAGCATTCTCAGAATCTTCTCTGTGATGAGTGCATTCACTCGCAGAGGTGAACCTTCCTTTTCATAGAACAGTTTGTAAACACTCTTTTTGTAGGATCTGCAAGTGGATATTTGGAGTGCTTTGAGACCTATGCTGGGAAAGGAAATATCTTCACATAAAAACTAGACAGAAGCATTCTCAGAAACCTCTTTGTGACGTGCTCATTCAACTCACAGAGTTGAACCTATATTTTGATAGAGTCGCTCTCAAACACTCTTTTTGTAGAATCTGCAAGTGGCTATTTGGAGTGCTTTGGGGCCTCCATGGAAAAGGAAATATCTTCGCATAAATCTAAACAGAAGCATTCTCAGAAAGTTTCCTGTGCTTTATGCATGCAACTCACAGAGTTGAACCTTCCGTTTGATAGAGTAGTTTTGACACACTCTTTTTGTAGAATCTGCAAGTGGGTATTTGGAGCGCTTTGAGGCCTATGCTGGAAAAGGAAATAACTTTACATAAAAACTTGGTTGAATCATTCTCAGAATCTTCTTTGTGATGTTTTCATTCACCTCACAGACTTGAACCTTCCTTTTGATAGAGCAGTTTTGAAAAACACTTTTTGAAGTTTCTGCAAGTGGATATTTGGAGCGCTTTGAGGCCTATGCTTCAGAAGGAAATATGTTCATATTAAAACTAGACAGAAGCATTATCATAAACTTCCTTGTAATGAGTGCCTTCAACTCACAGGGTTGAACCTTACATTTGATAGAATACTTTTGAAACACTCTTTTTTTAAAATCTGCAAGCGGATATTCAGATCGCTCTTAGGCCTATGATGGAAAAGGAATTATCTTTATATAAAAATTAGACAGAAGCATTTTCAGAAACTTCTCTGTGATGAGTACATTCAACTCACAGAGTTGAAACTTCCTTTAGATAGAGCAGTTTTGAAACACTGTTTTTGTGGTATCTGCAAGTGGATAATTTGAGCGCTTTGAGGCCTTTGCTGGAAAAGGAAATATCTTCACTTAAAAAGTAGAAATAAGCTTTCTCAGAAACTTCTTTGTGATGAGTGCATTCAGCTCACAGACTTGAACCTTCCTTTAGATAGAGCAATTTTGAAACACTCTTTTTGTGGAATCTGCAAGTGGATATTTGGGGCGCTTTGGGGCCTATGCTGGAAAAGGAAATATTATCACATAAAAACTAGACAGAAGCATTCTCTTAAACTTCTTTGGGATGAGAGCATTCAACTCAAATTGTTGAACCTTCCCTTTGATAGAGCAGTTTTGAAACACTCTTTTTGTAGAATCTGCAAGTCTATATTTGGAGTGCTTTCAGGCCTATGATAGAAAAGGAAATATCTTTATATAAAATCTAGAAAGAAGCATTGTCAGAAACTTCTTTGGAATGAGTGAATTCAACTCACAGAGCTGAACCTTCCTTTTGATAGAACAGGTTTGAAACACTCTGTTTGTGGAATCTGCAAGTGGATATTTGGAGCGATTTGTGGCCTATGCTGGAAAAGGAAATATCTTCACATAAAAACTGGATAGAAGCATTCTCAGAAACTTCTTTGGATGAATGAATTCAACTTACAGAGTTGAAACTTCCTTTAGATAGTGCAGTTTTGAAACACTCTTTTTTCTTAGAATCTGCAAGTGGATATTTGGAGTGATTTTAGGCTTACGCTGGAAAAGGAAATATCTTCCCATAAAAACTAGACAGAAGCATTATCAGAAACTTCCCTGTGCTTTACGAATTCACCTCACAGAGTTGAACCTTTCTTTTGATAGCGCAGTTTTGAAACACTATTTGTGTAGAATCTGCTAGTTGATATTTGGAGTGCTTAGAGTCCTGTGCTTTAAAAGGAAACATCTTCACATAAAAACTAGACAGAAGCACTCTCAGAAACTTCTTTGTGATGTTCACATTCAACTCACATAGGTTAACCTTCCTGTTGATAGAACAGATTGGAAACAGTCTTTTTGTAGAATCTGCAAGTGTATAGTTGGAGCACTTTGAGTCCTATGCTGGAAAAGGAAATATCATCACATAAGAACTATACAGAAGCATTCTCAGAAACTTCTTTTTGATGAGTGCGTTCAACTCACAGAGTTGAACCTTCGTTTTGATAGAACAATTTTGAAACACTCTTTTCGTAGAATCTGCAAGTGGATATTTGGAGCACTTGGAAGCCTAAGCTGTAAAAGGAAATATCTTTACCTAAAAACTAGACACAATCTTTCTCAGAAACTTCTTTTTGATGAGTGTATTCAACTCACAAAGTTGAAACTTCCTTTTCATGGACAGTTTTGAAACACTCTTTTTGTAGAATATGCAAGTAGATACTTGGAGGGACTTGACGCCTATGATGGAAAAGGAAATTTTTTCACATAAAAACTAGACAGAACCATACTCAAAAACTCCTCAGAGAGGAGTGCATTCAACGCACAGGGTTGCACTTTCCTTTTGATAGAACAGATTTGAAACTCTCCTTTGTAGAATTTGCAATTGGATTTTTGGAGGGCTTTGAAGCCTATGATGGAAAAGGAAATATCCTCACATGCGACCTAGACAGAAGCAATCTCAGAAACATCTCTGTGATGAGTGCATTCAACTCACAGAATTGAACATTCGTTTTGATAGAATAGTTTTGAAAAATTTTATTTGTAGAATCTGCAAGTGAATACTTGGAGTGCTTTGAGGTCAATGCTGGAAAAGGAAATATTTTCACATAAAAACCAGACAGAAGAATTCTCAGAAACACCTTTGTGACGAGCACATTCAACACACAGATTTCAACCTACCTTTTGATAGAGCAGTTTTGACACATTCTTTTTGTAGAATGTGCAAGTGGATATTTGGAGCACTTTGATTCATATGATGGAAAAGGAAACATCTTCACAATGAAACTAGACAGAAGCATTCTAAGAAACTTCTTTGTGATGAGTGCATTCAACTCACAGACTTGAACCTTCCTTTTGATAGAGCAGTTTTGAAACACTCTTTTTGTAGTATCTGCAAGTGGATATTTGGAGCGCTTTGAGGCCTAAGCTGGAAAAGAAAATATCTTCAGATAAAAACGAGACAGAAGCATTCTCAGAACCTCCTTTGTGATGACTGCATTCAACTGACAGACTTGAAGCTTTCTTTTGATAGAACAGTTTTGAAACACTCTTTTTGTAGAATCTGCAAGTGCATATTTTGAGCGGTTTGAGGCCTATGATGGAAAATAAAATATCTTCATATAAAAACTGGACAGTATCATTCTCAGAATCTTCTTTCTGATATCTGCATTCAACTCACAGGGTTGAACTTTCGTTTTGGTAGAGCAGTTTTCCAACACTCTTTTTGTAGTATCTGCAAGTGGATATTTGGAGCACTTTGAGGCCTATGCTGCAAATGGAAATATCTTTACAAAAAAACTATACAGAAGCATTCTCAGAAAATTCTCTGTGATGACTGCATTCACGCCCAGAGTTGAACCTTCCTTTTGGTAGAACAGTTTTGAATCACTCTCTTTGTAGAATCTACAAGTGGATATTTGGAGCGATTCGAGACCTATGCTGGAAAAGGAAATATCTTCACATAAAGGTAGATGGAGGCATTCTCAGAAACTTCTTTGTGATGAGTGCATTCAACTCACAGACTTGAAGCTTCCTTTTGATAGAATAGTTTGAAACACTCTTTTTGAAGGATCTGCAAGTGTATATTTGGAGCGTCATGAGGCGTATGCTGGAAAAGGATATATCTTCACATAAAAACTAAAGGGAAGCATTCTCAGAAACTTCTTTGTGATGTGTGCATTCAACTAACCAGCTTGAACCATCCTTTTGATAGAACAGTTTTGAAACACTCCTTTTGTAGAATCCGCAAGTGAATATTTGCATCCCTATAAGGCCTACGCTGGAAAAGGAAATATCTTCACATAAAAACTAGATAGAAGCATTCTCAGACACTTCCCTGTGCTTTATGCATTCAAGTCACAGAGTTGAACCTTCCTTTTGATAGAGCAGTTTTGAAATACTCTTTTTGTAAAATCTGCAAGTGGGTATTTGGAGTGCTTTGAGGCCTATGCCAGAAAAGGAAATATCTTCACATAAAAACTAGACAGAAGCATTCACAAAAACTTGTTCCTGATGAGTGCATTAAACTCACAGAGTTGAAACTTCCTTTTGATAGAAGAGTTTTGAAACAGTTTTTAAAGAATCTGCAAGTGGATATTTGAAACGCTTTGAGGCCTATGATGGAAAAGGAAATATCTTCACATTAAAACTTGACAGAAGCATTCTCAGAAACTTTTCTGTGATGAGTGCATTCAACTCACAGAGTTGAATATTCCTTCTGATACAACAGTTTTGAAACACTCTTTTTGTGGAATCTGGAAGTGGATATTCGGAGCACTTTGAGGCCTAGGCACGAAAAGGAAATATTTTCACATAAAAACTTGACGGAAGCATTCTCAGAAACTTATTCGTGATGTGTGCATTCAACTCAAAGAGTTGAACTTTTCTTTTGATAGAGCAGTTTTGAAACAGTATTTTGTAAAATCTGTAAGTGGATATTTGTAATGCTTTGAGGCCTATGATGCAAAAGGAAATATCTTCACATAAATACTAGACAGAAGCATTCTCAGAAACTTCTTCATGATGAGTGCATTCAACTGACAGACTTGAACCTTCCTTTTGATAGAATAGTTTTGAAACACTCTTTTTGTAGAATCTGCAAGTTGATACTTGGAGCGATTTGAGACCTATGTTGGAAAAGGAAATATGTTCACATAAAGACTAGACAGAAGCATTCTCAGAAACTCGTTCGTGATGTGAGCATTCAACTTACAGATTTCAACGTTCTTTTTGATAGAGCAGTTTTGAAACAACATTTTAGTAGAATCTGCAACTGAAT
This sequence comes from Pongo pygmaeus, assembly GCF_028885625.2. NCBI lineage: Eukaryota > Metazoa > Chordata > Mammalia > Primates > Hominidae > Pongo > Pongo pygmaeus. The sequence goes on along the minus strand of NC_072388.2, from coordinate 11,424,894 downwards.
ATTTAGAGGGATTTGAGGCCTACACTGGGGAAAGGAAATATCTTCACATAAAAACAAACAGAAGCATTCTCAGAAACGTCCCTGGGCTTTGTGCATTCAACTCACAGACATCAACCTTCCTTTTGACAGAGCAGTGTTGACACATTCTTTTTGTAGTATCTGCAATTGGATTATTGCAGCGCTTTGAGGCCTATGACGGAAAAGGATATATCTTCACATGAAAACTAGGGAGAAGCATTCTCAGAAAGTTCTTTGTGATGTGTGCATTCAACTCACAGAGTTCAAACTTCCTTTTGATAGAGCAGTTTTGAAACACTCTTTTTGTAGAATCCCCAAGTAGATATTTGGAGCGCGTTGAGGCCTATGCTAGAAATGGAAATATCTTCACATAAAAACTAGACAGAAGCATTCTCAGAAACTAGTTTGTGATGTGCACATTCAACTCACAGAGTTGAAACTTCCTTTTGATGGAGCAGTTTTGAAACACTCTTTTAATAGGATACAATTGAATAATTTCAGTGCTTTCAGGCCTAAACTGGAAAAGGAAATATCTTCACATAAAAACTAGACAGAAGCATTCTCAGAAACCTCCCAGTCCTTTATGCATTCAACTCACAGGGTTGAAACTTCCTTTTGATAGAGCAGTTTTAAAACACCCCTTTTGTGGTATATGCTATTAAATATTTTGAGCGCTTTGAGGCCTATGCTGGAAAGAGAAATATCTTCACATAAAATGTAGACGGAAGCATTCTCAGAAACTTCTGTGTGATGAGTGCATTCAACTCACAGACTTGAACCTTCCTTTTGATAGAACAGTTTGAAACCCTCTTTTTGTAGCATCTGCAGGTGGATATTTGGAACATGTTCATGCTTATGCTAGAAAAAGAAATATCTCCACATAAAACCTAGACAGAAGCATTCTCAGAAACTTCTCTGTGATGAGTGCATTCAACGCACTGAGTTGAACCTTCCTTTTGATAGAGAAGTTTTGAAACACTCTTTTTGTAGAAGCTGTAAGTGGATATTTGGAGCGTTAATAAGCCTATGATGGAAAAGGAATTATCTTTACATAAAAACTTGACAGAAGCATTCTCAGAAACTTCTCTGTGATGAGTGCATTCAACCACAGGGTTGAAACTTCCTTTTGATAGAGCAGTTTTGAAACACTCTTTTTGTAGAATCTGCAAGTGGATAATTTGAGCGTTTTGAAGGCTATACTGGAAAAGGAAATATTTTCACATTAAAACTAGACATAAGCATTCTCAGAAACTTCTTTGTGATGAGTGCCTTCAACTCACTGTCTTTAACCTTCATTTTGATAGAGCAGTTTTGAAACGCTCTTTTTGTAGAATCTGCAAATGAATATTTCGAAGGCTTTGAGACCTGTGCTGGAAAACGAAATATCACCACATAAAAACTAGACAGAAGCATTCTCAGAAACTTATTTGTCATGAGTGTATTCAACACACAGAGTTGAATCTCTCTTTTGATAGGGCAGTTTTGAAACACTCGTTTTGTAGAATCTGTAAGTAGATATTTGGAGTGATTTGAGGGCTATGCAGGAAAAGGAAATATATTCACATAAAAACTAGACAGAAGAATTCTCAGAAACTTCTTTGTGATGTGCACATTCAACTTACAGGATTGAACCTTCCTTTTGATAGAGCAGTGTTTAAACTCTCTTTTTGTAGAATCTGCAAGTCTATATTTGGAGGGCTTTCATGCCTATGCTGGAAAAGGAAATATCTTTACATAAAATCCAGACAGAAGCATTCTCAGAAACTTCTCTGGGATGTGTGCATTCAACTCAAAGAGTGGAACCTTCCTTTTGATAGAACAGTTTTGAAACACTCTGTTTGTAGAATCTGCAAGTGGATATTTGGAGTGACTTGGGGCCTATGCTGTAAAAGGAAATATCTTCACATAAAAACTAGACAGAAGTGTTCTCAGAAACTTCTTTGTGATGAATGAATTCAACTTACAGAGTTGAAACTTCCTTTAGATAGTGCAGTTTTGAAACATTCTTTTTCTAGAATCTGCAAGTGGATATTTTCAGTGATTTGAAGTCTACACTGGAAAAGGAAACATCCTCACATAAAAACTAGACAGAAGCATGATGAGAAACTTCCCAGTGCTTAACGCATTCACCTCACAGAGGTGAACCTTCGTTTTGATAGCGCAGTTTTGAAACACTATTTGTGTAGAATCTGCAAGTTGATATTTGGAGCGCATAGGGGCCTATGCTTTAAAATGAAATATCTTCATATAAAAACTAGTCAGAAGCATTCTCAGAAACTAATTTGTGATGTTCACATTCAACCCACAGAGTTTAACTTTCCTTTTGATAGAGGAGATTGGACATAATTTTTTGTAGAATCTCCAAGTGTATATTTGGAGCACTTTGAGGCCTTTGCTGGAAAAGGAAATTTCTTCATATAAAAACTAAACAGAATTCTCAGAAACTACTTTGTGATGAGTGCTTTCATCCCACGGACTTGAACCTTGCTTTTGATAGAGCATTTTTGAAACACACTTTTTTCAGAATCTGAGGTGGATATTTGGGAACACTTTGAGGCTTATGCTGGAAAAGGAAATATCATCACATAAAAACTAGAAAGAAGTATTCTCACAAACTTCTTTTGGATGAGTGCATTCAACTCACAGAGTTGAACCTTCGTTTTGATAGAACAGTTTTGAAACACTCTTTTTGTAGAATCTGCAATTGGATATTTGGAGCTCTTTGAGGCCTATGCTGGAAAAGGAAATATCTTAACATAAAAAATAGACAGAAGCATTCTCAAAAACTTCTTTGTGATGTACGCTTTCAACTAACACTGTTTAACATTCCTTTTGATAAAGCAGTTCTGAAACACTCTTTTAATAGAATTTGCAATTGGATATTTGGAGAGCTTTGAGTCTTACGCTAGAAAAGTTACTATCTTCACATAAAAACCAGACAGAAGCATTCTCATAAACTTCCTTGTGCTTTATGCATTCAACTCACAGACTTGAACCTTCCTTTTGATAGAGCAGTATTGAAACACGCTTTTTTTTGGAATCTGCAATTGGATATTTGGAGCACTTTGAGGCCTACGCGGGAAAAGGAAATAACCTCACATAAAAACAAGATTGAGGCATTCCCAGAGACTTCTTTGTGATATGTGCATTCAACTAATGGAGTTGAAGCTTCTTTTTTTGGAGCAGTTTTGAAACACTTCTTTTTGTAGAATCAGCAAGTGGAAATTTGGAGCACATTGAGTCCTATGCAGGAAAAGGAAATATCATCACATAAAAACTAGACAGAAGCATTTCCAGAAACTTCTTTGTGATGAGTGCGTTCAACTCACAGAGATGAACCTTCGTTTTGATAGAACAGTTTTGAAACACTCTTTTTGTAGGATCTGCAAGTGGATATTTGGAGCACTTTGAGGCCTATGTTGTAAAAGGATATGTCTTTACATGAAAAGTAGACACAAGCTTTCTCAGAAACTTATTTTTGATGAGTGTATTCAACTCACAACGTTGAACCTTCCTTTTGATAGAACAATTTTGAAACACTCTTTTTGTAGAATATGCAAGTGGATTCTTGGAGCGTTTTGAAGCCTATTCTGGAAAAGGAAATTTTTTCACATAAATAATAGACAGAAGCATTCTCAAAACTTCTCTGACACGAGTGCATTCAACTCACAGTGTTGAACCTTACTTTTGATAGAACAGTTTTCAAACACTCCTTTGTAGTATTTTCAATTGGATATTTAGAGTCCTTTGAGGCCTGTGATGGAAAAGGAAGTATCTTCACACATGAACTAAACAGAAGCAATCTCAGAAACATCTCTGTGTTGAGTACATTCACCTCACAAACTAACTTTCCTTTTGATAGAAAAATTTTGAAACACTCTATTCGCCGAATCTTCAAGTGGATGTTTGGAGCGCTTTGAGGCCTAAGCTGGAAAAGGAAATATCTTCACATGAAAACTAGACAGAAGCATTCTCAGAAACTTCCCATTGCTTTATGCATTCAAATCCCAGGGTTGAAACTTCCTTTTGATAGCACAGTTTTGAAACACACCTTTTGTAGAATCTGCAATTGGATATTTGGGGGGCTTTGAGGCCTAAGCTGGAAAGGGAAATCTCTTCCAATAAAAAGTAGGCAGAATCATTCTCAGAAACTTCTTTGTGATGAGTGCATTCAACACACAGAGTTGAAACTTTCTTTGATAGAACAGTTTTGAAACACTGTTTTTGTAAGGTGGATATCTGTGGTGATTTGAGACCTATGCCGGAGAAGGAAATATCTTCACATAAAAACTAGACAGAAGCATTCTCAGAAACTTCTTTCTGATGTGTGCATTCAACTCACAGAATTGAACTTTCTTTCTTATAGAACAGTTTTGAAACACTTTTTGTAGGATATGCAAGTGGGTATTTGGTGCGATTTGTGGCCTATGCTATAAAAGGAAATATCTTCACATAAAGTCTAGACAGAAGCATTCTCAGAAACTTCTTTGTGACGTACGCATTCAACTCACAGAGTTGAAACTTTCTTTTGATAGGGCAATTTTGAAACACGCTTTTAGTAGAGTCTGCAAGTGGATATTTGGAACGCTTTGAGGCCTAAGTTGGAAAAGGAAATATCTTCATATAAAAGCTAGACAGAAGCATTCTCAGAAATGACTTTTTCATGTGTGCACTCAAATCACAGGGTTGAAGCTTTCTTCTGATAGAACAGTTTTGAAGCAATCTTTTTGTAGAATCTGGAAGTGGATATTTGGAGAGCTTTGAGGCCTATGATGGAAAAGGAAATATGTTCAAATAAAAACTAGACAGAAGCATTTTCAGAAAGTTCTCTGGGAAGAGTGCATTCAACTCACAGTGTTGAAACGTCCCTTTGATAGAACAGATTGTAAACAATCTTTTTGTAGATTCTGCAAGTGGATATTTGGAGCGCTTTGGGGCCTATGCTGGAAAATGAAATATCTTCACATAAAAACTAGACAGAAGCATTCTCAGAAACATTTTGTATTTTGCGCATTTAACTCACAGACTTGAAATTTCCTGTTCATATAGCAGTTTTGAAACACTAGTTTTGTAGAATATGTAATTGGATATTTGGAGCGATTTGAGGCCTATGCTGGAAAAGGAAATATCTTCAACTAAAAACTAGACAAAAGCATTCTCAGAAATTGCTTTGTGATGAGTGCATGCGACTCAGATAATTAAACTTTCTTTTTTATAGAACAGGTTTGAAACACTCTTTTTGCAGAATCTGCAAGTGGAAATTTTTAGCGCTTTGAGGCCTACACTGGAAAAGGAAATATCTTCACATAAAAACCAGACAGAAGCATTCTCAGAAACGTCCCTGGGCTTTGTGCATTCAACTCACAGACGTGAACTTTGCTTTTGACAGAGCAGTGTTGAAACATTCTTTTTGTAGAATCTGCAATTGGATTATTGGAGCACTTTGAGGCCTATGACGGAAAAGGATATATCTTCACATGAAAACTAGAGAGAAGCATTCTCAGAAAGTTCTCTGTGATGTGCACATTCAACTCACAGAGTTCAAACTTCCTTTTGATAGAGCAGTTTTGAAACACTCTTTTTGTAGAATCTGCAAGTAGATATTTGGAGTGCATTGAGGCCTACGCTGGAAAAGGAAATATCTTCACATAACAACTAGACAGAAGCATTCTCAGAAACTTCTTTGTGATGTGCGCATACAACACACAAAGTTGAACATTCCTTTATATAGAACAGTTTTGAAACACTCTTTTTGTAGAATCTGCAAGTGGATATTTGGAGCACTTTGAGGCCTATGCTGGAAACGGAAATATCTTCACATAAAAACTTGACAAAAGCATTCTCAGAAACTTCTTTGTGGTACAGGCTTCACCTCACAGACTTAAACTTTCCTTTTGATAAAGCAGTTTAGAAACACTCTTTTTGTAGGATCTGCAAGTGGATATTTGCAGCGCCTTGAAGCTTATGCTGGAAAAAGAAATATCTTCACATAAAAGCTAGACAGAAACATCCTCAGAAACTTCTCTGTGAATAGTGCATTCAACTTGCAGAATAGGATATTACTTTTGATAGCACAGTTTTGAAAAAATCTTTTTGTAAAATCTGCAAGAGGATATATGGAGCGCTTTGAGGAATATAATGGAAAAGGAAATATCTTCACATAAAAACTAGACAGAAGCATTCTCAGAAATTTCTTTGTGATGTGCACATTTAACTCACAGACTTGAACCTTCCTTTTCATAGAACAGTTATGAAACACTCTTTTTGTAGAATCTGCAAGTGGATATGTTTAGCGCTTTGAGGACAATGCTGGAAAAGGAAATATCTTCACATAAAAACTAGAGAGAAGCGTTCTCAGAAACATCCCTGTGCTTTATGAATTCAGCTCAGAAAGTTGAACTTTCCTTTTCATAGAGCAGTTTTGAAACACTCTTTTTCTGGAATCTGCAAGTGGATATTTGGGAAGCTTTGACGACAGTGCTGGAAAAGGAAATATCTTCACATAAAAACTAGACAGAGGGACTCTCAGAAACTTCTGCCTGCTTTATGCATTCAACTCACAGACTTGAACCGTCCTTTAGGTAGAACAGTTTTGAAACACTCTTTTTGTAGAATCTGCAAGTGGATATTTGTAGCGCTTTGAGGCCTATGATGGAAAAGGAAATATCTTCACATAAAAACTACACGGAAGCATTCTCAGAAACTTCTCTGTGATGAGTGCATGCAACTCCCAGAGTTCAAACTTTCTTTTGATAGAACAGTTTGAAACACTCTTTTTGTAGAATCTGGAAGTGGATATTTAGAGCGCTTTGAGGTCTATGATGGAAAAGGCAATCTCTTCACATAAAAACTAGACAGAAGCAGTCTCAGAAACTAGTTTCTGTTGACTGCATTCAACTGACAGAGTTGAACGTTCCTTTTGATACAACAGATTTGAAACACTCTTTTTATAGAATCTGTAATTGGATATATGGAGCGCGTTGAGGCTTTTGCTGGAAATGGAAATATCTTGACATAAAAACTAGACAGAAGCTTTCCCAGAATCTTCTTTGTGATGAGTGCATTGAACTCACTGTGTTGAACCTTCCTTTTGATAGAACAGTTTTGAAACACTCTTTTTGTAGAATCTGCAAGTGGATATTTGGAGCGAGTTGATGCCTACTCTGGAAAAGGAAATATCTCCACATAAAAACTAGACAAAAGAATTATCCGAAACTTCTTTGTGATGCCGGCATTCACTTCACAGACTTGAACCTTCCTTTTGATAAAACAGGTTAGAAACACTCTTTTTGTAGGATCTGCAGTTGTATATTGGGAGCGCGTTGTAGCCTATGCTGGAAAAAGGAATATCTTCAGATAAAACCTAGACAGAAGAATTCTCAGAAACTTCTCTGTGAAGAGTGCATTCAACTTACAGAGTTGGGTATTCCTTTTGATAGCACAGTTTTGAGAAATTCTTTTTGTAAGATCTGCAAGAGGATATATGGAGCACTTTGAGGCCTATGATGGAAAAGGAAATATCTTCACGTAAAAACTAGACAGAAGCATTCTCAGAAACTTCTTTGTGATGTGCACATTTAATTCACAAACTTGAACCTTCCTTTTGGTAGAACAGTTTTGAAACACACTTTTTGTAGGATCTGCAAGTGGATATTGGGAGCGCTTTCAGGACAATGCTGGAAAAGGAAATATCTTCACATAAAAACTGGAGAGAAGCATTTTCAGAAACTTCCCTGTGCTTTATGAATTCAACTCAGAGAGCCGAACCTTCCTTTTGATAGAGCAGTTTTGAAACACTCTTTTTGTGGAATCTGCAAAGTGGATATTTGGAGTGCTTTGAGGCATGTGCTGGAAAAGGAAATATCTTCACAAAAAAACTAGACAGAAGCACTCTCAGAAACTTCCCCCAGCTTTATGCATTCAACTCACAGAGTTGAACCTTCCCTTAGATAGAACAGTTTTGAAACACACTTTTTGTAGAATCTGAAAGTGGACATTTATAGTGCTTTGAGGCCTATGATGGAAAAGGAAATATCTTCACATAAAAACTAGAAGGAAGAATTCTCAGAAACTTCACTGTGATAACCACATGCAACTCACAGAGTTCAAACTTCCTTTTGATAGAACAGTTTTGAAACACTATTTTTGTAGAATCTGCAAGTGGGTATTTGGAGTGATTTGAGGCCTATGCTGGAAAAGAAAATGTCTTCACATAGAAATTAGACAGAAGTAGTCTCAGAAACTTCTTTACATTGAGGACATTCAACTAACGGAGTTTAACTTCCTTTTGATACAACAGTTTTGAAACACTCCTTTTGTAGAATCTGCAATTGGATATTTGGGGCCCATTGTGGCTTTTGCTGGAAAAGGAAATATCTTCACATAAAAACTACACAGAAGCATTCCCAGAATCTTCTGTGTGATGAGTGCATTGAAATCACAGTGTTGAACCTTCCTTTTGATGGAGCAGTTTGGAAACATTCTTTTTGTAGAATCTCCAAGTGAATATTTGGAGCGCTTTGAGGCCTACACTGGAAAAGGGAATATATTCACATAAAAAGTAGACAGAATAATTCTCAGAAACGTCTTTGTGATGAGTTCCTTCAAATCACAGGGTTGATTGGTTCTTTTGAAAGAACAGTTTTGAAACACTCTTTTGTGCATCTATAAGAGGATATTTGGAGGGGTTTGAGGCCATGCTGGAAAAGGAAATATCTTCACATAAAAACTAGACAGAAGCATTCTCAGAAAACTCTTTCTGATGAGTGCATTCAACTCACGGAGTGGAACTTTCCTTTAGATAGAACAGTTTTCAAACACTCTTTTTTTAGTATCTGTAAGTCGATATTTGCATCACTTTGAGGCCTATGCTGGAAAAGTAAATATCTTCACATAAAAACTAGACAGAAGCATTGTCAGAAGCTTCTTTGTCATGTGTGCATTCAGCTCACAGACTTGAACCTTCCTTTTGATAGAACAGTTTTGAAACACTCTTTTTGTAGAAACTGCAAGTGAATATTTGGAGCACTTTGTGGCCTATGCTGGAAAAGGAAATATCTTCCCAAAAAAACCAGACAGAAGAATTCTCAGAAACCTCCCTGTGCTTTATACCTTCAACCCACAGACTTGAACATTCCTTTTGATAGATAGTTTTGAAACACTCTTTTTGTAAAATCTGCAAGTGGATATTTGGAGGGCTTTGAGGCCTATGCTGGAAAAGGAAATATCTTCACATAAAAACTAGACAGAAGCATTCTCAGAAACTTCTCCGCATGAGTGCATTCAACTCAGAGAGTTGGACTTTCCTTTTGATAGAACAGTTTTCAAAGACTTTTTTTGCAGATTCTGCATGTTGATATTTGGAACACTTTGAAACCTATGATGGAAAAGGGAATATCTTCACATAAAACTAGAGAGAAGCATTCTCAGATACTTCTCTGTGATGAGAGCATTCAACTCACAGAGTTCAACATTACTTTTGATAGAATAGTTTTCAAACACTCTTTTTGTAGAATCTGCAAGTGGATATTTGTAGCGCTTTAAGTCCTATGCTGGAAAAGGAAATATCTTCACATAAAAATAGACAGAAACTTTTTCAGAAACTTTTTTGTGATGTGCACATACAACTCACAGTGTTAAACCATCCTTTTCTTATAGCAGTTTTGAAGCATTCTTTTTGTAGAATCTGCAAGTACAAATTTGGAGCGCTTTGAGCCCTGTGCTAGAAAAGGAAATATCATCACATAAATCTAGACAGAAGCATTCTCAGAATCTTCTTTGTGATGTGCGCATTCAACTCACAGAGTTAAAACTTCCTTTTGATACAGCAGTTTTGAAACACTCTTTTTGTAGAATCTGCAAGTGGATATTTGGAGAGCTTTACTGCCTATGCTGGAAAAGGAATTATCTTCACATAGAAACTAGAAAGAAGCATTCTCAGAAAGTTCTTTGACATGAGTGCATTCAACGCATAGACATGAACCTTCCTTTTGAAAGAGCAGTTTTGAAACACTCCTTTAGTAGAATCTGCAATTGGATGTTTGGAGTGCTTTGAGGCCTACGCTGGAACAGGAAATATCTTCACATAAAAGTAGACAGAAGCATTCTCAGAAACTTCTCTGTGATGAGTGCATTCAACTCACAGGGTTGAACCCTCCTTTGGATATAAAAGTTTGGAAACAGTCTTTTTGTAGAATCTGCAAGTAGATATTTGCAGCGCTTTGTGGCCTATGCTGGAAAAGAATATATCTTCACACAAAAACTAGACAGAAGCATTCTCAGAAACTTCTTTGTGATTTGTGCATTCACCTCACAAAGTTGAACCTTCCTTTTGATAGAGGAGTTTTGAGAAATTCTTTTTGTAGAATCTGCAAGTGTATATTTGGAGCGCTTTTTGGCATACACTGGAAAAAGTAATATCTTCATATAAAGAGGCAGAAGCATTCTCAGAAACTTCTTTGTGATGAGTGCCTTCCAAAACACAGAGTGGATCCTTTCTTTTGAAAGAATAGTTTTGAAACATTCTTTTTGTAGAATCTTCAAGTGGATATCTGGAGCGCTTTTTGGTCCATGCTGGAAAAGGAAATATCTTCACCTAAAAACTAGACAGAAACATTGTCAGAAACTTCTTTCTGATGTGCACACTCAACTCACAGACTTGAACCTTCCTTTTGGTAGAAGAGTTTTGAAACACCCTTTTAATAGTATGTGCAAGTGGATATTGGGAACGCTTTGAGGCTTGTCCTGGAAAAGGAATAATCTTTACATAAAAACTACAGAGAAGCATTCTCAGAAACTTCCCTGAGCTTTATGCATTCAACTCAAAGAGTTGAATATTCCTTTGGATGGAGCAGTTTTGAAACACGCTTTTTGTAGGATCTTCAAGTGTATATTTGTAGTGCTTTGAGGACCAGGCTGGGAAAGGAAATATCTTTACATAGAAACTAGACACAAGCATTCTCTGAAACTTCTCTGTGCTTTATGCATTCAACTCACAGATTGGAAATTTCCCTTAGATAGAACAGTTTTGAAACACTCTTTTTGTAGTATCTGCAAGTTGATATTTGTAGCGCTTTGAGGCCTATGATGGAAAAGGAAATATCTTCACATAAAAACTAGACAAAAGCATTCTCAGAAACTTGTCTGTGATGAGTGCTTTCAACTCTCAGAGTTCAAGGTTCCTTTTGAGAGAACAGTTTTGAAACACTCATTTTGTAGAATCTGCAAGTGGATATTTGGAGAGCTTTGAGGCCTATGCTGGAAAAGGAGATATCTTCAAATAAAAACCAGACAGAAGCATTCTCAGAAACTTCTTTGTGATGAGTGCATTCAACTCACAGAGTTGAACCTTCCTTTTGATACAACAGTTTTGAAACACTCTTGTTGCAGAATCTGAAAGTGGATATTTTCAGCGCATTGAGGCCTATGCTGGAAAGGGTAATATCTTCACATAAAAACTAGACAGAAGTATTCCCAGAATCTTCTTTGTGATGAGGGCATTGAACTCACAGTGTTGAACCTTCCATTTGATAAAACAGTTTTGAAACACTCTTTTTGTAGAATCTGCAAGTGGATATTTGGAGCGATTTGAGGTCTATGCTGGAAAAGGAAATATCTTCACATAGAGACTAGACAGAAGCAGTCTCAGAGCTGCTTTGTGATGTGGGCATTCAACTCACAGATTTGAACCTTCTTTTTCATAGAGCAGATTTGAAACACTCTTTTAGTAGAATCTGCAAGTGGATATTTGGAGCACTTTGATTCCTATGCTGGAAAAGGATATATCTTCACATAAAAACTAGACAGAAGCATTCTCAGAAACTTCTCTGTGATGAGTGCATTCAATTCACAGAGGTGAACCTTCCTTTTGATAGAATAGTTTTGAAACACTCTTTTTGTAGAATTTGCAAGTGTATATTTGGAATGCTTTCAGGCCTATGATGGAAAAGGAAATATATTCACATAAAAACTAGACAGAAGCATTCTCAGAAACTACTTTGTGATGTGTGCATTCAACTCGCACAGTACAACCTTCCTTTTGATAGAACAGTTATGAAACACTCTTTGAGTAGAATCTGCAAGGGGATATTTGGAGCGCTTTTTGGCATATGCTGGAAAAGGAAATATCTTCACATTAAAACTAGAAAGAAGCACTCTCAGAAACTTCTTTGTGATGAGTGCTTTCACCTCAGACACTTGAAACTTTCCTTTGTTAGAGTAGTTTTCAAACACTCTTTTTGTAGACTCTGCAAGTTGATATTTGGAGGGTTTTGAAGCCTATGCTGGAAAAGGAAATATCTTCACATAGAAACTAGACAGAAGCATTATCAGAAACTTCTCTGTGATGAGTGCATTGAAATCCAGAGTTGAACATTCCTTTTGATAGAACAGTTTGGAAACACGCTTTTTGTGGAATTTGCAAGTGGATATTTGGAGCGCTCTGTGTCCTATGCTGGAAAAGGTAATATCTTCACATAAAAACTACACAGAAATATTCTCAGACACTTTCTGTGATGAGTGCATTCAATTCATAGAGTTGAATCACCGTTAGAAAGAGCAGTTTTGAAACACCCTTTTGGAAGAATCTGCAAGTGGATATTTGGAGAGCTTTGAAGCCTATGATGGAAAAGGAAATATCTCCACATGAAAACTAGAGAGAAGCATTCTCAGAAACTTCTTTGTGATGAGTGCATTCAAATCACAGACTTGAAACTTCGTTTTGATAGAACGGTTTTGAAACACTCTTTTTGTAGAATCTGCAATTGGATATTTGGAGCGCTTAGACACCTATGATGAAAAGGAAATATCTTCATTTAAAAACTAGACAGAAGCATTCTCAGAAACTTCTTTGCTATGAGTGCATTCAACTGACAGGGTTGAACCTTCCTTTTGATATTGCAGTTTTTAAACACACTTTTTGTAAAATCTACAATTGGATATTTGGAGCGTTTTGAGGCCTATGATGGAAAATGAAATAATTTCACATACAAACTAGATTGATGCATTTTCGGAAACTTCTATGTGATGTGTGCATTCAACTCAAAGACTTGAAACTTCCTTTTGATAGAGCAGTTTTGAAACACTGTTTTTTTAGTATCTGCAAGAGGATATTTGGAGCACTTTGACGCCTATGCTGGAAAAGGAAATATCTTCACATAAAAATTGGACAGAAGCATTCTCAGAAACTTCTTTGAGATGTGCACATTGAACTCACAGAGTTGAACCTCGCTTTTGAGAGAGTAGCTTTGAAACAACCTTTTATTAGAATCTACAAGTGGATATTTGGAGTGCTTTGAGGCCTACACTGGAAAACGGTATATCTTCTCATAAAAACTAGACAGAAACATTCTCAGAAACTACAGTGTGCTTTGTGCATTCAAATCACGGAGTTGATTGTTACTTTTGATAGCGCAGTTTTGAAACCCTCTTTTTGTAGAATCTGCAATTGGATATTTGGGGCGCTTTGAAGCCTATGCTGGAAAAGGAAATAACTTCTCATAAAAAGTATATTGAAGCAATCTCAGAAACTTCTTTGCAATGTGGGCATTCAACTCACATACTTGAACCGTCCTTTCATAGAGCTGTTATGAAACACTCTTTTTGTAGAATCTGCAAGTGGATATTTGGAGCGATTTGAGGCCAATGCTGGAAAAGGAAACATCTTCCCTTAAAAACTAGACAGAAGCATTCTCAGAAACTTCTTTGTGATGAGTGCATTCAATTAAAAGAGTTGAACCTTCCTTTTGATAGCATAGTTTTGAAACTCCATTTTTGTAGAATATGAAAGTGGACATCTGGAGCTCTTTGAGACCTATGCTGGAAAAGGAAATATCTTCACATAAAAACTAGATAGAACCATTCTCAGAATCCTCTCTTTGATGAGTGCATTCAACTAACACACTTGAGCCTTCCTTTTGATAGAGGAGTTTTGAAACACTCTTTTTTTGTAGAATCTGCAAGTGGATATTCGGAGTGTTTTGAGGCTTATACCTGAAAGTAAATCTGTTCACATAAAAACTAGACAGAAGCATTCTCGGAAAATTGTTTGTAATGTGCACATTCAACTCACAGAGCTGAATCTTTCTTTGATAGAAAAGTTTTGAAACAATCTTTTTGTAGAATCTGCAAGTGGAGTTTTGGAGCAATTTGAGGCATATGCTGGAAAAGGAAATATCTTCAGATTAAAACCAGACAGAAGCATTCTCAGTAACTTCTTTGCAATGAATGCATTCAACACACAGAGTTTAACCTTCCTTTTGAAAGAAGAGCTTTGAAACACTCCTTTTGTACAATCTGAAATTGGATATTTGGAGCGCTTTGGAGCCTATGATGGAAAAGGGAATATCTTCACAAAAAAAACTAGACAGAAGCATTCTCAGAAACTTCTCTGTGATGAGTGCATTCACCTCACAGAGTTAAACCTTCCTTTTGATAGGGCAGTTTTGAAACACCATTTTTTGTAGAATATGCAAGTGGATATTCGGAGCACTTTGAGGCCTATGCTGGAAAAGGAAATATCTTCACATGAAAACTAGACAGAAGCATTCGCAGAAACTTCTTTTTGATGAGTGCATTAAACTCACAGACTTGAAACTTCCTTTTGATAGAACAGTTTTGAAACACTCTTTTTGTAGAATCTGCAATTGGATATTTGGAGCGCTTTGAGGCCTGTGCTATTAAAGGAAATATCTTCATATAAAAACTAGACAGAAGCATTCTCAGTAACTTCTCTGTGATGAGTGCATTCACCTCACAGAGATGAACCTTCCTTTTGATAGAAGAGTTTTGAAACAGTGTTTTTGAAGAATCTGCAAGTGGATATTCGGAGCACTTTGAAGCCTATGCTGGAAAACGAAATATCTTCACTTAAAAGCTAGACAGGAGCATTCTCAGAAACTACTTTGTGATATGTGCATTCAACACACAGAGTTGAACCTTTCTTTTGATAGAGCAGTTTTGAATCTCTCTTTTAGAAGAATCTTCAAGTGGATATTTGGAGTGATTTGGGGAATGCACTGGAAAAGGAAATATCTTCACATAAAAACTAGTTAGAAGCATTCTCGGAAACTTTTTTGTGATGTGCACATTCAGCTAACAGAACTGAATCTTCCTTAAGATAGAACAGTTTTGAAACACTCTTTTTGTAGAATCTGCAGGTAGATATTTGGAGCACTTTGAGGCCTATGTGGAAAAAGGAAATATCTTCACATAAAAACTAGACAGAAGCATTCTCAGTAACTTCTTTGTGATGTGTGCATTCAATTCCCAGACTTGGAACAATTTTCATAGAACAGTTTTGAAACACTCTTTTTGTAGAATCAACAAGCACATATTTGGAGCCTTTAAAGGTCTATGCTGGAAAAGGAAATATCTTCACTCAAAAATTAGACAGAGGCATTCTTAGAAACTTCTTTGTGATGAATGTATTCAACTCACATCCTTGAATCTACCTTTTGATAGAGCAGTTTTGAAACACTCTTTTTGTAGAATCTGCAAGTGGATATTTGGAGCGCTTTGAGGCCTATGATGGAAAGGTAGTATCTTCACATAAATACTAAACAGAAGCATTGTCAGAAACTTCTTTGTGATGATTGCACTGAACTCACAGAGTTGAACACTCCTTTTTATAGAACAGTTTTGAAACACATTTTGTAGATTCTGCAAGTGGATATTTGTAGCGCTTTAAGGCCTCTGTTAGAAAAGGAAATATCTTCACTTAAAAATTATATTGAAGCATTCTCAGATACCTCTTTGTGATCTGTGCATTCAACTCACAGACTTCAACCTTCCTTTTGATAGAGCAGGTTTGAAACACTCTTTTTGTGGAATTTGCAAGTGGATATTTTGAGCGCTTCGAGGCCTATGCTGGAAAAGGAAATATCTTCACATGAAAAGTAGATTGAAGCAATCTCACAAACTTTTTTCTGATGTGTGCATTCAATTCATGGATTTGAACCTTCCTTTGGAAAGAGCAGTTTTGAAACACTCTTTTTGTAGAATCTGCAAGTGGATATTTGGAGCCCTTTGAGGCCTATGCTAGTAAAGAAAATAACGTCACATAAAAACTAGACAGAAGTATTCTCAGAAACTTCTTTGTGATGAGCACATTCAACTCACAGTGTTGAACATTCCCTTTGATAGAGCAGTTTTGAAACCCTCCTTTATTACAATCTGGAAGTGGATAGTTGGAGTGCTTTGAGGCCTATATTGTAAAAGGAAATATCTTCACATAAAAACTAGGCAGAAGCATTCTCAGAATCTTCCCTGTGCTTTATGCATTCAACCAACAGAGTTAAACTTTCCTTTTGATAGCGCAGTTTTGAAAAACTCTTTTTGTTGAATCTGCAAGTGGATGTTTGGAGTGGTTTGAGGCCTACATTGGAAAAGCAAATATCTTCACATAAAAACTAGACAGAAGCATTCTCAGAAACTTCTCTATGATAAGTGCATTCAACTCACAGAGTTGAAACTTCCTTTTGATAAAACAGTTTTGAAACACTCTTTTTGTAGAATCTGCAAGTTGATATTTGGAGCACTTTGGGGCCTATGATGAAAAAGGAAATATCTTCACATAAAAATTAGACAGAAGCATTCTAAGAAACTTCTTTGTGATGTGTGCATTCAACACACAGACTTGAACCTTTCTTTTGGTAGAGCAGTTTTGAAACACACTTTTTGTTGAATCTGCAAGTGGATATTTAGAGGGCTTTGAGGTTTATGCTGGAAACGAAAATATCTTCACATAAGAACTAGAGAGAATCATTCTCAGAAACTTCTTTCTGATGTGTGCATTCAACTCACGGAGATGAACCTTCCTTTTGATAGAGTAGTTTTGAAATACCCTTTTTGTAGGAACTGCAAGTGGATATTTGGTGCGCTTTGAGGCCTATGCTGGAAAAGGAAATATCTTCAAAAAAACTAGACAGAAGCATTATCAGAAACTTCTTTATGATGAGTGCATTCAACTCACTGACTTGAAACTTCCTTTAGATAGAGCAGTTTTGACACAAACGTTTTGTAAAATCTGTAAGTGGATACTTGGAGCGCTTTGAGGCCTATGCTGGAAAAAGAAATATCTTCACATGAAAACTAACAGAAGCATTCTCAGAAACTTCTTTGAGATGTGCGCATTCAACTCACAGAGTTTAACCTTCCTTTTGATAGAGCAGTTTTGAAACTCTCTTTTGTAGAATCTGCAAGTGAATATTAGGAGCGCTTTGAGGCCTAAGCTAGAAAAGGAAACTCTTCACATAAAAACTAGACAGAGGAAATCTCAGAAACTTCTTTGTGATGAGTGCATTCAAATCACAGACTTGGAACTTCTTTTTGACTGAGCAGTTTTGAAACACTCTTTTTATAGAATTTGCAAGTGGATATTAGGGAACGCTTTGAGGCCTATGCAGGAAATGGAAATATCATCATATAAAAAGTAGACAGAAACATTCTCAGAAACTTCTTTGTGATAAGTGCATTCAACTCAGAGAGTTGAACCTTCTTTTTGGTAGGACCGTTTTGAAGCACTCTTTTTGTAGAATCTACAAGTGGATATTTGGAGTGATTTGACGCCTATGCTGGGAAATGAAATATCTTCACATAAAAACTAGACAGAAGCTTTCTCAGAATCTTCTTTGGGATGAGCACATTCAACTCACAGAGTTGAACCTTCCTTTTAATAGAAAAGATTTGAAAAACTATTTTAGTAGAATCTGCAAGTGGATATTTGGAGTGATTTGAGGCCTACACTGGAAAAGGATATCTGTTCATATAAAAACTGGAGAGAACCATTGTCAGTAACTTCCCTGTGCTTTATGCATTCAAATCACAGAGTTGAACATGCCTTTTGATAGCACAGTTTTGAAACACTCTTTTTGCAGAATCTGCAAGTGGATATTTGGAGCGCTATGAGACCTATGCTGGAAAAGGAAATATCTTCACATAAAAACTAGACAGAAGCATTCTCAGAAACTTCTTCATGATGTGTGCATTCAACTCAAAGATTTGAACCGTCCTGTTGATAGGGCAGTTTAGAAACACTCTTTTTGTAGTATATGCATGTGGATATTTGGAACAATTTGAGGCCAATGCTGGAAAAGGAAATATCTTTACATAAAAACTAGACAGAAGCATTCTCAGAAACTTCTCTGTGATGAGAGCATTTAACTTACAAATTTCAAACTTACTTTTCATACAACGGTTTTGAAAAACTCTGTTTGTAGAATCTGCAAGTGGATATTTGGAGTGCTATGAGGCCTATGCTGGGAAAGGAAATATCTCCACATAAAAACTAGACAGAAGCATTCTCAGAAACTTCTTTGTGATGTGTGCATTCACCTCACAGAGTTTAACCTTCCTTTTGATAGAGCATTTTTGAATCACTCTTTTTGTAGAAGCTGCAAGTGGATATTTGGAGCACTTTGAGGCGTATGCTGGAAAAGGAAATATCTTCACGTAAAACCTAGACAGAAGCATTCTCAGAAACTTCTTTATGATGAGTGAATTCAACTCAAAGATTGAACTTTCCTTTTGATACAGCAGCTTTGAAACACACTTTTTGATGAATCTGCAAGTGGATATTTGGAGTGCTTTGAGGCCTATGCTGGATAATGAAATATCCTCACATAAAAACTAGACAGAAGCATTCTCAGAAACTTCTCTGTGATGTGTACATTCAACTAACATAGTTGAACCTTCCATTTGATGGAAGGTTCAACTTGTATTTGCTATGGATGTTTGGAGTGCTTTCAGTCCTATGCTGGAAAAGGGAATATCTTTTCATAAAAACTAGGCAGAAGCATTCTCAATAACTACTTTGTGATGAGTATATTCAACTCACAGAACTGAACCTTCCTTTTGTTAGAACAGTTTTGAAACACTCTTTTTGTAGTATCTGCAAGTGAATATTTGCAGTTCTTCGAGGCCTATGCTTGAAAAGGAAATATCTTCGCATGAAAACTAGATTGAAGCATTCTCAGAAACTTCTTTCTGATATGTGCATTCAACTCACGGATTTGAACCTTCCTTTGGATAGAGCAGTTTTGAAACACTCTTTTTGTAGTATCTGCAAGAGGATATTTGGAGCGCTTTGAGGCCTACACTGGAAAAGGAAATGTCTCCAAATAAAAACTAGACAGAATAATTCTGAGAAACTTCTTTGTGATATGCGCATTCAACTGACGGTGCTGAACATTCCTTTTTATAGAGCAGTTGTGAAACACCCTTTTAGAAGAAGCTGCAAGTGTATATTTGGAGTGCTTTGAGGCCTACCCTGGAAAAGGAAATATCTTCATATAAAAACTAGACAGAAGCATTCTCAGAAACTTCCCTGTGCTTTATGCGTTCAAATCACAGTGGTGAACATTGGCTTTGATACCACAATTTTGAAATACTCTTTTTGTACAATTTGCAAGTGGATGTTTGGAGCACTGGAAAAGGAAATAACTTCACATAAAAACTAGATTGAAGCATTCTTAGAAACTTCTTTGTGATGTGTGCATTCAACTCACTGGAAAAGGAACTAACGTCACATCAAAACTAGATTGAAGCATTCTCAGAAATTTCTTTGTGATGTGTGCATTCAACTCACAGACTTGAACGCTCCTTTTGGAAGAGCAGCTTTGAAACACTCTTTTTGTAGAATCTGCAAGTGGATATTTGGAGTGCTTTGAGGTCTATGCTGGTAAAGGACATATCTTCACATAAAAACTAGAGAGAAGTATTGTCAGAAACTTCTTTGTGATGTGCACATTCAACTCACAGTTTTGAACATTCCGTTTGATAGAGCAGTTTTGAAACACTCTTTTATTACCATCTGCAAGTGGATATTTGTAGTGCTTTGAGGCCTACATTGTAAAAGGAAGTATCTTCACATAAAAGCTAGGCAGAAGCATTCTCAGAATCTTCCCTGTGCTTTATGCATTCAACCCACAGAGTTGAACATTCCTTTTGATAGCGCAGTTTTGAAAAATTCTTTTTGTAGAATCTGCAAGTGGATATTTGGAGTGCTTTGAGGCCTACGTTGGAAAAGCAAATATCTTCATATAAAAACTAGACAGAAGCATTCTCAGAAACTTCTCTATGATAAGTACATTCAACTCACAGAGTTTAAAGTTCCTTTTGATAAAACAGTTTTGAAACACGCTTTTTGTAGGATCTGCAAGTGGATATTTGGAGCGCTTTGAGGCCTGTGCTGAAAAAGTAAATATCTTCACATAAAAACTAGACCGAAGCATTCTGAGAAACTCCTTTGTGACGTGTGCATTCAACTCACAGACTTAAAATATCCTTTCGATAAAGCAGTTTTGAAACACTGTTTTTGTTTAATCTGCAAGTGGATATTTGGAGGGCTTTGAGGTTCATGCTGGAAAAGAAAATATCTTCACATAAGAACTAGACAGAATCATTCTCAGAAACTTCTTTGTGATGTGTGCATTGAACTCACAGAGTTGAACCTTCCTTTGGATAGAGCAGTTTTGAAATACCCTTTTTGTAGAAACTGCAAGTGGATATTTGGAGTGCTTTGAGGCCTATGCTGGAAAGGGAAATATCTTCAAAAAACCTAGACAGAAGCATTATAAGAAACTTCTTTATGATGAGTGCATTCAACTCACTGACTCGAAACTTCCTTTAGAAAGAGAAGTTTTGACACACACTTTTTGAAGGGTCTGTAAGTGGATATTTGGAGTGCTTTGTGTCCTATGCTGGAAAAGGAAATATCTTCACGTGAAAACTAACAGAAGTATTCTCAGAAACTTATTTGAGATGTGTGCATTCAACTCACAGAGTTGAACCTTCCTTTTGATAGAGCAGTTTTGAAACACTCTTTTTGTAGAATCTGCATGTGGATATTTGGAGTGCTTTGAGGCCTAAGCTAGGAAAGGAAATATCTTCACATAAAAATTAGACAGTGGAAATCTCAGAAACTTCTTTGTGATGAGTGCATTCAAATCACAGACTTGGATCTTCTTTTTGGCAGAGCAATTTTGAAACACTCTTTTTATAGAATTTGCAAGTGGATATTAGGGAGTGCTTTGAGGCCTGTGCAGGAAATGGAAATATCATCACATAAAAACTATACAGAAGCATTCTCACAAACTACTTTGTGATAAGTGCATTCAACTCAGAGAGTTGAAACTTCTTTTTGGTAGGACAGTTTTGAAGCACTCTTTTTGTAGAATCTGCAAGTGGATATTTGGAGTGATTTGACGCCTGTGCTGGAAAAGGGAATATCTTCACATAAAAACTAGACAGAAGCATTCTCAGAAACTTTTTTGTGATGTGTGCATTAAAATCATAGTGTTGAACATTCCTTTTGATAGAACAGTTTTGAAATGCTCTTTTAGTAGAATCTGCAAGAGTATATTTGGAGTGCTTTGAGGCCTACCCTGGAAAAGGAAATATCTTCATATCAAAACAGCACAGAAACATTTTCAGAAACTTCCCTGTGCTTTATGCATTTAAATGACACAGTTGAAGATGCTTTTTGATAGTGCAGTTTTGAAACACTCTTTTTGCAGAATCTGCAAGTGGATTTTTGGAGCCCTTTGAGACCTGTGCTGGAAAAGGAAATATCTTCACATAAAAACTAGACAGAAGCATTCTCAGAAACTTCTTCATGATGTGTGCATTCAACTCACGGATTTGAACCTTCTTTTTGATAGAGCAGTTTTGAAACACTCTTTCTGTAGTGTATGCAATTGGATATTTGGAGCAATTTGAGGCCTATGCTAGAAAAGGAAATATCTTTAGACAAAAACTAGACAGAAGCATTCTCAGAAACTTCTCTGTGATGAGAGCATTGAACTCACAGACCTGAACCATCGATTTGATAGAACAGTTTTGAAAAACTCTGTTTATAGAATCTGCAAGCGGATATGTCGAGCACTATGAGGCCTATGTTGGGAAAGGAAGTATCTCCACATAAAAACTAGACAGAAGCATTCTCAGAAACTTCTTTGTGACGTGTGCATTCAACTCGCAGAGTTTAACCTTCCCTTTGATAGAGCATTTCTGACTCACTCTTTTTGTAGAAGCTGCAAGTGGATATTTTGAGCACTTTGAGGCGTATCCTGGGAAAGGGAATATCTTCACATAAAAACTAGACAAAAGCATTCTCAGAAACTTCTTTGTGATGAGTGAATTCAACTCAAAGATTGAACTTTCCTTTTGATAGAGCAGTTTTGAAACACTCTTTTTGATGAATCTGCAAGTGGACATTTGGAGCACTTTGAGGCCTATGCTGGAAAATGAAATATCCTCACATAAAAACTAAAGGGAAGCATTCTCAGAAACTTCTCTGTGATGAGTGCATTCAACTCACAGAATTGAACCTTCCTTTTGATAGAAGGTTCAACTTGTATTTGCTATGGATGTTTGGAATGCTTTGAGTCCTATGCTGGAAAAGGGTATATCTTCTCATAAAAACTAGGCAGAAGCATTCTCAAAAACTTCTTTGTGATGAGTATATTCAACTCATAGAATTGAACCTTCCATTGATAGAACAGTTTTGAAACACTCTTTTTGTGGTATGTGCAAGTGGATACTTGGAGCGCTTTGAGGCCTATGCTGGAAAAGGAAATGTCTCCACATAAAAACTAGAAAGAAGAATTCTGAGAAACTTCTTTGTGATGTGTGCATTTAACTCACAGTGCTGAACATTCCTTTTGATAGAGGAGTTGTGAAACACCCTTTTAGCAGAATCTTCAAGAGTATATTTGGAGTGCTTTGAGGCCTACACTGGAAAAGGAAATATCTTCACATAAAAACTAGACAGAAGCATGCTCAGAAACTATTTGTTATGAGTACATTCAACTTACAGACTTGAACCTTCCTTTTGATAGAGTAGTTTTGAAAGACTCTTTTTGCAGAATCTGCAAGTGGATGTTTGGAGCACTTTGAGGCCTATGATGGAAAAGGAAATATCATCACATAAAAACTAGACAGAAACCTTCTCAGAAACTTCTTTGTGATGAGTGCATCCACCTCGCAGAGTTGATCCTTTCTTTTGATAGAACAGTTTTGAAACTCTCTTTTTGTAGTTTCTGCAAGTGGATATTTAGTGCGCTTTGAGACCTATGGTGGAAAAGGAAATATCTTCACATATAAACTAGACAGAAGCATTCTCAATAACTTCTTTGTGAGATGAGCATTCAACACACAGAGTTGAGCATTCCTTTTGATAGAAAAGATTTGAAACACTCTTTTAGTATAATCTGCAAGAGGGTATTTGGAATGCTTTTAGCCGTACCTTGGAAAAGCAAATATCTTTACATAAAAACCAGAATGAAGCATTCTCAGAAACTTCCCTGTGCTTTATGCATTCAACTGACAGATTTGAACCTTCCTTTTCATAGAGCAGTTTTGAAACACTCTTTTTGTAGAAACTGCAAGAGCATATTTGAAGCGCTTTAAGGCCTATGCTGGAAAAGGATATATCTTCACAGAAAAAATAGACAGAAGCATTCTCAGAAACTTCTTTGTGATGAGTGCATTCAACTCCCAGAGTTGAACTTTCCTTTTGATAGAACAGTTTTGAAAGATTCTTTTTGCAGAATCTTCAGGTGGATATTTGGAGCGATTTGAGGCCTATGCTGGAAAACGAAATATCTTCACATAAAGACTAGACAGAAGCATTCTCAGAAACTTCTTTGTGATGTGTGCATTCAACTCTCAGGGATGAACCTTTCTTTTGATAGAGCACTTTTGAAAAACTCTTTTTGTAGACTCTGCAAGTTGATAATTGAAATGTATTGAGGCCTACACAGGAAATGTAATATTTTCACATAAAAACAAAACAGAAGCATTCTGAGAAACTTTCCTGTGCTTTATGCATTCAACTGACAGGGTTGAACCTTCCTTTTGATAGAACAGTTTTAAAACACTTTTTTTGTAGTATCTGCAATAGGATATTTGGGACGCTTTTGGGCCTAAGCTGGAAAAGAAGAAAACTTCACATAAAAACTAGATTGAAGCATTCTCAGAAACTGCTTTGTAATGTCTGCATTCATCTCACAGACTTAAACCTTACTTTTGATTCAGCAATTTTGAAACACTCTTTTTGTAGAATCTGGAAGTGGATATTTGGAGACATTTTAGGCATATGCTGGAAAAGGAAATATCTTCACATAAAAACAAGACAGAATCATTTTCAGAAACATCTTGGTGATGTGCGCATTCAACTTACAGAGCTGAATCTTCCTTTTGATAGCGCAGTTTTGAAACACGCTTACTGTAGAATCTGCAATTGGGTATTTGGAGGAGTTTGAGGCCTATGCTGAAATAGGAAATATCTTCACATAAAAACCAGACAGAAGCATTCTCAGAAACTCCTTTGTTTTGACTTTGTCTTGACTGCGTTCAACTCACAGAATTGAACCTTCCTTTTGATAGAATAGTTTTGAAACACACTTTTTGTAGAATTTGCAAGTGGATATTTGGACCACTTTATGGCCTATGGTTGAAAAGGAAATAACTTCCCATAAAAACTAGACAGAAGCATTCTCAGAAACTTTTTTGTGTTGAGCACATTGAACTCACAGAGCTGAACCTTCCTTTTGGTAGCGCAGTTTTGAATCACTATTTTTGTAGAATCTGCACGTGGATATTTGGTGTGCTTTGAGGCCTATGCTGGAAAAGGAATTATCTTCACAAAAAACTAAGCAGAAGCACTCTCAGAAACTTCTTTTTCATGCATGCATTCAACTCACAGAGTTGAAGATTCCTTTTGATAGAGCAGTTTTGAAACACACTTTTTGTAGAATCTGCAAGTGGATATTTGGAGTGCTTTGAGGCACATGCTGGAAAAGGAAATATCTTCATATAAAAACTAGACAGAAGCATTCTGAGAAATTTCTTTGTGGTGAGTGCATTCAATTCATATACTTGAACCTTCCTTTTGATAGAATAGATTTGAAACACTCTTTTTGTAGAATCTGCAAGTGGATATTTGAAGTGCTTTGAGGCCTATGATGGAAAAGGAAATATCTTCACATAAAAACTACACAGAAACATTCTCAGAAACTTCTTTGTGATGAGTGCATTCAAGTCACAGAGTTGAACCTTCCTTTTGATAGAACAGTTTTGAAACTCTCTTTTTGTAGATTCTGCAAGTGGATATTTTGTGTGCTTTGAAGCCTATGATGGAAAAGGAATTATCTTCATATATAAACTTGACTGAAGCATTCTCAGAAACTTCTTTGTGATGTGCACATTCAACCCACAGAGTTGAGCCTTCCTTTAGATAGAAAAGTTTTGAAACACTCTTTTAATGGAATATGCAAGTGGATATTTGGAATGCTTTTAGCCCTGCCTTGGAAAAGTCAATATCTTCACATTAAAAACCAGACTGAAGCATTCTCAGAAACTTCCCTGTGCTTTATGCATTCAACTCACAGATTTGATCCTTCGTTTTGAGAGAGCAGTTTTGAAACACTCTTTTTGTAGAGTCTGCAAGGGCATATTTGGAGTGCTTTGAGGCCTATGCTGGAAAAGGATACATCTTCACATAAAAAAATAGACAGAAACATTCTTAGAAACTTCTTTGGGATGAGTGCATTCAACTCCCAGAGTTGAATTTTCCTTTTGATAGAACAGTTTTGTAAGTCTCTTTTTGCCGAATCTTCAAGTGGATATTTGTAGCGATTTGAGGCCTATGCTGGAAAACGAAATATCTTCACATAAAGAATAGACAGAAGCATTCTCAGAAACTTCTTTATGATGTGCACATTCAACTCACAGAGTTGAACCTTCGTTTGAAAGATCAGTTTTGAAACACTCTTTTTGTAGACTCTGCTAGTGGATATTTGGAGTGCTTTGAGGCCTACACAGGAAAATGTAATATTTTCACATAAAAACTAAACAGAAGCATTCTGAGAAACTTTCCTGTGCTTTATGCATTCAACTGATGGAGTTCAACCTTCCTTTTGATGGAACAGTTTTGAAATACTTTTTTTGTAGGATCTACAGTTGGATATTTTGGACTCTTTGATTCATATGCTGGAAAAGAAGATAACATCATATAAAAGCTACATTCAAGCATTCTCAGAAACTTCTTTGTAATGTGTGCAACCATCTCACAGACTTGAACCTTCCTTTTGATAGAGCAGTTTTGAAACACTCTTTTTGTAGAATCTGGAAGTGGTATTTGGAGCCCTTTGAGGGCTACACTGGAAAAGGAAATATCTTCACATAAAAACTAGACAGAAGCATTCTCAGAAACTTCTTTGTGATGTGTGCATTCAACTCACAAAGTTGAACCTTCCTTTTGATAAAGCAGTTTTGAAACACCCATTTTGTAGAATCTGCAATTGGATATTTGGAGTGCTTTGAGGCCTATGCTAGAATAGGAAATATCTTCACATAAAAACTAGACAGAAGAATTCTCAGAAACTCCTTTGTTTTGTGTTCATTTAACTCACAGAATTGAATCTTCCTTTTGAGAGAATAGTTTTGAAACACTCTTTTTGTAGAATCTGCAAGTGGATATTTAGAGTGTATGAGTCCTATGCTTTAAAAGGAAATATCTTCACATAAAAACTAGAGAGAAGCATTCTCAGAAACTTCTTTGTGTTGAGCGCATTCAACTCACAGGGTTGAACCTTCCTTTTCATAGAGCAGTTTTGAAACAATCTTTTTGTAGGATCTGTAATTGTATATTTGGAGCACTTTGGTTCCTATGCTAGAAATGTAACTATCTTCATATAAATCTAAACAGAAGCATTCTGAGAAATTTCTTTGTGATGTGGGCATTCAAGTCACAGAGTTTAACCTTCCTTTTGATAGAGCAGTTTTGAAACAATCTTTCTGTCGAATCTTGAAGTGGATATTTGGAGTGGTTTGATGCCTACACTAGAAAAGGAAATACCTTCATATAAAAGCTAGACAGAAGCATTCTTAGAAACTTCCCTGTGACAAATGCATTCAACCCACAGAGTTCAACCTTCCTTTTGATAGCACAGTTTGGGAACACTCTTTTTGTAGATTCTGCATTTGAATATTTGGAGTGCTTTGAGTCGTATGCTTGAAAAGTAAAAAACTTCACATAAAAATTAGATTGTAGCATTCTCAGAAATTTCTTTGAGGTGAGCGCATTAAACTCACAGAGTTGATACTGCCTTTTGATAAAACAGCTTTGAATCACTCTTTTTGTAGAATTTGCAAGTGGATATTTGGGGTTCTTTGGGGCCTAAACTGGAAAAGGAAATATCTTAACCTAAAAACTAGACAGAAGCATTCTCAGAAACTCCCCTGTGCTTTACACATTCAACTCACAGAGCTGAACCTTCCTTTTGAGAGAACAGTTTTGAAACACTCTTTTCATAGAATCTGCAAGTGGATATTTGGAGGGTTTTGAGGCCTATACTGGAAAAGGAAATAACTTCACATAAAAACTAGATTGAAGTATTCTGAGAAACTTCGTTGTGATGTGTGCATTCAACTCACAGACTGGAACCTGACTTTTAATAGAGCAGTTTTGAAACACTCTTTTTGTAGACTCTGCAAGAGGATATTTGGAGCACTTTGAGGCCTATGATTGAAAAGAAAATATCTTCACATTAAAACTAGACAGAAGCATTCTCAGATACTTCTTTCTGATGAATGCATTCAACTCACAGTGTTGAACCTTCCTTTTGAGAGAGCAGTTTTGAAACACTCTTTTTGTAGAATCTGTAAGTGGATATTTGGAGCGGTTTGACTCCTACACTGGAAAAGGAAATACCTACAAATAAAAACTAGACAGAAGCATTGTCAGAAACTTCCCTGTGACTGATGCATTCAACTCACAGAGTTCAGACTTCCTTTTGATAGCGCAGTTTGGAAACACTCTTTTGTAGAATCTGCAACTGGATATTTGGAGTGCTTCGATGCCTATCCTGGAAAAGGAAATAACTTCACATAAAAACAAGATTGAAGTATTCTCAGAAACTTCTCCTGATGAGTGCATTCAACTCACATTGCTGATACTGCCTTTTGATAGTACAGTTTTCAATCACTCTTTTTGAAGAATTTGCAAGTGGATATTTTGAGTGCTTTGGGGCCTAAACTGGAAAAGGAAATATCTTCACCTAAAAACTAGACAGAAGCATTCTCAGAAACTTCCCTGTGCTTTAAGCATTCAACCCACAGATTTGAACTTAATTTTGCTAGAGCAGTTATGAAACAATCTTCTTGTAGAATCTGCAAATGCATATTTGGAGCGCTTTGAGGCCTATACTGGAAAAGGAAATATATTCAAATAAAAACTAGACAGAAGCATTTTCAGAAAATTCTTTGCAATGAGTGCATTCAACTAATAGAGTTGAACCTTCGTTTTGATATAACAGTTTTGAAACGCTCTTTTTGTATAATCTGCAAGTGGATATTTGGAGCGTTTTGAGGTCTACACAGGAAACGCAAATATCTTCACATAAAAACTAGACAGAAGCATTAACAGAAAGTTCCTTGTGATGAGTGCTTTCAACTCAGAGAGGTGAAACTTCCTTTTGATAGAACAGCTTTGAAACACTCTTTTTGTAGAAACTGCAAGTGGATATTTGGAGCGTTTGGAGGTCTACACAGGAAACGCAAATATCTTCACATAAAAACTAGACAGAAGCATTCTCAGAAAGTTCCTTGTGATGAGTGCTTTCAACTCAAAGAGTTGAACCTTCCTTTTGATAGAACAGCTTTGAAACACTCTTTTTGTAGAATCTGCAATTGGATATTTGGAGCGCTATGAGGCCAATGCTGGAAAAGGAAATATCTTCACATAAAAATTAGAAAGAAGCATTCTCAGAAACTTCTTTGTGATGAATGCATTCAATTCAAAGAGGTGAACCTACCTTTTGGTAGAGAACTTTTGAAACACCGTTTTGTAGAATCAGCAAGTGGACATTTGGAGTGCTTTAAGGCCTACGCTGGAAAAGGAAATATCTTAATATAAAAACTAGACAGAAGCATTCTTAGAAACTTCTTTGTGATGAGTGCCTTCAACTCACAGACTGGAACCTTCCTTTTGACAGAGCAGTTTTGAAACACTCTTTTTGTAGTTAAGGCGTATGATGGAAAACGAAATACCTTCACATAAAAACTAGACAGCAGAATTCTCAAAAACTTCTCTGTGATGAGTGCATTCTCGTCACAGAGTTGAACATTCCTTTTCACAGAATAGTTTTGAAACACTCTCTTTGTAGAATCTGCAAGTGGATATTTGGAGCGCTTTCAGACCAATGCTGGAAAAGGAAATATCTTCAGATAAAAACTAGACAGAAGCATTCTCAGAAACATCTTTTTGATGAGCGCATTCGACTCACAGAGTTGAACCTGCTTTTGATAGAGCAGTTTTGAAACACCCTTTTTGTAGAATCTGCAAGTGGATATTTGGAGCACATTGTTGCCTACGCTGGAAAAGGAAATATCTTCACATAAAAACTAGACAGAAGCATTCTCAGAAACTTCTTTGGATGATCGCATTCAACTCACAGACTTCAACCTTCCTTTTGACAGAGCAGTTTTGAAACACTCTTTTAATAGAATGTGCAGGTGGATATTTGCAGTGCTTTGAGGCCTACATTGGAAAAGGAAATATCTTCACATTAAAACTGGACAGCAGCATTCTCACAAGATACACTGTGCTTTACGCATTCAACTCACAGAATTAAACCTTCCTTTGGATTGCGAAGTTCAGAAAAACTCTTTTTGTAGAATGTGCAATTGGATATTTTGAGCACTTTGAGGCCTATGATGGAAAGGGAAATATCTTCACATAAAAAGTAAACAGAAGAACTCTCAGAAACTTCTCTTTGATAAGTGGATTCAATTCACAGAGTTGAACCTTCCTTTTGATAGAGTAGTTTTCAAACACACTTTTTGTAGAACCTGTAAGTGGATATTTGGAGCAC
Organism: Pongo pygmaeus; assembly: GCF_028885625.2. Lineage (NCBI taxonomy): Eukaryota > Metazoa > Chordata > Mammalia > Primates > Hominidae > Pongo > Pongo pygmaeus. The sequence continues at coordinate 11,395,003 of NC_072388.2, read as the reverse complement.
TTTGAGGCCTATGCTGGAAATGGAAATATCTTCAAAAAAACTAGACAGAAGCATTATCAGAAACTTCTTTGTGATGACTGCATTGAACTCTCAGACTTGAACATTCCTTGATAGAGCAGTTTTGAAACACTCTTTTTGTAGTTGAGGCCTATGATGGAAAACGAAATACCCTCACATAAAAACTAGACGGAAGGATTCTCAGAAACTTCTCTGTGATGAGTGCATTCACCTCACAGAGTTGAACATTCCCTTTGACAGAATAGTTTTGAAAAACTCTTTTTGTAGAATCTGGAAATGGATGCTTGGAGCGCTTTGAGGCCTATGCTGGAAAAGGAAATATCTTCACATAAAAACTAGACAGAAGCATTCTCAGAAACATATTTTTGATGAGCGCATTCAACCCACGAAGTTGAACCTGCTTTTGATAGAGCAGTTTTGAAACAACCTTTTTGTAGAATGTGCAAGTGGATAATTGTAGCGCTTTGGGGCCTATGCTGGAAAAGGAAATATCTTCATATAAAAACTAGACAGAAGTATTCTCAGAAACTTCGCTGGTAAGAATCCATTCAACTCACAGATTTGAACCTTCCCTTTCATAGAACAGTTTTGAAACACCCTTTTTGTACAATCTGCAAGTGGATATTTGGAGCGCTTTGGGGCCTATCCTGGAAAAGGAAATATCTTCACATAAAAATTTGACAGAAGCATACTCAGAAACTCCTCTGTGATGAGTGCATTCAACTCACAGACTTGGACCTTCCTTTTGATAGAATAGTTTTGAAACACTATTTTTGTAGAATCTGTAAGTGGATATTTGGAGTGCTTTGAGGCCTATGCTGGAAAAGGAAATATCTTCACATAAAAACTAGACAGAAGCATTCTCAGAAACTTCTTTGTGATGTGCATGTTCAACTCAAAGAGTTGAACCTTCCTTTTGATAGTGCAGTTTTGAAACACTCTTTTTGACGAATGTGCAAGTGGATATTTGGAGTGCTTTGTGACCAATGCTGGAAAAGGAAACATCTTCAGATAAAAAGTAGACGGAAGCATTCTCAGAAACATCTTTTTGATGAGCGCATTCAACTCACATAGTTGAACCTGCTTTTGATAGAGCAGTTTTGAAACAACCCTTTTGTAGAATTTGCAAGTGGATATTTGGAGCGCTTTGGGGCCTATGCTGGAAAAGGAAATATCTTCACATAAAAACTAGACAGAAGCATGCTCAGAAACTTTGCTTGTAAGAATCCATTCAACTCATAGATTTGAACCTTCCTTATGATAGAACAGTTTTGAAACACCCTTTTTGTAGAAACTGCAAGTGGATATTTGGAGCGCATTGATGTCAACAGTGGAAAAGGAAATATCTTCACATAAAAACTAGACAGATGCGTTCTCAGAAACTTCTTTGGATGAGTGCATTCAACTCACAGACTTCAACCTTCCTTTTGACAGAGCAGTTTTGAAACACTCTTTTAATAGAATCTGCAGGTGGATATTTGTAGTGCTTTGAGGCCTACATTGGGAAAGGAAATATCTTCACATAAAAACTAGACAGAAGCATTCTCAGAAAATACACTGTGCTTTATGCATCCAACTCACAGAGTTAAACCTTCCTTTGGATTGCAAAGTTTAGAAAAACTCTTTTTGTAGAATGTGCGATTGGATATTTTGAGCGCTTTGAGGCCTATGACGGAAAAGGAAATATCTTCACATAAAAACTAGACAGAAGAATTCTCAGAAACTTCTCTTTGATAAGTGGATTCAATTCACCGAGTTGAACCTTCCCTTTGATACAGCAGTTTTCAAACACTCTTTTTGTAGAATCTGTAAGTGGATATTTGTAGCACTTTGAGGCCTATGCTGGAAATGGAAATATCTTTAAAAAAACTAGACAGAAGCATTATCAGAAACTTCTTTGTGATGAGTGCATTCAACTCACAGAGTTGAACCTTTCTTTTAATTGAGCAGTTTTGAAATACCCTTTTTGTAGAATCTGCAAGTGGATATTTTGAACACTTTGAGGCCTATGTTGGAAAAGTAAATATCTTCATATGAAAACAAGACAGAAGCATTCTCTGAAAGTTCCCTGTGCTTTATTCATTCAACTCACAAACTTGAACCTTCCTTTTTGTAGAGCAGTTTTGAAACACTCTATTTGTAGAATCTGTAAGTGGATATTTGGAATGCTTTGAGGCCTATGCTAGAAAAAGAAATATCTACACATAAAAGCTAGGCAGAAGCATTCTCAGAAACTTCTTTTTGATGAGTGCATTCAACTCACAGAGTTGAACCTTTATTTTGATAGAACTGTCTAGAAAAACTATTTTTATAGAATCTGCAGGTGGATATTTGGAGCGCTTGGTGGCTTATGCTGGAAAAAGAAATATCTTCACATAAAAACTAGACAGAAGAATTCACAGAAACTTTCCTGTGCTTTAAGCATTCAACTCACAGAGTTGAAGCTTCCTTTTGACAGCTCAGATTTGAAACACCATTTTTTAAGAATCTGCAAGTGGATATTTGGAGCGCTTTGAGGGCTATGCTGGAAAAGGAAATATCTTCACATAAAAACTGGACAGAAGCATTCTCAGAAACTTCCCTGTGTTTCATGTATTCTACTCACAGACTTCAAACTTCCTTTTGATAGAGCAGTTTTGAAACACTCTTTTTGTAGAATCTGCAAGTAGATACTTGGAGTGCTTTGAGACCTGTGCTGGAAAAGGATATAAATTCACATAAAAACTAGACAAAGGCATTCTCAAAAACTCCTTTCTGATGTGTGCTTTCAACTCACAGACTTGAACCTTCCCTTTGATAGGCCTATGATGGAAAAGGAAATATCTTCACATAAAAACTAGACAGAAGCATTCTCAGAAACTACTTTGTGATGAGTGCATTCCACTCACTGACTTGAATCATCCTAGTGTTAGAACCGTTTTGAAACACTCTTTTTGAAGTATCTGCAGGTGGCTATTTGGAGTGTGTTGAGGCCTATGCTGGAAAACGAAATATCTTCACATAAAAACTAGTGAGAAGCATTCTCAGAAACTTCTTTGTCATGTGTGCATTCAACTTGGAGAGTTGAACATTCCATTTGATAGCGCAGTTTGGAAATACTCCTTTTGTGGAATCTGCAAGTGGATATTTGGGAGCTTTCAGGACTACGCTGGAAAAGGGAATATCTTTACATAAAAACTAGACAGAAGCATTCTCAAAAACTTCTTTCAGATGTGTGCATTCAACTCACAGAGTTGAGCCTTCCTTTAGATAGAGCAGTTTTGAAACACCCTTTTATCTGCAAGTTGATATTCGGAGCACTTTTAGTCCTGTGCTGGAAAAGGAAATGTCTTCACATAAAAACTAGACAGAAGCTTTCTCAGAAACTTCCGTGTAATTTATGTATTCACTTCTCAGATTTTAACCTTCCTTTTGATAGAGCAGTTTTGAAACACTCTTTTTGTAGAATTTGCAAATTGATATTTGGAGTGCTTTGAGGCCTATGCTAGAAAAGGAAAAAATTTCACATAAAAATTAGACTGAAGCATTCTCAGAAACTTCTTTGTGATGCATGCATTCAACTCACTGACCTGAACCTTCTTTTGATAGAGCAGTATTGAAACACTCTTTTTGTAGAATCTGCAAGTGGATGTTTGGAGCGCTTGTAGGACTATGCTGGAAAAGGATATATGTTCACATAAAAACTAGACAAAAGCATTCTCAGAAACTTCTTTGTTATGTGTGCATTCATCTTGCAGAGTTGAACCTTCCCTTTGATAGAGCAGTTTGGAAACACACATTTTGTAGAGTGTGCAAGTGGATATTTGGAGTGCTTTATGGCCTATGACGGTAAAGGAAATATCTCCACATAAAAATTAGAAGCATTTTCAGAACCTACTTTATGATTAGTGCCTTCAACTCACAGATATGAACCAACCTTTTGATAGGGCTCTTTTGAAACACTCTTTTTGTAGAATCTGCAAGTGGATATTTGGAGTGCTTTGAGGCCTATGCTGAAAAAGGAAACATCATCACATAAAAACTAGACTGAATTATTCTCAGAAACTTCTTTGTGATAAGGGCCTTCAACTCACAGAGTAGAAGCTTCCTTTTGATAGAACAGTTTAGAAACATTCTTTTTGTACAATTTGCAAGTGGACATTTGGAGTGCATTGAGGCCTCTGCTGGAAAAAGACATATCTTCACTTAAAAACTAGACAGAAGCATTCTCAAAAACTTCTTTGTGATGAGTGCATTCAACTCTGTGAGTTCAACCTTCCTTTTGAGAATAGTTTTGAAACACTCCTTTTGTAGAATCTGTAAGTGGATTTTTGGAAGGCTTTGAGGCCTATGCTGGAAAAGGTTATATCTTCACATAAAAAGTAGACAGAAGCATTCTCAGAAATTTCTTTGTGATATCTGTATTCAACTAACAGGGTTGAATATTTCTTTTGATAGAGCAGTTTTGAAACAGTCTTTTTGCAGAATCTGCAAGTGGATATTTGGAGCGCTTTGAGGCCTATGCTTTAAAAGGATATATCTTCACATGAAAACTAGACAGCAGCATTCTCAGAATCCTCTTTGAGATGAGTGCATTCAACTCACAGACTTGAACGTTCCTTTTGATAGAACAGTTTTGAAACACTCCTTTTGTAGAATCTGCAAGTGTTTATTCGGAGTGCTTTGAGGCCTATGTTGGAAAAGGGTATATCTTCACATAAAAATTAGACAGAAGCATTCTCAGAAACTTCTTTGTGAAGAGGGCATTCAACTCACAGAGTTGAACCTACCAATCGATAGAGAAGTTTTCAAACACTCTTCTTGTGGAATCTGCAAGTGAATATTTGGAGCGATTTGAGGCCTATGCTTTAAATGGAAACATCTTCACATGAAAATTAGACAGAAGCATTCTCAGAAACGTCTTTGTGATGAGTGCATTCATCTCACAGACTTGAAGCTTCCCTTTGAAAGAGCAGTTTTGAAACACTCTTTTTGTAGCATCTGCAAGTGGACATATGGAGGGCTTTGAGGCCTATGCTGGAAAAGGAAATATCTTCACATAAAAACTAGACAGAAGCATTCTCAGAAGCTTCTTTTTGATGTCTGCATTCAAATCACAGAGTTGAGCATACCTTTTCTTAGAGCAGTTGTGAAACACTCTTTTTGAGTAATCTGTAACTGGATATTTTGACCGATTTGAGGTCTTCATTGGAAGCGAGAATACCTTCACATAAAAACTAGATGAAAGCATTCTCAGAAACTTCATTGTGATGAGTGCATTCAACTCACAGAGTTGAACATAACTTTTCATAGGGGAGTTTTGAAACACTCTTTTTGTAGTATCTTCAAGTGGATACTTGGACTGCTTTGAGGACTTCGTAAGAAATGGGAATCTATTCAAATAAAAACTAGACAGAAGCATTCTCAGAAAATTCTTTGTGGTGTGTGCATTCAACTCACAGAGTTCAACCTTTCTTTTCATAGAGGAGTTTTGAAACACACTGTGTAGAATCTGCAAGTGGACAGCTGTAGTGCTTTGAGGGCTACAGTGGAAAAGGAAATATCTTCAAATAAAAATTAGACACAAGCATTCTCAGAAACTTCTTTGAGATGTGGGCATTCAACTCACAGAGTTGATCCTTCCTTTTGACAGTGCAGTTTTGAGACACTCTTTTTGTAGAATATGCAAGTGAATATTTGGAGCACTTCGAAACCCTTGTTGGAAATGGCAATATCTTCCAATAAAAACTAGACAAAGCATTCTCAGAAACATCTTTGTGATGTGTGCATTCAACTCACAGATTTGAACATTCCATTTAATAGAGCAGTTGTGAAACACTGTTTTTGAAGAACCTGTGAGTGGATATTTGGAAGTATTTGAGAACTTCATTGGAAATGAGACTATCTTCCGAAAAAAACTATATAGAAACAGTCTCAGAATCTTCATTGTGATGTGTGCATTCAGCTCACAGAGTTGAAACTTCCTTTTGATAGAGTAGTTTATAAACACTCTTTTTGTATAATGTGCAAGTGGATATTTGTAGAGCTTTGAAGCATTCGTTGGAATCAGGAATATCTTCACATAAAAACTACACAGAAGCATTCTCAGAAAGTTCTTTGTCATGTGTGCATTCAACTCACGATTTGAAACTTCATTGTCTCAGAGCTGTTTTGAAACACTCTTTTTGTAGGATCTGCAAGTGGATATTTTGAGCTCTTTGAAGCCTTCGTTGGAAAAGGGAATATCTTCAAATAAAAACTAGACAGAAGCATTCTCAGAAACTACTCTGCAATGTGTGAATTCAACTCACAGAGGTGAACAAACCTTTTCATAGAGCAGTTGTGAAATACTCTTTTTGAGGGACCTGCAAGTGTATATTTTGACTGGATTTGTGGTTTCGTTGGAAACGGGAATATCTTCATCTAAAAATTAGACAGAAGCATTCTCAGAAACTACTTTTGGATGTGTGCAATCAACTCACAAAGTTGAACCTTCCTTTGATAGAGCAGTTTTGAAACACTCTTTTTGTAGAATCTGCAAGAGGATATTTAGAGTGCTTTGAGGCCTATGGTAGAAAAGGAAATATCTTCACATAAAAACTAGACAGAAGCATTCTCAGAAACTTCTTTGTGATGTGTGCATTCAACACAGAGGGTTGAGCCTTTCTTTTTATAGAGAAGTTTTGAATCACTCTGTTTGTAGAATCTGCAAGTGGACATTATTATCGCTTTGAGGGCTATGGTGGAAAAGAAATATCTTCAACTAAAAAATTCACAGAAGCATTTTCAGAAACTTCTTTTTGAGTTTGTATTCAAATCATAGTGTTGAGCATACCTTTTCATAGAGCAGTTGTGAAACACTCTTATAGAAGAATCTGCAACTGGATATTTGGACTGATTTGAGGCCTTCTTTGGAAACGAGAATAACCTCAAATAAAAACTAGACAGATGCATTCTCAGAAACTTCATTGTGATGTGTGCATTCAACTCACAGAGATGAACATAACTTTTCATAGAGCAGTTTTGAAACACTCTTTTTGTAGAATCTGCAAGTGGATATTGGGACCACTTTGAGGCCTTCGTTGGAAACGGGAAAATATTCAAATAAAAACTAGACAGAAGCTTCTCAGAAACTTCTTTGTGATGTGTTCATTCAACTCACAGAGTTGAACCTTTCTTTTGATAGAGCAGTTTTGAAACACTCTCTTTTTAGAATCTGCAAGTGGACAGTTGTAGTGCTTTGAGGGCTATGGTGGACAAGGAAATATCTTCAAATAAAAACTAGACACAAGCATTCTCAGAAACATCTTTGTGATGTGTGCATTCAACTCACAGATTTGAACCTACGTTTTAATAGAGCAGTTGTGAAATACTCTTTTTGAATAATCTGAGAGTGGATATTTTGTATGATTTGAGAATGTCATTGGAAACGGGAATATCTTCACAAAAAAACTAGATAGAAGCATTCTCAGAAACTTCTTTGTGATGTCTGCATTCAGCTCACAGAGTTGAAACTTTCTTTTGATACAGCAGTTTAGAAACACTCTTTTTGTAGAATCTGCAAGTGGATATTTGGAGCACTTTGAAGCCTTCGTTGGAAAAGGGTATATCGTCACAGAAAAACTAGACAGAAGTATTCTCAGAAAGTTCTTTGTTTTGTGTGCATTCAACTCACAGAGTTGAATCTTCATTTTGTTAGAGCTGCTTTGAAATACTCTTTTGTAGGATCTCCAAGTGGATATTTTGAGCGTTTTGAAGCCTTCGTTGGAAACGGGAATATATTCAAATAAAACTAGACAGAAGCATTCTCAGAAACTACTTTGTGATGTGTGCATTCAACTCAGAGAGATGAACATACCTTTTCATAGAGCAGTTGTGAAATACTCTTTTTGAAGACCTGCAAGTGAGTATTTGGACCGGATTTGTGGTCTTCATTGGAAATGGGAATATCTTCAACTAAAAACGAGACAGAAGCATTCTCAGAAACTACTTTCGGATGTGTGCATTCAACTCACAAAGTTGAACCTTCCTTTTGATAGAGCAGTTTTGAAACACTCTTTTTGTAGAATCTGCAAGTGGATATTTGGAAGGCTTGGAGGCCTTCGTAGGAAATGGGAACACCTTCAAATAAAAATTATACAGAGGAATTCTCAGAAACTTCTTTGTGATGTGTGCATTCAACTCAAAGAGGTGAACCTTGGTTTTGTTAGAGCTGTTTTGAAACACTCTTTTTGTAGTATCCGCAAGTGGATATTTGAAGCAATTTGAAGCCTTCATTGGAAAAGGTAATATCTTCAAATAAAAACTAGACAGTAGCATTCTCAGAAACTACTTTTTGTTGTGTGCATTCAACTCACAGAGTTGAAGGTTCCCTTTGATAGACCAGTTATGAATCACTCTTTATGTACAATCTGCAAGTGGATATTCGGAGCACTTTCAGGCCTGTGGCAGAAAAGGAAATATCTTCACATTAAAACTAGACATAAGCATTCTCACAAACTACTTTGTGATGTGTGCATTCAAGTCGCAGAGCTGAACCTTCCTTTTGCTAGAGGAGTTTTGAAACATTCTTTTTGTAGAAACTGCAAGTGGATGTTTGGAGTGATTTGAGTCCTATTTTAGAAAAGGAAATATCTTCACATAAAAACTAGAAAGAAGCATTCTCAGAAACATCGTTGTGATGTGTGCATTCAACTCTCAGAGTTGAAACTTCCTTTTAGTAGAGCAGTTTTGAAACACTCTTTTTGAATAATCTGCAAGTGGATATTTAGAGCGCTTTGAGACCTATTGTAATAAAGGAAATATCTTCTCGTAAAAACTAGACAGAAACATTCTCAGAAACTTCTTTGTAATGTGTGCATTCAACCCACAGGAGTTAACCTTTCTTTTGATAGAGAAGTTTTTAATCACTCTTTTTGTAGAATCTGCAAGTGGACATTATAATCGCTTTGAGGGCTATGGTTGAAATGGTAATATCTTCAACTAAAAACAAGACAGGGACATTCTCAGAAAATTCTTTTTGATATTTGCATTCAAATCACAGGGTTGAGCATACCTTTTCGTAGAGAAGTTGTGAAACACTCTTTTTGAAGAATGGATATTTGGTCCAATATGAGGCCTTCAGTGGAAGCGAGAATACCTTCACATAAAAACTAGACAGAAGCATTCTCAGAAACTTCATTGTGATGTGTGCATTCAACTGAGATTGTTGAACATTGAACATAGCTGTTCATAGAGCAGTTTTGAAAAACTCTTTTTGTAGAATCTGCAAGTGGATATTTGGACCGTATTGAGGCCTTCATTGGAAACGGGAATATATTCAAACAAAAACTAGACAGAAGCATTCTCAGAAACTTCATTGTGATGTGTGCATTCAACTCACAGATTTGAGCTTTTCTTTTGATAGAGCAGTTTTGAAACACTCTCTTTGTAGGATCTGCAAGTGGACAGTTTTAGAGCTCTGAGGGCTACAGTGAAAAGGAAATATCTTCAAATAAAAATTAGACACAAGCACTTTCAGAAACTTCTTTGAGATGTGTGAATTCAACTAACAGTGATGAACCTTCCTTTTGATAGCGCAGTTTTGAAACACTCTTTTTGTAGAGTATGCAAGTGGATATTAGGAGCGCTTCAAAGCCTTCATTGGAAACTGGAACATCTTCAAATAAAAACCAGACAAGGCATTCTCAGAAACATGTTTGTGATGTGTGCATTCAACACGCAGATTTGAACATAATTTTTAATAGAGCAGTTGTGAAACACTCCTTTTGAAGAACCTGTGAGTGGATATTGGGCGTGATATGAGAACTTCATTTTAATCGGAAATATCTTCACAATAAAACTAGATAGAACCATTCTCAGAAACTTCTTTGTGATGTGCGCATTCAGTTCGCAGAGCTGAAATTTCCTTTTGATAGAGAAGTTTAGAAACACTCCTTTTGCAGAATCTGCATGTGGATATTTGGAGCGCTTAGAATCCTTCGTTGGAAACGGGAATATCTTCACATTAAAAACTAGACAGAAGCATTCTCAGAAACTTCTTTGTGATGTGTGCATTCAACTCACAGGGTTGAACCTTCATTTTGTTTGAGGTGTTTTGAAACACTCTTTTTGTAGGATCCGCAAGTGGATATTTGAAGCGGTTTGAAGACTTTGATGGAAACGGGAACATCTTCAAATAAAAACCAGACAGTAGCATTCTCAGAAACTACTTTTTAATGTCTGCATTCAACCCACAGAGTTGAACCTTCTTTTTGATAGACCAGTTTTGAATCACTCTTTTTGTAGATTCTGCAAGTGGATATTATGAGCAGTTTCAGGCCTGTTGTGGAAAAGGAAACATCTTCATATTAAAACTAGACATAAGCATTCTCAGAAACTACTTTGTGATGTGTGCATTCAACTTGCAGAGCTGAACCTTCTTTTTGATAGAGGGGTTTTGAAACAGTCTTTTTGAAGAACCTGCAAGTGCATATTTGGAGAGATTTGAGGCCCATGGTAGAAAAGGAAATATCTTCACTTAAAAACTAGACAGAAGCATTCTCAGAAACATCGCTGTGATGTGTGCACTCAACTATCAGAGTTGAAACCTCTTTTGGATAGAGCAGTTTTGAAACACTGTTTTTGTACAATCTGCAAGTGGATATTTAGAGTGCTTTGAGGCCTATGGTAGAATAGGAAATATCTTCACATAAAAACTAGAGAGAAGTTTCTCAAAACTTCTCTGTGATGACTGCATTCAACTCACAGAGTTGAACCATGCTTTTGATAGAACAGTTTTCCCACACTCTTTTTGTAGACTCTGCAAGTGGATATTTGGAGCGCTTTTAGGCCTGTGATGGAAAAGGAAATATCTTCACATAAAAACTAGACAGAAGCATTCTCAGAAACTTCTTTGTGATGTGTTCATTCAGCACACTGGATTGAACCTTTTTTGGAGGGAAAAAATTTGAATCACTCTTTTTGTAGAATCTGCATGTGGAAATTATTATCGCTTTGAGGGCTATGGTGGAAAAGGAAATAAATTCAACTAAAGACTAGACAGAAGCATTCTCAGAAACTTCTTTTTGATGTTTGCATTCAAATCACAGAGTTGAGCATACCTTTTCATAGAGCAGTTGCAAAACACTCTTCTTGAAGCATCTGCAACTGGATATTTGGACCGTTTTGTGGCCTTCATTGTAAAAGAGAATACCTTCATATAAAAACTAGATAGAAGCATTCTGAGAAACTTCATTGTGATGTGTGCATTCAGCTCACAGGTTTGAACATAACTTTTCACAGAGAAGTTTTGAAACAGTCTTTTTGTAGAATCTGCAAGTGAATATTTGCACCGCTTTGCAGCCTTCATTGGAAACGGGAATCTATTTAAATAAAAACTAGACAGAAGCATTCTCAGAAACTTCTTTGTGATGTGTGCATTCAACTCACAGAGTTGAGCCTTTCTTTGATAGAGCAGTTTTGAAACACTCTCTTTCTAGAATCTGCAAGTGGACAGTTGTAGCACTTTGAGGGCTATGGTGGAAACTAATTATTTCAAATAAAAATTAGACACAATCATTCTCAGAAAGTTCTTTGACATGTGTGCATTCAACTCACAGAATTGATCCTTCCTTTTGATAGCGAAGTTTTGAAATACTCTTTTGTAGAATATGCAAGTGGATATTTGGAGCACTTCGAAGCCTTTATTGGAAACGGGAATATCTTCCAAAAAAAAAAAACTAGACAAAGCATTCTCAGAAACATCTTTGTGATGTGTGAATTCAACACATGGATTTGAACTTGCCTTTTGATAGAGCGGTTGTAAACACTCTTTTTGAAGAACCTGTGAGTGGATATTTGGAACAATTCAGGAACTTCATTGGAAACGGGAATATCTTCACACAAATACTAGAAGCATTCTCAGAAACATCTTTCTGATGTGTGATTTCAGCTCACCAAGTTGAAACTACCTTTTGATATAGGAGTTTGTAAACACTCTTTTTGTAGAATCTGCAGGTGGATATTTGGAACGCTTTGAAGCCTTCTTTGGAAACGGGAATATCGTGACATAAAAACTACACAGAACCATTCTCACAAAGTTCTTTTTCATGTGTGCATTCAACTCACAGAGTTGAACCTTTCTTTGATAGAGCAGTTTTGAAACACTCTCTGTCTAGAATCTGCAAGTGGACAGTTGTAGCACTTTGAGGGCTATGGTGGAAACTAATTATTTCAAATAAAAATTAGACACAATCATTCTCAGAAAGTTCTTTGACATGTGTGCATTCAACTCACAGAATTGATCCTTCCTTTTGATAGCGAAGTTTTGAAATACTCTTTTGTAGAATATGCAAGTGGATATTTGGAGCACTTCGAAGCCTTTGTTGGAAACGGGAATATCTTCCAAAAAAAAAAAAACTAGACAAAGCATTCTCAGAAACATCTTTGTGATGTGTGAATTCAACACATGGATTTGAACTTGCCTTTTGATAGAGCAGTTGTAAACACTCTTTTTGAAGAACCTGTGAGTGGATATTTGGAACAATTCAGGAACTTCATTGGAAACGGGAATATCTTCACACAAATACTAGAAGCATTCTCAGAAACATCTTTCTGATGTGTGATTTCAGCTCACCAAGTTGAAACTACCTTTTGATATAGGAGTTTGGAAACACTCTTTTTGTAGAATCTGCTTGTGGATATTTGGAGCACTTTGAAGCCTTCGTTGGAAATGGGAATATCTTCACATAAAAACTAGACAGAAGCATTCTCAGAAAGTTCTTTGTCATATGTGCATTCAACTCACAGATTTGAACATACCTTTTCATAGAGCAGTTGTGAAATACTCTTTTTGAAGAACCTGCAATTGGATATTTGGAACGGACTTGTGGTCTTCCTTGGAAACGGGAATATCTTCAGCTAAAAACTAGACAGAATCATTCTCAGAAACTTCTCTGGGATGTGTGCATTCAACTCACAAAGTTCAACGTTCCTTTTGATAGAACAGTTTTGAAACACACTTTTTGTAGAATCTGCAGGTGGCTATTTGGAATGCTTGGAAACCTTCGTTGGAAATGGGAACACCTTCGAATAAAAATTACACAGAAGCATTCTCAGAAACATCTTCGTGATGTGTGCCTTCAACTCAAAGAGGTGAACCTTCGTTTTGTTAGAGCTGTTTTGAAACACTCTTTTTGTAAGGTCTGCAAGTGGGTATTTGAAGTGCTTTGAAGCCTTTGTTGGAAACAAGAATATCCTCAAATAAAAATTACACAGTATCATTCTCAGAAACTACTTTTTGATGTGTGCATTCAACAGACAGAGTTGAACCTTCCTTTTGATAGACCAGTTTTGAATCACTGTTTTTGTAGAAACTGCAAGTGGATATTTGGAGCGATTTGAGGCCCATGGTAGAAAAGGAAATATCTTCAAATAAAAACTAGACAGAAGCATTCTCAGAAACTCCGTTGTGATGTGTGCATTCAACACTCACAGTTGAAAGTTCCTTTTGATAGTGCAGTTTTGAAACACTCTTTTTGTAGAATCTGCAAGTGGATATTTAGAGCGCTTTGAGGCCTATGGTAGAAAAGGAAATATCTTCACATAAAAACTAGACAGAAGCATTCTCAGAAACTTCTTTGTGAAGTGTGCATTCAACACACGGGGTTGAACCTTTCTTTTGATAGAGAAGTTTTGAATCACTCGTTTTGTAGAATCTGCAAGTGGACATTATTATCGCTTTGAGGGCTGTGGTGGAAAAGGAAATATCTTTTATTTATTTTTTAAATTTATTTATTGTTATTATACTTTAGGTTTTAGGGTACATGTGCACAATGAGCAGGTTAGTTACATTTCTATACATGTGCCATGCTGGTGCACTGCACCCACTATCTCGTCATCTAGCATTAGGTATATCTCCCAATGCTATCCCTCCCCCTTCCCCCACCCCACAAAAGTCACCAGCGTGTGCTGTTGCCCTTCCTGTGTCCATGTGTTCTCATTGTTCAATTCCCACCTATGAGTGAGAATATGCGATGTTTGGTTTTCTGTTCTTGTGATAGTTTACTGAGAATGATGATTTAAAATTTCATCCATGTCTCTACAAAGGATATGAACTCATCATTTTTTATGGCTGCATTGTATTCCATGGTGTATTTGTGCCATATTTTCTTAATCCAGTCTACCATTGTTGGACATTTAGGTTGGTTCCAAATCTTTGCTATTGTGTATAATGCCACAATAAACATACGTGTGTATGTGTCTTTATAGCAGCATGATTTATAGTCCTTTGGGTACATACCCAGTAATGGGATGGCTGGGTCAAATGGAATTTCTAGTTCTAGATCCCTGAGGAATCGCCACACTGACTTCCACAAGGGTTGAACTAGTTTACAGTCCCACCAACAGTGTAAAAGTGTTCCTATTTCTCCACATCCTCTCCAGCACCTGTTGTTTCCTGACTTTTTAATGATTGCCATTCTAACTGGTGTGAGATGGTATCTCATTGTAGTTTTGATTTGCACTTCTCTGATGGCTAGGGATGGTGAGCATTTTTTGATGTGTTTTTTAGCTGCATAAATGTCTTCTTTTGAGAAGTGGCTGTTCATGTCCTTCACCCAATTTTTGATGGGGTTGTTTGTTTTTTTCTTGTAAATTTGTTTCAGTTCATTGTAGATTCTGGATATTAGCCCTTTGTCAGATGAGTAGGTTGCGAATATTTTCTCCAATTTTGTAGGTTGCCTGTTCACTCTGATGGTAGTTTCTTTTGCTGTGCAGAAGCTCTTCAGTTTAATTAGATCCCATTTGTCAATTTTGGCTTTTGTTGCCATTGGTTTTGGTGTTTCAGACAGGAAGTCCCTGCCCATGCCTGTGTCCTGAATGGTAATGCCTAGGTTTTCTTCTAGGGTTTTTATGGTTTTAGGTCTAAAGTTGAAGTCTTTAATCCATCTTGAATTGATTTTTGTATAAGGTGTAAGGAAGGGATCCAGTTTCAGCTTTCTACTTATGTCTAGACAGTTTTCTGTGCACCATTGATTAAATATGGAATCCTTTCCCCATTGCTTGTTTTTCTCAGGTTTGTCAAAGATCAGATAGTTGTAGATAGACAGCATTATTTCTGAGGGCTCTGTTCTGTTCCATTAATCTATATCTCTATTTTGGTACCAGTACCACGCTGTTTTGGTTACTGTAGCCTTGTAGTATTGTTTGAAGTCAGGTAGTGTGATGTCTCCAGCTTTGTTCTTTTGGCTTAGGATTGACTTGGCAATGCAGGCTCTTTTTTTGTTCCTTATGAACTTTAAGGTATTTTTTTCCAATTCTGTGAAGAAAGTCATTGGTAGCTTGATGGGGATGGCATTGAATCTCTAAATTTCCTTGGGCAGTATGGCCATTTTCACAATACTGATTCTTCCTACCCATGAGCATGGAATGTTCTTCCATATTTTTGTATCCTCTTTTATTTCCTTGAGCAGTGGTTTGCAGTTCTCCTTGAAGAGGCCCTTCACATCCCTTGTAAGTTGGATTCCTAGGTATTTGATTCTCTTTGGAGCAATGGTGAATGGGAGTTCACTCATGATTTGGCTCTCTGTTTGTCTGTTATTGGTGTATAAAAATGCTTTTGATTTTTGCACATTGATTTTGCATCCTGAGACTTTGCTGAAGTTGCTTATCAGCTTAAGGAGATTTTGGGCAGAGACGATGGGGTTTTCTAGGTATACAATCATGTCATCTGTAAACAGGGACAAATTGACTTCCTCTTTTCCTAACTGAATAACCTTCATTTCCTTCTCCTGCCTAATTGCCCTGGCCAGAGACATCTGCAAATCTCTCCACCCCAAATCAACAGAATATACATATTTCTCAGCACCACACCACACCTATTCCAAAATTGACCACATACTTGGAAGTAAAGCTCTCCTCAGTAAATGTAAAAGAACAGAAATTATAACAAAGTGTCTCTCAGACCACAGTGCATTCAAGCTAGAACACAGGATTAAGAATCTCACTCAAAACCGCTCAACTACATGGAAACTGAACAACCTGCTCCTGAATGACTACTGAGTACATAATGAAATGAAGGCAGAAATAAAGATGTTCTTTGAAAGCAATGAGAACAAAGACACAACATACCAGAATCTCTGGGATGCATTCAAAGCAGTATGTAGAGGGAAATTTATAGCACTAAATGCCCACAAGAGAAAGCAGGAAAGATCCAAAATTGACACCCTAACATCACAATTAAATGAACTAGAAAAACAAGAGCAAACACATTCAAAAGCTACCAGAAGGCAAGAAATAACTAAAGTCAGAGGAAAACTGAGGAAATAGAGACACAAAAAACCCTTTAAAATATTTATGAATCCAGGAGATGGTCTTTTGAAAGGATCAACAAAATTGATAGACCACTAACAAGATTAATAAAGAAAAAAAGGGAGAAGAATCAAATAGATGCAATAAAAAATGATAAATGGGATATCACCACTGATCCCACAGAAATACAAACTACCATCAGAGAATACTGCAAACACCTCTATGCAAATAAACTAGAAAATCTAGAAGAAGTGGATAAATTCCTCGACACATACACTCTCCCAAGACTAAACCAGGAAGAAATTGAATCTCTGAATAGACCAATAACAGGAGATGAAATTGCGGCAATAATCAATAGCTTACCAACCAAAAAAATTCCAGGACCAGATGGATTCACAGCCGAATTCTACCAGAGGTACAAGGAGGAACTGATACCATTCCTTCTGAAACTATTCCAATCAATAGAAAAAGAGGGAATCCTCCCTAACTCATTTTATGAGACCAGTATCATCCTGATACAAAAGCCAGGTAGAGACACAACCAAAAAAAGAGAATTTTAGGCCAATATCCTTGATGAACATTGATGCAAAAATCCTTAATAAAATACTGGCAAACCAAATCCAGCAGCACATCAAAAAGCTTATCCACCATGATCAAGTAGGCTTCATCCCTGGAATGCAAGGCTGGTTCAATATACGCAAATCAGTAAATGTAATCCAGCATATGAACAGAACCAAAGACAAAAACCACATGATTATCTCAATAGATGAAGAGAAGGCCTTTGTCAAAATTCACAAACTCCTCATGCTAAAAACTCTCAATCAATTAGGTATTGATGGGATGTATCTCAAAATAATAAGAGTTATCTATGACAAACCCACAGCCAATATCATAATGAATGGACAAAAACTGGAAACATTCCCTTTGAAAACTGGCACAAGAAAGAGATGCCCTCTCTCACCACTCCTATTCAACATAGTGTTGGAAGGAAATATCTTCAAATAAAAACTAGACAGAAGCATTCCCAGAAACTTCTTTTTGATGTTTGCATTCAAATCACAGAGTTCAGCATACCTTTCCATACAGCAGTTGAGAAACCCTCTTTTTGAATAATCTGCAACTGGATATTTGGAAGGATTTGAGGCCTTCATTGGAAACGAGAATACCTTCACATAAAAACTAGACAGAAGCACTCTCAGAAACTTCATTGTGATGTGTGCATTCAACTGACACAGTTGAAACTTCCTTTTCATAGCTCAGTTTTAAAACACTCTTTTTATAGAATCTGCAAGAGGATATTTGGACCACTTTGAGGCCCTCATTGGAAACGGGAATTTATTCAAATAAAAACTAGACAGAAGCATTCTCAGAAATTTCTTTGTGATGTGTGCATTCAACTCACAGAGTTGAACCTTTCTTTAGATAGAGCAGTTTTGAAAAACTCTCTTTGTAAAATCTGCAATTGGACAGTTGCAGCAATTTGAGGGCTATGGTGGAAAAGGATATATCTTCAAATAAAAATTAGACACAAGCATTCTCAGAAACTTTTTTGTAATGTGTGCATTCAACTCACAGAGGTGAACCTTCCTTTTGATAGTGCAGTTTTGAAACACTCTTTTTGTAGAATATGCAAGTGAATATTTCGAGCGCTTCGAAGCCTTCGTTGGAAACGGGAATATCTTCAAAGAAAAACTAGACAAAGCATTCTCAGAAACATCATTGTGATGTGTGTAGTCAACTCACAGATTTGAACATACGCTTTAGTAAAGCAGTTGTGAAACACTCTTTTTGAAGAACCTGTGAGTGGACATTTGCAACGATCTGAGAACTTCATTGGAAACGGGAATATCTTCACAAAAAACTAGAAAGAAGCATTCTCAGAAACTTCTTTGTGATGTGTGCCTTCAGCTCACAGAATTGAAACTTCCTTTTGATAGAGCAGATTAGAAACACTCTTTTTGTAGAATCTGCAAGTGGATATTGGGAACACTTTGAAGCCTTCATTTGAAACGGGAATATCTTCACATACAAACTACAGAGAAGCATTCTCAGAAAGTTCTTGGCCAAGTTTGCATTCAACACACAGAGATGAACCTTCATTTTTTTAGAGCTGTTTTGAAACACTCTTTTTGTAGGATCTGCAAGTGGATATTTAGAGCACTTTGAAGCCTTCGTTGTAAATGGGAATATCTTCCAATAAAAACTAGGCAGAAGCATTCTCAGAAACTACTTTATCATGTGTGCATTCAACTCACAGAGTTGAACATACCTTTTCATAGAGCGGTTGTGAAATACTATTTTTGAAGAACCTGCACCTGGATATTTGGACCGGATTTGTGGTCTTTGTTGGAAAAGGGAATAGCTTCATCTAAAAACTAGACGGAAGCATTCTCAGAAACTCCTTCAGGATGCATGCATTCAACTCACAAAGTTGAACCTTCCTTTTGATAGAGCAGTTTTGAAACACTATTTTTGTAGAATCTGCAAGTGGATATTTGGAGTCCTTTGAGGCATATGCTGGAAAAGGAAATATCTTCACATAAAAACTAGACAGAAGCATTCTCAGAAACATCATTGTGATGAGTACATTCAACTCACAGACTTGAACCTTCCTTTTGATAGAGCAGTTTTGAAACACCCTTTTGGTAGTATCTGCAAGTGGATATTTAGATCACTTTGAGGCCTATGGTAGAAAATGAAATAACTTCAGACAGAAACTAGACAGAAGCATTCTCAGAAACTTATTTGTGATGTGTACATTCAACACACAGGGTTGAAACTTTCTTTTGATAGAGAAGTTTTGAGTCACTCTTTTTGTAGAATCTGCAGGTGGACATTATTATCGCTTTGAGGGCTATGGTGGAAAAGGAAATATCTTCAACTAAAAACTAGACAGAAGCATTCTCAGAAACTTCTTTTTGATGTTTGCATTGAAATCACAGGCATCAGCTTACCTTTTCATACAGCAATTGCAAAACACTCTTTTTGAGGAATCTGCAACTGGATATGTGGGCTGATTTGAGGCCTTCATTGGAAAAGAGAATACCTTCACATAAAAACTAGACTGAAGCTTTCTCAGAAACTTCATTGTGATGTGTGCATTCAACTCACAGAGTTGAACATAAATTTTCATAGAGCAGTTTTGAAACACTTTTTTGGTAGAATCTGCAAGTGGATATTTGGACCGCTTTGAGACCTTCATTGGAAATGGGAATATATTCAAATAAAAACTAAACACAAGCATTCCCAGAAACTTCTTTGTGATGTGTGCATTCAACTCACAGAGTGGAACCTTTCTTTTGATAGAGCAGTTTTGAAACACTCTCTTGTAGAATCTGCAAGTGGACTGTTGTAGCACTTTGAGGGCTACGGTGGAAAAGGAAATAGCTTCAAATAAAGAATAGACACAAGCATTCTCAGAATCTTTTTTGAGATGTGTTCATTCAACTCACAGAATTGAACCAACCTTTTGATAGCACAGTTTTGAAACACTCTTTTTGTAGAATATGCAAGTGGATATTTGGAGCGCTTCGAAGCCTTCGTTGGAAATGGGAATATCATCAAATAAAAACTAGACAAAGCATTCTCAGAAACATCTTTGTGATGTGTGCATTCAACTCACAGATTTGAACATATCTTTTAATAGAACATTTGTGAACCACTCTTTTTGAAGAACTTGTGAGTGGATATTTGGAACGATTTGAGAATTTCATTGGAAACGGGAATATTTTCACAAAAAACCTAGATAGAAGCATTCTCAGAAACTTCTCTCTCATGGGCGCATTCAGCTCACAGATTTGAAACTTCATTTTGATAGAGCAGTTAAGAAACACTCTTTTTGCAGAATCTGCAGGTGGATATTTTGAGTGCTTTGGAGCCTTCGTTGGAAACGGGAATGTCTTCACATAAAAATAAGACAGAAGCATTCTCAGAAAGTTATTTGTCATGTGTGCATTCAACTCACAGAGTTGAACCTTCATTTTGTTAGAGCCGTTTTGAAACACTCTTTTTGAAGGATCTGCAAGTGGATATTTGGAGTACTTTCAAGCCTTCATTGGAAACGGAAATATCTTCAAATAAAGACTAGATAGAAGCATTCTCAGAAACTACTTTGTGATGTGTACATTCAACTCACAGAGTTGAACATACCTTTTCATAGAGGGGTTGTGAAATACTCTTTTTGAAGAACCTGCAAGTGGATAATTGGACCGGATTTGAGGTCTTCATTGGAAACGGGAATATCTTCGTCTAAAAACTAGACAGAAGCATTCTCAGAAACTTCTTTGAGATGCATGCATTCAACTCACAAAGTTGAACCTTCTTTTTGATACAGCAGTTTTGAGACACTCTTTTCGTAGAATCTGCAATTGGCTATTTGGACAGCTTTGAGGCCTTCGTTGGTAATGGGATTGCCTTCACATAAAAACTAGACAGAAGCATTCTCAGAACGTTCTTTGTGATGTGTGCATTGAACTCACAGAGTTGAACATAACATTTCATAGGGCAGTTTTGTAACACTCTTTTTGGAGAATTTGCAAGTGGATATTTGGACCACTATGAGGCCTTCATTGGAAATGGGAATATCTTCACATAAAAACTAGACAGAAGAATTCTCAGAAACTTCTTTGTGATGTGTGCATTCAACTTTTAGATTTCAGCCTTCCTTTTGATAGGCAGTTTTGAAACACTCTTTTTGTAGAATCTGCAGATGGATATTTGGACTGCTTCTAGCCCTATGGTAGAAAAGGAAATATCTTCACATAAAAACTAGACAGAAGCATTCTCAGAAACTTCTTTGTGAAGTGTGCCTTAAACTCACAGAGTTATACCTTCCTATTGATAGATAAGTTTTGAAAGACTCCTTTTGAAGAATCTGTAAGTGGATATTTGGAATGCCTTCGCTGGTAACGGGAATATCTTCAAATAAAAACTAGACAAAAGTATTCTCAGAAACTTCTTTGTGATGTGTGCATTCAACTGATGGAGCTTCACCTTTCTTTTGATAGAGCAGTTTTGAAAGAGTCATTTGTCGAATCTGCAAGTGGACATTCGTGGCTCTTTGAGGGACATGGTTGAAGAGGAAATATCTTCAAATAAAAACTAGACAGAAGCATTCTCAGAAAATTCTTTGTGATGTGTTCTTTCAGCTCACAGAGTTGAACCTTCTTTTTCATGAAGCAGTTTTGAAACACTGTTTTTGTAGAATCTGCATTGGGATATTTGGAGCACTTTTAGGCCTATGCTGGAAAAGGAAATATTTTCACATAAAAACTAGAGAGAAGCGTTCTCAGAAACTACTTTGTGATGTGTGCATTCGATTCACAGAGTTGAACCTTCCTTTAGATGGCGCAGTTTTGAAACACTGTTTTTGTAGGATATGCATTTAGATATTTGGAGCAATTTTAGGCCTCTGCTGGAAAAGGAAAAAAATGAAAACTACACAGAAGTGTTCTCAGAAACTTCTCTGTGATGTGTGCATTCAACTCACAGAGTTGAACATTACTTTTGATAAAGCAGTTTTGAAAACCTCATTTTTAAATCTACGAGTGGATATATGGAGCGATTGTGGCCTCAGGTGGAAAAGGAAATATCTTCAGATAAAAACTAGACAGAATCATTCTTAGAAATTTCTTTGTGAAGTGTGCTTTAAACTCATAGATTTGAACCTTCCTTCTGATACAACAGTTCTGAAACACTGTTTTTGTAGAATCGGCAAATGGATATTTGGTGCACTTTGAGGCCTATACTGGAAAAGGAAATATCTTCACATAAAAACTAGACAGAAGCATTCGCAGAAACTTATACCTGATGTGTGCATTCACCTCACAGAGTTAAGCATTCCTTTTGATAGAGCAGTTTTGAAACTCTCTTTTTGTGGATTCTACAAGTTGGTCTTTGGATTACTTTTAGGCGTCTGCTGGAAAAGGAAATATCTTCACATACAAACTAGACAGAAGCATTCCCAGAAAATCCTTTTTGATGTGTGCATTCAACTCACAGAGTTGAGCCTTCCATTTGTTAGAGCAGTTTTGAAAAACTATTTTTGTAGAATCTGCAATTGGATATTTGGAGCACTTTGAGGCCAATGTTAGAAAAGGAAATATCTTCATATAAAAATTAGAGAGAAGCATTCTGAGAAACTTTTTGTGATATGTGCATCCACCTCAAAGAGTTGAATCTTCCTTTTAAGACAGCAGTTTTCCTTCACTCTTTTTGTAGAATCTGCAAATGGATATTTGGACCGTTTTGAGGCCAATGCTGGAAAAGGAAATGTCTTCAAATAAAAACTAGACAGAAGCGTTCTCAGAATCTTCTTTGTGATGTGTGCATTGAACCCACAGAGTTGAACCTTCCTTTTGAGAGAGCAGTTTTGAAACATCCGTTTTGTAGAATCTGCAAGCTGATATTTGGAGCGCTAAAGCTTATGCTGGAAAAGAAAATATCTTCACATAAAAAGTAGACAGAAGCATTCTCAGAAACTACTTTGTGTTCTGTGCATTCAACTCATAGAATTAAATGCCCTTTTGTTAGAATAGTATTGAAACACTCTTTTTGTGGAATCTGCAATTTGGTATTTGGAGCTCTGTGAGGCCTATGCTGGAAAAAGGAATATCTTCACATAAAAACTAGATGGAATCATTCTCAGAAACTTCTTTGTGATGTGTGAATTCAATGCATAGAGTTGGACCTTTCTTTTCACAGAGCAGTTGTGATAGAGTCATTTGTAGAATCTACAAGTGGACATTTGTAGGGCTTTGGGGGACATGCTTGAAAAGGAAATATCTTCAAATAAAAACTATACAAAAGCAATCTCAGAAAATTCTTTGTGATGTGTGCATTCAACTCACAGAGTTGAACCTTCCTTTTGATGGAGCAGTTTTGAAACACTGCTTTTGTAGGATCTGCATTTGGTTATTTGGAGCACTTTTAGGCATATGCTGGAAATGGAAATATCTTCACATAGAAACTAGACAGAAGCGTTCTCAGGAACTTCTATGTGATGTGTGCATTCACCTCACAGAGTTGAACATTCCTTTTGATAGAACAGTTTTGAAACTCTCCTTTTGTGGAATCTGCATGTTGGTCTTTGGATCACTTTTAGGCCTCTGATGGAAAAGGAAATATCTTCACATAAAAACTAGACAGAAGCATTCCCAGAAAACTCTTTTTGATGCATGCATTCAACTCACAGAGTTGAGCCTTCCTTTTGCTAGAGCAGTTTTGAAACGTTATTTTTGTAGAATCTGCAAGTGGGTATTTTGAGTGCTTTGAGGCCAATGCTGGAAATGGAAATATCTTCACATAAAAACTAGACAGAAGCATTCTGGGAAACTTCTTTGTGATATGTGCATTCACCTCAAAGAGTTGAACCTTCCTTTTAAGACAGCAGTTTTCAATCACTCTTTCTGTAGAATCTGCAAATGGATATTTGGACTGTTTTGAGGCCAATGCTGGAAAAGGAAATATCTTCACATAAAAACTAGACAAAAGCATTCTCAGAAACTACTTTGTGATGTGTGCATTCAACTCACAGAGTTGAACCATCGTTTTGTTAGAGCAGATTTGAAATATTCTTTTTGTAGAATCTGCAATTTGGTATTTGAAGCTCTTTGAGGCCTATGCTGGAAAAGGGAATATCTTCACATAAAAACTAGACGGAATCATTCTCAGAAACTACTTTGTGATAGGTGCATCCAACTCACAGAATTGAACATTTCTCTTGATAGAGTAGTTTAGAAAAGCTCTTTTTGCAGAATTTGCAAGTGTACATTTGGAGCACTTTCAGGCATATGCTGGAAAAGGAAATATCTTCACATAAAAACTAGACCGAATTATTCAGAGAAACATTTTGTGATTTGTGCATTCAACTCATAAATTTGCACCTTCCTTTTGATAGATCAGTTTTCCAACACTGTTTTTGAAGAATATGCAAGTGGATATTTTGTGCACTTTGAGGCCTATGCTGGAAAAGGAAATAACTTCACATAAAAACTAGACAGAAGCATTCTCAGAAACTTCTATGTGATGTGTGCGTTCACCTCATAGAGTTGAACATTCCTTTTGATACAGCAGTTTTGAACCTCTGCTTTTGTGGAATATGCAAGTTGGTCTTTGGATCACTTTTAGTCCTCTGCTGGAAAAGGAAATATCTTCACATACAAACGACACAGAAGCATTACCAGAAAATTCTTTTTGATGTGTGCATTCCACTCACAGTGTTGAGCATTCCATTTGTTAGAGGAGTGTTGAAACACTATTTTTGTGGAATCTGCAAGTGGATGTCTTTAGCACTTTGAAGCCAATGCTGGAAAAGGAAATATCTTCACATACAAACTAGACAGAAGCATTCTCAGAAACCTCTTTGTGATATGTGCACCCACCTCAAAGAGTTGAACCTTCCTTTTAAGAGAGCAGTTTTCAATCACTCATTTTGTAGAATCTGCAAGTTGATATTTTGACCGTTTTGAGGCCAATGCTGGAAAAGGAAATATCTTCACATAAAAACCAGACAGAAGCATTCTCAGCATCTTCTTTGTGATGTGTGCATTCTACTCACAGAGTTGAACCTTCTTTTGATATAGAAGTTTTGAAACCCTCTTTTAAAGAACCTGCAGTGGGATATTTGCACAGATTTGAGGCCTTTGTTTGAAACCGGAATATCATCACATAAAAACTAGACAGAAACATTCCTAAAAACTTCTTTGTGATGTGGACATTCAACTCACAGATTTGAACATAACTTTTCACAGAGCAATTTTGAAACCCTCTTTTACAGAATGTGCATGTGGATATTTTGACCGTTTTGATGCCTTCGTTAGAAACGGGAATATCTTCACATAAAAACTAGGCAGAAGCATTCTCAGAAACTTCTTTGTGATGAGTGCATTCAACTCACAGACTTGAACCGTCCTTTTGATAAAGCAGTTTTGAAACACTCTTTTTGAAGAATCTGCAAGTGGATATTTAGAGTGCTTTGAGGCCTATGGTAGAAAAGGAAATATCTTCAGATGGAAACTAGACTGAAGCATTCTCCAAAACTACTTTGTGATGTGTGAATTCAACCCCCAGGGTTGAAACTTTCTTTTGATAGAGAAGTTTTGAATCACACTTTTTGTAGAATCTGCAATGGGCATTATTATTGCTTTGAAGGCTATGGTGGAAAACAAAACATCTTCACCTAAAAACTAGATAGAAGTATTCTCAGAAACTTCTTTGTGAAGTGTGCATTCAAGTCACAGAGTTGAACCTTCCTTTTGATAGATCAGTTTTGAAACACTCTTTTTGTAGAATGTGCAAGGGTATATTTGGACCATTTTGAGGCCTTCGTTGGAAACAAGAATACATTCGCATAAAAACTAGACAGAAGGAGTCTCAGAAATTTATTTGTACTTTGTGCATTCAACTCACAGATTTGATCCTTCCTTTTGATAGAGCAGTTTTGAAATACTTTTGTTGTAGAATTTGGAAGCTGACATTTGGAGTGCTTTGAAGCCTTTGGTGGAAAAGGAAATATTTTTTCATAAAAACTAGACAGAAGCATTCTCAGAAACTACGTTTTGAGGAGTGCATTCAAGTCATAAAATTGAACGTGCTTTTTGACACAGCAGTTTTGCAGCCCTTTTTTTGTAGAATCTGACAAAGGACATTTTGAGCGCTTTGAGTCTTTTTGTAGAAAAGGAAATATCTTCACATAAAAATTAGTCATAAGCATTCTCAGAAACTTCTATGTGATGTGTGCATTCAACTCAGAGATTTGACCATGCCTTTTCATAGAGCAGTTGTGAAACACTCTTTTAGAAGTACCTGCAAGTGGATATTTGGACTCTTTTTAGGCCTTCTTTAGAAACGAAAGTGTCTTCACAGAAAAAGTGGAGTGAAGCATTCTCAGAAACTTCTTTGTGATGTGTGCATTCAACTCTCAGATTTGAATTTTTCTTTTGATAGAGCAGTTTTGAAATACTCTTTTTGAAGAATCTGCAAGTGGACACTTGTAGCATTTTGAGGGCTAAGTTGGAAAGGGAAATATCTTCCAATAAAAACTAGACAGAAGCATTCTCAGAAAATTCTTTGTGATGTTCGCATTCAACCCACGGAGTTGAACATACATTTTCATAGAGCAGTTGTGAAACATTCTTTTTCGAGAAACTGCAATTGGATATTTGGACCGATTTGAGCCCTACGTTGGAAAAGGGAATATCTTCACACAAAAACTAGATAGAAACATTCTCAGAAACTTCTTTGTAATGTGTGCATTCAACTCACAGATTTCAACGTAACTTCTCATAGAGCAGTTTGGAAACACACCTTTTGTAGAATCTGCAAGTGGATATCTGCTCTCCTTTGAGGCCTTCTTTGAAAACGGGAATATCATCCCATAAAAAGTAGACAGAAGCATTCTCAGAAACTTCTTTGTGAAGTGTTCATTCAACTCACAGATTTGAACATGACTTCTCATAGAGTCGTTTTGAAACAGTCTTCTTGTAGAAACTGCGTATGGAAAATTGTACTTATATGAGGCCTTCATTGGAATCAGGAATATCTTCACATAAAAACAAGACAAAAGCATTCTCAGAAACTTCTTTGTGATGTTTACATTCAATTCACAGAGTTGTACATACCTTTTGATAGAGCTGTTGTGAAACACTTTTTTTGTAGGATCTGCAAGTTGATATTTGGACTGCTTTGGGGCGTTCGTTTCCAATGGGATTATCTTCACATAAAAAAAGACAGAAGCATTCTGAGAAATTTTTTGTCATGTGTGCATTCAACTCGCAGAGTTGAGACTTTCCTTTTGATAGAGCAGTTTTGAAACACTCTTTTCATAGAATCTGCAGGAGGATATTTGGACGTCTATGAGGCCTTCTTAGGAAGTGGGAATATCTTCACATAAAAACTAGACAGAAGTATTCCAAGAAACTTCTTTGAGATGTGTGCATTCAACTCACAGAGTTGATACTTCCTTTTGATATGGCAGATTTGACACAATCTTTTTGTAGAATCTGTAAGGTGACATTTGGATAGCTTTGAGGCCTTCATTGGAAACGGGAATATCTTCACATAAAAACTGGACAGAACCATTCTCAGAAATATCTTTGTGATCTGTGCATTCAACTCACAGAGTTGCACCTTCCTTTTAATACAGCAGTTTTGAAACACTTTTTTTGTAGAATCTGCAAGAGGACATTTGGACCCTTTGAGGTCTTCATTGGAAATGGGAATATCTTCATATAAAAATTAGGCAGAAGCATTCTCAGAAACTTCTTTGCGATGTGTGCATTCAACACACATAGTTGAATGTTCCTTTAGATTGAGCAGTTTTGAATCACTCTTTTTGTGGAATCTGCAAGTGGATATTTGGAGTGTTTTGAAGCCTTCATTGGAAACTGGGATATCTTCAAATAAAAACTAGACAGAATCATTCTCAGAAACTACATTGTGATGTGTGCATTCAGCTAATGGAGTTGAGCCATTCTTTTGATGAAGCAGTTTTGAAACACCCTTTTTGTAGAATCTGCAAGTGCACATGTTTAGCGATTTGAGGGCTATAGGTCAAAAAGAAATATCTTCAAATAAAAACTAGACGGAATCATTCTCAGAAACTTCTTTGTGATATTTGCATTGAACTCACAGAGTTGATCATACCTTTTCTTAGATCCGTTGTGAAACAGTCTTTTAGAAGAACCTGCAAGTGGATATTTGGACCACTTTTAATCCTTCGTTGGAAACGGGAATATCTTCAAATGAAACCTTCCTTTTGAACCTTCCTTTTGATAGAGCAGTTTTGAAACACCCTTTTGTTAGAATCTGCATGTGGATATTTGGACCGCTTTCAAGCCTTTGTTGGAAAAGGGAATATTTTCACATAAAAACTAGACAGAAGCATTCTCAGAAACTTCTTTCTGAAGTGTGCATTCAACTCACAGGGTTGAACCTCCTCTTTGATAGAGCAGTTGTGAATCACTTTTTTTTGTAGAATCTGCAAAAGACATTTGGAGTGCTTTAGGATTCGGTAGAAAAGGAAATATCTTCACGTAAAAACAAGAACGAAGCATTCTCAGAAACTGCTTTGTCATGTGTGAAATCAACTCACATAGTTGAAACTCCGTTTTGATAGAGCAGTTTTGAAACACTCTTTTTGTAGGATCTGCATGTGGATATTTAGAGCGCTTAGAAGCCTTCATTGGAATTGGCAATATTTTCAAATAAAAACTAGACAGAAGCATTCTCAGAAACTACTTTGTGATGTCTGCATTCAAATCACAGAGTTGAACCTTTCTTTTGACAGAGCAGTTTTGAGACACTCTTTTTGTATAATCTTTAAGTGGAGATTTCTTGTGGTTTGAGGGCTGTGGTGGAAAAGGAAATATTTATAAATAAATACTAGACAGAAGAATCTTCAGAAACTTCTTTGTGATGTTTGAACTCATCTCACAGAGTTGAAAGTACCTTTTCATAGAGCAGACGTGAAACACTCTTTTGGTATAATCTGCAAGGGGATATTTGGACTGTTTTGAGGCCTTCATTGCAAACGGGATTATCTTCACATAAAAATTAGACAGAAGCATTCTGATATACTTCTTTGTGATGTGTGCACTCAACTCACAGAATTGAACCTTTCTTTTGATAGAGCAGTTTTGAAACACTCTTTTTTGTATAATCTGCAAGGGGATATTTGGACCGTTTTGAATACTTCATTGCAAACGGGAATATCTTCACATAAAAACTAGACAAAAGCATTCTCGGAAACGTCGTTATGAGGTGTGATTCCACTCACAGAGTTGAACCTTTCTTTTGATAGAGCAGTTTTGTAAGACTCTTTTTGTAGAATCTGCTAGTGGACATTTGTAGCACTTTTAGGTCTATGTTGGAAAAGGAAATATCTTCAATTTAAAACTAGACAGAAGCACTATCAGAAACAACTTTGTGATGTTTGCATTCAACTCACAGAGTTGAACTTTCCTTTTCATACAGCTGTTGTGAAACACTCTTTTTGTAGGACCTTCAAGTGTATATTTTGACGGCTGTGAAGCCTTCTTTGGAAACTGGAATATCTTCACACAAAAAATAGACAGAGGCATTCTCAGAAACTTCTATGTGATGTGTGCATTCAACTCACCGAGTTGAATCTTCCTTTTGATAGAGCAGTTTTGAAACACTCCTTTTGCAGAATGTGAAAGAGGACAGTTGCAGGGCTTTGAGGCCTATGGTAGAAAAAGAAATGTCTTCAAATAAAAAGTAGAAGCATTATCAGAAATTTTTTGTGATGTGGCATTCAACTCTCAGAGTTGAAGAAACTTTTTCATAGAGCAGCTGTGTAACAGCCTTTTTGGAGTTCCAGCAAGTGGATATTTGGGCCGATTTGGGGCCTTCATTGGTAACGAGAATATCTTCACATAAAAACTAGACAGAAGCATAATCAGAAACTTCTTTGTGATGTGTGCATTCAACTCGCAGAGTTGAACCTTCCCTTTGATAGAAAAGTTTTGTAACACTCTTTTTGTAGAATCTACAAGTGGATATTTGGAGTGCTTTGAGGCCTATGCTGGAAAACGAATATCCTCAAACAAAAACAGGACAGAAGCATTCTCAGAAATTACTTTGTGAGGTGTGCATTCAACTCACAGAGTTGAACTTTCCTTTTGATATAGCAGTTTTGAAACACTCCTTTTGTAGAATCTGCAAGTGGATATTTGGAGTGCTTTGAACCCTGCATTGGAAACGGGAATATCTTCAAATAAAAACTATAAAGAAGCATTCTCAGAAACTACTTTTTGATGGGTGCATTCATCTCACGGAGTTCAGACTTCCTTTTCATAGAGCAGTTTTGAAACACTCTTTTTGTAGAATCTGCAAGAGGATATTTGGAGCGCTTTGAGGCCAACATAGAAAAGGAAATATCTTCACATAAAAACTATACAAAGCATACTCAGAAGCTTCTTTGTTATGTGTGCATTAACTCATAGAATTCAACATGTCTTTTCATAGAGCCTTTGTGAAAAATTCTTTTTGAAGAACCTGCAAGTGGATATTTAGACCGATTTGAGACCTTCTTTGGAAACGGTTTTGTCTTCACATAAATACTAGAGAGAAGCATTCTCAGAAACGTCTTTGTGTGCATTCAACTCACAGAGTTGAAAATAACTTTTCATAGAGCAGTCTTGAAACAGTCTTTTTCTTGAATTTGCAAGTGAATATTTGGACCGTTTGAGGCCTTCGTTGGAAACGGCAATATCTTCACATAAAAACTTGACAGAAGCATTCACAGAATCTCCTTTGTGATGTGTGCATTCAACTCACAGAGTTGAAAATAACTTTTCATAGAGCAGTTTTGAAACACTCCTTTTGTAGAAACTGACAGTGTATATTTCCAGTGCTTTGAAGCGTTTGTTGGAAACAGTAATATCTTCACATAAAAACTAGACAGAAGCATTCTCAGAAACTACTTTGTGAGGTGCCTATTCAACTGATAGAGTTTAACTATCTTTTTAAAGTGCAGTTTTGAAACACTCTTTTTGTAGAATCCGCAAATGGACATTTTTAGTGCTTTTAGGGCTATGTTGGAAAAGGAAATATATTCAAATAAAAACTAGACAGAAGCATTCTCAGAAACTTCTTTATGATGTGTGCATTCAACTCACAGAGTTGAACATAACTTCAGAGAGCAGTTTCTAAACAGTCTTTTTGTGGAATCTGCAAGTGGATATTGGAACACCTTGAGGACTTTGTTGGCAATGGAAATATCTTCACATAAAAACTAGACAGAAGCATTCTCAGAAACTTCTTTGTGATGTGTGCATTCAACTCACAGAGTTGAACCTTCCTTTTGATAGAGCAGTTCTGAAACACTGTTTTTGTAGTTTCTGCAAGGGTTTATTTAGACCGATTTGAGGCCTTCATTGGAAATTGGAATATCTCCACATAAAAACTAGACAGAAGCATTCTTAGAAACTTCTTTGTGATGCGGGCATTCAAATCACAGGGTTGAACATAACTTTTGATAGAGCAGTTTTGAAACACTCTTTTTGTAGAGTCTGCAAGTGGAAATCCGGACCGCTTTGAGGACTTCCATCTAAACGGGAATATATACACATAAAAATTAGGCAGAAGCATTCTCCGAAACATCTTTGTGATGTGTGCATTCATCTCAGAGAGGTGAACCTTCTTTTTAATAGAGCAGTTTTGAAACACTCTTTTTGTAGAATCTGCAAGGGATATTTGGACCGTTTTGAGGCCTTTGTTGGAAACGGGAATATCTTCACATAAAAATTAGACAGAAGCATTCTCAGAAACTATTTTGTGATGTGTGCATTCAACTCACAGAGTTCAACCTTCCTTTTGATAGAACTGTTTCAAAAAACTTTTTTTGCAGAATCTGCAAGAGGACATTTGGAGTGCTTTGAGGCCTTTAGTGGAAAAGGAAATATCTTCACATAAAAACTAGACAGAAGCATTCACAGAAACTACTGTTTGATTTATGCATTCAACTCACGGAGTTTAGCCTTCTTTTTAATAGAGCAGTTTTGAAACAGTGTTTTTGTGGAATCTGCAAGTGAATATTTGGAGTGATTTGAGGCCTACGGTAGAAAAGGAAATAACTTCACATAAAAACTACACAAAGCATTCTCAGAAACTTCTCCATCATTTGTGCATTCAACTCACAGAATTGAAACTTTCTTTTGATAGAGCAGTTTTCAAACACAGTTTTTGTACTATCTGCAATTGGATATTTGGAGTGCTTTGAAGCCTTCATTGGAAACGGGAATATCTTCAAATTAAGACTAGACAGAAGTATTCTCAGAAACATGTTTATGATGTTTACATTCAACTTACCGAATTAGACATATTTTTTCATATTGCAGTTTTGAAACGACATTTTGAGGAACCTGCAAGTGGATATTTGTACCAATTTGAGGGCTTCGTTGACGACGGGAATATCTTCACGTAAAAAATAGACAGAAGCATTCTCAGAAACTTCTTTGTGATGTGTGCATTCAATCATAGGGTTGAACACAACTTTTCATAGAGCAGTTTTTAAACACTCCTTTTGTAGAATTTGCAAGTGGACATTTGGAGGGCTTTGATGCCTTCTATGGAAAAGGAAATATCTTCACATAAAAACTAGACAGATACATTCTCAGAAACTACTTTTTGATGTGTGCATTCAACTTACCGAGTTGAATCTTCCTTTTGATAGAGCAGTTTTGAAACAAACTTTTTGTAGTATCTGCCAGTTGATATTTGAATCTCTTTGAAGCCTTCATTGGAAATGGGAGTATTTTCAATTAAAACTAGACAGAAGCATTCTCAGAAACTACTTTGTGATATGTGCATTCAACTCACAGTGTTGAACATTTCCTGCCATAGAGAAGTTTTGAAAATCTCTTTTGGTAGAATCTGCCAATGGACGTTTGTAGCACATTGAGGGCTATGGTGGAAAAGGAAATGTATTCAAATAAACACTAGACAGAAGCATTCGTGGAAACTTTTTTGTGATGTCTGCATTCAACTCACAGAGTTGAACATAACTTTTCATAGAGCAATTTTGAAACACTGTTTTTGTAGAATCTGCAAGTGGATATTTGGATCACTGTGAGTCCTTCATTGGAAACTTCAATATCTTCAGATTAAAACTAGTCAGAAGCATTATCAGAAACTTCTTTGTGATGTGTGCATTCAGCTCACAGAGTTGAACTTTCCTTTTGATAGAGCAGTTTTGAAACACTCTTTTTGTAGTATCTGCAATGGGATATTTGGAGCGCTATGAGGCCTGTGGTAGAAAGGCAAATATCTTCACATAAAAACTACACAGAAATATTCTCAGAAACTTCATTGTGATGTGTACATTCAACTCACAGAGTTGAATATTGGTTTTGATATCCCGTTTTGAAACACTCTTTTTGTAGAATCTACAAGTGTTTACTTGGAGCGCTTTGAAGCCTTCGTTGGCAAAAGGAATGCCTTCAAATAAAAACTAGACAAAAGCACTCTCAGAAACAACTTTGTGATGTGTCCATTCAACTCACAGAGTTAAACCTTTGTTTTGATAGAGCAGTTTTCAAACCCTCTTTTTTGTAGAATCTGAAAGAAAACATTTGTATTGCTTTGAGGGCTATTGTGGAAATGGAAATAACTTCAAATAAAAACAAGACAGAAGCATTCTCAGAAACGTCTTTGGAATCTTTGCATTCAAATAACAGAGATGAACATACCTTTTCATAGAGCAGTTGTTGAACACTCTTTTTGAAGAACTTTCAAGTGGATATTTGAAACGATTGGAGACCTTTGTTAAAAACGGGAATATTTTCACATGAAAACTAGACGGAAGCATTCTCAGAAACTATTTTGTGACGTGTGCATTCAACTCACAGTGTTGAACATAACTTTTCATAGAGCAGTTTTGAAACACTCTCTTTGTAGAATCTGAAAGTGGATATTTGGACAGATTTCAGGCCTTCGTTGCAAAGGCAAATATCTTCACATAAAAACTAGACAGAAGCATTCTCAGAAACTTCTTTGTGATGTGTGCATTCAACTCACAGAGTTGAACCTTCCTTTTGATAGAGCAGTGTGAAACCTTTATTTATGGAATGTGCAAGTGGATATTTGGATCACTCTGAGGCCTTCAGTGGAAAGGGCAATATCTTCCCATAAAAACTAGCGTAAGCGTCCTCCTAAACTTCTTTGTGATGTGTGCTTTCAACTAACAGAGTTGAACCTTCCTTCAGATAGAGGAGTTTTGAAACACTTTTTTTGTAGAATCTGCAAGAGGATATTTGGAGCACTTTGAAGCCTTCATTGGAAAAGGGAATATCTTAAAATAAAAAGTAGTTAGAAGTATTCTCAGAAACTACTTTGTGATATGTGCATAAAGCTCACAGAGTTCAGCCTTCCTTTTGATGGAGCTATTTTGAAACACTTATTTTGTAGAATCTGTAAGTGGATATTTGGAGCGCTATGAGGCCTATTGTAGAAAGGGAAATATCTTCACATAAAAACTGGTCAGAAACATTCTCACAAACGACTTTGTGATGTGTGCATTCAACTCACAGAGTTGAACCTTCCTTTGGATAGAGCAGTTTTGAAACACTCTTTTTGTAGAATGTGCAAGTGTATATTTGGAGTGCTTTGAAGCCTTCGTTGGAAACGGGAATATCTTCAAATAAAAACTATACAGAAGCACTCTCATAAACAACATTGCTATGAGTCCATTCAACTCACAGAGTTGAACCTTAGTTTTGAAAGAGCAGTTTTGAAATTCTGTTTTTGAAGAATTTGAAAGAGGACACTTGTAGCGCTTTGAGGGCTATGGTGGGAAAGGAAATATCTTCAAATAAAAACTAGTCAGGAGTATTCTTAGAAACTACTTTGCGATGTGTGCATTCAACTCATAGATTTGACGATAACTTCTCATAGAGCAGTTTTGAAACACTCTTTTTATAGTATCTGCAAATGGAAATTTGGACCACATTGAGGCCTTCGTTGGAAACGGTAATATCTTCACATTAAAACTAGACAGAAGCATTCTCAGAAACATCTTTTTGATGTGTGCATTCAACTCACACAGTTGAACCTTCCTTTTAATAGGACAGTTTTGAAAGTCTTTTTTTGTAGTATCTGTAAGAGGACATTTGGAGCGCTTTGAGGCCTTCGGTGGAAAAGGAAATATCTTCACATAAAAACTGGACAGAAGCATTCTCAGAAACTTCTTTGTGATGTGTGCATTATACTCAC
The DNA here is from genome assembly GCF_028885625.2 of Pongo pygmaeus. Taxonomy (NCBI): domain Eukaryota; kingdom Metazoa; phylum Chordata; class Mammalia; order Primates; family Hominidae; genus Pongo; species Pongo pygmaeus. The sequence continues at coordinate 11,359,984 of NC_072388.2, read as the reverse complement.
AGAGTTGAGCCTTGCTTTTGATAGAACAGTTTTGAAACACTCTTTTTGTAGAATCTGTAGGTGGATACTTGGAGCACTTTGAAGCCTTCGTTGGAAATGGGAATATCTTCAAATAAAAATTAGACAGAAGGATTCTCAGAAACTACATTGTGATGTGTGAATTCAACTCAAAGTGTTGAGCCTTCCATTTGTTAGAGCAATTTTGAAACACTCTTTTTGTAGAATCTGCAAGGGGATTTTTGGAGTGCTTTGAAACCTTCTTTGGAAAATGGAATATCTTCACATAAAAACTACACAGAAGCATTCTCAGAAACTACTTTGTGATGTGTGCGTTCAACTCACTGAGTTGAACCTTCCTTTTCAAAAAGCAGTTTTGAAACACACTTTTTGCAGAATCTGCAGATGGACATTTGAAGCGCTTTGAGGGCTATGGTAGCAAAGGAAATATCTTCAAATAAAAACTAGGCAGAAGCATTCTCAGAAACATGTTTGTGACTTTTACATTCAACTCACAGAGTTGAAAATACCTACTTATAGAGCAGTTGTGAAACATTCTTTTTGTATTACCTGCAAGTGGATATTTGGACCGTTTTGAGGCCTTCGTTGGAAACGGGAATATCTTCACATAAAAGCAGAAGCATTCTCAGAAACTTCTTTGTGATGTGTGCATTCAACACACAGAGAAGAACCTTCCTTTTCATAAAACAGTTTTAAAACACTCTTTTTGAAGAATCCGCAAGTGGGTATTTCAACCGATTTGGGGCCTTCCTTGGAAATGCTTATATCTTCACATAAAACTAGACAGAAGCATTCTCAGAAACTTCTTGTGTTGTGTGCCTTCAACTGACAGAGTTTAGCCTTCCTTTTGATAGAGCAGTTTTGAAACGCTCTTTTTTTAAAATCTGCAAGGGGATATGACGACCGTTTTGAAGCCTTCATTGGAAAAGGGAATATCTTTATATAAAAACTAGACAGAAACACTCTCAGAGATCTGTTTGTGATGTTTGCATTCAGTTCACAGAGTTGAACGTACCTTTTCATAGAGTAGTTACAAAACAATCCTTTTGAAGGACCTGCAAGTGGATATTTGGACCAATTTCACAACTTCATTGGAATAGGGTATCCCTTCACATAAAAACTAGACAGAAGCATTCTTAGAAACTTCTTAGTGATGTGTGCATTGAACTCACAGAGTGGAACCTTCCTTTTGATAGAACAGTTTTGGTACATTCTTTTTGTAGAATCTGCAAGGAATATTAGGAGCACTTTGAAGTTTTCATTGGAAACGTCAATATCTTCAAATAAAAACTAGGCAGAAGCATTCTCAGAAACTTCTTGTGATGTGCGCATTCAACTCACAGAGTTAAACTTTCCTTTTCATAGAGCAGTTTTGAAACACTCTTTTTGTAGAATCTGCAAGTGGATATTTGGATGGCTTTGAGACTTATGCTGGAAAAGGAAATGTCTTCACATAAATACTAGGCAGAAGCGTTCTCAGAAACTACCTTTTGATGTGTACATTCAACTCACAGTGTTGAGCCTTCCTTTTCATAGAGCATTTTTGAAACACTCTTTTTGTAGAATCTGAAAGTGGATATTCAGAGCGCTTTGAGGTCTATGGTACAACAGGAAATGTCTTCAAATAAAAACTGGACTGAAGCATTCTCAGAAACTTCTTTCAGATGTGTGCATTCAACTCACAGATTTCAACAAGACTTTTCAAAGAGCAGTTTTGAAACACTCCTTTTTTAGAATCTGCAAGTGGATATTTGGATCATTTGAGGTCTTCATTGGAAACGGGAATATCTTGAGATAAAAACTAGACAGAAGCATTCTCAGAAACTGCTTTGTGATGTGTGCATTCAAATAACAGAGTTGAACATAACTTCTCATAGAGGAGTTTTGAAAACTTCTTGTTGTAGAATATGCAAGGGGATATTTGCAGGGCCTTGGAGCCTTCGTTGGAAATGGAAATATCTTCAAATAAAAACTATACAGAAGCATTCTCAGAAACTTCTTTCTGATGTGTACATTCAACTCACAGAGTTCAACATAACTTTTCATAGAGGAGTTTTGAAACACTCTTTTTGTAGAATCTGCAAGTGGACATTTGGATTGCTTTAACTCGTTTCGTGGAAATAGAAATATCTTTACAAAAAAAGTAGAAACAAGCATGCTGAGAAACTTCTTTGTGATGTGTGCTTTCAGCTCACAGAGTTGAACCTTCCTTTTTATAGAGCAGTTTTGAAACACTTCTTTTGTTGAATCTGCAAGTGGACATTGGAGAGCTTTGAGGCCTTTGGTGGAAAAGGAAATATCCTCACATAAAAACAAGAATGAAGTATTCTCAGAAACTTCTTTGTGATGTGTGCATTGAACTCACAAAATTGAAGCTTTCTTTTGATAGAGCAGTTCTGAAACACTCTTTTTGTAGAATCTGCAAGTGGATATTTGGAGTTTTTTGATGTCTTCAGTGGAAACGGGAATATCTTGAAATAAAAACTAGACAGAAGTATTCTCAGAAAGTACTTTGTGATGCGTGTTTTCATATCACAGAGTTGAACTTTTCTTTTCATAGAGCAGTTTTCAAACACTGTTTTTGTCCATTCTGCAAGTGGACATTTGTAGCACTTTGAGGGCTCTGGTGCAAAAGGAAAATCTGCAAATAAAAACTAGACAGAAACATACTCAGAAACTTCTTTGTGATGTTTGAATTCAACTCACAGACTTGAACAAATCTTTTCATAGAGCAGTTGTGAATCACTCTTTTTGTAGAATCTGCAAGTAGATATTTGGACCAATTTGAGTCCATCATTCGAAACGGGAATATCTTCACATAAATGCTAGAAAGAAGCATTCTCAGAAACTTCTTTGTGCTGTGTGCATTCAACTCGCAGAGTTGAACATTCCTGTTGATAGATCAGGTTTGAAACACTCTTTTTATAGAATCTGTAATTGGATATTTGAAGCGCTTTGAATCCTTCATTGGAAATGGGAATATCTTCAAAGAAAAACTAGACAGAAGCGTTCTCAGAAACTTCTTTGTGATGTGTACATTCAACTCACAGAGTTGAACATTCCTGTTGATAGAGCAGTTTTGAAACACTCTTTTTATAGTATCTGTAAGTGGATATTTGAAGCGCTTCGAATCCTTCATTGGAAGCGGGAATATCTTCAAATAAAAACTAGACAGAAGTATTCTCAGAAACTACTTTGTGATGTGTGAATTCAACTCACAGAGTTGAACCTTTCCTTTGATAGAGTAGTTTTGTAACACTCTTTTTGTAGGATAATCAAGTGGATATTTTTAGCGCTTTGTGGGCTATGGTGGAAAAGGAAATATCTTCACATAAAAACTAGACGGAAACATTCTCAGAAACTCCTTTGGGCTGTTTGAATTCAACTCACAGAGTTGAACATACCTTTTCATAGAGCATTTGGGAAACACTCTTTTTAAGGAATCTGCAAGTGGATATTCTGACTGATTTGAGGGCTTCTTTGGAAACGTTAATAACTTCATATAAAAACAAAGACAGAAGCATTCTGAGAAACTTCTTTGAGATGTCTGCATTCAATTCACAGAGTTGAACATAACTTTTCACAGAGCAATTTTGAAACACTCTTTTTGTAGTATCGGCAAGTGGATATTTGGACTGCTTTGAGGCCTGTGGTGGAATAGGAAATATCTTCACATAAAAACTAGATGGAAACATTCTCAGAAACTTCTTTGTGATGTGGGAATTCAACTCACAGAGTTGAACCTCCCTTTGGATAGAATAGTTTTGAAACACATTTGTTGTAGTATCTGTAAGTTGACATTTAGAGTGCTTTGAGGACTTCAGTGCAAAAGGAAATATCTTCACATAAAAACTAGACATAAGCATTCTCAGAAACTCCTTTGTGACGGGGGCATTCAACTCACAGAGGTGAACCTTCCTTTTGATAAAGCAGTTTTGAAATACTCCTTTTGTAGAAATTGCAATTGGATTTTAGGAGCACTTTGAAGAGTTCATTGGGAGCGGGTATATCTTCAAATAAAAACTAGACAGAAGCATTCTCAGCAACTACTTTGTGATGTGTGCATGCAACTCACAGAGTTAAACCTTTCTTTTGACAGAGCAGTTTTGAAACACTCTTTTTGTAGGATCTGCAAGTGGATATATGTAGCACTTTGAGGGCTACATTGGAAAAGGAAATATTTTCAAATAAAAACTAGATGGAAGCATTCTCAGAAACTCCTTGATGATGTTTGCATTCAACTCACAGATGTGAACATACCTTTTCATAGAGTAGTTGTGAAACACTCTTTTCGAGGAACCTGCAAGTGGATATTTTGACCAGTATTAGGCATTCTTTGGAAACGTTAGTAACTTCACATAAAAACTAGACAGAAGCATTCTCAGAAACTTCTTTGAGATGTGTGCATTCAATTCTCAGAGTTGAACATAAGTTTTCATAGAGCAGTTTTGAAACACTCTTTTTGTAGAATCTGTAAGCGGATATTTGGACTGCTTTGAGGTCTTCATTGAAAACGGGAATATCTTCACATGAGAATTAGAGAGAAGCATTCTCAGAAACTTCTTTGTGATGTGTGCATTCAACTCAAGGAGTTGAACACATCTTTTCATAGAGCAGTTTTGAAACACTCTTTTTGTAGTTTCTGCATGTGGATATTTGGACTGCTTTGAAGCCTGCGGTGGAGTAGGAAATATCTTCACATAAAAAGTATTCAAAAGCATTCTCAGAAACTTATTTGTGATGTGGGCATTCAACTCACAGATTTGAACCTCCCTTTTGAAAGGGTACTTTTGAAACACTTTTTTTTGTAGAATCTGCAAGCGAACATTTGGAGTCCTTTGAGGCCTTCAGTGGAAAAGGAAATATCTTCACATAAAAACTAGACATAAGCATTCTCAGAAACTTCTTTGTGATATGTGCATTCAACTCGCAGAGTTGAACCTCCCTTTTGATAGGGCAGTTTTGAAACACTTTTTTTGTAGAATCTGCAAGTGGTTATTCAGAGTGCTTTGAGTCCTTTGGTAGAAAAGGAAATATCTTCACCTCAAAACTAGACATAAGATTTCTCAGAAACTTCTTTGAGATGTGCACATTCAATTCATATAGTTGAACATAACTTTTCATAGAGCAGTTTAGAAACACTCTTTTCATAGTATCTGTAAGTGGATATTTGGAAAGATTTGAGGGCTTCATTGGAAATTGGGATATCTTCACATAAAAACTATACAGAAGCATTTTCAGAAACTTCTTTGTGATGTGTGCATTCAATTCACAGAGTTGAACACATCTTTTCATAGAACAATTTTGAAACACTCTTTTAGTAGAATCTACATGTGGATATATGGACAGCTTTGAGGCCTTCGATCGAAAAGGAAATATCTTCACATAAAAACTAGACAGAGGCATTTTCAGACACTACTTTCTGATTTGTGCATTAGACTCACAGAGTTGAACCTTCCTTTTGATAGAGCAGTTTTGAATCACTCTTATTGTAGAATCTGCAAGTGGATATTTGGAGTGTTTGAAGCCTTCGTTGGAATCGGGAATATCTTCAAATAAAAACTAGACAGAATAATTCTCAGAAACTACTTTGTGATGTGTGCATTCACCTCAAAGAGTTGAGCTTTCCTTTTGATAGAACAGCTTTGAAACAGTCTTTTTGTAGAATCTGCAAGTGGATATTTTTAGCGCTTTGAGACCCATGGTAAAAAAGGGAATATCTTCGCATAAAAACCAGACAGAAGCATTCACAGAAACTTCTTTGTGATGTGTGCATTTAACTCACAGATTTGAAACTTCTTTTGATAGAGCAGTTTTGAAACACTCTTTTTGTAGTGTCTTCAAGTGGATATTTGGAGTGTTTTGAGGCCTGTGGTAGAAAAGGGAATATCTTCACATAAAAACTAGACAGAAGCATTCTCAGAATCTTCTCCTGATGTGTGCATTCAATTCACAGAGTTGAATGTTCCTTTTGATAGAGCATTTTTGAAACACTCTTTATGAAGGATCTGCAAGGGAATATTTGGACTTTTTTTGATCTTCATTAGAAACAGGAATATCTTCACATAAAAACTAGACAGAAGTATTCTGAGAAACTTCTATGTGACATGTGCCTTCAACTCACAGAGTTGAATCCTCCTTTTGATAGAGCAGTTTTGAAACAATTTTTCTGTAGAATCTGCAAGGAGATATTTGGACCGTTTTGAGGCCTTCATTGGAAAAGGGAATGTCTTCACATAAAAATTAGAGAGAAGCATTCTCAGAAAATTCTTTGTGATGTGTGCATTCAAATCACAGAGTTGAACCTTTCTTTCATAGAGCAGTTTTGAAACGCTTTTTTTGAAGAATCTGCAAGTGGACCTTTGGAGGGCTTTGAGGAATTTGGTGGAAAAGGAAATATCTTCACATAGAAACTACATATAAGAATTCTCAGAAACTTCTTTGGGATGTGTGCATTCAACTCACAGAATTGAACGTTCCTTTTGAAAGAGCAGTTTTGAAACACTCTTTTTGTAGAATCTGTAAGTGGATATTTGGAGCACGTTGAAGCATTCATTGTAAAGGGGAATAACTTCAAATAAAACTAGACAGATCCATTCTCAGACAGTACTTTGTGATGTGTGCATTCAACTCACTGTGTTGACCCTTCCTTTTGATAGAGAAGTTTTGAAACACTCTGTTTCCAGAATCTACAGGTGGATATTTGGAGTACTATGAAACCTTTATTGGAAACGAAAATATCTTCAAATAACAACCAGACAGAAGCATTTTCAGAAACAACTTTCTGATGTGTGCATTCAACTCACAGAATTCAGCCTTGGTTTGGTAGAGCAGTTTTGAAACAGTCTTTTTTTAGAATCTGCAAGTAGATATTTGGAGAGCTTTGAGGTCTATGGTAGAAAAAAATATATCTTCACATAAAAAGTTGACAGAAGCATTCTCAAAAACTTCTTTGTGATGTGTACATTCAAGTCACAGAGTTGAAACTTCTTTTTATAGAGCAGTTTTGAAGCACTGTTTTTGTAGGATCTGAAAGTGGATATTTGGAGCACTTTGAAGCTTTCGTTCCAAAAGAGTTTATCTTCAAATAAAACCTACACAGAATCATTCTCAGAAACTACTTAGTGTTGTGTGCATTCAACTCACTAAGTTGAGTCTTCCTTTTGATAGATCAGTTTTGAAACACTCTTCTTCTAGAATCTGCAAGTGGATATTTGCAGCGCTTTGAGGCCACTGTAGAAAAGGAAATATTTTTCATATAAAAATTAGACAAAGAATTCTCTGAAACTGCTTTCTGGTGTGTGCATTCAACTCACTTAGTTGAACATAACTTTTCAGAGAGTAGTTTTGAAACACTGTTTTTGTAGAATCTGCATGTGGATATTAGGACTGCTTTGAGGCCTTCATTGGAAATGGGAATATTTTCACATAAAATCTAGGCAGAAGCATTTTCAGAATCATCTTTGTGATGTGTGCATTCAACACGCAGAGTTGAACGATCCTTTTGATAGACCTGATGGAAACCCTCTTTTTGTAAAATCTGCAAGTGGATAATTGGAGAGCTTTGAGACCCATGGCAGAAAAGGAAATATCTTCACATAAAAACTAGACAGAAGGGTTCTCAGAAACTATTTTGTGATGTGTCCATTCAACTCACAGAGTTGAACAATCCTTTTGATAGAACAGCTTTGAAACACTGTTTTTGAAGGATCTGCAAGTGGATATATGAGCACTTTGAGGCCTATGCTGGAAAAGGAAATATCTTCACAGAAAAGCTAGACAGAAGCGTTCTCAGAAACTTCTTTGTGATGTGTGCATTCAACTTACAGAGTTGAGCCTTCTTTTTAATAGAGCAGTATTGACACTCTTTTTTTGTAGGATCAGCAAGTGAATATTTGGAGTGCTTTGAGGCCTATGCTGCAAAAGGAAATATCTTCGCATAAAAAGTAGACAGAAGCATAATCTGAAACTTCTTTGTGATCTGTGCATTCAACTCATAGAGTTGAAACTTCCTTTACATAGAGCGGTTTTGAAACACGGTTTTTGTAAAATCTGCAAGTGGATATTTGGAGGTCTTTGAGGGATATGCTGGAAAAAGAAATGTCTTCACATAAAAACTATACAGAAGCTTTATCAGAAACTTCTTTGTGATGTATGCGTTCAATTCCCAGAGTTAAACCTTCCTTCCTTTTGATAGAGCAGTATTGAAACTATCTTTTGGTTGAATTTGCCAGTGGATATTTGGGGCGACTTGAGGCCTACGCTGGAGAAGGAAATATCTTCATATAAAAATTAGACAGAAGTATTCAGAGAAACTTCTTTGTGATGTGTGCATTCAACTCACAGAGTTGTACCTTCTTCTTAATAGGTCAGTTTTGAAATAATGTTTTTGTAGAATCTGCAAGTGAATATTTGGAGCAAATTGAGGCCTATCCTGGAAAAGGAAATGTCTTCACATAAAAACTAGACAGAAGCATTCTCAGAAGCTTCTTTTTAATGTGTGCTTTCAACTCACAGAGTCGAAACTTCCTTTTGAGAGAGCAGTTTTGAAACACATTTCGTAGAATCTGCAAGTGCATATTTGGAGCAATTCGAGGCCTATCCCGCAAAAGGAAACATCTTCACATAAAAACTAGATAGAAGCATTCTCAGAAACAACTTTGTGATGTGTGCATTCAACTAACAGAGTTGAACCTTCCATTTGATAGAGCAGACTTGAAACAATCTTTTTGGAGATTCTGCAAGAGGATATTTGGAGAGATTTGAGGCCTATTCTTGAAAAGGAAATGTCTTCACGTAAAAACTAGACAGAAGAGTTCTCAGAAACTTCTTTTTGATGTGTGCATTCAACTCACAGTATTGAACCTTCCTTTTGATAGAGGAGTTTTGAAACACTCTTTTTGTACAATCTGCAACAGGATATTTGAAGCGGTTTGAAACCTATGCTGGAAAAGGAAATATCTTCACCTACAAACTAGACAGAAGCATTATCAGAAACTTCTTTGTGATGTGTGCATTCAACTCAGAGAGTTGAACTTCTCTTTTGATAAAGTAGTTATGAAACACGGTTTTTGTAGAATCTGCAGGTGGATAATACGAACACTTAGAGGCCTATGCAGGAAAAGGAATTATCTTAAAAAAAAAAAAAACTAGACAGAAGCATTATCAGAAACTTCTTTGTCATGTGTGCACTCAACTCACAGAGTTTAACCTTCCTTTTTATACAGCAGTTTTGAAACACTCTTTTTGTAGAATCTGCAAGTGGATATTTGGAGCAATTTCTGTCCTATACTGGAAAAGGAAATATTTTCATGCAAAAATTTGACAGAGGCGTTCTCAGAAACTTCTTTGTGATGTGTACATTACACTCACAGAGTTGAACACTACTTTTGATAGAGCAGTTTTGAAACACTCTTTTTGTAGAATCTGCAAGATGGTATTTGGAGTTGATGGAAGCCTTCTTTGGAAATGGGAACACCTTCAAATAAAAATTACACAGAAGCGTTCTCAGAAACTACTTTGTGATGTGTGCATTCAACTCACAGAGTTGAACCTTCGTTTTGTTAGAACAGTTTTGTAGCCCTCCTTTTGTCGTATCTGCAAGTGAATATTTGGAGCGGTTGAAGCCTCTGTTGGAAAAGGAAATATCTTCACATAAAAACCAGATAGAAGCATTCTTAGAAACTTCTTTGTGTTGTGTCTATGCAACTCATGGAGGTGAGCCTTCATTTTCATAGAGCAGTTTTGAAACACTCTTTTTGTTGTATCTGCTAGTGGGTATTTGGAGAGCTTTGTCGTCTATGCTGCAAAAGGAAATATCTTCACATAAAAACTAGACAGAAGCATTCTCAGAAACTTCTTTATAATGTGTGCATCCAACTGACGGAATTGAAATTTCCTCTTGATAGAGCAGTTTTGAAACACTATTTTTGTTGAATCTGCTAGTGGATATTTGGAGTGCTTTGAGGCGTATGCTGGAAAAGCAAATATCTCCACCTAAAAAGTAGACAGAAGTATTCTCAGAAACTTCTTTGTGAAGTGTGCATTCAATTCACAGAGTAGAAACTTCGTTTTGATAGAGCAGTTTTGAAACACAGTATTTATAGGATCTGCAAGCGGATATTTGGGGCACTTTGAGGCCTATGCTGGAAAAGGAAATATGCCCACATAAAAACTAGACAGAAGCGTTCTCAGAAACTTGTTTGAGATGTGTGCATTCATCTCACAGAGTTGAACCTTCCTTTTGAGAGAACAGTTTTGAATCATAGTTTTTGTAGAATGTGCAAGCTGATATTTAGATCTATTTGAGGCCTGTGCTGGAAAAGGAAATGTCTTCAGATAAAAACTGTACGGACGCATTCTCTGGAACTTCTTTCTGATGTGTGCATTCAGCTCACAGAGTTGAACCTTCTGATTAATAGAGCAGTTTTGAAACAGGCTTTTTGTGTAATCTGAAAGTGGATGTTTGGAGAGATTTGAGACCTTGGCTGGAAAAGGAAATATCTTCACTTAAAAACTAGACAGAAGCGTTCTCAGAAACTTCTTTATGAGGTGTACATTCATCTAACAGAATTGAACTTTCCCTTTGATAGAGCAGTTCTAAAACCCTCTTTTTGTAGAATCTGCAAGTGGCTATTAGGAGCTATTGGGGCCTCTGGTGGAAAAGGAAATATCTTCACATCAAAACTAGAAAGAAGCATTCTCAGAAACTTCTTTGTGATGTGTGCATTTAAGTCACATATTTGAACCTTCTTTTTGTTAGAGCCGTTTTGAAACTCTCTTTTTGTAGAATCTGCAAGCGGATATTTGGAGAGATTGATGCCTATGGTGTACAAGAAAATATCTTCATATAAAAACTAAACAGAAGCAATCAGAGAAACTTCTTTTTTATGAATGCATTCAACCCACAGAGTTGAACCTACCTTTTGATATAACAGTTTTGAAACACAGTTTTTGTAGAATCTGCAAGTGGACATTTGAAGCACTTTGAGGCCTATCCTGGAAAAGCACATCTTCACAGAAAAACTAGACAGAAGCGTTCTCAGAAACTTCTTCGCGATGTGTGCATTCAACTAACAGAGTTGAGACTTCTTTTTAATAGAGCAGTATTGACACCCTCTTTTGTAGAATCTGCAAGTGGGGATTTGGAGTGCTTTGAGGCCTATGCTAGGAAAAGGAAATATGTTCACATAAAAAGTTGACAGAATCATTCTCAGAAACTTCATTTTTATGTATGTATTCAACTGACAGAGTTGAAACTTACTTTCAATAGAGCAGTTTTCAACTGCTGTTTTTGTAGAATATGCAAGTGGATATTTGGAGCACTTTGAGGCGTATGCTTTAAAAGGAAATATCTTCACAAAAAACTAAACATAAGTATACTCAGATACTTCTTTGTAATGTGTGCCTACAGCATACAGTGTTGAACTTTCTTATTGATAGAGCAGTTTTGAAACACTGTTTTTGTGTAATCTGCAAGTGGATATTTGGAGAACTTTGAGGCGTATGCTGGAAAAGGAGATATCCTCACATAAAAACTAGACAGAAGCATTCTTAGAACCTGCTTTGTCATGTGTGCATTCAACTCATAATGTTGAGCCTTCCTTTTGATAGAGCCGTATTGAAACACTGCTTTTGTAGAATCTGCAAGTTCATATTTGGAGCGCTTTGGGGCATGTGGTGGAAAAACAAATATTTTCACATAAAAACGAAACAGAAGCATTCAGAGGAACTTCTTTGTTATGTATGCATTCAACTCACAGGGTTGAACCTACCCTTTGATAGATCAGTTTTGAAACCCTCTTTTTTGTAGAATTTGCAAGTGGATATTTGGAGCGATTGCGTCCTCTGGTGGAAAAGGATATAAATTTACATAAAAACTATACAGAAGCATTCTCAGAAACTTCTACATGACGTGTGCATTCAATTCTGAGCGTTGAGCCTTCCTTTTTATAGAGCAGTTTTGAAAAACTCTTTTTGTAGAAACTGAAAGTGGACATTTGGAGCGGTTTGAGGCCTATGCTGGAAAAGGAAATATCTTCACATAAAAACTAGACAGAAGCATTCTCAGAAACTTCTTCTGATGTGTGCATTCAACTCACAGAGTTGAAACTTCTTTTTAATAGAGCCGTTTTGAAACACTATTTTTGTAGAATGGCAAGTGGATAATTGGAGCTCTTTGTGGCGTATGCTGGAAAAGGAAATATCTTCACATAAAAACTAGACAGAAGTATTCTCAGAAACTTCTTTGTGATGCGTGAATTCAAATCACAGTGTTGAACTATCCTTTTGATTGAATAGTTTTGAAACACTATTTTTGTTGTATCTGCAAGTGGATATTTAGAGCACTTTGATGCCTATGCCAGAAAGGAAATATCCCCTCATAAAAACTGGACAAAAGCATTCTCAGAAACTTCTCTGTGATGTGTGTATTTAACTCAGATATTTGAACTTTCCTTTTGAGAGAGCAGTTTTGAATCACTTTTTTTGTAGAGTTTGCAAGTGGATATTTGTAGTGATTTGAGGCCTATGCAGTAAAACGAAATATCTTCACATAAAAACTAGACAGAAGTGTTCTCAGAAACTTCTTTGTGATATCTGCATTCAACTCACAGAGTTAAACCTTACTTTTGAAATACTTTTTTTGTAATCTGCAAGTGGATATTAGGAGCACTTTGAGGCCTATGCTGGAAAATTAAATATCTTCACAGAAAAACAGACAAAATCGTTCTCAGAAATTACTCTGCAATGTGTACATTCACCTCACAGAGTCGTGCCTTCTTTTTAATGCAGCAGCTTTGAAACACTCTTTTTGTACAATATGCAAGAAGATGATTGGAGCACTTTGAGTTCTATGAAGGGAAAAGGAATATCTTCACATAAAAACTAGAGAGAATTATTCTCAGAAACTTCTTTGTTATGTACACATTCCACTCACAGAGTTGAACCTTACTTTTGATAGAGTAGTTTTGAAACCTCATTTTTGAAGAATCGGCGAGTGGATAATTGGAGGTCTTAAAGGCCTATTCTAGAAAAGAAAATATCTTCACATAAAAACTAGACAGAAGCATTCTCAGAAACTTCTTTGTGATGTGTGCATTCAACTCATACAGTTGAATCTTTCTTTTGTTAGAGTAGTTTTGAAACACTCTTTTTGTAGAATCTGCAAGTGGATATTTGGAGAGTTTTGAGGCCTATGCTGGAGAAGGAAATATCTTCACATAAAAACTAGATGCAAGTATTCAGAGCAACTTTTTGTGATGTGTGCATTCAATTCACAGAGTTGGACCCTCTTTTTCATAGAACAGTTTTGAAACACTTGTTTTTGTAGAATTTGCAAAGAAATTGCAAATTTCCTTGTGAAGGAAATACCTTCACAGACAAACTTGACAGAAGTGTTCTCAGAAACAACTTTGTGATGTGTACATTCAACTCACTGAGATGAACATTCCTTTTAATAGAGCAGTTTTGAAACACTGTTTTTGTAGAATCTGCAAGTGGATATTTGGAGCACTTTGAGACATGTGGTAGAAAAAGAAATATCTTTACATAAAAACGAGACAGGCATTCTCGGAAACTTCTTTGCTATGTATGCATTCATCTCTAATAGTTGAACTTAACTTTTGATAGAGCAGTTTAGAAACCTTGTTTTCTTAGTATCTGCAAGTGGATATTTGGAGCGATTGTGGCCTCTGGTGGAACAGAAAATATCTTCACTTACAGACAAGGCAGACGCATTCCCATAAGCTTCTTTGTGATGTGTGCATTCAACTCACAGAGTTGAGCCTTCCTTTGGTATACGAGTTTTGAAACACTGTTTTTGTAGAATCTGCAAGTGGATATTTAGAGCACTTAGAGGCCTATGCTGGAAAAGGAAATATCTTAATTTAAAAACTAGACAGAAGCATTCTCAGAAACTTCTTTGTGATATGTGCATCTAACTCACAGAGTTGGAACTACCTATTGATAGAGCAGTTTTGCGGCAACCTTTTTGTAGAATCTGCAAGTGGATATTTGGAGAGATTTGAGTCCTACGCTGGAAAAGGAAATATCTTCACATAAAAACTAGACAGAACTATTCTCAGAAACTTCTTAGTGATTTGTGTATTCAACTCACAGAGTTGAACCTTCTTTTTAATAAAACACTTTTGAAACACTCTTTTTGTAGAATCTGCAACTGATATTCGGAGCATTTTCAGGCATATGTTGGAAAAATAAATATCTTTGAATAAAAACTAGACAAAAGCATTCTCAGAAATTTCTTTGTTACGTACGCATTGCACTCACAGAGTTGAACCTTAATTTTGATAGAGCAGTTTTGAAACACTCTTTTTTTAGAATCTGCAAGTGGATATTTGAAGATCTTTGAGACCTATGCTGGAGAAGGAAATATCTTCACATAAAAACTATACAGAAGCATTCAGAGGAACTTCTTTCAGAATTGTGCATTCAACTCACAGTGTGGAACGTTCCTTTTGATAGAACAGTTTTGAAACACTGTTTTTGTAGAATCTGCAGGTGGATATTTGGAGCAATTTGAGGGTTATGCTGGAAAAGCAAATATCTTCACATAAATACATGACAGAAGCATTCTCAAAAACTTCTTTGAGATGTGTGCATTCAAGTCATAGATTTGAACGTTCCTTTTCATAGAGCAGTTTTGAAACTCTCTTTTTGTAGAACCTGCAAGGGGATATTTTGACTTATTTAAGGCCTTTGTTGGAGTCAGGAATATCTTCACATAAAAACTAGACAGAAGCATTCTCAGAAACTTCTTTGTGATGTTTGCATTCAACTCACAGAGTTGAACCTTCTTTTTGATACAGCCGTTTTGAAAGACTTTTTTAATAGAATCTGCAAGTGGACAATTTGTGTGCTTTGAGGCCTTTTGTAGAAAAGGAAATATCTACACATAAAAACTAGACAGAAGAATTCTCAGAGACATCTTCATGATGAATGCATTCAACTCACAGAGTTAAAACCTCCTGTTGATAGAGCAGTTTTGAAACTCTCTGTTTGTAGAATCTGCAAGTGAATATGTGGAGCGCTTTGAAGCCTTCGTTGGAAACGGGAATATCTTCAAATAAAAACTGAACAGAAGCATTCTCAGAAACTATTTTGTGATGTGTGCATTCAACTCAGGGAGTTGAACCTTTCTTTTGATAGAGCAGTTTTCAAGCACTCTTTTTGTATAAGCTGCAAGGGGACATTTATAGCACATTGAGGGCTATGGTGGAAAAGGAATTATCTTCAAATAAAAAACACACAAAAGCATTCTCAGAAACTTCCTTGGGAGGATTGCATTCAAATCACAGAGTTGGAGATATCTTTTCATAAAGCAGTTGTGAAACAGTCTTTTTGAAGTACCTACAAGTGGATATTTGGACCGATTTGAGGCCTTCATTGGAAAAGGGAAAATCTTCACATAAAAACTAGATAGAATAATTTTGAGAAACTTCTTTGTCATGTGTGCATTAAACTCACAGATTTGAACACAACTTTTCATAATGAAGTTTTGAAACATTCTTTTTGTACAATCTGCAAGTGGATATTTGGACCGCTTTGAGGCCTTCATTGAAAATGGGAATATCTTCACATAGAAAGTAGACAGAAGAATTCTCAGAAACTTACTTGTGACGTGTGCATTCAACTCACAGAGCTGAACATACCTTTTCATAGAGCAGTTGTGAAACACTCTTTTTGAAGAACCTGCATGTAGATATTTGGACCGATTTCAGTCCTTCTTTGGAAACCGGAATATATTCACATAAAACCTACACAGAAGCATTCTCAGAAACTATTTTGAGACGTGTGCATTCAACTCACAGAGTTGAACAAAACTTTTCATACAGCAGTTTTGAAACACTCTTTTTGTAGAATCTGCAGGTGGATATTCGGAGCGCTTTGAGGCAAATGGTAGAAAAGCAAATATTGTCACATAGACACTAGAAAGAAACATTCTCAGAAACTTCTTTGTGATATGTGCATTCAACCCACGTAGTTGAACCTTCCTTTTGATAGAGCAGTTTTGAAACACATTTTTTGTAGAATCAGAAGGAGGAGATTTGGAGTTCTTTGAAGCCTTCTTTGGAAAAGGGAATATCTTCAAAAAAATATTAGACAGTAGCATTCTCAGAAACTGCTTTGTGATGCGTGCTTTCATGTCACAGAGTTGAACATTCCTTTTGATAGAGCAGTTTTGAAAGACTCTTTTTTTAGAATCTGGAAGTGGATATTTGGAGGACTTTGAAGCCTTCATTGGAAACGGGAATATCTTTACATAATAACTAGACAGAAGCATTCTCAGAAACTACTTTTTGATGTGTGCATTCAACTCACAGATTTGACCCTTCCTTTTGATAGAGCAGTTTTGAAACACTCTTTTTGTAGAATTTCCAAGGGATATTTGGACTTCTTTGAGGCATATGGTAGAAAAGGGAATATCTTCACATAAAAACTAGACAGAAGAATTCTCAGAAACTTCTTTGTGATGTGTGCATTCAACTCACAGAGTTGAACCTTCCTTTTGGTAGACCAGTTGTGAAACACGCTTTTTGTAGAACCTCCAAGTGGATATTTGGACCAATTTGAAGCTTTCATTGGAAACGGGTATATCTTCACATAAAAACTGGACAGAAACATTCTCAGAAAATTCTCTGTGATGTGTGCATTCAACTCACAGAGTTGAACCTTCCTTTTGACAATCGTTCTGATACACTCCTTTTGTGGTATATGCTAGTGGATATTTGGACCACTTCGAAGCCTTCATTGGAAAGAGGAATGTCTTCACATAAAAACTAGACAGAAGTATTCTCAGAAACTTCTTTCTGATGTGTGCATTCAACTCACAGAGGGGTTGAAACTTCCTTTTGATAGAGCAGTTTTGAATTACTGTTTTTGTACAATCTGCAAGTGGACATTTTGAGCAATTTGAAATCCTCGTAGGAAACAGGAACATCTTCAAATTAAAAGTAGACAGAAGCACTCTCAGAAACTTCTTTGTGATGTTTGCATTCACCTCACGGAGTTGAACATATCTTCTCATATATCACTTGTGAAACACCCTTTTTGAAGAACCTGCAAGTGGATATTTGCATCGATTTGAGGCCTTCATTGGAAACGGGAATTTCTTCACATAAATCTAGATGGAAGAATTCTCAGAAACTTCTTTGTGATGTGTGCATTCAACTCACAGAGTTGAACATAACTTTTCATAGAGGAGTTTTGAAACCCTCTTTCTGTAATATCTGCAAGGGGATATTTGGACCGTTTTGAGGCCTTCTTTGGAAACGGGAATATCTTCACATAAAAACTAGACAGAAGCATTCTCAGAAACTTCTTTATGATGAGTCCATTAAACCCACAGCGTTGAACCTTCCTTTTGATACAGCAGTTTTAAAACACACTTTTTGTAGAATCTGCAGCAGTATATATGGACTGTTTTGAGGCCTTTGTTGGAAACAGGAGTACCTTTACATAAAAAACAGACAGAAGCATTCTAAGAAACTTCTTAGTGATGTGTGCATCCAGCTCACAGAGTTGGACCTTCCATTTGACAGGGCTGTTTTGAAAAGCTCTTTTTGTAGAATCTAAAAGCAGAGATTTGGCGCGCTTTGAGTCCTTCCGTGGGAAAGGAAATATCTTCAAATAAAAACTAGACAAAAGCATTCTCAGTAACTTCTCTGTGATGTTTGCACTCAACTCACAGAGTTGAACCTTCCTTTTGATAGGGCAGTTTTGAAATAATCTTTTGGTAGAATCTGAAGGTGTATATTTGGACTGCTTTCAGTCCTATTGTAGAAAAAGGAATATCTTCACATACAAACTAGACAAGAATTCTCAGCCACTTGTTTGTGATTTGTGCGTTGAACTAAAAGAGATGAACCTTCCTTTTGATGGAGCAGTTTTGATACACTCTTTTTGTAGAAACTGCAAGTGAATATTTTGAAAGCTTTGAAGACTTCTTTGGAAAAGGGACTATCTTCAAATGAAAACTAGACAGAAGCATTCTCAAAAACTACTTTGGGATGTTTGCATTCACCTCACAGAGTTGAACATACCTTCTCATAGAGCAGTTGTGAAACACTCTTTTTGAAGAACCTGCAAGTGGATATTTGGAGTGCTTTGAAGTCTTCGTTGGAAACAAGAATATCTTCAAATAAAAACTAGACAGAGGCATTCTAATAAACTTATTTGTGATGTGTGCATTCAACTCACAGAGCTGAACATAACTTTTCATATAAGACTTTTGAAACCCTCTTTTTGTATAATATGCAAGGGGATATTTTGACCGTTTTGACCCACTGTTGGAAACCGGAATATCTTCTTATAAAAACTAGACAGAAGCATTCTCAGAAACTTCTATATGATATTTGCATTCAACTGACAGAGTTGAACATACCTTTTCATAGAGCAGTTTTGAAACACACTTTTTGAAGAACCTGCAAGTGGATATATGGACCGATTTGAGTTCTTGGTTGGAAACGGGAATATCTTCACCTAAAAACTAGACAGAAGCATTCTCTGGAACTTCTTTGTGATGTCTAGATTCAACTTACATAGTTCAACATAATTTTTGATAAAGCAGTTTTGAGACACTCTTTTTGTAGAATTTGCAAGTGGATATTTGGAGGGCTTTGAGGCCTATGGTAGAAAAGGAAATATCTTCAAAGAAAAACTAGACAGAAATATTCTAAGAAACTACTTTGTGATGTGTGCATTCAACTTACAGAGAAGAACATTTCTTTTGATAAATCAGTTTTGAAAAACTCTTTTTGTATAACCTGTGTGTGGATATTTTGAGCGTTTTGAGGCCTACGGTAGAAAAGGAATTATCTAAACATAAAAACTAGACAGATGCATTCTCATAAACTTCTTTATTATGTGTGCATTCAACTCACAGAGTTGAATCTTTGTTTTAACAGAGAACTTTTGAAAAACTCTTTTTGTAGTATATGCAAGTGGATATTTGGAACCCTTTGAAGCCTTCATTGGAAATGGGAATATCATAAAATAAAAACTAGAGAGAAGCATTCTCAGAAACTTATTTGTGATGGGGGCATTCAACTCACAGAGTTGAGCCTTCCTTTTGACAGAGCAGTTTTGAAACACTCTTTTCATAGTATCTGCAGGTGGATATTTGGAGCGCTTTGAATCCTATGGTGGAAAAGGAAATATCTTCACATAAAAACTAGACAGAAGCATTCTCAGAAACTTCTTTGTGATGTGGGCATTCAACTCACAGAGTTGAAGCTTCCTTTTTATACAGCAGTTTTGAAACACTCTTTTGTACAATCTGCAAGGAGATATTTGGACCGTTTTGGGGTGTTCATTGGGAATGGGAATATCTTCAAATAAAAACTAGACAGAAGCATTCTCAGAAAGTACTTTGTGATGAGTGCATTCAACTCACAGCAGTGAGCCTTCCTTTTGATAGAGCAGTTTTGAAACACTCTTTTTGTGGAATCTGCAGGTGGATATTTGGAACGTTTTGAGACCTATGGAAGAAAAGGAAATATCTTCAGATAAAAACTAGACAGAAGCATTTTCAGAAACTTCTTTGTGATGTTTGCATTCAACTCACAGAGTTGAAATTTCCTTTTGATAGAGCAGTTATGAAACAATTTTTTTGTAAAATCTGCAAGTGGACATTTGGTGTGCATTGAGGCCTTCGGTGGACAAGGATATATCTTCACCTATAAACTAGACAGAAGCATTCTCAGAAACTTCTTTGTGATGTGTGCATTCAACTCACAGTGTTTAACACACGTTTTCATAGAGCAGTTCTGAAGCACTCTTTTTGAAAGATCTGCAATTAGATATTTGGTCCGATTTGAAGCCTTCTTTGTAAACGGGACTATATTCACATAAAAAGTAGACAGAATCATTCTCAGAAACTTCTTTGTGATGTGTTCATTCAACACACGGAGTTAAACCTTCCTTTCGATACAGTAGTTTTGAAACACTCTTTTTGTAGAATCTCCAAGGGGATATTTGGAACGTTTTAAGGCCTTTGTCGGAAACGGGAATATCTTCCCATAAAAACTAGACAAAAGCAGTCTCAGAAACTTCTTTGTGATGAGCGAATTCAACTCACAGAGTGGAACCTTCTGCTTCGTAGAGCAGTTTTAAACACACTTTTTGTAGAATCTGCACGTGGATATTTGAAGAACCTTGAAGTTATAGTTGGAAACGGGAAAATCTTCAAATAAAAACTAGATAGAAGAATTCTCAGAAAATACTATGCTATGTGTGCATTCAAATCACAGAGTTCAACCTTTCTTTTGATAGAGTAGTTTTGAAACACTCTTTCTGTGGATTCTGCAAGTGGACATTTGTAGCACTATGAGGGCTATCGTGGAAAAGGAAATATCTTCAAAAAAAAAAAAGACAAAAGCATTCTCTTTGAAGAACCTGCAAGTGCATATTTAGACCAAAGTGAGGCCTTCTTTGGAAACCGGAATATCTTCATATAAAAACTAGACAGAAGCATTCTCAGAAACTTCTTTGTTATGTGTGCATTCAACTCACAGAGTTGAACCTTCCTTTTGATAGAGCAGTTTTGAAACACACTTTTTGTATAATCTGCAAGGCATATTTGGAGTACTTTCAGGCCTATGGTAGAAAAACACTCTTTTTGTAGAGTGTGCAACTGGATATACGGAATGCTTTGAGGAATTCGTTGGTAACGGGAATATCTTCACATTAAAACTAGACAGAAGCATTCTCAGGAACTTCTTCGTGATGTGTGCATTCAACTCCCAGAGTTGAACCTTCCTACTGATTGGGCAGTTTTGAAATACTCTTTTTGTAGAATCTGCAACTGGATGTTTGGAGCGCTTTGAAGCCTTCATTGGAAACAGGAATATCTTTAAATATAAACTAGACTGAAGAATTCTCAGAAACTACTTTGTGGTGTGTGCATTGAACTCACAGAGTTGACTCTTTGTTCTTAACAGAGCAGTTTGAAACACTCTTTTTGTAGAACCTGCAAGTGGATATTTGTAGCGCCTTGAGGGCTATGGTGGAAAAGGAAATATCTTCAATTAAAAACTATACGGAAGCTTTCTCAGAAACAACTTTCTGATGTTAGCATTCAACTTACAGAGTTGAATACACGTTTTCATAGATCAGTAGAGAAGCACCCTTTTTGAAAAACCTACCAGTGGGTATTTGCACCGTTTTCATGCCTTCATGGGAAACTGGAATAACTTTACATAAAGACTAGACAGAAGCATTCTCAGAAGCTTCTTTGTGATGTCTGCATTCAACTCACAGAGTAGAACGTTCCTTTTGATAGAGCAGTTTTGAAACACTTTTTTGGGGGAATCTGCAAGTGGACATTTGAAGTGCATTGAGGCCTTCGGTGGACAAGGAAATATCTTCACCTATAAACTATACAGAAGCATTCTCAGAAACTACTTTGTGATGTGTGCATTCAACTCACAGAGTTGAACCTTCCTTTTGATAGAGCAGTTTTGGAACACTCTTGTAGAATCTGCAAGTAGATATTTGAAGAGCTTTGAAGCTTTGGTTGGAAACGGGAATAGTTTCAAACAAAAACTAGACAGAAGAATTCTCAAAAACTACTATGTGATGTGTGCATTCAACTCACAGAGTTGGACCTTCCTTTTGATAGAGCAGTTTTGGAAAACTCTTTTTGTGGAATCTGCAAGTGGACATTTGTAGTGCTCTCAGGGCTATGGTAGAAAAGGAAAGATTTTCAAAAAAAACTAGACAGAAGCATTCTGAGAAACTTCTTTGAGATATTTGCATTCAACTCACAGAGTTGAACATACCTTTTCATAGAACAGTTGTGAAACACTCTTTTTGAAGAACCTGCAAGTGGATATTTAGAACGAATTGAGGCCTTCTTTAGATACGGGAATATCTTCACATAAAAACTAGACAGAAGCATTCTCAGAAACTTCTTTGTGATGTGTGCATTCAACTCACATAGGTGAACATAACTTTTCATAGAGCAGTTTTGAAACACTCTATTTGTAGTATCTGCAAGTGCATATTAGGACCGCATTTATGCCTTCTTTGGAAAAAGGAATATCTTCACAGAAAAACTAGACAGAAGCATTCTCAGAAACTTCTTTGTGATGTGTGCATTTAGCTCAAAGAGTTGAACCATCCTTTTGATAGAGCAGTATTGACACCCTCTTTTTGTAGAATCTGCAATTGGATATTTGACCTATTTGAGACCTTCATTGTAAACGGGAATGTCTTCACATAAAAACTAGACAGAAGCATTCTCAGAAACTTTTTTGTGATGTGTGCATTTAACTCACAGTGTTGAACGTTCCTTTTGATTGAGAAGTTTTGAAATGCTCTTTTTGTAGAATCTGCAACTGGATATATGGACTGCTTTGAGGCCTTCATTGGTAACGGGAATAATTTCCCACAAGAACTAGACGGAAGTATTCTCAGAAACTACTTTGTGATGTGTGCATTCTACTCGCAGAATTAAAGTTTTCTTTCAATAAAGCAGTTTTGAACCACTCTTTTCTAGAATCTGCAAGGGGATATTTGGAGCGTTTTGAGGCCTTCGTTGGAAATGGGAATATCTTCACATAAAAATTGGACAGAAGCATTCTCAGAAACTTCTTTCTGGTGTGTACATTGAACTCACAGATTTGAACCTTCCTTTTCATAGAGCAGTTTCGAAAAACCTTTTTTGTAGAATCCACAAGAGAACATTTGGAGGGCTTTGAGGCAAAGGCTTTGGTGGAAAAGGAAATATCTTCACATAAAAACTAGGCAGAAGCATTCTCAGAAACTTCTTTGTGATGTGTGCATTCAACTCACAGATTTGAACCTTCCTTTTGATATAGCAGTTTTGGAACACTCTTTTTGTGGAATCTGCAATTGGATATTTGAAGCACTTTGAAGCTTTGGTTGGAAAAGGGAATATCTTCAAATAAAAGCTAGACAGAAGAATTCTCAGAAACTACTATGTGATGTGCGTATTCAATTCACAGAAATGAACCTTTCTTTTGATAGAGTAGATTTGAAACACTCTTTTTGTGGAATCTGCAAGTGGACATTTGTAGCCCTTTGAGGGCTATGGTGAAAGGAAATATCTTCAAAATAAAACTAGACAGAAGCATTCTCATAAACTTCTTTGTGATGTTTGCATTCAACTCACAGAGTTGAACATACCTTTTCATAGAGCATTTCTGAAACCCTCTTTTTGAAGAACCTGCAAGTGGATATTTAGACTGAATTGAGACCGTCTTTGGAAACGGGAATATCTTCATATAAACCTAGAAGGAAGCATTCTCAGAAACTACTTTGTGATGTGTCCATTCAACTCACAGAGTTGAACATTCTTTTTGATAGAGCAGTTTTGAAACCCTCTTGTTGTATAATCTGCAAGGGGATATTTGGAGCACTTTCAGGCCTATGATAGAAAAGGAAAGAGCTTCACAAAAAAAACTGGACAGAAGCATTCTCTGAAACCTCTTTGTGATGTGTGTATTCAACTCAGAGAGTTGAATCTTCCTTTTGACAGAGCAGTTTTCAAACACTCTTTTAGTAGAATCTGCAAGTGGATATTTGGACCGCTTTAAGGCCTTCATTGGAAACGGGAATATCTTCACATAAAAATTAGACAGAAGCATTCTCAGAAACGTCTTCATGATGTGTGCATACAACACACAGAGCTAAACTTTCCTTTTCATAGAGCATTTTCGAAACACTCTTTTTGTAGAATCAGCAAGGGGATATTTAGACCCATTTGAGTCCTTTGCTGGAAACGGGAATATCATCACATAAAAACTGTACAGAAGCATTCTCAGAAAATTATTTGAGATGTCTGCATTCAACTCTCAGAATTGAACCTTCCGTTTGATAGAGCAGATTTGAAACTCTCTTTTTGTACAATTCACAATAGGATATTTGGACAGTTTTGTGGCCTTCTTTGGAAACGTGTATATCTTCAAATAGAAACTAGTCAGAAGATTCTCAGAAACAACTTTGTGATGAGTGCATTCAACTCACAGAGTTGAGACTTCCTTTGATAGAGCAGTTTTGAGACACTCTTTTTGAAGAAACAGCAGGTGGTTATTTGGAGCGCTTTGAGACCTACGGTACAAAAGGAAATACCTTCACATAGAAACTGGACAGAAACATTCCCATAAACTTCTTTTTGATGTGTCCATTCAACTCACGGAGGTGAGCCTTCATTTTGATAGACCAGCTTTGAAACACTCTTTTGTAGAATCGGCAAGTGGATATTTTGAGCTCTTCAAAGACTTCATTGGAAGTGATAATATCTTCAAATAAAAACAAGACAGAAGCATTCTCAGCAACTACTTTGTGATGTGTGCATGCAACTCAAAGAGTTGAGCATTTCTTTTGATAGAGCAAATTTGAAACACTCTTCTTTTATAATATGCAAGTGGACATTTGTAGAGCTTTGAGGGCTGTGGTAGAAAAGGAAATAACTTCAAATAAAAACTAGACAGAAGCATTCTGAGAAACTTCTTTGTGATATTTGCATTCAACTCACAGACTTGAACCTTCCTTTTGATAGAGCAGTTTTGAATCACTTTTTCTGTATGATCTACAAGTGAACATTTGGGGTGCTTTGAGGCCTTCAGTGGAAAAGGAAATATCTTCACACAAAAACTAGGCAGAAGCATTCATAGAAACTTCTTTGAGATGTGTGCATTCAACACACAGAGTTGAACCTTCCTTTTGATAGAGCAGTGTTGAAACACACTTTTTGTAGAATCTGCAAGTGGATATTTGGAGCACTATGAAACATTCACAGGAAACCGGAATATCTTCAAATAAAAAGTAGACAGAAGCATACTCAGAAAGTACCTTGTGGTGTGAGCATTGAACTCACAGAGTTGACCCTTTGTTTTTAACAGAGCAGTTTGAAACACCCTTTTTGTAGAACCTGCAGGTGGACATTTGTAGTGCTTAGAATGCTATGATGGAAAAGGAAATATCTTCAAATAAACACTACACAGAAGGATTCTCAGAACTTCTTTGATATGTTTGCATTCAACCCACAGAGTTGAATACACGTTTTCATAGAGCAGTTGTGAAGCACCCTTTTTGAAGATCCTACCAGTGGATATTTCCACCGATGTGATGCCTTCATTGGAAACGGGAATAACTTTTCATAAAAACTAGACAGAAGCATTCTCAGAAACTTCTTTGTGATGTGTGCATTCAACTCACAGAGTTGAACCTTCCTTTTGATAGAGCAGATTTGAAGCTCTCTTTTTGTAGGATCTGCTAGTGGATATTTGCAGCACATTGAAGCCTATACTGGAAAAGGGTATATCTTCACATGAAAACTAGACAAAAGCATTCTCAGAAACTCCTTTGTGATGTGTGCATTCAATTCACAGAGTTAAACCTTCCTTTTGATAGAGCAGTTTTGAAACACTCTTTTTGTAGCTCTGCATGTGGATATTTGGTGCGCTTTGAGGCCAATGCTCTGAAAGTAAATATCTTCACTTAAAAACTAGACAGAAGCATTATCAGAAACTTCTTTTTGATGTGTGCATTCAACTCACGAGATTGAACCTTCCTTTTGAGAGAGCAGTTTTGAATCACTGTTTTTGTTGAATCTGCTGCTGGATATTTGGAGTCATTTGAGGCCTATGCTGGAAAAGGAAATATCTTCATATAAAAACTACAGAGTAGCATTCTCAGAAACTTCTTTGTGATGTAGGCATTCAACTCAAGGAGTTGAACCTTCCTTTTAACAGAGCAGTTTTGAAACACTTTTTTTGTAGCATCTGTAAGTGGATATTTGGAGTGCTTTGAGGCCAAAGCTGGAAAAGAAAATATCTTCTCATAAAAACCAGACAGAAGTATTCTCAGTAACGTCTTTTGGATGTTTGCTTTCAACTCACAAAGTTGATCTTTCCTTTTGATAAAGCAATTTTTAAACACAGTTTTTAGAGAATATGCAAGTGGATATTTGGAGCACTTTGAGGACTATGCTGGGAAAGGAAATATCTTCACATAAAAACTAGACAGAAGAATTCTCAGAAACTACTTTGGGATGTGTGCATTCAATTCACAGAGTTGAACCTTCCTTTTGATTGAGCAGTTTTGAAACACACTTTTTGTAGAACATTCAAGTGGATATTTGGAGCTATTTCATCCTCAGGTGGAAAGGGAAGTATCTTAACATAAAAAAAAGATGGAAGAGTTCTAAGAAACATGCCTCTGCTGTGGGAATTCAACTCACAGAGTTGAATCCTACTTTTGATAGAGCAGATTTGAAAAACACTTTTTATAGAATCTGCAAGTGGATATTTGGAGCACATTGAGGACTATGCTGTGAAAGAAAATATCTTCTCATAAAATCAAGAGAGTAGCACTCTCAGAAACTTCATTGTGATGTATGAATTCAACTCACGGAGTTGAACGTTCATTTTGATAGAGCAGTTTTGAAACACTCCATTTGTAGAATCTGCAAGTGAATATTTGGAGTGCTTTGAGGCCAAAGCTGGAAAAGAAAATATCTTCACATAAAAACTAGAGAGAAGCATTGTTGGAAACTACTTTTTGATGTGTGCATTCAACACACAAAGTTGAACCTTCCTTTTCATACAGCAGATATGAGACACAGTTTTTACAGAATCTGCAAGTCGATGTTTGGAATATTTGTAACAGTTTGAGGCCTATGCTGGGAAAGGAAATATCTTCACATAAAAACTAGACAGAAGCATTCGCAGAAACATCTTTCAATGTTTTCATTCAACTCATGGAGTTCAACATTTCTTTTGATAAAGCAGTTTTGAAACACTCTTTTTGTAGAATCTGCAAGTGAATATATTTAGCGCTTGGAGGCCTAAGCTGGAAAACGAAGTATCTTCACATGAAAACAAGACAGAAGCAATCTCAGAAACTACTTTGTGATGTGTGCATTCAACTCACAGAGTTCAACCTTCCTTTTGAAACAGCAGTTTTGAAACTCTCTTTTTGTAGAATCTACAAGTGGATATTTGGAGTGCTTTGAGGCCTATGCTGGAAAAGGAAATATCTTCACATAAAAACTAGACAGAAGCATTCTGAGAAACTTCTCTGTGATGTATGCACTCAACTAACAGAATTGAACTTTGTTTGATGGGGCAGTTTTCAAACACTCTTTTTGTAGAATCTGTATGTGGATATTTGGAGCACCTTGAGGCCTATGCTGGAAAATCAAATATTTTCAAATAAAAACTACAGAGAAGCATTCTCAGAAACTTCTTTAGATGTGTGCATTCAACTCGCACAGTTGAACCTTCCTTTTCATAGAGCAGTTTGGAAACACTGTTTTTATAGAATCTGCAAGTGGACATTTGGAGCACTTTGAGGCGAATCCTGGAAAAGGAAATATCTTCACATAAAAACTAGACAGAAGCATTCTCAGAAACTGATTTGTGATGTGTGCATTCAACTCACAGAGTTGAAACTTCCTTTTGATAGAGCAGTTTTGAAATACTCTTTTTGTGGAATATGCAAGTGGATATTTAGAATTATTTCATCCTCTGGTGGAAAACGAAATATCTACACATAAAAAGCAGACACAAGGTTTCTCAGAAACTTGTCTGTGTTGCGTGCATTCAACTCACAAAGTTGAACATTCCTTTTGATAGAGCAGTTTTGAAACACTCTTTTTATATAATCTGCAACTGAATATTTGAAGCCCTTTAAGGCCTATGCTGGAAAATGAAATCTTTTCACATAAAAACTAGACAGAAACATTCTCAGAAACTTCTTTGAGATGTGTGCATTCAATTCACAGAGTAGAACATTTCTTTTGATACAGCAGTTTTGAAACACACCTTTTGCAGAATCTGCAAGTGGTTATTTGGAGCACTTTGAGGCCTCTGCTTCAAAAGGAAATATCTTCACATAAAAAGTAGAGAGAGACATTCACAGAAACTGCCTTGTAATGTGAGCATTCATGTCACAGACTTGAACCTTCCTTTTGATAGAGCAGTTTTGAATCACTCTATTTGTAGAATCAGCAAGTGGATATTTGGAGCGCTTTGAGGCCTAAGATGGAAAAGGAAATATCTTCACATAGAACAAGACAGAAGTATTCTCAGAAACTTCTTTGTGATGTGTGTATTCAACTCACAGAGTTGAACCACCCTTTTGATAGAGCTGTTTTGAAACACTCTTTTTGTAGAATCTTGAAGTGGATATTTGGAGCGAAAAGGCCTATGCTGGAAAAGGAAATATCTGCCCATAAAACGTAGAGAGAAGCTTTCGCAGAAACTTCTTTGTGATGTTTGCAATCAACTTTCAGTTTTGAAACCTCCTTTTGATAGAGCAGTTTTGAAACACTATTTTTTTAGAATCTGCAAGTGGATATTTGATGCCATTTAACGCCTATGTTGGAAAATGAAATATCTTCTCACAAAAACTAGACAGAAGCTTTCTCAGACGCTTTTTTGTGATGTGTGCATTCAACCCAGAGAGTTGAACATTTCTTTTGATAGAGCAGTTTTGAAACACTCTTTTTGTAGAATCTGCAAGTGGATTATTGGAGCGCTTTGAGTCCTATGTTGGAAAAGGAAATATCTTCACATAAAAACTAGTCAGAAGCATTCTCAGAAATTTCTTTTTTATTTATGCTTTCAACTCACACAGTTGAACCTTCCTTTTGATAGAGCAGTTTTGAAACACTCTTTTTGCAGGATCTACAAGTCGATATTTGGAGAACATGGAGGCCTATGCTGGAAAAGGACATATCTTCACATAAAAACTATGCAGAACCATTCTCAGCAATTTCTTTGTGATAGCTGCATTCAACTCACAGAGTTGAACCTTCCTTTTGATAGAGAAGTTTTGAAACACGCTGTTTATAGAATCTGTAAGAGGATATTTGAAGCCCTTGAAGACCTATGCTGGAAAAAGAAATATCTTCACATAAAAACTAGACAGAAGCGTTCTCAGAAACTTCTTTATGATGTGTGCATTAAAGTCTCAGAGTTGAACCTTCCTTTTGATAGAGCAGTTTCGAAACACACTTTTAGTAGAATCTGCAAGAGGATATTTGTAGCCGTTTGAGGCCTATGCTGGAAAAGGAAATATCTTCCCATAAAAACTAGAGAGAAGCATTCTCAGAAACTTCATTTTGCTGCATGCATTCAACTCACAAAGTTGAACATTCCTTTTTATAGAGCAGTTTTGAAACTCTTTTTGTATAATCTGCAACTGAATATTTGAAGCCCTTTAAGGCCTATGTTGGAAAAGGAAATATCTCCACATAAAAACTAGACAGAAACATTTTCAGAAACTTCTTTGTGGTGTGTGCATTAAATTCACAGAGTTTAACCTTCTTTCTGATTGAGCAGTTTTGAAACACTCTTTTTGTAGAATCTTCAAGTGGATATGTGGAGCAAGTGTGGCCTCTGGTGGAAAAAGAAATATCTTCATACAAAAACTAGACAAATGCGTTCTCCGAAAGTAATTAGTGATGTCTGCTTTCAACTCACACACTTGTACCTTCTTTTTGATAGAGCAGTTTTGAAAGACTCTTTTTGTATAATCTGCAAGTGGATATTAGGAGCGATTGCGGCCTCTGGTGGAAAAGGAAATATCTTCATATAGAAACTAGAAGGAAGCCTTCTCAGAAACTAATTTGTGATGTCTGCTTTCAACTCACAGACTTGTACCTTCTGTTTTATAGAACACTTTGGAAACACCTTTTTCGTAGAAATTGCAAGTGGTTATTTGCAGCTCTTTGAGGCCTATGCTGTAAAAGGAAATAACATCACATAAAAAGTAGAGAAAAGCGTTTTCACAAACTTCTTTGTGATGTGTGCCTTCAACTCCCAGAGTTGAACTTTTCTTTTGATAGAGCAGTTTTGAAACACTATTTTTAGAGAATCTGCAAGTGTATATATGGAGCACTTTGAGCAGTATCCTGGAAAAGGAAATATCTTCACATAAAAACAAGACAGAAGCATTCTCAAAAATTTCTTTGTGACATGTGCATTCCACTTATAGAGTTATACCGTCCTTTTGATACAGCAGCTTTGAAACACTCTTTTTGTAGAATTTGCATGTAAATACTCAGAGAGCTTTGAGGCCTAAGCTGGAAAAGGAAATATCTTCACATAAAAACTAGAGAGCAGCATTTTCAGAAACTTCTTTGTTATGTACACGTTCAACTCACAGAGCTGAACCACCCTTTTGATAGAGCAGTTTTGAAACACTCTTTTTCTAGAATCTGCAAGTGGATATTTGGAGCGCTTTGAGGCCTAACCTGGAAAAGGGAATATCCTCACATAAAAACAAGAGAGAAGCATTCTCAGAAACGTCTTTGTGATGTGTGCATTCAATTCACACTGTTGAACATTCCTCTTGATAGAGCAGTTTTGAAACACTCTTTTTCTAGAATCTGCAGGTGGATATTTTGAGCACTTTGAGGCCTCTGCTGGAAAAGGAAATATCTTCACTTAAAAACTAGACAGAAGCATTCTCAGAAACTTCTTCATGATGTCTGCATTCAATTCACAGAGTTGAACTTCTTTTTGACAGAGCAGTTTTGAAACACTATTTTTGTAGAATCTGCCAGTGAATATTTGGAGCGCTTTGAGGCCAATGCTCTAAAAGTAAATATCTTCACCAAAAAAGTAGACAGAAGCATTCTAAGAAACTTCTTTTTGATGTGTGCATTCAACTAAGAAAGTTGAACCTTCCTTTTGATAGAGCAGTTTTGAAACACTATTTTTATAGAATCTGCAAGTGAATATTTGGAGCACTTTGAGGCCAGTGCTCCAAAAGTAAATATCGTCAAATAAAAACTAGACAGAAGCATTGTCAAGAAACGTTTTTGTGATGTGTGCATTCAATTCACAGAGTTGAACATTCCTTATGATAGAGTAGTTTTGAAACACTCTTTTTGTAGAATCTGCTAGGGGATATTTGGACTGATTTGAGGCATTCATTGGAAACGGGAATATCTTCAATTAAAACTAGACAGAAACATTCTAAGAATCTTCTTCGTGATGTGTACAATCAACTCACAGAGTTGAACCTTCCTTTTGATAGAGTAGTTTTGAAACACTCTTTTTGTAGAATATGCAAGTGGACATTTGGAGAACTTTCAGGCCTTCTGTGAAAAGGAAATATCTTCACTTAAAAAGTAGACAGAAGCATTCTCAGAAACTGGTTTGTGATGGGTGCATTCAATTCACTGAGTTGAACTTTCCTGTTGATAGAGCAGTTATGAAACACTCTTTTTGTAGAATCTGCTTGTAGATATTTGGAGCGATTTGAATCCTTCATTGGAAAAGGGAATATCTTTACATAAAAATTAGGCAGAAGCATACTCAGAAATTACTTTGTGATATGCACATTCAGCTCACATAGTTGAACCTGTCTTTTGATAGAACAGATATAAAACACTGTTTTTCTAGGGTCTGCAATGGACATTTTTAGTACTTTGAGGGCTATGGTGGAAAATTAAATATCTTCAAATAAAAACTAGACAGAAGTATTCCCATAAATTTCCTTGTGATGTTTGCATTCAGCTCACAGAGTTGAACATACCTTTTAATAGAGGAGTTGTGAAACACTCTTTTGAGAAACCTGCAAGTGGAAATATTTTACGATTTCAGGCCTTTGTTGGAAACGGGAATATCTTCACATAAAAACTAGACAGAAGCATTCTCATAAACGTCTTTGTGATGTGCTCATTCAATTCACAGAGTTGAACTTTTCTTTTGATAGAGCAGTTTTGAAACAATTTTTTTGTAGGATCTGCAAGGGGATAATTGGACATATTTGAGGCCTTCTTTGGAAACTGGAATATCTTCACATAAAAGCTGGACAGAAGCATTCTTAGAAACTTCTTTGTGATGTGAGCACTCAACTCACAGAGTTGAACCTTCCTTTTGATAGATCAGTTTTTAAACCCTCTTTCTGTAGATTCTGCAAGAGGACATTTGGAGCGCTTTAAGGCATTCGGTGGAAAAGGAAATATCTTCACATACATACTAGAAAGAAACATTATCAGAAACATCACTGTGATGTGTGCATTCAACTCAATGATTTGAGTCTTCCTGTTGATAGAGCAGTTTGGAAACACTCTTTTTCCAGAATCTGCAAGTGGATATTTTAGCTCTTTGAATCCTTCATTGGAAAAAGGAATATCTTCAAATAAAAACAAGATAGAAGCATTCTCAGAAAATACTTTGTGATACGTATATTCAACTCACAGTGTTAAACCCTTCTTATGATACTGTAGTTTTGAAACGCTCTTTTTGTAGAATCTGCAAGTGGACTTTTGCAGCTCTTTGAGGGCTATGGAGTAAAAAGAAATATCTTTACATAAAAACTAGACAGAAGCATTCTCAGAAACTTCTTTGTGATGTTTTCACACAACGCACAGAGTTGAACATACCTTTTCATAGAGTGGTAGTGTTCTTCAAACACTCTATTTGAAGAACCTGCAAGTGGTTATTTGGACAGATTTGAGGCCTTCATTGGAAACGGGAATATCTTCACAGAAAAACTAGACAGAAGCATTCTCAGAAACTTCTTTGTGATGTTTGCATTCCCCTCACAGAGTTCAATGTAACTTTTCATACAGCAGTTTGGAAACACTCTTTCTTTGGAATCTGCAAGTGGATATTTGGACTGCTTTGAGGCCTTCATTGGAAACGGGAATATCTTCACATAAAAACTAGACAGAAGCATTCTCATAAACTTCTTTTTCATGTGTGCATTCAACTGACAGATTCGAAACTTCCTTTTGGGAGAGGAGTTTTGAAACATTTTGTGTAGAATCTGCAATTGGACAGTTTGAGTGCTTTGAGACCTTCCTGGAAAGGGAAATATCTTCACCTAAAAACTTGACTGAAGCATTCTTAGAAACTTTTTGGTGATGTATGCATTCAAATCACAGAGTTGTATCTTTCTTTTCATAGACCAGTTTTGAAACACTCTTTTTGTAGAATCTGAAAGAGGACATTTGTAGGACTTTGAGGGCTATGGTGGAAAAGGAAACATCTTCCAATAAAAACCAGACAGAAGCATTCTCAGAAACTTCTTTGAGATATTTGCATTCAACTCATAGAGTTGAACATTCCTTTTAATAAAGCAGTTGTGAAACACTCTTTTAGAAGAACCTGCAAGTGGATATTTGAACCGATTTGGAGCCTTCGTTAGAAACGGGATTATCTTCACATAAAAACTGGACAGAAGAGTTATCAGAAATTACTTTGTGATGTGTGCTTTCAACTCACAGAGCAGATCTTAAGTTTTCATAGAGCAGTTTTGAAACACTCTTTTTGTATAATCTGCAAGGGGATATTTGGACTGTTTCAGGGCTTCATTAGAAACGGAATTATCTTCCCATAAAAACTACACAGAAGCACTCTCAGAAACTTCTTTGTGATGGGTGCATTCAACTCACAGATTTGAACATAACTTTTCATAGAGCAGTTTTGAAACACTTTTTTTGTAGAATCTGCAAGGGGATATTCGGACCAATTTGAGGCCTTCGTTGGAAACTTGAATATCTTCACATAAAAACTAGAAAAAAGCATTGTCAGAAACTTCTTTGTGATGTGTGCATTCAACTCAAAGAGTTAAACCTTCATTTTGATAGAGCAGTTTTGAAACCTTTTTTTGTGGAATGTGAAAGTGGACATTTAGAGAGCTTTGAGGCCTTCAGTGGAAAAGGAAATATCTTCACATTAAAACTAGACAGAAGCATTCTCAGAAAGTTCTTTCTGATGTATGCATTCAACTCACAGAGTTGAGCCTTCCTTTTGATAGAGCCGTTTAGATACAGTTTTTTTGTGGTATCTGAAAGTGGACATCTGGAGTGCTTTGAGGCCTCCGGTGAAAAAGGAAATATCTTCACATGAAAAGTAGACAAAAGCATTCTCAGAAACTTCTTTGTGAAGTGTGAATTCAGCTCACCGAGTTTAATCTTCCTTTTGATAGAGTAGTTTTGAAACAGTCTTTTTGTAGAATCCACAAGTGGATATTTAGAGGGCTTTGAAGCCTTCCTTTGAATCGGGAATATCTTCAAATAAAAACTAGACTGAAGCACTCTCAGAAATAACTTTGTGATATGGCCATTGAACTCACAGAGTTAAAACTTTCTTTTGATAGAGCAATTTAGAAACTCTCTTTTTTGTAGAATCTGAAAGAGGACATTTGTAGCATTTTGAGGGCTATCGTGGAAAAGGTAATATCTTTAACCAAAAACTACAAAGAAAATTTCTCAGAAACATCTTTGGAACGTTTGCATTCAACTCACAGAGTTTAACATACATTTTCTTAGTGCAGTTGTTGAACACTCTTTTTGGAGGACTTGCAAGTGTATATTTAGAACGATTTGAGGCCTTCATTGGAAACGGGAACATCTTCACATATAAATTAGACAGAAGGATTCTCATAAACTTCTTTGTGATGTGTGCATTCAACTCATGAAGTTGAACATAACTATTCATACAGCAGTTTGGAAACACTCTTTTTGTAGAATCTGCAAGTGGATATTTTGACAGTTTGAGGCCTTCATTGGAAACGGGAATATCTTCACCTAAAAAGTAGACAGAAGCATTCTCAGAAACTTCTTTGTGATGTGTGCATTCAACTCACAGAGTTGAACGTAACTTTTCATAGAGCAGTTTTGAAACACTCTTTTTGTAGAATCAGAAAGAGGATTTTTGGACCGATTTGAGACTTTCATTGCAAACGGGAATATCTTCAGATAAAAACAAAACCGAAGCACTGTCAGAAACTTCTTTGTGATGTGTGCATTCAGCTCACAGAGTTGAAACTTTCTTTTGATAGAGCAATTTAGAAACTCTCTTTTTTGTAGAATCTGAAAGAGGACATTTGTAGCATTTTGAGGGCTATCGTGGAAAAGGTAATATCTTTAACCAAAAACTACAAAGAAAATTTCTCAGAAACATCTTTGGAACGTTTGCATTCAACTCACAGAGTTTAACATACATTTTCTTAGTGCAGTTGTTGAACACTCTTTTTGGAGGACTTGCAAGTGTATATTTAGAACGATTTGAGGCCTTCATTGGAAACAGGAACATCTTCACATATAAATTAGACAGAAGGATTCTCATAAACTTCTTTGTGATGTGTGCATTCAACTCATGAAGTTGAACATAACTATTCATACAGCAGTTTGGAAACACTCTTTTTGTAGAATCTGCAGGTGGATATTTTGACAGTTTGAGGCCTTCATTGGAAACGGGAATATCTTCACCTAAAAAGTAGACAGAAGCATTCTCAGAAACTTCTTTGTGATGTGTGCATTCAACTCACAGAGTTGAACGTAACTTTTCATAGAGCAGTTTTGAAACACTCTTTTTGTAGAATCAGAAAGAGGATTTTTGGACCGATTTGAGACTTTCATTGCAAAAGGGAATATCTTCAGATAAAAACAAAACCGAAGCACTGTCAGAAACTTCTTTGTGATGTGTGCATTCAGCTCACAGAGTTGAAACTTTCTTTTGATAGAGCAGTTTGAAACCTTTTTTTATGGAATTTGCAAGTGGACATTTGCAGTGCTTTGAGTCCTTCGGTGGAAAAGGCAACATCTTGATATAAAACTGGACAGAAGCAATCTCAGAAACTTCTCTGTGATCTGTGCATTCAACTCAGAGAGTTGAACCATCCTTTTCATACACCAGTTTTGAAACACATTTTTTGTAGTATCTGGAAGTGGACAATTGGAGTGCTTTGAGGACTTCTTCGGAAAAGGAAATCTCTTCACATAAAAACTAGACAGAAGCATTCTCAGAAAATTCTTCGGATGTGTGCATTCAACTCCCAGAGTTGAATCCTCCTTTCAATAGAGCAGTTTTGAAACACTCTTTTTGTAGAATCTGCAATTGGATACTTGGAGCGCTTTGAAGCCTTCGTTGCAAATGGAAATATCTTCAAATAAAAACTAAACAAAATAATTTTCAGAAACTACTTTGTGAAGTGTGCATTCAACTCACAGAGTTGAGCCTTCCTTTTGATAGAGCAGTTTTGAAACACTCTTTTTGAAGAATCTACACGTTGATATTTGGAGCGAACTGTGACCTATGGTACAAAAGGAAATATCTTCACATAATAACTAGACAGATGCATTTTCATAAACATCTTTGTGATGTTTGCATTCAACTCACAGAGTTGAACATAACTTTTCATAGAGCAGTTTTGAAACACTCTTTTTCTAGCTTCTGCAAGTGGAATTTTGGAACGATTTGAGGCCTTCGTTTGAAATGGGAATTTCCTCACATAACAACAAGACAGAAGCATTCTCAGAAACTTCTCTGTGATGTGTGCATTCAGTTCAAAGAGTTGAACTATCTTTTGATAGACCAGTTTTGAAACACTCTTTTTGTAGAATCTGCAAGTGGATATTTGCAGCACTTTGAGGCATATGGAAGAAAAGGAAATATCTTCACATAAAAACTAGACAAAGCATTCTCAGAAACTTCCTTGTGATGTGTTGATTGAACTCACAGGGTTGAACAAATCTTTTCATAGAGCAGTTGTGAAACATGCTTTTTAAGAACCGGCAAGTGGATATTTGGACCGAATTGAGGCCTTCTTTGGAAACGGGTATATCTTCACATAAAAACTAGACAGAAGCATTCTCAGAAATATTTTGTGATGTGTGCATTCAACTCACAGAATTGAACATAATATTTCATAGAGCAGTTTTGAAACACTCTTTTTCTAGAATCTGCAGGTGGATATTTGGAGGGCTTTGAGGCCAATGGAAGAAAAGGAAATATCTTCACATTAAAACTAGACAGAAGCATTCTCAGAAACTTCTTTGTGATGTTTGCATTCAACTCACAGAGTTGAACCTTCCTTTTGACAGAGCAGTTTTGAAACACTCTTTTTTTATAATCTGCAAGTGGATATTTGGAGCACTTTGAGGCCCATGGTAGAAAAGAAAATATCTTCACCTAAAAACTGGACAAAAGCATTCTCAGGAACTTCTTCTTGATGTGTACATTCAACTCACAGAGGTGAACCTTCCTTCTGATAGAGCAGTTTTAAAGCACTCTTTTTGTAGAATCTGCAAGTGGATATTTGGAGCTCTTTGAAGCATTCTTTGGAATCGGGAGTATTTTCAAATAAAAACTAGACAGATTCATTCTCAGAAACTACTTTGTGATGTGTGCATTCAACTCACAGAGTAGAGCCTTCCTTTTGATAGAACAATTTTGAAACTATCTTTTTGTAGAACTTACAAGTGGGTATTCAGAGCGCTTCGAAGATTATGGTGGAAAAGGAAATGTCTTCAAATAAAAACAAAACAGTAGCATTCTCAGAAACTTCTTTGTGATGTGGGCATTCAACTCAAAGTGTTGAACCTTCCTTTAGATACAGCAGTTTTGAAAAACTCTTTTTGTAGGTTCTGCAAGGGGATATTTAGACCTATTTGAGGTCTTCCTTGGAATTGAGTAGATCTTCACATAAAGATTAGACAGAAGCATTCTCAGAAACTGCTTTGTGATGAGTGCATTCAACTCACAGATTTGAACATAACTTTTCATAGAGCAGTTTTGAAACACTCGTTTTGTAAAATCTGCAAGTGGACATTTGGAGCGCTTTTAGGAATTCGGTGGAATATGATATATCCTCATAAAAACTAGATAGAAGCTTTCTCAGAAACTTCTTTGTGATGTGTGCATTTAAATCACAGAGTTCAAATAGTATTTAGTAGAGTAGTTTTGAAACACTCCTTTTGTAGAATCTGCAAGTGGACATTTGGAGCGCTTTGAGGCCCTCAGTGGAACAGGAAATATCTTCACATAAACACTAGACAGAAGCATTCTCAGAAACTTCTTTGTGATGTGTGCATTCAATTTACCGAGTTGAAACTTCCTTTTGATTGAGCAGCCTTGAAAATCTCTTTTTGTAGAATCTGCAAGTGGATATTTGGAGCACTTCAAATCCTTCATTGGAAACGGGAATATCTTCAAATATAAACTAGACAGAAGCATTCTCAAAAACTTCATTGTGATGTGTGCATTCATCTCACAGAGTTGAACCTTCCTTTTTATAGAGCAGTCAGGAAACACTCTTTTTGTAGAAACTGGAAGATGATATTAGCACCATTTTGAGGCCTTCATTTGTAACATGTATACATTCACATAGAAACTAGACAGAAGCATTCTCAGAAATACATTGTGATGTGTGCATTCAACTCACAGATTTGAACATTCTTTTTGATAGAGCAGTTTCAAAACACTTCGTTTGTAGAATCTGCAAGTGGACATTTAGAGTGCTTTGAGGCCCTCTGTGGAAAAGAAATATCTTCACATAAAAACTAGACAGAAGCATTCTCAGAAACTTCTTTGTGATGTGTGCATTCTGCTCACAGAGTTGAACATACCTCTTCATAGAGCAGTTTTGAAACACTCTTTTTGTAGAGTCTGCAAGGGGATATGTGGACCGATTTGAGGCCTTTGTTGGTAACGGGAATTTCTTCACATAAAAATTTGAGAGAAGCATTCTCAGAAACTGCTTTCTGAAGTGTGCATTCTACTGGTAGAGTTGAACCTTCCTTTTGATAGAGCAGTTTTGAAACCACCTTTTTGTAGAGTCTGCAAATGGATATTTTGAATGCTATGGTGCCCTCGTTGGAAACCGGAATATCTTCAAATAAAAAATAGTCAGAAGCATTCTCATAAACTACTTTGTGATGTGTGTATTCAACTCACAGAGTAGAACCTTTCCTTTAATAGAGCAGTTTCGAAAAACTGTTTCTACAGAATCTGCATGTGGACAATTGTAGCGCTTTGAGGACTATGGTGGGACAGGTAATATCTTCAAATAAAAACTAAACAGAAACATTCTAAGAAACTTCTTTATGATTTTTGCATTGAACTCACAGAGTTGAACATTCCTCCTCATAGAGCAGTTGTGAAACACTGTTTTTGAAGAACCTGCAACTGTATATTTGGACGAATTTGAGGCCCTCATTGGAAACGGGAATATCTTCACATAAAAACTAGACAGAAGCAATCTCAGAAACGTCTTTGTGATGTGTGCATTCAACTCACAGCGTTGAACCTTCCTTATGACAGAGCAGTTTCGAGACACTGTTTTTGTAGAATCTGCAATGCGATATTTGGACCGATATTCCATTCCTTCTTTGGAAAGGGGAATATCTTCACAAAAATTTAAGCAGAAACATTCTCACAAACTCCTTTGTGATGTGTGCATTCAACTCACAGAGTTGGACCTTCCTTTTGATAGAGCAGGTTCGAGACACTGTTTTTGTAGAATCTGCAAAGCGATATTTGGACCGATTGTATTCCTTCGTTGGAAAGGGGAATATCTTCATAAAAATTTAAGCAGAAACATTCTCACAAACTACTTTGTGATGTGTTCATTCAACTCACAGAGTTGAAAATACCTTTTCATAGAGCAGCTGTGAAACACGCTTTTTGAAGAACCTGCAAGTGGATATTTGGGCCAATTTGAGGACTTTGTTGGAAACGGGTATATCTTCACATAAAAACTAGACAGAAATATTCTCAGAAACTACTTTGTGATGTATGCATTAAACTCACAGAGTTGAACCTTCCTTTTGATAGAGCAGTTTTGAAACCCTCTTTTTGTAGTATCTGCAAGGGGATATTTGAACCGATTTGAGCCCTTCATTGAAAACGGGAACATCTTCACATAAAAAGTAGACAGAAATATTCTCAGAAAATTCTTTGTGATGACGACATTCAAATCACATATTTGAACCTTACTTTTGATACAGCAGTTTTGAGACAATTTTTTGTAGAAACTGCCAGTGGACATTCTGAGTGCTTTGAGGACTTCAGTGAAAAAAGAAATATCTTCATATAAAAATTAGACAGAAGCATTCTCTGAAACTTCACTTTTATGTGTGCATTTAACTGACAGAGTTGAACATTCCTTTTGAAAGAGCAGTTTTGAAAAACTCTTTTTCTACAATCTGCAGGTGGATATTTGGAGCGGTTTGATGCCCTCTTTGGTATCAGAAATATCTTCAAATAAAAACTAGACAGAAGCATTCTCAGAAAGCACTTTGCAGATTGTACATTCAACTTACAGAGTTGAGCTTTCCTTTTGATAGTGCAGTTTTGAAACAATGTTTTTGTAGAATCTACAAGTGGATATTTGGAGTGCTTTGAGGCCTATTTTAGCAAAGGAAATAACTTCACATAAAAACTAGACAGAAACATTATCAGAAACTTCGTTTTGATGTGTGCATTCAACTCACAGAGTTGAACATAACTTTTCATAGAGCAGATGTGAACCACTGTTTTCGAAGGACCTGCAAGTCAATATTTGGACCGATTTGAGGCTTTCGTTGGAAACGGAGATATCTTCACCTAAAAATTACTCAAAAGCATTCTCAGAAACTTCTTTGTGATGCCTGCATTCAACACACAGGGTTGAATGTAGGTTTTCATAGAGCAGTTTTGAAATACTCATTTTGTAGAATCTGCAAGTGGATATTTGCACTCCTTTGAGGCCTTAATTGGAGACGGGAATATCTACACATAAAAACTAGACAGACGCATTCTCAGAAACTTCTTTGTGGTGTGTGCATTGAATTCACAGAGTTGAACCTTACTTTTGATAGAGCAGATTAAATCACTCTTTTGGTAGCATCTGCAAGGGGATATTTGGACCACTTTGTGGCCTTTGTTGGAAAGGGGAATATCTTCACATAAGAACTAGACAGAAGCATTCTCAAAAACCTCTTTGTGAGGTGTGCATTCAATTCACAGAATTGAACCTTCCTTTTGATAGAGCAGTTTTGAAACACTTTTTGTGTAGAATCTGCTAGTGGACGTTTGCAGTCCTTAGAGACGTTCGGTGGAAAAGGAAATATCTCCACATAAAAACTAGACAATAGCATTCTCAGAAACTTTTTGGGATGTGTGCATTCAACTCACAGAGTTGAATCTTCCTTTTGATAGAACAGTTTTGAAACTTTCTTTTTGTAGAATGTGCAATTGGACATTCGGAGCGCTTTGAAGCCTTCATTGGAAATGGGAATATCTTCCACTAAAAACAAGACAGAACCATTCTCAAAAACTACTTTTTGATGTGTGCATTCAACTTACATTGTTGAACGTTACATTTCATAGAGCAATTTTGATGCATTCTTTTTGTCGAATCTGCAAATGGACATTTGTAGCGCTTCATGGGCTATGGTGGAAAATGAAATATCTTCATAGAAAATTAAACGGAAGCATTCTCAGAAACTTCTCTTTATATGTGCATTCAGCTCACAGAGTTGAACATAATTTTTCATAGAGCAGCTTTGAAAACTTTTTTTGTAGAATCTACAAGTGGACATTTGGATCACTTTGACACCTTCGGTGGAAAAGGAAATATCATCACATAAAAACTAGAGAGAAGCATTCACAGAAACTTCCTTCTGTTATGGGTATTCAACTGACAGAGTTGAACACTTCTTTAGATAGAGCTGTTTTGAAACACTGTAATTGTAGAATCTGCAAGTGGATATTTGGAGGGCTTTAAGTCCTATGCTGGAAAAGGAAATATCTTCACATAAAAACTAGACAGAAGCGTTCTCAGAAACTGCTTTGTGATGTGTGCATTCAACTCACACAGTTGAACCTTCCTTTTGATAGAGCAGTTTTGAAATACTCTTTTTGCAGAATCTGAAAATGGATATTTGGAGGGTTTGCAGCCTATGCTAGAAAAGGAAACATCTTCACATAAAAACTAGACAGAAGCATTCTGAGAAACTTATTTTTGATGTGTGCATTTAAGGCACAGAGTTGAACCTTCTTTTTCTTAGAAGAGTTTTGAAACACTCTTTTTGTAGAATCTGCCAGTGGATATTTGGAGAGTATGAGGCCTATGCTGGACAAGGAAATATCTTTATATAAAAACTAAACACAAGCAATCAGAGAAACTTCTTTGTGATGTATGCATTGAACTCACAGCTTTGAACTTTCCTTTTGATATAACAGTTTTGAAACACAGTTTTTGTAAAATCTGCTGGTGGATATTTGGAGCAATTTAAGGCCAATGCTGGGAAAGGAAATATCTTCCATAAAAACTAGACAAAAGCATTCTCGGAAACTACTTAGTGATGTGTGCATTCAACACACAGAGATAAACCATCCTTTTGATAGAGCAGTTTTGAAACACTGTTTTTGTAGAATCTGCAAGTGAATATTTGTGAGACTTTGAGGTCTATGTTGGAAATGGAAATATCTACACATAAAAATTAGACAGAAGCATTCTCAAAAACTTCTCTGTGGTGTGTACATTCAAATCACAGAGTTTAACGTTCCTTTTCATAGAGTAGTTTTGAAACACTGTTTTTGTAGAATCTGCGATTGGATATTTGGAGTAATTGTGGCCTCGCTTGTAAAAGAAAATACCTTCACATAAAAACTGACAGAAGCATTCTCAGAAACTTCTTTGTGATGTCTGCACTGAACTCAGAGTTGAGCCTTCCTTTTGATAGAGCAGTTTTGAAACACTCTTATTGAAGAATCTGCAAATGGATATTTGGAGCTCTTTAAGGCCTATGCTGGAAAAGGAAATATCTTCAAATAAAAACATGACAGAAGCATTCTCAGAAACTTCTTTGTGATGTGTGCATCCAACTCACCTAGTTGAACCTACCTCTGGATAGTGCTGTTTTGAAGTCCTCTCTTTGTAGACTCTGCAAGTGGATATTTGGAGAGATTTGAGGCCTATAATCGAAAAGGAAATATCGTCACTAAAAACTAGACAGAAGGGTTCTCAGAAACTACTTTGTGATGTGTCCATTCAACTCACAGAGTTGAACCATTCTTGTGATAGAGCAGTTTTGAAACACTGTTTTTGA
This sequence comes from Pongo pygmaeus, assembly GCF_028885625.2. Lineage (NCBI taxonomy): Eukaryota > Metazoa > Chordata > Mammalia > Primates > Hominidae > Pongo > Pongo pygmaeus. The sequence continues at coordinate 11,317,140 of NC_072388.2, read as the reverse complement.
AGAATCTGCGAGTGGATATATGAGCACTTTGAGGCGAATGCTGGAGAAGGAAATATATGCACAGAAAAACTAGATAGAAGCGTTCTCAGAAATTTCTTTGCTTTGTATACATTCAATTCACAGATTTGAACCTACCTTTTGATAGAGCAGTTTTGAAACCCTCTTTTTTAGAGTCTGCAAGTGGATATTTGGAGCGATTGCAGCCTCTGGTGGAAAAGGAAATATCATCACATAAAAACTTGACAGAAGCATTCTCAGAAATTTCTTTGTGATAAGTGCATTCAACTCAAAGAGTTGAGACTTCTTTTTAATAGAGCAGTTTTGAAACATTCTTTTTGTAGAATCTGCAAGCGGATATTTGGAGGGCTTTGAGGCCTATGCGGCAAATGGAAATATCTTCACATGAAAACTAGGCGGAAACATTCTCAGAAACTTCTTTGTGATGTGTGCATTCAACTTACAGAGTTGAAATTTCCTTTAGATAGAGCAGTTTTAAAACACTGTTTTCGAAAAATTTGCAAGTGGATATTTGGTGGGGTTTGAGGCCTATGCTGGAAAAAGAAATATCTTCACATAAAAACTGGACAGAAGTGTTCTCAGAAACTTCTCTGTGATGTGTGCATTAAACTCACAGAGTTAAACCTTACTTTTTATAGAACAGTATTGAAACACACTTTTGGAAGAATGTGCAAGTGGATTATTGGAGCGCTTTGAGTCCTATGATAGAAAAGGAAATATCCTCACTTAAAAACTAGACAGAAGCATTCTCAGAAACTTCTGTGTGATGTGTGCATTAAACTCACAGAGTTGAACATAACGTTTCATAGAGCAGTTTTGAAACACTCTTTTTGTAGAATTCTCAAGTGGACATTTTGAGGGCATTGACACCTTAGGTGGAAAAGGAAATATCTTCACATAAAAACTACAGAGTAGAATTCTCAGAAATTTCTTTGTGATGCGTGCATTCAATGCATGGGGTTGAACCTTTGTTTTGATATAGCAGTTTTGAAACTCTCTTTTTGTAGAATCGGCAAGTGGACATTTGGAGCGTTTTGAAGCCTTCATTGGAAACGGGAATATCTTCAAATAAAAACTAAACAGAAGCATTCTCAGAAACTACCTTGTGATGTGTACATTCAACTCACCAAATTGAGCATTCCTTTTGATAGATCAGTTTTGAATCTCTCTTTTTGTAGAATCTGCAAGTGGATACTTGGAGCGCTTTGAGGACTACATTAGAAAAGGAAATATCTTCACATAAAAACAAAAAAGAAGCATTCTGAGAAACTTCTTCGTGATGAGTGCATTCAACTCACAAAGTTGAACCTTCCTTTTGATAGAACAGTTTTGAAACACAGTTTTTGTAGAATCTGCAATAGGATATTTGGAGCGCTTTGAAGCCTTCTTTGGAAACAGGAATTTCTTCAAATAAAGAATAGACAGAGGCATTCCTAGAAACTGTTTTGTGATGTGTACATTCAACTCACAGAGTTGAACCTTTCTTTTGATAAAGCAGTTTTGAAACACTCTTTTTGCTGCATCTTCAAATGTTTGCTTGTCGCACTTTGAGAGCTGTTGTGGAAAAGGAAATATCTTCAAATAAAAACTACACAGAAGCATTCTCAGAAACTTCTTTGTGATGTTTGCATTCAATTCATGGAGTTGAACAAACCTTTTCATAGAGCAGTTGTGAAACACTCTTTTTGAAGAACCTGCAAGTGGATATTAGGACTGATTTGAGGCCTTCATTGGAAACGGGAATGTCTTTACATAAAAACAAGACAGAACCATTCTCAGAAACTTCGTTGTGATCTGTGCATTCAATTCACACTGTTGAACATAACTTTTCATAGAGCAGTTTTGATACACTCTTTTTGTAGAATCTGCAGGTGGATATTTAGACGGCTTTGAGCCCTTCGTTGGAAAAGGGAATACCTTCTCATACAAACTAGACAAAAGCATTCTCAGAAACTTATTTGAGATGTGCGCTTTCCACTCATGGAGTTGAGCCTTTCTTTTCATAAAGCAGTTTTGAAAAACTGTTTTTGTAGAACCTGCCAGTCGATATTTGGACTGCTTTGAGGCCTATGGTAGAAAACGGAGTACTTTCACATACAAACTAGACAGAAGCAGTCTCAGAAACTCTTTTGTGATGTCTGCCTTCAACTTAAAGAGTTGAACCTTTCTTTTGATTCAGCAGATTTTGAAACAATTTTTTTTTGTAGAATCTGCCAGTGGACATTTGGAGTACTTTGTGGCCATTGGTGGAAAAGGAAATATCTTCACATAAAAAATAGACAGAAGAATTCCCAGAAACTTCTTTGTTATGTGTACATTGAACTCACAGAATTGAACCTTCCTTTTGACAGAGGAGTTTTGAAGCACTTTTTTTATAGAACCTGCCAGTGGACATTTGGAGTGCTTTGAGGCCCTCAGTGGAAAAGGAAATCTCTTCACATAAAAACTAGTTAGAAGCATTCTAATGTGTGAATTCCACTCACAGAGTTGAACATCTCCTTTGAGAGAGCAGTTTTGAATCACTCTTTTTGTAGAATCTGCAAACGTACATTTCTAGCACTTTGAGAGCTATGTTGTAAATGGAAATATCTTCAAATAAAAACTACACAGAAGCATTCTCAGAAACTTATTTGTGTTGTGTCCATTCAACTCACAGAGGTGAACATAACTTTTCATAGACCAATTTTGGAACACTCTTTTTGTAGAATCTCCAAATGAATATTTCTACCGCTGGGAGCCCTTTGTTAAAAACTGGAATATCTTCTCATAAAAACTAGGCAGAAGCGTTCTCAGAAACTTCTTTGTGACGTTTGCATTCAACTCACAGAGTTGAACCTTCCTTTTGATGGAGCAGTTTTGAAACACTCTTTTTGTAGAATCTGCAAGTGGATATTTGGACCGCTTTGAGGCTTTCATTGGAAACGGGAATATCTTCAAATAAAAACTAGACAGAAGCATTCTCAGAAACTTCTTTGGATATGTGCATTAAAATTGCAGTGTTGAACCTTCCTTTTGATAGAGCAGTTTTGAAATGCTCATTTTTTAAAATCTGCAAGTGCAGATTTGCAGAGCATTGAAGCCTTTGTTGGAAACAGTAATATCTTCAAATGAAAACTACACAAAGCATTCTCAGATATTACTTTGTGATATGTGCATTCAACTAACAGAGTTGAGCATTACTTTTGATAGAGCAGTTTTCAAACACTCTTTTTGTACTATCTGCATGTGGATATTTGGAGCTCTTTGAGGCCTTTGGTAGAAAAGGAAATATCTTCACATAAAAAATAGACAGAAGAATTCTCAGAAACGACTTTGTGATGTGTGCATTCAACTCCCAGACTTTAACATAGCTTTTCATAGAGTAGTTTTGAAAGACTATTTTTGTAGGTTCTGCAAGTGGATATTTGGACTGCTTTGATGCCATCATTGCAAACGGAAACACCTTCACATAAAAATTAGGCAGAAGTATTCTCAGAAACTTCTTTGTGATATGTGCATTCAACTCACAGAGTTGAACCTTTCTTTTGATAGAGCAGTTTTGAAACAATTTTTTTTTTTTTTTTAGAATCTGCAAGTGGACATTTGGGGCGCTTTGAGGCCTTCAGTGTAAAAGGAAATATCTTTACATAAAAACAAAAAAGAAGCATTCTGAGAAACTTCTTCATGATGAGTGCATTCAACTCACAAAGTTGAACCTTCCTTTTGATAGAACAGTTTTGAAACACTTTTTGTAGAATCTGCAAGTGGATATTTGGAGTGCTTTGAGGCCTATGATGGAAAAGGAAATATCTTCACATAAAAACAAGACAGAAGCATTCTCAGAAACTTCTCTGTGATGAGTGCATTCAACTCACACTGTTGAACTTTCGTTTTGATAGAACAGTTTTGAAACACTCTTTTTGTAGAATCTGAAAGTGGATATTTGGAGTGCTTTGAGGCCTATGATGGAAAAGGAAATATCTTCACATAGAAACTAGACAGAAGCATTCTCAGAAACTTCTTTGTGTTGAATGCATTCAACTCACAGAGTTGAACTTTCCTTTTGTCAGAGCAGTTTTGAAACACTCTTTTTGTAGAATCTGCAAGAGGATATTTGGAGGGCTTTGAGTCCTATGCTGGAAAAGGAAATAACTTCACATAAAAACTAGACAGAAGCATTCTCAGAAACTTCTTTGTGATGAGTGCATTCAACACACAGAGTTGAATCTTTCTTTTCATAGAACAGTTTTGAAACACACTTTTTGTAACATCTGCTAGTGGACATTTGTAGCACTTTGAGGGCTATGTTGGAAAAGGAAATATCTTCAAATAAAAACTATACAGAAGCATTCTCAAAAACTACTTTGTGATGTTTGCATTCAACTCACAGAGTTGAACATACGTTTTCATACAGCTGTTGTGAAACACTCTTTTTGAAGAACCTGCAAAGATATATTTGGACCACTGTGAAGCCTTCATTGGAAAGTAGAATATCTTCACATAAAAACTAGGCAGAAGCATTCTCAGAAACTTCTTTGTGATGTGTGCATTCAACTCACAGAGATGTACCTTCCTTTTGATATTGCAGTTTTGAAGCACTGTTTTTGTAGACTCTGAAAGAGAAATTTGTAGGACTTTGAGGGTATGTTGGAAAAGGAAATATCTTCAAATAAAAACTAGAAAGAAGCATTCTCAGAATGTACTTTGTGATGTGTGCATTCAACTTACGGAGTTGATGATAACTTTTCATAGAGCAGTTTTGAAACACTCTTTTTGTAGAATATGCAAATGGATATTTAGTCCACTTTGAGGTCTTCATTAGAAACGGGAATATCTTCACATAAAAACTAGACAAACGCATTCTCAGAAACTTCTTTGTGATGTGTGCATTCAACTCACAGTTCAACATAACTTTTCGTAGAGCACTTTTGAAACACTCTTTTTGTAGAATCTGCAAGGGGATATTTGGACCGTTTTGAGGCCTTCGTTGCAAAAGGGATTATCTTCACATAAAAACTAGACAGAAGCATTCTCAGAAACTTCTTTGTGCTGTGTGCATTGAACTCATGAAGTTTAACCTTCCTTTTGTTAGAGCAGTTTTGAAACCTTTGAATGTGCAAGTAAACATTTGGAGCGCCTTGAGGCCTTCGGTGGAAAAGGAAATATCTTCACATAAAAACTAGACAGAAGCATTCTCTGAAACTTCTCTGTGATCTGTGCATTCAACACTCAGAGTCGAACCTTCCTTTCAATAGGACAGTTTTGAAAAACTTTTTTTGTAGAATCTGCAAGTGGACATTTGGAGCGTTTTGAGGCCTTCGGTGGAAAAGGAAATATCTTCACTTAAAAACTAGAAAGAAGCACTCTCAGAGACTGCTTTGTGATGTGTGCATTCAGCTTACAGAGTTGAAACTTCCTTTTGATAGAGCAGTTTTGAAACACTCTTTTTGTAGAGTCCGCAAGTGGATATTTGGAGCGCGTTGCGGCCTATGGTAGAGATGGAAATATCTTCACATAAAAACTAGACAAAAGCATTCTCAGAAACTTCTTTGTGATGTGTGCATTCACCTGACAGAGTTGAACTTTCCTTTGGATAGAGTAGTTTTGAAACATTCCTTTTGTAGAATCTTCAAGTGTATATTTGGAGTGCCTTGAAGCATTCGTTGGAAACGGGAATATTTTCAAATAAAAACTTGACAGAAGCATTCTTAGAAACAACTTTGTGATGTGTGCATTCAACTCACAGAGTTGAAATTTTCTGCTGATAGAGCAGCTTTGAAACACTCTTTTTGTAGAATGTCAAAAAGGACGTTTGTAGCACTTTGAGGGCTATGGTGGAAAAGAAAATATATTAAAATTAAAAATAGACAGAAGCATTTTCAGAATCTTCTTTGTGATGTTTGCATTCTACTCATGGTGTTGAACATACCTTTTCATAGAGCAGTTGTGAAACACTGTTTTTGAAGAAACTGCAAGTGGATATTTGTACGATTTGAGGCCTTCATTGGAAACGGTAATGTCTTCACATAAAAACTAGACAGAAACATTCTCAGAAACTTCTTTGTGATGTGTGCATTCAACTCACATATTTGAACATTCCTTTTGATAGAGCAGTTTTGAAACACTCTTTTTGTAGAATCTGCAAGGGGATGTACGGACTGTTGTGAGCCCTTCTTTGGAAACGTGAATAACTTCACATAAAAACTAGACTGAAGCTTTCTCAGAAACTTCTTTGTGACATGTGCATTCAACTCACAGAGTTGAAGCATTCTTATGATAGAGTAGTTTTGAAAACTCTTTTTGTAGAATCTGCAACTGGATATTTTGACTGCTTTGAGGCTTTCATTGGAAACGGGAATATCTTCACATAAATATTAGACAGAAGAATTCTTAGAAACTACTTTGTGATGTGTGCACTAATCTCACAGAGTTGAACCTTCCTTTTGATAGAGCAGTTTTCTAACACTGTTTTTGTACAATCTGCAAGCGGATATTTGGAGCGCTGTGATGCCTATGATAGAAGAGAAAATAACTTTACATAAAAACTAGACAGAAGTATTATCAGAAACTTCTTTGTGAGGTGTGCATTCCACTCACAGAGTTGAACCTTTCCTTTGATAGAGCAGATTTGAAACCCTCTTTTTGTAGAATCTACAAATGGACATTTCTAGCACTTTGAGTGCTATGTTCTAGTTGGAAATATCTCTAAAAAAAACTGGACAGAAGCATTCACAGAAACTTTTTTGTAATGTGTGCATTCATCTCACAGAGTTGAAGATATCTTTTCATGGACCAGTTGTGAAACACTCTTTTGGAAGAACATGCAGGTTGATATTTGGACCAATTTGAGTCCTTCATTGGAAACGAGAATATCTTCACATGAAAACCAGACAGAATCATTCTCAGAAACTTCTTTGTGATGTGTGCATTCAACTCACAGAATTGAACATAACTTTTCATAGAGAAGATTTGAAACACTCTTTTTGTAGGATCTGTAAGTGGATATTCGGACCGCTTTGAGGTCTTTATTGGAAACGGGAATATCTTCACATAAAAACTAGACAGAAGCATTCTCAGAAACTTCTTTGTGATGTGTACATTCGACTCACAGAGTTCAACATTGCATTTCATAGAGCAGTTGTGAGACACTGTTTTTGTAGAATCTGTAAGTGGATGTTTGGACCGCTTAGAGGCCTTTGTTGGAAAGGGGAATATCTTCACATAAAAGTTAGACAGAAGCATTCTCAGAAACGTCTTTTTGATATGTGCATTCAACTCACAGGTGTGAACAAAAATTTTCATAGAGCAGTTTTGAATCAATCTTTTTTTAGAATCTGCAAGGGGATATTTGTACCATTTTGAGGCCTTTGTTGGAAACGGGAATATCTTCACATAAAAACTAGACAGAAGCATTCTCACAAACTTCTTTGTGATGTGTGCATTCAACTCACAGTATTGAACCTTCCTTATGATAGAGCAGTTTTGAAACACTTTTTTTGTAGAATCTGCAACTGAATATTTGGAGCGCTTTGAGGTCTTTAGTAGAATACAAAATATCTTCACATAAAAACCAGACAGAAGCATTACCAGAAATTTCTTTGTGATGTGTGTATTCAACTCACAGAGATGAATATTCTTTTGATAGAGCAGTTTTGAAGCACTCTTTTTGTAGATCTGCAAGTGGACATTTGTAGTGATTTGAGGGCTGTGGTGTAAAGGGAAATGTCTTCAAATATAAACTAGACAGAAGCATTCTCAGAAATTTCTTTGTGATGCTTGCATTCAACTCACAGAGTTGAACATACCTTTTCATAGAGCAGTTGTGAAACACTCTTTTTGAAGGACCTGCAAGTGGATATTTTGTCCGCTTTGAGGTCTAGGTTGGAAATGATAGTATCTTCACATAAAACTAGACAGTAACATTCTCAGAAAATGCTTTGTGGTGTGTGCATTCAACTCACAGTGTTGAACACAACTTTTCCTAGAGCAGTTTTGAAACACTCTTTTTGTAGAATCTGCAAGTGGATAATTGGAGTGCTTTGACGCCTTCGTTGGGAAAGGGAGTTTCTTCACATAAAAACTAGACAGAAGCATTCTCAGAAACTTCTTTGTGATGTGTACATTCAACTCAAAGAGTTGAACCTTCCTTTTGATAGAGCAGTTTTGAAAATTCCATTTGTAGAATGTGCAAGTGAGTATTTAGAGTGCTTTGAAGCCTTCATTGGAAACCGGAATATCTTCAAATAAAAATTATTCAGAAGCAGTTTAAGAAAATACTTTGTGATGTGTGCATTTAACTCACAAAGTTGAAACTTTCTTTTGATAGAGCAGTTTTGAAACACTATTTTGGTAGAATCTGCAAGTGTATATTTGGAGCGCTTTAAAGCCTTCATTGGAAACGGGAATATCTCCAAATAAAAACTAGTCAGAAGCCTTCTCAGAAACTGCTTTCTGATGTGTCCATTCAACTCATACAGTTGAACTTTTCTTTTAAGAGAGCAGTTTTGAAACACTCTTTTTGGAGTATCTGCAAGTGGACATTTGTAGCACTTTGAGGGTTATGGTGGAAAAGGAAATATCTTCAAATAAAAACTAGACAGAAGCATTTTCAGAAACTATTGTTGATGTTTGCATTCAACTCACAGAGTTGAACATACCTTTTCTTAGAACAGTTGTGAAACATTCTTTTTGAAGAATCTACAAGTGGATATTTGGACTGATTTGTGGCCTTCGTTGGAAACAGGAATATCTTCACATAAAAACTAGACAGAAACATTATCAGAAACTTCTTTGTGATGTGTGCATTCAACTCACAGATTTCAACCCTCCTTTTGATACAGTGGTTTTGAAATACTCTCTGTAGAACCTGCAAGTGGATATTTGCACCGTTTTGAAGCCTTCATTAGAAACGGGAAAATCTTCACTTAAAAATTAGACAGAAGGATTCTCAGAAACTTCCTTCTCATGTGTGCCTTCTACTCACAGAGTTGAACTTTCCTTTTTATACAGCAGTTTTGAAACCCTTTTTTTGTAGAATCTGCAAGTGGACATTTGGAGCACTTTGAGGGATTCGGTGGAAAAGAAAATACCTTCCTATAAAAACTAGATAGAAGCATTCTCAGAAACTTCTTTGTGATGAGTGCATTCAAATCACAGAGTTGAACATTCATTTTGATAGAGCAGTTTTTAAACACTCTTTTTGTAGAATCTCAAAGTGGATATTTGTAGCACTTTGAAGTCTTCATTGGAAACGGAAATATCTTCAAATAAAAACTAGACAGAAACATTCTCAGAAACTACTTTGTAATGTGTGGAATCAACTCACAGCGTTTAACCTTTCTTTTGATATAGCAGTTTTAAAACACTCTTTTTGTAGAATCTGCAAGTGGATATTTGGACCGCTTTGAGGGCTATGGTGGAAAAGGAAATAATTTCAAATAAAAACTAGACAGAAGCATTCTCAGAAATTTCTTTGTGATTTGTACATTCAACTCACAAGATTGAACATAACTTTTCCTAGAGCAGTTTTGAAACACTCTTTTTGTAGAATCTGCAAGTGGATATTTGGACCGCTTTAAGGCCTTCATGGAAAAGAGAATATATTCACATAAAAACTGGACAGAAGCATTCTCAGAAACTTCTTTGTGATGTGTATATTCAACTCACAGAATTGAACCTTCCTTTTGAGAGAGCAGTTTTGATTCACTCTTTTTAAAGAATCTGCAAGGGGATATTTGACCGATTTGAGGCCTTCGTTGGAAATGGAAATATCTTCACATAAAAACTATACAGAAGCATTCTCAGGAACTCTTTTGTGATGTGTGCATTGAACTCACAGATTTGAATATAACTTTTCATAGAGCAGTTGTGAAACATTCTTTTTGTAGAATCTGCAGGTGGAAATTTGGACTGCTTTGACTCCATCGTTGGAAACAGGAATATCTTCACATGAAAACTAGACAGAAGCATTCTCAGAAGCTTCTTTGTGATGTGTGCATTCAACTCACAGACTTAAACTTTCCATTTGATAGACTAGTTTTGAAACACTCTTTTTGTAGAATATGCAGGTGAATATTTGGAGAGCTTTGAGGCCTATGATTGGAAAGGGAATATCTTCACAATAAAACTAGACAGAAGCGTTCTCAGAAACTTCCTTGTGACGTGGGCATTCAACTCACAGAGCTGAACCTTCATTTTGATAGAGCAGTTTTGAAACACTATTTTTGTGGAATCTGCAAGTGGATATTTGGAGTGCTTTGAAGCCTTAGTTGGAAACGGGAATATCTTCAAATAAAAATTAGACAGAAGCATTCTCAAAAAGTACTTTGTGATGTGTACATTCAACTTACAGAATTGAGACTTCCTTTTGATAGAGAAGTTTTGAAACACTCTTTTTGTAGAATCTGCAATTGGATTTTTGGATCGCTTTGAGACCTATGGTAGAAAAGGAAATACCTTCACGTAAAACCTAGACAGAAGAATTCTCAGAAACTTCTTTGGGATGTGTGCATTTAATTCACAGAGTTGAAACTTCCTTTTGGCAGTTTTGAAACACTCTTTTGATAGAATCTGCAAATAGACATTTGTAGTGCTTTGAGGGCTGTGGTGGAAAGGGAAATATCTTCAAATATAAACTAGACAGAAGCATTCTCAGAAACTTCTTTGTGATGTTTGCATTCAACTCAAAAATTTTGGGGCCTAGATTGGAAACGGAAATATCTTCACATAAAACTAGACAGAAACATTCTCAGAAAAGTGTTTGTGATGTGTGCATTCAACTCACGGAGTTGGACACAACTTTTCCTAGAGTAGTTTTCAAACACTCTTTTTGTAGAATCCGCAAGTGGATATTTGGACCGCTTTGAGACCTTGATTGGAAGCGGGAGTTTCCTCACGTTAAAACTACACAGAAGCATTCTTAGGAACTTCTTTGTGATGTGTGCATTCAACTCACAATTGAACCTTCCTTTTGATAGAGCAGTTTTGAAAACCCCATTTGTAGATCTTGCAAGTGGATATTTGGAGTGCTTTGAAGACTTTTTGGAAAAGGGAATATCTTCACATGAAAACTTGACAGAAGCATTCTCAGAAACGTCTTTGGGATGTGTGCATTTAACTCACAGAGTTGAACCTTCTTTTAGATAGAGCAGTTTTGAAACACTTTTTTTGTAGTATCTGCATGTGGACATTGGGAACGCTTCGAGGCTTTGGTGGAAAAGAAACATCTTCACACAAAAAGTAGACAGAAGCATTCTCAGAAATTTCTTTATGATGTGTGCATTCAACTCACAGAATTGAACCTTACTTTTGATAGAGCAGTTTTAAACCACACTTTTTGTAGAATCTGCAAGTGGACATTTTGAGTGCTTTGAGGCCTTCGGTGGAACAGAAAGTATCTTCAGATGAAAACTAGACAAAGCATTCTCAGAAACTTCTTTATGATGTGTGCATTCAATTCACAGAGTTGAAACTTCCTTTTGCTAGAGCAGGTTTGTAAAACTCTGTTTGTAGAATCTCCAAGTGGATATTTGGAGCACTTAGAAGCCCTCTTTGGAAACGGTAATATCTTCAAATATAAACTACACAGAAGCATCCTCAGAAACTACATTGTGATGTGTGCGTTCATCTTACAGAGTTGAAACTTCCTTTTGATACAGCAGTTATGAAACACTCTTTTTGTAGGATCTGCAAAGTGATGTTTGCACCATTTTTATGCCTTCATTGGAAACGCATATATCTTCACATAAAAACTAGACAGAAACATTCTCAGAAACTACTTTGTGATATGTGCATTCAAATTACGTATTTAAACCTTCCTTTTGATAGAGCAGTTTTGAACCACTCTTTTTGTAGAATCTTAAAGGGGATACGTGGATTGATTTGAGGCCTTCATTGGCAACGGGAATATCTTCACATAAAAACTAGAGAGAAGCATTCTCAGAAACTGCTTTGTGATGTGTGCATTCTACTCACAGAGTTGAACTTTCGTTTTGATAGAGAAGTTTTGGAACACTTTTATTGTAGAATCTGCAAGTGGACATTTGGAGCTCTTTGAAGCCTTCGGTGGAAAAGGAAATATCTTCACATAATAACTAGACAGAAGAATTCTCAGAAACTTCTTCGTGATGTGTGCATTCAACTCACAGATTTGAACCTTCCTTTTGATAGGGCAGTTTTGAAACATGCTTTTTGTAGGATCTGCAAGGAGATATTTGGAGCGCTTATATGCCTCTGTAGATCACGGGAATATCTTCAAACAAAAACTAGACTGAAGTATTCTCACAAACTACTTTGTGATGTGTACATTCAACTCACAGAGTTGAACCTTTCTTTTGATACAGCAGTTTTGAAACGCCGTTTTTGCAGAATCTGCATGTGGACATTTATAGCACTTTGAGGGCTATGGTGGGAAAGTAAATATCATCAAATAAAAAACGGGACAGCAGCATTCTGAGAAACTTCTTTGTGATGTGTGCATTTAACTGACAGAGTTGAACTTTCCTTTTCATAGAGCATTTGTGACACACTCTTCTCGAAGGAACCCCAAGGGTATATTTGGATGGATTTGAAGCAAAATTCTGTTTTGAATTCTGTTTTGAAACAGAATTTTTGTAGAATCTGCAAGTGGATATTTGGAGTGCTTTGAAGCCTTCAGTGGAAACGGGAATATCTTCACATAAAAACTAGACAGAAGCATTCTCAGAAACTTCTTTTTGATATGCACATTCAACTCACAGAATTGAACATTCCCTTACATAGAGCTGTTTTGAAACAGTTTTTTGTAGAATCTGCAAGTGGATATTTGGAACGCTTTGAGGCCTGTGGTGGAAAAGAAAGTATCTTCAGATAAAAAGTAGACTGAAGCATTAACAGAAACTTCTTTGTGATGGGTGCATTCAACTCACAGATTTGAACCTTCCTTTTGGTAGAGCAGTTTTGAAACACTCTTTTTGTAGAATCTGCAAGTGGACATTTGGAGCACTTTGAGGCCTTTGGTGGAAAAGGAAATATCTTCACGTTAAAACAAGACAGAACCATTCTCAGAAACTTCTTTGTGTATGATGTGTGCATTCAACTCACTTATTTGAACCTTGCTTTTGTTAGAGAAGTTTTGAAACCATCTTTTTGCTGTATCTGCTAGTGAATGTTTAGAACACTTTGAGTCCTTCGGTGGAAACGGGAATATCTTCACATAAAAACTAGACAGAAGCTTTCTCACAAACTTCTTTGTGATGTTTGCATTCAACTCACAGAGTTGAACGTGCCTTCTCATAGAGCAGTTTTGAAACACTCTTTGGTAGAATTTCCAAGTGGATATTTTTACCACTTTGAGGCCTTCATTGGAAACGGGGATAACTTCACATAAAAACAACACAGAAGGATTCTCAGAAACTTCTTTGTGATGTGTGCATTCAACTGACAGATTTCAACCTTCCTTTTGATAGAGCAGTTTTGAAAAACTCTTTTATTATCTGCAATTTCAAATTTTTCGCGCTTTGGGGGATATGATGGAAAAGGATATATTTTCATATGAAAACTAGGCAGGAGCATTCTCAGAAACTTCATGTGATGTTTGCATTCAACTCACAGAGTTGTACATACCTTTTCATAGAGCAGTTGTGAAACACTTTTTCTGTAGAATCTGAAACTGGATATTTGGACCGCTTTGATGCCTTCATTGGAATCGGGAATATCTTCACATAAAAACTAAACAGAAGCATTCTCAGAAACTTATTTGTGATGTGTGCATTCAACTCACGGAGTTGAATCTTCCTCTTCATAGAGCAGTTTTGAAACATTCTTTTTGTAGAATCTGCAATTGAATATTTTGAGTGCTTTGAAGCCTGTGTTGGAAACGGGAATATCTTCACATAAAAAATAGACAGAAGCATTCTGAGAAACTGCTTTGTGAGGCGTGCATTCACGTCACAGGGTTGAACCTATCCTTTGATTGGGTAGATTTGAATCTCTCTTTTTGCAGAATCTGTAAGTGGATATTTGGAACACTTTGCGGCCTATGGTGGAAAAGGAAACATCTTCAAATAAAAACTGCACAGAAACATTCTGAGAAACTTCTTTGTGATGTGTGCAGTCATCTCACAGGGTTTAACGTATCTTATGATGGAGCAGTTTCAAAAAACTCTTTGTAAAGAATTTACAAGTGGATATTTGGAGCGCTGTGAGGCCTACTGTGGAAAAGCAAATATCTTCAGATAAAAACCACACAGAAGCATTCTCAGAAACTCCTTTGGGATGTGTGCATTCATCTCACACAGTTGAACCTGTCTTATGATTGAGCAGTTTTGAAATTCTCTTTTTCTAGAATCTGCAAGTGGATATTTGGAGTGCTTTTTGCCCTATGGTGGAAAAGGAAATATCTTCAAATAAAAACTACACAGAAACTTTCTCAAAATCTTCTCTGTGATGTGTGCATTCAACTCACAGTGTTGAATCCATCTTTTGACTGAGCAATTTTGAATCTCTCTTTTTGTAGAATCTGCAAGTGGATATTGGGAGTGTTGTCAGGCCTAATGTGGAAAATCAAATATGTTCACATAAAAACTACACAGAAGCGTTTCGAGAAACTTCATTGTGATGCGTGCATTCAACTCAGAGCTGAACCTATCTTTAGATTGAGCAGTTTTGAATCTCTCTTTTTACAGAATGTGCAAATGGATATTTGGAACACCTTTTGGCCTATTGTTGGTGGAAAATATCTTCAAATAAGAACTACACAGAAACATTTTGAGAAACTTCTTTGTGATGTGTGCATTCATCTCACAGAGTTGAACCTAGCTTTTGATTGAGCTGTTTTGAATCTTTTTTTTTTTTTTGCAGAATCTACAGGTGGATATTTTGAGCCATTTGTGGCCTACTGTGGAAAAGCAAACCTCTTCACATAAAAATTACACAAAAGCATTCCGAGAAACATCTTCATGATGTGTGTATTCAACTCATAGTGTTGAACCTATCTTTTGATTGTGCAGTTTTGAATCTCTCTTTTTGCAGGATCTGCATGTGAATATTTGGAGCCCTTTGCAGCCTATGGTGGAAAAGGAAATATCTTCAGATAAACACAACACAGAAATATTCTCAGAACTTCTCTTTGATGTGTGGATTCATCTCACAGAGTTGAAACTTTCTTTTGATTGAGCAGTTTTGATACAGTCTCTTGGTAGAATCTGCATGTGGATATTTGGAGCCCTTCGTGGCCTACTGTTGAAAAGGAAATATCATCACACAAAAACTACACATAAGCATTCTGAGAAACATTTTTGTGATGTGTGCACTCATCTCACAAGGTTGAATCTATTTTATGATTGAGCAGTTTTTAAACACTCTTTTTGTAGAATCTGAAAGTGGATAATTGGCTACCTTTAAGGCCTATTGTGGAAAAGGAGGTATCGTCAAATAAAAACTACTCAGAAGCTTTCCGAGAAACTTCTTTGTGATGTGTATTCATCTCACAGGGTTGAGCCTATCTTATGATTGAGCAGTTTTGAAACACTCTTTCTGTAGAATCTGCAAGTGGATATTTGCAGCACTTTGAGGCCTGCCGTGGAAAAGCAAATATCTTCAGATTAAAAATACACAGAAGCATTCTGAGAAACTTCTTTGTAATGTGTTCATTCATCTCACAGAGTTGAACCTTTCTTTTGATGGAGCAGTTTTGAAACACTGTATTTTTAGAGTCTGCAAGTTCAAATTTGGAGCCCTTTGAGACCTACTGTGGAAAAGGAAATACCATCATAAAAACTACACTGAAGGATCCTGAGAAACTTCTTTGTGATGTGTGCATTCATCCAACAGAGTTGAATCTTTCTTTTGATTGACTAGTTTTGAAATGCTCTTTTTGTAGAATCTGGAAGTGGATAATTGGAGCCCTTTGAGGCCTACCATGGAAAAGCAAATATCTTCAGTTAAAAACTACACAGAAGCATTCTGACAAATTCTTTGTGATGTGTGCATTCATCTCACAGAGTTGAATCTTTCTTTTGATTGAACAGTTTTGAAACACTCTTTTTGTAGAATCTGCAAGTTGATAATTGGAGCCCTTTGAGACCTACTGTGGAAAAGGAAATATCTTCATATAAAAACTACTCAGAAGCATTCTGAGAAACTTCTTCATGATATGTGCATTCAACTCACAGAGTTGAAACTATCTTTGATTGAGCAGTTTAGCCTCTCTCTTTTTGTAGAATCTGCAAGTGGATATTTGGAGCCCTTTGCACCCTACAGTGGAAAAGGAAATATATTCAAATAAAAACTATACAGAAGCATTCTCAGAAACTTCTTCATGATATGTGCATTCAACTCACAGAGTTGAACCTGTCTTTTGATTGAGAAGTTTTGAATCTTTCTTTTTCTAGAATCTGCAAGTGGATATTTGGAGCGCTGTGAGGCCTCCTGTGGAAAATCAAATATGTTGACATAGAAACTACTCAGAAGCATTCTGAGAAACTTCTTTGTGATGTGTGTATTCAACTCACAGACTTGAACCTTTCTTTTGATTGAGCAGTTTCGAATCTCTCTTTTTGCAGTATCTGCAACTGGATGTTTGCAGAGCTTTGAGGGCTATTGAGGAAAAGGAAATATGTTTAGATAAAAACTACACAGAAGCATTCTGAGAAACTTCTTTGTGAGGTGTGCATTCAACTCACATGGTCAAACTTATCTTCTCATTGAGAGGTTTTGAATCTCTCTTTTTGTAGAATCTGCAAGTGGATATTTGGAGCCCTTTTGCCCTACAGTGGAAAAGGAAATATCTCCAAATAAAAACTAAACAGAAGCATTTAGAGATACTTCTTTTTGATGTAAGCATTCAACTCACGAATGGGCCTAATGTGGTAAAACAAATATCTTCATCTAAAAACTACACAGAAGTATTCTGATAATCTCCTTTGGGATGTGTGCATTCAAATCACAAAGTTGAACCTATCTTTTGATTGAGCAGTTTTGAATCTCTCTTTTTGCAGAATCTGAAAGTAGATATTTGGAGCACATTGAGGCCTACCGTGGAAAAGCAAATATTTTCAGTTAGAAACCACATGGAAGCATTCTGACAAATTCCTTTGTGATGTGTGCATTCATCTCACACAGTTAAATGTATCTTTTGATTGAGCAGTTTTTAAACACTCTTTTTGTAGAATCTGCAAGTTGATAATTGGAGCCCCTTGAGGGCTATTGTGGAAAAGGAAATATCACATAAAAACTACTCAGAAGCATTCTGAGAAACTACTTTGTGATATGTGCATTCAACTCACAGAGTTGAAACTATCTTTTCATTGATCAGATTAGCATCTCTCTTTTTGCAGGATCTGCAATTGGATATTAGGAGACCTTTGTAGCCTGTGGTGGAAAAGGGAATATATTCCAATAAAAACTACACAGAAACATTCTGAGAAACTTCATTTTTATGTGTGGATTCATCTCACAGGGTTGAACCTATCATGATTGAGCAGTTTTGATACACTGTTTTTGTAGAATCTGCAAGTTTATATTTGGAGCACTTTGAGGCCTACCATGGAAAAGCAAATATCTTCAGTTAAAAACTACACAGAAGCATTCCGACAAATTTCTTCATGATGTGTGCATTCATCTCACAGAGTTGAATCTTTCTTTTGGTTGATCAATTTTGAAACACTCTTTTTGTAGAATCTGCAATTTGATAATTGGAGGCCTTTGATGCCTATTGTGGAAAAGGAAATACCTTCACATAAAAACTACTCAGAAGCATTCTGAGAAACTTCTTTGTGAGGTGTGCATTCAATTCACAGAGTTGACCTATCTTTTGATTGAGCCGTTTTGAATCTCTCTTTTTGTATAATATGCAAGTGTATATTTGGAGCCCTTTGCATAATATGGTGGAAAAGGAAATATTTTCAAATAAAACCTACACAGAAGCATTCAGAGAAACTTCTTTATGATGTGTGCATTCAACTCTCAGAGTTGAACCCATCTTTTGATTGAGCAGTTTTGAATCTCTCTTTTTGTAGAATCTGCAAGAGGATATTTGGAACAAATTGTGGCCCATGGTGGAAGAGGAAATAACTTCATATAAAAAATAAACAGAAACATTCTGAGAAACTTATTTGTGATGTGTGCATTCATCTTATAGGGTTGAAACTATCTTATGATTGAGCAGTTTTGAAACACTCTTTTTGTAGAATCTGGAAGTGGATATTTTCTTCACTTTGAGGTCTACCGTGGAAAAGCAAATATCTTCAGAAGAAAACTACACAGAAGCATTCTGAGAAACTTCTTTGTGATGTGTGCATTCATCTCACAGAGTTGAACTTTTCTTTTGATTGAGCAGTTTTGAAACACTTTCTTTGTAAAATCTGCAAGGCGATATTTGGATCACTTTGAGGCCTATGTTGGAAAAGGAAATATCTTCACATAAAAACTACATAGAAGCAATCTGAGAAACTTCTTTGTGACGTGTGCATTCATCTCACAGAGTTGAACATTCCTTTTGATTCAGTAGTTTTGAAACACTCTTTTTGTAGGATCTGCAAGTGGATAATTGGAGCCCTTTGTGCCTTATTGTGGAAAAGGTAATATCTTCAAATGAAAACTACACAGAAGCATTCTCAGAAACTTCTTCATGATGTGTGCATTCAACTCACAGAATTGAACCTATGTTTTGTTTGAGCAGTTTCGAATCTCACTTTTTGTAGAATCTTCAAGTGGATATTTGGAGCCCTTTGTGCTCTATGGTTGAAAAGGAAACATCTTCAAATAAAAACTACACAGAAGCATTCTCAGAAACTTTTTCATGATGTGTGCATTCAACTCATAGAACTAAACCTTTTTTTTGTTTGAGCAGTTTAGAAACTCTCTTTTTGTAGAATCTGCAAGTGGATAATTAGAGCCATTTGAGGTATTTTGTGGAAAAGGAAATATCTTCACATAAAAACTACGCAGAAAAATTCTGAGAAACTTCTTTCTGAGGTGTACATTCAACTAACGGTTGAAACTATCTTTTGATTGAGCAGTTTAGAAACTCTCTTCTTGTAGAATCTACAGGTAGATATTTGGAGCCCTTTTTGCCCTATTGTGGAGAAGGAAATATCTTCAAATGAAAACTACAAAGAAGCATTCTCAGAAACTTCTTCTTGATGTGTGAACTCAACTCAAAGAGTTGAACAAATCTTTTGTTTGAGTAGTTTTGAATCTCTCATTTTGTAGAATCTGCAATTGGATATTTGGAACGCTGTGAGGCCTACTGTGGAAAATCATTTATCTTAACATAAAAACTACACAGAAGCATTCTGACAAATATTTTTGTGATGTGTGCATTCATGTCACAGATGTGAACCTTTCTTTTGATTGAGCAGTTTTGAAACACTCTTTTTGTAGAATCTACAAGTGGATAATTGGAGCCCTTTGAGGCCTATTGTGGAAAAGGAAATATTTTCACATAAAAACTACTCAGCAGCACTCTGAGAAACTTCTTTGTGATGTGTGCATTCAACTCACAGGGTTCAACCTATCTTTTGATTGAGCAGTTTAGAATCTCCCTTTTTGTAGGTTTTGCAAGGGGATATTTGGAGCCCTTTGTGCCCTATGCTGGAAAAGGAAATATCTTCCAATAAAAACTACACAGAAGCATTCAGAGAAACTTCTTTGTGATATATTCATTCAACTCACCAAGTTGAACCTGTCTTTTGATTGAGTAGATTTGAATCTCTCTTTTTGCAGAATCTGCAAGTGGATATTTGGAGCCCTTTGATGCCTACTGTGGAAAAATATGTATCTTCACATAAAAAGTACACAGAAGCATTCTGAGAAACTTCTTTGGGATGTTTGCATTCAACTCACAGAGTTGAACCTATCTTTTGATTCAGCAGTTTTGAATCTCTCTTTTTGCAGAATCTGCAAGTGGATGTTTAGAGAGATTTGAGACCTATTGTGGAAAAGGAAATATCTTCACATAAAAACTACACAGTGGCATTCTGAGAAACTACTTTGTGAGGTGTGCATTCAGCTCACAGAGTTGAACTTATATTCTCATTGAGCAGTTTTGAATCTCTATTTTAGTAGAATCTGCAATTGGATATTTTGATCCCTTTGTGCCCTATGGTGGAAAAGGAAATATCTTCAAATAAAACTACACAGAAGCATTCTGAGAAACTTCTTTGTGATGTATGTATTCAACTCACAGAGTTGAACCTATCTTTTGATTGAACAGTTTTGAATCTCTCTTGTTGCAGAATCTGCAGGTGGATATTTAGAGCCCTTTGAGACCTACTGTGGGAAAGCAAATATCTTCACATTAAAACTACCCAGAAACATTCTGAGAAACTTTTTTGGGATGCGTGCTTTCAATTCACAGAGTTGAACCTATCTTTTGATTGAGCAGTTTTGAATCTCTCTTTTTGCAGAATCTGCAAGTGGATATTTGGAGCCCTTTGCGGCCTGTGTTGGAAAAGGAAATATCTTCAAATAAAAACTACACAGAAACATTCTGAGAAACTTCTTAGTGATGTGTGCATTCCTCTCACAGGGTTGAACTTATCTTCTGATTAAGCAGTTTTGAAACACTCTTTTTGTAGAATTTGTAAGTGGATATTAGAGCACTTTCTGGCCTACCGTGAAAAAGCAAATATCTTCAGAAAAAAACAACACAGAAGCATTCTGAGAAACTTCTTTATGAAGTGTGCATTGATCTCACAAAGTTAAAATTTTCTTTTGATTGAGCACTTTTGAAACACTCTTTTTGTAGAACCTGCAAGAGGATATTTGGAGCCCTTTGAGGCCTACTGATGAAAAGGAAATATCTTCACTAAAAAACTACACAGAGGCATTCTGAGAAACTTCTTTGTGATGTGTGCATTCATCTCACCGAGATGAACCTTTCTGTTGATTGAGCAGCTTTGAAAAACTCTTTTTGTAGAATCTGCAAGTGGATAATTGGAGCCCTTTGAGGCCTATTTTGGAAAAGAAGGTATCTTCACGTAAAAACTACGAAGAAGCATTCTGAGAAACTTCTTTGTGATGTGTGCATTCAAATTACAGAGTTGAACCTATCTTTTGATTGAGCAGTTTAGAATCTCTCTTTTGTAGAATTTGCTAGTGGATATTTGGAACCATTTGTGCCCTCTGGTGGAAAAGGAAATATCTTCAAATAAAACCTACACAGAAACATTCTGAGAAACTACTTCCTGATATGTGCGTTCATCTCACAGGGTTGAACCTACCTTATGATTGAGCAGTTTTGAAACACTGTTTTTGTAGAATCTGCAAGTGGATATTTGCAGCACTTTGAGGCCTACTGTTGAAAAGCAAATATCTTCAGATAAAAATTACACAGAAGCATTCTGAGAATCTTCTTTGGGATGTTTGCATTCATCTCACAGTGTTGAAACTTTATTTTGGTTGAGCAGTTGTGAATCACTCTTTTTATAGAATCTGCAAGTGGATATTTGGAGCTCTTTGAGACCTATTGTGGAAAAGGAAATATCTTCAAAGAAAAACTAAACAGAAGCATTCAGAGAAACTTCTTTGTGATGAGTGCATTCATCACACTGAGTTGAACTTTTCTTTAAATAGAGCAGTTTTGAAACAATCTTTTCACAGAATCTGGAAGTGGGTAATTGGAGGGCTTTGAGGCCTATTTTGGAGAAGGAGATATCTTCAAATAAAAATTACACAAAAGCATTCAGAGAAACTCCTTTGTGGTGAGTGCATTCATCACACAATGTTGAACCTTTCTTTGAATAGAGCAGTGTTGAAACACTCTTTTCATAGAATCTGGAAGTGGATATATGGAGCGCTTTGAGGCCTAGTGTGGAAAATCAAATATGTTCACATAAACACTACACAGAAGCCTTCTGAGAAACTTCTTTGTGATGTGTACATTCAACTCACAGTGTTGAACACAACTTTTGTTTGAGCGGATTAGAATCTGCATTTACGGAAAATGCAAGTGGATATTTGGAGAGGATTGAGGCCTGTTGTGGAAAAGGAAATACACTGACATAAAAACTACACAGAAGCCCTCTGAGGAACTTGTTTGTGAGGTGTGCCTTCAACTCACAGTGGTGAACCTATCTTTTGATTGAGGAGTTTACAATTACTTTTTGTAAAATCTGCAAGTGGATATGTGAAGTCCTATGCACCCTGTGGTGGTAAAGGAAATATCTTCAAAGCAAAACTGTACAGAAGCATTCCCGGAAGCTACTTCATGATGTGTGCATTCAACTCACAGTGTTGAACCTATAGTTTGATTGAGCAGTTTTGAATCTCTCTTTTTGTAGAATCTGCAAGTGGATATTTGGAGCCCTTTGCAGCCTTGGGTAGAAAAGCAATTATCTTCAGATAAATGCTACACAGAAGCATTCTGAGAAACTTCTTTGGGATGTGTTCCTTTATCTCACAGAGTTGAAACTTTCTTTTGATTGAGCAGTTTTGAACACTCTTTTTGTTTAATCTGCAAGTGGATATTTGGAGCGATTTGAGGCCTATTGTGGAAAACGAAATATCTTCACATAAAAGCTCAGATGTATTCTGAGAAACTACTTTGAGATATGTGCATTCAACTCACAGAGTTGAAGCTATCTGTTGTTTGAGCCATATAGAATCTCTCTTTTTGTAGAATCTGAAAGTGGATATTTGGAGCCCTTTGGGCCCTATGGTGGAAAATGAAATATCTTCAAATAAAAACTACACAGAAGCATTCTCAGAAACTTCTTCATGATGTGTGCATTCAACACACAGAATTGAATCTATCTTTTGATTGAGAAATTTTAATCTCTCTTTTGCAGAATCTGCAAGTGGATATTTCAAGCGCTTCGAGGCCTACTGTAGAAAATCAAATATCTTCACATAAAAAGTACTCAGAAGAACTCTGAGAAACTTCTTTGTGATTTGCGCACTCAACTCAAGAAGTTGAACCTATCTTTTGATTGAGCAGTTTTGAGACACTCTTTTTGTAGAATCTGCAAGTCGATATTTGGAGCGATTTGAGGCCTATTGTGGAAGAAGAAATATCTTCACAAAAAACTACACAGAAGCCTTCTGAGAAATTTCTTTGTGATGTGTACATTCAACTCACAGTGGTGAACCTATCTTTTGATTGAGGAGTTTACAATTACTTTTTGTAGAATCTGCAAGTGGATATGTGGAGCCCTTTGTGCCCTGTGGTGGTAAAGGAAATATCTTCAAATCAAAACGACACAGAAGCATTCACGGAAGCTACTTCATGATGTGTGCATTCAACTCAAAGTGTTGAACTTATGTTTGATTGAGCAGTTTTGAATCTCTCTTTTTGTAGAATCTGCAAGTGGATATTTGGAGCCCTTTGCGGCCTTGGGTGGAAAAGGAAATATCTTCAAATAAAAACTACACAGAAGCATTCTGAGAAACTTCTTTGTGATATGTGCATTCATCTCACAGTGTTGAACCTATCTTATGATTGAGCAGTTTCAAAACAATCTTTTTCAGAATCTACAACTGGATATTTGGAGCGCTTTGAGCCCTAATGTGGAAAAGCAAATATCTTCAGGTAAATCCTACACAGAAGCATTCTGAGAAACTTCTTTGTAATGTGTGCATTCATCTCACAGAGTTGAAACTTTCTTTTGATTGAGTAGTTTTGAAGCACTCTTTTTGTTTAATCTACAAGTGAATATTTGGAGCGATTTGAGGCCTATTGTGGAAAAGGAAATATCTTCACATAAAAACTACTCAGAAGCATTCTGAGAAACTTCTTTGTGATGTGTACATTCAACTCACAGAGTTGAACGTATCTTTTGATTGAATAATTTAGAATCTCTCTTTTTGTAGAATCTGCAACGTGGATATTTGGATCCCTTTGCGCCCTATGGTGAAAAAGGAAATAACTTCAAATAAAAAATATACAGAAGAATTCTGAGAAACTTTCCTGTGATGTGTGCATAAAACTCACAGAGTTGAACCTATCTTTTGGTTCAGCAGTTTGAATCTCTCCTTTGTAGAATCTGCAATTGGATATTTGGAGAATTTTGCAGCCTATGGTCGAAAAGGAAATATCTTCAAATAAAAACTACACAGAAGCATTCTGAGAAACTTCTTTGTGATGTGTCCATTCATCTCACAGGGTTGAACCTACCTTATGATTGAGAAGTTTCAAAGCACTCTTTTCTTAGAATCTGCAAGTGGATATTTGGAGCACTTTGAGGCGAATCATGGAAAAGCAAATATTTTCAGATAAATGCTACACAGAAGCATTCTGAGAAACTTCTTTGTGATGTGTGCATTCACCTCACATTGTTGAAACTTTCTTTTGATTGAGCAGTTTAGAATCTCTTTTTTTGTAGAATCTTCAAGTGGTTACTTTGAGCCCTTTGCACCCTGTGGTGGAAAAGGAAACATCTTCAAATAAAAACTACAGAGAAGCATTCAGAGAAACTTCTTCATGATGAGTACATTCATCACACAGTGTTGAACCTTTCTTTGGATTGAGCAGTTTTGAAACACTCTTTTTCCAAAATCAGCAAGTGGATATTTGGAGAACTTTGAGGCCTATTGTGGAAAAGGAAATATCTTCAAATAAAAACTACACAAAAGCATTCCTTAGAAACTTCTTTGTCATGTGTGCATTCATCTCACAGGGTTGAACCTATCTTATGATTGAGGAGTTTTGAAACATTCTTTTTGTAGAATCTGCAAGTGGATATTTCAAGCGCTTTGAGGCCTACTGTGGAAAGGCAAAAATCTTCAGATAAAAGCTACACAGAAGCATTATTAGAAATGTCTTTGTGATATGTCCATTCTTCTCACAGTGTTGAACCTTTCTTTTGTTTGAGCAGTTGTGAAACACTCTTTTTGTAGAACTGTAAGTGGATATTTGGAATGATTTTAGGCATATTGTGGAAAAGGAAATATCTTCACATAAAACTACACAGAAGCATTCTGAGAAACTTCTTTGTGATGTGTGCATTCAACTCACAGTGTTGAGCCTATCTTTTCATTGAGCAGTATAGAGTCTCCTTTTTTGCAGAATCTGTTAGTGGATATTTGGAGCGCTTTGAGGCCTACTGTGGAAAATGAAATATCTTCACATAAAAACTACACAGAAGCATTCTGTGAAACTTCATTGTGATGTGTGCATTCAACTCACTGAGTTGAACCTATCTTTTGATTGAGCAGTGTTGAATCTCTCTTTTTGCAGAATCTGCAAGTGGATATTTAGAACTCTTTGAGACCTACTGTGAAAATGCAAATATCTTCACATAAAAACTACAAAGAAGCATTCTGACAATCTTCTTTGTGATGTGTGCATTCAACCCATAGAGTTGAACTTATCTTTTGAATGAGCAGTTTTTAATCTCTCTTTTCGCAGAATCTGCAAGTGGATATTTTGATCTCTTTGCGGCCTATGGTGGAAAAAGAAATATGTTCACATAAAAACTACACAGAGGCATTCTGATAAATTTCTTTGTGATGTGAATTCGTCACTCACAGTTGAACCCTTATTTTGAATGAGCAGTTTGGAAACACTCCTTTAGCAGAATCTGTAAGTGGATATTGGGAGCGCTTTGAGGCCTATGGTGGAAAAGGAAGTATCTTCAAATACAAACTATACAGAAGCATTCTGAGAAACTACATTGTGACGTGTCCATTCAACTCACAGGATCAAACCTATCTTTTGATAGAGCAGTTTTGAAACACTCTTTATGTAGGATGTGGAAGTGGATATTTGCAGCATTTTGAGGTCTATGGTGGAAAAGGAAATATCTTCCCATAAAAACTACATGGAAGCATTCTCAGAAAAATCTTAGTGATGTGTGCATTCAGCTCACAGAGTTCAACCTATCTTTTGATAGATCTGTTTTGAAAGTCTCTTTTTGTAGAATCTGCAAGTGGATATTTGGAGCCATTTGTGGCCTATGGTAGAAAAGGACATACCTTCACAGAAAAACTACACAGAAATATTCTGAGGAACTTCTATTTGATGTGTCAATTGAGCTCAGAGAGTTGTACCTATCTTTTGATAGAGCAGTTTTGAAAGTATCTTTTTAAATAATCTGCAAGTGGATATTTGCAGCCTTTTGCAGCCTATGGTGGAAAAGGAAATATCTTCCAATAAAAGATAAACAGAAGCATTATGAAAAAATTCATTGTGTTGTGTGCATTCATCTCACAGAGTTGAGGATTTCGTTTGATTGAGCACTTTTGAATTTCTCTTTTTGCAGAATCTGCAAGTGGATATTTGGAGCCCTTTGCGGCCTGTGGTGAAAAAGGAAATATCTTCACATAAAAACTACACAGAAACTTTTGCAGAAACTTCTTTGTGATGTGTGCATTAGTCTCACACAGTTAAAACCTTCTTTTGATAGAACAGTTTTGAAACTTTCTTTTTGTATAATCTGCCGGTGGACATTTGGAGCGGTTTGAGGCCTATGTTGGAAAAGGAAATAACTTCACATAAAAACTAGACAGAAGAATTATGAGAAACTTCCTTGTGATGCAAACGTTCATCTCACAGATTTGAACCTTCCTTTTTATTGAGCGTTTGGAAACACTCTATTTGTAGAATCTGCAAGTGGATATTTGGAGCACTTTGAGGCCTATGGTAGGAAAGGAAATATCTTCACATAAAAACTAGACAGAAGCATTCTCAGAAACTTCTTTGTGACGTGTGCATCCAACTCACAGAGTTGAACCTTCCTTTTATTAGAGCAGTTTTGAAACATTCTTTTTGTATAATCTGCAAGTGGATATTTGGAGTGCTTTGTGGCCTATGTTAGAAAAGGATATATCTCCAAATAAACTCTAGACTGAAGAAACCTGAGTAATTTCATTGTGGCGTGTGCATTCATCTCACAGAGTTGAAAATTTATTCTGATTGAGCAGTTTGGATACACACTATTGAAGAATCTGCAAGTGGATATTTGGAGAGCCTTTAGGCTTACAGTGGAAAAGGAAATATCTTCACATAAAAACTACAGAAGCACTCTGAGAAACTTCTTTGTGATGTGTGCATTCAACTCACAAAGTTGAAACTATCTTTTGATTGAACAGTTTTGTATCTCTCTTTTTGTAGAATCTGCAAGTGGATATTTGGAGCCCTTTGTGGCCTATGGTGGAAAAAGAAATATCTTCACATAAAAACTACACAGTAGAATTCTGAGAAACTTCTTCGTGATGAGTGCATTCATTTCAAAATTTGAACCTTTCATTAGATTGAGCAGTTTTGAAACACACTTTTTTTAGAATCTTCAACAGGTTATTTGGAGCACTTAGCAGCCTCTTGTAGAAAAGGAAATATCTTGAAAAAACCTACACAGAAGCATTTTGAGAAACTGCTTTTTGATTTGTGAATTCATCTCATGGTGTTGAATCTTTATCTTGATGGAGCAGTTTTGAAACACTCTTTTTGTAGAATCTTCAACTGGATATTTGGAGCTGTTTGAGGCCTATGATGGAAAAGGAAATATCTTCACATAAAAACTACACAGAAGCATTCTAAGAAAATTCTTTGTGATGAGTGTATTCAACTCTCAGAGTTGATCATTTCTTTTGATTGAGCAGTTTTGACACACTCTTTTTATAGAATCTTCAAGTGGATATTGGAAGCACTTAGAGGCCTATTGTGGAAAAGGATATACATTCACATAAAAACTTCTTTGTAATGTGTGCATTCATCTCACAGACTTGAAAATTCCTTTTGAATGAGCAGTTTGGAAACATTCTTTTTGTAGAATCTGTAAGTGGATATTTAGAGCTCTTTGAGGCCTATTGTGGAAAGGAAATATCTTCACATAAAAACTACACAAGAGCAATCTGAGAAGATTTTTGCCATGAGTGCGTTCATCCCACAGAGTTGAAATTTTTTTTTGGTTGTGCAGATTGGAAACACTCTTTTTGTAGAATGTGCAAGTGGATATTTGTACTGCAAGGAGGCCTATGGTGGAAAAGGGAATATCTTCACATAAAAACTACACAGAAGCATTCTGAGAAACTTCTTCATGATGTTAGCATTCATCTCACAGAGTTGAACTTTTCTTTTGATTGAGCAGTTATGAAACACTCTTTGTAGGTTCTCCAAGTGGATATTTGGATGGCATTGAGGCCTATGGTGGAAAAGGAAATATCTTCACATAAAAAATACACAGAAGCATTCTGAAAAACTTCCTTATGATGTGTGCATTGATCTCACAGAATTCAACCTATCTTTTGATAGAGCAGTTTTGAAACTCTCTTTTTGTAGAATCTGCCAGTGGATATTTAGAGCCCTTTGTGGCCTATGATGAAAAAGGAAATATCTTCACATAAAAACTACACAGAAGCTTTCTGAGAAACTTCTTTGTGATGTTTGTATTCATCTCACAAAATTGAACCTTTCTTTTGATTGAGCAGTTTAGAAACACTCTTTTAGTAGAATCTGAAAGTGGATATTTGGAGGACTTTGAGGTTGTGTTGGAAAAGGAAATATCTTCACATAAAAACTACACAGAAGCATTCTGAGAAACTTCTTTGTCATATGAACATTCAACTGACAGAGTTGAAGCTTTCTTTTGATTGAGTAGTTTGGAAACACTCTTTTTGTAGTATCTGCAGGTGGATATTTAGTGCGCTTTGTGGCCTATTGTGGGAAAGGAAATATCTTCACATAAGAAGAATTCTGAGAAACCCCTTTGTGATGTGTGCATTTGTCTCACAGAGTTGAACATTTCTTTCAATTGAGCAGCTTGGAAACACTATTTTTGTAGGATCCACAAGTGGCTATTTGGAGTGCATTGAGGACTATCTTGGAAAAGGAAATATCTTCACATAAAAACTACAAAGAAGCATCCTGAGAAACTTCTTTGTGATGTGTACATTCATCTCACAAAATTGAATCTTTTTCTCATTGAGCAGTTTGGAAACACTCATTTTGTAGCATCTGTTAGTGGATATTTGTAGCACTTTGGGGCATATGGTGGAAAAGGAAATGTGTCACATAAAAACTACACAGAAGCATTCTGAGAAACTTCTTCGTGATGTGTGCATTCAAATCACAGTGTTGAACATTTCCTTTGACAGAGCAGTTTTGAATCTCTCTTTTTGTAGAACCTACGAGTGGATATTTGGAGCCCTTTGAGACCTATTGTGGAAAAGGAAATATCTTCACCTAAAAACTGCACAGCAGCATTCTGAGAAACCTCTTTTTGATATGTGTCTTTATCTAACAGAGTTGAATCTTTCTTTTGATTGAACAGTTTAGAAACACTCTTTTTATAGAACCTGGAAGTGGATATTTGAAGCTCTTTTAGGCATATTTTGGAAAACGAAATATTTTCACATGAAAACTACGAAGAAGCATTCTGAGAAACATCTTTCTGATGTGTGCATTCGTCTCACAGAATTGAAACTTTCTTTTGATTGAGTAGTTTGGAAACACACTTTTTGTAGAATCTGCAGCTGGATAATTGGCGTGCATTCAGACCTATGGTGGAAAAGGAAATATCTTCACATAGAAACTAGAGAGAAGCATTCTGTGAACCTTCTTTGGATTTGTGCATTCATCTCACAGAGTTGAACCTATCTTTTGATAGAGCAGTTTTGAAACTCTCTTTTTGTAGAATCTGCAATTGGATATTTGGGGCCTTTTGTGGCCTACGGTGGAAAAGGAAATATCTTCACATAAAAACTACACAGAAGAATTCTGAGAAACTTCTTTGTGATGTGTGCATTCATCACAAGAAGTTGAAACTTTCATTTGATTGAACAGTTTTTAAACACTCTTTTTGTAGAATCTGTAAGAGGATATTTGGAGCACTTTGAGGCCTATTGTACAAAAGGAAATATCTTCAAAAAACCTACACAGAAGCATTTTGAGAAACTACTTTTTGATTTGTGAAGTCATCTCACAGTGTTGAGTCTTTCTTTTGATGGAGTAGGTTTAAAAGTCTTTTTGTAGAATCTTCAACTGGATATTTGGAGCTGTTTGAGGCCTACGTAGGAAAAGGAAATATCTTCACATAAAAACTACACAGAAGCATTCTGAGAAAATTCTTTGTGATGTCTGCATTCAACTCTCAGAGTTGATCATTTCTTTTGATTGAGCAGTTTTGACACACTCTTTTTATAGAATCTTCAAGTGGAAATTTTAAGCGCTTTGAGGCCTATTGTGGAAAAGGAAATATCTTCAAATAAGCACTACACAGAATCATTCTGAGAAACTCCTTTGTAATGCCTACATTCATCTCACAGAGTTGAAAATTGCTTTTGGTTGAGCAGTATGGAAACACTCTTTTTGTAGAATCTGTAAGTGGATACTTAGAGTGCTTTGAGGCCTATTGTGGAAAAGGAAATATCTTCACATAAAAACTACAAAGAAGCATTATGAGAAACTTCTTTGTTATGTGTGCATTCATCTAAAAGAGTTGAACCATTTTTTTTATTGAGCAGTTTGGAAACACACTTTTTGTAGAATCTGCAAGTGCATATTTGGAGTGCTATGAGGCCTATGGTGGAAAAGGAAATATCTTTACATAAAAACTACAAAGAAGCATTCTGAGAAACTTCTTTCTGTTGTGTGCATTCGTCTCACAGTGTTGAAAATTTCTTTTGATTGAGCAGTTTGGAAACTCACTTTTTGTAGAATCTGCAGGTGGATAATTGGAGAGCATTCAGACCTATGGCGGTAAAGGAAATATCTTCACATAAAAACTAGAGAGAAACATTCTGTGAAACTTCTTTGTGATGTGTGCGTTCATCTCACAGAGTTGAACCTATCTTTTGATACAGCAGTTTTGAAACCCTCTTTTTGTAGAATCTGCAAGTGGATATTTGGAGCGCTTTGAGGCCTATGGTGGAAAAAGACATATCTTCACATAAAAACTACACAGAAGATCCTAAGAAACTTCTTTGTAAGGTGTGCATTGGGCTCAAAGAGTTGAACCTTTCATTTGATTGAGCAGTTTTGAAATACTCTTTTTGTAGAATCTGCAAGAGGATATTTGCAGCACTTTGAGGCCTACTGTGCAAAAGGAAATATCTTCAAAAAACCTACACAGAAGCATTTTGAGAAACTACGTTTTGATTTGTGAATTCATCTCACAGTGTTGAATCTTTATCTTGATGGAGCAGTTTTGAAACACTCTTTGTAGAATCCTCAAGTGGATATTTTGAGCTCTTTGAGGCCTATGTTGGAAAAGGAATTATCTTCATATAAAAACTAAACAGAAGCATTCTGAGAAAATTCTTTCTGATGTCTGCATTTATCTCAGAGTTGATCATCTCTTTTGACTGAGCAGTTTTAACACACTCTTTTCATAGAATCTTCAAGTGGATATTTTAAGTGCTTTAAGGCCTATTGTGGAAAAAGAAATATCTTCACATAAAAACTACACAGAATCATTTTGAGAAACTTATTTTTGACGTGTGCATTCATCTCACAGAGTTGAAAATTCCTTTTGATTGAGTAGTTTGGAAACACTCTTTTTGTAGAATCTGTAAGTGAATATTTAGTGCGCTTTGAGGTTTATAGTGGAAAAAGAAATATCTTCACATAAAAACTACAAAGAAGCATTATGAGAAACTTCTTTGTGAGGTGTGCATTTATCTAAAACAGTAGAATCATTCTTTTGATTGAGCAGTTTGGAAAAACTCATTTCGTAGAATCTGCAAGTGCATATTTGGAGTGCTTTGAGGCCTGTAGTGGAAAAGGAAATATCTTCACATAAAAAATACACAGAAGCATTCTGAAAAACTACTTTGTGATATGTGCATTCAACTCACAGTGTGTAACCAATGTTTGCATAGAGCAGTTATGAAACTCTCTTTTTGTAGAACTGCAAGTGAATATTTGGAGCCCTTTCCTGCCTGTTATGAAAAAGAAATAAGTTTACTTAAAAACTACACAGAATTATTCTGAGAAACGTCTTTGTGATGTGTGCATTCATCTCACAGAGCTGAAACTTTCTTTTGATTGAGCAGTTTTGAAACACTCTTTTTGTAGAATCTGCAAGTGGATATTTAGAGTTATTTGAGGCCTATGGTGGAAAAGGAAATATCTTCAAATAAAGATGACACAGAAGCATTCTGGGAACCTTCTTTGTGATGTATGCATTCATCTCCCAGAGTTGAAACTTTCATTTGATTGAGCAGTTCTGAAAAACTCTTTTTGGAGAATCTGCAAGTAATTATTTGGAGCACTTTGAGTCCTGTTGTGGAAAAAAAATATTTTCTCTTAGAAACTACACAGAAGCATTCTGAGATACTTCTTTGTGATTTGTGCACTCATCTCACAGAGTTGAACATTTCTTTTGATCGAGCCATTTAGAAACACTCTTTTTGTAGAATCTGCACGTGGATATTTGGAGCGCTTTGAGGCCTGTTGTAGAAAAGGAGATATATTCACATAAAAACTACACAGAAGCATTCTGAAAAACTTCTTTGTAATGCATGCATGCAACTGGCAGAATTGAATGTATGTTTTGAATGAGCAGTTTTGAAACTCTGTGTTTGTAGCATCTGGAAGTGGATATATGGATCCCTTTGACACCTATCATTAAATAGGAAATACCTTCACATAAAAACTACACAGAAGAATTCTGAGAAACATCTTTCTTATGTGTGCATTCATCTCACAGAGTTGAACCTTTCTTTTGATAAGCAGTTTTGAAACACTCTTTTTGTAGGGTCTGCAAGTGCATATTTGCAGACCTTTGAGGTCTATTGTGGAAAAGGAAATATCTTTACATAAAAACTACACATAACCATTCTGAGAAACTTATTTGTGATGTGTGCATTCATCTCACAGAGTTGAACCTTTCTTTTGAATGAGCACTTTGGAAACACTCTTTCTGTAGAGTCTTCAAGTGGATATTTGAAGCGCTTTAAGTCCTATGGTAGAAACGGAAATGTCTTCACATAAAAACTACACAGTAGCATTCTCAGAAACTTCTTTGTGATGTTTGCATTCAACTCACAGAGTTGAACCTATCTTTTGATTGAGCAGTTTTGAATCAATATTTTTGTAGAATCTGCAAGCAGATATTTGGTGTCCTTTGTGGCCTATTTTGGAAAGGGAAATATCTTCACATAAAAACTACACAGAAGCATTCTGAGAAACTTCTTTGTGTTGTGTGCATTCATCTCACAGAGTTGAACCTTTCTTTTGATTCGGCAGTTTTGAAACGTTCTTTTTGTAGAATGTGCATGTGGACATTTGGAGCGCTTTTAGACCTATTGTGGAAAAGAAAATATCTTCACATAAAAACTACACAGAAGCATTCTGAGAAACTTCTTTGTGATGTGTGCATTTATCTCACAGAGTTGAAGCTTTCTTTTGATTGAGCAGTTTGGAAACACTCTTTCTGTAGAATCTGCAAGTGGATATTTGAAGCTCTTTGAGTCCTATGGTAGAAACGGAAATGTCTTCACATAAAAACTACACAGTAGCATTCTCAGAAACCTCTTTGTGATGTTTGCATTCAACTCACAGAGTTGAATCTATCTTTTGATTGAACAGTTTTGAATCACTCTTTTTGTAGAATCTGCAAGCAGATATTTGGTGTCCTTTGTGGCCTATATTGGAAAGGGAAATATCTTCACATAAAAACTATACAGAAGCATTCTGAGAAAATTCTTTGTGATGTGTGCATTCATCTCACAGAGTTGAACCTTTCTTTTGGTAGAGCAGCTTTCAAACACTCTTGTTTTAGAATCTACAATGCATAATTGGAACGATTTTTGGCCTATGATGAAAAAGGAAATATATTCACATAAAAACTCCACAGAAGTATGCTTAGAAACTCTTTTGTGAGGTGTGCATTCATCTCATGGAGTTGAACCTACCTTTTGATTGAGCAGTTTTGAATCTCTCTTTTTGTAGAATCTGCAAGTGGATATTTGGAGCCCTTTGCAGCCTATTTTGGAAAAGGATATATTTTCACAAAGAAAATACACAGAAGCATTCTGAGAAACTTCTTTGTGACGGGTGCATTCATATCACAGAGTTGAAACTTTCTTTTGAATGAGCAGTTTGGAAGCACTATTTTTATCGAATCTGCAAGTGGATATTTGAAGCGCTTTGAGGATTATGGTTGAAAAGGTAATATCTTTACTTAAAAGTGATACAGAAGCATTCTCAGAAACCTCTTTGTGATGTGTGCATTCATCTCACAGTGTTGAACCTTTTTTAATTGAGCTGTTTGGAAACAATATTTTTGGAAAATTTTCAAGTGTATATATGGTGCACTTTGAGACCTATTGTGGAAAAGGAAATATCTTCACATAAAAACTAGATGGAAGCATTCTCAGAAACTTCTTTGTGATGAGTGCATTCAAATCACAGAGTTGAACCTTCCTTTTCATAGAACAGTTTTGAAACATTCTTTTTTGTAGAATCTGCAAGTGGATATTTGGAGCGCTTTGAGGCATATGCTGGAAAAGGAAATATCTTCATATAAAAACTAGACGGAAGGATTCTCAGAAACTTCTTTGTGATGAGTGCATTCAACTCACAGAATTGAAACTTCCTTTTAATACAGCAGTTTTGAAACACTCTTTTAGTAGAATGTGCAAGTGGATATTTGGAGTGCTTTAAGGATTACACTGGAAAAGGAATTATCTTCACATAAAAACTAGATAGAAACATTCTCAGAAACTTCCTTGTGCTTTATGCATTCAACCCACAGAGTTGAACCTTCGTTTTGATAGAGCAGTGTTGAAACACCCTTTTTGTAGAATCTGCAAGTAGATATTTGTAGCGCTTTGAGCCCTTTGGTGGAAAAGGAAATATCTTCACATAAAAATTTGACAGAAGCATTCTCAGAAACATCTTTGTGATGTTTGCGTTCATCTCACAGAGTTGAACCTTTCTTTTGATTGATCAGTTTTGAAACACTCTTTTTGTAGAATCTGCCTGTGGATGTTTGGAGCGCATTGGGACCTATGGTGGAAAAGGAAACATCTTCACATAAAAACTACACAGAAGTAATCTGAGAAACTTCTTTCTGATATGCACATTCAACTGACAGAGTTGAACCATTCTTTTGATTGAGCAGTGTGGAGACAATCTTTTGGTAGTTTCTGAAAATGGATACTTGGAGCGCTTTGAGGCATATGGTGGAAAAGGAAATATCTTCACGTGAAAACTGGACAGAAGCATTCTGAGAAATTTTTTTGTGAAGTGTGCATTGAATTCACAGATTTGAAACTTTCTTTTGGTTGAGCAATTTGAAACACTCTTTTTGTAGAATCTGTAAGTGGATATTTAGAGCACTTTGTGTCCTCTAGTGGAGAACAAAATATCTTCCCATAAATACTACAAAGAAGCCTTCTGAGAAACTTCTTTGTAATGTGTGCATTCATCTCACAGAGTTGAACCTTTCTT
The DNA here is from genome assembly GCF_028885625.2 of Pongo pygmaeus. Classification (NCBI taxonomy): domain Eukaryota; kingdom Metazoa; phylum Chordata; class Mammalia; order Primates; family Hominidae; genus Pongo; species Pongo pygmaeus. The sequence goes on along the minus strand of NC_072388.2, from coordinate 11,281,829 downwards.
TTGATTGAGCATTTTTGAAACGCTCCTTTTGCAGAGTCTGAAAGAGCTTATTTGCAGCACTTTGAATGCTAAGGTGGAAAAGAAATATCTTCACATAAAAACTAGACAGAAGCATTCACAGAACCTTCTTTGTGATGTGTGCATTCATCTCACAGAGTGGAACCTTACTTTTGATTGAGCAGTTTTGAAACCCTCTTTTTGTAGAATCTGCAAGTGGATATTTGGAGCGTTTTGAGGCCTAAGGTGGAAAAGGAAATATCTTCACATAAAACTAGATAGAAGGATTCTGAGAAACATCTTAGTGATGTGTGCATTAATCTCACGGAGTTGAACCTTTCTTTTGATTGAGCAGTTTTGAAACCCTCTTTTTATGGATTTTGCAAGTAGGTATGTGGGGAGCTTTTCAGCCCACGGTGAAAAAGGAAATATCTTTACATAAAAACTAGACAGAAGCATTCTGAGAGACTTCTTTGTGATGTTTGCATTCATCTCACAGATTTGAACTTTTCTTTGATTGAGCAGTTTTGAAACACTATTTTTTTAGAATCTGCATCTTGATATTTTTAGCGATTTGCGGCGTATGGTGGAAAAGGAAATAACTTCACACAGAAACTAGACAGAAGTATTGTAAGAAACTTCTTGGTGATACGTGCATTCAGCTTACAGAGTTGAACCTTTCTTTTGATTGAGCAGTTTAGAAATACTCTTTTTGTAGAAACTGCAAGTGAATATTTGGAGAGATTTGCAGCCTATGGTGGAAAAGGAAATATCTTCACATAAAAACTAGACAGAAGCATTCACAGAAACTTCTTTGTGATGTGTGCATTCATCTCACAGAGTGGAACATTACTTTTGATTGAGCAGTTTGGAAACACTCTTTTTGTAGAATCTGCAAGTGGATATTTGGAGCGATTTGAGGCCTAAGGTGGAAAAGGTAATATCTTCACATATAAACTACATAGAAGCATTCTGCGAATGTCTTAGTGATGTGTGCATTCAACTTACAGAGTTGAACCTTTCTTTTGATTGAGCAGTTTTGAAACCCTCTTTTTGTGGATTCTGTAAGTGGGTAATTGGGGCGCTTTGCAGCCCATGGTGAAAAAGGAAATATCTTCACAAAAAAAACTAGACAGAAGCATTCTGAGAGACTACTTTGTGATATGCGCATTCATCTCACAGATTTGAAACTTTCTTTTGATTGAGCAGTTTTGAAACCCTCTTTTTGTAGAATCTGCAACTTGATATTTTTAGCACTTAGCGGCGTATGGTGGAAAAAGAAATAACTTCACAGAGAAATTAGACAGAAGTATTCTGAGAAACTTCTCAGTGATATGTGCATTCAAATCACAGAGTTGAACCTTTCTTTTGATTGAGCAGTTTAGAAACACTCTTTTTGTAGAAACTGCAAGTGGATATTTGGAGAGATTTGCGGCCTATGGTGGAAAAGGAAATATTTTCACCGAAAAACTAGACAGAAGTATTCTGATAAACCTCTTTGTGCTGCGTGCATTCATGTCACAGAGTTGAAACTTTCTTTTGATTCAGTAGTTTTGAAACACTCCTTTGTAGAATCTGCAAGTGGATATTTGGAGCGCTTTGATGTCTATGGTGGAAAAAGAAATATCTTCATTTAAAAGCTAAACAGAAGCATTCTGAGAAACTTCATTGTGATTTGTGCCTTCATCTCACAGAGTTGAAACTTTCTTTTTATTGAGCAGTTTTCAAACACTCTTTTTGTAGAATCTGCAAGTGGATATTTGGATCGATTTGAGACCTACGATGGAAAAGGAAACATCTTCACTTAAAAACAAGACAGAGGAATTCTGAGAAATTTCTTTGTGATGTGTGCATTCATCTCACAACGTTGAACATTTCTTTAGATACAGCAGTTTTGAAACACTCTTCTTGTAGAATCTGCAAGTAGATATTTGGAATCCTTAGGGGCCTAAGGTGCAAAATAAATATCTTCACATAAACACCAGACTGAAGCATTCTGAGACACGTCTTTGTGATGTGTGCATTCATCTCACCGAGCTGAAACTTTCTTTTGATTGAGCAGTTTTGAAACACTCTTTTTCTAGAACCTGCAAGTGGATATTTGGAGCTCTTTGCGGCCTCTAGTGGAAAGGGAAATATCTTCACATAATAATTAGACAGAAGCATTATGAGAAACTTCTTTGAGATGTGTGCATTCATCTCACAGATTTAAACCATTCTTTTGATTGAGCAGTTTTGAAACACTCTTTTTGTAGAATCTGCACGTTGATAATTGGAGTGCTTTGAGGCCTATGGTGGAAAAGCAAATATTTTCACATAAAAACTAGACAGAAGCATTCTGAGAAACTTCTTTGTGATGTGTTCATTCATCTCATGGAGTTGAGCCTTTCTTTTGATTGAGCAGTTTTGAAATACTCTTTTTGTAGAATTTGCAAGTGGATATTTTGAGGGCATTGAGACCTATGGTGGAAAAGGAGATATCTTCACATAAAAATTAGAAACATTCTGAGAATCTTCTTGTGATGTGTGCATTCATCTCACAGAGTTGAAGATTTCTTTTGATTGAGCAGTTTTGAAACACTGTTTGTAGAATCTGCTGTGGATATTTGGAGCGCTTTGAGGCCAATTGTGGAAAAGGAAATATCTTCACATAAAAACTACACAGAAGCTTTCTGAGAAACTTCTTTCTGATGTGTGCATTCATCTCACAGAGTTGAACCTCTCTTTTGATTGAGAGGTTTTGAAACACTCTTTTTGTTGAATCTGCAAGTGGATATTTGGAGTGGTTTAAGGCCTATGGTGGAGAAGGTAATATCTTAACATAAAAATTAGACAGAAGCATTCTGACAAATTTCTTTGTGAAGTGTACATTTATCTCACAGAGTTGAACTTTTCTTTTGATTGAGCAGTTGTTAAACTATCTTTGTGTAGAATCTGCAATTGGATATTTGGAGCCCTTAGAGGCCTATGGTGGAAAAGGGAACACCTTCACATAAAAACTAGACAGAATCATTCTCATAAACTTTTTTGTGATGTCTGCATTCATCTCACAGAGTTGAACCTTTCTTTTGTTTGAGCAGTTTTGAAACACTCTTTTTGTAGTACCTGCAAGCAGATATTTCGAGTGGTTTGGGGCCTATGGTGGAAAAGGAAATATCGTCACATAAAAGCTATACAGAAGCATTCTGAGTAGCTTCTTTGTGATGTGTGTGTTCATCTTGCAGAGTTCAAACTTTCTTTTGATTGAACAGTTTTCAAGCACACTTTTTGTGCAATCTGCAACTGGATATCTGGAGCCCTTTGGGGCTTATGGTGGAAAAGGAAATATCTTCACATAAAAACTAGACAGAAGCATTCTGAGAAACTATTTTGCTATGTGTGGAATCATCTCACAGAGTTGAATCTTTCTTTTGATTGAGCAGCTTTGAGTCACTCCTTTTGTAGAATCTGCAAATGGGTATTTGGAACATTTTATGTACTGTTGTGGAAAAGGAAAAATCTTCTCATAAAAACAAGACAGAAGCATTCGGTGAAACTCCTTTGTGATGTCTGGTTTCAACTCACAGAGTTGAAACTTTCTTTTGATTGAGCAGTTTTGAAACACTCTTTTTGTAGACTCTGCAAGTGGATATTTGTAGCGCTTTGCAGCCTAAGGTGGAAAAGGAAATATCTTCAAATAATAACTAGACAGAAGCATTCTGAGAAACTTCTTTTTGATATATGCATTCATCTCACCAACTGGAAAATTTATTTTTATTCAGCATTTTTGAAACATTCTTTTTGTACAATCTGCAAGTGGATATTTGGAGAGCTTTCAGGCCTATGTTGGAAACGGAAATATCTTCACATAAAAACTAGACAGAAGCATTCGGACAAACATCTATGTGATGTGTGCCTTCATCTCACAGAGTTGAACCTTTCTTTTGATTGAGCAGTTTTTAAGCAATCTATTTGTAGAATCTGCAAGTGGATATTTGAAGATCTCTGTGGTCAATGGTGAAAAAGGAAATATCTTCATATAAAGATTAGACAGAAGCATTCTGAGAAACTTCTTTTTTGTGTGTGCATTCATCCCAAAGAGTTGAACCTTTCTATTCATTGAGCAGTTTTGAAACAGTGTTTTTGTAGAATCTGCAAGCGGATATTTGTAGCGCTTTGAGCCCTTTGGTGGAAAAGGAAATATCTTCACATAAAAATTAGACAGAAGCATTCTGAGAAACTTCTTTGTGATGTTTGCATTCATCTCACAGAGTTGAACCTTTCTTTTGACTGAGCAGTTTTGAAACACTCTTTTTGTAGAATCTGCATGTGGATGTTTGGAACGCATTGGGGCCTATGGTGGAAAAGGAAACATCTTCACATAAAAACTACACAGAAGTAATCTTAGAATCTTCTTTGTGCTGTGCACATTCATCTCACAGAGTTGAAACTTTCTTTTGATTGAGCAGTGTTGAAACACTCTTTTTGTACTATCTGCAAATGGATAATTAGAACGGATTGAGGCCTACTGTGGAAAAGGAAATATCTTCACATAAAACCTTGACAGAAGCATTCTGAGAAACTTTTTTGTGATGTGTGCATTCATCTCACAAAGTTGAACCCTTCTTTTGATTGAGCAGTTTTGAAAGAGTCCTTTTGTACAATCTGCAAGTGGATGTTTGGAGCGCCTTAGTGCCTATGGTGAAAAAGGAAATATCTTCACATAAAAACTAAACATGAGAATTCTGAGAAACTTCTTTGTGATATTTGCATTCATCTCACAGTGTTGAAACTTTTTTTTAATGAGCAGTGTTGAAACACTTTTTTTCTACAATCTGCAAGTGGATATTTGGAGAGCTTTGAGGCCTATGTTGGAAAAGGAAATGTCTTCACATAAAAACTAGACTGAAGCATTCTGAGAAACTTCTTTGTGATGTGTGCATTCAACTCACAATGTTGACCTTTATTTTGATTGAGCAGTTTTAAAACACAGCTTTTGTTGAATCTGCAAGTGGATATTTTGCATGATATGTGACATTTACTGGAAAAGGAAATATTTTCACATAAAAACTAGACAGAAGCATTCAGAGAAACTAGTTTGTGATGTGTGCATTCATCTCACACAGTTGAACCTTTCTATTAATTAAGTAGTTTTGAAACACTCTTTTTGTAGAATCTGCAAGTGGTGATTGGAGCACTTTGAGACCTATGTTGCAAAGGGAAATATCTTCATGTAAAAACTAGGCAAAAGCATTCTGAGAAATTTCTTTGTGATGTGTACATTCATCTCACAGAGTTGAAACTTTCTTTTGATGAGCAGTTTTGAAACACTCTTTTTGTAGAATCTGCAAGTGCATATATGGATCGCCTTGAGTCCTGTGGTGGAAAAGGAAATATCTTCACATAAAAACTAGACAGAATCATTCTAAGAAACTTCTTTGTGATGAGTGCATTCATCTCACAGTGTTGAACTTTTCTTTTGATTGAGCAGTTTTAAAACACTCTTTTTGTAGAATCTGCAATTGGATATTTGGAGCATTTGAGGCCCATGGAGGAAAAACAATTATCTTCACATAAAAACTAGACAGAAGTATTCTAAGAAATTTTTTTTGTGATGTGTGCGTTCATCTCACAGAATTGAACCTTTCTTTTGAGTGAGCAGTTTTTAAGCACTCTGTTTGTAGAATCTGCAAGTGGATATTTGGAGCGCATTGAGGTCAATGGTGGAAAAGGAAATATCTTCATATAAAGATTAGACAGAAGTTTTCTGAGAAACTTCTTACTGATGTGTGCATTCATCTCACAGAGTTGAATATTTCTTTTGATTGAGCAGTTTTGAAACACTCTTTTTGTTCAATCTGCCTTTGGATATTTGGAGCACTTTGGGGCCTATGATAGAAAAGAAATATCTTCACATAAAAACTACACAGAAATAATCTGAGAAACTTCTTTGTGATGTGTGCATTCAACTCACAGAATGGAACCTTTCTTTTGATTGACCAGTTTTGCAACACTCTTTTTGTAGCATCTTCAAATGGATATTTGGTGCGGATTCAGGCATATGGTGGAAAAGGATATATCTTCACATAAATACTAGACAGAAGCATTCTAAGAAACTTATTTGTGATGAGTGTATTCAACTCGCAGAGTTAAAACTTCCTTTTGATTGAGCAGTTTTGAAACACTCTTTTACAGAATCTGCATGTGGATATTTGCAGATCTCTGGGGCCTATGGTGGAAAAGGAAATATCTTCACACAAAAACTAAACAGAAGCATTCTGAAGAATTCCCTTTTGTGTGAATTCAACTTGCAGATTTGAACATTTCTTTTGATTGCGGAGTTTTGAAGCACTCTTTTTGTAGTATCTGCCAAAGGATATTTAGAGCATATTGAGGCCTATAGTGGAAAACGACATATCTTCACATAAATACCAGAAAGAAGCATTGTGAGAAACTTATTTGTGATGTGTGCATTTAACTCACAGGGTCGAAACTTTCTTTTGATTAAGCAGTTTTGAAACACTCTTCTTGTAGAATCTGCAGGTGGATATTTGGAGTGCTTTGAGGCCTATGGTGGAAAAGGAAGTATCTTCATATAAAAACTTGACAGAAGCAATCTGAGAAACTTCTTTGTGATGTGTGCATTCATCTCACAGAGTTGAACCCTTATTTTGATTGAGCAGTTTTGAAACAGTCCTTTTGTATGATCTGCAAGGGTATGTTTGGTGAGCCTTGGGGCCTGTGGTGGAAAAGGAAATATCTTCACATAAGAACTAAACAGGAGCATTCTGAGAAACTTCTTTGTGATGTTTGCATTCATCTCACAGAGTTAAACCTTTCTTTTGATTAAGAAGTTTTGAAACACTCTTTTTGTGGAATCTGTAAGTGGATATTTGGAGTGATTGGCAGCCTACGATGGAGAAGGAAATACCTTCACATAAAAACTAGACAGAGCATTCTGAGAAACTCCTTTCTGATGGGTGCATTCAACTCACAGAGTTGAACAACTGTTTTGTTTGAGCAGTTTGGTAACAGTCTTTTTGTAGTATCTGCAAATCGATATTTGGAGCGCTTTAAGGACTGTGGTGGAAAAGGAAATATCTTCACATAAAAATTGGACAGAAGCATTCTGAGAAACTTCTTTGTGATGTGTGCATTTACCTCACAGATTTCAATATTTCTTTTGTTTAGCAGGTTTGAAACTCTCTTTTTGTAGAATCTGAAATTGGATATTTCGAGTGCTTTGCAGATTCCAGTGGAAAAGGAAATATCTTCACTTAAAAACTCGACAGAAGCATTCTGAGAAACTGCTTTGTGATGTGTGCATTCATCTCACTGAGTTCAAACTTTCTTTTTATTGACCAGTTTTGAAATACTCTTTTTGTTGAATCTGTAATGGATATTTGTTGTGATTAGAGGCCTTTTTTGAAAAAGGAAAAATCTTCATATAAAAACTAGACGGAAGCATTCTGAGAAACTTCTTAGTGATGTGTGTATTCATCTCACAGAGTTGAACCACACTTTTGATTGAGCAGTTTGGAAACAGACATTTTGTAGTATCTGCATGAGGATATTTGGAGCACTTTGATGCCTATGGTGGAAAAGGAAATACCTTAACATAAAAATTAGACAGAAGGATTCTGAGAAACTTCTTTTTGTTGTTTGCATTCATCTCACAGAGTTGAACCTTTCCTTTGATTGAACATTTTTGAAACACTCTTTTTTTAGAATCTGCAAGTGGATATTTGGAATGCTGTGAGACCTATGGTGGAAAAGGACATATCTTCACATGAGAACTGTAAAGCAGGTTTCCTAAAAACAGCCTTGTGATGTATGCATTCATCTCACAAAGGTAAGGGTTTCTTTTCTCTGTTCAGTCTGGAAACTCTGTTCTTGTACAATCTGAAAAGGGGTATTTTTGAGCACTTTGAGGCCTATGTTGACAAAGGAAATATCTTCACATACAAAGTATAAAGAAAGTTTCTGAGATACTTCTTTGAGATATGTGCATTCATCTCACAGAGTTGAACCTCTCTTTTGATTCAGCAATTTGGAAATGGTATTTTTACAGAATCTGCTAATGGATATTTTTGAGCACTTTGAGGCCTATGCAGAAAAAGAAGTATCTTCAGAGAAAACTATAAAGAAGTTTTCTGAGAAACTGTTTTGTGATGTCTGCGTTCATCTCACAGAGGTAAATGATTCTTTTCTTTGATCAGTTGGGATACTCTGTTTTTTTAGAATCTGCTAAGGGATATTTGTGAGTGCATAGAGCCCTATGGTGAAAAAGGAATTGTCTTCACATAAAAATTAGACAGAAGCCTACTGAGAAACTTCTTGGTGATGTGTGCATTCACCTCACAGAATTGAAACTTTCTTTTGATTGAGCAGTTTGGAAACGTCTTTTTGTGGAATCTGTAAAGGGATATTTCTGAGCACTATGAGGCCTACAGTGAAAGAGAAAATATGTCCACATATAAACTAGACTAAAGAATTCTGAGAAACTGCCTTGTGATATATGCATTCATCTCAGAGATTCAACAATTCTTTTTATTGAGCAGTTGGGAAATCGTCTTTTTGTGGAATCTGCAAAGGTATATTTGTGAGCGCTTTGAGATCTATGGTTAAAAGGAAATATTGTCACATGAAAACTATAAAGAAGGTTTGTGAACAACTTCTTTGTGATGTGTGCATTCATCTCACAGAGTTGAAACATTCCTTTGACTCAGCAGTTTGGAAACAGTCTTTTTTTAGTATCTGCAAAGAGATATTTTTGAGCACTTTGAGGCCCATGGTGAAAAAAGAAACACATTCACATAAAACCAAGATAGAAGTTTTCTGAGAAACATCTTTTTGATATATGTATTCATCCCAGAGAGGTGAACCTTTCTTTTGATGAGCAGTTGGAAACAGTGTTTTGTAGAATTTCCAAATGATTATTAGTTAGCACTTTGTGTCCTATGTTGAAAAAGGAATTATCTTTACATAAATGCTAGATGGAATATTTCTGAGAAACTGCTTTGTGATGTGTGATTTCATCTCACAGAGTTAACCATTTCTCTTCATTGAGCAGATTGGAAATTCTATTCTTGTAAAATCTGCAAAGGGATATTTGTCAGCGCTTTGAGGTCTATGGTGAAAAAGGTATTATATTCATGTAAAAACCAGACAGAAGCTTTCTGTGAAACATCTTGGAGATGTGAGAATTCATCTCACAGAATTGAAACATTCTTTTGATTGAGCAGTTTGTAAACAGTATTTTGGTAGCATCTGCAAAGGGATATTTGTGATGCTTTGAAGCCTATGGTGAAAAAGGAAATATTTTCACATGAAAACTAGAGAGAAGCTTTCTGAGAAACCTCCTTGAGATGTGTGCATTCATCTCACAGATTTGAAACTTTCATTGGATTGAGCAATTTGGATACAGTATTTTTGTAGAATCTGTAAAGGCATATTTTTGAGAGCTTTGAGGCTTATAATGAAATAGGAAATATCTTCACATAAAAACTAGACAGAAGCTTCCCGAGAAACTTCTTTGTGATTTGTACATTCATCTCATAGAGTTCAACCATTATTTTAATTGAACAGTTTGGAAAAAGTCTTTTTATAGAATCTGCAAAGGGATATTTATGAGTGCTTTGAGGCCTATGGTGAAAAAGGAAATATATTCACATAAAAAGTATAAACAAGGTTTCTCAGAAACAGCTTTGCAATGTATGCATTCATCTCACAGAGGTAAACTTTTCTTTTCTCTGGTCAGTCTGGAAACTCTTCTTGTAGAGTCTGCAAAGGGATATTTATAAGTCCTTTGAGGCCTATGGTGAAAAAAGAAATATCTTCACATAAAAATTAGAGTGAGGCTTTCTGAGAAACCTCTTTGTGATGCGGGCATTCATCTCACAAAGATGAAACTTACTTTTGATTGAGCAGTATGGAAACGGTCTGTTTGTGGAATCTGCAAAGGGATGTTTATGAGCACTTTAAGGCCAATGGTGAAAAAGGAAATATATTCATATAAAAGGTATAAAGAAGGTTTCTTAGAAACAGCTTTGTGATGTGTGCATTGATGTCACAGAAGTAAACGTTTATTTTCTCTGGTTAGTCTGGAAACTCTCTTCTTGTACAATCTGCAAAGGGATATTTGTGAGGGCTTTGAGGCCTATGGTGAAAAAGGAAATACCTTCACATAAAAACTAGACAGAAGCTTTCTTAGTGGCTTCTTTGTGATGTGTGCAATCATCTCACAGAGTTGAACCATTCTTTTGATGGAGCAGTCTGGAAACAGCCTTTTTGTAGAATCTGCAACTGATATTTTTCAGGACTTTGAGTGCTATGGTGAAAAAGGAAATATCTTCACATAAAAAATGGACAGAAGATTTCTGAGAAACCTCTTTGTGATGTATGCATCCATCTAACAGAGTTCAAAAATTTATTTGATTGAGCAGTTGGAAAGCAGTCTTTTTGCAGAATCTGCAAAGGGATATTGCTGAGCACTTTGAGGCCTATGGTGAAAAAGGAAATACCTTTACATAAAAACAATAAAGAAGGTTTCTGATAAACTTCTTTGTGATGTATGAATTCATCTCACAGATTTGAACTATTTTTTTGATTGAGCAGTTTGGAAACAATCTTTTTGTAGAATCTGCAAAGGGATATTTTTGAGTACTTTGAGTCCTAGGGAGAAAAAAGAAATATCAGCACATAAAAAGTATAAAGAAGGTTTCTGAGAAACACTTTTGTGATGTGTGCATTCATCTCACAGAGAAAAACGTTTGTTTTCTTTGATCAGTATGGAAATTCTGTTCATGTAAAATCTGCTAAGGGATATTTGTGAGCAGATGGAGGCCCATGGTGAAAAAGGAAATGTCTTCATATAAAAATGAGACAGAAGCCTCCTGCGAAACTTCTTAGTGATGTGTGCATTCATCTCACAGAGTTGAAACTTTCTTTTCTTTGAGCCGTTTGGAAACAGTCTTTTTGTAGAACCTACAAATGGCTATTTGGAGCACTTTGAGGCCTATGGTGAAAAAAGAAATATACTCACATAAAAACTAGACTGAAGTTTTCTGAGAAACTTCTTTGAGGTGTGTGAATTCATCTCACAAAGTTCAATAATTATTTTTATTGAGCAGTTTGGAAACAGTCTTTTTGCAGAATCTGCAAACAGATATTTGTGAGGGCTTTGATGCTTATGGTGAAAAAGGAAACATTCACATAAAAACGTAATAGAAGCTTTCTCAGAAACTTCTTTTTGACGTGTGCATTCATTTCACAGAGTTGAAACTTTCTTTTGATGAGCAGTGTGGAAACAGACTTTTTGTAGAATCTGCAAAGGGATAATTTTGAGTGCTTTGCATCCAGTGGTGAAAAAGGAAATAACTTCACATGAAAACTAGACAGAATGTTTCTGAGAAACTGCTTTGTGATATGTGCATTCATCTCCCAGATGTTTCTGTTTCTTTTCATTGAGACGATTTGAAACTATTTTCTTGTAAAAACTGCAAAGGGATATTTATGAGCCCTTTGAAGCCTATGGTGAAAAAGGAAATATCTTCACATAAAAACTACACAGAAGCTTTCTGGGAAACATCCTGGTGATGTGAGCATTCATCCACAGAGTTGAAACATTCTTTTGATTGAGCAGTGTGTAAAGAGTCTTTTTGTAGAATCTGCAAAGGGATATTTGTGAACCTTTTGAGGCCTATGGTGAAAAAGGAAACATCTTCACATAAAAATTAGAGAGAAGCTTTCTGAGAAACCTCTTTGTGGTGTGTATACATCTCACAGAGTTGAAACTTTCTTTTGATTGAGCAATTTGGAAAAAGTATTTTCGTAGAATCTGTAAAGGGATATTTGTGAGCACTTTGAGGCCTATGGTGAAAAGCAAGTATCTTCACCTAAAATCTAGACAGAAGCATTCTGAGAAACTTCTTTGTGATGTGTGCATTCATCACACAGAGTTAAACCTTTGTTTTGGTTGAGCAGTTTGGAAACACTCTTTTTGTGGAATCTGCAAATGGATATTTGGAGTGCTTTGAGGCCTATGGTGAAAAAGGAAATGTATTCACATAAAAACTAGACTGAAGGTTTCTGAGAAACTTCTTTGAGATGTGTGCATTCATCTCACAGTGTTCCATAATTCTTTTTATTGAGCAGTTTGGAAACAGTCTTTTTGTAGAATCTGCAAAGGGATATTTGTGAGGGCTTTGAGGTGAGGCTTATGGTGAAAAAGGAAATATCTTCAGAGAAAAACTTTAAAGAAAGTTTCTGAGAAACTTCTTCATGATGTGTGCATTCATCTCACAGAGTTGAAACATTCTTTGGATTGAGCAGTTTGGAAACAGTCTTTTTGTACAATCTGCAAAGGGATATTTAGGAGCGCATTGAGGCCTATGGTGAAAAAAGAAATATCTTCACATAAAAACTAGAAAGAAGCATTCTGAGAAGCTGCTTTAAGACATATGTATTCATCTCACAGAGGTAAACGTTTCTTTTCATTGAGCAGTTTGTAAACTCTGTTATTCTAGAATCTACAAAGGGATATTTTTGAGTGCTTTGAGACCCACATTGAAAAAGGAACTATCTTCACATAAAAATTAGTGAGAAGCTTGCTGAGAAACTACTTTCTGATGTGTGCATTCATCTAACAGAGTTGAAACTTTCTTTTGATTGAGCAGTTTGGAAAGTCTTTTAGTAGATTCTGCAAAGGTATGTTTGGGAGCGTGTTGAGGCCTATGTTCAAAAAGGGAATATCTTCACATAAAAACGAGGAGATTTTCTGAGAAACTTCTTTGTGATGTGCACATTCGTCCCACAGGGTTGAACCACTCTGTTTGTTGAACAGTTTGGAAACAGTCTTTTCATAGAATCTGAAAAGGGATATCTGGGAGCATGTTGAGGCATATGGTGAAAAAGGAAATATCTTCACATAAAAAATAGAAAGTAATTTTCTGAGTAACTCTTTCTGACATGTGCATTCATCACACAGAAGTAAAAGTTTCCTCCCATTGAGCGGTTAGTTTTTTTGTGAAGATGTTTCCATTTTCACCATAGATCTCAAACTGCCTATATATATCCCTTTGCAGATTCTACAAAAAGACTGTTTCCAAATGGCTCAAAGAAAGTTTCCACCCTGCGAGATGAATGCACACATCACAGAGAAGTTTCTCAGAAAGCTTCTGTCCAGTTTTTATTTGAAGGTATTTCCTTTTTCACCATAAGTCTCAAAGCATTCAAATTATCACTTTGCAGATTCTACAAATACATTTTCCAACCTGCTCTATCTAAAGAAAGGTTCAAAGCTGTGAGAAGAATGCACACATCAAAAAGAAGTTTCATAGAATGCTTCTGTCTAGTTTTTATGTGAAGACATTTCCTTTTTCACCATAGAGCAAAAAGGGATCCTAATTATCCATTTGTACATTCTACAAAAGGACTGTTTCAAAACTGCTTAATCCAAAGACAGTTTCAACTCTTCAGGATGAATGCACACATCACAACGAAATATCTCAGAAAGCTTCTGTTTAGTTTTTGTGTGAAGATATTTCTTTTTTCACCATAGGCTTCAAAGGGCTCACAAATATCACAAAGCAGATTCTACAAAAAGACTCTATCCAAATGGTCAATGAAAAGAACACTTCAAATCTGTGAAATGAATGAGCACATCACAAAGAATTTTCTCAGAAAGCTTCTGTCTAGTTTTTATGTGAAGATATTTCCATTTTCACCATAGATCTGAAACCGCCTACATACGTCCCTTTGCAGATTTTACAAAAAGGTTGTTTCCAAACTGCTCAATCAAAGAAAGCTTTCTACTCTGTGAGATGAATGCACACGTCACAGAGAAGTTTCTTGGAAAGTTTCTATCTAGTTCTTGTTTGTCGATACTCCTTTTTTCACCATAGGCCTCAAACCGCTCATAACCCTTTGCAGATTCTACAAAAGGACTGTTTCCAAACTGCTCAATCAAATGAAATTTCAGCTGTGTGAGATGACTGCACACATTACAAAGAAGTTTCTCACAAGGTTTCTGTCTGGTTTTTATGTGAAGATACTTCTTTTTCACCACAAGCCTCAAAGCGTTCACACATTTTCCTTTGCAGATTAAACGAAAAGACTGTTTCCAAACTGCTCAATCAAAAATAAGGTTCAACTCTGTGTGATGAATGCCCACATCACAAAGAATTTTCTCAGAAGGCTTCTGTCTAGATTTTATTTGTGGATATTTCCTTTTTCACTACAGGCCTCAAAAAGCTCACAAATATCCCTTTGCATATTCTACAAAAAGACTGTTTCCAAACTACTCAATGAAAGAAAATTCAACTCTGTGAGATGAATGCACACATCACAAAGTGGTTTCTCAGAATACTTATGTCTAGTTTTTATATGAAGATATTTCCTTTTTCACCACATGCCTCAAACTGCTCAAAAACATCCCTTTGCAGATTCTCCAAAAAGATTGTTTCCAAACTGCTCAATCAAAAGAAAGATTCAGCCCTTTGAGATGCATACACCCATCACAAAGAAGTTTCCCAGAAAACATGAGTCTAGTTTTTATGTGAAGATATTTCCTTTTTCTCCGTAAGCCTCAAAGCGTTCACAAATATCACTTTGCAGGTTCTACAAAAAGACTGTTTCCAAACTGCTCAATCAAAAGAAAGATTCAGCCCTTTGAGATGCATACACCCATCACAAAGAAGTTTCCCAGAATACATGAGTCTAGTTTTTATGTGAAGATATTTCCTTTTTCTCCGTAAGCCTCAAAGCATTCACAAATATCACTTTGCAGGTTCTACGAAAAGACTGTTTCCAAACTGCTCAATCAAAAGAAAGTTTCAACCCTGTGAGATGCATGCACACATCACAAAGAAGTTTTTCAGAAAGCTGCTGTCTACATTTTATTTTTTGATATTTCCTTTTTCACCATAGGACTCAAACCACTGAAACATATTGCTTTGCAGATTCTATGAAAAGACAGTTTCCAAACTGCCCAATGAAAAGAAAGGTTCAACTCTCTGAGATGAATGCACACATCATGAAGAAGTTTCTCAGAATGCTTCTCTCTAAGTTTTATGTGAAGATATTTCCTTTTTCACTGCAGACCTCAAACTGCTCATAAATATCCCCTGCATATTCTACAAAAAGACGGTTTCCAAACTGATAAGTCAAAAGAAAGTTTCAACTCTGTGAGGTGAATGCACACATCACAAGGAAGTTTCTCAGAAAGCTTCTGTCTACTTTTTATGTGAAGGTATTTCCTTTTTCACGATATGCCTCAAAACACCTTCAAATATCCCCTTACAGATTATACAAAAAGACTGTTCCCAAACTGCTCAATCAAAACAAAGGTTCAACTCTGTGAGATGAATGCACACATCTCAGAGAAGTTTCTCAGAAAGCTTCTGTATAGTTTTAATGTAAAGATATTTCCTTTTTCACTATAGACCTCAAAGAGCTCAAAAATGTCTCCTTACAGATTCTACAAAAAGACTGTTTTTGAACTGGTGAATCAAAAAAATGTTCAACTCTGTGAGATGAATGCACACATCCTAAAGAAGTTTCTCAGAAAGCTTCTTTATAGGTTTAGGTGAAGATATTTCCTTTTCCACCATAAGCCTGAAAGCATTCACAGATATCTCTTTGCAGATTGTACAAAAAGACTATTTAAAAACTGCTCAATCAAAACAAAAGGTCAACTGTGTGAGATGAATGCACACATCACAAAGAAGTTTCTCAGAAAGCTTCTGTTTAGATTTTATTTGTAGATAATTCCTTTTTCACCATAGGTTTCAAACTGCTCACAAATATTCCTTGCAGTTTCTAAAAAAGACTGTTTCCAAACTACTCCATCAAAAGAGAGGTTCAACTCTGTGAGATGAACACACACATCATAAAGAAGTTTCTCAAAAAGCTTCTGTCTAGTTTTTATGTGAAGATAATTCCTTTTTTAACATAGGCCTCAATGGGCTCACAACTATCCCTACGCAGATTCTACAAAAAGACTGTTTCCAAACTACTCAATCAAAAGGAAAATTCAACTCTGTGAGATGAATGCACACAACACAAAGAAGTTTCTCAGAGAGCTTCTGTCTAGATATTATTTGTGGCTATCTCCTTTTTCACCATAGGCCTCAAAGGGCTCACAGATATCCCTTTGCAGATTCTACAAAAACACTGTTTCCAAACTGTTTAATCTAAAGAGGGGTTCAACACTGTGAGCTGAATTCACACATCCCAGAGAAGTTTCTCAGAATGCTTCTGTCTAGTTTTTATGTGAAGATATTTCCTTTTTTACCATAGGCCTCAAATCGCTCACAAATGTCCCTGTGCAGATTCTACATAAAGACTGTTTTCAAACTGCTCAATGAAAAGCAAGGTTCAAATCAGTGAGATGAAAGCACACAACACGACGAAGTTTCTCAGAATGATTCTTTCTAGTTTTTTTATGAAGATATTTCCTTTTTCACCATAGGCCTCAAAGGGTTCACAAATATCCCTATGCAGATTCTACAAAAAGAATGCTTCCAAACTGATCAATCAAAAGGAAGCTTCAACTCTGTGAGATGAATGCACACATCACAAAGAAGTTTCTCAGAAAATTTCTGTCTAGTTTTTTTGTGAAGATGTTTCCTTTTTCACCATAAACCTCAAACTGTTAACAAATATTACTTTGCAGATTATACAAAACGACAGCTCCCAAACTGCTCAATCAAAACAAAGGTTCAACTCTGTGAGATGAATGCACATATCACAAAGAAGTTTCACAGAAATCTTCTGTCTAGATTTTATTTGCGGATATTTCCTTTTTCATCTTAGGCCTCAAACTGCTCAAAAATATACCTTTGCAGATTTTCCAAAGAGACGTTTCCAAACAGCTCAATAAAAAGACAGGTTCAACTCTGTGAGATGAATGCACACATCACAAAGAAGTTTTTCAGAAATCTTCTGTCTTGTTTTTATGTGAAGATATTTCCTTTCTCAGCATAGGCCTCAAAGTGATCCAAATATCCATTTGCAGATTCTACAAAAAGACTGTTTCCAAATTGATCAATCAAAACAAATTTTTAACTCTCTGGGATGAAAGCACACATCACAAAGAAGTTACTCAGACAGCTTCTCTCTAGTTTGTAAATGAAGATATTTCCATTTCATCTGATGCCATAAAGGGCTCACAAATATCCCTTTGAAGGTTCTACAAAAAGACTGTTTCCAAAGTGCTCAATCAAAAGAAAGGTTCAACTCTGTGAGATGAATGCACACATCACACGGAAGTTTCTCAGAAAGCTTCTGTTTAGTATATATGTGAAGATATTTCGTTTTTCACCATGGGCCTCAAAGTGCTCCAAATATTCACTTGCAGATTCTAGAAAAAGAGCGTTTCCAAACTCCTCAATCAAAAGAAAGTTTCAATTCTGTGAGATGAAAGCACACATCACAAAGAAGTTTCTTAGAAAGTTTCTGTCTAGTTTATATGTGAAGATATTTCATATTTCACTGTAGTACTCAATGGGCTCAGAAATATCCCTTTGCAGATTCTACAAAAGGACTGTTTCCAAACTGCTCAATCCAAAGAAAATTTCAACTCTATGAGATGAATGCACACATCACAAAGAACTTTCTCAGAATGCTTCTGTCTAGTTCATATGTGAAGATAATTCCTATTACACCATAGGCAAAAAAGGGTTCACAAATATTTTTTTGCAGATTCTACAAAAAGACTGTATCCAAATTGCTTAATAAAAAGAAAGTTTCAACTCTGTTAGATTAATGGACATATCTAAAAGTAGTTTCTCGGAAAACTTCTGTTTAGTTTTTATGTGAAGATATTTCCTTTGTCACCATTGGCCTCAAAGTGCTGCAAATATGTATTTACAGATTTCACAAAAAGAGTGTTTCCAAACTGCTCAATCAAAAGAAAAGTTTAACTCTGTGAGATGAAAGCACACATCTCAAAGACGTTTCTCAGAAAGCTTCAGTCTAGTTTTCATGTGAAGATATTTCCAGTTTCACTATAGGCCGCAAAGGGCTAAGAAATATCCCTTTGCAGATTCTAAAAAAGGACCACTTCCAAACTGCTCAATCAAAAGAAAGGTTAAATTGTGTGAGATGAATGCACACATCACAACGAAGTTTCTCAGAATTCTTCTGTCTCGTTTTTATGTGAAGATATTTACTATTTCACTATAGGCTTCAAATGGCTCAAAAATATCCCTTTGCAGATTCTGAAAAAATACGGTTTCTGAACTGCTCAATTAAAAAAAACGTTCAACTCTGTCAGAAGAATGGAGACATCACAAAGAAGTTCCTCAGAATGCTTCTGTCTGGTTTAAATGTGAAGATATTTCTTTTTCACCATAGACCTCAAATGGCTCAGAAATATATCTTTGCAGATTGCAGAAAAAGACTGTTTCTAAACTGCTCAAATAAAATAAAGTTTCAACACTGTGAGATGAATGCACACATCACAAAGAAGTTTCTCAGAAAGCTTCTGTCTAGTTTTTTTTTTTTGTGAAGATATTTCCTTTTTCACCATAGGCCTTAAACTGCTCACAAATATCCTTCTGCAGATTCTGTAAAAAGACTGTTTCCAAACTGTTCCACCAAAAGAAAAGTTCACCTCCCTGAGATTAATGCACACATCACAAAAAAGTTTCTCAGAATCCTTCTGTCTAGTTTTTATGTGACAATATTTCCATTTTCACCTTAGGCCACACACCACTGCAAATATCCATTTGCAGATTATACAAAAAGACTGTTTCCAAACTGCGCAATCAAAAGAAATTTTCAACTCTTTGAAATGAAAGCAATCATCACAAAGAAGTTTCTCAGAAATCTTTTGTCTAGTTTTTATCGCAAGATAATTCTTATTTCACCATAGGCCTCAACAGGCTCACAAATATCCCTTTGCAGATTCTACAAAAGTTCTGTATCCAAACTACTCAATCAAAAGAAACGTTCAACATTTTGAGATGAATGCACACATCACAAAGAAGTTTCTCATAATACTTCTGTCTAGTTATTATGTGAAGATATTTCCTTTTTCACCATAGTCTTTAAACCGCTCAAAAATATCCCTCTGCAGGTACTACAAAATGACTATTTCCAAACTGGTCCATCAAAGAAAGTTTCAGCTCTGTGAGATGAATGGACTCATCACAAAGAAGTTTCTCAGAATTCTTCTGTCTAGTTTTTATGTGAACATATTTCCTTTTTCACCATAGGACTCAAATTGCTCCAAATATCCATTTGCAGATTCTTCAAAAAGAATGTTTCCAAACTGCTCAATCAAAAGAAAGGCACAACTCTGTGAGTTGAAAGCACACATCACAGAGAAGTTTTTCAGAATGTTTCTGTCTAGTTTTTATGTACAGATATTTCGTTTTTACCACAGACCTCAAATGGCTCAGAAATATCCCTTTGCAGATTTTACAAAAAGACTGTTTCCAAACTGCTCAATCAAAAGAAAGATTCAACTCTCTGAAATGAAATCTCCAATCACAAAGAAGTTTCTTAAAATGCTTCTGTCTAGTTTTTATGTGAATATATTTCGTTTTTGACCTTAGGCCTCAAAGCTCTCCAAATATCCATTTGTAGACTCTTCAAAAAGACTGTTTCCAAAGTGATCAATCAAAAGAAAGGTTCAACTATGTAGGATGACAGCACACATCACAAAGAAGTTTCTCAGAAAGATTCTGTCTAGCATTTATGTGAAGATATTTCTATTTCTACATAGGCCTAAAGCAGATCAAAAATATCCCTTTGCAGATTCTACAAGAAGACTGTTTCCAAACTGCTCAATGAAAAGAAAGAATCAGCTTTGTGAGGGGAATGCACAGATAAAAAAGAAGTTTCTCAGAATGCTTCTGTCTAGTTTTTATGTGAAGATATTTCCTTTTCACCACAGGCCTGAAACCACTCCGAAATATTCCTTTGCAGATTGCACAAAAAGAATGTTTCCAAACTCCTCAATGAACAGAAAGGTTCAACTCTTTGAGATGAATGCAAACATCACAAAAAGTTATCTCAAAAAGCTTCTGTCTGGTTTTTATGTGAATATTTAGTTTTTCAGCATAGGCATCAAACTGCTCACAAATATACCATTGCAGATTCTATACAATGACTTGTCCTCAAACTGCTTAATGAAAAGAAACGTTCAAATCTGTGAGATGAAAGCATGCATCACAAAGAAGTTTCTCAGAAAGTTTCTGTCTAGTTTTTAGGTACAGATACTTCCTTTTTCACCTTATGCCTCAAAGCACTCCAAATATCCATTTACTGATTCTACAAAGAGTGTTTCCAAACTGCTCAATCAAAGGACACGTTCAACTCTGTGAAATGAAAGCACACATCACAAAGAAGTTTCTCAGAATGCTTCTGTCTAGTTATTATGTGAAGGTATTTTCTGTTTCACTATAGGACTCAAAGGGCTCAGAAATATCCCTTTGCAGATTCTACAAAAGGACTGTTTCCAAACTGCTCAATCAAAAAAAAAGGTTCAACTCTGTGAGATGAAAGCACATATCACAAAGAAGTTTCTCAAAAATCTTCTGTCTAGTTTTTATGTGAAGATATTTCCTATTTCACCATAGGCCTCAAAGGGCTCAGAAATATCCCTTTGCAGATTCTATGAAAAGACTCTTTCCGAACTACTGAATGAAATGAAAGTTTCAACTCTGTGGGATGAGTGCACACATCATGAAGAAGTTTCCCGGAATGCTTCTGTCTGATTTTTATGTGAAGATATTTCTTTTTCACCATAGGCCTCAAACCACTCAGAAATATCCCTTTACAGATTGTGCAAAAAGACTGTTTCCAAACAGCTCAATGAAAAGTAACATTCAACTCTGGGAGATGAATGCAAACACCCAAAGAAGTTTCTCAAAAAGCTTCTGTCTGGTTTTTATGTGAAGGTATTTCCTTTTTCACCATAGGCCTCAAACTGCTCACAAATATCCCTTTGCAGATTCTACAAAAAGACTGTTTCCAAACTGCTCAATGAAAAGAAAGGTTAAACTCTGTGAGATGAAAGCACACATCACAGAGAAGTTTCTCAGAATGCTTTTGTCTAGTTTTATGTGAAGAAGTTTCCTTTTTCACCATAGGACTCAAAACACTCCAAATATCCATTTGCAGATTCTACAAAAAGACTGTTTCCAAATTGCTCAATCAAAAGAACGGTTCAAATGTGTGGGATGAATGCACACATCCCAAAGAAGTTTCTCAGAAAACTGCTGTTTAGTTTTTATGTGAAGATATTTCCTTTTTCACCATGGGCCTCAAAGCGCTCAAAATATCCACTTGCATATTCTACAAAAACAGTGTTTCCAATTGCTCAATCAAAAGAAAGGTTCAACTCTGTGAGGTGAAAGCACACATCACAAAGAAGTTTCTTAGAAACCTTCTGTCTAGTTTTTATATGAAGATATTTCATATTTCAAAATAGACCTAAAAGGGCTCAGAAATATACCCTTGCAGATGCTACAAAAAAAGAGTGTTTCCAAACAGCTCAATCAAAAGAAAGATTTAACTTGGTGAGATGAATGCACACATAACATAGAAGTCTCTAAGAATGCTTCTGTCTAGTTTTTTTGAGAAGCCATTTCCTTTTACACTATAGGCCTCAGTCCGCTCATTAATAGCCCTCTGCAGATACTAGAAAAAGAGTCTTTCCAAACTGCTCAATCAAAATAAAGGTTCAAATCTTTGAGATGAAAGCCCCCGTCACAAAGAAGTTTCTCATAAAGTTTCTGTCTACTTTTTATGTGAAGATATTTCCTATTTCACCTTAGGCCTCAAAGGGATCACAAATATCCCTTTTCAGATTCTACAAAAAACTGTTTCTGAACTGCTTCTTCAAAGGAAAGGTTCAATTCTGTGAGATGAATGCACACATAAAAAATTGGTTTCTCAGAATGCTTCTGTCTTGTTTTTATGTGAAGATATTTCTTTTTCACCATAGGTCTCAAACTGCAAACAAATATTCCTTTGCAGATTGCACAAAAAGTATGTTTCCACACTGCTCAATGAACAGAAAGTTTCAACTCAGTGAGATGAATGCAAACATCACAAAGAGTTTTCTCAAAATGCTTCTGTCTAGATATTATGTGAAATATTTACTTTCTCACCATAGGTCTCAAACTGCTCACAAATATCCCTTTGGAGACTCTACAAAATGACTTGTTGCCAAACTGCTCAATGAAAAGGAAGGTCCAAATCTGAGATGAAAGCACGCATCACAACAAAGTTTCTCAGAAGTTTCTGTCTAGTTTTTATGTGCAGATATTTCCTTTTTCACCATAGGCCTCAAAGCACTCCAAATATCCGTTTTCAGATGCCATAGAAAGAGTGTTTCCAAACTGCTCGATCAAAAGCGAGGTTCAACTCTTTGAGATGAAAGCACACAGCACAAAGAAGATTTTCAGAAAGCTTCTGTCTAGTTTTCAGGTGAAGACATTTCCTATTTCACCATAGGCCTCAATGGGCTCACAAATATCCCTTTTCAGATTCTACAAAAGGACTCTTTCCAAACTGTTCAATCCAAGGAAAGTTTCAACCCTGTTACATGAATGCACACATCACAAATAAGTTTCTCAGAATGCTTCTGTCTGGTTTTTATGTGAAAATATTTCCCGTTCACCATAGGCATAAAATGCTGCAAATATCCATTTGCAGATTCTACAAAAAGACTGTTTCCAATCTGCTCAATCAAAAGAAAAGTTCAACTCTGTGAGATGAAGGCACACATCACAAATAAGTTTCTCAGAAAGCTTCTGTCCAGTTTTTATTTGAAGATATTCCCTATTTCACCATAGGCCTGAAAGGGCTCACAAATATCCTTTTGTATATTCTAAAAACAGACTGTTTCCAAACTGCTCAATCAAAAGAGAGGTTCAAATATGTGTGATGAATGCACACATCACAAAGAAGTTTCTCAGAATGTTTTTATCTAGTTTTTATGTGAAGATATTTCTTTTTCACCATAGGCCTCAAATGGCTCAGAAATATCCCTTTGCAGCTTGTACAAAAAGACTGTTTCCAAACTGCTCAACCAAAAGAAAGTTTCAACACTATGAGATGAATCCACACGTCACAAAGAAGTTTCTCAGAAAGCCTCTGTTTAGCGTTCATGTGAAGATATATCCTTTTACACCATAGGCCTCAATGGGCTCAGAAATATCCCTTTGCTGATTCTACAAAAGGACTGTTTAGAAAACTGCTCAATCTAAAGAAAGTTTCAACTCTATGAGTTGAATGCATACATCTCAAAGAAGTTTCTCACAACGGATCTGTCAAGTTTTTTTGTGAAGATATATACTTTTTAACCATAGGCTATAAACGGCTCATGAATATCCCTCTGCAGATACTACAAAAAGACTGTTTCTAAACTGCTGCATCCAAAGAAATGTTCAGCTCTGTGAGATGAATAAATCTATTACAAAGAAGTTTCTCAGAATGCTCCTGTCTGGTTTTTATGTGAAGATATTTCCTTTTTCACCATGTGCCTCAGTGTGCTCCAAATGTCCATTTACAGACTCTACAAAAAGAGTGTTTCCAAACTGCTCATTCAAAAGAAACGTTCAACTCTGTGAGATGAAAGCATACATCAGAAAGTAGTTTCTCAGAAAGCTTCTGTCTAGTTTTTATGTGAAGATATTTTCTATTTCACTGTAAGCCATAAAGGGCTCACAAATATCTTTTGCAGATTCTTCAAAAAGACTGTGTCCAAACTGCTCAATCCAAAGAAAGGTTCAACTCTGTGAGATGAATTGACACGTCACAAAGAAGTTTCTCAGAATGCATCTATCCAGTTTTTATATGAAGATATTTCTTTTTCATCCAAGGCCTCAATGGGATCAGAAATATCCCTTTGCAGATTCTAAAAAAGGACTGTTTCCAAACCGCTCCATCTAAAGAAAGGTTCACCTCTGTGAGTTGAATGCACACATCACAGAGAAGTTTCCCAGAATGCTTCTGTCTAGTTTTTATGTGAAGGTATTTCCTTTTTTACCATAGGCCTCAAACTACTCACAAATATCCCTCTGCAGATACAACAAAAGAACTGTTTCCAATCTGCTAAATCAAAAGCTAGGCTCAATAATGTGAGATGAATGCATGCATCACAAAGAAGTTTCTCAGAATGCTTCTGTCTAGTTTTAATATGAAGATATTTACTTTTTCACCATAGGCCTCAAAGCACTCCAAACATCCATTTGCAGATTCCACAAAAAGACTGTTTCCAAGCTGCTCTATCAAAATAAAGGTTCAACTCTGTGAGATGAAAGCACACATCACAAAGAAGTTTCTCAGAAAGCTTCTGTCTAGTTTTTATGTAAGGATATTTCCTATTTCACCACAGGCCTCAATGGACTCAAAAATATCCCTTTCAGATTCTACAAAAAGCGTGTTTCTGAACTGCTCAATGAAACGAAAGTTTCAACTCTGTGAGCTGAATGCACACATAGAAAAGAAGTTTCTCAGAATGCTTCTGTCTAGTTTTTATGTGAAGATATTACTTTTTCACCATAGGCCTCAAACTGCTCAGAAATATCCCTTTGCAGATTGAACAAAAAGACTGTTTCCATACTGCTCAATGAAAAGAAAGATTCATCTCTGTGAGATGAATGCACACATAAAGAAGAAGTTTCTCAGAATGCTTCTGTCTAGTTTTTATGTGAAGATATTTCCTTTTTCACCATAGTCCTTAAACCATTCACAAATATCCCTTTGCAGATACTACAAAAAGACTGTTTCCAAACTGCTCCATGAAAAGAAAGGTTCAACTCTGTGAGATGAATGCACACATCATGAAGAAGTTTCTCAGAATGATTCTGTCTAGTTTTTATGTGAAGATAATTCTTTTTCACCACAGGCATCAAACGGCTCAGAAATATCCATTTGCAGATTGTACAGAAAGACTGTTTCCAATCTGCTCAATCAAAAGAAAGGTTCTGCTCTGTGGTATGAATCCAGGCATCACAAAGAAGTTCTCAGAAAGTTTCATTTTAGTGTTTTTGTGAAGATATTTCCTTTTTCACCATAGGCCTAAAAGCACTGCAAATATCCATTTGTGGATTCTACAAAAAGATTGTTTTGAAACTGCTCAATCAAAAGAAAAGTTCAACTCTGTGAGATGAAAGCACACATTGCAAAGCATTTTCTGAGAAAGATTCTGTCTAATTTTTATGTCAAGGTATTCCCTATTTCATCATAGGCTGTGAAGGGCTCACAAACATCCATTTGAATATTTTAAAAAAAGACTGTTTCCAAACTCCTCAAACAAAATAAAGGTTCACCTCTGTGAGATGAATGCACACATCAGAAAGAAGTTTCTCAGAATGCTTCTGTCTAGTTTTTATGTGAAGATATTTTTTTTTCACATTAGGCCTCAAATGGCTCAGAAATATTCCTTTGCAGATTTTACAAAAAGACTGTTTCCAAACTGCTCAATCAAAAAAAGTTTCAACACTCTGAGATGAATACACACATCAAAAAGAAGTTTCTCAGAAAGCTTCTGTCTTCTTTTTATTTGAAAATATTTCCCTTTTCACCATAGGCTTCAATGGGCTCAGAAATATCTCTTTGCAGATTCTACAAAAGGACTGTTTAGAAACTGCTGAATCCAAAGAAATATTCAACTCTGTGAGATGAATGCACACATCACAAAGAAGTTTCTCAGAATGCATCTGTCCAGTTTTTATGTGAAGACATTTTCTTTTTCACCATAAGCCTCAAAGCGTTCCAAATACCCATTTGCAGTTTCTATAAAAAGAGTGTTTTCAAACTGCTCAATCAAAAGAAAGGTTCAACTCATGACACAAAAGCACACATCACAAAGAATTTTCTCAGAAAGCTTATGTCTAGTTTTTATGTAAAGATATTTCCTATTTCATCATGGGCCATATAGGGCAAAAAAAATATTTTTTGCAGATTCTACAAAAAGATTGTTCCCAAACTGCTCAATCCAAAGAAAGTTTCAACTCTGTGAGATGAATGGACACAACACAAAAAAGTTTATCTGAATGCTTCTATCTAGTTTTTATGTGAAGATGTTTCTTTTTCACCCTAGGCTTCAATGGGCTCAGAAATATCCCTTTGCAGATTCCTCAAAAGGACTGTTTCCAAACTGTTCAGTCAAAGAAATGTTCACCTCTATGAGATGAATGCACACATCCCAGAGATGTTTCTCAGAATGCTTCTGTCTAGTTTTTATATGAAGGTATTTCCCTTTTCACCATAGGCCTCAAAGCGCTCCAAATATCCATTTACGGATTCCACAAAAAGACTGTTTCCAAACTGCTCAATCAATAGAAAGGTACAACTCTGTGAGTTGAAAGCACACATCACAAAGAAGTTTGTCAGAAAGCTTCTGTCTAGTTTTTCTGTGAGGATAATTCCTGTTTCACTGTGGGCCATAAAAGGCTCACAAATATTTTTTGCAGATTCTACAAAAAAATTGTTTCCAAACTGTTCGATCCAAAGAAAGGTTCAAATCTGTGAGATGAATGGACACAACAGAAAGAAGTTTCTCAGAATGTTTCTATCTAGTGTTTATGTGAGATATTTCCTTTTTCACCATAGGCCTCAAACTGCTCCAAGTATCCGTTTGCAGATTCTACCAAAAGACTGTTTACAAATTGCTAAATCAAAATAAAGGTTCAGCTCTGTGATATGAATGCATGCATCACAAAGAAGTTTCTCAGAAAGCTTCTGTTTAGTGTTTATCTGAAGATATTTCCTTTTTCACCATAGGCCTCAAAGCACTGCGAATGTGCATTTCCAGATTCTACAAAAAGTCTGTTTCCCAAACTGCTCAATGAAAAGAAAGGTTCAACTGTGTGAGATGAAGGCACACATCACAAAGAAGTTTCTCAGAATGTTTCTTTCTAGTTTTTTTGTAAAGATATTTCCTTTTTCACCATAGGCCTCAAGACACTAAAAATATCCATTTGCAAAATCTACAAAAAGACGTTTACAAACTGCTCAATCTAAAGAAATTTTCAATACTGTGAGATGAATGCATGCATTACAAAGTAGTTTCTCAGAAAGCTTCTGTTTATTTTTTATGTGATATATTTCCTTTTTCACCATAGGCCTCAAAGTATTCCAATTATCCATTTGCAGATTCTGCAAAAAGAGTGTTTCCAAACTGCTCAGTCAAAAGAAATGCTCATCTCTTTGAGTATGAAAGCACTCATTTAAAAGAAGTTTCTCAGAAAGCTTCTGTCTAGCTTTTATGTGAAGATATTTCCTATATCACCAAAGGCCTCAATGGGCTCAGAATTTTCCCTTTGCAGATTCTACAAAGGACTCTTTCCAAACTGCTCTAGCAAAAGAAAGCTTCAACTCTGTGAGATGAATGCACCCATCACAAAAATGTTTCTCAGAATGTTTCTGTGTAGTTTTTACATGAAGATATTTTCTACTTCACCATAGGTCTCAAAGGGTTCACAATTATCCCTTTGTAGATTTTACAAAAAGACTGTTTCCAAATCTTCAACCAAAGAAATGTTCAACTGTGTGAGATGAATGCAAATGTCACAAAGAAGTTTCTCAGGATGCTTCCATCTAATTTTTATGTGAAGATATTTCCTTTTTCACCATAGGCCTCAAAGCGCTCCAAATATCCATTTGCAGGTTGTATAAAAAGACTGTTTCCAATCTGCTCAATCGAAGGAAATGTTCAACTACATGAAATGAAAGCACACATCAGAGAGAAGTTTCTCAGAAAGCTACTGTTTAGTTTTTATGTGAAGATATTTCCTATTTCACCATAGGCCATAAAGGGACCACAAATATACCTTTGCAGATGCTACAAAAATACTGTTACCAAACTGCTCAATCAAAGAAAGTTTCAACTCTGTGAGATGAATGAACACATCACAAAGTCGTTTCTAAAAATGCTTCTGTCCAGTTTTTATAGGAAGATATTTCTTTTTCACCATTGGCCTCAAACAGCTCAGAAATATCCCTTTGCAGATTGTACAAAAACACTGTTTCCAAACTGTGCAATCAAAAGAATGGTTCAACTCTGTGAGATGAATGCACATGTAGCCAGGAAGTTTCTCAGAAACTTCTGCCAAGTTATTATGTGATGATATTTCCTTTTTCACCATAGGCCTCAAACTGCTCACAAATATCCCATTGCAGATTCTAAAAGAAAAGTTTCTCATCTGCTAAATGAAAAGAAATGTTTACCTCATGAGATGAATGCCCACATTGCAGAGAAGTTTCTCAGAAACCTTCTGTCTAGTTTTTATGTGAATATATTTCCTTTTTCACCATAGACCTCAAAGGACTACAAATATCCATTTGCATATTCTACAAAAAGACGGTTTTCAAACTGCTCAATCAAAGGAATGGTTCAACTCTGTGAGATGAGTGCACACATCACACAGATGTGTCTCAGAAAGCTTCTGTCTAGTTTTCATGTGAAGATATTCCCTTTTTCACCATAGGCCTCAAAGTGTTCAAAAATATCCCTTTGCAGATTCTTCAAAAAGACTGTTTCCAAAATGCTCAATCAATAGAAAGGTTCAACTCTGTGAGATGAATTCACACATCACAAAGCAGTTTCTCAGAAACCTTCTTTCTAGTTTTTATGTGAAGATATTTCCTTTTTCACCATAGGTTTCAAAGCGCTCACAAATATCCTTTTCAGATTCTACAAAAAGACTGTTACCAAACTACTCAATCAAAAGAATGGTTCAACTCTGAGATGAATGCACACATCATAAAAAAGTTTCTCAGAAAGCTTCTGTCTAGTTTTTATGTGAAGATATTTCCTTTCTCACCATTGACCTCCAAGTGCTCACAAATATCCCTTTGCTGATTCTCCAAAAATATTGCCTCCAAACTGCTCATTCCAAAGAATATCTCAACTCTGAGATAAAGGCATACAACCGGAAGTTTCTCAGAAACTTCTGTCAAGATTTTATGTGATGATATTTCCTTTTTCACCATAGGCCTCAACCTGCTCACAAATATCCCTTTGCAGATCCTACAAGAACAGAGTTTCCAATTTGCTCAATTAAAAGAAACATTTACCTCTGTGAGATGAATGCACACATCACAAAGCAGTTTCTAATAAACCTTCTTTCTAGTTTTTATGTGAAGATATTTCTTTTTTCACCATAGTCCTCAAAGCGCTCACAAATATCCCTCTACAGATTCTATAAGGGCACCATTTCCAAGCTTTTCAAACAAAAGAATGGTTTAACTCTGTGAGATGAATGCACACGTCACAAAGTAGTTTCTCATAGAGCTTCTGTCTAGTTTTTATCTGAAGATATTTCCTTTTTCACCATAGACCTCAAAGCGCTCACAAATGTCACTTTGAAGATTGTACAAGAACAGAGTTTCCAGACTGATCAAAGGAATGAAACGTTTAACTCTGTGAGATGAAAGCAGACATCACAAAGCAGTTTCTCAGAAACTTTCTTTATAGTTTTTATGTGAAGGTATTTCCTTTTTCACCATGGCCTCAAAGCACTCACAAATATCCCTTTACAGATTCTACAACAACAGAACTTCCAAACTGCTCATAATTAGTTTTTAGGACAAACATGAGGGTTTAGACACACTACTTGTGGTGCAGCACACATGTATTATCCACACTGAAATTAGGAATTCAACTGAAGTTCATGTGAAGCTGAAAATATGAATATCTGGGGGACCTTGGAGATGATCTAGCTCACTTTATTTCGTAGAAAAGAAAACAGATTCAGGGAAAGGGCATGCATTGCCTAAGGTGATTCAGCAGTTTTGGCACAGAAACAAAACACACCTAAGGTGATTCATCAGGTTTGGAGCAGAAACGCAATACAATCTCTGTTCTTTTGCTTCTCAGATCCAGAAATATTTCACAATACTGAACTACTTATGTTTCTGATTCCTTATTTTTTCTTTTTAAATTTTCCCAGTATTGTCTTATGAAGATCCTATTCTTTACCCTAAATATTTAAATTTGTTACTAGTATTGTCTGTTTATAAGTAAAATTTCTAGTTGTTATTATAAATTATTATTCAATCACTTTTCATTTTTTGGGGGTCCAGTACAAAGTTAGTTACAAATAACACTATCAGCCTTGGCAATCCAAGAGGAGCTCAAGTTCTCCAGGGCACGTCAGGAAAAGGCTAAATGACAGCTGTGCTGTGAGTGGACAGAATACAGCTCTCATACAGATTATTGAGTATTTGATGTTCTTCAACAATTTCATTAATCTTCAGGTTTTTTCCTCTTTGAAGTGAAAGTCTGCTATGACTTTCAAGTTTCTTTTGAAATAATTATAGATTCACAGGAAGTTGCAAAAGGTACAGGGATGTCTTAGGTACTCTTCACTAATTCCAGTGGTGACATCTCGCATAGCCATAGAGCATTATCAAAACTTGGAAACTGACATAGGCACAATTCAGAAAGCTTACTCAGATCACAACCATTTTGCATGCATTCATTATTGTATGTGTGTATGTGTGTGTGTGTGTTCTGTGCATTTTTATGTGGTGTAGATCTCTGTAACTACCACTTCCACAGTCAAGATACAGAACTGTAGCCTCACCACCAGGCTCCAACTTGCGATCTTTGCTGACACTCTGACACGTTTTCCTCCACCCTTTCCTCTTGGCAACCCCATAGTCTGTTCTACATCTTTACAATTTTATTTCAATAATTTATATAAATGTAATTGTACAAAATCGTATTTTTAAAGGGAAAAAACAAGGCACAGATAGTTTTGTTACCACTGTAAAATAGTCTCGTGTAATAAAATGTGAAGCTAAGTGACTACCTACCAATTACAATTGATGTTAATGATGCTAATGGGAGGCCACCACTACAGTGGCTGCACCAAGTCTGGGGAGTTTCTAGCTTTGCTAAGTTACATGGGATTGCCTACGTACTAAATGGAGGTGGGGGACGGGTCCAAGGACGCGGTGGCACCACCCTGCCCCAACGTTGAAGCTCCGGACGGGACCCCAGGCACCTCCTTGCCGATAGCCGGAGGCAGGCACGTGATGGCAGATGACACTGCAGCTTCCAGCAGGTCACCACCACAGGCAAGTGAACCCTGGGACTGTGGCCACAAGCCCTGCCAGACGGGCCGAGTGGCGGGCTTCCAGCCCCGGACAAACCACGACACATGCCAGGCAGGTGGGGGGCGGGCGGGTGAGAAGGATGGTGTCTCGGAGGGGTGTTGGGGAGGAGGGGCGGTGGTTGGCAGGTCGCCGGGCTGCCACCAGGTGTGGGCAATAAACCACGGTGACTGGGACGCGCTCCCCCACCCTATCCCCGGCAATTCAAATTAGTTCTCACAGCTAGCTGCATTGTTCATCGACACAGGAGCCTAGCGATCCACCACAAAAAGTCATACAAGGTTGATTTGGTGAGGGTGCTCCCAACAACGGGAGGCCCTCCTGGCACAGCACATCCCCCAGAGGGATTTCCTCAGGCCGGCCAGTCAGACAGCAATGGGACAAGACTCCAGAGAGGGGTCGGAAGGTTTCACAACACAGGGAGGGGGTGCCGACCACAGAGGGGGGCGAATGCTGACACCACCCCACGGGCACCGGGAGCTCCCGCCCCCACAGCACGGGACACATGCCACACACGCGACACACGCACGATGGCATGACGGCCGCCGGGTAAAACCCCCACCAGCATCAGCGGCGACACACAAGTGCGGCACGGCCCCGGCCGGCTGGGGAAACGGATTCGGCTGGTGAGGCGAGGGAGGGAACAGCCCCTCCCGAAAGGACTCCCCCGTGGACCCACTGCACCCGACCCACAGGTGGATGGGTGACCCCCCAAAGGGGTCCTTAAGCCTCCGCACCAGAACGCGCTAGGTACCTGGATGGTGGGGGTGGATAAGGAGGGGGGACAGGCGTCCAGCCTCCTACCCTCGAGACGCCCTAGCAGGGAGGCTGGGGAGAGCCAGCGGGCTGGGCTGGGCCCTGGGGCGTGGTGTGGCAGAGGCGATGATGGCAACAGCAGCAGCGATGGGAACACAGCTGGCCCCAATGGGAGCAGGTGGGATGGGGCCGAGCCAGCGGGACAGGGTGGGATGACGGCCACGGCGGGAAGGGCTCCGAGACCCCCACCCTGCCGTGACACCGAGAACCACTCTCGCACCCACTGACACACACGTAGGGGCCACGGCAGGGGACTGCTCCATGGTTCTCATCAGGCCGGCGAGCCATCCAGACCACCCCACAATGTGCACACATGGATTTGTCCCCACATGCATGTCTCTCTCTTCCCCACCTCCCTCCCAAGTTCTCCAGCTCTCGGTGCAGGTGGAGCTGTGCAACCAACAAAGGGCACAACCCCGCCCACACATGCACCACATGGGGAACACGGTCGGCCAAGGAGGAAAGACGCGGTGGTGCCTCCCCTGTTTCGCTCTTCTCCATTAATGATCCCTCCGCAAGTTCACCTACGGAAACTTTGTTGCGACTTTTAATTCCTCTAGGTAGTCAAGTCAAACTGTCTTCTCAGTGCTCCGCCAGGGCAGTGGGCTGACCTGGCGGGGCCGATCCAAGGGCCTCACTAAACCATCCAATCAGTAGTAGCTACCGGCGGTGTGTACAAAGGGCAGGGATTTCATGCAAGCCTATGACCCGCACTTACTGGGAATTCATCATTCATGGGGAATAATTGCAATCCCCGATCACCATCACCAATGGGGTTCAACAGGTTACCCGCATCTGCCACATAGGGTAGGCACACGCTGAGCCAGTCAGTGTAGCGTGCATGCAGCACTGGACATCTAAGGGCATCACAGACCTGTTATTGCTCAATCTTGGGTGGCTGAATGCCACTTGTCCCTCTGAGAATTTGGGGGACGCCCACCGCTCGGGGGTTGCATAACTAGTTAGCATTCCACAGTCTTGTTCATTATCAGAATTAACCAGACAAATCACTTCACCAACTAAGGCCATGCACCAGCACTCATGGAATTGAGAAAGAGCTATCAGTCAAACCTGTCCGTGTCCAGGCTGGGTGATATTTCCCGTGTTGAGTCAAATTAAGCTGCAGGCTCCACTCCTGGTGGTGCCTTTCCACCAATTCCTTTAAGTTTCAGCTTTGCAACCCTACTCCCCCAGAAACCCAAAAACCCAAAGACTGGTTCCTTGGAAGCTGCCCAACGGGTCATGGAAATAACGCCGCTGCATCGCCAGTCGGCATTGTATATCGTCGGAACTACGACGCTATCTGATTGTCTTGGAACGTCCAACTTTCATTCTTGGTTAACGAAATCATTCTTGGCAAATGCTTTCGCTCTGGTCCGAACTGCGCCAGTCCAAGAATTTCACCTCTAGCGGCGCAATACGAATGCCCCCGGCCATCCCTCTTAATCATGGCCTCAGTTCCGAAAACCAACAAAATAGAACCGCGGTCCTATTCTATCATTCCTAGCTGCGGTATCCAGGCGGCTCGGGCCTGCTTTGAAAACTCTAACTTTTTGAAAGTAAACGCTTCGGGCCACGGGACACTCAGCTAAGAGCATCGAGGGGGTGCCGAGAGGCAAGGGGTGGGGACGGGCTGTGACTCACCCACCCACCCTCTCCCAAGATCCAACTAGGAGCTTTTTAACTGCAGCAACTTTAATATACGCTATTGGAGCTGGAATTACCGTGGCTGCTGGCACCAGACTTGCCCTCCAATGGATCCTTGTTGAAAGATTTAAAGTGGACTCATTCCAATTACAGGGCCTCGAAAGAGTCCTGTATTGTTACTTTTCATCACTACCTCCCTGGGTAGGGAGTGGGTAATTTGCGCACCTGCTGCCTTCCTTGAATGT
Organism: Pongo pygmaeus; assembly: GCF_028885625.2. Classification (NCBI taxonomy): domain Eukaryota; kingdom Metazoa; phylum Chordata; class Mammalia; order Primates; family Hominidae; genus Pongo; species Pongo pygmaeus. The sequence goes on along the minus strand of NC_072388.2, from coordinate 11,248,059 downwards.
GGTAGCCGTTTCTCAGGCTCCCTCTCCAGAATCGAACCCTGATTCCCTGTCACCCATGGTCACCATGGTAGGCACAGCGACTACCATTGAAAGTTGATAGGGCAGACATTCAAATGGGTCGTTGCTGCCACTGGGGGCGTGCGATTGGCCTGAGGTTATCTAGAGTCACCAAAGCCGTCGGCACCCGACCCCCACGGCCGGGGCCAGAGAGGGGCTGACAGAGTTGGTTTTGATCTGACAAATGCACACATCTTCCCCATGAATTGAGTCAGCACCATTTGGCATGTATTAGCTCTAGAATTACTACAGTTTTCCAAGTAGGAGAGGAGCAAGCAACCAAAAGAAACATGACATATTTAATGAGCCATTAACAGTTTCAGTGTACTGGCCCTGCGTACTTAGACATGTATGGCTTAATCTTTGAGACAAGCATATGGTTCTGGTAGGATCAACCATGTAGGTAGAAAGCGGCCTCCGGGCCTCACGAGGATGAGCCAAGAGTCCCAGTCGCGAGGATGGGCATGGCAGGGAGGGTGACGGGGCGTGTGAGAGGGAGGGAACAGTGTGGGGTGGTGGGAGGGGGGCGGTGGGGCAGCGAACCGTACATCCCATCCACCCACACGACACAACACCCCCCCACGGGCTCACCACTCCCAACCCTTCATGCCCAAGTGCGAGGAGGCACACCGCCCGACTCGTGCACGGCAGCCACGAGGGACTGGCGGCCATTCGCATGCGGCAGGCGCAGGGTGGCCCCGACGTTTGGACAGCGAACGAGAAGCGGACCACGGTGCCTGGGATCTCACTGCCAGCGGCCTCTGAGCACGAAGGTGTCTCGGCGCAGTACCTAGAGTGTCTGACTGGCCTTCGGCAAGCCCGCGGCTCCACCACCGCTGCCGCCATCGCGTCCAGCCCCCGGAACCCTCTCCACCACACGTGCTGCAGGCTGACACCAAACCCTCCAGGTGCCCACCAAGCCCAAGTGGGGCGCCGCCAACTTGGTCCCAAAGGCGCACACCCGGAGACACAGACAACAGGCCAAACAGTGGCCGGTGGCAGTGCCCCACAAGGCGGAGCTGGGTTTAGTCCCAGACGGGGCCACCACAGCCTAAGCTGGTGAGCCGCCCAGGGAGAGAGGATCAGTGGGCAGGGAGGGGGGCACAGACAGGCAAGGCTAGGGACTGCAAGGGCAAGGGCACCGGGGAGCCCGCAGAGGGGCGGCTCGGGGAGAAACCTCAGGCATGGCCGGGCCACCAGGAAAACACGGCCACGGGATCCCACCACCACAGGCACGAGGGAGGTCCCACGGCTCCCCATCTAGGATGCCGGATGGCCCTCGGCACTCACCAAGACCCACCTCATGAGCCCCAGGTCCTGCCATTGGGACCCCAAAGCGACCTCAGCCACAAACCCAATGCCAAGGCCACGTTGCTCATTTCCCGTCCATCCTCCAACCTGGTCAAGCTCTGGGAGAACGATGCGCCCCCCACTTGGGATGCTTCCCATGGCCAGGCGGCCCAACCCCGTGCAATGCAAATGCGGTCGTCAGCACGGTCGCTACTCCACAGGGGAGCAGGCGAAGAGCCAGCTTGCAGTGGAGCGGGTCACTCACCAGATGAAACGCCGGGCACAGCCACTGCTCGCGCACAGACTCGGAAGGAGGAGGCGTGGGCCACACAGTAGGCAATGAGCCGCCCTCGGTCCCCACTGCGGAGGCCGGGGAACCCTCTCTCTTCCCCCCTCACCCTGTCGACGGGGAAGCGGAGGAGTGTCCTCTGCAAGCGAGTCGCTACGGCAGTGCTACCTTAACGCAGAGAGAGGCAGCAGGCCGGGGAATCTGGTACCCCAAAGGCACACCTCTCGGATCGCTAGAGAAGGCTTTCTCACCGAGGGTGGGTCACACTCCCCACCCGCCAGTCACCCCTCGTCGGGCCTGCAGAGGTGCTTAGGGATGCCTGGAGAAGGGGGGGGCTTGCGGTACCAGGAAAAATCTGCGTGAGGCAACCTTGAGCCTTTGCGGTCTGGGCAGGGGACCTCGCCGCTGCGCATGCGCGCAATCCCCTAAGGACTCCCCGTCCACCCACCTCCTATCTCCCAGGCAAAGCACCTCCAAGTAAACCCACACACAACCAGTCAGAGGCAGAACGGTAGCCCCTCGGCGGCCGGCCGGCACATGCGTCACCTGCCCCAGCCCACTGCGATCATTAACATACCCCGCGCACAACCGCCAGAGGGGAGCACGGGACCTGCACTCAGCAGACCAGGCGGCGCCCTTCCCTGCATGGCAGGGGTGTGTCTCACTCAACCGCCTCAACCCCCACACCAACGAGCTCCCTCAGGACCCAATCGCGGACACCATGGTGGTGACCGGAGGAGGGGGCGCTAGGGATGGGAAACACACACCACCGCTGGGCCTCCGGCACATGAGTGATAAGCTGGGGGTGGAAGGGGGGAGCCGAGTGCAGTAGGCTCACGCCTGTCATCTCCGCACTTTGGGAGGTGAGGGAAGGTGGATCCCTCGATCCAAGCCTTGGCAACATGGTGAAACCTCGTCTCTAAAAAAATACAAAAACTAACTGGTTTCAGAACCTGGACTCAAAGTTAATAAATAGATAAATAGGCCGGGCACGGTGACTCAAGCCTGTAATTCCATCACTTTGGGAGGCCGAGGTGGGCGGATCACGGGGATCAGGAGATCGAGACCATCCTGGCTACCACAGTGAAAACCCGTCTCTACTCAAAATACAAAAAATTAGCCAGGCATGGTGGTGGGCGTCTGTAGTCCCAGCTACTTGGGAGGCTGGGACAGGAGAATGGGGTGGACCCAGAAGGCAGAGCTTGCAGTGAGCCGACATCACGCCACTGCACTCCAGTCTGGGCAACAGAGTGAGATTTCGTCTCAAAATAATAATAATAATAATAATCATAATAATAAATAGATTAAAATTGAAAATTTGAAAGAAAACGTAGCTGGCTGGGCACAATGGCTCACACCTGTCATCCCAGCACTTTGGGAGGCCGAGGTGGGCAGATCACATGAGGTGGCCAGTTTGAGACCTGCCTGACCACACGGAGAAATGCTGTCTCTACTAACAATACAAAATCAGCCGGTTGTGGTGGCACATGCCTGTAATCCCAGCTACTCAGGAGGCTGAGGCAGGAGAATCACTTGAACATGGGAGGTGGAGGTTGCGGTGAGCCGAGATGGTGTCATTGCACTCCAGCATGGGCACCAAGAGTGAAACTCCATCCCAAAAAAAAAAAAGAATTAAGGGCTGTATTCTGTTATTTTTGCTTCCTACCCTGAGATGAACATAATACAGCTGTTGTCTGTCTGCCTGCCTGCCTGTCTGCCTGCCTGTGACAGGGCCTCACCCTGTCTTTCACCCAGACTGGAGCGCAGTGACACCATTATGGCTCACACACTGCAGCCTCAACCTCCCCTGGGTTAGGCAATTCCTCAAGGGATCCTACAGCCTCGACCTCCCAAAGTGTTGGGGTTACAGGTATGAGCCACAAACACCCGGCCTGAGTTAACACATCTGGTCTCACTACGTCTTAACCACACACCCATGAAGAACTCAAGTCAAGAGAGATTCGGCAAGAGACTCACAGCATTCTCTCCGAAAGCAGTGAGGTGGATGGCGGACGTGTTTCTCGAGCTCCTGGGGTTTTAGGTGACCATGCGTAGAGGAGAGATTTCCAATGTTTCCAGAGATGCACGAGCCACAGTTATTCGGGGCATCCGAACACAAGATGGGGTTTCTGACAGCAACTTAAGGGCCAGGACGGGCCAGAATCTGCCAAGGCTCATGTCCCAGGGTGGGGCCGATGGAACCCAAGGTAGAGGGAGTCAGCGGTCTGCACAGAGAGAGCTCCAGCCCTAGGCACCACCGTGCAGACCAAATCAGAAGGAACAGAGTCCTTCGTCCTACATGCCACATCGCTCCACTGAACATGGGAGCGGATCCGTTTTCCAAACACGAGGTGACTTTCACTTTGCAATGGATCACAAGGGGCCGGGCTTTCCAGAGTCAGCAGGATAAAGAAGTCATTCTGGCTTGGCCTCCTCCATTCCCCGGTAACTGGTGAATTTAAATGAGCCGAGGCTGGCCTGGCCGGAGCCGCTACATGGCGGAGGGGGGTGGGTGGGGTGGGGTGTTGCCTGAGGCACTGCAGAAATTGGGCCTGAGCCTCGAGGATGACCGTGCTGCAGGAACCCGTCCAGGATGCTCTATGCCAAGCACTAAACCACTATGCTTACCGAGATGGGGTTTTCCTCACAGAAGGCCTTTATGCAGAAGTACACTCAGAAGAAGCCTTGTTTTTACTGGCGACCTGTTCTTGCCTCCCAGAAAAGGCCTATAAAGCATATAGACTCTTGAAAAGTCACAGTTGTCCTGCACCGCAATGCAAATACCAGCTTGCAAAATGTTGTGTTGATCTCAGTAAGCTTGCAGACTGGGAACAAATCTTATCTGGTGGAGTGTTTAATAAGCAGAAAAGCCATGATGATATTGTCACTGAGTTTGGTGATTCAGCTTGCTTTCCCCTTCCATTTTGGGACATGTATATTGCAAGACAGATCGGCTTGCCAAAGGATCAGAAGGTTACCAAAAGAGACTTAGTTTAAATCCTTTCCTCTGGTATCCCTTTGAATCATTATGTGAAATAGGTGAAAAGCCAGATCCTGACCAAACATTTAAATTCACATCTTTACAGAACTTTAGCAACTGTCTGCCCAGCTCTTGCACAACACAAGTACCTAATCACAGTTTATGTCACAGACAGCCTGAGACCGTTCTTACGGAAACACCCCAGGACACAATTGAATTAAACAGATTGAATTTAGAATCTTCCAATTCAAAGTATTCCTTGATTACAGATTCCCCAGTGTCTTCTATTGATTCAGCTGTAATTTCACCTGATACTGTCCCACTGGGAACAGGAACTTCCATATTATCTAAACAAGTTCAAAATAAACCAAAAACTGGTCGAAGTTTATTAACAGGACCAGCAGCTCTTAGTCCATAAACCCCAAGTTTTGGGATTTTGCCATTAGAAACCCCAAGTCCTGGAGATGGATCTTATTTACAAAACTACACTAATACACCTTCTGTAATTGATGTGCCATCCACAGGAGCCCCTTCAAAAAAGTATGTTGCCAGAATTGGCCAAACTGGAGCAAAGTCTGACTTCTCGCAGAGTGGAAATAGCCGAGAGGTAACTCCAATTATTTCACAAACAGAAAGTTCTGGTCCATAAATAAGTGCAACACCTCAGGTAATGAGCCCCACTATGACATCTCCCCGAAATGCACTGCATCAAAAAACTTCATGACTCTTTATTAGTGACAGTTCCACAACCAAAGAGAATAGGAAGAAATTAAAAATGAAATTTCCACCTAAAACCCCAAACAGAAAAACAAAAAGTAAAACTAATAAAGGAGGAATAACTCAACCTAATATAAATGACAACCTGGAAATTACAAAATTGGACTCTTCCATCAATTCAGAAGAGAAAATATCCATAATCACACATCAGATTCAGGCTTTTAATCTACAAAAAGCAGCAGCAGAAGGCTTGATGAGCCTTCTTCGTGAAAGTGGGAAAGGTTATTTAGCTTTGTGTTCATACTACTGCAAAGAAGCTATAAATATTTTGAGCCATCTACCTTCTCACCACTACAATACTAGTTGGGTACTGTGCCAAATTGGAAGGGCCTATTTTGAAATTTCAGAGTACATGCAAGCTGAAAGAATATTCTCAGAGGTTAGAAGGATTGAGAATTAGAGTCGATGGCATGGAAATCTACTCTACAACACTTTGGCGTCTTCAAAAAGATGTCTCTCTTTCATTTCTGTCAAAAGACTTAACAGACATGGATAAAAATTCGCCAGAGGCCTGGTGTGCTGCAGGGAACTGTTTCAGTCTGCAGCGGGAACACGATATTGCAATTAAATTCTTCCAGAGGGCTATCCAAGTGGATCCAAATTATGCTTATGCCTATACTCTATTAGGGCGAGAGTTTGTCTTAACTGAAGAATTGGACAAAGCATTAGCTTGTTTTCGAAATGCTATCAGAGTCAATCCTAGACATTATAATGCATGGTAAGTGGTAATGAAGTGTAAAGACAAATCTTGTTGATGGTGCTGGTAGTCACTAATTTTTCTTGTTAGATAGCTCTTTATTGTCATGAATTTTGTTACTAATACTTAGGGATGGTACATACTGGTCAATAACTTCAAAGTAACATGTTTTCTTATGAAATGTATGTCTTTAACAAACTCTTCAGTTAACTAATTATAATAGAATACCAGATGCTTATACTCAACAGTTTCAGTCTTCTACCAAACTTTTGCAAATACTGTAGTTTTGTTTGTTTGCTTGTTTAGTTTTGTTAATTGATTTGTTACTTTTTCTTCAAACACAGAAATGGTGATTGGGACAAAAAGTGCTTGGGAAATTGGAAAGGAATAGCATAATTCACTTATTGGATAATAGAAAAAAACACCGAAAAATTCACTAGTTGCTGCTTTTTGACAGTGTTCCAGTTTATTGAGTTACTATTAAGAACTTAGTGTATCCTTTTATTTAGCAGTATCTCTGTTTTACTTTTTTGTATTTGTGTATAAGTAGACACATAGGAAATTACTACTACCCAGGCCATATTGTTATCAACTGAGTAACATATGAAAACGTTTGGTCCTACTTCTGCCTCAACACCATACTTACTGTTGACATTTATTGTATTTTTCTGGACTGACATAAAAGTTTAAATATCAAGAGAAGGCCAGGCATGGTGGCTCATGCCTGTCATCCCAGCACTTTGGGAGGCAAAGGCAGGCAGATCATATCAAGAGATCGAGACCATCCTGGCCAACATGGTGAAAATCCGTCTATATTAAAAGTATAAAAATTAGCTGGGCATGGTGGTGGGTGCCTGTAGTCCCAGCTACTCAGGAGGCTGAGGCAGGAGAATCGCTTGAACCTGGGAAGTGGAGGTTGCAGTGAGTCAAGATTATGCCATTGCACTCCAGCCTGGGTGACAGAGTGAGACGCCGTCTCAAGAAAAAAATAAAATAAAATAAAATAAAATAAAATAAATAAAATAAAATAAAATAAAATAAATAAGTAAATATCAAGAGAAAGTATAATTCTGAAGTCGTAACTCTGTGGAAACTTTTTTGTCAGATATGGTTATCTTTGGGGTTAATTATTATAGCAGTTGAGTTTTAATACTTGATTTGCTTCTAAATCTGAAGCATTATATTACTAAAATATTTTTTGATTGGTGAATATGTTGTTCAATGGATTATATCACATTTTGCAGTAGTAGTTGCAGTGCCTGAAAGATTGCCAAAAAAATAGTGCTAGCTTTTGCTGACAAATTTAACAATCAACTTGCCAATATTGCCTTCTTTTCCAATAGCTATGTTCTCCATAATATTTTAAGAACTCAGTTCTTCATAAGGCTTGTGTTTTTTTTTTTATTTTTTCCCAAATCTGGTTGATCCTTGTGCTGTTGTTTTTTAAATGTATATTGTCTGTTCAGCTATTCTACAAGAGTCACATTCTTAAAAACCTTAACCATATCAAAAATTGTGTTTAAAGGAGGATTATTCAGATTGGCAAGTTTTTAGTAGGAGGAGTTTAAATGCTGACATATTTAGGTAACTCGAAATACTGAGCAACTTTATTCTAACTACTAAATAGATAACCATTCTTTTGTTTTCACTTTCACTATCATTAGCACCGTGTTTAATATCTTTTCTTCATCTATAACACAATCATAACGATATACAAAGCCACTCAAATAAAGCAGATATATTGTGCTTTAAAAAAAAAAAAAAGAAGTCATTATGTGGCACACAATGAGGTGTGACTCGAATCTAGAATCTCCAGTGAAAACCAATGAAACAGGGTCAAATCCCTTGTCTACCAAAAATAAAAAAATGAGCCAGGCATGGTGGTGCTGAGGCAGGAGAATCACTCTAACCCAGGAGACAGAGGTTGCAGTGAGCTGAGACCTCGCCACTGCACTCTAGCTGCGGGGGGACAGAGCAAGACTCCATCTCATAAGCAAACAAACACAGAAAGCCAATAAAGCTGTTTAACTCAACGTGTCAGGCTCAGGTCTCTTGACAGGATACATCCAGCACCAGGGGAAACGTTGAGGGGTGGGGTGGAATCTATTTTGTGGACTCAAGGAAGGGTTTGAGAGACAGTCCCACAAACGTGACAGCCTAAAGAAGCCCCTCCACCCAAAAAGCAATATTCATTTGTATCCTGTAGCCACCCACGAGGGAGAATCGGGCTCTCTACAGACCCCCACCCCACCCCACCCCATCCCACCCCCCCACCTCATGAAATGAGCTGTCGCTGCATCAGGCTCTATTCACGCCGTGTGGTTTTGTAACCTCCAGCGTTTGTGCGTGTGTTGCGGGGTGGGGTTGGGGTGGCTGTGGACAGAGGAGGGGATAAAGCGGTGGTGTCCCATGGGTGCCCAGTACGTGGGACATGAGTGGGTTGGCCAGAGGCTAGGGAACTCATCTCCTGTCAGGACGTCTCCCCTCCTGGTCCCCTCTCTGACCTTTGCTCCACATCGCAGTTCAATGGGGATCTTGTGGGTGGAGTCATCATCCCTTTGGACTATAGTCAACGAAGGCCGGGCTCCCAAGAGTCTCCCCGGAGTCGGGGCCTTGGCCAGGCTCACAAGGATGCTGACGGAGATGGTTGGTGACGGTGATGTACGTTGGAGACCTCTGGCCAATGCAGAGGTATCCATTGGACCTCGGTGGGACAGGTCAGCTTTGCAGAGTCCCGTGCATCCTTCCAGAGACTCATCCAGCACTAGCAAGCATGGTCCCGAGGATCCCAGCTCCCAGCCGAAGCACTTTTGTTCACACAGAATCCTGGGCAGGAAAGTTCTCAGCAGGTTTAGACCTCCTAGCCAAAAAGCCAAAGTCACTTCTGGGATTTTTTTTCAAAGAGCCAGTGGTTCCACAAAGGGCCATGGGTAGTTGCGGAAATGGAGAGAAGTGTTTGCAGATACATATTTGAGACAGAACGGACAGGGCTTGGTCATAGGTCATGGAGGACATGAGCAGATGCACATTGAGAAAACCCTCCCAGCATCCTAGGTGAACGGAGGTATGATTTTTCGAGACAGTCGAGCTAGAAGCAATGCCAGATTTTAGGGTTGGATATTTATTAATATGTAGTATCTACGAGGTATCCAAGTCCAGAAATCAACTCTCCAGTTCTGTACAGCATTCTGTAGGGAGATCAAATCTGGGATGTCTAAAGTTAAGAATTCAGGCCGTGGTAAGGGATTAGATTAGATGTACTTGAACTTATTTTGCCAAGAATGAGAGGGCAGAAGATAGAGACAGCCAGAGAGCGAGCGAGCAAGAGATAGAGAGAGAGAGACAGAACAAACAGAGACAGACAGAGAGACACAAAGATACACAAAGAGAGAAAGACAGAAAGAGAGAGAGACAGACAGATAAAGACACAGAGAAAGACACAAATGGACAGAGATAGAGAGAAACTGAAAGAGAGACAGACAGAAAGAGAGAGAGACAGACAGAGAGAGAGAGACAGACCGACAGGCAGACAGACAGGCAGAGAAAGAGAGTAAGGCAGCAAGCAGACACACACACACACACAGAGACAGAGAGAGTTGGAGAGATAGAGAGAAAGAAAGAGAGAGACAGACAGAGGGAGAGAGAGAAACAGAGAGAAAGAGAGAGAGACAGACAGAGACAGAGAAAGAGACCTAGAAACAGACAAGGAGAGAGAGAGACAGACAGGCAGAGAAAGACAGTAAGACAGAAGACAGACACAGAGAGAGAGAGACAGAGAGACAGAGACAGAGAGACAGACAGGCAAAGAGAGAGAGGAAAAACAGACAGACAGGGAGAGAGAGAGACAGACAGACAGGGAGAGAGACTGACAGACAGGCAGAGAAAGAGAATAAGACAGAAGACAGACACAGTGAGAGAGACAGAGACAGAGACAGCGAGACAAAGAAAGAAAGAGAGATACAGACAAAGAGACAGATAGAGAAAGACGAGACAGACAGAGAGAGACAGAGAGAAACAAAGAGAGAGAGAGACAGAGAGAGAGAAAGAGAGAGAGAGAGACAGGCAGGTAGAGAAAGAAAGAAGACAGTCACTGTGAGAGAGACAGGCAGAGAGAGAGACACACAGAGACAGAAAGACAGAGAGAAAGAAAGAGACATTCAGAGAAAGAGAGACAGAGAGAAACAGACAGACAGGGAGAGAGAGAGAGACAGACAGGCAGAGAGAGAGACAGACAAGCAAAGAAAGGGAGTAAGACAGAAGACAGACACAGTGAGAGAGACAGGCAGACAGAGAGAGAGACAGAGAGAGAGAGAAGACAGAGAAAGAGAGAGACAGAGACAGACAGAGAGAGAGAGGAGGAGGAAGGGCGTGCTCAGGAAATAATTACACATATTTTATAATGCTTTTGATTCCTTTAAGGGTGGCCGGGGTGTGCTTTGAAAACAACAACAACAGCAACAAGAGCAGCAGCAGCAGCAAGAGCAGCAGCAGCAGCAAGAGCAGCAGCAGCATTCGCTTAAGGATTTCTAGAAAATAAGATGTTCTGAAGTAAACATCAACCGGCTCTCACTACACGTTGAGAGATTCACAAAAGCGCTAGTTAACGACAGGAGAAAACAGCAGCTAACATGTCTTGGGGAAAATATACGTCTTCCTGAAAATTGGGGATTTCTACTTCACCTGAAAAGAAATACATACGAAAACGGAAAAACACGAACCAAACAAAAGAAAACAACAAACACGGGCCAAGGCACCGTTCCTGGAAATTTTAAGTGAGCAAAGTATTAGTTTTCAGAAAACGTTTCTATTTTGGGCAAATAATAAGAAGGCCTAGACTAGAGCTGTGATGCCATTCCCATTGTGAAACTATGTTGGCCGGAGGGCGGAGAAACTAAAACATCATGATAAAAGGTGATTGAGACCCATCCAGGGTGAAGCTTTCCTAGGGAGGGAGGCCTGAGGAGGGACACGGGGGAAAAAAACCCCAAAAGAGCAGACCCGCCTGCTTGCCCACACGGGTCAAGGGCCCCGAGCTGCCTCCAGGGAATTGGGACCGTGCCACCCCCATCTTCAATAACAGTGGCCACTGAGTGAGGCCTGACTCCCACCCTTGCAAATGTCAGCCTGGCAAGAATGAGATCCCCGGTAAGGGGTGGGGGAAGGGGAGAGAAGACGGAGGCACACTGGGGTGGCTCTGGAAGGTTTCCAAGCAGGGTGTTGGGAGGCGGGGGGTGAGGGGTTGGGAGGAACCCGCCTAACTGACTCACTAAATGAAGATAAAGGGACGTGGGTAGTGGGGGGAGCCAGGGGGCAACTTGAAAATTAAACTGACCCCTCCTAAAACGCAAGTAGAAAAGTCTATGCGCATGAAAGACTCCAACACACAAAGAAAACTAAAGCGCTGATCAAAGAACAATAGGGCCCCCGCCAGGGCGGAGGTTCCCTAGGCAACCAGGGAGAGAGGGAGAGGCCTCCAGAAGGGAGAGAGAGAAACCGGTTGCCCCAGGCTCGGTGAAGTCTGCGAAACCTCCCTCCATGTCACCTAGACTTTCAATAACAGTGGCCACTAGATGATGCCCAAAGACAACTGATGTCTGCAAGTGTCAGTCAGCATGGAAAAGAATACATTTATTTATTTATTTATTTATTTATTTATTTATTTGTTTGTTTGTTTGTTTAGAGACAGAGTCCCACTCACTCTACAGCCCAGGCTGTAGTGCAGTGGCACGATCTCGGCTCACTGCAGCCTCCACCTCCCAGATTCAAGTGATTCTCCCGCCTCAGCCTCCCGAGTAGCTGGCATTACAGGCGCATACCCCACTGCACCCGACTCAGTTTAGTATTTTTAGTAGAGACAGGGTTTCGCTGTGGTGGCAAGGCTGGTCTCGAAATCCCAACCTCACGTGATCCCCCGCCTCAGCCTTCCAAAGTTCTGGGATGACAGACGTAAGCCACCACGCCTGGCCTTAAGCATGTATTTTTGAGTCGAGGAGCTTATCAGGAAAATACGAGAAGTAGGGACACCACACGTGGCAGAGAGAAAAGTCTGAAAATGCCCCTTCCATCCAAGTGGGGACCCAGCCTCGACCTCCCAAAATCATACACTGAGTGGCGAAGCCTAGCAAGGCCCATCTGTCTGGATTCCTCTTGGCCTCTCTAAGAAGGCGCTTCTCACTTTTGTGGAAGGGGCAGGGCCCTCTCCGGCATGGGGGGTCTGACAGACTGACAGAGAAAGAGACAGACATAGAAAGACAGAGATGGACAGAGAGAGACAGAGAGAAACAGACAGAAAGACAGAGAGAGAGAGACAGAGACAGAGAGAGAGAGAAACAGACAGACAGGGAGGGAGAGAGAGAGAGACAGACAGACAGGCAGACAGAGACAGACAGAGAGGAAACAGAAAGAGAGAGACAGAAAGAGAGAAACAGACAGACACACAGAGACAGACAGAGAGAAACAGAAAGAGAGAGACAGAGAGACAGAGAAAGGGGGGGAGAGAGAGACAGGCAGAGAAAGACAGTAAGACAGAAGACAGACACAGTGAGAGAGACAGGCAGAGAGAGAGACAGACAGAGACAAAGAAAGAGAGAGACAGACAGAGAAAGAGACAGACAGAGAAAGACAGAGATGGACACAGAGAAACAGAAAGAGAGAGAGACAGAGATAGAGAAAGAGAGAGAAGCAGAAAGAGAGAGACAGAGATAGACAAACAGAGAGAAACAGACAGACAGGGAGGGAGAGAGTCAGAGAGAGACAGACAGGCAGAGAAAGACAGAGACAGACATAGAGAAACAGACAGAGAGAGATGGAGAGAGAGAGTGAGAGATAGAGAGAGAGAGAAACAGAAAGGGAGGGGGAGAGAGAGACAGACAGGCAGGCAGAGAAAGAGAGTAAGACAGAAGAGAGACACAGTGAGAGAGACAGGCAGAGGGAGAGAGAGACAGAGACAGAGAGAAAGAAAGAGTGAGACAGAAAGAGAGACAGACAGACAGAGAGAAACAGCGAGAGAGAGACAGAGAGAGCGAGAGTGAGAGAGACAGAGAGAGAGAGACAGGGAGGGAGAGAGACAGACAGAGAGAGACCGACAGGCAGAGAAAGAGAGTAAGACAGAAGACAGGCACATAGAGAGAGAGGAATGAAAGAAAGAGAGAGACAGGCCGGGCATGGTGGCTCACTCCTGTCATCCCAGCACTTTGGGAGGCTGAGGCCGGTGGATCACGAAGTCAGGAGATCGAGACCATCCTAGCTAACACAGTGAAATCCCGTCTCTACTAAAAATACAAAAAATTAGTCGAGCTTGGTGGCGGGCGCCTATAGTCCCAGCTACTCGGGAGGCTGAGGCAGGAGAATGGCGTGAACCTGGGAGGTGGGGCTTGAAATGAGCCGAATGGCGCCACTGCACTCAAGCCTGGGCGACACAGTGAGACTCCGTGTGAAAAAAAAAAGAAAGAGAGAGACAGACAGACAGAGAAAGAGACAGACAGAGACAGACAGAGAGAAACAGACAGAAAGAGAGACAGAGAGAGAGAGAACAGAAAGGAAGGGAGAGAGAGAGAGAGACAGGCAGAGAAAGAGAGCAAGACAGAAGACAGACACAGTGAGAGAGACAGGCAGACAGAGACAGACAGAGACAGACAGAAAGAGAGACAGAGATGAGACAGAGAGACAGAGAGAAACAGACAGAAAGAGAGACAGACAGAGAGAGAGTGAGAGAGAGAGGGAGAGAGACAGAAAGGGAGGAAGAGGGACACACAGAGAGAGAGAGACACGGGTAGAGAAAGACAGTAAGACAAGATAGGCACAGAGAGAGAGACGGAGAGAGAGAGCGAGAGAGACAGAAAGAGAGACTCAGAAAAAGAAAGAGACAGAGAAAAACAGAGACAGACAGAGAGAGACAGAGAGAAAAAGAGACAGACAGAGAGAAACAGACAGAAAGAGAGAGACAGAGAGAGATAGAAACAGACAGGGAGGGAGAGAGAGACAGACAGGCAGAGAAAGAGACAGATAGAGAAAGACAGAGACAGACAGAGAGAGACAGAGAGAAACAGACAGAAAGAGAGAAGGTCCTAGCCCAGTAGCAATACAGTGCCTTTTCTTCATTTTCTCTTTGTTTTCTGGTTTCTTTTCTTTTTTCCTTTTCTTTTCTTCTCTTCTCTTCTTTTCTTTCTTTTCTTCTTTTCTTTTCTTTCTTTCTTTCTATTTATTTATTTAGAGACCGAGTCTCACTCTGTCACCCAAGCTGTAGTGCAGTGGCATCATCCCGGGTCACTGCAACCTCCGCCTGCCAGGTTCAAGTGATTCTCCTGCCTCAACCTCCCGAGTAGCTGGGATTACAGGTGCCTGCCCCACCGCGCCCGACTCAGTTTCGTATTTTCAGTAGAGATGGGGTTTCACCATGTCGGCTAGGCTGGTTTTGAACTCCTGACCTCGTGACCCACCAACCTCGGCCTCCCAAAGTGCTGGGATGACAAAAGTGAGCCACTGCATTCAGTGTACAGTGTCATTTGTTAGAAATCACTCGTGGGAACACACACTTATAGGTCATGTGTAGAGATTTTATTTATTTATTTATTTATTGCAAGGGAAGGTGGGGGGATGGTGTTTCACTCTTGCTAGCCAGGCTACAGTGCAATGGCATAGGGAACTCAAAGAGTCAACCTATGGCAGAGAGGACACGTCATTCTGAGCATAAGGCCCGCAGTGAAAGGTGGCAGGGCTGGCATTTTTAAAGGCTGAAATCCCTACGGCTCAGGCCTGTCGTCCCAGCACATTGGGAGGCCCAGGAGGGCAGATCACTGTAGGTCAGGAATTCAATCCCAACGCGGCCAACATGGAGAAACCCCGTCTCCACTAAAAATAGAAAAATTAGCCGTCTGTCGTGGTGCACGTCTGTAATCCCAGCTGCCGAAGAAGAATCACTGGGACCCGGAAAGCAGAGGTTTCAGTGAGCCAAGAGAGCGCCACTGCATCGCAGCCTGGGTGACAGAACGAGAGAGACTCAGTCCAAAAAAAGGAAATGAAGAGAAAAAAAAAAAAAGAACAGGCCCAAATACTGCATTGTCGCTGAATATTCCCCCCAAAGGCCGGAAATCCCCTGACTCAGGTCAAGGAGGTGGTGTTTCGTTTCACTTATCTCTGTCCCTCTCTCCCTCTCTGTCTCTTTCTCCTCTAACTTTCATTTCTTGTTCAAGCATACATGTGCCAGATTGTTACAAAGGTAAACTTCTGATGGGGGGTTCAGTATGCAGATGATTTCATCACCCGGATACTCAGCACAGTACTCGACAGTTTTCATGTTTCGTTTTGTTTTGGTTTCTCCTGAAGCTGTCTCTCCTTCCACCCCTCCTCCCTCAAGTAGGCTCCCATGTCTCTCATCCCCCTCGTTCTGCCCACGCAGAACTCTCATCTATAAGTTCCCACTTATGGATGAGAACACGCGGTATTTAGCTGATTGTTGCTTTCATCTTCGATGGTGGCGGTTAAAGAGGCATGACACAAAATTGACCCTTAGGACGCTCCCCTCTGTCCCCACCCTGCACCCCCTCCCCACACACACCCTCATTCCTCCACCCCCTCCTCAAATGCAGGAAAGGAAGAAAGACAGAAATTAAAGTAAGAGGTCAGCCTCCAAGGCGGTGGAGGCAGGGGATCTCAAAGGGTGAGCAAGCGATGGGGGTCGGGGGATGTCTTGGCTGAGCTTGCAACAATGGGGGACCGAGTTTCCAGCCCCAACACACCCCGTAATCCTCAGCCGTAGCCAGCCTCTGGGTGGGGTTGCGCCTGTAAAACTTCTGAATGGAGAGAAGCCCAAGGCAATGGAAGGCATCATCTCCAACTCCAGGAAGGGAATAGGGCTTTGTGCATTTGAATGGGGCTTTAGAAGGCAGTGCTGTGGCTTCCAAAGCATTGCGTCTCGCCTCGCCTCACTTCGCCCAGAGTGAGACTCCATCTCAAAATCAATCAATCAATCAATCAATAATAAAAAAAATCAATGAAAGAAAGAAAAACAGAGAAGAAAGAAAGAAAGGAAGAAAGGAAGAAAGAAAGAAAAAGAAAGAAAGAAAGAATCAGTACAGTGGTCGTGGTCGTGAATCATTCCCCAGAGTCCAGGCGCAGTGGCTCATGCCCATCACGCCAGCATTCTGAGGCACCGGGTCAGGAGGGTTGCAACAAAATGATGAGACTCTGTCTGTGGAAAAACATTGAAAAATGAAGGCCAGGTTCGGTGGCTCACGCCTGCCATCCCAGCAGTTCGGGAGGCTGTAGAGGGCAGATCACCTGAGGTCGGGAGTTCAAGACCAGCCTGACCAACATGGAGAAGCCCCGTCTCCACTAAAAATACAAAATCCGCCAGACGTGGTGGCATGTGCCTGTAGTCCCAGCTACTGGGGAGGCTGACGCAGGAGAATCACTTGAACCCAGGAGGCATAGGTTGTGGTGGGCCAAGATTGCACCATTGCACTCCAGTCTGGGCAACCAGAGAGAAACTCTGTCTCGGGAAAATGAATAAATACATAAATAAAAATGATCTGGGCACAGTGGTGCATGCCTGTGGTCCCAGGTACTCTACTCTGGAGGCTGAGGTGGCAGGATCGCTTGAGTCCAGAAGCGTCCACGCTGCAGTGAGTTGTGATGGCACCACTGCCAGGGTGACAGAGTGAGACGCTGTCTCTAAATCAGTCAATCAATCAAATCACTGGAAGGCGCTGTCTGTGTCTTACTTTCAAAGGGTGTCTCTTTAGGCCAAGCAGGCATGGTGCCTCACAACAGTAATCCTGGCACTTTGGGAGGCTGAGGCAGGGGGAAAGAAAGAAGGGAGGAAGGGAGGAAAGAAGAAAGGCAGGAAGACAGTCAGGCAGGAAAGGAAGAAAGGAAGGAAGGAAGGAAGGGAGGGAGGGAGAAGAAAAGAGAAGAAAAGAAAAGAAAACGGGAAGGGGCATATCTCCTTGACTGGTGACTGCCCAGGATAAAGCTGACTGAAGCCTCGACCTCTGGGGCCTCAAGTGTTCTCCTTATCTCAGCCTCCCGAGTAGCTGCGACTACAGGCAGGTATCACCACACAAAACTAATCTTATAAAAATATTATAATTATTATTGAGAAAGAGTCTCGCTCTGTCTCAATAATTGCCATGGCATGATCTCAGCTCACTGCAACCTCGGCCTCCCTAGTTCAAGCAACTCACCTGCCTCAGTCTCCTGAGTAGTTGTGATTACAAACCTATACCACCAGACCTGGTAATTGTTCTATTTTTCATAGATATGGGGTTTCACCATGTTGGCCAGCCTGGTCTTGAATTCCTGGCCTCAAGTGATCCACCCACCTTGGCCTCCCAAAGTGCTGGAATGACAGGTGTGAGCCACTGTTCCTGGCCCAGATGATCTTTTTTATAAATTGTAGAGAAGAAGTTTTGTCAGCTGACGGGTGGAGAGTGGGGTGGGTTTTACTCAGACTGTGTCCTGTGAAAAGGGTAAATTGTGGCTTGTGAACTAGATGTGGAAATTGTGTGTGTGTGTGTGTGAGAGAGAGAGAGAGAGACCAATCCAACCATGAGGACCCAGAAATGGTGTTTGATTTGGGTCCCTGCCTAGTCACCTGTCTGTGTGTAGATGACTGAAGATTCCACAAATGAAGGTCAGCAGTATCTATTGAGCTGTTTCTCCCTCTCATGCGTCTCATGTGTGTGGTGGAGAAAGGGAAGAAAAGAGGTTCTGATGGGAAGTTGTCTTCACGCCTGAGGAAGCTGAAGGCAGGCTGACGGGAAGGAGGGCATCCTATGTGGCATTTCCATACCTGGACACCCTTTACAATGCTGGGGCTGCCAGTCCACCCTGTATGTTAACACACCCCCAAGAACAGCACGGTCCAGGGTGGTCCAGTCTCGTCCCATCTGGCCCACCCGGGACATCTGGTGGAAGTCTTCACTGGAGTATTCGACACCATGGAATACTATGCAGCCGTAAAAAATGATGAGTTCATGTCCTTTGTACGGACATGGATGAAACTGGAAACCATCATTCTCAGCAAACTATCACAAGGACAAAAACCAAACACCGCATGTTCTCACTCATAGGTGGGAACTGAACAATGAGAACACATGGACACAGGAAGGGGAACATCACACACTGGGGACAGTTGCGAGGTGGGGCGAGGGGGGAGGGATAGCATTAGGAGATATACCTAATGCTAAATGACGAGATAATGGATGCAGCACAACAACATGGCACATGTATACATACGTAACAAACCTGTAGGTTGTGCACATGTACCCTAAAACTTAAAGTATAATAATAATAAAATAAAATAAGGAAAAAAAAAGAAAGATTCATCGCGGTTCCCTTGGGGTCGCCAGGCAAAGGCCAGCTGGGGGAGGGTGGTGGGATGTGAAAGGGGGTGGGACATTGGCCTCAGAGCTCCCTGGAAGGTGGCAGGCAGCCGGTGGGGGATGCTGAACCAGAGACGTCTGGCAGGATATAGATCTGGAAGGGGCGTCAGTCCTCTCCCGTACCTCTCCCACGGAAAATCCCACAGCGGCGGTGGGAGCCTTGGTTGGGGGAGAAGCAGGGACAAGGGGGAGAGGGAAGGAGGCCCCCAGGAGGATTTAGCACCGAAAACCCATCCAGGCAATCGCCCTTCTATCGGGTCCAAGGTACACCCTGGGAGGCGGCAAGAGAAATGTTCACCACATGCTTTTTGTCTTTCTCTTTATTTTTTTCGTCTTTTCCATTTTACAAGAGATGCTCATTTCAACAACCAGGCGGTGGATGTGATTGGAGAAGTGTCAAGGCCAGGAGTTTGAGACCAGCCCGAGCAACTAAGCAACACAAGTAGGAGAGCCCAGTTGAAAAAAATGAAAAAAAAGGATGAGAAAGAAAAGAAAAGAAAAAAGAAAAACAACCACCAAGAAAGTTAAAATTCTCTAATGGTGCAGGCACAAAAAAAGAGTGATTTCACGTCTTTTCCCACAACATGGATAGAGCTGGAAGCAAGTATGTACCCAGTGAACTGCCTTCTGCTTAAAAGTGGGAGGTAAACAGTGGGTACGCACATGGTCATCAAAATGGAAATAACAGACACTCCAAAAGGGAGGAAGAGGGTAAGAGGGGGACAAACGATGAATAAATCGCCCGTCGGTGACAACGTTAGCCACTTGGGTATCGGATACACTGGAGGTCCACTTCTACATCCGGAGGCAGTAGTATGCTGATCTAACAAACAAGCACGTACACCCCCTGAGTCTGTAAAATACCAAAACAACGACGACAGCACCAGCAGCAGCAGCAACAACAACAACAACAGAACAGAAGCTGGAACACAAAACCACCACGACCACCACCACAATCACCAGTTGGGGGTTGGGGTAGGGTGGCTGCGCTCGAGGCCCTCAGGCTCAGTCCCCTCGGGTTTAAAAAAGAAAACAGCAGACTCATTCCCGTCTGTAGGCAGGAAAAATCCAATCAAAGTTCTCCGTTGCGAGAAAGGGAAGTAGAATAAGGAGAAGGGCTTATTGATCTTCTTGTGATCGATCGAGACCATACATGTAAGAAAAAATTAAATACAGACAGCAACACTTTCTACACTGTTCAAAAGCATCGGAGATCAGACGCACCACACTTCATGGGGCTTGTGCCACTAGAAAGAAAAGACAGGCCAGGCTTGGTGGCTCACGCCTGTCATCCCAGCACTTTGGGAGGCCGAGGCAGGTGGATCACTAGGTCAGGAGATCGAGACCATCATGGCTAACACGGTGAAACCCCATCTCTACTAAAAATACAGAAAATTTGCCGGGCCTGGTGTGGGTGCCTGTAGTCCCAGCTACTCGGGAGGCTGAGGCAGGAGGATGGCATGAACCCGGGAAGCGCAGCTTGCAGTGAGCCGAGATAGAGCCACTGCACTCTGGCCTGGGCTAAAGAGCGAGACTCCGTCTCAAAAAAAAAAAAAAAAAAAAAAAAAAAAGCCAGGCATATTGCTGCATGTCTGTAGTCCCAGCTACTCAGGAGGCTGTGGTAGAACAATCACTTCACCCAGCAGTTAGAGGCTGCAGTGAGCTATGATCATGCCACTGCACTCTGGCCTGGGTGACAGAGCGAAACCCCTTCTCAAAACAAAGAACAACCAAAAACCTACAAGCATACTCAGAGACAGTGTAGGTTTGGTTCCAGACAACCACAATAAGGCAAATGTTACAATCAAATTGGTCGCATAAACATTTTGTTTCCCAGTGCTTATAAAAGTTATGCTTAAACTGTGTTGTAGTCTAATAAGTATTTAATAATTATTAATTAATTAATTAGTAATCGCATTATGTCTAAAAATCTATGTACATACCTTAACTTAAAATACCTCATTGCTGAAAAATACTAATGAATATCTAAACCTTACCAAGTCATAATCTTTTTTCTGGTGAGTGAAGGGGTGGCCTGCCCCTCCACACTTATGGGTATTTCTAGTCAAGTGGGACGAGAGACTCAGAAAATATGTAAGACACAGAGACAAAGTATAGAGAAGCAATAGTAGGCCCAGGGGACCGGCACTCAGCATACGAAGGACCTGCACAGGCACCGGCCTCTGAGTTCCCTCAGTTTTTATTGCTTATTATTTTCATTATTTCAGCAAAAAGGAATGTAGTAGCAGAGCAGGGTGATAATAAGGAGAAGGTCAGCAAAAAACATGAGCAAAAGATCTATGTCACTTAAGTTCAAGGGAAGGTACTATGACTGGACGTGCACGTAAGCCAGATTTATGTTTGTCTCCACCCAAACATCTCAGTGCAGTAAAGAATAACATAGCAGCATTACTGCAAACAAGTCTGGCCTCCCACCATAGGGCGGTTGTTCTCTTATCTCAGAATTGAACAAATGTACAATCAGGTTGTATACTGAGACATTCAGTTCCCAGGGACAGGCAGGAGACAGTGGCCTTCCTCTATCTCAACTGCAAGAGGCTTTCCTCTTTTACTAATCCACCTCAGCACAGACGCTTAACGGGTGTCGGGCTGGGGGACATTCAGGTCTTTCTCATCCCACAAGGTCATATTTCAGACTTTCACATGGGGAGAAACCTTGGACAATACCCCGCTTTCAAGGGCAGAGGTCCCTGCGGCTTTCTGCAGTGCATTTTGCCCCTCGTTTATTGAGAGTAGAGAATGGCAATGACTTTTGCCAAGTATACTGCTTGTAAACATTTTGTTAACAAGGTACATCCTGCACAGACCTAGATCCCTTAAACCTTGATTTCATACAATTGTTGTTTTTGTGAGCTCCAGGTTGGGTCAGAGTGGCTGAGGCAAAGTGGCTGGGACAAAGCTACAAATTAACAACATCTCAGCAAAGCAATTGTTTAAAGTACAAGTCTTTTTCAAAACGGAGTCTCTTATGTCTTTCCTTTCTATATAGACACAGTAACAGTCTGATCTCTCTTTCTTTTCTCTACAGTGAGGGTCTTGCCTCTATATTGATGGCTGCTGACTGATCAGTGTGGGGGCTGCTGAAGTTTGGGTGCCTGTGTCAATTTCTTAAAACAATGAAGTCTGTTCCTTTCACAAAAGATTTCCCTGTAGCATGTGATGCTGTTTGACAGCATTTTATCCACAGTAGAACTTCCTTCAAAATTGGAGTAAAGCCTCTCAAACCCTGCTGCTGCTTTAACCACTAGGTTTATGGAATATTCTAAATCCTTTGTTGTTATTTCAACAATTTTCATAGCATCTCTACCTGGTGTAGATTCCATCTCAAGAAAATATTTTCTTTGCTCATCCATAAGAAGCAACTCCCCACTTGTTCAAGTTTCATCATGAGTTGCAGCAATTTAATCTCATCTTAAGGCCCTAATTCTAATTCTGGTTGTCTCGCGATTTCTACCACATCTGTAGGGACTTCCTCCACTGACATCCTGAACCCTCAAAGTCATCCATGAGGGCTGGAATCAACTTCTTCCAAACTCCTGTTAATGTTGATATTTCAACTTCCTCCCATCAATCACAAATGTCGTTAATGGTATTTGCTATTAAGGAAATTTGTGATTCATGGGAGGAGGTTGAAATATCATGAAGGAATTAATGGTGAAACCTTTCCAAAAGGTTTTCAATTCAGTTTATCCAGATTCATCAAAGAAATTACTATCTATGACAGCTATACCTTTACAAAATGCATTTATTATTTAATAAAAACACTTGAAAGTCAAAACCACTCTTTGATCCACAGGCTGAAGGATAGATATTGTATTAGCAGCCATAAGCATAACATTAATTTCCAAGTACATCTCCATCTAAGCTTCTGGGTAGCTAGGAGAATTATTAATAAGCAGCAATCTTTTTTCCTTTTTTCTTTTCTGTCTTTTTTATTTTCCTTTATGTAGTTTCCCTCTTGTTGCCTAGGATGGAGTGCAGTGGCATGGTCTTGGCTCACTGCAACCTCCACCTCCAGGGTTCAAGCCATTCTTCTGCATCAGCCTCCCAAGTAGCTGAAATTACAAGTACCACCACCATGCCCGGCTAATTTTTTTGTATTTTTATTAGACATAGGGTTTCATAATTTTCACCAGGCTGGTCTCCAACTTCGGACCTCAGGTTATCCACCCACCTCGGCCTCCCAAGGTGCAGGGATTACAGGTGTGAGCCACTGCACCAGGCGAAGCAGCAATCCCTTTAAAGGACTCGTTTTTTTTTTGTTTGTTTTGTTTTGTTTCTGAGCAGTAGGTCTCAATAGTGGGATTAAATTATTCAGTAAACCATGATGTTAACAGATGTGTTGTCACTCAGACCGTGATGTTCCATTTCTAGAGCACAGAAAGAATAGATTTTGCATAATTCTTAAGGGCCCTGAGATTTTCAGAGTGGTCAATGAGCATTGGCTGTAACTTAAAGTCATCAACTGCAGTGGTCCTCAAAGACAGTCAGCCCATCCTTTGAAGTTTTGAAGCCAAGTGTTGACGTCTCTCTAGAGATGAAAATTTTACATCTTCAGTAAGCTTAATCATTTCCAGCTCTGGACTTAAAGTGAGAGATGTGCAATTCTTCCTTCCATTTGAGCTCTTTGAGGCCACTGTGGTTACTAATTAACACCCCCAGTGGGTGTCATCCTCCTCCCTCCTCAATCGAGTTCACCCACACCGCGGCGTGGGGAACAGGGCTTCCTGCACCACACAGGCCCTGCATGCCTGGGGCTCTGCCACAGGGGCTTTCGTGAGCCAGGGAGCAAGAGCCCTCCCCCCACTCCAGCCCAGCCAGGCTGCACAGGCAGAAGGAATCTCTCAACCTGCCACTGCATGCGGGAATTTTGTGTTTGCTGCCCTTGCTCCTCTGGAAGTAGGACTGTCCAAACCTCAGACTCTTCAGTGGCCTCCGCACCCCAACAAATGCCAGGAGGACGAGGATCCACAGCATGGCGGCCTGATGGGCACGTGCTCAGTGGGACAGCTTGGCCTCCCTCAAGCTGAGTCACAGGGGCAAGGTGTGTTTGCACCAACCACGTCCCACCGGAGTACGCGGTGGGTCTGGAGCCCCAGGTCGCCAGGGCAGTGTGGGAAACCAAAGATGGGGCACCTCCACCTCTGAAGCTTGTGACCCCAGAGGCCTCCTCATCAAGCACAGATGCAAGCCATCCAGGCACCTCTTAACTGCTTCAGGAGCCAGGGCACTCATCTACACTCACCTCCAGCCTGTTAGATGAGCTCCTGTCAACCCCAGCGTTTCAGCAAAAGGCACAACATTTCCTAGATATGGCGCCACTGGGGAAGCTGAAGGAAGTGGAAGAGCTTGCTCCACTGGAAACACTCCTCAGACAGGAATAACACCGGGCTCTGCTGGAGGAGCTTTGGGACGCAGGGTTGGGGTGGGCTGGGGGCAGGGCGGCGGCCTCTCTTTCATGGTGAACCTCTGACTCGGTATTAAGAGGCGTGTCGTCCCTTCCAGCTGACCTGCCTAGGATCCCTGAGTTCCAGGTCCCATGAGATACTCCACTCAGAGGAGGGCTGTCATTCTTTCCTGAGCATCCTGAGGATCCCAGGGCTCATCCAGGTACCGGGAGGTGGACTGTCTACTGCTCATGCGCGGGTTAGCAGGCAGCAGCCTAGGTTTTCTAACCAGCCAAGGCGGAGCTCTCATCCCTTCCCTCTTGCCCCCACTGCCGCATTCTTCAGTGGGGCGGGCGGAGACCTCCATCCCGGGAAACACTGGCACGGTCAGGCACCAAGCCTACTCTTCTTTCCGCGTCTCGCCACCTCTGTCTCCCCACCCCACCGTCACTCGCCTACGCTTGCCCTACCAGCTTCCTCGACATCACCGTGGAGCACCTGACAGCTAAATGCAAACCCGAGACCCCGCGCAAACCGGGGTGCTGCCCTTTCTACCCGGGAGGGAACTCAGGCAGAGATGCGGAGAGGAAAGGAGACAGGGAGGGAGCGATGGAGGGAGGAAAGAACGGATGGACCAAGGGACCTTGGAAGGGTTGGAGGGATAGAAGGAGGGAGAGAGGGAAGGAGGGACAGAGGGAGGAAGGGAGGAAGTGAGGGAGGGACGGAGGGAAAGAGGAAGGGAGGGAGCAAGAAACAGAGAGAGGAAGGCAGAGAGAAAAGCGTTCTTCTGCCTCCAGGACCAGCAGGATCTCACACTCCGGGAAAATGTTGGGTGCCCAGTGCAGGCTAAGTGCTTGGCCCACAGCTGTGTCGGCCTGCGGGGCTCTCACTGGCCCTCCTGATCGCCAGCCTGGGTTACTTCATCCAGGAGCGATTCAGACGAATTTCATCTCCCAAGGAATGAGTGAATTACCCAGAGAGCAATGAGTCGAGACTTGGGTGATTGTCCATTTTTCATCCACATGGTTCACAGATGAGATAGCCCCACGTTGAGCCTGCAATGGAGCACGAGGTGCATAGTCCCGTCCACACAGGAGTCACAATCAGGCTGACTGAAGCGTGGCTTCAGGTTCCACATTCCTTTGTCTTCTGCAAGGGGGCCTGTTGCTCATGTGTCTGAAGCCCCCGAAAGCGTGACCAGGTTGACTGTTTGGTTCCCGAGCTCTGTGGGAACACAGAAACATCCAGAGAAGAGTGGAAAAGCAGCATCCTGTCTTCGCTCTCCTTTCCAGTTTCCTGTTTGGAAACAGGTCATAGTGGAGACTCCCCATGTCGTAGGAAACAGGAATCCATCGTCAGGCCGTGATGCACCAGACATTTCTTTTCTCTGTAGTTTCACTCTCGTTTTCTACATGAAAATAAACAAGATTCATAAGGAATCAGAAAAGAATTTATGGTACACAAGTCTTGACTACTGTTGCATTCCACTTTGAAATCATTTTGAGCTAAAACAACAGTTTTCCAAGATTTAAAGAAAAATAGATTTTATAAAAGGGATTCTTTTATTCACTCAATACATCATTTATGATACTGACAGTAACAAGTGATATTTTTTCCACTATAATTTGTTCTGATGAAAGAAATAATTCTTTTAACTCCTCACAAATGCTACATTTTCAAGACTAAAGGAATTATCAGTAGGCATTCTTTCTTCTTCATTTAAGTTATTTGTCTCTAAAATATGTCAAGTAAACTTTTAAAGATTCAGGGAGGGGCAGTTTCAGGATTTTTTCTCTCAGTAAATTTTGAGGTGGCTCCTCTGGCTTCATCGCTTCACTGTGATCTTTTTCTTCCTCTTCTTTGCTATCTTCTTCCATTTTTTCATCCTCCTCACTGTCTAGAGGCTGAGGAATAAGCTGATTACCCACAAATACGTAAGTGGTAATTCTCTGTTTAACTCTATTTCTTTTCCTTTTGGGTGGAGCCCTTTGAGGAATCCCCTTGGCCTGCATCTTATCATTTATGAAATTTTTAAGTGTGGATCGAATGTAAATACGAGCCAAGTCCTGTAGATTCCTGACAGTGATTCCTTACAGATTTGTAGTAGTGAGGGTTAGATTTAATTTTATATAAGGTTTAAATAATAGTTAAGCTTATGTAATCTGATCTGAATTTGCATTTCCTATATGAAAACTTCATTTATCTAATAAGGAAATCAAATGATTGCAGAATTATTTACCTTACTTTTGTTGGAATCACTGTTGCTGGGTTGCTGTATATATATTCTGGGCAATATATGAGTGTAACAACAATACAAAATATTGAATAATTTAGCTTTTAAAAGTCCCACAAATTTTATGAAATTTTACAGCACTGCTACTTTTGCTTGTGAATGTCTTTCCAAAAGACATGAGTAAAATATCGACTTCTCTCATAGAGATTTTAAGAGCAAAGCAAGTGAATTATTAAAATAGGATGTATTACTTAACACAACTTTTTATATGGACCCTTTACATTTTCAGTATTTAAAAAAATGAGGTTATTTTAACTCTCTAGAATATTTTTATTATTATTATACTTTAAGTTTTATGGTACATGTGCAAAATGTGCAGGTTAGTTACATATGCATACATGTGTCATGCTGGTGTGCTGCACCCATTTAGCACTCGATATTTAGCATTAGGTATATCTCCTAAAGTTATCCCTCCACTCTCCGCCCACCCAACGACATTCCCCAGAGTGTGATGTTCACCTTCCTGTGTCCATGTGTTCACATTGTTCAATTCCCACCTATGAGTGAGAACATGCAGTGTTTGGTTTTCTGTCCTTGGGACAGTTTACTGAGAATGATGATTTCCAATTTCATCCATGTCCCTACAAAGTATATGAAGTCATCATTTTTTATGGCTGCATAGTATTCCATAGTATATATGTGCCACGTTTTCTTAATCCAATGTTGGACATTTGGGTTGGTTCCAAGTCTTTACTATTGTGAATAGTGCCACAATAATCTTACTTGTGCATGTGTCTTTATAGCAGCATGATTTATAGTCCTTTGAGTATATACCCAGTAATGGGATGGCTGGGTCAAACGGTATTTCTAGTTCTAGATCCTTTAGGAATCACCACACTGACTTCCACAATGTTTGAACGAGTTTACAATCCCACGAAAAGTGTAAAAGTGCTCCTATTTCTCCACACCCTCTCCAGCACCTGTTGTTTCCTGACTTTTTAATGATCGCCATTCTAACTGGTGTGAGATGGTATCTCATTGTGTTTTTGATTTGCATTTCTCTGATGGCCAGTGATGGTGAGCATTTTTTCATGTGTTTTTTGGCTGCATAAATGTCTTCTTTTCAGAAGTGTCTGTTCATGTCCTTCACCCACTTTTTGATGGGGTTGTTTGTTTTTTTCTTGTAAATTTGTCGGAGTTCATAGTAGATTCTGGATATTAGCCATTTGCCAGATGAGTAGGTTGTGAAAATTTTCTCCCATTTTGTAGGCTGCCTGCTCACTCTGATGGTAGTTTATTTTGCTGTACAGAAGCTCTTTAGTTTAATTAGGTCCCATTTGTCAATTTTGCCTTTTGTTGCCATTGCTTTTGGTGTTTTAGACATGAAGTCCTTGCCCATGCCTGTGTCTTGAATGGTAATGCCTAGGTTTTCTTCTGGGGTTTTTATGGTTTTAGGTCTAATGTTTAAGTGTTTAATACATATTGAATTATTTTTTGAATAAGGTGTAAGGAAGGGATACAGTTTCAGCTTTCTACATATGGCTAGTCAGTTTTCCCAGAACCATCTATTAAATAGGGAATCCTTTACCCATTGCTTGTTTTTCTCAGGTTTGTCAAAGATCACATAGCTGTATATATGTGGCATTATTTCTGAGGGATCTGTTCTGTTCCACTGATCTATGACTCTGTTTTGATACCAGTACCATGCTGTTTCGGTTACTGTAGCCTTGTAGTATAGCTTGAAGTCAGGTAGTGTGATGCCTCCAGGGTTGCTCTTTTGGCTTAGGATTGACTTGGCGATGAGGGCTCTTTTTTGGTTCCATATGAACTTTAAAGTAGTTTTTTCCAATTCTGTGAAGGAAGTTATTGGTAGCTTGATGGGGATGGCATTGAATCTATAAATTACCTTGGGCAGAATGGCCATTTTCATGATATTGTTTCATCCTACCCATGAGCTTGGAATGTTCTTCCATTTGTTTCTATCCTCTTATAATTCAATGAGCAGTGGTTTGTAGTTCTCCTTGAAGAGGTCTTTCATGTCCCTTGTAAGTTGGATTCCTAGATATTTTATTCTCTTTGAAGCAATTGTGAATGGGAGTTCACTCATGATTTGGCTCTGTTAGTCTGTTATTTGTGTATAAGAATGCTTGTGATTTTTGTACTTTGATTTTGTATCCTGAGACTTTGCAGCAGTTTCTTATCAGCTTAAGGAGATTTTGGGCTCAGACAATGGGGTTTTCTAGATATACAATCGTGTCATCTGCAAACAGGGTCAATTTGACTTCCTCTTTTCCTAATTGAATACCCTTTATTTCCTTCTCCTGCCTAATTGCCCTGGCCAGAACTTCCAATTCTATGTTGAATAGGAGTGGTGAGAGAGGGCATCCCTGTCTTGTGTCAGTTTTCAAAGGGAATGCTTCCATTTTTTGCCCATTCAGTATGATATTGGCTGTGGGTTTGTCATAGATAGCTCTTATTATTTTGAGATACGTTCCATCAATACCTAATTTATTCAGAGTCTTTAGCATGGAGGGTTGTTGAATTTTGTCAAAGGACTCTTCTGTATCTATTGAGATAATCATGTCGTTTTTGTCTTTCATTGTGTTTATATGCTGGATTATATTTATTGATTTGTGTATATTGAAACAGGCTTGCAACTCAGGGATGAAGCCCACTTGATCATGGTGGATAAGCTTTTTGATGTGCTGCTTTATTTGGTTTGCCAGTATTATATTGAGGATTTTTGCATCAATGTTCATCAAGGATATTGGTCTAAAATTCTCTTTTTTGTTGTGTCTCTGCCCAGCTTTGGTATCAGGATGATACTGGCCTCATAAAATTAGTTAGGGAGGATTCCCTCTTTTTCTATTGATTGGAATAGTTTCAGAAGGAATGGTGCCAGTTCCTCCTTGTACCTCTGTTAGAATTCGGTTGTGAATCCATCTGGTCCTGGACTTTTTTTGGTTGGTAAGCTATTGATTATTGCCTCAATTTCAGAGCCTGTTATTTGTCTATTCAAAGATTCAACTTCTTCCTGGTTTAGTCTTGGGAGGGTGTATGTGACGAGGAATTTATCCATTTCTTCTAGATTTTCTAGTTTATTTGCACAGAGGTGTTTGTAGTATTCCCTGATGGTAGTTTGTATTTCTGTGGGATTGGAGATTGTATCCCCTTTATCATTTTTTATTGCATCTATTTGATTCTTCTCTCTTTTTTTCTTTATTAGTCTTGCTAGCAGTTTATCAAATTTGTTGGTTCTTTCAAAAAACCAGCTCCTGGATTCATTAATTTTTTGAAGGGTTTTTTGTGTCTCTATTTCCTTCAGTTCTGCTCTGATTTTAGTTATTTCTTGCCTTCTGCTAACTTTTGCATGCGTTTGCTCTTGCTTTTCTAGCTCTTTTAATTCTGATGTTAGGGTGTCAATTTTGGATCTTTTCTGCTTCCTCCTGTGGGCATTTAGTGCTATAGATTTCCCTCTACACAGCTTTAAATATGTCCCAGAGATTCTGGTATGTTGTGTCTTTGTTGTCATTGGTTTCAAAGAACATCTTTATTTCTGCCTTCGTTTCTTTATGTACCCAGTAGTCATTCAGGAGCAGGTTGTTCAGTTTCCATGTAGTTGAGCAGTTTTGAGTGAGTTTCTTCATCCTGAGTTCTAGTTTGATTGCACTGTGGTCTGAGACACAGTTTGTTACGATTTCTGTTCTTTTACATTTGCTGAGGAGAGCTTTACTTCCAACTATGTGGTCAATTTTCGAATAGGTTTGGTGCTGAAAAAAATGTATACTCTGTTGATTTAGAGTGGAGAGTTCTGTAGATGTCTATTAGGTCCACTTGGTGCAGAGCTGAGTTCAATTCCTGGGTATCATTGTTAACTTTCTGTCTCGTTGATCTGTCTAATGTTGACAGTGGGGTGTTAAAGTCTCCCATTATTAATGTGTGGGAGTCTAAGTCTCTTTGTAGGTCACTCAGGACTTGCTTTATGAATCTGGGTGCTCCTGTATTGGGTGCATATATATTTAGGATACTTAGCTCTTCTTGTTGAATTGATCCCTTTACCATTATGTAATGGCCTTCTTTGTCTCTTTTGATCTTTGTTGGTTTAAAGTCTGTTTTATCAGAGACTAGGACTGCAACCCCTGCCTTTTCTTGTTTTCCATTTGCTTGGTAGATCTTCCTCCATCCTTTTATTTTGAGCTTATCTGTGTCTCTGCATGTGAGATGGGTTTCCTGAATACAGCATACTGATGGGTCTTCACTCTTTATCCAATTTGCCAGTCTGTGTCTTTTAATTGGAGAATTTAGTCCGTTTATATTAAAAATTAATATTGTTATGTGTGAATTTGATCCTGTCATTATGATGTTAGCTGGTTATTTTGCTCGTTAGTTGATGTAGTGTCTTCCTAGCCTCGATGGTCTCTACAATTTGGCATGATTTTGCAGTTGCTGGTACCAGTTGTTCCTTTCAATGTTTAGTGCTTCCTTCAAGATCTCTTTTAGGGCAGGTCTGGTGGTGGCAAAATCTCTCAGCATTTACTTGTCTGTAAAGTATTTTGTTTCTCCTTCACTTATGAAGTTTAGTTTGGCTGGATATGACATTCTGGGTCCAAATTATTTTCTTTAAGAATGTTGAATATTGGCCCCCAGTCTCTTCTGGCTTGTAGAGTTTCTGCTGAGAGATCCACTGTTAGTCTGATGGACTACCCTTTGTGCATAACCCGACCTTTCTCTCTGGCTGCCCTTAAGATTTTTTCCTTCATTTCAACTTTGGTGAATCTGACAATTATGTGTCTTGGAGTTGCTCTTCTCGAGGGGTATCTTAGTGGTGTTCTCTGTATTTCCTGAATCTGAATGTTGGCCTGCCTTGCTAGATTGGGGAAGTTCTCTTGGATAATACCCTGCAGAGTGTTTTCCAACTTGGTTCCATTCTCCCTGTCACTTTCAGGTACACCAATCAGACATAGATTTGGTCTTTCCACATAGTCCCATATTTCTTGGAGGGTTTGTTCGTTTCTTTTTATTCTTTTTTCTCTAAACTTCCCTTCTCGCTTCATTTCATTCATTTCATCTTCCATCACTGATACTCTTTCTTCCAGTTGATTGCATTGGCTCCTGGGACTTCTGCACACTTCACGTAGTTCTCAAGCCTTGGATTTCAGCTCCATCAGCTCCTTTAAGCACTTCTCTGTATTGTTTATTCTAGTTATACATTCGTCTAATTTTTTTCAAAGTTTTTTAACTTCTTTGCCTTTGGTTTGAATTTCCTCCTGTAGCTCAGAGTAGTTTGATCATCTCAAGACTTCTCTCAACCCGTCAAAATCATTCTCCCTCCAGCTTTGCTCTGTTGTTGATGAGGAACTGCATTCATTTGGAGCAGGAGAGGCACTCTGCTTTTTAGAGTTTCCAGTTTTTCTGCTCTGTTTTATCCCCATCTTTGTGGTTTTATCTCCTTTTGGTCTTTGATGATGGTGATGTACAGATGCGTTTTTGGTGTGGATGTCCTTTCTGTTTGTTAGTTTCCTTCTAACAGACAGGACCCTCAGCTTCAGGTCTGTTGGAGTTTGCTAGAGGTCCACTCCAGACGCTGTTTGCCTTTGTAACAGCAGCGGTGTCTGCAGAACAGCAGATTTTCATGAACCACAAATGCTGCTGTCGGATCGTTCCTCTGGAAGTTTTGACTCAGAGGAGTACTTGGCCGTGTGAGGTATCAGTCTGCCCCTACTGGGGGTTGCGTCCCACTTAGGCTGCTTGGAGTTCAGGGGTCAGGAACCCACTTAAGGAGACAGTCTGCCCATTCTCAGATCTCCAGCCGCGTGCTGGGGGAACAATTGCTCTCTTCAAAGCTGTCAGACAGGGACATTTAAGTCTGCAGAGCTTACTGCTGTCTTTTTGTTTGTCTGTGCCCTGTCCCCATAGGTGGAGCCTATAGAGGCACACAGGCCTCCTTGAGCTGTGGTGGGTTCCACCCAGTTCGAAGTTCCCGGCTGCTTTATTTACCTACGCAAGCCTGGACAATGGCGGCGCCCCTCCCAAAGCCTCGCTGCCGCCTTGCAGTTTGATCTCAGACTGCTGTGCTAGCAATCAGTGAGACTCTGTGGGTGTAGGACCCTCCGAGCCAGGTGCGAGATATAATCTCCTGGTGTGCCGTTTTGTAAGCCCGTTGGAAAAGTGCAGTATTAGGGTGGGAGTGCCCGATTTTCCAGGTCCATCTGTCACTCCTTTCTTTGACTAGGAAAGGGAACTCCCTGACCCCTTGCACTTCCTGAATGAGGCAATGCCTAGCCCTGCTTCGGCTTGCACACGGTGCACTGCACTCACTCTCCTGTGCCCACTGTCTGGCACTTCCTAGTGAGATGAACCCGGTACCTCAGATGGAAATTCAGAAATCACCCGTCTTCTGCGTCAGTCATGCTGGGAGCTGTAGACTGCAGCTGTTCCTATTTGGGTATCTTGGCTGCGCCCACTCTCTAGAATTTTTAAATTATATTTAGAATTGTTTTTTCTATAGTTCACTGTATAAAGTATTTGGTTTTTTTAAAAAAGCAAAATCATCGTTATGTGTGACTCTTGATAGGCCACAGAACAAGTGAATGAGCATGAGTGAGACCACTTTCTTAGATGTCTGTAAGTAGCAGGGCCATGGTAGACCTGGTCAGCGGATGCACTTTAGTAGATGGAACTTCTAGTTTACCTGAATATTTATCCTTGACAAGGTAGGGCTGAGCCTGCACTTGCTTTGGATCTTTATAGTACAAGAAATATTCACAGAAATTGTATCTAGATACCTTTTGTTTGGAAAATCCTGTTCAGAATCATAGTGTAATCCTTGGGACTCATGCCATGCTCATTTGACTTCTTCCCATATTTTTTATGTTTCTTTTGGTAAAACTATTATGGTTTTCATTTTTTACTTAATATCACACTATTAAACTGTCCATATTTGAGCTTTATTGTAGCTTATCAGTGATAAAAAACAGGTAGTAATTGCCATTGTTTGCTTGTTTATTTTCCTAATAAGGCCTGAAAACAGCCATTCCTTATTAAGAAAGTGTGCAATGTAACATATTTGCTAGAGTTACATGGATTATATATTTCTTAAAGGGAAAAATTTGAGAGTATCATGGATTACCACCAGGATTATTATTACAGTAGTTGCTCAGATTTGGTTAAGGAACCCCAATCAAAGTATAGTGAAAGGATTATTATCTCTCTGCTAAGATTAAGACATTGTTTCAAAAATCTCAGCCCCAATAATTCCACAACATCTGAAAACAAGTGTTTGTGATCCTGTGTAAGCATGAAATTGTTCCACGTAAGTGAGGATATTTTAGTTATGTGAAAGGCAGTATCAATGGAAGGTTATTTGTTTTATACCAGTGGCTAGGATGGTGGAATTGGGGTTATTTCTACAGTTATTCTTAGATGATTACTAAACTGCTAAGAAATGCCCCATATGATTTGTATCTAGGAAAGAAAAAAATCAGTATCATACTGTTGTCATCTGTCAGAAATGTTCATTTTATTCTGAATTAAATGTGGCTTTTGAAGTTACCTTGAATTCCTGGTGACCACATGTTTTTATCTGGAAAACCTGGGGAAAGTTGTCTGTCCCATCTACCCTGCTGTTTTTTTTTTTTTCTCGGTTGGAACTGCTGTTTAGATGATGCTTTTACTATGCAGGAGAGAGTTTTTGTTAAGGATATATTTGAAGATTGGGTTTTCCGTAATGTCTTACATTCTTTGACTTTGGCAAAGTGTACAGTAGATTTTCATGATCATTGCATACTTCTTGTCATTGAAATGTATTTTTATGTTTTTAAATGCATTCATTTTACACTTGTGACTTTATTATTGACTTTAAGAGGCAGAAATAAAAAAATAAAATTAAAAAAAGAAAATGAATGCGATCCACACACCTGCGTGTGTGAGACAATCACGGCAACAGTGACACCCACAGGCATTGCTGCCTTCACGGAGAGGGCATGGAAAACTCAAGACTATCATGGATGTTCAGTTCTACACTCCACCCTTCCAAGGTGGTTTCTCCCTGAAATCGTGTGTGAGCCCAGAGAGAAACTTCTAGTTTCCATCGAATTCTGGAGAACTCAGAGAGCCAGCCCTGGAAGCCCCCCTTTCCTGGCCGATCTGGCCCCACCTTCACCTACCACACATGGCTCTGTGTCTGTGGTCTCTGGCTTCAGAGGGCGGGTTATCCATGGCCCTTGGGTACTCATGCATATTCGTGAAGGGGTGAAGCTGATGGGTCTTTATAAGTGCCACTGGCGTGGTCAGACTCCTGACTGGACCTGCCTGCAGCGCAAAGGCCAACTGAGGCACATGGGCACTGCCGGCCACTCTCTGCCCTTGTCTCTCCATGAAATTCCGGCCAGGTGCCCCTGTGATGGCTCTCCCGACACCTTCTGACAGCCCCTTCCCCACGGAAGCCTGAGGACGAGGATGGCAAAGGGACTCGTTTGTAACCTGAACGAAAAAGATGCCCTGCCAGCGTGCTTTGAGTGGAACCCTTACCTGAACTGGCCAGAGAGACCTGACTTTTAGAGTCCAGGATTCAGATTTCATGTCAGAATCGAAGGTTCAGGCATCCAGGCCAGGGTGGCACGGAACCCACGCACGCAGACGGCCTGTGCAATGTGGCCCACAAGGGTGCCACCCTCCCTCCTTGGTCGCCTTCACCCCCACCAGGGCGTAGGGTACAGGGGGATTTCGTTAGCCAGGCAGCAAGGGTCACCCCTCTGCTGCAGCCCAGCGAGGCTTCCCAGGCAGAAGGAATCTCCCAACCTGCCATGGAACATGGGGATTTTGGGTTTGCTGTCCTGGCTCCTTCGGAAGTGGTGCTGACCCACCCTCAGACACCTGGGTGACCTCAGCACCCAAACAGATGGCAGGGGGACCAGGATCCACATTATGGTGGCCTTCTGGGTGTGTGCTCAATGGGACAGCTTGGGCCGCTCATGCTGAGTCAAACAGATGGCAGGGGGACCAGGGTCCACAGCAAGGCGGCCTTCTGGGTACCTGCTCAGTGGGACAACTTGAGCCGTTCAGGCTGAGTCACAGGAGCAAGGTGTGCTTGCACCGCACACGTCCCACATGAGTCCATATTGGGGCTGGGGCCAGGGTCTCCAAGTCACCAGGGCACATGGGAATGCGAAGCCGAGGCACATCTACCTCCGCAGCTCGCGCCCATGGAGGCCTCTGCATGTCAGAAGCAGATGTAAGCCATCCAGACACCCTCCCAACCGATCCAGGAGCTGGAGCGTTCATCTGCACTCGCATCCACCCTGCTATATGAACTCCTGTCGACCCCAGAATTTCAGCAAAAGGCACATCCTTTCCTAGCAACGGAGCCACTGGGGGAGTTGAAGGACGTGGAAGAGCCCACTTTTCTGGAACCACACCTCAGCCAGGAAGAACACTGGGCTCAGTTGGAGGAGCTTTAGGACGCAGGGTTGGGAAAGGATGGGGACAGGGGGGTGGCCCTTCTTTCACGGTGAACCTCTGGCTCGGTATGGAGACCTGTGTCTTCCTTTCCAGCTGACCTGTCTAGGATTCCTGAGTCAAGGTCCAGCAAGAGACTCCACAGAAAGGAGGGCTCTCATTCTTTTCTGAGTATCTCAGGGATTTCAGAGCCAGCACAGGTACTCAGAGATGGGCCGTCTACTGCCCATGAACGGGTCCGCGGGCAGCCAGCTAGGGTTTGGGACCAGCACAGGCAGGGCTCTCAACCCTTCCCCAGCCCCCCTATGCCTTGTACCCCCCCCCGCCCCTGCGTTCTTCAGTGGTGTAGGCAGAGACATCCACCCTGGGAAACACCGGCCGGGGCAGTGGCCAGGCCTGCTCTCTTTTCCACGGCTCAACTCCACTGCCTCCCCGCTCTACCATCACTCGAGCACCTGTGCCCTGCCATACTCCCTGGCATCACGTGGAGTGCCTGGCCACTAAATGTAGACCCCGAGATCTCTCACAACCTGTCGTTCTGCTCTTTCTAGGTGGGAGGGAAGCCGGGCAGAGATGGGGAAAGGAACTGAAACAAAGTGAGAGGGAGTGACAGAGGGAGGAAAGGATGGATGAACGGAGGGACCTTGGAAGGGATGGAGGGAGGGAGGGAAAGAAAAAGAGAAGAATGGAGGGAGGGAAGGAGGGAGAAATGGAGGTATGGATGGAGGGAGAGAGGGAAGGAGAGAAGAACAGAGGGAGGGAGAGAGGGAGAGAAGGAAGAATAGAGGGAAGGTTGGACAGAGGGAGAAAAGGAGCAAGAAACAGAGAAGGGAAGGCAAAGAGAAAAGCTGTCTTCTGCCTCCAGGACCAGCAGGACCTCGAACTCTGGGAAAATGTTGGGTGCCCAGTGCAGGCTGAGTGCTCGGCCAAAGGCCGTGTAGGCCGACGGTGCCCTCACCGGCCCTCAGGATTGTCAGCCTGGGTTACTTCATCTGGGAGCGATTCAGACGAATTCTACCTCCCAAGGAATGAGCGAATTCCCCAAAGAGCAGAGCCGAGACTCAAATGGTTTTCTGTTTTTCATCCACATGGCTCACAGATAGCCTATCCCCACGCTAAGCCTGCAACAGAGCACGAAGCAGATACTCCCATCTACACAGGAGTCACACTCAAGCCGAGTGAACCATGATTCCAGATTCCACGTTCCTTTGCCCTCTGCAAGGTGGCCTGTTGCTCACTGGTCTCTGGCCCCCGAAAGCGTGACCATGTGGACTGTTTGTTTCCCGAGCTCTGTGGGGACACAGAAACCTCCAGCGAAGCGTGGAAAAGCAGCATTGTGTCTTTGCTCTCCTTTGCAGTTTCCAAACAGGCCATTTTGGAGACTCCCCATGTTGCAGGAAACAGGAATGCATCATCAGGCTGTGATGCCTCAGTCCCCTGCCCTGGCTCCAGGCCCACCGGGAGGCCTCCCTTTCGCTGACACTCCAGGCCTTCCCTCGGCTCACCAGCTCCCGAGCTTCCAACACATTGCACCGGCTCAGGACAGGGTGTGCTCGGAGGCGTCAGGGCCCGGGGCCCACAGTTCTGGGATCCCCTCCAGTCCTCTGCCTTACTGCGGAAGAATTGTTTTGGATC
This sequence comes from Pongo pygmaeus, assembly GCF_028885625.2. Classification (NCBI taxonomy): domain Eukaryota; kingdom Metazoa; phylum Chordata; class Mammalia; order Primates; family Hominidae; genus Pongo; species Pongo pygmaeus. Next base: position 11,210,854 of record NC_072388.2, on the reverse strand, counting down.
CCTTGCTGCCCCTCCTGCAAGGCTCCCTCTTGCCCCACACACCCAGAGCCGCCAGGGCTGCCCAGGGGGGAACAGCCTGCCCAGCCCTTTTTCTCATAATGCCCACACCATCGTTGCTTGTCCCGACGAGTACCCGCCCATGGCCAACGGGAAAGGAAGGCCCTGATTTGCCCCATGCTGGCACTAGAGCCCCGACAGCCTGATCCCGGGAAAGAGGGGCTGACGGACATCCAGACACACCACACCAACACCGCGAGCAAACCCACCCCGACGCACACACAGATACACATGGGTGCATGCACACAGTCACATAAGCACAAACACGGACACACACACAAGGACATACAGGCAAAGACACAGACACAGCTTGAAAGAGAGCTAGGGAGACTGGGATGGAGAGATAGAAATGTAGGGAGAGAGAGAAAGGTGGAGGAGGAGAGAGACAGAAGGTGACAGAAGAGCGAGAGGTGGAGGGGGAAATAGAGAAAGGGAGACGGCAAGGGAGTTGTAGAGCAAGAGAGACAGAGCCTTGGAGAAGGAGGCTCTGCTCAGGTAGACAGGGCAACTTTGAGCAGGCCGGGGTGAGGTGGAGGGTGCTTGGGCCAGGCTAGAACAGGGGGTCAGGACCGCCCAAGTGGGAAAACCAACGGAGCCCTGAGACGTGTTTTTTTTTTTTTTTTCTTGGATTGGTTGGTTGCTTTGGGGTTGCGTTTCATAGGGTCCTTCTGTCTCCTAGGTGTGGTGGTCCCTGAGATTTGTAGAGTGCACCCGTCCATCAGGTGGAAGCCGTGGCACCAAGTGTGTCCATGGGGCCAGGCCTGGGTCTCTCTTGTGTCCTCAGGACTTGAGTTTACACGAAGTCAGTGGCAATGGCAAACAGGGTGCACAGGGACGGATTTATTCGTGGCTGGGAAAAACAATGTCCTTCCCCCGGGGAAAGCAGACCACGTGTTCTGGAGCGGAGGTCTTGGCTGGTGACTGTGGGACCTGCTGTCCCAGCTTGGACATTTGCAGTGGCACTTGATGAATGAATTGAATTGCCTGGGGTCCGGGGAGTGAGAAGACACACCGGAGGGCAGGAAACCCTAGCCTGCGCCTTTGGGGTCTAGTACCTGCCACAGAGCCCCAGCTGGAGCCGGGCTCCCGGTGGGGATGCAGCCAGGCAGAAGAGGTGGAATGCTGATGCCTGGCAGTATTGCAGCTGCGGACCCCCACGAGGAGGTTTCATCTCGACATCAATGTTTTTCTTTCTTCAGCTGATATGTATCCTTAATTTTATATTAGTGGTAACTCCACAAATTTAGAGGTACAAAATATGATTGCCCACACCTTAAAATCACATTACCACCTCCCATTACCATCAACTTTCCCCCTCCTCACCACCCTCAACCCGTAGACTAGGTCTCGCGATGTTGCCCAGGCTGGCCTCAAACTGCCGGGCTTATGTGATATGCCTGCCTTGGCCTCTCAAAGTTCTGGGATCAGCGGTGTGAGTCACCATGCCCCGCCAACCACCACCAAGTTTCGATTCAGCAGCACTGGGTCGTGGAGCTAAGGACCCACAAATTTAGAAAAGTTTTTAAATATCATAACGTTTCTGTGAGGAAATAGTATTTGTTATTACATTTTTAGACTCTTTTATAATGCTCTTTTTTTTTTTCCACTGAACACAGTACTAAGTAGTAATTGGAAAATCACAGCATAAGTCATATTACTTTTTCTAATACAGAGTCCTTGGCTGTTCTCTAAGCTAAACCTGATCACCTACGTTGAGAAAAAGAAAAAGCCCAGAGTGTGAGGAGATAGGAGATAGTAGCCAAACATCCAAAGAGGTTGGAGTGAATAAGGCAGATGACACAGATTAGATGTCGAAAGGTCAAGGAGAAAGCCAGATCTTAAAGTGTGGTTTGCGAAGCTATACTCCAATGGAAATCTTTTCCGAGAAGCCCTGGTTTCTTTCTCTTGCTTTTATTAGAGACAGACATCTTCTGCCCCATGCTCTTCAGTTTTCTAGGACTGGACTTCCCCTTCAACGATCATTCATCTAAGTTACAAAGAAAATCAAACACTTTGCATGGCTTGCAAGGGACTGGAGGACCTGGCTTCTTGCTCTTTTATTGCTTTTGAGGACATGGGACAGTCTGTGATTTTTAAGGAACTCTATGTTAAACATTTTCTAATTTCCATTTTGTGTCTTGTCTAAAATGTGTGAGAGTAGTGGAGATATTGGGATTTGGTTTAGAAATCGCAGAAACACCACATCCAGATGTCGTATGTTTTCTGCTTTATAATTCCATATCCTTTGAAGGTTTCAAATGTGATTCTACAGAAATTCATACTCAATAATTTTATCAGAACACTAAGCCTCTGCCCCATATAATAAAACCTAATGTTATTTTACTTCAAAATTTTAAGTTTTTGGTATGTATTGACGCTAAAGCTGTAAACACTCTGTGCCATAATTCCTAAACTGTAATATGGTTTAATGTATCTACTTTCTACTTTTAAAACATGTACTTTGCCATTGAGTAACTTAGAATATTGCTGACCATGTATTAAATAACCATTTGTTTCCTGATTTTTTAATAGTTATCATTTTATAATTTTCTCTTGTTTAGTTTGAAGCTTACTAGGATTTTGTCAATGATATGTATGAGTGTATATATATATATATATATACACAAACAAGTATGTATATAACAACATCTGTAATTGATATATATCTATATGTTTTATATATGTGTATATACACACTTATGTGAATATATGCATGTGTACATAACATTGATTTTTTGACCAATAAAAATTGCATAATTATGCATTGTCTACATTATAATAATTTGATAGATATATATTGTAAAATATTTAATACAATTAAGTTGATGAACATTCATATCACCTCACATGGTTATGATTTTGTAGTGAGAGCATTTGAGGTCTCCTATTGTTGTAGCAAATTTTAAGCATACAAAACACTGTTATTAACTACATTTTAAAGCTATACATTAGACCCCCAAAACCTATTTATCTTATAACTGAAAGTTTGTACTCTTTGAACACCTTATCATTTTTTCTACCTCCAGGCCTGGTCATTACCATTGTACTCTCTGCTTCAGTGAGTTCAGGCTTTTTAAATTCTCAATTTAAGTGAGAACATACAGTGTTTGTTTTTCTGTGCCCAGCTTATTTTGCATACCATAATGTACCCAGGTCCATTCATGTTGTTGAAATAGCAGAATTTCATTCTTTTTTATGGGTCTATTTTACCACATTTTCCTTATCCATTCAGCATCTACAGATAAGTCATTTTTTTAAAAAAGTACTCTTGACAGTTGTGAATAATGCTGTATTGAATACAGGGGTGCAGATTATTTTTGAGATGCTGATTTTATTTTGTTTATAGACAGAAATGGAATTTCGGGATTGTACGATAGTTCAATTTTTAAAAAATAACCTGCATACTAATTTTCATAATGACTCCTCCAGTTTACAACTCATTAAGACTGTACAGAAATATTTTGTCACATCCTTGTTAACACTTGTCATATCTCTTTTTTTTGATATTAGCCATTCCAACTGCTGTAAAGTGGTATCTTTTCATTTGCAATTTTCTCATGAATGGTAATGTTTAGCATCTTTCTGCACACCTGTTGGATATTTGAATATGTTTGTAAAAAATATTTAGTCTTGGTCGTTGGAGCCAAGATGGCCGAATAGGAATAACTCCAGTCTACAAATCCCAGCTTGAGTGACACAAAAGATGGGTGATTTCTGCATTTCCAACTAAAGTACAAGGCTCATCTCACTGGGGAGTGCCTGTCAGTGGGTACCAGACGGTGGTTACAGCGCACCATGCATAAGCCAAAGCAGGGCGAGGCATTGCCTCACTGGGGAACTGCAAGGGGTGAGGGAATTCCCTTTCCTAGTCAAAGAAAGGAGTGACAGATGGCACCTGGAATATTGGGTCACTCCCACACTAATACTGCGCTTTTCCAATGGGCTTCACAAACAGCACACCAGGAGATTATATCCTGCACCTGGCTCAGAGGTTCTTATGCCCACGGAACCTCGCTCATTGCTAGCACAGCAGTCTGAGATCATACTGCAAGGTGGCAGTGAGGCTGGGGGAGGTGCGCCCGCCATTGCTCAGCCTTCAGTATGTAAACAAAGTGGGTGGGAAGCTCAAACTCAGTGGAGCCCATCACAGCTCAAGGAGGTCTGCCTGCCTCTGTAGGCTCCCCCACTGGAGGCAGGGCACAGACAAACAAAAGACAGCAATAACCTCTACAGATATAAATGTCCCTGTCCCACAGCATTGAAGAGAGTCGTGGTTCTCCCAGCATGCAGCTGGAGATCTGAGAATGGGAAGACTGCCTCCTCGAGTTTGTCCCTGAACCCCGAGTAACCTAACTAGGAGGCACCCCCCAGTAGGGTTGGACTGACACCTCACAAGGCTAGGTACTCCTCTGAGACAAAACTTCCAGAGGAATGATCAGGCAGCAGCATTTTTGGTTCAGCAATATCCGCTGTTCTGCAAACACTGCTGCCGATACCCAGGGAAACAGGATCTGGAGTGGACGTCTAGCAAACTCCAACAGACCTGCAGCTGAGGGTCCTGACTGTTAGAAGGAAAACTAACAAACAGAAAGGACATCCACCCCAAAAACCCATCTGTACATCACCATCATCAAAGACCAATGGTAGATAAAACCACAAAGATGGGGAAAAACAAAGCAGAAAAACCGGAAACTCTAAAAATCATAGCACCTCTCCTCCTCCAAAGGAACGCAGCTCTTCACCAGCAATGGAACAAAGCTAGATAGAGAATGACTTTGATGAGTTGAGAGAGGAAGACTTCAGAAGAACAAACTACTCCAATCTAAAGGAGGAAATTCAAACCAATGGCAAAGAAGTTAAAAACCTTGAAAATAATTAGACAAATGGATAACTAGAATAATCAATGCAGAGAAGTCCTTAAAGGACCTGATGGAGCTGAAAACCATGACACCAGAACTACGTGAGGAATAAACAAGCCTCAGTAACCAACGCGATCAACTGGAAGAAATGGTATCAGCGATGGAAGATGAAATGAATAGAATGAAGTGTGAAGAGAAGTTTAGAGAAAAAAGAATAAAAAGAAACGAACAAAGCCTCCAAGAAATACAGGACTATGTGGAAAGACCAAATCTACGTCTAATTGGTGGACCTGAAAGTGACGGGGAGAATTGAACCAAGTTGCAAAACAATCAGCAGGATATTATCAAGGAGAAATTCACAAATCAAGCAAGGTAGGCTAACATTCAAATTCAGGAAATACAGAGAACACCACAAAGATACTCCTCGAGAAGAGCAACTCTAAGACACAACATTGTCAGATTCACCAAAGTTGAAATGAAGGAAAAAATGTTAAGGGCAGCCAGAGAGAAAGGTCAGGTTACCCACAAAGGGAAACCCATCAGACTAACAGCAGATCTCTTAGCAGAAACTCTACAAGGTAGAAGAGACTGGAAGCCAATATTCAACATTCTTAAAGAAAATAATTTGGACCCAGAATGTCATATCCAGCCAAACTAAGCTTCATAAGTGAAGGAGAAATAAAATCCTTTACAGACAAACAAATGCTGAGAGATTTTGTCACCACCAGAAATGCCCTAAAGGAGTTCCTGAAGGAAGCACTAAACACGGAAAGGAACAACAGGTAACAGTCACTGCAAAAACTTGCCAAATTGTAAAGACCATCAAGGCGAGGAAGAAACTGCATCAACTAACGAGCAAAATAACCAGCTAAAATCATAATGATAGGATCAAATTCACACTTAAAAATACTAACCTTAAATGTAAATGGGCTAAATGCTCGAATTAAAAGGCACAGACTGGCAAATTGGAAAAGAGTGAAGACCCATCAGTGTGCTGTATTCTGGAAACCCATCTCACGTGCAGAGACACACATAGGCTCAAAATAAAGGGATGGAGGAAGATCTACCAAACAAATGCAAAAAAAAAAAAAAGGCAGGGGTTGCAATCCTAGTCTCTGATAAAACAGACTTTAAACCAACAAAGATCAAAAGAGACAAAGAAGGCCATTACATAATGGTAAAGGGATCAATTCAACAAGAAGAGCTAACTATCCTAAATATATATGCACCCAATACAGGAGCACCAAGATTCATAAAGCAAGTCCTTAGTGACCTACAAAGAGACTTACACTCCCACACAGAAATAATGGGAGAGTTTAACACTGCATTGTCAACATTAGACAGATCAACGAGACAGAAAGTTAACAATGATACCCAGGAATTAAACTCAGCTCTTCGCCAAGCGGACCTAATAGGCAACAACAGAACTCGCCACCCCAAATCAATAGAATATACATTATTTCCAGCACCACACCACACATATTCCAAAATTGACCACATACTTGGAAGTAAAGCACTCCCTAGCAAATGTAAAAAACAGAAATCATAACAAACTGTCTCTCAGACCACAGTGCAATCAAACTAGAACTCAGGATGAAGAAACTCACTCAAAACCGCTCAACTACATGGAAACTGAACAACCTGCTCCTGAATGACTACTGGGTACATAATGAAATGAAGGCAGAAATAAAGATGTTCTTTGAAACCAACGAGAACAAAGACACAACATACCGGAATCACTGGGACACATTCAAAGCAGTGTTTAGAGGGAAATTTATAGCACTAAATGCCCACAAGAGAAAGCAGGAAAGATCCAAAATTGACACCCTAACATCCCAATTAAAAGAACTAGAGAAGCAAGGGCAAGCACATTCAGAAGCTGGTAGAAGGCAAGAAATAACTAAAATCAGAGCAGAACTGAAGGAAATAGAGACACAAAAAAACCTTCGAACAATCAATGAATCCAGGAGCTGGATTTGTGAAAAGATCAACAAAATTGATAGACCACTAGCAAGACTAATAAAGAAGAAAAGACAGAAGAATCAAATAGACGCCAAAAAAAAAAAAATGACAAAGGGGATATCACCACGGATCCCACAGAAATACAAACTACCATCAGAGAATACTATAAACACCTCTATATAGATAAACTAGAAAATGTAGAAGAAATGGATAAATTCCTTGACACATACACCGTCCCAAGACTAAACCAGGAAGAAGTTGAATCTCTGAATAGACCAATAACAGGTTCTGAAGTTGAGGCAATAATTAATAGCTTACCAACCAAAAAAAGTCCAGGACCAGATGGATTCACAGCCGAATTCTACGAGAGGTACAAGAAGGAGCTGGTACCATTCCTTCTGAAACTATTCCAATCAATAGAAAAAGAGGAAATCCTCCCTAACTCATTTTATGAGGCCAGCATCATCCTGATACCAAAGCCGGACAGAGACACAACCAAAAAAGAGAATTTTAGACCAATATCCTTGATTAACATTGATGCAAAAATTCTCAATAAAATACTGGCAAACCGAATCCAGCAGCACATCAAAAAGCTTATCCACCATGATCAAGTGAGCTTCATCCTTGGGGATACAAGGCTGGTTCAACATACGAAAATCAATAAACGTAATCTAGCATATAAACAGAACGAAATACAAAAACCACATGATTAACTCAATAGATGCAGAAAAGACCTTTGACAAAATTCAACATTTCATGCTAAAAACTCTTAATAAATTAGGTATTGATGGGACGTATCTCAAAATAATAAGAGCTATCTATGACAAACCCACAGCCAATATCATACTGAGTGGACAAAAACTGGAAGCATTCCCTTTGAAAACTGACACAAGACAGGGATGCCCTCTCTCACCACTCCTATTCAACATAATGTTGGAAGTTCTGGCCAGGGCAATTAGGCAGAAGAAGGGAATAAAAGGCATTCAATTAGGAAAAGAGGAAGTCACACTGTCCCTGTTTGCGATGACACGACTGTATATCCAGAAAACCCCATCATCTCAGCCCAAAATCTCCTTAAGCTGATAAGCAACTTCAGCAAAGTCTCAGGATAGAAAATCGATGTGGAAAAATCACAAGCATTCTTATACACCAAAAACAGACAAACAGAGAGCCAAATCATGAGTGAACTCCCATTCACAATTGCTTCAAAGAGAATAAAATACCTAGGAATCGAACTTACAAGAGATGGGAAGGACCTCTTCAAGGAGAACTAAAAACCACTGCTCAATGAGATAAAATAGGATACAAACAAATGGAAGAACATTCCATGCTCTTGGGCAGGAAGAATAAATATTGTGAAAATTGCCATACTTCCCAAGGTAATTTACAGCTTCAATGCCATCCCCATCAAGCTAACAATGACTTTCTTCACATAATTGAAAAAACTACTTTAAAGTTCGTATGGAACCAAAAAAGAGCCCGCATCACCAAGTCAATCCTAAGCCAAAAGAACAAAGCTGCAGGCATCATGCTACCTGACTTCAAACTATACTACAAGGCTACAGTCACCAAAACAGCATGGTACTGGTACCAAAACAGAGATCTTGACCAATGGAACAGAATATAGCCCTCAGAAATAATGCCACAGTTCTACAACTATCTGATATTTGATAAACCTGAGAAAAACAAGCAATGGGCAAAGGATTCCCTATTTAATAAATGGTGCTGGGAAAACTAGCTAGACATATGTAGAAAGCTGAAACTGGGTCACTTCTTTACACCTTATGCAAAAATTAATTCAAGATGGATTAAAGACTTATATGTTAGACCTAATACCATAATAACACTAGAAGAAAACCTAGCCAATACCATTCAGGACATAGGCATGGGCAAGGACCTCATGTCTAAAACACCAAAAGCAATGGCAACAGAGGCCAAAATTGGCAAATGGGATCTAATTAAACCAAAGAGCTTCTGCACAGCAAAAGAAACCACCATCAGAGTGAACAGGCAACCTACAGAATGAGACTAAATTTTTGCAATCTACACATCTGACAAAGGGCTAATATCCACAATCTACTATGAACTCAAACAAATTTACAAGAAAAAAGCAAACAATCCCATCAAAAAGTGGGCAAAGGATATGAACAGACACTTCTCAAAAGAAGACATTTATGCATCCAAAAAACAGATGAAAAAATGGTCATCATCACTGGCCATCAGAGAAATGCAAATCAAACCACAATGAGATACCATCTCACACCAGTTAGAATGGAGATCACTAAAAAGTCAGGAGACAACAGGTGCTGGAGAGGATGTGGAGAAATAGGAACACTTTTACACTGTTGGTGGGACTGTAAACTAGTTCAACTATTGTGGAAGTCGGTGTGGCATTTCCTCAGGGATCTAGAACTAGAAATACCATTTGACCCAGCCATCCCATTACTGCTTATATACTCAAAGGATTGTAAATCAAGCTGCTATAAAGACAGATGTACACATATGTTTATTGTGGCACTATTCACAATAGCAAAGACTTGGAACCAACCCAAATGTCCAACAACGATAGACTGGATTAAGAAATTGTGGCACATATACCCCATGGAGTACTATGCAGCCATGAAAAATGATGAGTTCATGTCCTTTGTAGGGACATGGATGAAGCTGGAAACCATCATTCTCAGCAAACTATCTCAAGGACAAAAAACCAAACACCACATGTTCTCACTCACAGATGGGAATTGAACAATGAGAACACATAGACACAGGAAGGGGAACATCACACACCAGGGACTGTTGTGGGGTGGGGGCAGGGGGGAGGGATAGCATTAGGAGATATACCTAATGCTAAATGACAAGTTAATGGGTGCAGCACAACAACATGGCACATGTATACATATGTAACAAACTTGCACATTGTGCACATGTACCCTAAAAGTTAAAGTATAATAATATTAAAAAATAATGTTTAGTCTTTTGCCTATTTTTAGTTGGGTATTATAATTATTATTGTTTAGCTTCTGATTTGTATGAGTTTCTGCTATATTTTGAATACTATCCTTTTATCATATATGATTTGCAAATATTTTATCCCATCTTAAATGTTTTCTTAATTTTTGCTGTGCACAATAGTTTAATACACTACAACTTTATGTCTGGTTTTATTGCTATACTTTTGATATTATATTTAAAAAAAATTGCCAAGGCCAGTATCATGGAGGCTTTTCATATGTTTTTTTAAATATTTTCTTTTAAGAATTTATGTATTAAATTTGTCTTAAGTCAATTTTCGTGTCTGGCATAAGAAATATGATCAAGTTTTATTATTGTGCTTGTGAGTATCCAGTTTTCCCAGCACTAAGTATTGAAAAGGCTACACTTTTTGTATTGTGTATTCATAGTGCCCTTATCAAAGATTAACTTTAGATGCATAGATTTACTTCTGGGCTCTGTATTCTGTTCCATTGGTTTTTGTGTGGGTTCCTATAAACATACCATTCTATTATGTTTACTGTAGTCTTGAAATGTAGTTTTAAATAATAAAGTATAATGTCCCAAGATTTCGTTTTATTCCTCATGATTGCTTTGGCCTTTCAATATTTCTTATAGTTTTATATACATTGCAGAATTTATTTTCTATTACAGTAAAAAGTGGCACAGGAATTTTGATAGGAAGTTGGATTAATATACAGATTGCTTTGGATAATATGGCTTTTAGACAATATTCTTCTAATCCATAAACATATAATATATTTACATTTATTTGTATTTTTTAAAATTTTTTCATCAATACATTTTATTTTTTATTGTAAAGATCTTTCACCACATTGGTTGAATTTATTGCTAAGAAATCTATTAGTTTGTTGCTATTGTAAATGAGATTTTTTCTTTTTTATTGGTTTGTTGCTAGCATACAGAAACAAAACTGATATTTGTATGTTAATTGTATATTCTGCTTCTTTACTGAGTGCATTTATTAGATGCACTATTTATATATAGATGAATTAAATGCACTATTTAAATGTATTATTTATGTTTTTTATATATAATATTATGTCATCTACAAACAGTGACGTTATTTCTTATTTTCAATTTGGATCTTTTAGCTTCTCTTGCTTAAGTTTTTGACGTAGGACTTAATTATTCTACGTAGGACTTCCAGTTCTATGTTAAAATAGAACCGTTAGAATGGGCATAATGTAGACTTGCATTGGTGTTTGTGCATTTGAAGGAGCAAACACCTCTTTTCATTTTTTTGTTGTTGTTGTTGTTTTGTTTTTGAGATGGAGTCTCGCTTTGTCACCCAGGCTGGAGTGCTGTGGCATGATCTTGGCTCACTGCAACCTTCACCTCCTGGGTTCAAGCAATTCTCTGCCTCAGCATCCCGAGTAGCTGGGATTACAGGCGCCAACAACCATGCCCGGCTAATTTTTGTATTTTTAGTAGGGACAGTGTTTCACTATCTTGTCCAGGCTGGTCTTGAACACCTGACCTCGGCCTCCCAAAATGCTGGGATTACAGGTTTGGGCCACCGTGCCCAGCCACCTCTTTTCATTTTTATAAACAGGTTTTAGTAGGTAAAGATCTTCATCTTTTGGGTCTCAAGGCTGATGAGATCTTTACTGGGTTTGCAGTAAAAAGGCTTGTAGCTGCATCACAAGGTCGCTGCCGAATCTGGAGTGAGTTTTACCTTTAGTGGGCTTGTTGCCAGGAGCACGTATGGTTGTGAGTTCTGTCATGTTTTTCAGCAGGCTGGATTGTTTTCAGGGCTTTGTTCTGTGGAGCAGGCACTAGGGCAGGTTCTGCTATATGCTGGGACTAATAGCAGATGTGTGGGTGAGTGTGGCTTCCACTGAGTACCTAGCAGGTTTTCCCCAGTTTATCTACAAACAGTGACTTTTGAACTGTTTTGTGTGAGTCACGAGTATGATGTCCCCAGCTTTTTTCTTATTCCTCATGATTGGTTTGGTGATTCAGCCTACATTGTAGGCTTACATTTTCTATTACTATAAAAACTGGGACAGGGATTTTGATAGGGATTTGAGTTAACTTACAGATTGCTTTGGATAACATGACCCCTTATTACCCAAAGGGCCTGCCTTCTCAAAATGACCATTTTCGATCTTGGGTTTTAGCAAGGTTTCATAAGGCCCTGTATCCCAAAGCTCACTATATTGCCCAGGCTGTTCTTGAACTCCTGGCCTGGCAGTCCTCCTGCCTCAGGCTCTTAAATGGAGGAGATTACTGTTATGAGCCACTGTGCCTGGATCTCTCATAAAGTTACATTGGTTGATGGATGGCTGACTAGTTTTTATTGCTGCAAGGGAATACAAAAGTAAAGACCCCCTATTCCACCACCTTGATAATGTCACTGTCTCCATACATTTCTTCCTTATTTTGTTCTCTTGTATGTTTGTGTGTTATTTTAGGTTCAAATATTAAGACCAATAGGCTAGGATTTATACATTGTGTGAAAAGTAAATTAGATAGCCAGTAGGAACCCTATATATATTATAATGTTCCCCCAAAAGATTAAGTTTAGTGCAGGCAAAAAGGGCTCATTAAAATTTTCGTCCACTATTTTAAACCTCTGTCCAAACTATAATATAATTTGTGCCACAATTTTTATTTTATCAATTACTTTTAACCATATTTCATAAAATTTATCTTTTTTCTTTATTTAGAAATGTAAGGCTATTAGTTGCTTTTAAAGGCTGTAATACAGCTTTTTTATTTTGTGAAATAATAGCAGCAATATTACAAATATTTATAGTGTAAATACTTATTCACTTAAATCTTCCCATCAGAGAACTTCATTAATTATTGTAGTGTATTTCTGTAAGATTGTACTGCCACACACTACAGGGCAATGATTCAAAATGCCTCTTCTTCACAGATGCACAGTCACAGTTGAACATTGTAGTTATTTACAAAAATTATTTTCTAGTGTTATATCAATGTTCCAAACAAGATTTTCTGGGTAAATATTTCTCCCATTCTGGTTTTGCAATTCTATGTTAACTGTATTTTTATTTTAGGGTAGGTTCCTTGACATTGGTTTATAGTATTTTTGGTTTTACCTAAAGTATTATTTTGGATGACAATGTGCAGCAACTTTTAATGTACAGTTTATGTCAATGTGCAGTTTAATTACAATATGAATCAGCCATATATTTATTCACAGTTCAAGTTTAACAAACTTAATGAAAACTAAGCAAACTAACATTACATGATAAAGACCCAATCAGCTATCTTATACTTAAGCAAATACACCAAAAAATAGTTTGTAGCTTTATTGCTGCTTTTGTTCAAACTATGGTTTATATTTCCTATGACCAAAGAAATTTCTGATATTTTCCTACCACGCCAAAGAAACAGACAAAAAGACAGCGATTATACTTTCAAGTAGCAGTTTGTTTAGAGCCCCAGATATTCCATCTGTAGACCACTATGTTCATATTTCTTTGTTTTAATAAGCTGTAGCCCAAAACCTTACATTTTTGTGGAAATTAAACCTTTTCATTTCCATACTAAAGACAGGACAGTCCCATGACCTAAATCCAAGGGTGATGGCTTAGATTGAGGACCATTTCTTGTTGACATGGAGATGGTTGAGTTGGTCTACAATAAATCTATGGGAGAGGCAGGTTGTGGTAAGTTGGAAGTGTTGGCTGCCTTCACGGTCTCAAAGTTCTCTGTCAAGTTCACCTCAGCACTGCTGTACTCCTGTTCTGCTCTCAGGTTTGGAATGCTTGGCCAGTAGTGGTTCTCCACATGGTTCTCAACTGCCAGTGCTTTCCTGATCCACTGCCTGCCAGAAATGCAATTGTAGCAGAGGAGGCTGGTAAGGGGACAGAAGCCACAGATGGTAACAGGCCACTGCCTGGCAGGGGAAGAGAGCAGTGGGCTCTCAATCCTAGCTCACATGCCAAGGGCCATTCTCATCCCAGCACCCAGTGGTGTCCCCCATAATGTGCACTGCCTGGCCTGAGGTAAATGGAGAGACCAGCTAAGGCATAAAGTTGAAAAGGGGCTTTCCAGAGTCCCAAGTGTGCTGGACATCTCACCAGCCATGGAAAGAGTGTTTGTCCTTGTGGCCACTGATAGACAATGATGGGAGCCTGCCCACATTTCAGGGCCTTCTGGAGTCTTCACTTGAGAGTTCAGCTCTGGCAACAGAAGACACTTCTGGTGTCCAGAGATTCTCAGTGCCTGTCGTATGTAAAACCGATTGATGGCATCTGCTGGTTTCTGGGAGCACTGCTTGGCCATCCTTATCTGTGGGCCCCAGCCAAGGCACTGCAGAAAGCTTGGTCTCTGGCTAGCATTCTGGACTGTGAGACAGCGTGGCTGCAGCTAGCACTGGATGGAGAGAGTACAGTGTGGTGAAGTGGTGTAGTGGTCATTCTGCCACATGGCCTAGAGTTTCTCGTGACTCTGGGCTGCCGAGGTGCAGTGAACAGAAAGGAATCAGGGAGTGGAGACCATTTCTAGGCCACAGCTCAGGGATGGAGAACCCAGGCTGAGCCTGGTGATTGTCCTGAGTTGAGTAGATGAAGCTGGAGTCCGGGGAGACCAAAGAAGCTCAGATAAACTCTGCAGGGCAGAGTATTCAGGGCATGAAAAGGACAAAGTCACAAAACAAAAACTCTCCAGTCTTCAGTTAAATACTGATCAGCACATGTATGTGTGTAAACTACAAGTCTGGGGGAAATAATACCTGAAGGAAACAGAAAGAACAATGCTTGAACCTCCCACAGAACCAGGCATATTTGGTGTTCCCACCAGCAACAGTGGACAAATCTTATACTTTCCAGATGATTGGATGGAACACTCAGAAAAGAATTGCCTCAGCATTGCGGAAGATTGGATCTAGGCCGAGGCCACTAAGGTCCTAATTAACAAGACCTCAAAGAAAACCCTCAAAGAACCAAAATCTTTCCAGATAATTTAACTGCATCCTAGAACATAGCTCAGTAATATTATAGGAACCCAATAATATCAAACACACAATAAGATATATTTCATGTTGTCTGCCATCCAGCTGAAAATTACCAGGCTGTGAAGAAAAAGGAAATGTCTCAATAATGAGAAGAAAACTTGATCAACAGATGCAGAAATGGCAAATAAGATGGAATTAGTAAGCAATGATATTAAAACAGTTATTGTAATGATAACATTCCACAAGAAGAAAGTAAAGGGAAGCTAGAACATGGAAGTAGAGACATGGAAAACCCAGCTTGAACTTTTAGAGATGAAAAATACAATGTCTGAGATGAAAAATATAATAAATGGCATTTAAAATAGAATAGATGTTATACAAAAGAGGATTAGTCAACTGGAAGTTGTAGCAGTAGAAACTATCAAAAATGGAACATGGAGAAAATAATGGAAAAAATTGAACAGAAAATCAGCAGCAACAGGACTAATATAAGTGTAATTGGAGTTCCTGAAGAAGGTGGGGAGGAGTAGAAGAAAAAATATTTCAAAAAACTGTGGCTGAAAAAATTTAAATTTGAGAAAAAACTGTAATCCCAGAGATCTAAGAACCAAGGAAACCTTAGCACAAGAGACTTAAGGATGACACACTGAAGCACATCATAATCCAATTGCCCCAAACCAGTGACAAAGAGAAAATCTGAAAAGTTACCAAAGGGAAAAGGACATTATACAGAGAGGAACAAAGATGAAAATGGGCTGAGCGTGGTGGCTCACACCTGTAATCCCAGCACTTTGGGAGGCTGAGGCAGGATGATCACTTGAGCCCAGGAGTTCAAGACCAGCATGGGCAACATGGCAAAACCCCGTCTCTACTAAAAACACAAAAATTAGCAGGGCATGGTGACACGCATCTGTAACCCCAGCTACTCAGGAGGATGAGGCAGGGGGAATCGCTTGACCCCGGGAGGCGGAGGTTGCAGTGAGCTGAGATGGTGCCATTGCACTCCAGCCTGGGCAACAGAGCAAGATTCTGTCTCAAAAAAAAAGATGGCAGACATCTGGTTAGAAACAAAGCAAGGCCGGATGTGATGGCACATGCCTGTTATCCCAGCACTTTGGGAGGCTAAGGCAGGAGGTTCACTTGAGCCCAGGAGTTCTAGACCAGCCTGGGCAATATGGCAAACCTGGCCTCTACATAAAATGCAAAAATTAGCTGGGTGTGGTGGCGCATGCCTGTAGTCCCAGCTACGTGGGAGGCTCGGGCGAGAGGATTTTTGAACCCAGGAAGTAAAGGTTTCAGTGAGCTGAAATCATGCCACTGTGCTGCAACCTGGGTGACAGAGCAAGACCGTGTCTCAAAAAAAAAAAAAAAAGAAAGAAACATTGCAAACCAGAGGATAGTAAGAGTGACTTCTATAAAATACTTAAGGATGAAACGATTTTCAGTCTAGAATTCTACACCAAGCAAAAAATATCTTTCAAAGATGATAGTGCAATAAAGACTTTCAGACATTGAGAACTTGAGGAATACATAACCAGGAAGTCCTCACTACAAGGAATATTAAAGGAAATCCTTCAGGCAGAGGGAAAGTGAAACCAGATGGAAGTCCAGATGTACACAAAAGAATGTAGAGCACCAGAGATGGCAAATGTGTGAGCAAAAATACCACATTAAAAAGCATTTTTTTTTTTTTTTTTTTTTTTTAGTATTTATTGATCATTCTTGGGTGTTTCTCGGAGAGGGGGATATGGCAGGGTCATAGGATAATAGTGGAGAGAATGTCAGGAGATAAACACATGAACAAAGGTCTCTGGTTTTCCTAGGCAGAGGAACCTGCGGCCTTCTGCAGTGTTTGTGTCCCTGGGTACTTGAGATTAGGAAGTGGTGATGACTCTTAAAGAGCATGCTGCCTTCAAGCATCTGTTTATCAAAGCACATCTTGCACCACCCTTAATCCATTTAACCCTGAGTTGACACAGCATATGTTTCAGAGAGCACGGGGCTGGGGGCAAGGCCATAGATCAACAGCATCCCAAGGCAGAAGAACTTCTCCTAGTCAGAACAAAATGGAGTCTCCTATGCCCACCTCTTTCTACACAGACACAGCAACAATCTGATCTCTCCTTCCTTTCCCCACTCTTCCCCCCCTTCTTTTCAACAAAACCGTCATCGTCCTCATGGCCCACTCCCGATGGTCGCTGTCTCTTCGGAGCTGTTGGGTACACCTCCCAGACAGGGCGGCCGGAAAGAGGTGCTCCTCACCTCCCAGACAGGGCGGCCGGGCAGAGGTGCTCCTCACTTCCCACACTGGGCGGCCAGGCAGAGACGCTCCTCACTTCCTCCCAGCTGGGGTGGCAGCCAGGCAGAGGCACTCCTCACCTCCCAGACGGGGCGGCCGGGCAGAGGTGCTCCTCACTTCCCACACTGGGCGGCCGGGCAGAGGCGCTCCTCACCTCCCAGACGGGGTGGCCAGGCAGAGGCGTTCCTCACTTCCCAGATGGTGTGGCGGCTGGGCAGAGGCACTCCTCACTTCCCAGATGGGGCAGCCAGGCAGAGGAGCTCCTCACTTCCTCCCAGACGGGGTGGTGGCCAGGCAGAGGCACTCTTCACTTCCCAGACAGGGTGGCCGGGCAGAGGCGCTCCTCACTTCCCAGATGGGGCAGCCGGGCAGAGGTGCTCCTCACTTCCTCCCAGATGGGGTGGCGGCCAGGCAGAGGCGCTCCTCACCTCCCAGATGGGGCGACCGGGCAGAGGTGCTCCTCATCTCCCAGACGGGGCAGCCGGGCAGAGGTGATCCTCACTTCCTCCCAGACGAGGTGGCGGCCGGGCAGAGGCACTCATCACCTCCCAGACGGGGTGGCTGGGCAGAGGCGCTCCTCACCTCCCAGACAGGGTGGCCAGGCAGAGGCGCTCCTCACTTCCCATAAGGGGTGGCGGCCGGGCAGAGGCGCTCCTCCCTTCCCAGATGGGGCAGCCGGGCAGAGGCCCTCCTCACTTCCTCCCAGACGGGGTGGCGGCCAGGCAGAGGCGCTCCTCACCTCCCAGATGGGGCGGCCGGGCAGAGGCGCTCCTCATCTCCCAGACGGGGCAGCCGGGCAGAGGTGCACCTCACTTCCTCCCAGACGGGGTGGCGGCCGGGCAGAGGCACTCCTCACCTCCCAGACGGGGTGGCTGGGCAGAGGCGCTCCTCACCTCCCAGACAGGGTGGCCAGGCAGAGGCGCTCCTCACTTCCCATAAGGGGTGGCGGCTGGGCAGAGGCGCTCCTCATCTCCCAGACGGGGCAGCCGGGCAGAGGTGCACCTCACTTCCTCCCAGACGGGGTGGTGGCCGGGCAGAGGCACTCATCACCTCCCAGACGGGGTGGCTGGGCAGAGGCGCTCCTCACCTCCCAGACAGGGTGGCCAGGCAGAGGCGCTCCTCACTTCCCATAAGGGGTGGCGGCCGGGCAGAGGCGCTCCTCCCTTCCCAGATGGGGCAGCCGGGCAGAGGCCCACCTCACTTCCTCCCAGACGGGGTGGCGGCCAGGCAGAGGCGCTCCTCACCTCCCAGATGGGGCAGCCGGGCAGAGGCCCTCCTCATCTCCCAGACGGGGCAGCCGGGCAGAGGTGCACCTCACTTCCTCCCAGACGGGGTGGCGGCCGGGCAGAGGCACTCCTCACCTCCCAGACGGAGTGGCCGGGCAGAGGCGCTCCTCACCTCCCAGACAGGGTGGCCAGGCAGAGGCGATCCTCACTTCCCATATGGGGTGGCAGCCGGGCAGAGGCGCTCCTCCCTTCCCAGATGGGGCAGCCGGGCAGAGGCACTCCTCACTTCCTTCCAGACGGGGTGGCGGCCAGGCAGAGGCACTCCTCACCTCCTAGACGGGGCGGCCGGGCAGAGGTGCTCCTCACTTCCTCCCAGACGGGGTCGCAGCCGAGCAGAGGCACTCCTCGCCTCCCAGACGGGGCAGCCGGGCAGAGGCGCTCCTCCCTTCCCAGATGGGGCGGCCGGGCAGAGGCACTCCTCACTTCCTCCCAGATGGGGTGGCGGCCAGGCAGAGGCGCTCCTCACCTCCCAGATGGGGCGGCCGGGCAGAGGTGCTCCTCATCTCCCAGACTGGGCAGCCGGGCAGAGGTGCTCCTCACTTCCTCCCAGACGGGATGGCAGCTGGGCAGAAGCACTCCTCACCTCCCAGACGGGGTGGCTGGGCAGAGGCGCTCCTCACCTCCCAGACAGGGTGGCCAGGCAGAGGCGCTCCTCACTTCCCATATGGGGTGGCGGCCGGGAAGAGGCGCTCCTCCCTTCCCAGATGGGGCAGCCGGGCAGAGGCGCTCCTCACTTCCTCCCAGACGGGATGGCGGCCAGGCAGAGGCGCTCCTCACCACCCAGACAGGCTGGCCGGGCAGAGGTGCTCCTCACTTCCTCCCAGATGGGGTGGCAGCCGGGCAGAGGCACTCCTCACCTCCCAGACGGGGCGGCCGGGCAGAGGCGTTCCTCGCTTCCCAGACGGGGCAGCCGGGCAGAGGCGCTCCTCACATCCCAGACGATGGGCAGATGAGCAGAGACACTCCTCACTTCCTCCCAGACGGGGTGGCAGCCAGGCAGAGGCACTCCTCACCTCCCAGACGGGGCGGCCGGGCAGAGGCCCTCCTCACTTCCCAGACGGGGCGGCCGGGCAGAGGTGCTCCTCATCTCCCAGACGGGGCAGCCGGGCAGAGGTGCTCCTCACTTCCTCCCAGATGGGGTGGCGGCCAGGTAGAGGCACTCCTCACCTCCAAGACGGGGCGGCCGGGCAGAGGCGCTCCTCACCTCCCAGACGGGTTGGCCGGGCAGAGGCGCTCCTCACATCCCAGACGATGGGCGGCCGGGCAGAGACGTTCCTCACTTCCTATACGGGATGGTGGTCGGGCAGAGGCGCTCCTCACACAAAAGAATGTAGAGCACCAGAGATAGCAAATGTGTGAGCAAAAATACAACATTAAAAATCATTTTTAAAAGATAATTGACGGTCTAAGGCAAAAAATTATAACAAATTAATGTGAGTTTACAGCACTTATAGAAGTAAAATGCATGAAAACAATAACACAAAACCCAAAAGGAGGGAAATGAACAGACACTGTTTTAAGGTTCTTATCCTCTATGTGAAGTGGTATTATGTTGATGGCAGCCAATGCTAATTTAAATACATATACTGTATTAGTCTGTTCTTGTACTGTTATAAAGAAATGTCTGACACTTCTCAATGTAAGACATTTATGCAGCCAAAAAACACATGAAAAAATGCTCATCATCACTGGCCATCAGAGAAATGTGAATCAAAACCACAATATCATCACTGGCCATCAGAGAAATGCAAATCAAAACCACAATGAGATACCGTCTCACACCAGTTAGAATGGGGATCACTAAAAAGTCAGGAAACAACAGGTGCTGGAGAGGATGCAGAGAAATAGGAACACTTTTACACTGTTGGTGGGACTGTAAACTAGCTCAACCATTGTGGAAGTCACTGTGGCGATTCTTCTAGAGATATCATTTGACCCAGCCATCCCATTACTGGGTATATACCCAAAGAATTATAAATCATGCTGCTATAAAGACACATGCACACGTATGTTTATTGCGGCACTATTCACAATAGCAAAGACTTGGAGTCAACACAACTATCCAACAATGATAGACTGGATTCAGAAAATGTGGCACATATACACCATGGAATAGTACGCAGCCATAAAAATGATGAGTTCATGTCCTTTGTAGGGACATGGATGAAGCTGGAAACCATCATTCTCAGCAAACTACCACAAGGACAAAAAACGAAACTCCTCCTGTGCTCACTCATGGGTGGGAATTGAACAATGAGAACACATGGACACAGGAAGGGGGACATCACACACCAGAGACCGTTGTGGGTTGGGGGGAGGGGGTAGTGATAGTATTAGGAGACATACCTAATGCTAAATGACGAGTTAATGGGTGCAGCACACCAACATGACACATGTATTCATATGTAACAAACTTGCATGTTGTGCACATGTACCCTAAAACTTAAAGTATAATAATAATAATTTAAAAATAATAATAAATAAATTAAAAAAAAGAAATGTCTGAGACTGGGGCTGGGCATGGTGGCTTACGCCTGTAATCCCAGCACTTTGGGAGGCTGAGGCGGGTATATTATGAGTTCAAGAGATTGACACCATCCTGGCCAATATGGTGAAACCCTGTCTCTACTAAAAATACAAAAAAAAAATTAGGTGGGCTTGGTGGCATATGCCTGTAGTCCCAGCTAAGCTACTTGGGAGGCTGAGGCAGCAGAATCACTTGAACCAGGGAGGCGGAGGTTGCAGTGAGTCGAGATCGCACCACTGCACTGCAGCCTGGGAGACAGAGTGAGACTAGGTCTCAAAAAAAAAAAGGTCTGAGACTGGGGAATTTATGATGAAAAGAGGTTTAATTGGCTCACATTTCTGCAGGCTGCACAGGAAACGTGATTCTGTCATCTGCTCGGCTTCTGGGGAGGCCTCAGGGAGCTTACAATCATGACAGAAGGCAAAGGGGAAGCAGGCGCATCTTATGTGACTGGAGCAGGTGGAAGAGAGAGAGGGGGAGTTGCCACAAACTATTAAACAACCAGATCTTGTGAGAACTCACTCGCTGTGTGGTACCAAGAGGGGATGGTGTTAAACCATGAGAAACTGGCTCCATGATCCAATCACATTCCTCCAGGCCCCACATTTGGCATTGGGGATTACATTTCCACATGAGATTTGGGTAGGGACACAGATCCAAACCATATGATATACCATAAACCATAGAGCAATGATTCAAACTCAAAACCAAATGAAACAAAAATAGTTAGATGTAAAAGGCCAAAAAAGAAGATTAAATGAAATAAAAATACTCAACAAATTCAAAAGAAGTCAGAGAAAGAAGAAAAGGAGAAGAAACTACAGATGGGACAAATAGAAAGCAAACAGGAAGATGACCAATTAAAACGAAACTCTCCAGCATTCCACCAGTTGCGTGTGATTATTTAGTAACTCTCTGCCTCTGACAACAATACCTATCACACAGGTTTGTCATCAGAGCTTGTCACATGTGATATGGAAAGCCTGCTGTTTGCAGACTTGCAATCATTATACATTAGCTTGTATTGTTGGTAGCAGAGACCCAGGTCTCTGTGTTGGTCATGCTGAGGGCTCCCTTCTCATTGCTCTGTTTTCCTCCTCATTTTATCCCTTTCTGTACTTCCACGCCCCACACCATCTGGTTGGAGAAGATTCTCAGCCTCTCGGTCTGCAAATGTTCAAAGTCCGTGTATCAAATAGCCAACAAATGTATTTCAGTACGTTTATCTGCTACCGAGGGATCCAGGAGAAATGCTTTCCTTTCTGCAAGAAGTCCGTGGCTGCTGATGCCAACAATGTGTTCTGTCTGTCCTCTTCTCTTTTCTGATCTGCATATTCTCAACTGCCCTGCACTTCTGGGAAGACTTTACACAGGGACAACTATGAGTTTTTGTAAGAAGATGAGAAGTCACCACTTTGGTAACCATCCATTAGACGTTCCAATATTGCTGCAGACATGGACTCTAGCATGTTCTCTTCTCTGACACCCACCCCTTCCCCCATTGGCCACAGCAACTTGGGTTTGCTCTTCAGCTATTGCAGGGCTTACCTCTGGGGAACTGTGACTTGCTTTATACCCTATCCAATAACAGAGTGTGTCCTTATACACAGTAGGTGTTCAATATACCTCTGTTGAAGGGATTTCATCACAGTTAAATCTGTGGAGAGTTCAGCAGATAAGTGAGTTGCTCAAGATGGTCAGAGGCTGTCTTATTCCATTTGGGCTACCGTAACAAAATACCTTAGCCTAGGGGGCTTATAAGCAGCAGAAATTTATGTCTTATAGGTCTGGATGCTGGCAAGTGGAAGGTCAAGGTAGTGTCTGTTGAGGGCCTGTTCCTTATAGAAGGCAACTCCTAGCTGTGTCCTCACATGGTGGAAGGGGAGAACAAGCTCCCTTGGCTCCCATTTACAAGGCCACTTATCCCATTCATGGGGTCTTTGCTTTCATGATGAAATCACTTCCTAAAGTCTTTGCCTCCTCCTAATTCAAACCTAACCTATCAGGGGTTAGGTTTCAACACACGGATTTTAGGGGCACAAAAACATTGACTATAGCAGAGACATAGCTGTACCTGGGTCTGGGACCTTCTGGGTCCAGCTCCATTATGACAACCACACGGCCCATGGTCTCCCACATGATGTAATTCTGTTCTGTGACATTGTGCCCACGAGGCAGGGATGCAGTAGAGGCCTCTGCAGACATGGCTTGTTCTTGGGACGTCCGCATGGCTTTGTGATGCAGGCCTGGAAGAATCCACCAGCTGCCCACTCTCATGCCTGACTCAGGTTCGTGGGTCCCTCCAGGCACATGTCAGCCCCTCAATGTTTTCCTTGCCTCACCTCCCTGGGTTCCCTTCTGAACTCAGGGAACATGGAGGGAGCCGGGAGTCTCTGTTTTTAGTTCATGCTCTTGTCTCCTATTTGGGAACAATGCCCAGGCATGTGAATCTCTTTCCTACTGTTTTCTAAGAACATCAGGGATTTCCTCCAAACTCTTCACCTACTCCCTCCACTAAACCCTTCTCCCTCAGGGACACAGGGCACAGGCCCACTTCCTGTGTGAAGATCCTGCCACAGGGTGGCTCTTTGGTTTTCTGCGGGTATCCAGAAAAGAAGCTAAAGGTGAATGCACTCCGGAATCCAGGAGCACTGTTGATTTTCTCACCTTAGCTCAGAGAGCATCCCCACAGACACCCCTCGCCCTACCCCGGGCCCCCTGAATCCATACCATAAAATGTATGTCAGTTTGTTCAACTGGGGACCACTCTGAGTATTTAATCCCTATTTAAAGATGATGTTTATTTTATTTTTGAGTTTAAATTAGTCAGCCTCAGGATACAGAATTAGATAAGGCCGGGATTTAGCTCCCCTGGAATGATTCATTTCACATCAAGCCTTCTTAACTCTTTGGCTGCAGAGGGGAAGTGACTGTGTCTTTCTCTGCAGAGTTGCCTGGGGCTGGCCAGGTGAATAGACATGCTCCCTCTTCCCTGTCCTGCCAGCCAGGGCACGGTGTGTGCTTATGATGCATGGAGTTAGAATACTAGCCTTTTCAAAACAACAGTCTTAAATCCTCACACAGGGAAATAGAGATAATATACAAGCAGGAAAAAAAGAAAAAGAAGCAGTCTTGAATTCTGTTACCTAAAGATAACCATTGTTACCATGTAGGCAAACTTCCTTTCATGCTGTGTCAAGTGTTTAAAAAATATGGCTCAATATTACAAACACACAGGACTATGTAGGGGATAATGACATCAAACTTTCATGTACCTCCCAGTTAAAATTCAAACGTGGTAGCTTTTGGATGCATTTGCTCCGGAGTTTAAGGGAAGAAAACTACAGATTCAGCCATAATGTTCACGCCGACACTCGAGTTATATATCCCTTTTCCAGTCCAGCTACCGCCTCCCTCCCCACCGTTCTGAAGTCAATATGTGTCTTCCCATCCATGATTAATACCTAGTGTGCCTGTCCATGAAGAATGGATAGTGCTCTTTGGTCTGTTTTTTGCCATTTTATACAAATATCAGTCTGTACATACTCTCCTGAAAGCTGCTTTTTCCTTCAACAATATCTTCCAGATGAATCTAGAATCCTGCATTTCTGGTTAGCAGAGGATGCGCAACGCCCCCTTCAACCCCCACCCCAAGGTGATGCTGATGTTCTGGTCCAAGGCCTGCACATAGCCTGGTGAGGCTTGCGGTCTTGGGACAGGTCTGTTGTCAGCCCTTCCTTCTTAGGAAGCACAGCCAGATGACCTTGGGGCTGGAGACCTCACTATGCCCCTCGCCAGCAGTGCCCACATCCGGCTTCATTCATCTTCATCAATATTTGTTATCACACTTTCTGATATTGTTCCTAGATTTTGCTGTGCAGCTGAATGCGTGCCTTGTGTTTCCCAGCCCTTCGGGTCTCCTCCTCTGTGAATAGCTCCTGGCCCATATGTCTGTTGGGTCTTTGGTTTCTCCTTGCTGATTTGTAAGTGTTTTTTTTTTTTTTTTTTTAGATGGAGTTTTGCACTTGATGCCTAGGTGGGAGTGCAATGGCATGATCGCGGCTCACCACAACTTCTGCCTCCCGGGTTCAAGCGATTCTCCTGCCTCAGCCTCCTGAATAGATGGGATTACAGGTAAGTGCCACGACGTCCGGCTAATTTTGTATTTTAGTAGAGACAGGGTTTCTCCATGTTGGTCAGACTGGTCTCGAACTCCCGACCTCAGGTGATCCACCCATCTCAGCTTCCCAAAGTGCTGGGATTACAGGCATGAGCCACCACGTCTGGCCAATTTCGATTTTAATGATCTGGATATCAATGCTTTTTTGGCCAAATACCTTACAAATATGTTTTCCCTATTGGTGCACTGTATTAGTCCATTTTCACACTGCCGATAAAGACATACCACAGACTGGGAAGAAAAAGACGTTTAATTGGACTTGCAGTTCCACATGACTGAAGAGGCCTCAGAATCATAAAGGGAGGTGTAAGGCACTTCTTACATGGCAGTGGCCAGAGAAAAACGAGGACGATGCAAAAGTGGAACCCCCTGATAAAACCGTCAGATCTCATGAGACTTACTCACTACCAGGAGAACAGTATGGGGGAACCGACCCCATGATTTCAATTATCTCCCACCAGGTCCCTCCCACGACACAGGAGAATTATGGGAGGACAATTCTAGATGAGATTTGGGTGGGAACACACAGCCAAACCATATCATGCACTGTCTTTGTCTTTTAACTTTATTCATTGACTTTTTTGTCAGATCAAGACTTCTACATTTAATACGATTGAATTTATCAGTAATTTCTTTTATGGTGTGTGTGTTTTGTGTCATATTAAAGAAAGTTTTTCTTTGCTTAGTGTCATAAACTCTGTCCTCTGTTTTCTTCTAAAAATTGGAAATCTGTTTCTCACATTCTGCTTTATTTCCTTTGTTCTTTGATTCGTAGTGATGTGAGGTAGAAATCTCTATCAGTTAACTCTTGCTTGGTAACAAGTAACCCCACACCTCAGAGGCCTACGACCATAGGCCACCATTTCTCACTCCTGAGCATGGGTTGCTTGGGAGGTTTCAGCTCGACCTGTGGTGGCTGAGCTGGATCTACTCCAAGTGTTTCTGATCCTCCTGGGTTTGGGGCCTGCCAGGGTGCCTTCTTCTCATGACAATGGCAGGAGTGCAAAGAACAGAGGGAAATGTGAAGGTCTCTTATCTTACTACACAGGCTGAGAATGGGCAGACTATCACTTTACCACATCCATTGGCAAAAGTGAGTCACGTGGCCAAACCAGAAGTCAAGGGCAGGAAGTTTAAGTATGAATCCCATCTCCATGTGCTATGATTTCCTGGGCTTTCAACTTCTTAAGGCTGAATTGTTTTATTCTCACCTCCCCAGACTGCAGAAAACACATTTTCTCCAGGACTCGTTGAACCATAGGGCAGAATGATTGTAGTTCATGAAGACTAGATGGAAGGTGCCATTTGGCCACTGAGGCCACTTCCTTCCCCTTGTCCCCATCTATGGCCTCTGTTCTGCTCCTATCTCCCTGTCATTCTGCCCAGGCCTTCCAGGCATCAGCCTCTTAATAGTTCCTGGCTTCGTTCCTTCTCTTCACTTCTATTATGTGAGGGTTTCCATCCTCATTTGGTGTAGGAGGACTGGACAGAGTCAACTCAGCCTGTCACGTCCCCACTCTCAGCACCTGGGTACCCCTGAGTGCTCAGCATGAGTGGGGTCCCCCAGCGTCTCCCTCCACGGCACGTTCTGAAGGCATAGGAGCTGGACTGACATTTGGGACACCTAAACCTTTGTTACACTTCTGCCAGGACAACTTCCTTGGCCCAGGCAAATCATGGCAGCTCTCTATGCCTCATTTTTTTATTCCTCACACAGTGGAATAACATAACCCTCAGTACTTACTTAAGGGAGGAGAAATGATTCCCCTGCCTTCTCCCCATTTCTGCATTTGCCGGAGCATCAGATTTTTATGTCTGGCCAAGAATATAGGGAAGGAAGAGCAGGTAAGCTTTGGGCCCAAAGAGGGCGTTTAGGGGTTTCACTTAAGGAAAGAAAGCCAGGGGGCAGAGAGGGGTGGTGGAGCATGATCTTGGGCCAATGGTGAAGAACTAATGAAGTGCAATGTGCATGGGTTAAGTTGTGTAGCAGCCTGGGTCCCATCAAGACATAGAAACCACATAGTGGGTCTAATGGGGAAGTGTAGTATAAAGGATTGCAACTATGATAAAAGAGTCACTGTAAGACATAAAGCAATTCTGCCTGCAGAGGGAGGTACCCAAGGAAGCACAGATTTGAAAGGTGTTCGGATGTCATAAAATGTGGTTCAGCCACCACATAAGAGACGTTTGTGGATTTGGGCAGGCTGGAGCTCGTCAGCAGCTTTTGCACAAGCACTAGGCCACCCACTGGAGTGCAGGTGAGGGATCCTGTCGTGAGCCACTGGAATGAAGGGGAGGGAGCCGGCCATGAGCCGCTGGTGTGCAGGGGAGGGAGCAGGCCGTGAGCTGTTGGGGCAGGTGAGGGAGCTGGCCATGAGCCACTGGAGTGCAGGTGAGGGAGCTGGCCATAAGCCGTTGGTGCAGGGATGCATGGCGGGAGTCTGGCTGCCTTTGTAGGGCAGGAAGTCTCCAGAATGCTTGAGTCCCGCAGGGTCTGACAGAAGGAATGGCAGCTCTGTGCGGACCCTCTAGAATACAGTTCACTGTGTGCAGGTTGTACAAGGGGTACAAGAGGGGTTCTGGGAAACTTTTCAGGAACTTTCAGACCACATGGGCCCTGCTACGTTTTGGTTTCCACGTCAAGATGTTGCAACCCAAGGCTACAAGGTGGCTGAGGGACCAGGCCTAGGTCTGTTGTTGGGGCTTGAACATGATCAAGGCCCAGGCAGAGAGCTCCTGCCCCCTGCAGTCTCTCCATCCTCTACCTAGATGCCTGCAGAATGTTCACTTCCAGAGGGTATATTGAATAGTATTTCCCAGTTTAAAACAGTGCACGTATTGAAAGGTGCACTCGGAGCTGGGAGGCAACAGACTGAAAACTGACACTGGAGACGCTGGCTCATAGCAACGAAGAGAAGCTGAAAAGGAGTGGGAAAGAACTAACTGTAATTTTACATCAACAATCTGCATCTTTGTTTCGATGGTTTGTGGCAACCAAAATGACGATTTTTTTTTCCCTCCTAGTTCAGACATAGCCTGAGACTTTTTTTTTTTTTTTTTTTTTTTTAGATGAAGTCTCACTCTGTCACTCAGGCTGGGGTGCAGTGGCCTGGTCTCGGCTTATTGCAATCTCCACCTCCCGGGTTCAAGTGATTCTTCTGCCTCAGTTTCCAGAGTAGCTGGGGCTAACAGGCACTCACCACCACGACTGGAAAATTTTCGTATTATTAATAGAGATAGGGTTTCTCCATGTTGGTCAGACTGGTCTTGAACTCCTGACCTCAGGTGATCTTCCCAACTCTGCCACCCAAAATGCTGAGATTACAGATGTGAGCCACTGTGCCCGGCCGCCTGAGACATTTTGGGCAACAGCTGTGACAGAAGAAATGTGTATCCCTTCCGGGCAGGGGATTTAAGAAGTGGCTCATGGCTGATTGTGTTTTCTTTGTTCTGTTTCTGGAACTGTGGGAGCATCTTCTGGGATAAGGGTCTATCTTTCTGAGTCTCTGAATGACTACGACCACCAGAGGCCTCTTGTTGACCCATGATGGATGTGAAATCAATTGAGAAGTCAAGGCTGGATGCGGTGGCTCACACCTGTAATCCCAGCACTTTGGGAGACTGAGGCAGGCAGATCATGAAGTCAGGTAATCAAGACCATCCTGACTAATATGGTGAAATCCAGTCTCTACTAAAAATACAAAAAATTAGCCGGGCGTGGTGGCAGGCGCCTGTAGTCCCAGCTACTCAGGAGGCTGAGGCAGGAGAATCTCTTGAACTCAGGAGGCGGAGGTTGCAGTGAGCTGAGATTGCACCACTGCACTCCAGCCTGGGCCACAGAGCGAGACTCCATCCACCGCACCCCACGCCCTGAAAAAAAAGCAAAGAAAAGAAGTCAACTTTGCTGTTGAAGCCACTGAGGTTTGGGGACTTTTTTGTCACACTGCATCACCTGTCCTGACCAATGCATGACTCATCTCATCCTTGGCACAGCCCCTGAGAGAAGGGGCTTTATCCTCATTTCACAAATGAAGAGTCAAGTCTCAGAGAGGTTAGCAGCATGAGCAAGGTCACACAGCGAGGGGTGGAGATTGGATTTGAATCCAGGTCTGTCTAACCTCAAAGACTGAAGTGGGGATGAAAATAAGTTGACGTTGTTGTTTGCCTGTCACCCAGGTGATGTAACTCTTGTCTAGGCTCTGTCTACGGGGGTTTTGTGACATATCTCTGCACTGATCACCCAGGTGATGAGACTCTTGTCTAGGTTCTCCTATCCTTGGATTGTAACATAGCAGGATCTTCGACTCATATCCTTTTAGGGATCATAGAAGTGAACACATCAAAGCTGCCATGATAAAGTGGAAAAGTGGGCAATATTGCCAAACGCAGAAAACCTGGGCTATATTTTGGTCTGAGATCACCATTTGAGATTCCTGGAAGTTACGGAATATGGAGGCCAACTCCCGTAGGGATGTTGTATACGACTCCAATTTCTAAGTCAATGATCTCAACCCTGTGGATCAGCACTCTCCATGTAATGGGACATCTTAACCCATTTTGTGCTGCTATAACAGAATACCAAAGACTAGGGAATCTATAAATAAAGGAAATTTATTTCCTAGAGTTCTGGAAGCTAGGAAGTCCAAGGATCAGGGGTCTGCATCTGGTGAGGGCCTTCTTGCTGTGTTATCTCATGGCTGAAGGCAGCAGAGCAAGACTTTGAGAAAGAAAGAGAGCAAAAGGGGCTGAACTTTCTTTTAATACAAGCCCACTCCTAAGATAACTAACCCACCCCCAAGATAACTAGCCTATTCCTGAGATAGTGACATTAATCCATGCATGGGGGCAGAATCTCATAACCCAATCACTCTTATTAGGCCCCACCTCTCAACACTATCACATAGAGGATTAAGTTTCCAACACTTGAGCTCTGGGGGACACATGCAGACCATACATGGGGGATTGATGAGTATATGGGAGTGACCAGTCATGAATATTTTAGCTGAGAGTTGTGTTTGGGAGCTGAAGCCATGCACCATCATGGCAGAGCACACATAAACCTTTGAATGCTCTGAGGAATGAATATTGAACATTGTAACTCATGGCAGAAGGTGGAATATTTAAAAGGCAGAACTGCCTGGGTAAACTAAAAGAGTGAACAAACAGCATGTATTCTGTGGCTGGCTCCTCTTCTCTTCCCATCCCTACCTTTCACCTTTCTCTCTTTCTTTCCCTCCCTCTCTCTCCTTTCCATCCCTCCCTCCTTCCTTCATTTCTTCCTTCCTTCCTCTACCTTATTCTTTCTCTCCCTCCCTGCTTCCTTGTTTCTTTCCTTCTTTCTCTTTCCCTCTTTCTCTCCCTCCTTCCTTCTTTCTCCCTGTCATCTCCTTCAATCTTTCTTTCTCTCTCCATCTTTCTCTCCCTCCATCCTTCCTTCTCTCATTCTTTCTTTTCTTCTCTCTTTCCTTCTTTGTCCCCTTCCTTCCTTCTTCCCTCCCTCCATCCTGCCTTCCTTTCTTCTCTCTATCTTTGACTGATGTGTTCTGAGCCCAAGCACCCTGTGGCGTACTAAGTGGTACCAAAATTGACTCAAGAATCAAGAAGAAATAGAAAACCTAAGAAGTACTATAACATGAATAACATAAAACCTCTAGTAAAATAAAATCTTTCACAAAGGAAGGACTAGGCACAGATGGTTGTATGAGCAAATTTTACAGACTTTCAAAGAATAGATCATTCTAATTATGTCCCAAACAACTATAGCTAGGAATATTAATGCTTGATTTTTCAAGAGCTTCATTTCCTAAAATCTGTAGGTTCAAAGGTAGATTGGCATGTGTTGGAAATCCTCAAATGTTGTGCAGTTCCTTGGAGTTTTAGCATTAAAAAAGAAAGGACTTGCTTGCATTAACTTTGAATTTTGTAAGAGTTACCAGTTAATAGATATACTCTATGCATTTTTATACACTCTGATTTTATAGGAATGGAGGCATATCAGACAATTCACTCCGCACCCAGGTTTTTTACTTTGTAACATATTTTGGACATCATTTTTGAGCATCCTTTTAAAATTTATTTTTTAATTAGCTGCATAGTATTCTATCATATGAATAACGATAATTTCAATAAACGGTAAGCTGATAATCATTAATGGGATTGATAAACATTAAGGTGATTTCTAGACTTTTTTTTAATTAAAAAGATGGTATAATATTTCCTCCCATTCATACATAGTTCTAGGCATCATGAGTATGTCTGTAGGGTAAATTTCTGAAAATGAAATTGCTGAATCAGAGAGTATTTTCATTTATAATTTTGGTATATATTGTTTAATCACAATTGATATAGTTTGTACTAATTTAAAATCCCAGTAACAAGACGTCAGTAACACTTCAAACTCCACAACTTCCCTGGCAGTGCTTGAAGTCACAATGCATATTGCCAGCCTCCCTTCAAGTAAAGTTCTATTAACTCTACAAAAATTTTATAAATGGCAGATGTTACATTTCCAGATAGCTTTGTGGTAACCAAAAAAAGAATTGATTTATAAGCAATTTGTATATCACATTGAGACAAAATATATTTGTGATAAATATCATTATTGTTAGGTATTTAAAACATCTCATGTATCAAGAAATCATACTTTAGATGGGGCCAAACTGGCCGATTAGAAGCAGCTGTGGCCCGTGGCTCTCACAGAGAGCAATAAAAACTGCGAGTGAATTCTGCTCCTTCAACGGATGTATTCAGGTTCTTGAATTGGGACTGACTAGGCAGACAGCTAGACCGACAGAGAGTCAGGAAAAGCAAGTGGGTCAGTGACCCACCCAGGTGTGGCACGGAGCTAGCCGAGTCCCCACTTGCAGACAAGGGAGGCCATGAGTGATTTTGCAACCCTGCCTGGGAAACCATGCTTCTCTGATGGATCATTGCAACCTGCAAATCAGGAGGTACCTTCATAAGCTCAGCAACCACGGCCTCAGGTTTGAAGCACAGAGCTGTGTGGAGTCTCAGCGGAGTGCTTGCTGGCTTACTGCGGCATGCATGGAAACCCAGGAATTTTGCATACTCTGCCCTGAGAATTCCAGCAAACTGGGAGATACATCTGTGCATTCCCTTAGGAAGGGGGCTGAATCCAGGGAGCCAAGTGACATCATTCTGAGGCCCCACTCACACAGCACCTCACAAGACCCATTGGCTTGGAATTCCAGCTGGCCAGTGGCAGCAGGCTGGAGAAAGCTGGAGGGGGACCGATTTCCCAGGGGGAGGGGCAGCTGCTCTATCTGTGGTTTGAGTTGGCTGCTCTAGCCTGCTAGCACCAGGGATCAGGAGGAGTCCCCTATAACACAGTACAGCTGTTGTGACTGATCGTGGCCAGGCTGCTTCTTTAAGAGAGACTGAAATCCATCCTTCCTAACTGGACAGGGCCTCCCCATCAGAATTTTAGCAACTCCAGCTAGAGTTCTATGGACAGAACTCTGATTTCTCCCTGGGATGAAGTCCCCAGGGAGAGAAGTAGCTACTGTCTCCCCAGTTCAGCCAACTGAAATTTTCCAGCCTGCTGGCTCTGAAGACTCCTGGTGGTCAGAACAACACAACTGCTCTGCCAAAGGGCAGCCAGACTGCTTCTTTAAGCAGTCCCTGATCCTCTTCCTCCTGACTCGGTGAGAACTCCCAACAGGGGTCTCCAGACACCTCCTACAGGAGCGTTCCAGCTGGCATCAATTCTGTAGCCCCTTGGACTTGTGCTCCCAGAGGAAGGATCAGGTTGCCATGTTTGCTGTTTTGCAGCCTTCACTGGTGATACCTCCAGGTGCAGGAGAGACTGATGTGACTAGGGTCTGGAGTGGAAACCCAAAAACCACAGCAGCCCTAGCCCTAGGGAAGAGTGGTCTGACTTTTAAAAACAAACAGAAAGTAACAACAACAACATCAACAAAAACACCCCATGAAAAACTCCGTTCAAATGTCAGCAACGTCAAAGGTAGATAAGCCCACAAAGATGAGAAAGTATCAACACAAAAACGATGAAAACTCAAAAAGGCAGGATGCCTCTCCTCCTCTAAATGACAACAAAACCTCACAAGCAAAGGCATAGAACTGACCAGAGGCTGAGATGGATGAATTGACAAAACTAGGCTTTAGGAGGTGGATAATAAAAAACTTCTCTGAGCTGAAGGAGCACGTTCTAACAATGCAAGAAGCTAAAAATCATAAAAGAACACAGTAGCTGATAACCAGAATATTCAGTTTAGAGAGGAACATAACTGACATGATGGAGCTGAAAAACACAACATGAGAACTTCACAACACAACCACAACTATCACTCACAGAATAGGCGAAGTGGAGGAAAGAATCTCAGAGCTTTAAAACTATCTGTCTGATATAAGACAGGAAGAGAAGAATAGAGAAAGAAGAATAAAAAAGAAAGAACAACAAAACCTTCAAGAATTATGGGATTATGTAAAAAGACTGAACTTAAGACAGATAAGAGTACCTTGACCCACCACGATCAAGATGGCTTCATCCCTGGGATACAAGGTTGGTTCAACACAGGCAAATCTATAAATGTAATTCATCACATAAACAGAAATAAACACAAAAACAACACGATTATCTCAATAGATGCAGAAAACGCCTTCAATAAAATCCAACATCCCTTCATGTTAAAACTCTCAATAAACTAGGTATTGAAAGATCACACCTCAAAATAATATGAGCCGTATATGACAAAACCACCGCCAATATCATACTGAGTGAGAAAAAGCTGGAAGCATTTCCCTTGAAAACTGGCACAAGAAAAGGATGGCCTCTCTCACCGCTCCTATTCAACGTAGTACTGGAATTTCTGGCCAGGGCAATCAGGTAGAAAAATGAAATAAAGGTATTTAAATAGGAAGAGGTGAAGTCAAATTATCTTTGTTTGCAGATGACATAGTCCTGTATATAGAAAACCGCATCATCTCAGCCCAAGAGCTTCTTAAGCTGATAAACCACATCAACAGAATCTCAGGATACAAAATCAGTGTGTAAAAATTGCTAGTATTCCTATACACAAACAACAGGCAAGTAGAGAGCCAAATCATAAATCAACTTCATTCACAGTTGCTACAAAGAGAACAAAATACATAGGAATACAGCTAACAAGAGAAGTGAAGAACCTCTTCAAGGAGGACTACAAACCACTGCTCAGAGAAATCAGATAGGACACAAACAAATGGAGAAGCACTCCATGCTCATGGATAGGGAAGAATTCATTCCTGAAAATGTCCATACAGCCCAAAGTAATTTATAAAAGAATTCAATGTTATTCCCATTAAACTACCAATGACATTCTTCACAGAATTAGAAGAAAGTATTTTAAAATTCTCATGAACCAAAAAAGAGCCCAAATAGCCAAGGCAATTCTAAGCAAAAAGAACAAAGCTGGAGGCATCACACTACACAACTTCTAACTACACTATAATGCTACAGTAACCAAAACAGCATGGTACAGGGTACAAAAACAACCAATGAAACATAATAGAGAACTCTAAAATAAGACCATACACATACAACCGTCTGATCTTTGACAAACCTGACAAACACAAGCAATGGGGAAAAGATTCCTTATTTAATAAATCATGTTGGGAAAACTGGCTAGCCATATGCAGAAACTGAAACTGGACATGTTCCTTATACCTTATACAAAAAAATAACTCAAGATGGAATAAAGACTTAAACATAAGACCTAAAACCATAAAAACCATTGAAGAAAACCTAGACAATACCATTCAGGACATAGGCACGGGCAAAGACTTTGTGACTAAAACACCAAAAGCAATGGCAACAAAAGCCCAAATTGACAAATGGGATCAGACTAAACTAAAGAGCTTTTGCACAGCAAAATAATCTATCATCAGAGTGAACAGACAACCTACAGATTGGGAGAAAATTTTTGCAATCTATCTGTCTGACAAAGGGCTAATATCCATAATCTACATAGACCTTAAACAAATTTACAAGAAAAAAACAGCCCAATCAAAAAGTGGACAAAGGAAACGAGCAGACACTTCTCAAAAGAAGACATTTACGTGGCCATCAAACATGAAGAAAAGTTCATAATCACTGGTCATTAGATGAATGCAAATTAAAACTACAATGAGATACGATCTCACGCCAGTTAGAATGGCGATTATTAAAAAATCAGGAAACAGCAGATGCTGATGAGGCTGTGGAGAAATAGGCATGCTTTTACACTGTTGGTAGGAGTGTAAATTAGTTCAGTCATTGTGGAAAACAGTATGAAAATTCCTCAAAGATATAGAACCAGAAATACCATCTGAACCAGCAATCCCATTATAGGGTATATACCCAAGCATTATAAATTATTATACTATAAAGACACATGCACTGTATGTTTATTTCAGCACTGCATGTTTATGTCAGCACTGTTCACAATAGCAAAGACTTGGAACCAACACAAATGCCCATTAATGATAAACTGGATAAAGAGAATGTGGCACATATACACCATGGAATACTATGCATTTATGTCCTTTCCAGGGACATGGATGAAGCTGGAAATCATCATTCTCAGCAAACTAACACAAGAAAAGAAAACCAGGCTAGGAGCAGTGACTCATGCCTGTAGTCTCAGAACTTTGGGATGCTGAGGTGGGGAGTTTGAGATCAGCCTGACCAACATGGAGAAACCCCGTCTCTACTAAAAATACAAACAATTAGCCAGGAATGTTGTCACATACCTGTAATCATAGTTACTTGGGAGGCTGAGGCAGGAGAATCGGTTGAACCCAGGAGGCAGAGGTTGTGTTGAGCCGAGATCATGCCATTACACTCCAACCTGGACAACAAGAGTGAAATTTTGTCCAAAAAAAAGAGAGAGAGAAAGAAAAAGAAAAAAGAAAAGAAAACCAAACAATGCATGTTCCTACTCATAAGTGGGAGTTGAACAATGGGGACACATGGACACAGGGAGGGGAACACCACACACTCGGGCCTGTCATGGGGTGGGAGGCTAGGGGAGGAATAGCGTTAGGAGAAACACCTATGTAGAGGACGGGTTGATGGGTGCAGCAAACCACCATCGTATGTGTATAACTATGTAACAAACCTGCATGCTCTGCCCATTTATCACAGAACTTAAAGTACAACAAAGAAAACTTTACATAAATGCAAAAAGTCTAGAACAGCTAATATATTATAATGAAAAGTCAACTATAATCTCAGCTCAAAGAGAACACCATGAAATTATGAAGAGCTCTCCACAAATCTCTAAATTTATGTCCTCATAACATTACATTTCTATTTCTTCTTCAATAATTTCCTCATTTTAGCTATGATTTAGTGACAGTAAGAAGGTAATTATGAGGAAAAAATTCTCCTAACACTCCATTGAGAAATTTCTGCCTCATTTCACCATACACCTGAGTCTTAAGCAGTCACTTCTAATGTAGCTGAATAATAGATCCTCACCCAGCTGAGTCTATGAGTTGAATCCATGTATGTGAGATAAGACCCCCAAGGAGAGGCAATAAGCTGGGAATGCCATCAGCTCATCTTTCTTCAGGCCTATATTTGTCATTGTCACTTGTAGAAGCAGGACAGCCCTGGCATTGGGATTGGCAGTAACAGAGAGTATCAAAGGGAAAACTAAACTTCCCTAATTTTTGGAAAAAAGCAGATTGGAAACACACGGGCTCCAGCGTTTTCCATGTGTGAGGTCATTGCCCCAGGAAGTCTTTCTCAGGACATTTCTTGTCCGCAAAGCAGAAGTCAAACTTTATTCCTACCTTCTAAGAGAATAGAACATATTGTCAGATTTTCTCACAGATTCCCACAAGTTAAAGAAACTTTCATGGTCTTATTTAACTGCTTAAGCATTTCAACTAAAAAATTATTTGTCTTTCAAATACACAGGAATCTGTTTGGAAAAATTTTAACCAGAAAAATTTGGAATTCTAAAGTAAAAAATGCATAAGGCCATAAAAATTTTTTACATCTTTTAATTTATATGTCAACTGGGGAAAGAGAAACATTCTCTGAAGTTTCCTTTTATACCATTAAGGACTTATTCTTTATTACCAGCAATACAGGGTGACTTATTCAGGTTGAATCTTGAAGGTAAACTTTAACTTAATTTTAAGTTTTGGCTAATTTTTAAGCATTTCTCAGTCACCTGCCATGATTTCATCTCAGAAACCAAAATCTCAGTTTCATTTAGATTTTTGAAATATTAAAACAGAAGGTTAAATGCTTCAAAATAATACTCATGTAGAGACTTACATATGTGGACCAGAAATCTCCAGGTATTACAAAGTTTATGAGAACATAATAAATATTGATACATACATTTAATTCTGAAATAAAAACTTACAACAAATAAAACTAACAAATCAAGAAAGTTTTGTAGGTTATACATTTTATGTCTAAAAATATAGGTATGAAACACTCAAGGATGGATAAAAGAAATCACAAGAGAAAACAGAAAATATGTAGAGACAAATTAAAAACATGAAATACCAAAAGTAAAGAGATACATCAAAAACAGTACCATAAGGGAAAAATTTATAGCTATAAGTGATTATAAAAAATAAGATAGCGAATCAACAACTTTACTCCTAAGGAACTAAAAACAGAGGGAAAAAGAGGGACTACTAAAGAGGGACAACTAAAACTAGCAAAATTGAAAAAATGATAAAGATAGCAGTGGAAATAACTGAAATAGAGAATAGAAAAACAATATCAAAAATCAACAAAGCCTAGTTTGTTCCCTGAAAAAGATCAAAACTGACAAAATTTTATTTATATTGACTAAGAAAAACAGTAAATATTCACATTACTAAACTCAAAAATAAAATGGGTACATTACTAACAAATTTTTGGAGTAAAAGAGGGATGTAGGAGAGTAACATAAGGAAGTATACACTAAAAAATTGAATAGACTAAATAAAATGAACAAATTCCTAGAAAGAAAAAACCTACTAAGACTGAATCAGAAAAGTTGGATAAACCTATTCAGCAAGGAGATTCAGCAGGAAGATTGCATCAGTAATCAAAAACCCAGCAACAAAGAAAAGCCGGGACCAGATGGCTTCACTGTTGAATTCTACCCAAAGTTTAAAGCAGAATTAAAACCACTTTTTCTCAAACTTTTACAAAATTTTGAAGAGGCGGTAATTTTTTGTAACTTATTCTATGAGTCCAGGATTACCCTGACACCAAGCCAGACAAAGGCACCATAAGAAAACTACAAAAAAAATCCCTTATAAATGCTGATGCAAAAATCCTCAACAAAATACCAGCAACTCAAACTTAGCAGTACTTTAAAAGGATTATACACTATGAATGAGTATAATTGACTCCTGAAATAAAAGTATGTTCCAACACATGAAAATCAGCATAATATCACATTAACATAAAGAAGGAAAAAACCCTCATGTGATCATATTAATCAAAGAAGAAAAAGCATTTGTCCAAATTTAACCCACATTCATGATAAAATATAGTTAGTAAACTATAAAAAGAAAGTAAACACCTTAACATAATGGTATACAAAAAAACAAAACAAAACAAAAAAACACAGCTAACATGGCGAAAGACTGAAAGCTTTTACCCTAAGAGCAAAATCAAGGATGCTTGCTTTTACTACTTCTATTTAATATAGTACTGAAGGTTCTGGTTAGTTAAAACAATAAGGTGAGTAAAAGCACTAAAGATATTCCAATTTTTAAAAAGTAAAATTATCTGTTTGCAGATGACATAACCTTATATAAAAATATTTTATAAAATATTTTTATATTTATAAAAATACTCAAAATACTTTATAAAAATACTTTATAAAAATATTTTAGTTTCTGTGAAATAAACTGTCAGATGCAATAAATAAAATTCATCAAAACTGCATGAAACAAAATAATACACAAAAATTGTTGTATTTCTACAATAACAATAAACTATCTGAAGAAGAAGTCAAGACAACAGGGTCATGTATGATAGCATCAAAATAATGAAATACTTACGAACCCACTTAACCAAGGAAATGAAAAACCTGTAGAGCAAAAACTATAAACATGGCATGAAAGTATTAAAGATGACACAAATAAACGAAAAGACATCATGTGTTTATGGACTGGAAGACAAAATCTTGTCAAGGTGCCATTGTTATCTATAGTCTTCTACGTATTCAATAAAATCACTACAAAAATTCCAATATTTGCAAAAATAGAAAAACCTATTCTAAAATTCAGATGAAATCTCAAAAAACCCCAAGCACCCAAATCAATCTTAAAAACTAACAAAGTTAGAGGACTAACACCTCCTGGTTTCAAACTTCAGTATGCAAAACAATGCTGTACCAGCATAGAGACAGACGCAAAGACCAATGCAATAGAAATAAAGAACCAAAAAATATGGTCATGATTTTTAACAAGGGCGTCAACACTGTTCAATGGGGAAAGGATGATATTTTTTAAAATGGTGTTAAAAACGGATATTTACATCTATCTATCTATCTATCTATCTATCTATCTATCCCAAATTAGCTTTTTGTCTGTCATGTATGTTGCAGATCTATTTCCCCAGTCTTTTGACTTTTGACTTTGAGGCAATTTTCTCTCATACAAAATTTTAATTTTTATGGAGTCAAATACAACCTTGGCGCCGATCTGGTTCCCGTACTGCCCGGCCTGCGTGAGCACGATTTCCCTCATGGCCAAGGCGTGATTACAGCGGCAGGAGAAACACGAGAAGGAGAAACAGACGCATAGCTACCCAGCCCGCCCTCCACCGACGCTGAAATCGCCCGGCGCCCACCTCCCTCAGCCTCGGATTCGGCTCCCAGAATAAGCAACAGCTTTACTTCCACACAGGTGTACCCACCTGTGAATCCCTTGCCGTTGAACGTCTGTTGGAAAACTCAGGTGTCCTTGCTGTGGTCCTTTCCACGTTAGGGAAAGCTGGTCAGCTGGAGAACTTCCTCCCACATCTTTAGTAAGACTAAATCCCTAGCTGAGCTGAAACTGAATTTTCCTCCCATGTGGGAGGGGAAGACTCTTGTTTCCATATTCACAGAGTGCCTTTGCACCTGTCCTAGATTGATAACATATTGTTGTAATTGATGAGTCTTTTCATCTATTAGGAGACCTGGGCTTAGGAAAGGTCTTCCAAATGTTAACGCAACAGGATTTAATTATAAGTTTTACTTTGGAATAGTTCAAACCCACAGTAAGCTATGGGTGTTAGAGATAGTCAGGCGTCTGATTTAGCTACAGTCTTCTTTAGAGTAGGATTAGCCCTTTCACCTTTCCAGAGGACTGCGTCTGCACACAGACTGAAGGTAATATTGGATTCTTAAAGCTGAGGATAGGTGTTGGGATACACCTGCTGTGAAAGACGGGCCATGGCCACTTTGCAGGCTTTTAGATTACCCAAACTGAGGAGATATTTCTTCTGGTAAAGATTTTTCAGATGGGGTGGGGAATACCTCGATCTAACCAGTGAAGTTATCAGTAAGCTTTAGCAAATATTTGAATCTCCTGCAGAAAGGTATCTGAGTAAATTAGAGTTGCTAGTTCTCACCTGGATAGGGTCCTTAATTTTGGACAGGTTTACATGGAGAAGGAGAAAATTGCTGACAATTTGGGTCATGTCAGGCAAATAGCTCACAGGGCTGAGTCACCTCTTTTGGTGTCTTGAAAAGATTTACCCCTATAAACAAATGAGACATTAACAGAAACCAAGAATCCCTTCTAGGGTGAAAAGAATAATGAAAGTGCTGAATTATATTCCTATGATTGGTAGTTGGCATTAGTAATTTATTACCATCTTTCAGCCAGCCAGATGGGCCCTGGACTGAAATGCAAACCCTGGCCCATTTTTGTTCTTCTTCAGAGTGTTCTGGCCCAGTTCTATGTATGCTGTCCAGCACGCCCATAAGCTTCATTGGCCCTTTCAGTGCAGGGGCCTTGGCTGTGGCATCTACAAGGGCATTTCCTTTTACATGGTCAGTCTCTCTTTTGATATCCTCTGCAATTAATTATAGTCACTTTTTGGCAGCAAAGCAGCATTCTAACAAGCTCAAAATTTGAATGATGTTGTATGGAAAAGCCCTTGGGGGTCAGGAGTCCCTACCCATTCCAAATTACAGCATAAGCGTGAAGCACTAAAAAGTCATACTTGGAATCAGGGTAAATGTTAACTTTTAAATCCTTTTCCAATTGCAGGGGCTGAGTAAGTTCAATTAACTCAGCTTTTTGAGCCGAGGTCGAGGCCAGCAAGACTTGTGCCTACTACTAATAGCATACCTACCCTTCTTGTTTTCATGATGCATAAAACAACTTACATCTGTTAACCAATCTTCCTTGGGATGGTCAAGGGGCTCATCCTTCTAAAGTCTGGCCTGCTAGAATAAATTTGTTTCATAACCTGTGACATGCTTTGGCTGTGTCCCCAGTCAAATCTTATCTTGAATTGTAGCTCCCATAATTCCTATATTTCGTGGGAGGACCCAGTGGGAGACAATTGAATCGGGAGATGAGTCTTTCCCATGCTGTTCTCGTGACAGTGAATAAGCCTCATGAGATCTGATGGTTTATTTATTAATTTATTTTTGAGACATAGTCTTGCTCTGTTGCTCAGCCTGGAGTGCATTACCATGACCTTGGCTCACTGCAACCTCTGACTCCTGGGTTCAAGCGATTCTCCTGTCTCAGCCTCCCGAGTAGCTGGGATTATAGGCGCCTACCACCATGCCTGTCTAATTTTTGTACTTTTAGTATAGACGGGGTTTCACCATGTTGGCCAGGCTGGCCTCGATCTCCTCACCTCAGGTCATCCACTGCCTTGGCCTCCCAAAGTGCTGGGATTACAGCTGATGGGTTTATAAAGGGGAGTTTCCCTACACAAGCTCTTTTGCCTGCTGCCATGTAAGAGATGTGACTTTGCTTCTCATTTGCCTTCTGCCATGAGTGTGAGGCTTCCCTGACCATGTGGAACTGTAAGTCAATTAAACCTCTTTTCTTTATAAATTACCCAGCCTCAGATATGTCTTTATTAGCAGCATGAGAACACACTAATACGACCTGTATGCCAGAAAGGCTAGAAGCACCTGTGGACTCTGGCAGATAAGTAGCTGGGTTTATGGTTTGGCAGGCTTTAAGGGATATGTCTGGAGTGTCTAGCAATAAGCCCTGATACTTTCATAAATGTTCCCTTATTATTCACTGCTGCTCTTTAGCTTCTAAGACCACCTTCCCTTGGTGTGGGGTCAAAAACCTGTAGGTGCTGTTCTAATGTTAGTTTACTAGCTTTGCCTGCTAGAAAAGTGGTAGTGGAAATAGCTCTAAGACATCAAGGCCACCCTGAGGCGACCTGGTCAATCTGCTTAGAAAATTAGGCTGCTGGCCTTGGAATGTCCCCCAGTTTTGGGACAAGATTACCCAAGGCCTATGCCTTGCTTTTTGGTCACATAAAGAAAAAATGGTTCATCCAACTTGGGGACTCCCATGGCTGCAGCAGAGCCCAATTTCTCCTTGAGAATATTGAAGGTTTGCTTGCAGTTCTCATTACATTCTAGGAGCTCTAAATCTTTCCGTTTAGTATATCATATAAAGACTTGACTACATGCCCAAATCTGGGCACCCATAAGCAGCAGTACCCAGCCATCTCTTAAAAAAGCCCACAGTCATTTTTTGGACAGGGACTGCTGGGTTACTAAAATAACTTTTTATCTTCTAGGGAGTTTGATCAGTTCCAGAGGTTAAAACAGATTCCAAATATTTAAGTCTTTCAGTCAAAATCTGAGCTCTGTGTGGTGATGCCCTATATCTGCAAGTTCCCAGGAAATTTGCCCACTTAACATTATTATTATGAGTCTTCTTTATTTGGGTTAGCAATGAGCAAGTCACCTACATACTGAATAATTGTGTCCCTTTCCAATTATAGATTTGTTAAGTCCTTAGCTAGAGTATTTTCAAACAATTGGGGGCTATCCCAGAACCCTTCAGAGATGACTGTCCAGGTTAGTTTTGTGGCTGAATGCATATCTGGATCAGTCCATTCAAAGGCAAACATATTATGAATCTGGATGCATTGAGATCCAGAAAAGTGCATCTTTCAGATTTAAGAATGTAAACGAGCTTGCATCCCCTGGGACATGGTAAGTATTGGGGACAATGAGGTGTATGGAGACAACTGCATTTCTTAATGCTCTAAGGGTTCTGACAAATCTGTACTTGCCATTAGGCTTTTTATCTGGTAACATGCGAGTATTGTAAGGAGACTCTCATGGGCTTAATAACTCATAAGGCAAGAATTTGGCAATAAGGGGTTGAATTTCCCCTCATGCTTCTTGCCTTAAAATATATTGTCTCTTCTGAGGTCGAGGAGTACTAGGCTGAAGTTGGATTTCAATGGGGTAGGTGTTTAGTGCGTTTCCCAGAGCCTGTGTGGCCCAATCCTCAAGATTTACTTAAGACAACACCTCAGGTGGTAAATGTGACAGCTCATTCTTAACTTATTTTTTCTCCTGATGGGTCAGGAACAAAAGTAACAGTTTCTATGCTTTATGATCTGTGAAGGTGACCATGACTTGGTCTCCTCAGTCAATAAACCTCTCCCCAGTAAGAGGTCAGGGAATCAGACAGTACTGAAAAGGCAGGCGAGAAACCTAGAGGCTCTGGAGGACAACTTAGAACATACAAAAAGGAGTGTTTTGGGGCTTGTCCATCATGAGAAGACAGAAGACCATTGAATTAAATCAGTACAGAGTAATCTGCTCCCACACCTAATACGAAGTTAATACTCCTACCTGCTTCTTCAAGAGTCACCTGCGGCTCCTCCATCTATCGACAGCTAGTAGTCCAATGGGAGTGGAGGTAGGAAGTATCAGGCCCCGCCACTTTTGAGTCTGCTGGGCTCTGATGATGGCTCCCTTGGAAGCACAGTGCATTTCCTTCGGCAGAGTCTTACCGTCCTACAGAAGGCACACAGATTTATACCCAAGGCGCAGTGGCCCAGAGGCACAGACTGCGATTTTCACTTTCTCACTTCCTCTGTGAAGGCCAGGGGTTAAGGGGCTGCCTCTGAAGTGGTGGAGAGCACAAGGCTGCAGCTAGAAGCTGGGCCTCTTGGAAGATTTGCTTTATTTTATGTTTTCTCTGCTCAATTCCTGTGATGGAAAACTGCAAAATCCAAGTCTAAAATCTGATCCATGGGAGTCTGGAAGCCTAAGGCTGCTTTTGGCAGCTTCCTGCAGATATAAGAAGGAGACCATGCTATAAATTAAACTCCTAGAAATGCCGGTCCCTTTTTGGAGTCACGGTCAGTGTTAGTGTATTTCCTCAAGGACTAAATTATCCACCCTTCTAATAAGACTAGGTTTTCATCTTTCCCTGAGTAATTTTCCAGACTTTATAAAAATTAAAAAGCTGTATCACACTCTTT
This sequence comes from Pongo pygmaeus, assembly GCF_028885625.2. NCBI lineage: Eukaryota > Metazoa > Chordata > Mammalia > Primates > Hominidae > Pongo > Pongo pygmaeus. Next base: position 11,166,298 of record NC_072388.2, on the reverse strand, counting down.
TTTTATTCCTTCACGGAGTCAATCATAATTTTTTCTCTCTATATCCTACTTTCTTCCTAATTCATTTGTTTTTTCTAGATTCTAGTTCTTTTGGGTCCTAGTCAGGCACTGCTGTGCCTCCTACTTGATAGGTGTCATGCCCCTGGTTGCAGGTTGCCACCCTATTAGCATGTGCTCTAGCCACTCCCATAATGCACTGCTTTTCTACCATGCAGCAGGCGAACATAAATATATGCAAATCCTGCCTGGTCAGATCATACGTCAAGGTTAGCCTTTTAAATTTGTCTATGAATTTTCCCAGAACCTCTGAAAACTGTTTTAGTTTTTCCTTGCATATGGCTAATTCAGATATAGAAAAGTGTACATTTACCTATATAGTATGGGGAAAAGAAAGAGAGATCAGACTGTTACTGTGTCTATGTAGAAAGAAGTAGACATAAGACACTCCATTTAGTTCTGTACTAAGAAAAATTCTTCTGCCTTGAGATGCTGTTAGTCTGTAACCGTAGCCTCAACCCTGTGCTCACAGAAACATGTGCTGTGTCGACTCTAGGTTTAATGGATTTAGGGATATGAAGGATGTGCTTTGTTAAACAAATGCTTGAAGGCAGCATGCTTGTTAAAAGTCATCAGCACTCCCTAATCTCAAGTACCCAGGGACGCAAAACACTGCGGAATGCCACAGGGACAACTGCCTAGGAAAGCCAGGTATTGTCCAAGGTTTCTTCCCATGTGATAGTCTGAAATATAGCCTCATGGGAAGGGAAGGACCTGACCATCCGCCAGGCCGACACCTGTAAACGGTCTGTGCTGAGGAGGATTAGTAAAAGAGGAAAGCCTCTTTGCAGTTGAGGTAAGACAAAACCATCTGTCTCCTGCTCGTCCCTGGGCAATGGAATGTCTCAGTGTAAAACCCGATTGTATATTCCGTCTACTGAGATAGGAGAAAACTGCCTTAGGGCTGGAGGTGAGACATGCTGGAGGCAATACTGCTCTTTAAGTAATTGAGATATTTATGTATATACACATCAAAAGCACAGCACTTTTTTCTTTACCTTCTTTATGTTGCAGAAGCATTTGTTCACATGTTTTCCTGCTGGCCCTCTCTCCACTGTTACCCTATTGTCCTGCCACATCCCCCTCTCCGAGAAATGCCCGATAATGATCAATAAATACTAAGGAATCTCAGAGATTGGTGCCGGCGCTGGTCCTCCGTATGCTGAGCTCTTGTCCCCTGGGCCTACTTTTTCTCTATACTTTGTCTCTGCATCCCTTTTCACAAGACTCTAGTTCTTCCTGACGAGAAACGCTCACAGGTGTGGAGGGACAGGCCACTCCTTCAATATAGTGTCCCTATTATCATCTGTCACTTCCCAGAGAGGGCAAATATTCAACTTTGCCAGCTGATAAGAGGCCCCACTACATGTTGTTCTGGTGAAGCTCGGGTGTTTCGAGAGTGGGGTATGTACGTAAGACAGGACTCGAAGGGCAGGGAGAAGATGATGAGCCTACATAACCCTGGAAAACTAGAAGAAATTAATAATATGTTGCACACCTCACTAGAACTGGAAGGAATCTGATTGTGTTCTTATGGGGTGCTCGGACTGGCAGGGGGAGTTCAGTCTCAGCTAAGAAAAGCCTAATATTAAGAGTAACTAGCATTAAAAGAATAATCAATTATGTGCCATCCCTGTTTTGTCTTTTCCTCCATCAAACATATAGAAGCCCATTTTAATTTTTTATCCTGACCAAGCATCAGAGAAGCCTGTATATAATGTATTTCCTCCCTCTTAGTTTCTCTTCTATAAAACAAATGAAGCTGCAAAATAGGAGTCATATCAAACAGGGGAAATAGGAAGACTGTAACTTGTATATTGTAATATATTAGTCCATTTTCTTTTATATATATATATATACTTTAAGTTTTGGGGTACATGTGCACAAAGTTCAGGTTAGTTACATACGTATACCTGTGCCATGCTGGTGTGCTGCACCCATTAACTCGTCATTTAGCATTAGGTATATCTCCTAATGCTATCCCTCCACCCAGTCCCACCCCACAACAGTCCCCAGAGTGTGATGTTCCCCTTCCTGTGTCCATGTGTTCTCATTGTTCAATTCCCACCTATGAGTGAGAACATGCGGTGTTTGGTTTTTTGTCCTTGCGATAGTTTGCTGAGAATGATGGTTTCCAGCTTCATCTATGTCCCTACAAAGGACATGAACTCATCATTTTTTATGGCTGCATAGTATTCCATGGTGTATATGTGCCACATTTTCTTAATCCAGTCTATCATTGTTGGACATTTGGGTTGGTTCCAAGTCTTTGCTATTGTGAATAGTGCCACAATAAACACACGTGTGGATGTGTCTTTAAAGCAGCATGATTTATAGTCCTTTGGGTATATACCCAGTAATGGGATGGCTGGGTCAAATGGTATTTCTAGTTCTAGATCCCGGAGGAATCGCCACACTGACTTCCACAAGGCTTGAACTAGTTTACAGTCCCACCAACAGTGTAAAAGTGTTCCTATTTCTCCACATCCTCTCCAGCACCTGTTGTCTCCTGAATTTTTAATGATCTCCATTCTAACTGGTGTGAGATGGTATCTCATTGTGGTTTTGATTTGCATTTCTCTGATGGCCTGTGATGATGAGAATTTTTTCATGTGTCTTTTGGCTGCATAAATGTCTTCTATTGAGAATTGTCTGTTCATATCCTTTGCCCAGTTTTTGATGGGGTTGTTTGTTTTTTTCTTGTAAATTTGTTTGACTTCATAGTAGATACTGGATATTAGCCATTTGTCAGATGACTAGGTTGCGAAAATTTCCTCCCATTTTGTAGGTTGTCTGTTCACTCTGATGGTATTAGTCCATTTTCACACTGCTACGACAAATCTGAAAAAACTCTCTCAGGAAAAAGTGACCTGCTGGGTTAAGAAAGCAGGTCCGGCTGCCCTATACCAGCTCATCAAAGATGGTGATATGGTTAAGAAATGAGAGAAAACTGTTAAGAAAAAGTCTCATGTTCTCCATCTTGAGGGTAATTGTTTGCAAAGGGTTGTCATAAAAGAGGCTGTCACTAAACAGGCATATCTGATCTTATCATGTAGGGCTCTTAAATACCACATTTCAACTTCAGTCATGATGGCGAGGTTACTGCTGATCTTTTCTGATAATTATGGTAAAAAAAATTCTAGGTTCCAAGACAATTATTTTTTTCAGTGTTACTTGGACAAGTGGCAAATTAAACAAGCAGTCAGTTCAGAGTCAGAGAATCGCTGAGGAAAGTAAAAGCTAAACTGTTTGGGGCCTCTGCCCTGGGGCAGCCTCCAGGCTACTGCAAAACAGATGCGATGAGCAGAAAGGTGACAAGATGTAGAGCACTCAGTTGAGGGACCGAAAGCACAAGGTAGACAGTCCAAAAAGAGAAAGTGGCAAACATCTTGTTTAGCCAAATCCATTCTTCTCAATATTCCCCAGGGTCTCTAACAGTGTGGGCTTGGCCTCTAATCTGAGTTTGATAATAGTGGATAATCATTCTTGCCCAACAGAATGGCTTCACGACTCTAAAAGACAGCCCACTTGCCAGGTGTCAGCTGATTGATTCTGTGTGGATGGTTTTCCTTGGAGTGGGGGTCTTGTCTTGTTGTCCGTTCATGGTGTTGCTGAAAGATGTTGCTGGAAAAGAGGGTCCTGATACAGACCACAAAGTAGGATTCCTAGATCTTCTGCAGGAAAAAATTTGAGGTGAGTTAGAGAGCACAGTGAAAGAAGCAAGTTTATTAGAAATTACGCCATTACAGAGTTGGACATCCTCAGAAAACAAGAGCAGGAATGCATTGTCTTTTGTTAGTGTCTCTACTTAGAAGTAACTATAAAGATAAAGCGTTATAATTAAACTTGGAAGGTGCAGATGTAGTCACTAAAGTCGTGGCTATTCGTTTTAACAATAACCATTAACCCATTGACCTAAGCTAGCTCATTAATAATATCCTTACAAAAAATGCTGCACTCCTAGAACATTTATACATTTTTCAGGCTTGGTGGAAGATGTCTTGTATGACCACAAATATTGTGCAATTGTAATTTGTGGCCAGTTAAAAAATGTGGCTATTTTCAGACCATGAACATTAATCTTCTAGGTGCCCTGTGAGTACCTAGCTACTCATATTAAGATAGAATATTCTAGTCATATTTATTAAACTAGAAGCTAGGTAACCATGAGTTCCTCTAACACAGCAAGTCTACTCCTCAAGGAGAAAATGTATTTCTCAGGAATTTTGTGCATTTTGTTTAATGGAATTTGGTATGTTTACCAAAATGGCAGAAAAGCGTGAAATTACTCCTCAAAGATTTCTCAAGATTGGATATCAAATAAACAAAATGATTACAGTTAATATGCAATTTGATACAGTTGATATTCAAAAGAAATTTTGTTTGAAACAAAATGAGATTTTTATTGTTATTTATTATTATTATTATTATTATTATTATTATTATTATTTTGAGACAGAGTCTTGCTCTGTTGCCCAGTCTGCAATGCAGTGCACTATCTTGGCTCACTGAAACCTGTGCCTCCCTGGTTCAAGCAATTCTTCTGCCTCAGCCTCCCAAGTAGCTGGGATTACAGGCATGAATCACCACACCCAGATAATATTTGTATCTTTAGTAGAGATGGGGTTTCCCTCTGTTGGCCAGGCTGGTCTCAAACCCCTGACAACAAGCGATCTGCCCACCTTGGCCTCCCAAATAGCTGGGATTGCAGGCGAGAGCCACCACTCCCAGTCACAATGAGGTTTTTAAATAATTCTGATTTCCTGCTGTTGAGCAGGGAGCTGAGAAAATTCAACAGATCATGGGCCTATATTAGGGGAATACTGAGAACAATCTCTAGAACACATGTGATTAAATTAATTACAATGGAAACCAAATCAAATTTAGTAAGGCCACACCTCTTAGTTGCAAGATGTTTCCCCACATTTTGAAATGCGATGTTATTCCATGGAAAAGAAAACTAGTGTTTATCTCCAGAGTAAAGAACAGAGTTCCCTGCAATGATTGACTGACTGAGAACTATGGCTCAAGATTTAAAATCCTTCTTTTTTCCATTTATAAACTAAAAATAAATTTCTAATCCCCTGTTGATTAAATGGACCTCTCGTCTTGGATAAGGACTTTCCAAAGTTAACCTGAAAAGCTAGTTCAAGCCACGGGTCACACATGCCTCATTATACTCTCCTCCCTTTTGTTTTAATTTTAATTTCAATTTCAATTTTTAATTTATTTTTGTGGGTACATAGTTGGTGTATATATTCATGGGGGTACATGACACACTTTGATGCAGTCATGCAATGAGTAATACATAATAAAAAATGGGGTATCTGTCCCCTCAAGCATTTATAGCTTGTGTTATAAACAATTCAATTATACTATTATAGTTTTTTTAAATGTGGAATTAAATTATTTTTTACTATAATCACCGTGTTGTGCTATCAAATGCTGTCTTATTCATTCTTTCTAACAATTGTTTTTTTACCCATTTAGCATCCCCACTATCCCCTTGTTCCCTCCCTGCCCTTCCCATCCTCTGGTAACCATCCTTATACTCTCTACCTCTATGACACCAATTGTTTTGAATTTTAGCACCCACAAATAGTGAGAACATGTGACATTTGTCTTTCTCTGCCTGACATTTCACTTAACATAAAGACTTTCAGTTCCATTTATGTTATTGCAAATGGAAGGCTCTCATTCTTTCTTACAGCTGAATAGCACTCCATTGTGTATACGTACCACATTTTCTCTATCCAGTCATCTGTTGATGGACATTTAGGTTCCTTCCAAATCTTGGTTATAAGAAACCTTGCTGTAGCAAACATGAGAGTGCCAATAGGTCTTTGATTTACTAATTTTTTTTCTTGTAGGCATATAATGAGCAGTGGGATAGCTGGACCATATAGTAGCTCTAGTTTTAGTTATATCGGGAACATCCAAACTGTCCTTAAATGTGCTCCCAACAGCAGTGTACAAGGGTTACTTTCACTCGACATACTCACCAGCATTTGTTTTTGACTGACTTCTGGATAAAAGCCACCTTAACTGGGGTGAAATGATATCTCATTTTGGGTTTGATTTGCATTTCCATGATGATCAGTAATCTGGAGCACCCTTTCATTTGCCTGTTTCACATTTGTATGTCTTCTTTTCATAAATGTCTATTTAAATTTTTTGTCCACTCTTTATTTGGGTTATTGTTTTTTTCTATGGAATTTTTTGAACTCAATATATTGTAGTGTATTAGTCTTTTCCTGCACTGCTATAAAAAAATACGTGAGACTGTGTTATCTATTTATTTACTGAGATGTAGTCTTGATCTGTTGCCCAGACTGAAGTGCAGTGGTGCAATCTCGGCTCACTGCAACCTCCACCTTCTGATTCAAGCAATTCTCTGCCTCAGCTCCTGAATAGCTGGGATTACTGGCACCTGCAACCATGCCTGGCTAATTTTTTTATTTTTAGTGGAGACAGGGTTTCACCATCTTGGCCAGGCTGGTCTTGAACTCCTGACCTCGTGATCCACCCTCCTCAGCCTCCCAAAGTGGTGAGATTACAGGCATGAGCCTTGGCACCTGGCAAGACTGGTTAATTTATAAAGGAAATGGGTTTAATTGACTCACAGTTCCACATGGCCGAGGAGGACTCAGGAAACTTCCAATAATGGCAGATGGGGAAGCAGGCACCTCTTACATGACAGCAGGAGAGAGAGCATGTATGTGAAGCAAAGGCGGAAGAGTCCCTTATAAAACCATCAGATTTCATGAGAAATCAATCATTATCAGAAGAACAGCATGGGGAAAACCACCCCCATGATCCAATCGCCTTCTACCAACCTCTCCCTCAACATCTGGGGATTACAATTCAATATGAGATTTGGGTGGGGACACAAATCCTAACCATATCATGTAGCTGTTAATTGCTTTTCAGATGGATAATTTACAAATATTTTCTCCCATTCTGTGGATTTTCTCTTCACTTTGTTTCTTGTTTCTTTCACTTTAAAAAGGCTTTCTGACTTTCTGTAATCCGATTTGTCCATGTTTGTTTTAGTTGTCTGTGCTTCTGGGGCATTATTTAAGGAATTTTTGCCCAAACCAATGCCCTAAAGAGTTTCCCCAATGTTTTCTTGCAAAAGTTTGATGGTTTGAGGTGTTAGGTTTAAGTCGTTAATTCATTTTAATTTGATTTTTGTAAGTGGCAAGAAATAGGGTTCTAGTTTTATTCTTCTGCCTATGGCTTGCCAGTTTTCCCAGCCCTATTTATTACAAAAGCTGTCTCATTTTTTATTGTATGTTCTTGGCACTTTTGTTGAAAATTAATTTAGCTGCCCCTCCCGTAGGATTCCAGAACACTGCTATGAGGGTCTGAATGTTTGTCTCTCTCATAGGATTCCAGAACACTGCTGCTGGGTTCCAAACGTTTGTCACATAAGATTCCAGAACACTGCTACGAGGGTCTGAATGTTTGTTCCTCACAGGGGATTCCAGAACACTCCTGCTGTGGTCTGAATGTTTGTCCCTCACATAGGATTCCAGAACACTGCTATGAGCGTCTGAATGTTTGTCCCCCACACAGAATGCCAGTTTTACCAGCCATATTTATTACAAAAACTGTCTTATTTTTTATTGTATGTTCTTGGCACTTTTGTTGAAAATTAATTTAGCTGTATGAGTTTGTTTCTCAGGTCTCTATTTCGTTCCATCTGTCTTTATGTCTGTTTTTATGCTAGTGTCATGTTGTTTTAATTACTACAACTTAGTTGTATAATTTAAAACCAGGTAATGGAATTCCTCCAGTTTTGTTTTATATACTCAGCATAGCTTTGACTATTATGGTGTTTTGTGATGTTTCCATATAAATTTCAGAATTTTTTTTCTATATCTGTGAGGAATGTCTTCTTCTTCTTTTTTTTTTTTTTTTTTTGGTGGCATCTTGCTCTGTCACATAGACTGGAGTGCAGTGATGTGATCTGGGCACAGTGCAACCTCCACCTCCTGGGTCCAAGCAATTCTTTGTCTCAGCCTCCTGAAGAGCTGGGATTGCAGGCACCCACCATCATACCTGGCTAATTTTTTGTATTATTAGTAGAGGTGGGGTTTCACCAAGTTGGCCAGGCTGGTCTTGAACTCCTGACCTCATGATCCACCAACTTTGGCCTCCCAAAGTGCTGGGATTACAGGCATGAGCCACTGCCCCTGGCCTGTTATTTTGATAGAGATTTCATGAAATGTATAGATTGCTATGGATCGTATGGACATTTTTAAAAAAATACTGATTCTTCCAATCTGTGAAAATAAAAATATCTTTCCAATTTTTGGGTCCTTTTTCATTTCTTTTATCAGTGTTTTACAGTTTTAATTGTTGAGAACTTTTATTTCCTTGGTAAATTCCCACATATTTTGTTTTATTTGTGGCTACTGCAAATAGTATTACATTTTTGAATTCTTTTTCAGTTTGTTGACTGTTGGCATATAGAAACCCTACTGATTTGTATGTGTTGATTTTGTATTCTGCAAATTTACTCAAGTTATTACCTCTAATAAATTTTGGTGGATGTATTAGGCCATTCTCATATTGCTATAAAAAGTAATCAGTGATTTGTTAATTTATAAAGAAAATAGGTTTCATTGGTTCATGTTTCTACAGGCTGTACAGAAAGCATAGCACTGGCTTCTGCTTCTGGGGAAGCCTCTGACAACTGACAAGGTGAAAAATAAATCCAGTGCTTGCACATCACATGGTAAGTGTGAGGGCAGGGGGGAAGTGTTACACACACTTATAGATAACCAGCTCTGATAAAGAGTTACTATTGTGGGAATGGCACCAAAGGAAATGATGCCAAACTGTCTGTGGATATTTTGTCCTCATGATTCAATCACCTCCCCTCTAGGCCCACTTCCAACATTGAGGATTATATTTCAATATAAGATTTTGGTGGGAATACACATCCAAACTGTATCATTTTGCCTTTGGCCGTTCCAAATCTCAAATCCTTCTCATATTTCAAAATACAATCATGACTTCCCAATAATCCACAAAGTCTTAACTAATTTCAGCCTTAACTCACAAGTCAAAAGTCCCATCTAAGACAAAGCTAATTTCTTCCTCCTATAAGCCTGTAACATAAAGAAACAAATTAGTTTCTTCCAAGATACAAATGAGGCAGAGACACTGGGTAAATACTCCTATTCTAAAAGGAAGAAATCAGCCAAAAGAAAGCAGTCACAGGATCTATGAAAGTCTGAAACCCAGAAGGGCAGTTATTGAATTGTAAGGCTCCAAAATAATTATTTTTGACTCTGTGTCCCATTTCCAGGGCATGCTAATGCCTTGGGAAGGTTCTACCTTGTGACTTTGCATGGTTCAGCCACCACAGCTGCTCTCATGGGCTGGCATACTATGCCTCTGGCTTTTCAAGGTGCAAGGTGCAGGCTGTAGCTAGATCTACCATTCTGGGGTCTGAGGTCTGGAGGACAGAGATCCTCTCCTCACAGATCTACTAGGCCATGACCCAGTGGGGAGCCTTCCTGGGGACTGTCACCCCATGTTTCTTTTCTGCATTGTTTTAGTAGAGGATCTCCATGAGGGCTCGACACCTGCAACATGCTTCTGCCTGCACACCCTGTCTTTTTCATACATCCTTTGAAATAAAGTTGGAGGCTCCCAAGTCTCAACTACTCGCATTTGGTAAACACACAGCCCTAAACCCACATGGACGCTACCAAGGTTATGGCTTGCACCCTCTGAAGCAGTGACTGGAGTTGCAACTGGGTCAATATGAGCTACACCTGGAGCTGAAGCAGTGGCAAGGATGCAGTGAGCCTTGTTCCAAAGCTACCCAAGGCAGCAGGTCCTAGACCTGATCCCAGAAACTATTCTCTTCTTTTAGGCCTCAGGGCCTGTGATGGGTTGCTGCCTTTCAGATTTCTAAAATGCCTTCAATTCCTCTTTCCCATTGTCTTGGCTATCAACACTTGCTTTTTTTAGGTTATACAAATATCTCTAACAAGTGGTTGACCCATATGCTGCTTGAGTTCCTCTCTTATAAAAGCTTTTTATATTTCAGCCACATGACTAGGCTGCAAAATTTTCAAGCTTTTACACTACGCTTCTTTTGTAAGTATAAGTTACTGCTTATTTTATTTTTATTTTTTTGCTAGAACATGTGAGCATAGGTTGTTAGAGGCAGCCAGGTCACATCTCAAATGCTTTGCTGCTTAGACATTTTTCCAACAGAAACCCTAAATCATCAATTTCAAATTCAAACTTTTTTATATCCCTAGTGCATGACAGAAATTCAGCCAACCACTTTGCTAAGACAACATGCATGACCTTTGTTTCAGTCCCAATAAGTTTCTAGTTTTCATCTGAGACCTTCTCAGCCCGGCCTTCACTGTCCAGATCACTGTCAGCATTTTGATCACAGACATTCAACCAGTCTCTAAGAAAATCTCAACTTTCCCTCATTTTTCTGTCTTCTGAATCCCACAAATTCTTCCAACTTCTGCCTGTTTACCCAGTTACAAAGCTGATTCCACATTGTGGGGTATTCTTATAACTATTTTCCATTCCTTGGTGCCAATTTTTTGTATTAAGTTATTTTTGCAACACTATGAGAGTGGGACTGGATAATTAATTTTTTACAAAGTAGGTTTAAGTGGCTTATGATTCTACAGGCTGTTGAGAAAACGTAGTACTGGAATATGCTTTTGCAACACTATGAGAGTAGGACTGGATAATTTATTTTTTACAAAGTAGGTTTAAGTGGCTTATGATTCTACAGGCTGTAGAGGAAACATAGTACTGGTATATGCTTCTGGGGAGGTCTCTGGAAGCTTACAGTCATGGCAGAAGTTGAAGCAGAATCTTGCACATCACAGGGCAAAAAGCAGAAGCAAAAAACAGAGGGGCGAGTTGTTACACAGTTTTAAATAACCAAATTTTATGGGAACTCACTCACTATCATGAGGATAGCACCAAATGTGATGGTGCTAAGCCGTTTATAGTAATCTACCCCAATGGTTAAATCACCTTTCAACAGCCCCATCTCCAACATTGAGAATTACATTTAAATATGAGATTCGGGAGGGAACAAACATTCAAACCCTATCAGAGGAGTATTTATGCCTTTTCCAATATAACATTATAACATTGGCAAAAAAAAAAAAAAAAAAGGTAATTTGACTTCTTTTCCAATTGGGATGCGTTTTATTGCTTTCTCCTGTCTGATTGCTCCAGATAGGACTTTCAGCATTATGTTGAATAACAGTGGTAAAAGTGGACATTCTTGTCATCTTCCAGATTTTAGAGAAAAGGCTTTTAGTTTTTCTGCACTTAGTGTGATACTAGCTGTGGGTCGGTCATATATGACTTTATTATGTTGAGGTATGTTCATTCCATACCCAGTTTTCAAAGGGCTTTTTATTATTAAAGAATATTAAATTTTATCAAAATTTTTTAGCATAATTGAAATGATTATATGTATTTTGTCCTTGTTTTTTTTTTCTTTTTTTTTTTTTTGAGATGTAGTCTCCCTCTGTCACCCAGGCTGGAGTGTAATGGCATGATCTCAGCTCAATGCAACCTCTGCCTCCCGGTTTCAAGTGATTCTCCTTCTTCAGCCTCCTGAGTAGCTGGGATTACAGGTGCTCACCACCATGCCTGGCTAATTTTTGTATTTTTAGTAGAGACGTAGCTTCGCCACGTTGGCTAGACTGGTTTCAAACTCCTGACCTCAGGTGATCCACCCACCTCGGCTTCCCAAATTGCTGGGATTACAGGTGTGAACCACTGTTCCTGGCCCCTTCATTCTCTTTATGTGACCTATCACATTCATTGATTTGCATATTGAACTATCCTTGCATCCCTGGAATAAATCCCACTTGGTCGTTATGAATTACCTATTTATGTATTTTTCAATTCAGTTTGCTAGGCGTTTTTCAATTTTTTGCACCAATATTCTCCACTCCACTCTACTTCACTCTACTACTCCACTACATTCTAGTCCATTCCTTCCCACTCCACTCTACTCCACTCCACTCCATTCCATTAAACTCCAACCCTTTCCAATCCACTCCATTCCACTCCATTCCACTCCATTCCATTCTACTCCATTTCATTTCTTTGCACTCCACTCCACTACATTCCACTCAACTCCATTCCATTACACTCAATTCCACTCCACTCCACTCCATTCCTCTCCACTGCATTCCATTGCACTCCACTCCATTCCATTCCACTCCACTCTACTCCATTCCATTCCACTCCATTACATTCCACTCCACTCCACTCCATTCCCCTCCTATACATTCCTTTTCACTCCACCCCGTTCCATTCCACTCAACTCTGCTCCATTCCCCTCCACTCCACTCCCTTCCATTCCATTCCATTTCACTCCGTTCCAATCCAATCCATTCCATTACACTCCACTCCACTCCATTCCATGCGGCTCCACTCCACTCCACTCCACTCCACTCTTCTCCATTCCATTTAACTTCATTCCACTCCACTCCTTTCCACTCCATAGAATTCCATTCCTCTACACTCCATTCCAGTGCACTTCACTCTACTCCATTCTCCTCCACTCCACTCTATTCTGCTCCACTACAATTCATTCCACTCTACTCCATAACATTCCACTCCATTCCACTCCATTTCATTTTATTCCGTTCCACTCCACTCAACTTTTCTGCACTCCATTGTATTCCACTCCATTCCACTCCAATCCACTCTGTTCCACTTCACTCCATTCCACTACAATCCATTCCATTCTACTCCACTCCATTCCATACTGTTCCATTCCACTGAACTCCACTCAACTCCATTCCGCTCCATTCTATTCCATTCCACTCGAATCCACTCCATTCCACTCCACTCCATTCAATTCCACCCAATTCCACTCTGCTCCACTCCATTCCACTCCACTCCATTCCATTCCATTCCATTCCACAATTTACCATTCCACTCCACTCCATTCCATTCCTCTGCACTCCACTCCACTCCTTTCCACTCCACTCCATTCCACTACACTCCCTTCCATTCCACTACACTCCACTCCATTCCACTACACTCCATTCCATTCCAATCCATTCTATTCCACTGCACTCCACTCCACTTCCATTCCACTCCACTCCACTTCATTACACTTCACTCCATTCCATTCCAATCCACTCCATTCCGTTCTACTGCATTCCATTCCACTCCACTCCATTCCATTCCACTCCAATCCGTTCCACTCCACTCCATTCCACTCCATTCCATTCCATTTCACTCCACTCCTTTCCAGTCCACTCTACCCCACTCCACTCAATTCCACTCCATTGCACACCATTCCTCTTGACCCCATCCCATTCCACTCAACTTCCCTTTATTCTTCTCCACTCCATTCCACTCCACTCCACTCCATTCCACTCTATTCTATTCCATTCCACTCCACTCCACTCCATTCGATTCCAGTCAATTCCACTCTGCTCCTCTTCATTACACTCCACTCCATTCCATTCCATTCCACTCCACTCCACCACACTCCACTCCATTTCACTCCTCTGCCCTCCCCTCCACTCCATTCCATTCCATTCCATTCCATTCCACTCCACTACATTCCACTCCATTCTCTTCCATTCCACTCCACTGCATTCCACTCCACTTCACTCCACTCTATTCCCTTCCACTCCACTCCACTCAACTCCACTCCACTCCATTCAATTCCACTCCACTCCATTCCACTCCATTCTATTCCATTGCACTCCACTCCATTCAACTCCGCTTCACTTCACTCCATTCTACTCCATTCTATTCCGTTCCACTCCACTTCATTCCATTCCTAACCACTCCATTCAATTCCACTCAATTCCACTACACTCCACTCCATTCCACTCCACTGCATTCCATTCCACTCCACTCCACTCCATTCCAAAACACTTCACTCCATTCCCTTCCCCTCCAATCCACTGCACTCCACTACACTCCTCTCCATTCCACTCCATTCCCTACCATTCCACTCCACTCCATTCCACTACACTTCACTCCACTCCCTTCCACTATATTCTATTCCGTTCCACTCCACTCCAATCCATTCCACTGCACTCCATTCCATTACACTTAATTCCACTACGCTCCACTCCATTACCCTCCACTCCTTTCCATTCCCCTCCACTCCATTCCATTTGTATCCACTCTATTCCATTCCATTCCAATCCATTCCATTCCACTCCACTCCACTCCACTCCATTCCACTCCTGTCCATTCCATTCCACTCCGCTACATTCCTTTCCACTCCACTCCATTCCATTCCACACCACTCTGTTCCATTCCATTACACTGCCTTCCACTCCAATCCATTTCACTGCTGTCCACTCCTTTCCACTCCACTCCATTCCATTCCACTCAACTCCACTCCATTAGACTGCACTCCACTCCACTCCATTCCACTTAACTCCATTCCATTTCACTCCAATCCATTCCACTCCAATCTACTCCACTCCATTCCAATCCACTCCTCTCCACTGCACTCCACTCTTTTCCATTCTGTTCCATTCTTTTCCATTCCACTATACTCCATTCCACTCCATTCTATTCCATTCCATTCCTCTCCACTCCATTCCAATCCAGTCCTTTTGATTCCACTCAATTCCACTGCACCCCACTCCATTCCACTCCACTCCATTCCATTCCACTCCACTCCACTCCATTCCCCTCCATTCCATAGCATTCCACTCCACTCCATTACGTTACACTCAACTCCATTCCATTCCCCTCCACTCCATTCCATTCCACTCCACTCCATTCCACTCCAATCCACTCTGTTCCACTCCACTCCATTCCACTCCAATCCATTCCATTCTACTCCACTCCATTCCACTCCAATCCACTCTGTTCCACTCCACTCCATTCCACTACAATCCATTCCATTCTACTCCACTCCATTCCATACAGCTCCATTCCACTGCACTCCACTCTACTCCATTCCACTCCATTCTATTCCATTCCACTCCATTCTATTCCATTCCACTTGATTTCACTCCATTCCTCTCCACTCCATTCCATTCCATTCTGTCATATTCCATTCCACTCCACTCCACTTCATTACAGTCCACTCTATTCCATTCCAATCCACTCCATTCCATTCTACTGCATTCCAATCCACTCCACTCCATTCCATTCCACTCCAATCCGTTCCACTCTGCTCCATTCCACTCCGTTCCATTCCATTTCACTCCACTCCTTTCCAGTCCACTCTACTCCACTCCACTCAATTCCACTCCATTCCACACCATTCCTCTTGACCCCGTCCCATGCCACTCAACTTCTCTTTATTCTTCTCCACTCCATTCCACTCCACTCCTTTCCATTCCACTCCACTCCATGCCACTCCACTCCATGCCACTCCACTGCGTTCTATTCTGCTCCACTGCTTTCCACTCCACACCACTCCACTCCAGTCCACCCCACTCCATTCCACTCCTTTCCATACCATTCCACTCCACTCCATTCGATTCCACTCCACTCCATTTCATTCCACTCCACTCCAGTCGTTTCCACTCCACTGCATACCGCTCCACTCCATTCCATTCCACTCTACTCCTTTCCATTCCATGAAACTCCATTCCTTTCCATTCCAATCCATTCCATTCCACTCCCTTCCATTCCTCTTCAGTACATTCCACTCTATTTCATTCCATTCCACTCCATTCCGTTCCATTACTTTCTTTTGACAGGATCTCACTCTGTCACCCATGCTGGTGTGGAGATATACAATCTCAGCTCACATTTCATTTCACCATTCCATTTCATTCCATTCCACTGCACTCCTCTCCACTCCACTCAATTCCACTCTACTCCACTCCAATCCATTCCATTCCGTACCTTTCCAGTCTTTCCCATTACACTCCTTTCTTTGACAAGATCTCCCTCTGTCACACAGCCTGAAGCGCAGTGGCACAACCTCAGCACAAATTTCTTCCTTCCATTCCATTCCATTTCGTTCCACTCCACTCAACTCCATTCAAGTCCACTCCACTCCACTCCATGACACTCCAGTCCTCTCCTTTCCAATCCATTCCATTGTACTCCACTCCACTCCATTCCATTCCACTCCACTCCATTCCATTCATCTCCATTCCATTCCATTCCACTTCACTCCATTCCATTTCACTCCACTCCATTCCACTCCACTCCATTCCATTTCACTCCACTACATTCCACTCCACTGCTTTCCATTCCAATCCAATCCAATCCATTCCAATCCAATCTAATCCATTCCACTCCACTCCACTCCATTCCACTAAATTCCATTCCACTCCACTCCACTCCATGCTATTCCATTCCACTCCATTCCACTTCATTCCATTCCATTCCAATGCATTCCATTCCAATCCACTCCATTTCATTCCACTCCTTTCCATTCGATACCGCTCCATTCCATTCCACTCCACTCCATTCCACTCCAATCCATTCCATTCCAATCCACTCCACTCCACTCCACTCCAATGCATTCCATTTCACTGCACTCCATTCCATTCCTTTCTTTCGAGAGTATCTCACTCTGTCACCCAGCCTGGAGTGCAGTGGCACAATCTCATCTCACATTCCATTCCGTTCCATTCCACTCCACTCCACTCTGCTCCATCCGCTGCATTCCATTCATTTCCATTCCATTTCATTCCACTGAATTCCACTTCATTCCACTACAATCCATTCCATTCCATTCCACTCGTTTCTTTTGACAGGATCTCCTTCTGTCACACAGGCTGTAGCTCTGTGGCAAATCCCAATGCAGATTTCTCCATTTCGTTTCGGTCAATTCCATTCAATTCTTTTCCATTCCATTCTGTTCCTCTGCGTTCCACTCCACTCCACTCCACTCACTTCATTCCATAACATCTGATTCCATTTATCTACATTCAACTCCTCTCCACTCCACTGCACTCCACTCCACTCCATTCCACTCTATCCCATTCCATTCTGCTCCATTCCACTGCATGCCACTCCGCCCCACTCCACTCCACTTCATTCCATTTCAGGCCATCCAATTCCGTAGCATTCCATTCCTCTCCATTCCACTCCACTGCACTTCACTCCACTCCACTCCACTCCAGTCTACTCCGTTTCATTGCATTCCACTGCATTCCATTCCAAACCTTTCTTTCTAGACTATCTCACTCTGTCACCCAGCCTGGAGTGCAGTGGCACAATTAAAGCTCACATTTCATTATTCCACTCCATTCAGATCCTTTCCACTTCATTCCACTCCACTCCACTCCACTCACTCCACTCCATTCCACTCCACTCCACTCCATTCCACTCCATCCCACTACACTCTTTTCCACTCCACTCCATTCCTCCCTACTCAATTCCATTACACTCATCTCCACTCCATGCCACTCCACTACATTCCATTCCACTCCACTCCATTTCATTCCATTCCACTCCATTCCATTCCACTCTTTTCCATTCCATTCCAGTCCACTCCACTCCACTCCGTCCCACTCCATTCCATTCTACTCCACTCCACTTCATTCAATTTCACTCCCTCTTCTCCACTCCATTCCAATCCACTCCACTCTTTTCCATTGCATCACATTCCATTAAATTCCAATCCACTCCATTGCATTCCACTGCACTCCATTTCATTCCAATACACTCCACTCCACTCCATTCCACTCCATTCCATTCCTCTACATTCCAGTCCATTCCTTCTCACTCCTCTAAAGTCAATTCCACTCCACTCCTTTCCACTCCACCTTACTCCACTCCATTTAATTCCATGTCACTCCATTCCATTCCATGCCACTCCATTCCATTCCATTCCTTTCTTTTGACAGGATCTCTCTCTGTCACCCATCTTGGTGTGCAGTGGCACAATCTCAGCTCACATTTCATTTCACCATTCCATTTCATTCCACTGCACTCCTCTCCACTCCATTCAATTCCACTCCACTCCTCTCCAATCTGTTCCATTCCATTCCATTCCAATCTTTCCCATTCCACTCCTTTCTTTCTACAGGATCTCATTCTGTCACACAGGTGTAAGCGCGGTGGCACAATCTCAGCACACATTTCTTCTTTCAATTCGACTCCATTCCACTTCCTTCCACTTCACTCCACTCCATTCCACTCCACTACACTCCACTCCATTCCAGTCCACTCCAGTCCATTCCACTGAACTCCATTGCACTCCATTCCACTCCATTCCATTCCACTCCACTCCATTCCTTTCCACTCCACCACACTACAAACCATACCGTTCCATTCCATCCCATTACACTTCACTTCACTCTATTCCATTCCTTTCCACTCCGCTCCATTCCACTCCATTAAACTCCACTCCACTCTAATCCACTCCACTGTACTTCAATCCAGCCAATTCCATTCCATTCCATTCTATTCCATTCCATTCCATTAAATTCCTTTTCCCTCCATTCCATTCCATTCCACTCCACAGCATTCCACTCCATTCCACTTCACTCCATTCCCCTCTACTCCACTCCACTCCATTCCATTCCACTCCACTCTATTCCATTCCACTCCATTCGAATCCTTTCCATTTTATTCCACTCCACTCATCTCCACTCCACTCCACTCCACTCCATTGCATTCCACTCCATTCCATTCCATTCCACTTCACTTCATTCCATTCCACTCCCCTACACCCCATTCCACTCCATTCCACTCTACTCCACTCCATTCCACTCCATTCCACTCTACTCCACTCCATTCCACTCCATTGTATTCCATTCCACTCTGCTCCATTCAATTCCACTCATTTCCAATCCTCTACACTCCATTCCACTCCACTCCATTACATTCCTCTCCACTCCATTCCATTCGACTACACTCCATTCCATTGCAATCCACTGCACTCTTCTCCACTCCACTCCATTCCACTCCTCTCCACTCCATTCCACTCCACTACACTCCATTCCACTCCACTCCATTCCATTCCTCACCAATCCATTCAATTCGTCTCCATTCCACTCAATTCCTCTGCACTCCATTCCATTCCACTCCACTACATTTCAGTCCATTCCACTCCACTCCATTGCACTCCACTACATTCCACTCCACTCCACTCCATTCCACTCCACGCCACTCCTTTGCACTCCACTCTACTCCACTCCACTCCACTCTATTCCACTCCATTCCATACCATTTCACTCCACTCAATTCCATTCCACTCAACTCCACTCCATTCCTCAACACTCCATTACACTCCATTCCATTGCATTGCACTCCACCCACTCCAGTCCAATCCACTCCACTACATACCGCTCCAGTCCAATGCACTCCACTCCACTTAACTCCATTCCATTCCACTCCACTACATTCCAGTGCACTACACTCCATTCCATTCCATTGCAGTCCACTCCACTCCACTCCATTCCACTCCGCTCCATTCCATTTCATTCCATTCCTCTCCACTCCAGTCTACTACATTCTAATCCATTCCATTCCACTCTGTTCCTTTCCACTCCACTCCACTCCATGGCATTCCGCTCCACTCCATTCCACTCCACTCCACTCCACTCAATTCCATTCCACTCTACTCCATTGCATTCCTTTCCATTCCACTCAACTCCATTTCGTTCCACTCCATTCCATTCCATTGCACTCCACTCCTCTCCACTCCACTACATACCATTCTTGTCCAATCCACTCCACTATGCGTAACTCCATTCCATTCCACTCCACAGCATTCCAATCCACTCCTCTTCATTCCACTCCATTCCACTACACTCGACTCCATTCTACTCCACTCCATTCCATTCCGTTCCATTCCACTGCACTGCAGTCCATTCCATTCCACTCCACTCCATTCCATGCAACTCCACTTCTTTGCACGCCACTGCACTCCAGTCCACTCCATTTCAATCCATTCCACTCCATTCCATCCCATTCCTTTCTTTAGACATGGTCTCACTCTGTCACCCATGCTGGTGTGCATTGGCACAATCTCAGTTCACATTCCATTTCACCATACCATTCCATTCCATTCCATTGCACTGCACTCCACTCCAATCCACTGAATTCCATTCCACCCAAATCCATTCTATGCCATTCCATTCCAAATCCCTTCCATTCCACTCCATTCTTTCTACATCATCTCCCTCTGTCACACAGGCTGTAGAGCAGTGGCACAATATCAGCAAACATTTCTTTATTCCATTGCATTCCATTCCATTCCATTCCATTCAACTTCACTCCTCTCCACTCCACTCCACTCACTTCCGCTTCAGTCCATTCAATTCCACTCCATGTCATTCTAGTCCACTCCACTGCACTCCATTCCATTTCACTATGCTCCATTCCATTCCACTCCACTCCACTCCTTTGCATAAAGCTCCATTCCATTCCATTCCACTCCACTTCATTCCATTTCTTTCCACTGCACTCCATTCCATTCCCTCCACTGCACTCCATTCCATTCCATTCCAGTCCATTCCACTCCATTCCATTCCAGTCCACTCCATTCCATTCCAATCCATTCCACTCCATTCCATTCCACTCCACTCCACTCCAGCCCACTCCACTCCATTCTACTTCAGTCCAATCCACTCCACTCCACTTCACTCCATTCCATTCCACTCCCCTGCATTTCACTCCACTCCACTCCATTCCATTCCACTACACTCCATTCCATTCCACTCTGCTCAATTCCATTCCACT
Source organism: Pongo pygmaeus (assembly GCF_028885625.2). Taxonomy (NCBI): domain Eukaryota; kingdom Metazoa; phylum Chordata; class Mammalia; order Primates; family Hominidae; genus Pongo; species Pongo pygmaeus. The sequence goes on along the minus strand of NC_072388.2, from coordinate 11,145,574 downwards.
CCACTCAATTCCATTCCATTCCAATCCATTCCAGTCTTTTCCATTTCACTCCATTCCATTCCAATCCAGTCGGCTCCATTCCATTCTACTCTACTCCCTTCCTTCCCACTCCACTCCACTCCTCTCCACTCCACTCCAATCCTTTCCATTCCGTTCCACCCCATTCCATTCCATTCCTTTCTTTGCACAGGATCTCATTCTGGCACAAAGGCAGCAGTGCAGTGGCACAATCTCATCCCACATTTCTTTTCACCATTCCATTGCAATCCATTCCATCCCATTCCATTCCATTCTATTTCACTCCACTCCATTCCATTCCACACCATTCCATTCCGTTCCAATCCATTGAATTCCATTCCACTCCATTCCATTCCATTCCTCTCCACTCCATTACTTTCCACTCCTTTCCATTCTACTGCACACATTTCCATTCCACTCCACTCCACTCCATTCCACTCTACTCCACTCAATTACATTCCACTCCACTCCATTCCATTCCATTTCATTCCACTCCACTCCATTCCATTCCATTCCATTCCACTCCACTCCATTCCACTCCACTCCCCTCCATTCCATTCAACTCCACTTCACTCCACTCCATTCTACACCTTTCCATTCCACTCCACTCCAGTCCATTTCATTCCACTGCAGTCCAAACCATGCAACTCCACTCCTTTGCACTCCACTCCACTCCTTTCCATTTCAGTCCATTCCACTCCATTGCGTTCCATTCCTTTCTTTGGACAGGATCTCACTCTGTAACCAATCCTGGTGTGCAGTGGCAAAATCTCAGCTTACATTTGATTTCACCATTCCATTCCATTCCATTCTATTCGATTCCATTCCACTGCAAACCACTCCACTCCACTCAATTCCAATCCACTCCACACTCATCCATTCCATGCCATTCCATTTTAATCCCTTCCATTCGACTCCTTTCTTTCAACAGGATCTTCCTCTGTCACAAAGGCTGAAAAGCAGTGTCAAAATGGAAGCACACATTTCTTCATTCCATTCCATTCCATTCCATTCTAATCCACTACACTCCACCCAACTCCACACCATTCCATTCCACTCGACTCCATTCCACTCCACTTCACTTCATTCCATTTCATTCCATTCCACTCCACTCCACTCCATTCCATTCCACTCCACTCCTTTCCATTCCACTCCACTCCGTTCAATTCCACTCCACTCCACTCCATTCAATTCCTTTCAACTCCACTGCATTCCATTCCACTCCACTCCACTCCACTCCATTCCCTTCCACTCCACTCCGTTCCATCCCACTACACTCCACTCCATTGCATTCCTTTCCACTCCACTGCATTCCATTGCACTCCACTCCTCTCCATTCGATTCCATTCCAGTCCATTCCACTCCATTCCATTCCACTACACTGCATTCCATTCCACTCCACTCCACTCCTTTCCATAAAGCCCCATTCCATTCCGTTACAATCCACTCCATTCCATTCCCTTCCATTGCATTCCATTCCATTCCCTCCACTCCAGTCCATTCCATTCCATTGCAGTCTATTCCACTCCATTCCATTCCACTCCACTCCATTACATTCCACTTCATTCCACTCCTTTCCATTCCATTCCACTCCACTCCATCCCACTCCACTCCATTCCACTTCAGTCCAATCCACTCCACTCCACTCCATTCCTTTGCACTCCACTCCATTCCTTTGCACTCCACTGCATTTCACTCCACTCCATTGCATTACATTCCACTAAACTCCATTCCATTCCACTCCACTCAATTCCATTCCACTCCACTCCATTCCATTCAACTCCACTCCACTCCATTCCATTCCATACCAATCCATTCCACTCCTTTCCATTCTACTTCACCCCTTCCACTCCACTCCATTCCATTCCATTCCACTCCACTCCACTCGACTCCATTCCAGTCAACTTCATTCCTCTCCATTCCATTAAACTCCATTCTATTCCACTCCACTCAACTCCACTCCACTCCAATCCACTGCACTCCTTTTCAATCCACTTCATTACACTTCACTCCACTCCATTCCAATCCACTCCACTCCGCTCAATTCCATTCCACTCCTCTCCATTCCATTCCATTCCATTCCATTCCACTCCATTCCATTTCATTCCATTCCACTCCTCACCATTTCATTCCACTCCACTAAATTCCTCTCCTTTCCATTCCAATCTGCTCCATTCTATTCCACTCCACTCCATTCCATTCCACTCCACTACACTCCATTCCACTCCACTCCATTCCACTGCACCACAATCCACTCCACTCCATTCCAATCCATTCCTCTCCACTCCATTTCATTCCATTCCACTCCATTCCATTACATTCCTTTCTTTCCACAGGGCCTCAGTCTGTCACAAAGGCTGGAGTGCAGTGGCAATGTCTCAGCCCACATTTGTACTCACCATTCTATTGCAATCCATTCCATCCCCTTCCATTCCATTCTATTTCTCTCCACTCCATTCCCTTCAAGTTCATTCCATTCCATTCCACTCCATTGAATTCCACTCCACTCCATTGAATTCCACTCCACTCCACTCCATTCCATTCCGTGCCACTCCACTCCATTCCGTGCCACTCCACTCCATTCCATTCCATTCCAGTCTATTCCACTCCATTCCATTCCACTGCACTCCATTCGATTCCATTCCTTTCCACTCCAGTCCAATCCACTCCACTTCACTCCTTTCCATTCCACTCCATGGCATTCCAATCCATTCCACTCTACTCCATTCCATTCCACTCCACTCCACTCCATTCCATGCCATTCCACTCCTCTCCACTCCATTCCATTCCATTCCTGTCCAGTCCATTCCACTCCATTCCATTGCACTGCACTCCATTGGATTCCACTCCATTCCACTCCAGTCCAATCCACTCCACTCCACTTCACTCATTTCCATTCCACTCCATGGCATTCCAATCCATTCCACTCCACTCCATTCCATTCCACTCCACTCCACTCCATTCCATTTCAATCCAATCCATTCCACTGCATTCCCTTCCACTCCACTCCATTCCATTCCACTCCTTTCCACTCCATTCCTTTCCATTCCACTCCAGTCCTCTCTATTCCTTTCCACTCCATTCCATTCCACTCAACTCAACTCCACTCCACTCCACTCCACTCCTCTCCAATCCTTTCCAGTCCACTCCATTCCACTGCACTCTACTCCACACAATTCCATTCGCCTCCAATGCATTCCATTCCATTCCATTCCATTCCACTCCTCTCCATTTCATTCCACTACACTCCATTCCGCTCTATTCCGTTCCAATCCGCTCCATTCCCTTCCACTTCGCTCCATTCCATTCCACTCCACTACACCCCTTTCCATTCCAATACATTCCACTCCACACGTCTTCACTCCAGTTCACTCCACTCCACTTCATTCCACTACACTACACTCCAGTCCACTCCACTCCACTCCATTCCTTTCCATTCCACTGCATTACATTACATTCCTCTCTTTCCACAAGATCTCACTCTGTCAGAATTTCGGAGGTGCAGTGGCACAATCTCAGCCCACATTTCTTTTCCCCATTCCGTTGCATTCCATTCCATCCCATTCCATTACATTCTATTTCACTCCACTCCACTCCATTCCATTCCACTCCTTTCCAGTCCAAATCGACTCCATTCCACTCCACTCCACTCCACTCCATTCCATTCCATTCTATTCCATTCCACACCGTTGCATTACATTCCTTTCTTTCGACAGGCTATCACTGTGAAACTCAGGCTGGAGTGCAGTGGTCCAATTTCAGATCACATTACATGTCAACTTTTCATTGCATTGCATTCTGTTGCATTGCATTCCATTGCATTCCATTCCATTCCATGCCATTACTTTCCATTCCAATCCATTCCATTCAATTCCTCTCCGTTTCACTCCACTCCACTTCACTCCACTACGTTCCATTAAGTTCAATTCTATTCCACTCCAGTCCACTTCTCTCCTCTCCACTGCACTCAACTCCACTCCATTCCACTCCATCCCATTCCATTCCACTCCATTCCACTGCACTCAACTCCACCCCACTCCACTCCAATTCACTCGATTCCATTCCTTCCCATTCCATTCCTCTCTATTCCACTCCACTCAACTTCACTCCACTCCACTCCAGTCCACTCCATTCTATTCCATTCCATTCCTTTCTTTCGAGAGTATCTCACTCTGTCATCAAGACTGTAGTGCAGTGGCACAATCTCAGTTCACATTCCATTCCGTTCCATTCTGTACCGTTCCGTTCCGATCCATTCCGCTTCTCTCTAATCTGCTCCATTAAATTCCAATCCATTCCATCCCATTCCAATCCATTCCGTTCAATTCCACTCGATTCCACTCTCATCCCCTCTAATACATTCCATTCCATTCCATTCTATTTCATTCCCTTCCACTCCTTTCTTTCAAGAAGTCACCCTCTGTCATACAAGCTGTAGAGCAGTGGCACAATCAGCACATGATTCTTCATTCCGTTCCATTATGTTGCATTCTATTCCATTCCATTCCGTACCGTTCCACTCCACTCCACTTCATCCCATTACATCCGATTCCATTCTTCTCTATTCCACTCCTCTCCACTCCACTGTACTCTACTTCCATTCTATCCCCTTCCATTCCACTCCATTCTTCCGCACTCCACTCCAACCCACTCCACTGCACTTCATTCCACTCCATTCCATCCCTCTGCTTTCCACTCCACTCCACTTCACTCCACTCCAGTCCAGTCCACTCCATTCCATTCCATTCCATTCCACAGAATTTCATTCCATTCCTTACATTCGAGAATATCTCACTCTTTAACCCAGTCTGGAGTTCAGTGGCACAGTCTCAGCTCACATTTCGTTATTCCATTCAATTCAATTCCATTCCATTCCTTTTCATTCCATTCCATTGCATTCCATTGCATTGCATTCCATTCCATTCCTTTCCAATCCATTGCATTCCATTGCACTCCTTTCCATTACATTCCACTCCATTCCACTTCACTCCAATCCACTCCACTCCTTTCCACTCCACTCCATTCCTCTCCACTCCACTCCAATGCACTCCACTCGTTTCCACTCCACTCTACTCCATTCCACTCCACTCCACTCCTTTCCACTCCACTCCATTCTATTCCACTCCACTTCATTACATTCCACTACACTCCATTCCATTCTACTCCATTCTGTTAAACTCCATTCCACTCCATTCCATTCCACTCCACTCCATTCCATTTCATTCCACTCCACTCCAACCCATTCCATTGCACTGCATTCCATTCCATTTCATTCTTCTCCATTCCATTCCCCTCCACTCCACTCCATTCCATTCCAGTCCATTTCATTCCATTCCATTCCACTCCACTCCATTCCATTCCTTTCCACTCCACTCCATTCCATTCCACTCCACTCCACTCCATTCCATTCCATTCCATTCCACTCCACTCCATTCCATTCCACTCCACTCCACTCCATTCCATTCCATTCCATTCCACTCCACTCCATTCCATTCCACTCCTCTCTACTCCATTCAATTCCATTCCAGTCCATTCCACTCCATTCCATTCCACTGCACTCCATTTGGTTCCACTCCATTCCACTCTGGTCCAATCCACTCCACTCCACTTCACTCCATTCCATTCCTCTCCACGGCATTCAAATCCACTCAACTCCATTCCATTCCACTCCACTCCATTCCATTCCATTCCATTCCACTCCACTCCATTCCATTCCATTCCATTCCATTCCACTCCACTATATTCCATTCCATTCCATTCCACTCCACTCCATTCCATTTCAATCCAATCCATTCCACTCCATTCCCTTCCACTACACTCCATTTCATTCTGCTTCTTTCCACTTCATTCCATTCCATTCCACTCTACTCCACTACATTCCATTCCACTCCATTCCATTCCACTCCACTCCACTCCTCTCCAATGCTTTCCAGTCCACTGCATTCCACTGCACTCCACTACACGACACTCCACTCCACTCAATTCCATTCCCCTCCACTGCATTCCATTCTGTTCCATTCCATTTCACTTCTCTCCATTTCATTCCACTCTACTCCATTCCATTCCATTCCATTCCACTACTTTCCATTCCAATACATTCCACTCCACTCCACTCCACTCCGTTCCACTGCAGTCCACTCCATTCCACTCCACTCCATTCCGTTCCATTCCACTCCATTCCATTCCATTCCTTTCTTTCCACAGGATCTCACTCTGTCACAAATTTTGGAGTGCAGTGGCACAATCCCAGCCCAAATTTCTTTTCCCCATTCCATTGCATTCCGTTCCATCTCATTCCATTCCATTCTATTTCACTCCCCTCCACTCCACTCCATTCTATTCCACTCCATTCCAATCGATTCGACTCCATTCCACTCCACTCCTCTCCACTCCACTCCACTCCACTCCATTCCATTCCATTCTACTCCATTTCACTCCATTACATTCCATTTCTTTCTTTCGATAGGTTATCACTATGAAACTCAGGCTGGAGTGTAGTGGCCCAATTTCAGTCACATTACATGTCAACTTTTCATTGCATTGCATTCTGTTTCATTGCATTCCATTGCATTCTCTTCCATTGCATTCCATTGCATTCCATTCCATTCCATTCCATGCCATTCCTTTCTATTCCAGTCCATTCCATTCCATTCCACTCCATTCAACTCTACTCCGCTCCACTACATTCCATTAAATCCGATTCTCTTCCACTCCATTCCACCCCTTTCCACTCCACTGCACTCAACTCCACTCCATTCCACTCCATCCCATTCCATTCCACTCCATTCCACTGCACTTGACTCCACCCCACTCCACTCCACTTCATTCAATTCCATTCCTTACCATTGCATTCCTCTCTATTCCACTCCACTCCACTTCACTCCACTCCACTCCACTCCACTCCAGTCCACTCCATTCTATTCCATTCCTTTCCACTTCATTCCATTCCATGCCTTTCTTTCGAGAGTATCTCACCCTGTCACCAAGCCTGTAGTGCAGTGGCACAATCTCAGCTCACATTCCATTCCATTCTATTCTGTTCCATTCCAGTCCATTCCATTCTGCTTCTCTCTAGTCTGCTCCATTCCATTCCAATCCATTCCATCCCATTCCATTCCATCCCATCCCATTCCATCCCATCCCATTCCATCCCATCCCATCCCATTCCATTCCATTCCATTCCATTCCATTCCAATTGATTCCACTCTGTTCCCCTCTAATACATTCCATTCCATTCCATTCCCATCCACTCCTTTCTTTCAACAGGTCACCCAGTGTCATACAAGCTGTAGCACAGTGGCACAATCTCAGCACATATTTCTCCATTCCGTTTCGTTATGTTGCATTCTATTCCATTCCGTTCCATTATGTTCCACTGCACTGCACTGCACTAAATTCCGTTACATCCGATTCCATTCTCCTCCATTCCACTCCTCTCCACTCCACTGCACTCTACTCCACTCCGTTCCACTCCAACCCCTTCCATTCCACTCCATTCTTCCTCACTCCACTCTACCCCACTCCACTCCACTTCATTCCACTCCATTCCATCCGATTCCATTCCTCTCCTTTCCACTCCACCCCACTTCACTCCACTCCACTCCAGTCCACTCCATTCCATTCCATTCCATTCCACTCTGCTGAATTTCATTCCATTCCTTAAATTCGGGAACATCTCACTCTGAAATCAAGCCTGGAGTTCAGTTTCACAATCTCAGCTCACATTTCGTTATTCCATTCAATTCCATTATATTCCATTCCTTTTCATTCCATTCCATTGCATTCCATTGCATTCCATTCCATTCCATTCCACTCCACTCCATTCCATTCCATTCCATTCCATTCCATTCCACTCCACTATATTCCATTCCATTCCATTCCACTCCACTCCATTCCATTTCAATCCAATCCATTCCACTCCATTCCCTTCCACTACACTCCATTTCATTCTGCTTCTTTCCACTGCATTCCATTCCATTCCACTCCACTCCACTACATTCCATTCCACTCCATTCCATTCCACTCCACTCCACTCCTCTCCAATGCTTTCCAGTCCACTGCATTCCACTGCACTCCACTACACGACACTCCACTCCACTCAATTCCATTCCCCTCCACTGCATTCCATTCTGTTCCATTCCATTTCACTTCTCTCCATTTCATTCCACTCTACTCCATTCCATTCCATTCCATTCCACTACTTTCCATTCCAATACATTCCACTCCACTCCACTCCACTCCGTTCCACTGCACTCCACTCCATTCCTCTCCACTCCATTCCGTTCCATTCCACTCCATTCCATTCCATTCCTTTCTTTCCACAGGATCTCACTCTGTCACAAATTTTGGAGTGCAGTGGCACAATCCCAGCCCAAATTTCTTTTCCCCATTCCATTGCATTCCGTTCCATCTCATTCCATTCCATTCTATTTCACTCCCCTCCACTCCACTCCATTCTATTCCACTCCATTCCAATCGATTCGACTCCATTCCACTCCACTCCTCTCCACTCCACTCCACTCCACTCCATTCCATTCCATTCTACTCCATTTCACTCCATTACATTCCATTTCTTTCTTTCGATAGGTTATCACTATGAAACTCAGGCTGGAGTGTAGTGGCCCAATTTCAGTCACATTACATGTCAACTTTTCATTGCATTGCATTCTGTTTCATTGCATTCCATTGCATTCTCTTCCATTGCATTCCATTGCATTCCATTCCATTCCATTCCATGCCATTCCTTTCTATTCCAGTCCATTCCATTCCATTCCACTCCATTCAACTCTACTCCGCTCCACTACATTCCATTAAATCCGATTCTCTTCCACTCCATTCCACCCCTTTCCACTCCACTGCACTCAACTCCACTCCATTCCACTCCATCCCATTCCATTCCACTCCATTCCACTGCACTTGACTCCACCCCACTCCACTCCACTTCATTCGATTCCATTCCTTACCATTGCATTCCTCTCTATTCCACTCCACTCCACTTCACTCCACTCCACTCCACTCCACTCCAGTCCACTCCATTCTATTCCATTCCTTTCCACTTCATTCCATTCCATGCCTTTCTTTCGAGAGTATCTCACCCTGTCACCAAGCCTGTAGTGCAGTGGCACAATCTCAGCTCACATTCCATTCCATTCTATTCTGTTCCATTCCAGTCCATTCCATTCTGCTTCTCTCTAGTCTGCTCCATTCCATTCCAATCCATTCCATCCCATTCCATTCCATCCCATCCCATTCCATCCCATCCCATTCCATCCCATCCCATCCCATTCCATTCCATTCCATTCCATTCCATTCCAATTGATTCCACTCTGTTCCCCTCTAATACATTCCATTCCATTCCATTCCCATCCACTCCTTTCTTTCAACAGGTCACCCAGTGTCATACAAGCTGTAGCACAGTGGCACAATCTCAGCACATATTTCTCCATTCCGTTTCGTTATGTTGCATTCTATTCCATTCCGTTCCATTATGTTCCACTGCACTGCACTGCACTAAATTCCGTTACATCCGATTCCATTCTCCTCCATTCCACTCCTCTCCACTCCACTGCACTCTACTCCACTCCGTTCCACTCCAACCCCTTCCATTCCACTCCATTCTTCCTCACTCCACTCTACCCCACTCCACTCCACTTCATTCCACTCCATTCCATCCGATTCCATTCCTCTCCTTTCCACTCCACCCCACTTCACTCCACTCCACTCCAGTCCACTCCATTCCATTCCATTCCATTCCACTCTGCTGAATTTCATTCCATTCCTTAAATTCGGGAACATCTCACTCTGAAATCAAGCCTGGAGTTCAGTTTCACAATCTCAGCTCACATTTCGTTATTCCATTCAATTCCATTACATTCCATTCCTTTTCATTCCATTCCATTGCATTCCATTGCATTCCATTCCATTCCATTCCATTCCATTCCATTCCATTGCATTCCATTCCATTCCATTCCACTCCATTCCATTCCATTCCATTCCATTCCATTGCATTCCATTCCATTCCATTCCACTCCATACCATTCCATTCCATTCCATTCCAATCCATTGCATTCCATTCCACTCCTTTCCATTAATTTCCACTCCACTCCACTCCATTCCAATCCACTCCACTCCTATCTACTCCACTCCATTCCTCTTCTCTCCACTGCAATCCACTCTACTCCATTCCACTCCACTCTACTCCATTCCACTCCACTCCACTCATTTCCACTCCACTACATTCCATTCCACTACACTCCATTCCATTCCATTCCACTCCACACCATTCCTTTCCACTCCACTCTATTCAATTCCATTCTATTCTATTCCATTCCATTCCATTCCACTCAATCCCACTCCGCTCCGCACCAATCCATTCCATTCCATTCCTTTGCATTCCATTCCACTCGTTTCTTTCCCCAGTATCTCCCTCTGTCACAGGGCTGTAGCGCGGTGGCACAATAGCAAAACACATTTCTCCATTCCATTCCATTCCATTCTGTTCTTTTCTATTCTGTTCCATTCCACTCCATTCCACTCCACTCTACTCCACTGCACTATATTCCATTACATTCTATTCCTTTCCACTACATTCCACTCACCTCCACTCCACTGTACTCCACTCCACTCCATTCCATTCCACTCCACTCCATTCCATTCCATGCCATTCCACTCCTCTCCATTCCATTTCACTCCATTCCATTCCATTCTATTCCATCCCATTATACTCTTCTCCATTCCATTCCACTCCACTCCAATCCATTCTACTCCACTCCATTCCATTCCACTCCACTCCATTCCTTTCCCCTCCACTCCATTCCACTCCATTCCACGCCACACCACTCCAATCCACTCCACTCCTTCCCATTCCACTCAAGTCCACTCCATTCCACTCCATTCCATTCCGTTCCACTCCACTCCATTCCATTCCACTCCAATCCTCTCCATTCGACTCCACTCCAATCCCTTCCACTCCACTCCATTCCACTCCACTCCATTCCATTGCACTCAACTCCACTCCATTCCGCTCCACTCCATTTGATTCTACTCCATTCCATTGCATTCCACTCCATTCCAGTTCATTACTTTCTTTCCACAGGATCCCACTGTGTCACAATTGCTTGAGTGCAGTGATACAGTCTCAGCTCACATTTCTTTTCACTATTCCATTGCATTCCATTCAATCCCATTCCATTCCATTCCATTCTATTTCACTCCACTACACTCCACTCCATTCCATTCCACTCCATCCCATTCCATTCGACTCCATTCTACTTTATTCCAATTCACTCCAATCCTATCCACTCCAATTCATTCCATTCCATTCCTATCCATTCCACTCCATTCCATTCCCCTCTATTGCAATCCATTCCACTCCATTCCATTCCACACTATTCCACTCCTTTCCATTCCATTCCACTCTATTCCACTCCGTTCCATTCCATTCCACTGAACTCTACTCCAATCCACTCCACTCCACTCCATTCCATTGCACTGCATTCCATTCTTTTCAACCCCACTCAACTTCACTCCATTCCACTCCACTCCATTCCATTCCACTAGATTCCATTCCATTCCTTTCCACACCAGTCCATTCCACTGAACTCCATTCCAATCCATTTCACTGCACTCCACTCCACTCCATTCCAGTCCACTCCACTCCTTTCTATTCCATCTGATTCCATTCCATTTCACTCCACTCTTTTCCACTCCACTCCACTCAATTCTACTCCACTCCACTCCACTCCTCTCCACTTCATTCCATTCCATTGCACTCAACTCCACTCCATTCCACTCCACTTCATTCGATTCTACTCCATTTCATTGCGTTCTTCTCTTTTGCTGTTCATTACTTTCTTTCCACAGGATCTCACTCTGTCACAAATGCTGGAATGCAATGAAACAGTCTCAGCTCTCATTTCTTTTCACCATTCCATTGCATTCCATTCCATCCCATTCAATTCCATTCTATTGCACTCCACCACACTACACTCCATTCCATTCCACTCCATCCCATTCCATTCGACTCTATTACAGTTCACTCCAATTCCCTCCACTCCAATCCACCCCAATTCATTCCATTCTATTCCTATCCATTTCACTACATTCCATTCCACTGTACTGCATTCCATTCCACTTCATTCCATTCCTCTCTATTCCACTCAGTTCCATTCCATTCCACTCTGTTACATTCCATTCCACTGCACTCCACGTCAATCCACTCCACTCCACTTCATTCCACTCCATTCCATTGCACTCCATTCCATTCCACTCCACCCCATTCAACTCCACTCCATTCCACTGCACTCCATTCCATTCCACTAGACTCCATTCCATTCCTTTCCACTCCACTCCATTCCATTGAACTCCATTCCAATCCATTTCAGTCTTCTCCACTCCATTCCAGTCCACTCCACTCCTTTCCATTCCATCTCATTCCATTCCATTTCACTCCACTCATTTCCACTCCACGCCAATCAATTCCACTCCACTCCACTCCACCCCACTCCGTTCCCCTCCACTCCACTCCATTCCACTGCACCCCACTACCCTTCACTCCATTACATTCCATTCCACTCCACTTCATTCTTTTCCACTCCAGTCAATTCCATTCCATTCCACTCCACTCCATTCCACTCCATTCCATTCCACTCCACTCCTGTCCATTCCATTCCACTCCACTCCATTCTATTCCACTCCACTCTTTTCCACTCCACTCCACCCCACTCCATTTCAATCCATTCCACTACATTCCATTCCATTCCGTACTTTTTACAGGATCTCCCTCTTTCACCCAGGATTGTGTGAAGTGGTAGAATCTCAGGTCACATTTCTTTTCACCATTCCATTCTATTCCATTCCTTTCTATTCCATTCCATTCCATTCCATTTTATTCCACTGCACTCCACTCCACTCCACTCCACTCCTATCCATTTTTTGCCATGCTTTTCCAATCCCTTCTATTCCACTCCTTTCTTTCAACAGGATCTCCATCTGTCACACAAGCTGCAGCACAGTGGAAAAGTCTAAGCACACATTTCTTCATTCCATTCCATTCAATTCCATTTCACTCCACTCCACTCCACTCCAATCCATTCCACTCAACTCCACTCCACTCTATTCCATTCCACTCCACTCCTTTCCACTCCACTCCACTTCATTTCTTTCTGCTTCATTCCATTCCAGTTCACTCCACTCCACTGCATTCCATTCCACTCCATTCCATTCCAATCAATTCCACACCACACCATTCCATTCCTTTTCATTCCACTCCATTCCCTTCCACTCCACTCCATTCAATTCTACTCCAGTTCATTTCACTCCATTCCATTCCACTCCACTCCATTCCATTCCTCTTCATTCTACTACATTCCATTCCACTCCACTCCAATCCATTCCACTCCACTCCATTCCAATGAACTCCATTCCACTGCACTCATCTATATTCCGTTCCATTCCACTCCACTCCATTCCACTAAAATCCACTCCATTCCATTCTGCTCCATTCCATAGCATTCTACTCCACACCACTACATTCCATTCCTTTCCACTCCACTGCACTCCACTCCACTCCTCTCCAACCCATTCCTTTCTATTCCAGCCCAATCCATTCCTTTCCACTCTACTCCATTCCCTTCCAGTCCACTCCTATCCATTCCATGTCATACCATTCCATTTCACTCCTCTCCACTCCACTCCACTACACTCCATTCCATTCCACTCCACTCGATTCCACTCCACTTCTCTCTACTCCACTCCACTCCTCTCCACTCCACTCCATTCCATTCCACTCCACTCTAGTGCATTCCATACCACTCCACTCTATTCCATTCCATTCCTCTCCATTCCACTCGACTGCACTCCATTCCATTTCACCCCACTCCACTCCATTTCCTTCCCCTCCACTCCACTCCATTCAATTCTGCTCTCTTCCGTTACATTCCATTCCACACCACTCCATTCCATTCCTTTCCTCTCCACTCCATTTCATTGAAGTTCACTCCATTCCATTCCACTCCAGTATATTCCATTCCATTCTATTCCAGTCCATTGCACTACACTCCATCCCACTCCACTCCATTCCATTCCAATCCATTCCACTCCGTTACATTCCACTCCATTCCATTCCACTCCAATCCATTCCATTCCACTCCACTCCATAGATCTCCACTCCATTCCATTTCACTCCATTCCATTTAACTCCACTCCCCTCCATTACACTCCACTCCATTCCATTCCATTCCAACCCATTCCAATCCACTCCACTCCCGTTCATACCTCTCCACACCATTTCATTCCACTCCAACCCATTCCATTCTACTCCACTACAGTCCATTCCACTCCACTCCATTCCATTCCACTCTATTCCATTCCTTTCCAATCCGTTCGATTCCACTACACTCCATTCCATTCCACTCCATTCCATTCCACTCCACTCCTTTCCACTGCACTGCATTCCATTCCACTCAACTCCTTTCCACTCCACTATACTCCAAAACACTCCATCCCACTCCACTCTATTCCATTCCACTCCATTCCATTCTATTCCACTCTATTCCATTCCATTCCACTCCCTCCACTGCATTTCACTCCACTCCACTGCGTTCCACTTCACTCCATTCCATTCCACTCCATTGCATTCCACTCCACCCCATTCCATTCCACTCCACTCCACTCCACTCCATTTCACTCCAATCCCCTCCGTTCAACTCCACTCAATTGTATTCTACTCCATTCCATTCCACTCCACTCCATTGCATTCCAATCCACTGCATTCCTTTCCATTCCACTCCACTCCGTTCCACTCTCCTCAATTCCACTCCACTCACTTCATTCCACTCTACTCCACTCCACTTCTTTCCATTCCATTCCAATCCATTCCTTTCCATTCCTTTTTTGCACAACATCTCACTCTGTAACAATGGCTGGAGTGCAGTGTCACAATCTCAGCTCACAGTTCTTTTCACCATTCCATTGCATTCCATTCCATACCATTCCATTCCATTCTATTTCACTCCACTTCACTCCACTCCACTCCATTCCATTCCACCCCATTGCATTCCATTCGACTCCATTCCACTCCATCCCACTCCACTCAACTCCACTCAACTCCACTCCACTCCAATGCAATCCATTCCATTCCATTCCATTTCACTCCATTGCGTTCCATTCCTTTCTTTCAACAGGATATCAGTGTGTCACCCAGGCTGGAGTTTAGTGGCACAATTTCAGCTAACATTGGATGTCAACTTTCCATTGCATTGCATTGTATTCTATTGCCAGCGATTGCATTTCATTCCAATAAATTACATTTCATTTCATTCCATTCCACTCTTTTCTATTCCATTATATTTCATTCCATTCCATTCCATTGAAACCCATTCCGTTCCACTCTACTCCCCTCCACTGCACTGTATTCCATTACATCCGATTCCACTTCACTCCATTCCACTCCTCCAGACTCCACCGCACTCCACTCCTCTCCATTCAACTCCAACCCATTCTATTACGCTCCATTACATGGCACTCCACTGCACCCCACTCCACTTCACTTCATTCCAATCCGTTCCATCCCATTCCATTCCTCTCCACTCCACTCTACTCTACTTCACTCCAGTCCACTCAACACCAGTCCACTCCATTCTATTCCATTCCATTCCACTACATTCCATTCCACTCCTTTCCTTGGAAAGTATCTCCCTCTCTAACACAGCCTGGAGCGCAGTGGCACAATCTTAGCTCACATTCCATTCCACTCCGTTCCATTCTGCTTCACTCCAATCCCCTCCAATCCTCTCCATTCCATTCCTTTCCATTCCATTCCATTCCATTCCATTCCACTCCTTTCCATTCCATTCCATTCCATTCCATTCCATTCCACTGAATTTCACTTCACTCCACACCAATGCATTCCATTCCAATCCTCTCTTTTCTTTCGACAGGATCTCCTTCTATCACACAGCTTATAGTGCAGTGGCACAACCTGCTCACACATTTTGCCATTCCATTCCATTCCGTTCCATTCTGTTCCATTCTGTTCGATTCCGTTCCATTCCGTTGTGCTCCATACCAGTCCACTAAAATGCATTCCATTACATCTGATTCCACTCCACTCCATTCCATTCCTCTAGACTCCACTGAACTCCACTGCACTCAATACAGCTCCATACCATTCCATTCTGCTCCATTCCACTGCACTCCACCCCACCCCACTCTACTCCACTTCATTCCCTTCAATTGCATTCCATTCCATTCCTCTCCATTCCACTCCATTCCACTTCTCCACTCCACTCCACTGCAGTCCACTCCATTCCATTCCATTCCATTCTACTGCATTCCATTCCATTCTTTTCTTTCGAGAGTGTCTCACTCTTTCACCCAGCCTGGAGTACAGTGGCACAATCTCAGCTCATATTTCATTATTCCACTCCATTCCCCTCAATTCCACTTCATTTAGCTCCACTCCACTCCACTCCATTCCACTCTATATATTTCCATTCCATTCCACTCTATATATTTCCATTCCATTCCATTCCTCTGAATTCCACTCCGCTCCACTCCATTCCACTCCACTCCATTCCATTCCACTCCACATCTTTCCATTCCACTCCACTCCATTCCATTCCATTCCACGCAACTGAATTCCAATCCACTCCACTCCACTCCACTGCACTCCACTCCATTCCACTACTCTCCACTCCATTCCGCTCCACTCCACTCCATTCCACTCCACTCCACTCCATTCTGCTCCACTCAAATTCATTCCTCTCCACTCTATTCCATTCCACTCCACTCCATTCCATTCCCCTCCACTCCATTCCATTCCTTTCCACTCCATTCCATTCCACTCCACCCGATTGCATTCCATTCCACTCCATTCCATTCCACTACACTCCATTCCATTCCACTCCATTCCATTCCACTGCACTCCATTCCATTTCATTCCACTCTATTCCACTCCACTAAATTCTACTCGACCCCACCCTCTCCATTCCACTCCACTCCATTCAATTCCACAACACCCATTCCATTCCACTCCACTCCCTTCCATTCCACTCCACTTCACTCCACTCCAATCCCTTCCATTGCACTCCACAACATTCCATTCTGTTCCACTCCATTCCATTGCCCACCATTCCACTCCTTTCCTATCCACTCCACTCTACTTCATTCCATTCCATTCCATTCCAGTCCACTACAATCCACTCCACTCCGCTCCAATCAATTCCACTCCCTCTACTCCACTCCATTCCTGTACACGCCACTCCTTTCCATTCAACCCGTTCCATTCCATTCCACTCCACTCCATTCCTTTGCAATCCACTGCATTCCATTACACTCCACTCAATTCCATTGTAATCCACTCCACTAGACTCCATTCCATCCTACCCTTTCCACTCCACTCCAGTCCATTCCATTGCACTCCAGTCTATTCTTTTCAACTCCACTCCTTTGCACTCCACTCTACTCCACTCCACTCCATTTAAATCCGTTTGACTCCATTCCATTCCATTCCTTTCTCTGACAGGATCACACTCTGATACCCCTCCTGGTGTGCAGTGGCACAATCTCAGCTCACGTTTCATTTCAACATTCCATTCCACTTCACTCCACTCCATTCCACTCAATTCCACTCCACTCCTCTCCAATCCATTGCATACTATTCCATTCCAAACCCTTCCATTCAACACCTTTCTTTCAACAGAATCTCCCTCTGTCACACAGGCTCAAGAGAAGTGTCACAATCTCAGCACACACTTCTTCATTCCATTCCATTCCATTCTGTTCCACTCCACTCCACTCCACACCACACCACTAAATTCCATTTCACTCCACTCCAATCCATTCCATACTGCTCCATTCCATTCCACTCCTTTCCACTCCATTCCATTCCATTCCACTAAACTCCATTCCATTGCCCACCTCTCCACTCCATTCCATTCCACTCCAGTCCATTGAATTCCACTCCATTGCACTGAATTCCACTCCACCGCACTCCACTCCATTCCATTCCACTCTACTGCAATTCATTCCATTCCATTCCACTCCACTCCATTCCATTCCACTTTATTCCATTCCATTCCACTCCATTGCATTCCACTCCACACTATTCCATTCCATATCACTCCATTCCATTCTACTCCACTCCATTCCATTCCACTCCACTCAATTACATTCCACTCCACTCCACTCCATTCCACTGCACTCCATTCCACTGCACTCCATTCCATTCCTCTCCACTCCATTCCATTCCATTCCACTAAATTCCTTTCCAATCCATTCCACTCCATTCCACTCCACTCCACTCCACACCATTCCCTTCCATTCTATTCCATTCCACTCCACTCCACTCCAATCAATTCCACTCCCTCAACTCCACTCCATTCCAGTCCACTCCAGTCCTTTCCATTCCATCCCATTCCATTCAATTACACTGCACTCCATTCCATTCCACTCCACTCCATTCCATTGCACTCCACTAAACTCAACTGCATTCCAATCCTCTCTGTTCCACTCCACTGCAGTCCATTCCATTCCAATCCCCTCTATTCCATTCAACTCCACTCCTTTGCACTCCACTCCACTCCAATTCATTTCATTCCATTCCACTCCCTTCTATTGCATTCCTTTCTTTTGAAAGGATCTCACTCTGTCACCCATCCTGGTGTGCATTGTCACAATCTCAGCTCACTTTTCATTTCACCATTCCATTCCATTCCATTCCATTGCACTCCACTCCAATCCACTCAATTCGATTACACTCCATTCCTTTCCATTCCATTCTTTCCACAGGATCTCACTCTATCACAAAGGCCATACTGCAGTGGCACAAACTCAGCCCACATTTCTTTTCACCATTCTATTGCAACCATTCCATCCCATTCCATTCCATTCTATTTCACTCCACTCCACTCCACTCCACTGCATTACATTCCACTCCATCGCAATCAATTCGACTCCATTCCACTCCACTCCACTCCACTGCATTCCATTCGATTCCATTTCATTCCATTGCATTCCATTCCTTTATTTAAACAAGTTATCACTGTGAGACCTGGGCTGCAGTAGAGTGGCCCAATTTCAGCTCAAATTACATGACAAAGTTTAATTGCATTCTATCTGTTCCATTGCATTCCATTGCATTCCATTCCATTGTTTTCCATTCCATTCCAATCCACTACGTTCCACTCCACTCCACTCCACTCTACTCCATTACATCCAATTCTGTTCCACTCCACTCCAACCCACTCCACTCCACTTCATTCGATTGCATTCCATCCCATTGCATTCCTCTCCATTCCACTCCATTTCACTCCCTTCCACTACACTCCACTCCATTATATTCCATTCCATTCCGCATAACATTCCATTGCATGCCATTCCATTCCACGTTACATTCCATTCCATTTCAGATACCATTCCACATTCCATTCCACGTTATATTCCACGTTCCATTCCAAGTTCCACTCCACGTTCCATTCCACATTCCATTCCACATTCCGTTCCGTTCCATTTCACATTCCATAACTTTCCATTCCATTTCATTCCACATTCCATTCCATTCCATTCCACATTCCTTGGCCTTCCATTCCACATTCCACTGCATTCCATTACACATTCCATTCCATTCCATTCCATTCCATTCCATTCCACATTCCATTCCATTCCATTCCACAATCCATTCCTTTCCATTCCACATTCCATTCCATATTCCTTTCCACATTCCATTCCGTTCCATTCCATTCCACATTGCATTCCACATTCCATTCCACGTTCCATTCCATTCCATTCCACACTCCATCCCACATTCCAATCCATACCATTCCACATTCCATTCCATTCCATTCCACATTCCATTCTACTTTCCATTCCATTGTATTCCACATTCCGTTGCATTCAATTCCACATTCCGTTGCATTCCATTCCACATTCCATTCCATTCCACTCCATTCCATTCCACATTCCATTCCATTCCATTCCACAATCCATTACTTACCATTCCACAATCCATTCCAAATTCCATTCCACATTCCATTCCACATTCCATTTAATTCCATTACATTCCATTCCACACTACATTTCACATTCCAATCCACATTCCATCACATTCCATTCCACATTCCATTCCAAATTCCAGTCCTTTCCATTCCACTTTCCATTCCATGCTCCATTCCATTCCATTCCACGTTCCATTCCACATTCCATTCCACATTGCATTCCACATTCCATTCCACGTTCCATTCCATTCCATTCCACACTCCATCCCACATTCCAATCCATTCCATTCCACATTAAATTTCTCGTTCCATTACACATTCCATTCCATTCCATTGCCCATTCCATTCCACGTTCCATTCCACCTTCCATTCAATTGTATTCCACATTCTATTACACATTCCATTCCACATTGCATTCCATTGCATTTCACATTCATTTCCACATTCCATTACGTTCCATTCCCCGTTCCATTCCACGTTCCATTCCACATTCCATTCCACATTCCAACTCATTCCATTCCAGGTGAAATCCCACGTTCCATTCCACATTCAATTAAACATTCCATTCCAAGTTCCATTCCATTCCATTCCACGTTCCATTCCAGATTCCATTTCACATTCCATTCCACATTCCATTTCACATTCCATACCACGTTCCATTCCACGTTCAATTCCATGTTCCATTCCACGTTCCATTCCATTCATTTCCACGTTTAAATCCACATTCAATTCCTTTCCATTCTATTCCATGGCAATCCATTCCACATTCCATTCCATTGCATTCCATTCCATTCAACTTCACCTTCCATTCCATTCCACATTCCATTCTCTTCCATCGCACTTTCCATACCATTCCATTACATTCCACATTCCATTCCTACCCATTACACATTCCATTCCTTTCCATTCTACGTTCACTTCCATTCCATTCCACATTCCATTCCATTGCATTCCGCATTCAATTCTTATCCATTACACATTCCATTCCTTTCCATTCCACCTTCCATTCCATTCCATTCCACGTTCCATTCCATGTTCCATTCCATTCCATTCCACATTCCATTCCATTTTCCATTCCATGTTCCATTCAACGATCCAATTCACGTTCCATTCCATTCCATTCCACGTTCCATTCCATTCCATTCCAAATTCCATTTCATTCCATTCCACATTCCATTCTACATTCCACTCCATTCCTTTCCTCGTTCCATTCTACATTCCATTCCACATTCCATTCCATTCCATTCCACATTCCATTCCACAATCCATTTCATTCCATTCCACATACCATTCTGTTCCACATTCCGTTCCATTCCATTCCACATTCCATTCCATTCCATCCCATTCCATTCCACATTCCATACACTTCCCATCCAATCCACATTCCATTACTTTCCATTCCACCTTCCATTCCATTCCATTCCAAATTGCATTCCATTCCATCTTCCATTCCATTCCATTCCACTCCACATTCCATACAAATCCCTTCCAATCCACATTCCATTCCTTTCCATTCCACATTCCATTGAATTTCATTCCACATTCCATTCCACTTCATTCCACATCCAGTCCCATCCATTACACATTCCATTCCATTCCCTTCCACATTCCATTCCACGTTCCAATCCAAGCTCCATTCCATTCCATTCCATATTCCATTCCAGAATTCATTCCATTCCGATCCACATTCCATACCACTCCATTCAATTCCGTTCCGTATTCCTTTCCATTCTATTCCAGATTGTATTCCACATTCCATTACATTCGATGCCACATTCCTTTCCATTCCATTCCACATTCCATTCCATTCCAATCCACATTCTATTCCACTTCATTCCACGTTCAATTTCATTCCACATTCCATTCCATTCCATTCCACATTCCATTCCACATTACCATCCTTTCCATTCCACATTCCATTCCATTCCATTCCATACAATTCCACATTCCATTCCACTTTACATTCCATTCCATTACACATTCCATTCCAGGTTCCATTCCGCATTCCATTCCACGTTCCATTCAACCTTCCATTTGACGTTCCTTTCAATTCCATTCCATTCCACGTTCCACTCCTTTGCATTACACGTTCCATTTCATTCCATTCCACATTCCATTCCACATTCCACTTCACATTCCATTCCACATAGAATTTCGCATTCCATTCCATTCCATTCCATTCCACATTCCATTGCATTCCAATCCATATTCCATTCCATTCCATTCCATTCCACATTCCATTACATTCCATTCTACATTTCATTCCATTCCACATTCCATACCATTCCATTCCATTCCACATTCCATACCATTCCATTACATTCCACATTACATTCCACATTCCTTTCCCATCCATTCCACATTCCATTCCATTCCATTAGTTTCCATTCCACGTTCCATTCCAAGTTCCATTCCATGTTCCATTCCATGTTCCATTCTTTTCCATTCCACATTCCATTCCACATTCCATTCCACATTACAATCCGTTCAATTCCACATTGCATTGCACATTCCATTACACATTCCTTTCCATTCCATTCCACATTCCATTCCATATTCCATTCCACATTCCATTCCATTGCATTACACAGTCCATTCCACATTCCTTTCCCATCCATTCCACATTCCATTCCATTCCGTTAGTTTCCATTCCACGTTCCATTCCAAGTTCCATTCCACGTTCCATTCCATGTTCCATTCCTTTCCATTACACATTCCATTCCACATTCCATTCCACGTTACAATCCGTTCCATTCCACATTGCATTCCACATTCCATTCCACATTCCTTTCCATTCCATTCCACATTCCATTCCATTGCATTACACATTACATTCCACATTCCATTCCATTGCATTCCACATTCCATTCCGCCTTCAGTTCCATTCTATTCCTCATTCCATTCCATTCCATTCCACGTTCCATTCCAATTCATTGCATTCCACATTTCATTCCATTCCATTCCGCATTCCATTCAATTCCATTCCTTTCCAAGTTCCGTTCCATTCCATTCTACATTCCATTACATTCTATTCCATTCCTTTCCACATACCACAGCATTTCAACCCATTCCACATTTCATTACTTTCCGTTCCACATTCCATTCCATTCCCCTTTCCATTCCATTGCATTCCACATTCCATTCCACATCCCATTCCATTCCATTCTACTTTCCATTAGAGTTTCCATTCCCCGTTCCATTCCATGTTCCATTCTACATTCCTTTCCACATTCTATTACCTATTTCATTCCATTCCATTTCACATTCCATACCATTCCATTACATTCTATTCCACATTCCATTCCATTACATTCCACATTCCGTTCCAAATTCCATTCCATTCTATTTCACATTCCATTCCATTCCATTCCATTTCATTCCACATTGCATTCCATTCTATTCCATGTTCCATTCCACGTGCCATTCCACACTCAATTCTACATTCCATTCCACATTCCATTACACGTTCCGTTCCATTCCATTCCACTTTCCATTCTATTCCATTCAACGTTGCATTCCACTTTCAATTCCAAATTATATTCACCATTCCATTCCACGTTCCATTCCATTACATTCAACGTTTCATTCCAATTTCCATTCCATTGCATTTCACATTCCATTCCACATTCCATTCTATATTCCATTCCACTTTCCATTCCAAATTCCATTCCACATACTATTCCCTGTTCCATTCCACGTTCCATTCCATTCCATTCCACCTTCCATTCCAAATTCCATTCCACGTTCCATTAATTTCCATTCCACATTCCATTCCACAATCCATTCCATTCCATTCCACTTTCCATTCAATTCCATACCACAATTCATTCCACATTCCAGTCCATTCCATACCACATTCCATTCCATTAAACATTCCATTGCACATTCCATTCCTTTCCATTCCACATTTCATTACAAATTCCATTCCACATTCCATTCCACATTCCATTCCATTACATTCCACATTCCGTTCCACATTCCATTCCACATACCATTCCATTCCATTCCACATTTTGCTCCACTTTCCATTCCACATTCCATTCCATTCCATTCCACATTCCATTCCACGTTCCATTCCATTCCTTTTCACGTTCGATTCCACGTTCCGTTTCACATTCCATTCCACATTCCATTATGTCAAATTCCACATTCCATTCCACATTCCATTCCACATTACATTCCATTCTGTTCCTCTTTCCATTCCACAGTCCATTCTACTCCATTCCACATTCCATTCCACATTCCATTTCATTCCATTCCACATTCCTTCCACTTTACATTCCATGTCCCATTCCACGTTCCATTCCACGTTCCCTTCCATTGCATTCCATGTTCCATTCCATTCCATTCCACGTTCCTTTTCATTCCGTTTCACAATCCATTCCACATTCGATTTCACATTCCATTCCACATTCCATTTCATATTCTTTCCATTCCATTGCATTCCACTCCACATTCTATTGCATTCCAATCCACATTCCACTCAATTCCATTCCACATTCCATTCCATATTCCATTCCTTCCATTCCACATTCCATACGATTCCATTCCATTCCAAATTCCATACCATTCCATTCCATTCCACATTCCATTATTTCCCCTCCGCATTACAATCCATTCCATTCCACATTCCATTGCATTCCATTCCATTCCACATTTCATTCCACATTGCATTACCTTCCATTCCACATTCCATTCCTTTCCATTAGATTCCATTCCACGTTCCATTCCACTTTCATTCCACATTCTTTCCACGTTCCATTCCAGGTTGCATTGCATTCCATTACACATTCCATTCCACATTCCATTCCACGTTACATTCCATTCCATTCCACATTGCATTCCACACTCCATTCCATATTCCATTCCATTCCATTACACTTTCCATTCAATATTTAATTACACATTCCATTCCACTGCATTCCACATTTCATTCCACATTCCATTCCATTGCATTTCACATTCCATTCCATATTCCATGCCATTCTATTCCACATTCCATTCCATTCCATTCCACTTCCCATTCTATTCTATTGCATACCACGTTCCATTCCTTTCCATTGCCTTCCACATTTCATACCATTCCGTTCTGCATTCCTTTCCATTCCTTTCCATTCAACATTAAATTCCATCACCTTCCTTTCCATATTCCATTTCATTCTATTCCACCTTCCATTCCATTCCATTCCAAGTTCCATTCCATTCCATTCCACATTCCATTCCATTACATTTCATTCCTTTCCAAATTCCATAGCACTCCATTACATTCCAGATTTCATTACTTTCCGTTCAGCATTCCATTCCATTCCATTCCCCATTCCATTCCATTGCATTCTACATTCCATTCCACATTCCATTCCATTCCATTCAACACTCCATTCCACGTTCAATTCCATGTTCCATTCCACGTTCAATTGTACGTTCCATTCCACATTCCATTACATATTCCATTCCATTCCTTTTCACATTCCATACCATTCCATTACATTCTACTCCACATTCCATTCCATTCCATTGCACATTCCAATCCGAATTCCATTCCATTCCTTTCCACATTCCATTCCACTTTCCAATACGTTCTATTCCACGTTCAATTCCATTCCCTTCCACGTGCCATTCCACGTTCCATTCCGCATTCCATTCCACATTCCATTCCACGTTACATTCCATTCCATTGCACTTTCCATTCTATTCCATTCCTCGTTGCATTCCACTTTCCATTCCACATTCCTTTCCACATTCCATTCCACATTCCATTCCATTACATTCCACGTTTTATTCCACGGTCCATTCCACTGCATTCCACTTTCCATTCAACACTCCATTCTACATTACATTCCACCATGTATTCCACATTCCATTCCACATTCCATTCCACTCTCCATTCCATGTTCCGTTCCATTGATTCCACGTTCCATTCCACATTCCATTCCAAATTCCATTGCATTACATTCCACATTCCCTTCCACATTCCGTTCCATTCCATGCCACATTCCATTCCATATTTCATTCCATTCCATACCACATTCCATTCCATTCCATTCCACATTCCATTCCACATTACACTCCACATTTCATTCCTTTCCATTCCACATTCCATTTCAAATTCCATTCCACATTCCTTTCCACATTCCATTCCTTTCTATTCCACATTCTGTTCCACATTCCTTTCCACATTCCATTCCATTCCATTCCACATGCCAATACACATTCCCTTGAACATTCCATTCCATTCCATTCCACATTCCATTTCACAATCCATTCCATTCCATTCCACATACCTTTCCATTCCATTCCACATTCCATTCCATATTCCTTTCCATCCCATTCCACATTCCATTCCACGTTTCATTCCACGTTCCATAAAATTCCTTTGAAATACTTTCCACGTTCCATTCCACATGGCTTTCCAAGTTGTATTTCACATTCGAGTCCATTCCTTTCCACGCTTCATTGCACATTCCATTCCATTCCATTCCACGTTCCATTCCACAATCCATTCCATTCCATTCCACATTCCTTTCCATTCCACTGCACATTTCATTCCTTTCCATTCCACATTACATTCCACATTCCATTCCATATTCCATTCCACTTTCCTTTCCACATTCCATTCCATTCCATTCCACTTTCCATTCCACGTTTCATTCCACATTCCATTCCCCATTCCATTCCCCATTCCATTCCATTCCATTCCACATTCCATTCCATTCCACATTACATTTCTCGTTCCATTCCACATTCCATTCTATTCCATTCCACATTCCATTCCATTCCATTCCACATTCCATTCCACATTTCATACAATTCCATTCAACGTTCCATTCCATACCATCCCACATTCCATTCCTTTCCATTCCACGTTCCATTCCACTTTCCATTCCTCGTTCCATTCCACATTACACTCCACGTTCCATTGTATTCCATAACATTCCACATTCCATTCCATATTCCATTCCATTCCATTCCATTACACATTTCATTCCACATTCCATTCCATTCCATTCCAGGTTCCATTCCATTACATTCCATGTTACATTCCACATTACTTTCCTTTCCATTCCACATTCATTCCATTGAATTCCATTCCATTAAACATTCCATTCCATTCCATTTCCCATTCCATTTAACTTGCCACTCAATGCCATAACACGTTCCATTCAAATCTATTCCACTTTCCATTAAACTTTCCATTCCACTTTCCTTTCCACGTTCAATTCCACGATCCATTCCATTCCATTCCACATCCCTTTCCACTTCCCATTCTTTTCCATTCCACAATCCATTCCATTCAATTTCACATTCCATTGCACTCCATTCCACATTGCATTCGCTTCCATTCCATTCCACATTCCATTCCATTCCATTCCAATTTCCATTCCACCTTCCATTCCACGTTCAATACCGGTCCATTACACATTCCGTTCCACTTTCAAGACCATTCCATTCCACATTCCATTCCACATTCCATTCCATATTCCATTCCATTCCATTCCATTCCACATTCCAGTCCATTCCATTCCACATTCCATTCCACATTCCATTCTATTCCATTCCGAATTGCATTCTATTCCATTCCACATTCCATTCCACATTCCTTTCAATTCCATTCCACATTCCATTCCACATTTCTTTCCATTCCATTCAGCATTCCATTCCATACCATTCCACATTCCATTCCTTTCCATTCCTCGTTCAATTCCACTTTCCATTCCTCGTTCCATTCCACATTACAATGCACATTCCATTGCATTCCATAACATTCCACATTCCATTCCACATTTCATTCCATTCCATTCCACATTCCATTCCATTCCATTGAATTCCAAATTCCATTCCATTCCACGTTCCATTCCATGTTCCACTCCACGTTCCATTCCGCAATCCATTCCATTCCATTCTACATTCCATTCCACTTTCCGTTCCATTCCATTCCACGTTCAACTCCATTCCATTGCATTCCAGTCCACACTCGATTCTATTCCATTCCATTCCAAATTCCATTAAACATTTCATTCCATTCCATTACACATTACATTCCACATTCCTTTCTTTTCCATTCCAAATTCCACTCCATTCCTTTCCACATTCCATTCCATAGCATTCCACATTCCATTCTACATTCCATTCCATTCCGTTCCACATTCTATTCCATTCCATTCCTTTCCACATTCCATTCTAATACATTCCACGTTCCATTCTACATTCCTTTCCACATTGCATTTCATTCCATTCCACTTTTCATTCCATTACATTCCTAGTTTCATTCCATTCCAGTTTCCATTCCATTCCATTCCACGTTCCACTCTACATTCCATTCCATTCCACTCCACGTTCTGCTCCATTCCATTCCACGTTCCATTAAACATTCCATTCCATTCCATTCCACTTTCTATTCCGTATTTCATTCCATTAAATTCCACATTCCATTACATTCCATTCCCTTCCATTCCACATTACATTCCACTCCATTGCATTCTATTCCACTTTCTATTCCGTTATATTCCACATTACATTCAATTCCATTCTCTTCCACTCCAAATTCCATTCCATTATCTTCCACATTCCATTCCACTCCATTTCACATTCCATTCCACATTCCAATCCATTCCATTCAACATTCCATTCCACATTCCATTGCATTCCATTGCAACTTCCATTCCAAATTCCATTCGATTCCATTCCACATTCCATTCGATTCCATTCCATTCCATTCCACATTCCATTCAACATTCCATTCCGTTTCATTCCACTTTACATTCAATTCGATTCCATTCCATTCCACGTTGCATTCCACATTGCATTCCATTCCATTCCACATTCGTTTCCACATTCCATTCCATTCCATTCCACATTCCATTATATTCAGTTCCATTCCACTCCATGTTCCGTTCCACATTCCATTCCTTTCTATTCCATATTCAATTCCGAATTCCATTGCATTCCATTCCACTTTCCATTCCACATTCCATTCAACATTCCATTCCATTTCATTCAACATTCCTTTATACCTTCCATTCCACAATCCATTCCATGCCATTCCACTACACATTCCCTTCCATACTTTATCGCGTTCCATTCCACCTGACTTTCCACATTCCATTCCATTCCATTCCACTTTCCTTTCCACATTCCATTCCATTCCTTGCTCATACCATTCCACATTCCATTCCTCCTTCTATTCCACATTCCCTTCCACTCCATTCCATTCCACATTCAATTCCACATTCCATTCCACGTTCCATTCCACATTCCATTCCATTCTATTCCACATTGCATTCCACATTCCATTCCACATTTCATTCCATTACATTCCACATTCCATTCCACATTCCATTCCATTGCATTCCACATTCCATTGCACTTTCCATTCCACGTTCCATTCCATTCCATTCCATACTCCATTCCACATTCCATGGTATGTTCCATTCTACTTGGCATTCCACAATCCATTCCACTCCATTCCACTTTCCATTCCATTCGATTCCATATTACATTCCATTCCATTCCACGTTCCATTCCTCGTTCCATTCCAAGTTCCATTCCATTCCATTCCACGTTCCATTCTTTTCCATTCCACTTTCAATTTCACTGCATTCCACATGCCGTTCTACATTCCATTTCACATTCCATACCACATTCCATTTCACATTTCATTCCGCTCCTTTGCATTCCATTCCACATTCCGCATTCCATTCCACTTTCCCTTCCACATTCCATTCCATTCCATTCCACATTCCTTTGCACATTCGAGGCCATTCCATTCCACATTCCATACCACATTCCATTCCATACCATTCCAAGCTCCTTTCCACCTAACATTCCACTTTCCATTCTTCATTCCGTTTCATATTCAACTCCACATTCCATTCCATATACCATTCCATTCCATTGCACATTCCATTCCACATTCCCTTCCTTATTCCCTTCCACATTCCATTCGATTCCATTCCACAATCCATTCAATATTTCATTGCTTTCCATTTCACATTCCATTCCACATTCCATTCCACATGCCCTTCCACATTCCATTCCATTCCATTCCACATTCCTTTGCATGTTCCATTCCACGTTCCATTACATTCCATTCCACATTCCAATCCACATCCCATATCACATTCCATTCCACATCCCATACCACATTCCCTTCCACATTACATTCCATTCCATTCCACATTCCATACCACATTCCAATACATTCCACGTTCCATTCCATTCCATTCCATATTCCATTCCATATTCCATTCCACGTTTCATTCCATTCCATTCCACCTTCCATTCTACTTTCCATTAGACGTTCCATTCCTTTCCATTCCACTTTCCATTCTACATTCTATTAGAGGTTCCATTCCGAGTTACATTCCACGTTCCATTTCATTCCATTCCACATTACATTCCACGTTCCATTCGATTCGATTCAAAATTCCATTCCTTTCCATTCCAAGTTCCATTCCACGTTCCATGCTGCATTCCAATCCAAGTTCCATTCCTCGTTCCATTCCATTCAATTCCTCTTTCCATTCCAAGTTCCATTGCATTCCACTCCACGTTCCATTCCATTCCATTCCACGTTGCATTTCATTCCATTCCACTTTCCATTCCACATTCCATTTCACATTCCATTCCACCTTCCATTCCATTCCATTCCACTCCATTTCTCATTCCATTCACATCCATTCCACTTTCCATTCCAATCTATTCCATATTCCATTCCACATTCCATTCCATATTCCATTCTATATTCTATTCCACATTCCATTCCACATTACTTTCCATTACATTGCACATTCCATTGTCTTACATTCCACATTTGTTTCCATTCATTCCACATTCCATTCCACATTCTATTAGTTTCCATTCCAAATTCCATTCCCTTCCATTCCACATTTCATTCCACATTCCATTCCATTCAGTTCCACATTCCATTGCATTCCATTCCACAGTCCATTACATTCCACATTCCATTCCTTTCCATTCAATTCCAAATTCCATTCTATTCCTTTCCACATTCCATTCCTTTCCATTCCACATTTCATTCAATTCTTCATTCAATTCCATTTCAATTTCCTTTCCTCAATCCATTCCACATTCCATTCGACATTCCATTCAACATTCCATTCAATTCCATTCCTCGTTCCATTCTACATTCCATTCCGTTCCATTACCCATTCTGTTCCACATTCCATTCCATATTCCATTCCTTTCCATTCCTCGTCCCATTCCACAATCCATTCCATGTTCCATTAAACATTCCATTCCATTCCATTTCACGTTCCATTCCACAATCAATTCCATTTGATTCCACATTCGGTTCCATTTCCTTTCGCTTTCCATTGCACATTCCGTTCCATTCCATTCGACTCTACATTCCATTCCCTTCCATTCCACATTCCACTCCATGTTCCACTCCACGTTCCAATCCTCATTCCATTCCGCGTTCTATTCCATCCCATTCCACACTCCATTTAATTCCATTACACACTCCATTCAATTTCCATTCCACGTTCCATTCCACGTTCCATTCCACGTTCCATTCCTTTCCATTCCACCTTCCATTCCATTTTCCATTCCATGTTACATTCCAGATTCCATTCCACATTGCATTACACATTCCATTCCATTCCATTCCACATTCCATTGCAAATTCCATTCCACATTCCATTCAACATTCCATTGCATTCCATTCCACGTTCCATTCCATTAAACATTCCATTCCATTCCATTAATCATTCCATTCCACATTCCATTCCGTCCACACCACATTCCATTCCACGTTCCATTCCATTCCATTCCCCTTTCCATACCATGTCCTTTTCCACGTTCCATTCCACATTCCATTCCACATTCCATTCCATTTCTTTCTAGATTCCATTCCATTCCATTCCATTCCACAGTACTTTCCATTGCATTCCACTTTCAATTCCATTCCATTCCAAATTCCATTCAATTCCACTTCACGTTGCATTCCATTCCATTGCACATTCCATTCAATTCCATTCCACATTAAATTTCAAATTCCTTTCCATTCCATTCCACGTTCCAATCTATTCCATTCCAAGTTCCATTCCACATACCATTCTATTCCATTCCACTTTCTATTCCATTCCATTCCATTCCACGTTCCTTTCCACGTTCCATTCCACGTTCCATTCCATTCCATTTCACATACCATTCCATATTCAATTCCATTACATTACACATTCCTTTCCATTCCTTTCCATATTCCATTCCAGATTCCATTCCATTCCATTCCACATTGCATCCCATTCCATTCCCTTCCATTGCACATTCCATACCCCTCCAATCCACATTCCATTCCATTCCATTCTTCATTCCATTCCACATTCAATTCCACGTTTTCTTCCACTATTCATTCCAATTTCCATTCCACTTTCTATTATAAGTTCCATTCCACGTTCCATTCCAAATTTCATTCCATTTCATTTCAAATTCATTCCATTTCATTCCATTCCACATTTCATTATATTCCATTCCATTCGTCATTCCATTCCATTGCATTCCATTCCACATTCCAATCCATTCCACATTCCACTATTTTCCATTCCACATTCCATTCAATTTCATTCCACATTCCTTTCCGTTCCACCTTCCATTCCACATTCCGTTCCGCATTAAATTTAATTCTATTCCATTCCATTCCATTCCATTCCACATTCCATTCCATTCCATTCCACATTACCTTCCATTCCATTCCATTTTCCATTCCCTTCCATTTCACATTCCGTTCTACATTCCATTCCACGTTTCATTCCACTCCATTCTACCTTTCATTCCATACCGCATTCCATTCCATTCCATTCCACGTTCCACTCCACGTTCCACTCCACGTTCCATTCAACGTTCCATTCCATGTTCAATTCCATTACATTCCACGTTCCATTCCACATTCCATTCCATTCCGTTCCTCATTCCTTTCCACAATCCATTCCACTTTCAATTCCATTCAATTCCACATTCCATTTTATTACATTCCACATTCCATTGCATTCTGTTCCATTCCACTCGTCATTCCATTACACATTCCATTCCATTCCATTCTACTTTCCATTCCGTTCCATTCCATTCCATTCCACATTCTATTGCATTCAACATTCCATTACACATTCCATTTTTTTCCATTCCACATTCCATTCCACATTCCATTCCATTGTATTCCACATTCCATTCCACTTTCCATTCCATTCCATTCCACATTCCATTCCACATTCCATTCCATTCCACCCCTCATTGCCTTCCACATTCTATTCCATTCCATTGCACATTCCATAACATTCCATTCCTCATTCCATTCCATTTCATTTGGCATTCCTTCCAGTCCTTTCCACATTCCATTCCACTTTCCATTCTACTCCTTTCCACATTCCATTCCAATTTCCGTTCCATTCCATTCCACATTCAATTCCATTCCATTCCACATTCCATTCCATTCCATTCCATTCCATTCCCTTTTACATTCCATTCTTTCGGCATTCCTTTCCATTCCATTCCACATTGCATTCCAATCCTTTCCACATTCTTTCCCTTCCATTCCATTCCACAATCCACTCCACATTCCATTCCATTCCACTTTTCATTCCACTTTCCATTCCACATTCCTTTCCATTCCATGTTCCAGTCCACTTTCCTTTCCACGTTGCATTCCTCATTCCATTCCAATCCATTCCACATTACATTGCCCATTCCATTCCATTCCAATAAACATTCCATTCCATTCCATTCCGTTAAACATTCCATTCCATTCCATGTATTCCATATTCCATTCCATTCCTTTCCATATTCCATTCCATTCCATTTTACATTCCATTCCATTCCATTCCACATGCCATTCCACTCCATTTCACATTCCATTATATTCCTTTACATTCCTTACCAAATTCTCTTCCCATTCCATTCCACATTCCTTTCCACGTTGCATTCAACGTTCCATTCCACTTTCCATTCCACGTTCCATTCCATATTTCATTTCATTCCATTTCATATTCCATTCCACATTCCATTCCATTCCATTCCACATTCCATTCCACTTTCCATTCAATTCCATTCCACATTCGATTCCATTCCATTCCATTCTACATTCCATTTTATTCCATTCTACTTTCTATTCCATTCCATTCCAATTTCCATTCCATTTGATTCCACATTCCATTCCATTCCGTTCCAGTTTCCTTTCCACATTCCATTACTTTCCATTCCACATTCCATAGCACTTTGCATTCCATTCCATTGCATTCCACATTCCATTGCATTCCATTCCACATTCCATTCCACAATCCATTCCACATTCCATTCCATTCCACTCCATTTCATTCTACATTCCATTCCACAGTCCATTCCACATTCTTTCCATTCCATTCCATTCCACAATCCATTCCACATTCCATTCCATTCCACTTTTCATTCCACTTTCCATTCCACATTCCTTTCCATTCCACGTTCCAGTCCACTTTCCTTTCCACGTTGCATTCCTCATTCCATTCCATTCCATTCCACATTACATTGCCCATTCCATTCCATTCCTTTAAACATTCCATTCCATTCCCTGTATTCCATATTCCATTCCATTCCTTTCATATTCCATTCCATACCATTTTACATTCCATTCCATTCCATTCCACATGCCATTCCACTCCATTTCACATTCCATTATATTCCTTTACGTTCCTTACCAAATTCCCTTCCCATTCCATTCCACTTTCCTTTCCACATTCCATTCAACTTTCCATTCCACTTTCCATTCCACGTTCCATTCTACATTTCATTTCATTCCATTTCATATTCCATTCCACATTCCATTCCATTCCATTCCACATTCCAGTCCACTCTCCATTCAATTCCATTCCACATTCCATTCCATTCCATTCCATTCTACATTCCATTTTATTCCATTCTACTTTCTATTCCATTCCATTCCACATTCCATTCCATTTGATTCCACATTCCACTCCATTCCGTTCCACTTTCCTTTCCACATTCCATTACGTTCCAGTACACATTCCATACCACATTGCATTCCATTCCATTGCATTCCACATTCCATTGCATTAGATTCCACATTCCATTCCACAATCCATTCCACATTCCATTCCATTCCACTCCATTCCATTCTACATTCCATTCCACAGTCCATTCCATTCCACATTCCATTCCACAATCCATTCCATTCCATTCGTCTTTCCATTCCACATTCCATTCCACCTTCCGTTCCATACCATTCCAGTGTCCATTCAATTCATTTCCACATTCTATTCAATTCCTTTACACATTCTATTTCATTCCATTTCATTCCATTCTACATACCATTCCATTCCTTTCGGCATTCCATTCCTTTCCATTCCACCTTCCATTCCATTCTATTCCATTTCATATTCCTTTCCATTCCATTCCAAATTCCATTCCATTCCATTCCACATTCCATTCCATTCTTTTGCAGGTTCCATTCCACATTCCATTCCATTCAATTCCAGTTTCCATTCCACATTCTATTCCACATTTCTTTCTATTCCATTCCACATTACATTCCATTCCATTCCACATTCCATTCCACATTCCCATTCAACATTCCATTCCACATCCCATTCCATTGCATTCCACATCGCATTCCACATTCCATTCCATTCCACATTCCATTCCATTCTACATTTCATGCCATTCCACTACATTCCATTCCACATACGATTCCATTCTATTCCACTCCATTCCATTCCACATTTCATTCCATTCCACTCCATTCCATTCCGTTTTCCATTCCACATTCCATTCCATTCCATTCCACATTCCATTCCACATTATATACCTTTGCATTCCACATTCCATTCCATTCCACATTTCATTCCATTCCACTCCATTCCATTCCGTTTTCCATTCCACATTCCATTCCATTCCATTCCACATTCCATTCCACATTATATACCTTTGCATTCCACATTCCATTCCACATTCCTTTCCATTCCACATTCCATTCCATTCAATTTCATATTCCATTACTTTCCAGATTCTATTCTATTCCTTTCCATCCCACTTTCCATTCCACATTCTATTACACATTCCATTCCATACCACTTTACATTCCACATTCTATTCTGCATTCCATTTCACTTTCCATTCCACATTCCATATCATATTCCTTTCCATTCCAATACACATTCCATTGCACATTCCATTCTAGCCCATTCCATATTGTGTTCCATTCCATTTCACATTCAACTTCGCATTCCATTCCATTCCATTCTACATTCCATTTCACATTGCATTCCATTCCATTCCACCTTCCATTCCATTCCATTCCACATTGCTTTCCACGTCGCATTGCTTTCCATTCCACATTACATTCCACATTCCAATACACTTTCCCTTCCTCATTCCATTCCATTCCGTTCCTCATTCCATTCCATTCCTTTCCACATTCTACTCCACTGCATTCCATATTTCATTCCCTTCCATTAAATTCCAAATTCCATTGCATTCCCTTCCATTAAAAAATCAATTCCTTTCCACATTCCATTCAATTCCATTCCACATTCCACTCCACATTCCATTCTATTCCGTTCCACATTCCATTCCATTCCAGTTCTCATTCCATTCCATTCCAATCCACATTGCATTACATTCCATTCCATATTCCATTACACATTCCTTTGCATTCCACATTCCCTTCCATTCCATTACATACTACATTCCATTCCATTCCACATTGCATTCCATTCCATTCCATATTCCATTCCTCATTCCATTGCATTCCATTCCACATGCCATACCATATTCCATTCCATTCCATTACACATTCCATTCCACATTCCATTCCAGCCCATTCCATATTGCATTCCATTCCATTCCACATTCCATTTCACATTTCATTCCTTTCCATTATACATTCCATTCCACATTGCATTCCATTCCGTTCCACATTCCATTCCATTCCATTCCACATTCCATTCCATTCCATTCCATTCCACATTCCATTCCATCCTACATTCCATTCCACATCGCATTCCTTTTCCTTCCACATTCCATTCCATTCCATTCCACATTCCTTTGTATATCGCATTCCTTTCCATTACACATTCCATTCCACATTCCATTACACTATCCTTTCCTCATTCCATTCCTTTCCATTATACATTCCACTCCATTCCATTCCACATTCCATTCCATTTCATTCCACATTCCATTCCACATTTCATTCCATTCGACATTCCGTTCCATCCTCTTCCCATTCTATTCAATTCCTGTTAACATTCCATTCCATTCCATTCCATATACCATTCCATTCCATTCCATTCCATATTCCATTCCATTCCATTGCACTTTCCATTCCATTCCATTCCTCATTCCATTCCACATTCCATTCCCTTCCATTCCATTCCAAATTCCATTCCATTCCATTCCATTCTAAATTCCTTTTCATTCCAATTTCTAATCCATTCCATTCTACATTCCATTCCACATTGCTATCCATTTCATTCCAAATCCCATTGCATTCCATTGCACCATCAATTCCATTCCACATTGTATTCCATTCCGTTCCACATTCCATTACATACCACTTTCCATTCCACATTCCATTCCATGTTCCATTCTACATTCCGTTCCATTCTATTCCACATACCATTACACATTCCATTCATTTCTATTCCACATTCCATTCCACGTTCCATTCCACATTGCAATACATTCCATTCCACATACCATTCCATTCCACTCCAGGTTCCATTCCATTCCACATTACACTCCACATTCCGTTCAATTCCATTCCACATTCCAATCCATTCTATTCCACATTCCATACTACTTTCCATTCCATTCCTTTCCACATTCCATTCCACATTCCTTTCCATTCCACATTCTTTCCATTCCATTCCACATTCCATATTCCATTCCCTTCCTCACCACATTCCATTCCTTTCCATTCCACCTTCCATTCCACATTCCATTCCATTCCATTCCACATTCCATTCCACATCATATTCCATTCCATTCCGTTCCACATTGCATTCCATTACAGTTAACATTCCATTACATTCCATTCAACCTTCCATTCTACATTCCATTCCATTCCAATCGATATTCCATTCCATTCCATTCCGAATTCCATTCCACAATATATTTCACTTTCCTTTCCATATTCCATTCCACTCTCTATTCCACTTTCCACTCCACGTACCATTCCATTCCATTCCACATTCCTTTCCATTCCATTCCACATTCCATTCCATTCCATTCCACATTCCATTCCACATTCCATTTAATATTCCATTCCATATTCCTTTCTATTCCATACCAGATTACATTCCTTTCCATTCCACATTAAATTCCAAATCCATTCCACGTTCCTTTCCACATTCCATTCCTTTCCACTCCTTCCCACATTCCAATACATTCCACTTTCCATTCCATTACATTCCACTTTCCATTCCACATTCCATTCCGTTCCATTCCACATTCCATTACACATTCCATTCCATTCCACATTCTCTTCCATTCCATCCCAAATTCCCTTCCATTCCATCCCTCATTCCCTTCCATTCCATTCCACATTCCTTTTCTTTCCATTCCAGTCTGCATTCCATTTTATTCCATTTTCCATTGCATTCCATTCCACATTCCATTCCTTTCCACATTCCTTTCCATTACATTAAACGTTCCATTACACATTATATTATTCATTCCATTGCATTCCATTCCACATTCCATTCCATACCATTACACAATCCTTTACATTTCGTTCCACTTTCCATTCCATTCCACGTTCCATTCCATGCCACGTACCACTGCACATTCCATTCCACTTTCTGTTCCACATTCCATTCCACATTCCTTTCCATTCCATTCCACCTTCCATTCCACTCCAAATTCCATTCCACATTCCATTCGATTCAATTAAACATTCCATTCCATTCCATTCCACATTCCATTCGACATTCCATTCCACATTCCATTCCATTCCATTCCACATTCCATTCCATTCATCCATTCCACACTCCACTCCATTCCTCGATTCCACCTTCCGTTCCATTCCATTCACATTACATTCCACATTCCATTTGATTCCATTCCTTATTCCATTCCACATTCTATTTTATTCCACACTCTATTCCATTCCATTCCATTCATTTCCACAATCCATTCCACTGCATTCCACGTTCAATTAAACATTCCCATCCATTCCATTCCACATTCCATTCCATGCCTCATTCTATTCCAAATTACATTCGATTCCATTTGACATTCCATTCCACATCGCATACCATTCAATTCCTCTTTCAATTCCACATTCCATTCCATTCAGTTCCACACTGCATTTCATATTCCATTTCAAATTCCATTCCACATTCCATTCCATTCCATTGCATTCCACATTCCATTCCATTCTTTCCACAGTCAATTCCAATACATTCAAGATTCTATGCCCTTCCATTCCAATCCACATTCCATTCCATTCCATTTCACATTCCATTCCATTCACATTCCATTCCACATTGCATTCCGTTCCATTCCATATTCCATTCCATTCCATTGCACATACCATTCCATTCCATTCCGTATTTCATTCCCTTCCATTCCATTCCACATACCATTCCATTCCTTTCCATATTCCATTACATTCTATTCCACATTCCATTCCATTCCATTCCATTCCATTCCATTCCTATTTCCATTGCTTTCCTTTCCAAATTCCATTCCATTCCATTCCAAATTACATTCCATTCTATTCCACATTCCATTCCATTCCATTCCACCTCCCAGTACATTACATTCCACCTTCCTTTCTATTCCATTCCGTGTTCCATTCCACATTCAATTCCACATTCCATTCCTTTCCATTCCACATTCCATTCCTTTCCACTCCACGTTCCTTTCCATTCCATTCCACATTCCGTTTCATTGCATTCCATTTCGTTCCACATTCCATAGCATACCACGTTCCATTCCACATTCCATTCCACATTACATTCCATGTTCCATTCTACATTCCATTCCATTCCATTACACATACCATTCAACATTCCATTCAATTCCATTCCATATTCCATTCCACATTCCAATCCATTCCATTCCTCACCCCATTCCATTCTACTCCACATTCCATTCCGTTCCATATTCCATTCCACATTCCATTCCATTCCACACTCCATTCCATTCTGTTCCATATTTCATTCCACTTTCCATTCCTTTCCATTCCAATTTCCATTCCACATTCATTCCATTGATTCCACATTCCATATTCCGTTCAATTTCGTTCCACATTCCATTCCATTCCATTCCACACACCATTCTCTTATATTCCGCCTTCCATTCCACTTTCCATTCCATTCCTTTCCTCATTCCATTCCATTCCATTCCATT
This sequence comes from Pongo pygmaeus, assembly GCF_028885625.2. NCBI lineage: Eukaryota > Metazoa > Chordata > Mammalia > Primates > Hominidae > Pongo > Pongo pygmaeus. The sequence goes on along the minus strand of NC_072388.2, from coordinate 11,105,198 downwards.
CTAATTTTCATTCCATTCCATTCCACATTCCATTCCATTCCATTCCACATTGCATTTCATTCCTTTCCATTCCATTCCACGTTGCATTCCACGTTCGATTCCATCCCATTCCACATTCCTTTCCACATTCCTTTCCATTCCATTCTACTTTCCATTCCACGTTCCATTCCATTCCATTGCACATTCCATTCCACATTCCATTGCATTCTATTCCATTCCATATTCCTTTCCATTCCATTGAATGGAATGTGGAAAAGAATTTGAAATGAAATTGAATCCATTCCACATTGGATTACATTCCATATTCCATTCCATTCCATTCCACATTCCATTCTATTCCATTCCTCATTATATACCACTTTCCATTCCATGGAAAGGAATCAAATGGAATATAGAAAGTATTGTGAAATGGAATGTAATGGAACTTGGAATGGAACATAGAATGGAACTTCTAATGTAACATAGAATGAAGAATGGAATGGAATTAAATGTGACGTGTAATTGAATGTGTAACAGAATGTGAAATGGAATGGAATGGAACGTGGAATATAATGGAATGGAAAGTGGTATGGAATGTGGAATGGAATGGACTAGATTATGGAATGCAATGTGGTATGGGATGAGGAATGGAATGGAATGGAATGTGTAATGGAAACTGGTATGGAACGGAATAGAATGTGAAAGGGAATGTGGAATGCAATATGGAAAGGAAAGTGGAAGAGAATGTGGAATGGAATCTGGAATGGAATGTGGAATGGAATGTGGAATGGATCTTGGAATGGAATGGAATACAAAGTGGAAGCAACGTGTAATGGAATGGAATGGAACATGGAATGGAACGTGGAATGGAACGTGGAATGGAATGTTGAATGAAATGTGCAATGGAATGTGGAATGGAACGTGGAATGGAATGTGGAATGCAATGTGGCATTGAACGTGGAATGGAATGGAATTGAAGATGGAATGGAACTTGGAATGGAATGGAATAGAAATTGGAATGGAACGTGGAAATTAATGTGGAATGGAACTTGGAATGTAAACTACAATGGAATGTGGAATGGAACGTGGAATGCCACGAAATGGAATGTGGAATGGAATGTGCATTGGAATGTCGAAAAGAACGTTTAATGGAATGGAATGGAAAGTGGAATGGAAAGTGGAATGTAACGTGGAATTGAGCATGGAATCGAATGGAATGGATAGTGGAATGGAAACAGGAAAGGAATGAACTGGAATGTGACATGGAATGTAAAATGAAACGTGGAATGGAATTGAATGGAATGTGGAAAGGAATGTGGAATGGAATGTGGAATGGAATGGAATGGAAAGTAGAATGCAATGTGGAATGGAATGGAATGGAGTGGAATGTGGAAAGGAATGTGTAATGGAACGTAGAATGGAACAGAATGGAAATTGGAATGGAATGTGAAATGGAACGTGGAATGGAATGGAATTGAACGGAATAGATTGTAGAATGTAATTTGGAATGGAATGTGGAGTGGAGCGAGGTATGGAACAGAACGGAATGTGGAATGGGAAGGAATGGAATGTTGAATGTAACGTGGAATGGAATGGAAAGGAACTTCGAAGGTTACATGGAATGCAACGTGGAATGGAAAGTTGAATGGAACTTGGAATGGAATTTGCAATGGAAAGTGGAATCGGACATGGAATGGAAAGGAATGTAAACTGGAGTGCAACGTGGAAAGGAATGTAATGGAAAGTTTAATGGAACGTGGAATGGACTGTGGAATGGCATGTGAAACGGAATGTGGAATGGATTGAAATGGAATGTGGAAGAGAATGTGGAATGGAATCCAAGCCAATGTGGAATGGAATGTGGAATGGAATGTGGAATGGAATGTAAAGTAATGTGGAATGGAAAGTGGAATGGAACGTTTGGAATGTGGAATGTAATGTAATGTAATGTTGAATGGAATGTAATGAAATGTGGAATGGAATCTGGAATGGAATGTAATGGAATGTGGAATGGAATGTGCAATGTAATATAATGGAATGTATAATGGAACGGAATGGAATTTGGAATGGAATGTGGAATGGAATGCAGAAGAGAAAGCTGAATGGAATGGAATGGATTGGGAAGTGCAATGGAACTTGGAATGGAATGGAATGGAATGTGGAATGCAATTTGGAATGTAACATGGAATATAATGTGGGATGGAATGGAAAGGAATGTGGAATGCAAAGGAATGCAATGTTGAATGGAATGTGGAATGGATTGGAATGGAATGTGGAATAGAATGTGGTGTGGAATGGAATGGACTGTGGAATGGAATGGAATGGAATGTGGACTGGAACCTGGAATGGAATGGAATGGAACGTGGAATGGAATGTGGAATGGAATGTGGAATGGAATGTGGTATGAAACTTAGAATGGAATTGAATGGAATTTGGAATGGAGTTTTTAACGGAATGTGGAATGAAATGTGGAGTGGAACGTGGAATGGAACGTGGAATGGAGTGGAATGGAACATGGAATGGAAAGTGGAATCTAAGCAGGAATAGATCTTTGAATGGAATGGAAAGGAACGTGGAATTGAAGGTTGAATTGAATGTGGAACGGAATGGAATGGAATGCGGAATGGAATCTGGAATGGAATGGAAAGGAATGTGGAATGGAATGGAATGGAATGGAAAGTAATGTGGAATGGAATGGAATGGAATGTGGAATGGAATAGAACGGAATATTGAATGGAATGTGGAGTGGCACTTGCAATGGAACGGAGTGTAATGTGGAATGGAATGTGGAATGGAATGTGAAATGGTACGCGGAATGGAATGAAAAGTGAAATGCAACATGGAATGGAAAGCAATGGAAAGTGCAATGGAACGTGGAACGGCAAGTGGAATGCAATGGAATGGAACGTGGAATGGAATTGAATGAAACGTGGTATGGATTGCGGAATGGAACGTGGAATTGAATGTGCAATGGAATGTGGAAAGGAACGTGGAATGGAATGGAATGGAAAGTGGAATGGAACGTGGAATGGAATGGATTGCAATGTGGAATGGAATGTAGAATTGAATGCGGAATGGAACGGATTTTGGAATGGAATGTGGAATGGAATGTGAAATGCAACAGAATGGAACGTGGAAAGGAATGTGGAATGGAAAGTGGAATGGAAAGTGGATATGGAATGGAATGGAATGTGGAAAAGAATGTGGAATGAAATCGAATGGAAAGTGGAAATGAATGTGGAATGGAATGGAAAGGAATGTGGAATGGAATGTGGAATGGAATGGAATGAGGTGGGGAATGTGGAATGGAATGTGGATTGCAATGTGGAATGAAATGGAATGGAATGTAGAATGGAATATGGAATTGAATGGAATGGAATGTCTAATGAAATGTGCGATGGAATGGAATGGAATGTTGAATGCAAAGTGGAATAGAATGTGGAATTGAATGGAATGGAATTTTGGATGGAATGTGGAATGGAATTGAACGGAAGGAGGAAGGGAATGTGGAATGGAATGTGGAATGGAAAGTGATAGGTAATGTGGAACAGAATGTGGAATGGAATGGAATGGAATCTGGAATGGAATGTGGAATGGTATGGAATGGAATGTGGACTGGAATGTGGAGAGGAATGTGGAAAAGAACGGAATGGAATGTGGAAAGGAATGTGGAATGGAACGCTTTATGGAACGGAATGGAGTGTGGAATGCAATGTGCAGTGGAATGTGGAATGGATCGTGGAATGTAAGGGAATGGAATGTGGAATGGAAGGTGGAATGGAATGCAGACTAATGTGGACTGGAATATGGAGTGGCATGTGGAATAGATCGGAATGGAATGTTGAATGGAATGTGGAATGGAACGTGTTATGGAACGGAACGGAATGTGGAATGCAATGTGCAAAGGAATGTGGAATGCATCATAGAAAGGAATGGAATGGAATGTAGAATGGAAAGTGTAATGGAATGGAATGGAATGTGGAATGGAATGGAATGGAATTTAATGTGGAATAGAATGGAATGGAATGTGTAATGGAATGGAATGGAAAGTGAAATAGAATGTGGAAAAATAGGTGAAATGGAATGTGGAATGGGATGTGGAACTGAATGAAATGGAAAGTGGAAAGGAATGGAATGGAATGGAACGTGGAACGGAACGGAATGGAACTAGCAATGGAACGTGTAATGGATCATGGAATGGAAAGTGGAATGGAACGTGGAATGGAATGTAGGATGAAATGGAATGGAATGTGGTATGAATCCTTGAATACAATGGAATGGAATGTGGAAAGGAATGTGGAATGGAAAGCAATGGAATGAGATTGTAATCTGGAATGGAATGGAATGGTATGTGGAATGGAATGGAGTGGAATAGAATGGAATGTGGAATGGATTGGAATGTGGAATTGAATGGAATGGAATGTGGAATGGAATTTAATGGAATGGAATGTGGAATTGAATGGAATGCAATGTGGAATGGATCGGATTTGAATGTGGAATGGAATTGAATGTAATGTGGAATGAAATGTGGAACGCAATGAGGAATGAATTGTGTAATGGAATGGAATGGAGTGCGGAAGTTAATGGAATGGAATGCGGAATGAAATGCAATGGAATTTGGAATGGTAAGTAGAATGGAATGGAGAGGAATGTTGAATGGAATGGAATGGAAAGTGAAATGGAATGGAATGGAATGCGGAATGGAATGTGGAATGGCATGGAATGGAAGGTGAAATAGAATGGAATGGAATGTGGAATGGAATTTCGAATGGAAAGTGGAATTGAATGGACTGGAATGTGTAATGGAATAGAATGGAAAGTGAAATAGAATGTGGTACAGAATGTGATATGGAATGTGGAGGGGAATGAGAAACAGAATGAAATGGTACGTGGAATGGAAAGGAATGGAAAATGTAAAGGGATGGAATGAAATGGAAGGTGGAATTAAACGTGGAATGGAAAATCGAATGGAATGTGTAATGGAATCTGGAATGGAATCTCGAATGGAATGGAATGGAATGTGGAATGAAATGTGGAATGGAATGGAATGCAATGTAGAATGGAATGCAATGGAATGAGAATGGAATGTGAAATGCAATGGAATGGAATGTGGAATGGAATTTGGAATGGACTGTGGAATGGAAAGTTGAATGGAACGGATAGGATTCTGGAATGGAATGTGGAATGGAATGTGCAATGAAATGTTGAATGGAACGGAATGAAATGTGGAATGGAATGTGCAATGGAATGTGGAATGGAAAGGAATGGAATGTGGAATGTAACGTGGAACGGAATGTTGAATTGATTGTGGAATGGAATAGAATGGAATGTGGAATGGAAGGAGAAATGCAATGAGAAATGGAGAGGAATGGAAGGGAATGTGGAATGGAATGTGGAGTGGAATGGAATGGAATGCGCAATGGAATATGGAATGGAAATGAAAGGAATGAGGAATAGAATGGAATGCAATGTGGAATGTAATGTGGAATGGAATGGAATGGAATGTGGAATGGAATGGAATGGAATGTGGAATGGAATTGAATGGAATGGAATTTAAACAGAAATAGAATGTGGAATGAAATGTGAATTGGAATGTACAATGGAACGAGGAAAGGAATGATTTGGAACGTGGAATGGAATGGAATGGAATGGAAAGGAATGGTATGGAATGGAACGTGGAATGGAACATGGAATGGAACGTTTAATGGAAAGTGGTATAAAATGTGGAATAGAATAGAATGGAATGTGGAATGGAATGTGTAAAAGAATGCAAAGAAAGAGAATGGAATGTGGAATAGGATGGAATGGAATGTGGAATGGAATGTTGAATGGAATGTGGAATGGAATGTGGAATGCAATGTGGAATGGAACGGAATGGAATGTAAAATGGAATGTGCAATGGAATGTGGTATGGAATGTGGAATTGAACGGAATGGAATGTGGAATGTGGAATAAGAAATGTTGAATGGAATGTGGAATGGAATGTGGAATAGAATGTGGAACAGAACAGATTGGAATGTGGAATGGAATGTGAAACGGAACGAGGAATGAATCGTGGAATGGAATATGGAATGGAATGGAATGGAATGTGGAATGGAATGCGGAAAGGAACTTGAAATGGAAAGCAATTTAATGGAATGTGGAATAGAATTTGGATTGGAATGGAATGTGCAATGGAATGTGGATTGGAATGGAATGGAATGCGGAACACAATGTGGTATCGAATGGAATGGAATGGAATGTGGAATGGAATGGAATTGAATGTTGAATGGAATGTGGAATGGACTGGAAAGGTATCTGGAATGGAATGTGGAAAGGAATGGAATGGAATGGAATGGGGAATGGAATGGAATAGAATGTGGAATGGAATGGAATGGAATGTGGAATAGAATGTGCAATGGAATGCAATGGAAAGTGGAATGGAATGGAAAGGAATGTGGAATGCAATGGAATGGAGTGGAATGTGGAATGGAGTGTAGATTTGATGGAATGGAATGTGCAATGGAATGGAATGGACTGTGCAATGAAATGTGGAAAGGAATGTGGAATGGAATGGAACCAAATGTGGAATGGAATGTGGAATATGAAGGAATGGAATGCGTAATGGAATGCAATAGAATGTGGAATGGAATGGAATGGAATGTGGAATGGTAATGAATGGAACGTGGAATGGAAAGTGTAGTGGAAAGTGGAATGGAATGTGGAATGGAATGGTATGTGCAATGGAATGGAATGGAATGCAATAAATAAAGGGAATGGAAGTGGAATGGAATGGAATGGAATGTGGAATGGAATGGAATGGAACGGAATGTGGAATGGAATGTAATAGAATACAGTGCTATGGAATGTGGAATGGAATGGACTGTGGAATGTAAGAGAATGTGGATTGGAATGAAATGGAAAGGAATGAAATGGCATGGAATGTGGAATGGATTGGACTTGAATGTGGAATGGAATGGAATGGAATGGAATGTGAAACGGAATGGAATGGAATGTGGAATGCAATAAAATGTGGAATGGAATGAAATGGAATAGAATGGGGAAAGGAATGGAATGGAACGGGGAATGGATTAGAATGGTAAGTGGAATGCAATGGAGAGGAGTGTGGAATGGAATGGAATGCAATGTCCAACGGAATGTGGAATGGAATGGAATTGAATGTGGAATGGAATGTGGAATGGAATGGAAAGGATTGTGAAATGGTAAGAAATAGAACGTGGAATGCAATGTTGAATGGAATGTGCAATGCAATGTGGATTGGATTTTGGAATGGAATTTGCAGTGGAATGTGGAATGGAATGTGGAATGGAAAGTGGAATGGATAGTGGAATGCAATGGAATAGATTGTGGAACAGAACGTGGAATGGAACGTGTAATGGAACATGGAAACGATTGTAAAATGGAATTTGGAAGGGAAAGTAAAATGGAATGGAAGAGAATATGAAATGGAACGTGGAATGGAACGTGGAATGGAACATGGAATGGAACATGGAATGGAAAGTGGAATGGGATGTGCAATGGAATGTGTAATGGAAGGTGGAATGGAAAGGAAAGTAACGTTGAATGGAACATGGAATGAAATGGAATGGAAAGTGGAATGGAATGTGGAATAGAATATGGAAAGGAATGTGGCATGGAATGGAATGGAATGGAATGTGCAATGGAACGTGCAATGTTTCCTGTAATTGAACGTAGAATGTATCCTGGAATGGAACTGGAAGGAAAGGTGGTATGGAAAGTTGAATGGAATATGAAATGGAACGTGAAATTTAATGGATTGGAAGGTTGAATGGAACGTGGAATGGAATGTAATGGAATGAGGAATGGAATGTGGAATGGAATGTGGAAAGGAAAGGAATGGAATCTGGAATGGAATGGAATGGATTGTGGAATGGGAAGGCATGGAACGTGGAATAGGATGTGGAATGGAACATGGAACACAACGTGGAATGGAACGTGGAATGGAATGTCGAATGGAATGGAATGGAAAGTGAAATCGAATGGAAAGTAATGAGGAATGGAAAGGAATGGAACGTGGAATTGAATTTGGAATGGAAAGGGGAATTGAATGGAATGGAACGTGGAATGGAATGTGGAATGCAATGGAATGGAAAGTGGAGTTGAATGGAATGGAACGTGAATGGAACGTGGAATGGGACGGAATGGAACTTGGAATGCAACGTGGAATGCAAAGTGGCATGGAACGTGAAATGGAATGGAATGGAATGTGGAATGGAATGTGGAATGGAATGTGGAATGGAATGTGGAAGGCAATGTGGCATGGAATGGAATGGAATGGAATGTGCAATGGAACGTGCAATGTTTCCTGTAATTGAAAGTAGAATGTATCTTGGAATGGAACTGGAAGGAAAGGTGGTGTGGAATGTTGAATGGAATATGGAATGAAACGTGAAATTTAATGGATTGGAAGGTTGAATGGAACGTGGAATGGAATGGAATGGAATGAGGAATGGAATGTGGAATGGAATGTGGAAAGGAAAGGAAAGGAATCTGGAATGGAATGGAATGGATTGTGGAATGGAAAGGCATGGAACGTGGAATAGGATGTGGAATGGAACATGGAACACAACGTGGAATGGAAGGTGGAATGGAATGTCGAATGGAATGGAATGGAATGTGAAATGGAATGGAAAGTAATGAGGAATGGAAAGGAATGGAACATGGAATTGAATTTGGAATGGAAACGGGAATTGAATGGAATGGAACATGGAACGGAATGTGGAATGCAATGGAATGGAAAGTGGAATTGAATGGAATGGAACGTGAACGGAACGTGGAATGGGACGGAATGGAACTTGGAATGCAACGTGGAATGCAAAGTGGCATGGAACGTAAAATGGAATGGAATGGAATGTGGAAAGGAATGCAATGGAATGTGAAATGGAATGGAATGGAGTGGAATACAGAATGGAATGGATTGGAATTGAATGGAATGTGGAATGCAATGGAATGAAAGTTGGAATGGAATCGAATGGACTGGAATGCACTGTGGAATGGAATGGAATGGAACGGAAAGTGAAATACAATGTGAAACGGAATGTGAAATGGAATGTGGAATGGAATGTGGAACGGAATGAATTAGAACGTGGAATGGAATGGAATGGAAGGGAAGGTGGAATGGAACGTGGAACGGAAAATGGAATAGAATGTGGAATGGAATGTGCTAAGAAATGTGGAATGGAATGGAATGGAATGTGGAAAGGAATTTGGAAAGGAATGCAATGGATTGACAACGGAATGTGGAATGGAATGGAATGGAAGGTGAAATGGAATGATGAATGGAATGTGGAAGGGAATGTGGAATGCAAAGTGGATTGGAATCTGGAATGGAACAGAATGGAAAGAGGAATGGAAAGTGGAATGGAATGTGGAAAGGAACGTGGTATGGATTCTGGAAAGGAATGTGGAGTGGAATGGAATGGAATTTAATGGCATATGAAATGGAATGGAATGGAAAGTGAAAAGGAATGGCGTGGAATTTGGAATGGAATGGTACTGGAATGTGAAATGGAATGGAACGGAAAGTGGAATGGAATGGAATGGAATGTTGAATGGAATGTGGAATGGAATGGAATGGAAAGTGGAATCGAATGGGTTATTGAACGGAATGGAGTGGAATGTGGAATGGAATGTGGAATGGAATGGAATGGAATGTGGAATGGAATGGAATGGAATGGAAAGTGAAATGGAATTTGGAATGGAATGTGGAATGGAATGAAATGGATTGTGGAATGGAATAGAATGGAATGTGGAATGGAAAGTGGAATGGAATGGAATATGGAATGGAATATGGAATGGAATGTGGAATGGAATGTGGAATGGAATATGGAATGAAATGTAGCATGGAATGTGGAATGGAACGGAATTGAATGTGGAATGGAATGGAATGGAATGTGGAATGAAGTTTAGCATGGATTGAGGAATGAAACACAGAATGGAACGTGGAAAGGAATGGAATGGAACGTGGAATGAAATGTGTAATGGAACGGAATGGGAATGAATGGAATGTGGAATGCAATGCAGTGGAAAGTGGAATGGAATAGAATGGGGAATGGAAAGAAATGGAATGGAATGTGGAATGGAATGGCATGGAATGCGGAATGGAATGTGGAATGGAATGTCCAATGGAATGTGGAATGGAATGGAATTGAATGCGGAATGGAATGTGGAATGGAATGGAAAGGAATGTGAAATGGAAAGAAATGGGAAGTGGAATGGAATGTGGAATGTAATGGAATGGAACGTGGAATGGAAAATGGAATGGAAAGTGGAATGGAACTTGGAATGGAATGTGGAATGTGGAGTGGAAGCGAATGGAAAGTGGATTGGAATGGAATTGAATGTGTAATGGAATGGAATGGAATGGAATGCGGAATGGCATGGAATGGAATGTGGAACGGAATGGAATGGAATGGAAAGTGGAATGGAATGGAATGCAATGTGGAATGGAATGAGGAATGGAATTGATTTCAATGGAATGTGGAACAGAATGGAATGGAATGTGGAATGGAATGGAATGGAATTGAAGGTGTAATGGAATGTACTGGAATTGAATGGAAAGTGGAATGGAGTGGAATGTAATGTGGAATGGAATGGAATGGAATGTAGAATGGAATGGAATGGAATGTGGAAATGAATGGAATGGAATGTGGAATTGAATGGAATTGAAAGGAATATGGAATGGAATGGAATGGAATTTAATGAAATGTGAAATGGAATGGAAAGTGGAATGGAATGTGTAATGGAATGGAATGGAATGGAAAGTGGAATGGGATGGGATGAGGTATGGAATAGAATGGAAAGTTGAATGGAATGGAATGGAAATTGGAATGGAATGGAAAGGAATGTGGAATTGAATGGAATGGAATATGGAATGGAGTAAAATAGAATTTGGAATGGAATGGAATGGAATGTAGAATAGAATGGAATGTGGAATGGAATGTGTGATGGAATGGAAAGGAATGGAATGTGGAATTGATTGGAATGTGGAATGCAATGGAATGGAATGCGGAATAGAATTGAATGGAATGTGGTATGGTATTGAATGAAATATGGAGTGGAATGGAATGCAATATGAAATGGAATGGAATGTGGAATGGAATGGAATGGAATGGAATGGAATGTGGAATGGAATGCATTGCAATGTGGAATGGAATGGAATATGAAATGGAATGGAATGTGGAATGGAATGGAATCGAATGTGGAATGGAATGGAATAGAATGTGGAATGGAAGGAAATGGAATGGGGTGGAATGTGGAAGGGAAGGGAATGAGTTTGGAATGAGGAATGGAATGGAATGGAATGGAATATGGAAAGGAATGGATTCAATTGGAATGGAATGGAGTGTCGAATGGTATGGAAAGGAATGTGGAAAGTAATGGAATGGAATGGGAAATGTAACGGAATGTAATGTGGAATGGAATGGAATGGAATGTGTAATGGAATGGAATGGAATGGAATGTGGAATGGAATGGTATGGAATGTGGAATGGAATTGAATGGAAGGGAACGTGGAAAGGAATGGAAAGGAATGTGGAAAGGAATGGAGTGGAATGTGGACTGGAATGGAAAGTAATATCGAATGCAATGGAATGGAATGTGGAATGTTATGGTATGAAATGTGGAATGGAATGGAAAGTGGAAAGGAATGTGCAATGGAATGGAATTAAAAGGAATGGAATGTGGAATGGAATGTAATGGAATGTGGAATGGAATGGATAATGTGTAATGGAATGTGGAATGGAATGGAATGTAACGGAATGGAAAGTGGAATGGAATGGAATGGAATGTGGAACGGAATGGAAAGCGTAATGGAATATGGAATGGAATGGAATGGAAAAGATGGCAATAGGGAATGGAATGGAATGGAATTGAATGTGGCATAGAATGGAATGGACTGTAATATGGAATGGAGTGGAATG